>NC_066289.1:6250000-7500000 GCF_905404315.1 Leptidea sinapis
GTTTGTTTTTGCTAAAGTTTCTTGGTGCAACCTAGTCTTGGTAGAGTCAATATTCTATGATCTTAGCTTATTTTCGATGACATTGTTAGTATAGGCATGACCTAGATTGACATTCATGTTTATCTTCATATAAAAAAATTTACCCGCAGACTTTTAATAACACATCCTTAATATGCAAACAATATCACTGGCAAATGCTTTCTATATTTTTTCTAATTGATTGACTTTCATAAATAAAAACGTTACAAGCTAACGGCTTTATATTGTTTTTAACTTAATTTATACAGTACGTTAGTGACTTACGTTAGGCTGCTTTAAGAAGGCTTAGTAATTGTGTTATACGTATTTATATGATAAAATTGGAGAAACCTCTTACGTGACTCTTAAGCATATTTTGTGAATATGTAATTAATTGGCTTAAACTATTTAATGTTTAAATAAAAGCTAAAAATAATAATAAAAATAAAATAATAAATATATTTTCTGTATTTGCAAATTATTTTGTTTCAGGTACATAAACAGCAACTACTTAGTCATTTGTCAGAATCAGAGAAACTGTTCCTTTTTGGTGCCAAACCTGAGAGTAAGTAACGCACTTCAATAAAGCCATAAAAGGCAAAATTCTCAAAATTTATTCCCTTAGAAATCTTTTTGATGTCATTTCTAATATACTATACTAGACACTACTACCGCTTCGGAAATAGATGGCGCTCTGACAAGCGGCCCAAGAAACTCTCTCAACATTTTTTGCGCTCTTTTTAATCAAATATACAATATTCTATTGTCATTGCTTGCATTGCTATAAAATAATCATAATCTAGTCCCAGACTGTCGGATCACTTAGAGTGTGTATAGTCAGCTGTGGAGTATTAGGATTTACGAAATTTTTAATAAAATATTTAAATTTATTTATAAATAATGCCTGAACAGTGGCTGGGACTTTTTTATAAAAGTGTACACATTTACCCTTATAGCAATTATGTATCTAACGAAGCCTCCTACAATTAGTTACAAGCAATCCCTTATTTCTAGTGTTATTATAATGAAAATCACTATCAAGAGCAAAAAGGTGACGATTTTTGTGAACGTATATTAAATATCACTCCATCCATTCATGTGGCGATTAAATCCAAATTATAACCTTCTTATGTCAATAAATCCTTGCATATTTAAATAATAAAATTTCTCAAAGTCATACTTACCCCTGAAATTAATTTATGGATCACACTTGCTTCCTTGAAGGAGATTGTTTTAACAATAACCTCATTATGTTATAATATACCTGCAGAAAAAACACTCCCATACCATTTTGAAGGTTCCATAATCAAAGAATAACTAACCCACGGAAATTCGATTACTAAGACTGCGCTGGTAATCTATATAAATATTCGATTGTACGGTATTTTAAGAACCGCTGAAAATTTAAAAAATTTGTGCCTATTACTTTTGGAGCAATAAACACAATAATTAATTCAAACTAAAATTCTATTTGATTCGATTCGAAGGCAGGTTCTCAAGACTCCAGATGCTCAGTTTTCAAAATTTTTATTCTTTTATATCTTATCTCAAAGATTTTTACTGACTATTTCTACTGTTTTAATGCCACTTGCGGTACAGGACGTCTAATCCAGATACAATAATGTACGAAACCAGATAAATGTCTGCATTCTCTGACACTCGCCACACAATTATCTTTCGTCATCGTTTGCTATATGTGGATACGGCTTACGGTATTGCTTTTGGTGTAAATGCCGTCGCCATCGCTGGATACAAGTGCACTGTTAGTACCTGGCCTAAATCATTACTAATTTCTCACAATATCTTATTGCAGACGCTCAATTCGAGATAGCAAATCTAAGACACCGGAAACGGCAAAAGCGTTCCGTATTACACGATAATGAAGAACTAATCAGATTGAAAAATAATTTCAACATGAAACACATACCGAGAAATAGATTGCTAGACCCACAGTTCCTATTGTTAAAGCGGTGGTCAAACGGCACTGACGTAATAAATCAACACGATGAAGAACTAGATCGTTGTTATTATAAAAGCGATAATGCTGCACTTTTTATCTGTGATGATGTTGTAAGTAAAGATTATAATATTTAAGTTACAGAAGCAGAAGCAATTATAATTCCTTTTTCAAAAGACAATAATGTTTTCCGATCTATTTCCATTTCAGAGAGGACTGATAAAATCTAACGAGAGTTTTTATTTTATCCATCCATTACCACAAAGATTTCACCATGAAGATTTAAAGCCACACGTCTTAGTTAAACATAATAGAAATCTAGTTAAGGGTGAAGTTAATGATGAGATAACTCCTTGCGTGGAAAGGGATAGTCTGAATTTTACAGAACCCAATCCTCCCCGAACTTGGACAAAGCATAGACGAAAACGGGATGTAAAATCTTATCCTGATCAAGATAGCTTAGAAAATTTTAAATTAAGTTTAGTCCATAGAAACAAAACCATAGGTGCTTTAATAGATAAAATAAAACCAGATGAAGTTAGGCGAAAGAGAGCAATTCTGCCAGCAATATTTGTTGAAACAGCAGTGTTCGTCGACAGAGATTTGTACAAACATATGACAATAAACTTTCCTAAAGATACGGAGAGTGAACTAGTGAGATTCGTATTAGCTATGATAAATGCAGTACAATTATTATACCATGACCCTAGTTTAGGCAGGCCAGTAAATTTCATATTAAAAAGACTTGAAATACTACACGAAGACCCTGCTAATCTGAAGCGGCCACACGATATAGATAGGTTTTTAAGTAACTTTTGTACCTGGCAAAGATTGGAGAATCCTCTGGGTGATAACGATCCATTACATTGGGATCACGCATTGATACTAACTGGACTAGACTTATATGTGGTTAACAAGAACGGGAAAGTGAGCAGTCAAGTAGTCGGTAAGTAAATAATCAATGAAAATGTAAAATAAAATTTAAACTAAATGGCAGGTATATTTTTTTTATTTTTATGGAATAGGAGGACAAACGAGCGTACGGGTCACCTGGTGTTAAGTGAGCACCGCCGCTCACAATCTCTTGTAACATCAGAGGAATCACAGGAGCGTTGCCGGCTTTTAAGGAAGGTGTACGAGCTTTTTTTGAAGGTACCCATATCGTATCGTCCCAGAAACACCCCAAAAGGAAACTCATTCCACAGCTTTGTAGTACGTGGAAGAAAGCTCCTTGAAAACCGTACTGTGGAGGACCGCCACACATCCAGATGGTGAGGATGATATCCTAACTTGTTGCGTGGCGTGCGAAGGTGGAATTCGGCGGCAGGAATGAGGTTAAACAGCTCTTCCGAACACTCCCCGTGATAAAAACAGAAAATCTAATAACAAATATTATCATCACATGGAAATAGTTCTCAAAATATCACTTACCTACATCATTTAACTCTTTGATCTTGATACAGTCTAACAATTACAAAATTACATGATTTTTTATTTATTGCGCCGATTTAACGGAATTTCTTAACATAATTAGAAGAAAGGCGATCCGAATCATTGAAATAATATTTTACATTATCATCGCTCTCTGAGAGTTGACGAGCTGTAACTAAATCTATTGGATACAGTTGCATTAATTTATTTGTAGATAATTTTCACTGTTTCAAAACTTTATAATGATTTTATTCCAGGACTAGCGCCAGTTGCTGGTATGTGTACGGTTACCAGTAGCTGTACAGTTAACGAGGGGAGACATTTCGAAAGTGTCTATGTTGTTGCACATGAAATTGGTCACAAGTAAGTATAACCAATTCGTTGTATACGACTACTAACATCTAAGTGCCTCTTATACAAGAAATAAGTAGGTATGTCTTCATTTTTTTATGATATTAAGAGACGAGACGAGCAGGACGTTCAGCTGGATGTAATGGATACGGCCTGCCCATTACAATGCAGTGCCGCTCAGGATTCTTGAAAACATAAAATTCTGAGCGGCACTATAATTGCGCTCGTCACCTTAAGACATAAAATGTCAAATCTCATTACCCAGTAATTTCACTAGCTACAGCACCCTTCAGACCGAAACACAATATTGCTTACACATTACTGCTTCACGGCAGAAATAGGGCGCCCATGTGGTACTCATAATCTAGCCGGCATCCTGTGCAAAAGAGCCGAGAGATGAGCTCCTTTACAAGCAATATTTGAGTATAAAACTATATTGTAAGGCCATTCAGAATTAATTTATAGTGGAGTTCGGCAAGGAAAAGAGTATTGTGAAAATTTTATGGGAGGCCTCTTAAATTATCCAAATGACGTTATGATTTTTATTAAGAGCTAATTTCATGTTTCGCCTCCACACGAGGCATCCTCAGGAGAAGTCAACACTAAAAATCACAACATTTGAATAATTATGGATTTCCGCAAAATAACGCCTAATTCAATAAAAAACTTTGAAACTTTTTTAAATCTTTGGTACAAAAAATATGTTTTTGTTGTAGCCAAATTAGTCATTAATTTAGAGATTATTCTTAAATTTTGAACAATCAATAAATTTTCAGCCTAGGTATGCGTCACGACGGGCCTTTAGCAGACAATGGCTGTGACCCCAGTGCATATTTAATGAGTCCCACGTTAGGAAGTGGAAAAATAACCTGGTCCCAATGCAGCAGGAATTACTTGCAGAAATTTTTAGAGTAAGTACGCTCTGAATTTACCCGATCGTGTTTTATTGCAGACTTGAAAGCAATGGATCTATACTCGATTTTTGTATAGATAGAAGTATTAAAATTCAGCTACCCAGAGAGCCCTTTGCTTTCATTGCAAGTGCCAATAAATGTTAAATGGAAGAAAACACTGGAACGGTATCTCTAACATTACAGGAAAATATAAAAGAGATGATGTCACCTGATGGTAAGTACTTACTGCCGTTCATGTTCCATTACAAGATCTCGAAGCCGGCCTTTTACGTCGGGGGTGAGCAGTAGCGCTCACATATAAGGAACCTACCCTGTCATATCGAGTAAAAATTTGATAGTTTATAGGTGCTACAAGTTTATTATTTTTTTCAAACTTAGCTAGTTTTTAATTGCGAATATTATTAAATAAAAGAGTGTGCAAGATAAGTGAGAAATACAAATTTGTGAAACGTATCACTATTGTAACAGCTTATGACGTCATCAAGGCCCGTGAAATGGCGGCGGTCAAATGGGTCATTTTTTTATTCTATGTATATGTCAGCCCCATTATAATCTAAGTATAAAACACTGAAACAAAAGAGAAACAAAATTCTCAACTAAACAAAATAAGCAATAATATAAACAGAAAAAAAACCTAAAAAAATAATAAAAAGTGAGTCTACCAAAACAGGTTATACTATTATCTGTGTTTTAACATTTATTAGTACTCGTACATTGCAAAGGCCGGAAAATAGGCAATTGCAGGTCGAGTATAAGTTTGAAGGCCGAGCCATAGGCGAGGAATTCACAAAATACAGGACAGACAATTGCCAATTCCCGCCGAAGTATATTCGTATAATATAGTGCTTTTCTCGAAGGGATGAAGGGAAATAAAGCACACTTTTTATATTATACATTAAATTTAATTTTTGACTTAGCTGGAAGCAGGTTTTCCATTGCCAATTTGGGTTCTGATTAAATCTGGTGGCGTACAATTTTATTTTATTTTATTAAGAAAACCAACAGCATATTACAGATTAGATAAATAACTAATAATATTTTACAATAATAATGCCAATAACAGGTTTCCCTTATATTATATTATATTAAATTACGGTTTCCGAAAAATTTCAACATGGTGCGATACCTACTAAACAAAAATGAGATTTATCTTGAGATTATATAGGTCGTTTCATTACATAAAAAAAAAACTGTTACTAAATATATACATAAAAGGTAATACATAAATATGTATACTATGTGTGGTAAAATAAATAAACATATTAATATATTATGTTAGTGCATCAGTTACTTAGATGTGTCATTGAAAGTAGCTATGAGTTCTGATTTGAATTTAGATTTATTTATGCTGAAAAGATCTACGTGACTGAAGGTTGTGTTGTAAGTATGTATTGCCCGTGATATGAAAGTGTTTTTGGAATAGTTTGTATAGTGTAGTGGTTCATATAGTAGATTCGTGTGCCTCGTGCGGGTTGACGGTGTACAGTATGATATTTTAGAGGTCAATTTATCACAGTCAACAAAGCTGTTCACAATATCAAATAGTAGGCTCATATCAAGTAAAATGCGTCTCTGCTCCAACGTTAATAGTTTGTGCGCCTTACAACTGTCATAATAAGAGCCGGTGTGTAATTTTTTACGGTAGTTTAGGTGGTTTAAGAATTTCTTCTGTATACGTCCAAGCGTTCATTGTAAATTATATATTGTGGAGACCATATTGGACAAGCATATTCCAGAATACTCCTGACATATGCATAGTAGATAACTTTAATAGGTTCTATATCAGAAAAAGGTTTGCACGTGCGCAAGACAAAGCCCAGATTTCTTATGCTTTTTTTTGCTATGTTGTTAATGTGGTCGCAGAGTAACATTTTGTGATCAAAATATACTCCGAGGTCGCGAACAAGTTTGGATTTCTGTAAAAGTGTGCCATTTAAGGTGTAGTTATAGACAAAGGGCTTTGATTTACGCGTATAACTGATTTGCACGCATTTGAGTATGTTGACTGTAATGTTGTTTCTTTTATAATATTCAAAAAGACAGTCGAGATCCTTTTGCATCAACTGACAATCATTTATAGATTTTATACTACGATATATCTTCTTATCGTCAGCATACATAAGATATTCAGAGTTACCTAAGCAGGAACCGATATCATAGAGATATGCATTATAAAACAATGGCCCTAAATGCGAACCCTGTGGTACACCGCAGGGAATATCAACGAGATCAAACCTGTAACCACCAATTACAACCGCTTGAGATCTATTTGAAAGATACGACTGTACCCAACGAAGTAAATCTCCATGAATTCCAAGGAGCTGCAGTTTGTGGAGAAGGATGATATGATCCACACGATTGAAAGCTTTTTCAAAATCAGTGTAGATCACGTCAACCTGACCACCACGTTGCATGTTAGAAAGTACATAATCGGTGAAGCACGCCAGGTTCGTGGAAGTCGATCGCCTCCTGAGAAAACCGTGCTGTTCATGAGGAATGGATTTAGCAATTATATGATAAATTGAATTGTATACGATAAGTTCGAGTAACTTAGCTACAGTGCATAGCATTGAGATACCCCTATAGTTCTCAATCATTGTCCTGCTACCTTTTTTGTGAACAGGCACGATGTATGCTGTTTTCCATCTGTGTGGAAAGATACCTTCACTTAGAGAGCGATTGAATATGATTGATAAGGGCAGGGCAAGACTTTTTGCACACAAGTGCCAGAATGTGGAAGGAATACCGTCGCAACCAACGCCTTTCTTAGTGTTAAGGTTTTGGAGCATCTTAAGAATAATGGTGGGATTTGTTCGTACACATGAGTATGCGTCTAGCCCATGAGAGACGTTTTCTGGAAACTGATCCGTCTTATGGTGATTAACGAAAGCGTTTTTAAAAAATGAGTTAAAACCATCGCAAATCTCTTTCCCATCCACAAATTTGTCGTTGCCCATACTTAAAGACTTAGGGTAACTGGAACCCCCTCGAAGAGCTTTAGCAAAAGTCCAAAATTTAATTATTTTTGGAAAATTTTAAAATATTAAGGATTCGATTTGATATTGACCTGGCAGTTTAAAGTAAAGTTATTGAAACATTGTTTTTGTACACGTCGCTCCCTACAGCGAAGCAATGTGAATTCGTCATAGTCTGTTGGGTTACCGTATTTCTTCCATCTTTGGTGAGCTTTGTACTTCTCCCTGACAATTTTTATAAGAGAAGAACTGTACCACTTTGGGTACGATCTACTCGGTTTTAATTTACGTAAAGGGACGTACTTATCTACACAAATATACAAAATATCATAAAAACATCAACCGCCTCATCGATAGTGCCTGTTCGCAATAAGCTAGGCCAGTCATGTGCGCTCAAATTTTCACTAATACTGGCGTAATCAGCTTTATAAAAATTTCTCCTAGGAATAAAAGATTCACGTAGTGGCTGTATGTTTAAGTCTGTTATGTTAATTGTAAAAGGAGGATGAGTACGATCTACGTTAACCAGCGGAGTATGGTTATGACATATTAGAAGTGGTAGGTTTGAAAAACATAAATCTAAAGTATTGCCTGCGTAGTTTTTAAGAAAGTTAAATTGTTTTAAATTTATAAATTCTAACTCCTCCAGTAAGTGCATGCCAGCAGCCTGCACTTCTTTGGGGCCTTTTTTTAAGAATAAAGGACAATCGTTTTCCCAGGAAATACAGCTTAAATTAAAATCTCCAATGACTAGATAATTAGAATTAGTATGTAAATTATTAACAAACAAGACTTGTTCTACTAAAGCATTTATATTATCGGACATTAATCGTGGTTCAGGTGGTATATAAACAGCGCAAATAATTAAATCCGAATGAGAACCGCAAACACGCATAGACAACGAAACCCATATTAACTCGACAGCGATAGGCTTAATAGACGCGCTCGAGTCGAGTTCCAACAGTGTGACACCTAAAGTTCTTCGCGTTAATATCATGACGCCGCCCCCAGTGCTCTTGCCAGTAGAAGCTAGGTCGCGGTCCGCTCGGAACACGTCGTACCGGTCGTCTCGGCGTCAAATATTCCGTCATGCAGCCATGTCTCTGTAACTATGATAATGTCGAAATCGTTACATAAAATACTTTGCCGCAGTTCTAAGCACTTCGTCCTAAGTCCGCATACGTTTTGGTAGTACACGGTTAAGTCCTTATTGTTCATTATGACGACGTAAAACGACTAAATTGTATAACTATTACAATTTTTGAAAACGTTAAAGGATAGACGTGTCTGTAAAAAGCATATATACCGATTTCTAAAATATATCTATGAATCATGTTTCCGTTTTGGTTAATGTTAATAAACAATTTCATATATTTTTTTAACATACGCTTAAGTGAGAGATTTTTCATAATTTGATCTGCAACAGATTCATAAAATAAAGTCAGATAGCTTTGTAATATTAGGCAGTTTTTCAAGATAAACATAATTAATATAGTAATAATTATATGTAATATTTGGTCTTGTATAATACCAAATTCTATAATTATTAATCTTAATGCATTCATAGTAACTTCAACCAGGCCCGGAAACAACAGGAGTGTGTAATTTACTACATACAATAAAGTCAAGTTCATTAAACTTTTTAAACAGTACATACTCAAATAATTCTCCACAATATACGCAAGTGGTATGCGACAAAAATTCGAAATACCTACAAAGATATATACAAAGGCACGTAAACGATAATAGTATTTACGTGTGTTACTATAATAATCAAAAGAGTATACAGATGATCGCAATGTTTTAGCAGAATCAGGTAGGTAGAACAACAAAATAGTCAGAAATATATTTAGTGAATAAATTAATAGTATTATACTCCGCTCACTAAATAATGGTGCGAGATTGTTATGTGTTGTAGGTAGTAATTTGTGTTTAAAAATATTTAATGTATTTTTTAAGTAGTTATAAATAGTTGATTTCATAAAAATAGACTTTGATAAACAGTTCAATTGAAAATTTTGTTGCATATTAAGAAGGAGAAAATAAACAATATAAACTATATTCCAAATAATTATCCTATGTACCAATATAACCATGTGAGAAATATGCCATGTCACAAGAAATCTGGTGCTGCAATAATTATTGTGTAAAATCAAAGATCGCACCAATACAAAGCGCGTGAACCATAACTTGTTTATGCACTTAATACAATACCTTTTGGTCAGTGGCGTCAAAGAGTAGTAATTATAAATAGAGAGGCGACAGAATTTTGAGTGGTTAGTTGTACATCGAAACAGATAAATTGTATAAAGGTGTATGGATAATAGAGAGATAAGTTTGATAACATATAAATGTATAAAATAAAAGTATATGTTTGAATTATAAAAACGACCTATACAAAGTGAAAAAATAACCTGGGTGACCCTGTTATTATGCATTAGGAATTTACAATTTTCTTCAGGTCCTCTTCGTCCACTATTTGTATAGCATGAGTGGTGTCGTTTTTTCTGGTATAAATCCTTCCGTTTTTTGTCCAAACAAATTGATACAGCCTCTGTTTCGCTAAATCTCTGCATTTCTTGTATAGTTGTTTATTATACGGGGTTAGGTGTTCGTTAAAGAAAATCGGTTTTGGGTCTATAGGCAGGTCTATGTCCTTGGTTGTCAGTCGAAGTTTCCTGAGTTTCGATAATAATACATCTCGTAGTAAGCGGGAACTGACCTTTGCTACGATGTTGTTGTGTCGTCCTTGTATTTTAACTTTGGGTGTAACTCGGTTTATATGAACGATATTTTTCTCGTCGAGAGCGACTCCAGTGACCGCAGCTATTTTCAGAAAGATGTTCATCAAATTCGGGTAATCCGACTATTTCTAAATTTCAGTTCCTGTCTTGTTGTTCTTTATTATTAATGTCGTTTCTCAGGTGTCGGTTTTGCTCTTTTATATCCGATATTTCTTTTTCCAAGTTGATGATTTTCTTAGATTCTTTACTTAAGTTTTGTATTTTAATCTCAAAATCATCAACTTTATTGCACGTAAACTGCACTGAATTTTGAATTTCATCTATCTTGGACTGCATTGATCGATGCTGACGTATAGAGACTGACAGACCTTTACATTCTTTTTTCATTTCTGTGATGTTAGAGCTTAAATTCTGTAAGTCAGTTTTGATGACAGAGTTAAGATTGTTGTTAATTTCTGAGATTTCTTTTTGTATTTCCTGCTTGAAGACTTTGAAATTATTCATTAATTCCACACTGAACTGCTTGAAAATTACTGTGAAGTCATCCCCGTGTTTTCGCTTTCTCATTAAACTGCACACAGGATCATCCGTTTTCACTTTCGACAGATCTGAATCTGAGTTATAATGATGAGGCGGTGATCGCATCGTCGACATGTTGATTCTGTGTATTTTCCGTTGTTCTGTGATCACAGTGCCAAGAGATACTGGGCGAGCGTGAGATTCAAATTGCAAACTATATTACACAATTTTGTGACTTATTGTAACAGCTTAAAGCAGAAATTTAATTGACCTTCACTTTAAAATATTGAATAAAATCTGTTAAGAAACCGAAACGAGACGTCCGTAGCGTACGAGCGCACCGCTTCTGACTGACTACAATCAATCTCTATTTCACTCTCTGAACCATTGGAACTCATTTTAATTATTATTAAAATTATAGTTATTAATTAGGTATGTAAATAACTGTAAACTAATAAAATATGTTTTTTTTATCATCTGTGCCGACAGGCAAACGCATTTATGGCTATACAGCCACATAAACGCAATTTGTACTAAGCAAAGAGACTATGGTATGCCAAGGATGACAAAAGAGATCCGATCAAGGAGTATTTAATAACCCCAGCACGCCGTTTACTTTACACAATAATACAACATTGCAGAAGCATTGTAATGTTCCAAATTAAAAAAACGCTCCTGCAATGGATTTTCTTTGTCCGTAAATTCGATACTTCGCGTATTCTTTTTTCGAAAATAATAACAATATTTCCATGCATATTTGAGAAAATTTTCTATAAATATTGCTAAGGATACTTATATTCTTACCGTGCCATACATTACCTATATTGGATATATCAACACTAATCTAAATTTTTCAGCACATCACAAGCACGCTGTCTGCTCGACCACGGCAACTCGGCTGGTCAGCTGGATCACAGTGCAGAAGGAACTCTGCCTGGTGAACGATTCGATGCGAACCAACAATGTAAGTATCATATCACATGTTTAATTTTAACGAAGTCTGCTGCTAGAATAGTGTCACGTAAAAAACATAATTTGTGGTTAAAAATTTCAAAATATGGCCATTAGAACGTGTTACCACCTAAGCATCACTCTCCATTATGGTGCAGTATCTATTCTGAACAATTATTCTTCCAATACTCTTTTATTTACCAGTAGGAGGCTGCTTTGAACAGGATTCCGACTAGATTATGGGTACCACAATGGCGGCTTTTTCTGCCGCGAAGCAATGTGTTAGCATTATTGTGTTTCGGTCTGAAGAGCGCCGTAGATAGTGAAATTACTGGGCAAATGGGATTTAAGATCGTATTTCTCAAGAAGACAAGCGCAATTATAGCGCCGCTCAGAATGTTTAGGTTTTATAAGTATCCTGAGTGGCACTAAATTTTACTGGGCAGGGCGTATCAATTACCATCAACTGATGTCCTGCCCGTCTCGTCCCTTACTGTCATAAAAAAATATTTATAATTAATTGTAGAATTTTAATTTTAATTTAGAGAATTCGGTACAACGGAAATCATTTTATTCTTATATTTGGAAACGTCTCAAAGGACATGAATTTGGCCTGGCATTAAATAAAATATAAAAGTTAGAAAAATAAATGTGTTTCTTTTTAAGGTATGTTAAAATATGGAAGAGGAAGCCGGCATTCAGCAGTTCAGAACCTGGAAGACATATGTAGAGACCTTCACTGCCAGCGAGAAAGATATACCTGGACCTCACACCCCGCGCTCGAAGGAACCAAGTGTGGGGAGGATATGGTAAAATACAATTCCTTGTTTCAATTACGGCTGAAAGTGTAAGCAAGTGATTCTTAACGATGATCTACTCTTCGAAACACATTTCTGAGATAAGGCGTGTAAATAGCCTACACCTTTACCTACCATTGTTCTTTAAAGCAAATGAAGTACCAAAAATTTATATGGTTAAAGTAATGGCGGCTTTATTATGTATATATTATGTTCCTAAAGATGAATCCTCAAAAAACACCAACATTAAACAATTATACCACAGCAATATAAGCCCACGTACCTTGGCTGCTGGTGCTGAGATCCCACTCAGACATGGAGATGAAGATATCTCGTTTCCACGTGGTTCTTGACGTTTCACTAATATTTATTATAATCTTTGAGGAATTAATGGATGTTTCATTTTTGAGAGTTTACAAAGGTTACGAATCCTACAGCAGTGAGGTAGTTACACGTGCAAATACGAAAGAGCGAATTTTCTTTATCTTTTATATATGTTTATTGAAATTCCTGACAATGTATTTAAAGTTTTATATACTTACTCAAATATCGTAAGCCGTCTATTATGCTTTCAAGAAGATTATGACCAAAGACGATGTAAATACTACGTTTTTAGAGTCGGACATCTGTCAAGGTATCAATGACATTTTAATACAATCGCTTTTTTCTTAGAGAGTTTCGCTAGGCTGATAGATCATCATCAGCCGGAAGACGTCCACTGCTGGACAAAGGCATCCCCCAAAGATTTTCATGACGATCGGTCTTGCGCTGCCCTCATCCAACGTATTCCGGCGATCTTGACCAGATCGTCGGTCCATCTTGTGGGACTACCAACACTGCGTCTTCCGGTACGTGGTCGCTTTTCGAGGACTGCCCTAACGGCCATCTGTCCGTCGAAATATGTGCCCTGCCCACTGCTACTTCAGTTTCGCAATCATTTGGACTATGTCAGTAACTTTGGTTCTCCTACAGATCTCTTCATTTCTGATTCGATCTCGCAGGGAAACTCCGAGCATAGCTCTCTCTATCGCCCTCTGAGCGAGCATGAGCTTTCTCATAAGGCCCATAGTTAGCGACCACTTCTGCGTACTGTAAGTCATCACTGGCAACACACACTGGTTGAAAACCTTCGTCTTCAGACACTGTAGTATTTGGGACGAGAAGATATTATGGAGCTTCCCGAACGCTGCCCATGCGAGTTGGATTCGACGAGTAACCTCTTTCGTGAAATTGGACCTGCCTAACTGGATCGTTTCGAGATTTATTACCGAGGTAGACGTACTCGTCGACAATTTCGAAGTACAGTTCCCAATTGTTACGGTAGGTGCGACATGGACATTTGACATGATCTTCGTCTTGTCCATGTTCATTTTGAGACCTACTCCTTGGGAAGCTGTATTGAGGCTATCGAGCATATTATAGCCCAAGTCTTCCATGGTCTCTATAGTCTGATAGATATTAAGAACTTATTAAACTTTGCAGTAAATAATATTAAATTGGTTTGTTGTTAGTATTGTCGCGGTGGTGAGTGTGTGGAGCGATGGAGCAGCAACATGGCGGCCGGTGGTCACTGGGGTCGCTGGTCTCATTGGTCGGAGTGCGCCTCCGCATGTCTGGTCGACGATGCGCATGCGCCCGCCGCGGCCGGGGTCGCCGTTTCCACTCGCCGATGTAGCAGAGCCAGGTATATTGACGTCATTTACCACCCTGCTAATATCTTCCCATTCTTGGCGTGCGTCCATGCAGAATGGGATGTCGCTATGCCAACTTAATGGGTGCAGGTTTGCCCCGCATGTTTCAGTATGACAACTCTCTCTGTCATCCCTACTTAAACATTTTAAAATACAACCTTTAGTTGCGAATGCAACGGGTAACTACTAGTAGTATAATAATATACTCCGCTTGGTATTCTCTTACCGTGACAGCCGGGTCACGTGATCGAGCTGGGAATACGTCATCAGTCGCGACGACTGTTCTCAAACTATTTTCGAATGAAACAACGCTATAGAATATGTGAGCCACGCGACAATAGCGGGGAAATGGCGAGCTGTCAGTATGACATAATATGTTATATCGTGACGGAGTCTTAGGCCATCGCAGAAATACCATATATTATTATACTATGTCAATTACTTTCTGACCGATAGCTTATTAAGCTTAGTCATTTATTCGTCTAGACTCTAGATGGACTGTGACAGCTGTGAAAATTTCGAAAATATTTCGAGTTTGACAGTAACTCCTCTGTTTTGAGCGATGCACGCACACTAACACAAAGTGACATACAAATCGCGAGTGTAAGACGTATCTTGTCACGTACATAAAAGTAATAAACCAGGCCTGTTTTCATCAAGGCTCTTATACTATCGCGACGCGTCCACGCTTACGACGTCGCGGGCAGCAGCTAGTCTTTAATATAAATAAAAGTCACCGGATTTAACTCTTCAGTGTTGACAAAATTGTTGCCTAGTATGAATATTTATGATTTTTTTTATGGAATAGGAGGACAAACGAGCGTACGGGTCACCTGGTGTTAAGTGATCACCGCCGGTCACACTCTCCTGTAACACCAGAGGAATCACAAGAGCGTTGCCGGCCTTTAAGGAAGGTGTACGCGCTTTTTTGAAGGTACCCATGTCGTATCGTCCCGGAAACACCGCACAGGGAAGCTCTTTCCACAGCTTCGTAGTACGAGGAAGAAAGCTCCTTGAAAACCGCACTGTGGAGGACCGCCACACATCCAGATGGTGTGGATGATATCCTAACTTGTGGCGTCTCGTGCGAAGGTGGCGAAGATGGCGAATTTATCAGAGATTTTAATAACCTGACTAGGTACCAATAGAAACAAGATATAACTTAAATAGGTAATGAAAATATAAGCTGTAATACGTATATCTTACAAAGTATATTATTTCAGGCACGACAACGGCAAAAACTATTGTTCAGGAAGCGACAAGAAATATCAGTCATGTCACGCACACCAGGTAATAAATTAAATTATTAAAACTTTCGTGAGACATTGTTAACTCATTCTGGGATCGTGAGCACAAGTCCGCAGTAAGAAACGGGACGTTATCGCGAACCCACTACACTCACCCTGATGAAGGACCTCCGAATGGTCCGAAACTACTCGGTACCCACACCGATAAATCGTGAGTAAAGCCGTATTAATAAATTAGGTAGTAAATTGTTGGTTTATTCCCTCTTTCGCCAAGTGTCATTATAAAAAAAGGAGTTTTTACATTTTGAGTAACTAAATAAATACCTTACACGCATCGCACAAATTGGAGTGTATGTTTGTAATGTTGAAATAACCGTTTTTTACTACATGTATATCAATATGTATACACCAAAATAACATTTTTTACAATTTTTGTCTCTCTGTTTGTTCCGGCTAATCTCTGAAATGGCTGGGCCGATTTTAACGGGATTTTTATTGGCAGGAAACTGATGTAATAAACTTAGGCTACATTTATTTACATTTATTTTAGAGAAATAAACTAATGTTGCAATGTCCAAGAAACGGTTTAACTCTAAAAATAATTTATATGGCAAAACAACGTTTGCCGGGTCAGCTAGTTTTAAATAAAATATTTTGATAAATGGAACAAAACTTGGCCAAGTTAATGCAGTGCATAAAAATTTTTTAAATGTGTCCGAGCGAGTTTATGATGGAGTAAAGATAACTCTTGGTAAACGTGAATTCTTAATTTAATGAGTTAAAAAAACTGTAAATTAGATAATATAGTAAGTAAATAGTAGGAAAGGTTTTAACTAAGGAAGTTACCATACAATTACTTCTTCTACCAAGACTTTATTGAGAAAACGTGTTAGCATTTGTGAAAAATTTTAATGGTACTTCTATTTTTTAATAAAAGAAACTAATAAATTGATATGCGAGCATGTCGAGCAAACCTTATGCTCAATAAAAAAATAAGATATCCGTGTAAAATATCCTTTGAAAGTAATCAAGCGATTATGAGATATGAAAAAAAAAATATGACATTCATAAGTGTCATATCCGTGGCCTACATGAATAAAGTGATTTTGATTTGATTTGATTTTGATTGTAAATGATTGTGTACAAAAAAGATTTTTTTTTATTATTATGTTAATTAAGACCGGCAAATTATTTTGCAGTGCAACAATGTTCCACGAATGACAGTGCGGGAATTTGCGGACGAAATTTGTTCCAGAGCTCGGGAAGTTGACCCGGATTTGATCGGAACTGGCTTACAAAGAATAGATGCTGATGGTGAGAAATATTTTTGTATTATGAGTAGATAAATTTTGTAATAACATTGTTATACTTACATATTTGTTTCCACACAACGTTTTTGTTAATTTAGACATATTTCAATTTACTCTATAATATACATAAAATAGGGCTAATTAAATTAATTCGATAATAAAATCTAAGAAACGACATAGTTAAGTTAGAATTACTAACTTACTAATCAATTTAATTGTTACGTAGCGCTTAAAGATTCAGTCGCAAACAGCAGTAATTTAACTTAATTCGGACTACCTCAATGTGTATATTAAACTTAAACTTGTAATGTTATCTATTTCATAAGTTAGTATTTACAAAATTGTGCGTAATATTATTATTTCTTTAATCTATTAACTCTGTATTGTTTTTTTAATGAAATTAAATTCCTATATGCTGTACAAGACCGGTTCATAATGAAAATGATGAAATTCTATGTTTTATTAAAATAAAAGCAGTGTAGTTCAAAAAGACTACACTAGATGCAAGTTGTGGAAGAGTTTTCGTAGTTAATGCTAAATTTAATAATAAATTTAATTTAATTGAAATGAATCACTCGCTCGTCGTCTAAGTCTCCCCCTAAACAAAGCTGTACCTCTTAAATCACAACAGTGAGATAGCTAAAACGTTGATAGAGTCAAGACTCAGACAGACACCTGTGGGAGGCTCCTTTGCACAGGATCCCGGCTAGATAGTGGGTACCACAACGGCGCCTATTTCTCCCGTGAAGCATTACTGTGTTTCGGTCTGAAGCGCGCCGTAGCTAGTGAAATTACTGGGCAAATGAGACTTGACATCTTATATCTCAAGGTGACGACCGCAGTTGTAGTGCCGCTCAGAATCTTTGGGTTTTTCAAGAACCCTCAACACTGTATAGTAATGGGCAGGGCGAATCAATTACCATCAGCTGAACGCCCTGCTCGTCCCTTATTGTCATTTAGAAAAAATCCTTCGAGCTTTAAGCAATCATTACGCGACCGAGGCTGTAAATATTTTTATCTACACCCATGCTTTAAATCCTCTATTAAAGATTCTGAAACAGTTAGCTTATTGCCAACATGAAAACACCCAATGTTTTAATAACCATTACATCATCCAAACGAGTGTTGTAATGTTGTACTGAATTTCATAACAACTCTCCTATGTTTTTTTTTCGATTCCTTCATGCGCAAAGAGTTTCAACAGACAGCCACATTCTTATTGCTCGATGCGTGGTATCTGAATGAATTTCAAAAAAAGAACATTTTCGTTTACGCGCGTTCCACACTACCAGAACGTCGCGCGCCGTAAAAAAAAGTAGGTTATTCGAATCCCCGCCGTTTTTCTTCGATATTTTTATTGTTTTGTTTATAAAAAATGAGCCAATCATTTTAAACGCTGCAAAAGAACATTATATTCGAGTGATTTTTACACTATACAAAATGTAAATTACTACTAAAATAAATAATTGTATCAATAATACTTGGTTTATTTGTTTTTGTTTTAATCAGTAATTAATGATATTAGGTTACTACTAGGACTGGTGTTTTAATGTTAGCAGTAAGCTAACTGTTCCAGAATCTTTTAGAGGATTCATATTCTGGGTGTAGATAAAGTCTTGTATGCAACTGTTGATAATTAGGTATTAAAACACTCATGTGATACTATTATCCACATTCGTGTTTTAATACCCCTTATTACACAACAGTTGCATAAATAACTAATACTTTGGTGTTTTTATTAAAGCCTCTTCAGACGTGAGCAGCGCATGCGCGGTGTGGTGCGACACGCGCGGCGGCGGTTACAAGTCGCGCGGCTGGAGCCTGCCCGATGGTACCGCGTGCTCCAGGGTGGCGCCCATGTTCTGTATCTCTGGCGTGTGTAGAGTGAGTACTCTTAGAGGAATGCAAACAGGATACTGCAGACAGAAATTCTTGCACCGTTTCATAATGGACGGACGGAGGACTAGGAGACGACCGCTATAGCCCAGTGGTTAGTGACCCTGCCTACTGAGCTTAAGATCCCGGTAGGTGCAATCATTTATATGATGAATATGATTGTTTGTTTCCGAGTCATAGAAGTTTATTTTAATTTATGTATGTTTATGCAAGGATATTGTATTAAATATATCGTTGTTTTGTACCCATAGTCAGGCTATGCCTAGTTTGGGGCAAGATAATTTATGTAAGAGTGTTTCATTATTATAATTATTATTTATTATATATTGCTTAAAGCGCCATCGGTAGTATTACTTGAAATTGTAAAAAAAATTGGCAGTTTTAGAGACTGCCAATAGCAGTGAAACTAAGAACTTTTAGTATTAAAATTTGAAAGTAAATAATGTTTAAAAAATATTAATTTCAATTGATTTTTAAAACATATTTTCAATAATATATTAATCAAACTAAACTAAAGAATATTTCGAAAATGCACAGTATATAAACATCGAATAATTCACTAAATCCATTCAATTTAACTTTATAAGATACCTATACACAGCACTAATGTTGCATAATACGTCCAGCTGTATAGCTACAGATATACTGCTTTAAGCATTTCGGTGACGCGAACTCAGTAGATTTCACCCATCCAAAAAGTATATTATATGTTTATTTTTTTTATTATTTATTTATTTTATGCGAACCCGTAATTCTGTTTTTCCCTACCAAAAAGTGCCCAACCCGGCTAAAGAGTGTTAACTTCAAAAAATCTGAAGGATGAAGTTAAAAGTTGAAACAAAATACTTTGATAAGAGGGGCCGCCTATGACTTAGAATATTAACGCTACAATATTTTAAGGCCTATGCCATCGTTCTCGTAGATGTTCTTTATATGACAACTAGCTGACCCAGCAAACGTTGTATTGCCGATATTAAAATCGCGATACAAAAGTAACTGTTGATCGTAGATGGGTGAAAATTTGAAGTTGTATGTATTTTTAATGCTGACTCATAATCAAATTTAAAAAAAAATGTCAAAAAAAAATCGTGTGGACCACCCTTAACATTTAGGGGGATAAAAAATAGATGTTGTCCGATTCTCAGACCTACCCAATATTCACTCAAAATTTCATGAGAATCGGTCAAGCCGTTTCGGAGGAATTCAAAGTTTAACACCATGACACGAGAATTGTATATATTAGATTAGACCTCTGAAGCACATTACACTCAGTAATACCCCTTCCATAATTTACATACAAAATTGTTGTTCAGGGTTTTATTCGAACCACCTTCAAATTCAACGCGAGAAATCCGATATTTCATGAACGGATCGATCGCTATGCGTTGCGTAGTCCTTGCTCATTGGGCCTGCGTGATAAAAGCTTGGAAGATCTTCACAACTATACTTCACACTTAGCGTATTCTAAAGAACCTTTTTGATCCGCTACCACATTTAAACATAAATAATAATTAATTATCACATATTAATTAATATTTAATTGCTACTGACATGCAGACATATTTAATTTAGTTATGTCTTTAATTATAAATAAATAATAAAAAAAAATCCTTTTATTTCTTGCTTAAATCTAGTACAATTTTTCAAAAAACAATGTGCATGCATAGTTGTTAGTAGATACAATTTATTTAGCTTATTTTAATGCATTTAAAAAGAACGTTAAAAAATAATAAGGTTAAGGTCTTGGTGTGAAGTGTGTTTTAAAAATATTAGTAAGGTACCTACGTAACACAACTTAGTATAAAAAATAATATATAAATAACGTGATATATAGATACTTAGATGAATTTAAATTAAAAATATTAATATAATATATATTTTACTGATATATTTGGCAAGAACCCTCTCAATGAAAGGTAAAGGCCTCCTCCAGAGATGACCAGTGCTCTCTATTATCTGCCGTTCGCGGCCATTGAATACCTGCTACTTTTATTATGTCGTCTGCCCAGCGTGTGTTTGGTCTTCCTCTTTTTCTATGTCCTAGTGGACCTGCCCATGTTCTTGTCTTCTTAGTCCATCGACTTTGACCATGTCTTTAATTACTTACCATTTATTGTATTAAATTAATTTATTATTATTAGTATTAAATTAATTAATTCCTTATTTGCGTATAAATATTAATACGCAAATAAGGAATTTGATTGATTGAAATAAAAAAGGGAAAGGTGTACAATTAATCCGTAGATTCAGTAAATCATGAGGTTGAAATACACTTACTTTCTAACGCTAAAATTCAAACGCTCAAAGTGTAATAAAATAAATATGAAGCCAATTTTGATAAGTTGCAGTTGATGCTCTAAACTAGTAAAGTTCTTAAAGGATCGCTTCGCAAACCGCCACCATTGAATGAAATTGAAAAATAGTTTTGTTTTAAGGCAATTTTATATCCACTAATTATATTAATTTCTTCAGAAATTCACGTGCACCAACGGATTGGACGCAGAGTTCTCTTTGCGACCGTCTGACTGCGAATGGGAGGCTTTACAGTTGCAGAGCGCCTCAACGCAAACTGTGTCGTAAGTAAATAACTTATTTCAAGGAAATAATAATTATTCTCCAAAATATTTTGAATTTCGTTGTACAATCCAATCGATAGATTATGTCAATTAGATATGAAGTAAGAAATAAAAAACTAAGTTGTAAAAACAAAATAAACCACATGCCCTAAAATTAAACTAATGTTCAATATCATCTATTATACATATATAGTATGGTTTATCGTTGATGATTTTAATGAACAGGACGAGTCGCAAATCGTCGGGAACATGGCGGCGTGCGGTGGGCTCAGCTTGGCGACCAATCAGCGGCTGCCATTACCGCTGCGTCACGCCTGGCACCGGCGTACGATTGGTCCGTTCTTCGCGGGCGCACACTATCCAACTGTGCAGTCCGGATCAACGACTGCCTGACCTTGTTAGTATACACTATCTATACTCACAGGAAAGAAATAACACGGCGCATGTCATCCCTAGGAGATCGACGGGGAATTGGGGCCGGAAATCTTGACAAACCCAAAAATTCTGAGCGGCACTACAACAGCGCTCTTCACCATGAGACATAAGATGTTAAGTGTGATTTGCCCAGTAACTTCACTAGCTTCGGTGCCCTTCAGACCGAAACACAATAACGCTTCCACATTACTGCTTCGGCAGAAATAGGCGCCGTTGTGGTACCCATAATCTAGCAGGCATGCCTGTGCAAATGAGCCACTGGTTGGAGCAATTGTCTTGCAATATTTTCCGTGCAAATATAAACCTACCTATTTTTATGATTTTAAAAGAATTATCATGGATCATGAATCAATTTTGTCGATGTGGCGGGCGAAGATCGAACTGGAGTCAACTGATACCCCACGTGACACCTAAAGTCATCAAGTCTCGCTGATCGATTTTCTTGTACTTAGTCACTGCGTCTAAAGTTTGCTAAACTTTCAGGGTTGTAGCCAAAGGATGTCTCCATACCAGTATGCCACGATGGTCTGCAGCAAGTATAAAGACAGAGTGAGAAGACTATCTGGTCTGGGAATGCAGATATCTCCTTCAGTTGGTACGTTATTAATTCCTGACTTCTCATGGACAAGGAGAACAAAATAGCTCACGGGTCAAGTGATCTTGTTAAGCGATCACCGCCAAACAGGATCTCTTGAAACACTAAAATCACAAAAGCATTGCCAGTCTTTAAGAATCCTCAATTACTGTGAATTCAAAAGTTTGTATCTCCTTGACGTTAACAGAATTCCGCATGTTATTGCAATTTTAGGCGTTATTAATTTTGAAATTTTGTGGGCAAATTGGAGTTAAAAACGTCTTACTGACTGTTAAAGAAAAGGAAATGGGGTATTCCAATGGAAGGCTTCTTCGCACAAGATGCCGGCTAGCTTTATCAACACGTTTAAAGTGATGAGCGTAATTGTGATACCGCTCATAATTTATGGTTCAATAGAGAATCCTGAGCGGCACTCCATTGTAATAATGGCGGGGCGTATCACTTGCCATTGGGTGAACGTCATGCTCGTCTCGCCCATTTTTCTCATAAAAGAAAGCGCCATTCAGACCAAAACACAATAATGTTAATACATTATTGCTTCACGGCAGAAATAGGCGCCTTTGTCGTACCCATAATCTAGCGGGCAGCCTGTGCAAGGGAGCCTCCCACTCCCAATTTTTGATATGTCAAAATTTGCTAAATTTCTATAATTCGGAATTGTAGCTTTAACATTTGAACCGCTGCGACTCATAGATGATATTGTAAGAGGACGACAGCGGGTCAACTGATGTTAAGAAATCACCGCCGCCCACATTCTAACGCAACAACAGAGTAATCACGGGAGCGATGCCCGCCTTTTACGAAGTTGTACGCGTTTTTTTGAAGGTGGAGACAGTGTGCCAATATTTTTTTTTTATTATTATGACAGAGGAGCCTGACCGGCCGTGTCGCGTGGCATGTCAAGACGAGCACGTGTCACACCGGTTCTACCTGGTGAACGGCCAGGAGGGATGGTTTCCGTTGGGAACTGCATGCGGGAAGAGGAACGCTTCCTACTGCGTCAGTGGCAAATGTCTGGTGGGTGTTCTACTGGATTTTACACAATAGTTTATCGTAGATAGCAGTAGCATACTTTTTTCTTTAGTTTGAAGGTAGTGACCTTAAAATGACAGTAAAATGACTGGGATACTGAGACTTGGTATCTTGTTTCTAGGTAAAATATCTAAGAATTATGGGTCTTTGATCAGCGGCACCACAAAGTTATGCCAAAATATTGACAACCTTAATAATTTATAAAAATATGAGGAAACAGGCGCAATCGGTATAGATCTTTTTTTTTTTGGAATTCCTGGGAAGTCATACATAAATTTCTTGACATTTATTTACAAACTACGCCCTATTCTATTTGTACACAGCGAGTAGATAGACAAGGAGGTTTAGTCAACAGGTGACGATCGTACGATCCGTGCACAAGTGAATGACCTTACATCCAAACCCAATCTTTTTAAAAAACTTTTCGCGCATAAAGCGGGATGCGCATTTTTATTTTTTTAATAAAAACCTTTTATTTATTATATCATATTCTACTGGTATTTCCGATGTTTAATTATTAAATGAACTTCAATTTAGTATTATTTGTTAGTAAATTATTTTTAAGTACATTGTTGAAAACGTTTTTTGTAATATAACTACACCACAGTGTTCTACTTTGATTACTTAATAAGCCTTCCCCAAGGTTACAAAATTCACCGGTTATTATGCACGAAGTCGAATAATTATCAACATAGATGCACATTAGTTGCCACTTTAGTAGCATACGCTCGGTTAAAGAAATTATTACAAGGCTTCGTCCTTTTTTATAATAATACTAGCTGACCCAGCAAACGTTGTATTGCCATATAAAGTAATTAAAAATAATTTTAGGGATGCAACCGATTCTCAGACCTACCAAATATATCGTACTACAATTATTGTATTCGATTGCCATCTCGCAACTCTATTGCGGATCTGTGGATGGAATAGAATATTATAAAACTCGCGATACAAAAAATGGTGTTGATCGTAAAGGGTTGAAAATTTAGACTTGTATGTTTTTTATATTATAAAAAAAAAATTTGGGGTGGACCCTTAACATTTAGAGGGATGAAAAATAGATGTTGTCCGATTCTCCAACCTAGCCGATATGCACGCTAAGATTCACGAAAATCGGTCTAGCCGTTTCGGAGGAGTTCAATTACGTACACCGTGACATGAGAATTTTATATATTACTTGTGGACCCAACAGACGTTGTCCTGTACACACGTCTTAAATTTGAAAAATCGGTCCAGCCGTTAGGTGGAGTTAACTAACATACACATGAGCAGGAGAATTATATTATATGGACGGAATTGAGAATCTAAACCAATCTCAAATTCACTGAAACAAACAAAAATATCATCAAAATCGGTCCAGCCGTTTAGGAGGTAGTTTAATTATGAATCTAAACCATTCTCGAATCCACCTGAAGACACACACCAATCTCAAATTCACTGACACATAAAAATATCATCAAAATCGGTCCAGCCGTTTAGGAGGTAGTGCAATTGTGAATCTTAACCATCCTCGAATCCCCTTGAACTCACACAAAAAATTTCTTCAAAATCGGTCCAGCCGTCTAGGAGGAGTTCAGTGACACACACGCACACAAGAAATATATATATAAAGATTAGATAATTAAGAATAAAGGTTTGTGTTTTCGTATGCATTGTTGTTTTTAATGAATACACTTAAAGCATACGTGAGTGATTTGAATAGTTAATTCACCAGGGAGAAGCTTTATTAGTCACGGGTTACAGGGGCTAAATAAAAAGATTTTACGTAAAGGTCAATAATTTAAAAATAAGTTAGCATCGTATCCAATGTTGTTTTGCAACATTGCAACCTTAGATCATTTATATAACCTAGAAAGACTCAAAGCTGTGAAAACGTCGAAAAAAATTGAGCTTGACACTAACCCCTATTTTGTGGAATACACGCACACTAACACAACATGAAGTAAAAATCGGTTGTTGTCACGCACACTAAAAAAATAAACCTGGCCTTTTTTCATCGGTTGTCTAGTAGCAAGAGGCTCTATCTAGACTTATATATTATTTAAGATTGTTACCTATAAAACGAGCAAAGCAAAAGTCGGGGCGAGCGAATAGTACTTAATAAATTTGTATGATTAAAATATTATATTAATTTATCAATCAGGAGTTTGGAGAAGACCTAACCCCTCTCTCGGAGTCGGTATTCACACTACCACTATTGCCGCGCGAAGATAATGGCAACTCCAGACACATCAACGTAGACGTGCGGCAATCCTCGCGGCACAAGCGCAGTCTACATAGGGACAGAGTGACTGTTAAGGCGTCACTCGACAGGCAGGATTTGGACGAAATCATTGCCAGGCTGAACTTGACCAGTAAGTACATACCTACGTACAAAATGGTGAGCACTTTCTTAGCACGTAAATAATAATTAAACTATAGCGTATAATAACGTTATAAATTATATTCAGTGTTAGCAACTTATCTAAACTGTTATTATAAATAAAATAAAATATGTTTATATTATATTTTTTTGTATTGGTTTACCTCAATTTTTATGAAAATAAGGACGAGACGAACACGACTTTCAGCTGGTGGTAATTGATACGTCCTGTCCATTACAATACAGTGCCACTCAGGATGATAAGCCCAAAAAATCTGAGCGGCACTACAACTGTGCTCGTCATCTTGAGACATAAGATAAGAGACATAAGTCTCATTTGCCCAGTAATTTCACTAGCTACGGCGCCCTTCAAACCGAACCACAATAATGCTTATACATTACTGCTTCACGGCTGAAATAGGCGCCATTGTGGTACTCATAATTTAGCCGGCATCCTGTCCCACTGTTGGTTATTTGAAATTACTTGGCTAATTTATAAAATTATTTATCCTATCGAGCTATATAATTAGCATGATGCATGTAATTTGTTTCAAAAATGTACAAAATTATAGTAGTACGTGGAGAGTGAAAACACCGCTTTCAGGTTTTAAGGGGTTATTAGTTATTCTATGACGGGTATATAGTTTTAAGACCAGCTCTGTCTTCTTCTAGAAACCCATTGTCTGATTGAGATTTTTAGACATGTGTCAAATAATATTTTGACGTATTTCAGATGACATTAACGTGCATACAGCGTACGTAGAGAGGATACCGGATACCATACACTTGGACTTCTCAAACCCGATTCATATCGCACCAAGCGACACTCTCATCGATAAGATACCAAGACCTACCTGGGACTGAACACGACTTGATCTTACTGGAAAATCACACCTATTCTTGGTGAAGGACCCAGAGCAATATGATAGGCGGTACGTTGCACCATCATTTTGAAAGCATACATTGCGGGGATTTGAAAGCTGCTCGTTCTAACATACATAAATATAAAATCTATTTGTAATTTGGAAAACGTTACGTATTCAACCCAAATATTTTTCAAGTCACACTTAATAGTATTAAAGCTGTTAGTACTGAACTGTAAAAATGATAATTGTAACTGGTAGATATTGTGCACCATTTCAATAAAATTTTATGTTGAAATCTACAAACGTACGCTGTTGATTGGTGAATCCGCATCGCTCCCGCCTTTTATGTGAATAGTCTCTTATATACTTCTTGACTGACGTGTAATTTTAAGTCCGTCAAGATAATTATAACGAATTTATTGTTTCTATTTAATATCAAGTATTGCAATTTTTATACTATTGTAAGTGTACATAAACAAACTGTTACAAAATTTATTATCACTACGAGCACATTTTTAATAGCTGTGTGTATATTCGTTAGGAATGACGTATTTTCTTATTGAAGTTAAAGATTTTATAAGAATGAAGTATCTCATCTTTTCTGCTTTACCACGTAAAAGAAAAATGGTATTATAATGAAAGTATGTAGGTCCGTTAAATGATGACATTGTCGCAGTAGGATCTTATTAACACCCAATCGATATGAAAAACGTTGGTGTTTTGCGGTTGTGTGTACCAAAAATAGTCAAGAGTTTGGACTTATAGTTGTGATTTAAATTATACACTTGTTTATACTTTACTATACTTTAAATAAATAATAAAATTAACTATGGCGTATTATTTTGTGTTCACTATTAGATTTACAAAGTAGATCAGTGTATTTGTAATGAGAATTTAATAATTTAAGTTAAGAGTTTGCGGGTCGCATGTTTTTTGATCACGGTTTTCAAGGCACTTTCTTCCACATACAACAAAGTTGATGTTTAAGGTTCCTTGTGCGGTCTTTCCGGGATGATACGACAGGGGTACCTTCACGTAAACGTTCCTTAAAGGCCAGCAACGCTCCAGTGATTCCTCTGGTGTTGCAAGAGCCACCAGGTGACAAACAATTTCATTATAACAACAGGGAGCATATTTTATGAAATAATGCTTGATGTTTTGAAATATTATTCACAAATTCATAAAAACCGTATATTATATTTTGTTAGGTACAGAGCAACGTCTGTCGGGTCCGCTAGTATATATATATATATATATATACATACCTAGGTTCTTAATTTAGCAGTAAATTTGTTAAAAAGATTTGGGCACGTTTCCAAGTATATTTAGAAAAACTACTACTAGGTCTTCATAAAAAAATATTATTTTAATTATTATATACAGAACAACGCCTGTCGGGTCAGCTAATATTACATAAAATATTTATTTAAAAAAAGAACTAATATGTGTTGTCTAGGAATGACACTTGTGAATATTGAAAATTATACTTTTTACCATTTACCACCACTTCTGGAAAGGTTGAGAATAAATGAGAAGAAGTGGCAAGAATCTCATTGATAAATCGTATCGCAAAACAACGTTTTCCGAGCCAACTAGTAACAAATAAAAACACAAAAGTAATTTAGTACAGTAGGTGTATCATTCTTACTTAGATCATTTATACATCCACATAGGCTGTGACAGCTGTGATAACGTCGAAAAAAATTGAGCTTAGCAGTTAAGCTCTATTTTGAGCAATGCACGTACCTTACACAAAGTGACATACAAATCGCGAGTGTAACACGTAGCTTGTCACGCACACTAAAGTAATAAACCTGGCCTGTTTTCATCAGTTGTCTAGCAGCAAGAGGCTCCATCTAGATGTATTAATTATCAAGGCATTTACATTATTAAAATAATACGCCGAAATATCCCCAAGAATATATTGGAAAGACACATTCACAATCGAATAAATGCAATATTATGACAAAAATGACACACTACACGACACTTACATATAATAATTAAAGATTATATCAAAACTTGAATATATAATTAGGAAGCGATTAATTGAACCTTCTTGGTCTGATGGCGCGCGACACCTTGCGGGTCTGTCAGGAACCATTGCCACCGCTTACGATCGTTATTCTTATCTCCCGACTGAAAAAAACATGGGCATTAGTTTTAAAATTAAAGCAATTTCAACTAACAGTCACTAAAGCGAGGCAAATAATACGAAACACTACTTTTATTTGTTCTACAACATTCATAATTATTATTGCATTATTGTGTTTCGGTAAGAAAAACATCTTCCTTAAAGACCGGGAACGCTCCTGTTATTCCACTGGTATTGGCAAGAGAATGTGGAGGGCGGTGATCACTTAACACCAGGTGACCCGTACGCTAGTTTATTTCGTAAAGTGAAAAAAACACTAGGGTAATTTGTAGACATTACAATTATGTGTATTGTAAATGTTATTAATTTTTGTTATGACATTACTGTCTGCACGAGACGAGCAGGACGTTCAGCAGATGGAAATTGATACACCCTGCCCATTACAATGCAGTGCCGCTCAGGATTCTTGAGAAAACCAAAAATTCAGAAGACACAACAACTGCGCTTGTCACTTTAAGACATAAGATGTCAAGTCTCATTTGCCCAGTAATTACACTAGCTACGGCGGCCCTTCAAGCTGAAACACAACAATGCTTACACATTACTGCTTCACGGCAGAAATAAGCGACGTTGTGGTACCCATATTCTAGACGGCATCCTGTACTCTCGTACTGGTGTACACTAATATATTACATACATAGCCGACCATGACAGTCAGATTCAACTCAGTCCGATTCAATAACCACTTAAGTTATCAGTTATTTATAGGAGACATGTGTTAGCCGACATACATAAGCCTACCCTCAGAATAAGACCCCCTAAAAGAGTACCCTCACCTAGAAGACCGGAAACGCTCGAGTTACACCTGTAGAGCCGTGTGTATGTGCATCGGTCTTCACTTACCATCAAGTGACCCTTTAGCTCTTTTTTATTTTATTCTATAAAATCAATAATATATAAGATAATAAGACTATATTAAGGCCAACGAGAGGAGATACTAGGAGGACTACTTTGTTTACTAAAAATTATCATGCCATGTGTATTCAAATATTTAATAAACTTCCCGATGCTATTAAAATGTTCAATATCGGTCCATTTAAAACTCAATTATATGAATAGCTAAATAATTACAATTTCTATGCTGTCTGACTTTAAATTTGTGATTTTCTTTTTCAGAATCTTGTGTTTAACTTTGACTAGGTACATATGTAAATGACATGTTTATTTTGTGTAGATGTTAATATGATGTAACAATGAAATATTATGTGCTGTAATGTTAGAATTTTATTATTATACAATGACGTGGAGCTAATGTAAAAGTATAAAATATAAAAAAAAAGTATTTTACAGCAATTGAAACGGTCTTTAATAAAATATCGTTTAATGGGATAAGGATTATATTATGTTAAAGAAATTGAACTCAATTTCTTAAGTATATTTTAAATATTTTGCTTTTTGCTATTATTTTTGCTTATTATTATTTAGCTTTTTTATATGTATAATAAGTTGTATATGATAATATATATAATGAGAATGGTTTTTGTTTGAGGCTCAATCACGCCTAAACCACTGATCGTATCGACATGAAACTCTTCTTTATTTACTACTTATTTTTTTATTGTATTTCTAAAGATTAATAAAATGTATTTTTTTTTTTCAATTTCCTTTTAAAATTCGCCCATCGTAGCGGGCGGGAACGGCTTGTGATTATTATATACCTAATTTTACTTTATTGGTAAGCTTTAAGTTGTGTACTGCAAAGTAGAAAATACTTACGACGATTAGGAAAATGGACTTAAATAATTGTGTCTTAATCACATACACAGGTATGAATATGGTTTGATTATTGTCGGCACTTTTATCAACTTATAAATGTAAAAAAGTGGTCATAGTGGCATTACTACAGTAGTTGAACGTATGGTATCGCGGACTATTTTGAAGACATTGATAAGTTCTATAAAAATGTTTTTTTGTTTAGATTTTTGTGACGTTTTTTTTTTATTTCACACCTTAAGTTATATCATCGCATTTTTAGTAGGGATCTCTATTTTTCACTCAGTGAAGATGCAGCTTTCTAATGGTGATAGAATTTTTGAAATTCGATATAGTTTTTTTGTGAAATCATTACAAACATACATACAAAAGAACAAATGTTTCCTATTTATAGTATAAGTTATGGCTCATTATACTGAACTCTTAAGAAGAATAATCTTCGTTTAATACAGACGACAGCGATTACAATAATCAATTATTAGAAGGGATTATTCAAATAAAAATGTTTTGAAGCCCTGAAATATTTCTGACATTCTTTATCTCATTCGTTGGATTTAGTTTGGTCTAAGGCTGGAATCATATACAATTAGTTTCAGTGGTCGCTTACTTAGCAATACCTTAACAAAAAATTATTATTACAAATAGAAACAAGCAATAATTATTTGTACATCATTTACAAACTTGTTAAACCATTAAATCGTGTTTAATTATATATGTAAGTATGTATGTATGTATTATATCAACGTTAATATTTTTCAAAAAAATGCCATCATTTATTGCCTTGAGAGATTTGACATAAGGAGATAATGTAAGTATGACTAGGCGATAAGGCTAAGCTTACAAAATTAAATATTCAAATACAAATATTTTTATTCAAAATAGGATTCAAAATCACTTATTGAACGTCAAAAACTACCACACATTCAAAATAGACTGCCTCAGACATGAGAAGAACGGGCGCAAGAAACTCAGCGTGCTTTTTTTTTATTAAAATATGTATTACAATGTAAAATCGAACTGAAGTGTTCGCTTCATTCCCCGCCTGTGGTGTGTATCATAAAGAAAATTGTTTATGTTATAGTAACCTTTCCCACACAAACGTTTTTTAACAACTCTTTTAAATTTCGTAACACAATTGTTTTGTACAATTTCTTGGATCATATTGTACAAGCATATACATCGCCTAAAAAAAGACTTACTAACTCAACTTAACCGAGTAGTAGGCATAACAATTTTGTTTGTTCCTCGTGTGAACATTATGATTGTTACAGTTTCTAGGAAATTCCTTATGCTTATGAACATATAGAACATTATCAAGAATATATTGAAAAGCAACAGTCAAGATGTTGAAATTTTTCTCTAAATGATTCTTTAGGACCTAGGTTATAAATAGCGCGATAAAAATAGCCCTCTTCTGCAGCAAAAAGATGGTATTAATATCGGCCGCAGTGCCCCATAACAAAATAAATTAATAAAAACCACTTTTACCCTAATTGTAGTGAATTTGCTTGAGGTCTGTGAGACCGATTGGTTGCACATCTCCATCTGCAGAGAGAGCGCGTGCAGCATGAGCGATACTGGTACGCTCACACTCTCTGGCTGTTTACTGGCTCCAGACCACACCAACGAGACTAGCGGTGACGCTGCCTTTTCCCTGAAAATAAAAAGTAAACAATATGTTATGTTTTTAAAGTGATAACCCTCACTTCTAGGATTAATATTTAATACACAAATAAAATTTGAAAAACAAAATTTTATGAACGATGCGGGATTCGAACCCACGACCTCCGGCGTTCCGTCCTGGTGCTCTAACCAACTGAGCTAACCGTAATAAAAAGTAAATGAAATATTGAGACGATACTGCCAGAACTTCAACCACATCAAAATAATACTCAAACAATTGCAAATTAGGAAATTAGCTTGAGATCAAAAATCAATATAAAAAATATAGTTATTTACATTATTTAAAAACAAACAAATCTTTGTTTACATTACTACTAATTTAATTTATTGGTGCAAAATAAATGTGTGTGTGTTGTGTGTTTGTCTTTCTGTGCGTGCAAGCATGTATGTGTATGTGTGTGATCCTGAGTATAATATAATATATAATGGGTGTGAGTGTCTGTGTTTAGTGAATATAATATGTACACTTACTTACTATTAATTCAGTTCTTATGTATTTACACACATTAATTATTATATATAAGTTAATTAATTGTAACGTCACTCAAACGGCTGGCTCAGTGGAAGAACGCTCGCACAGAACGCGAGAGGTCGCGGTTTCAAGTCCCGCTTCCTAATTAAACTTTTTCTTATGGAATAGGAGGACAAACGGGCATACGGGTCACCTGTTGTTAAGTGATCACCGCCGCCCACAATCTCTTGCAACACCAGAGGAATCACAGGAGCGGTGCCGGCCTTTAAGAAAGGTATACGCGCTTTTTTTGAAGGTACCCATGTCGTATCGTCCCGGAAACACCGCACAAGGAAGCTCATTTCACAGCTTTGTAGTACTTGGAAGAAAGCTCCTTGAAAACCGAACTGTGGAGGACCGCCACACATCCAGATGGTGAGGATGATATCCTAACTTGTGGCGTGTCGTTTTGTTTACATACTAAATTTGTGTAATTAATACCACAAGTGATTATATGGGGTTATCTTTTAAAAAAAATTACAAATTGTTTAGATTTGAAAGAGTGACGTCTCAAGTCAATTTCCTAACATCCAATTATTGAGGTGAGATAGTGTATTCATATAAGGAAAGAATATTTATTACCTTTGACTGATTGCATCTTCCTTAGCTGAAAACTTCTCGATAACTGTCTCATTTAAGTCGTTTATACAACATTTCAGTTCATTATTTGCTTTTACAAAATCTGTCGGATCTTTAGTATCAATGCCATACAATTGACACAAAAACTGCATAAGATCATTAGATGCAGACAACTTCTTCTCCTTTTCTAAATGCTCCAAGGTGATCACGTCCATAGATCTCTGAAAATTAAATAACATAATATGATTAGAAATGATCATAATATAATTAATATAGTTGAGGCATCGGCGTCTTATTATTATAATATATATTATTATTGGCATGATCTTATATATATTATATAAAATTCTCGCGTCCCAGTGTTTGTTACCAAACTCCTCTGAATTTGTGTGTATATCGGGTAGGTCAGAGAATACTGTCAGTCACATTTTTTGACGCAGCATTCAAATGAGTGTATTAAAGTTTTCTAGTTCATTGATAAAAAACTGTTGTTGGAGTACTATCAAGTTAAAAATATTTGGGATTAAACTGTAGGTATTGTTTATAAAACGTTAGGCACTCGAGTGGTTTTGACAGATCACGTGATCAAAGTACTGCGAGTACCTACCTTACCTCGAAAACGCCAGTGCTCACAGTAGAACATGGCGGCGATTTATGACGTCATATATTTCAGTGGCAGTGCATAACGGAACGAATTTTTCTACAGTGATAGCACTGTGCAGTGCTCGCAGTGCATATCGGAACATACCCTAAGTTAACAGTTATAAAGGAGACGGAGATTTCTGGGCCAAAATGTAATAAGTTAATAATAATAATAAATAATTAAACTTTTATTTGGAACAATTTAACAAAGATAATACAAACAAGTAAAACGATAATAGCTGCAAAAGTATAAACTGCAGCGCAGCTAACAACGCCCTTCTCCGAATACAATAAGGAATGATGTTCCATGCACAAAGATCTAAATAGTAAACAGAGTACGGTTATTAATAAAAGACATTAAAAAATAGTACAGGACATGTGATTTGAAATATATACATCATTATTATTATATTATGTGTTTAGTTTTGGGTGAAGTGTGTGGGTGAGTGTTAGAGATACGTATATAGTAAGTGAAGTTTGTTACATTTGTGCTGTGTGTGGTTTTCTTAGGTGTGTGAGGGAGTGATGAATATTTTACACATCCACAAGTTTCTCTGTATCTTCATAATCTAATGTTTTTAACCAGGAGTCAAGTTTCGCTTTACATTTCCTCTTGGTCAGTGGGTAGATGTTGAAGCTTTTGTTGATTTTGTTATAAATTTTAGAGCCTATGTGTTTGTAATGGCGACTTGCAGCAATGGTTCTACGTGAATCAATATTACATACCCTATTTGAGCGGCGTGTGGTACAGCATTTAGGGTCAAAGGTAATTTCGGAGTGTTTGCGAAGTTGAGATATGGTTTAAAAAAATTTACATATTTTTCTATTTCAAAATATAGAAAATTACCGTGATTCACAATCTAGGAAACGAGAAATCTTAAAATTAAGGTTTTATTATCATAAAATTCACGATTAATGGGATCTCGATTACTATAATCAATTAATGTGAATGAGTTAATACAATTCAACCCAAAACCACTTGCACCAGAATCATCTGGTGATCATTGATTCAATAAAAGTACCTAAAAAAATACATTATAATTAACATAAAATAACGTATATTACATACAAAGAAATCGATCGAAGAAAAAGTCGACTCTGAATCTCGTTCTGTATTTTTTATCTGTGCTGACAGTGACAGCTACAGAATTGTCTAGAATGTCAACTGTCAATCACTCGTTTGTTGTATCTTTTGTATCGTACCTACGCAATTTGTCATTTGAGTGTTTCCCGTTGTTTTATTAATACTTTCCTTCTTTCTATTTGACTTCTGATATTGCTAAACTTGTACGATCATTATCGTAAACAAAAAAACAATCGCATTTCAAAAATCAGCTATTTTAATATAGATTGTTGCCCATATATTGCATAACCTCAATTTTACAAAACCTCCTATAACTCTGCTTTCAGATTGCAAAAAATCCTCAAATTCTCAGTGATGCTTTTTAAATTTATAAGCTATTTATTAACACCAATTTCATCCTTTTTCATCTTGGCCCAATAATGTATGAAAGGGTCAACGTCTTTAGTCGTCAACTTAAACTTGAGCTCCGTAGATCTATCTCTCACCGGCAACACTTGCAGCACGAGTGTAGAAAAGGATGCCAAGTGTCGGTTTGTTCTAGTACTCACGCGACGTTGTTCTCAGGTGCATATAGTTTCATCAAATGATTTTCGTCTACTTTTGACTCACGTTAGCTATACTTAAGGTTCTTTTTACTTTAAAAACTTTTATAAACAGATCTAATTCACTTTCAATTGACAATATTTTGCATCCTCTGTTTGGAACCCGTTTTTCAAAATTCATGTTGATCGAATTGAAAGGATCCAAAGAAATTTACGAAGGCCTTAGATTATAAGACCGGTAATATAAACACTGATTATGACATATCGGCAAACAGACATAGAATTGAAGATCTTGAAAAACGACGTTATTTTGAATTTGAATATGGATTGTCCCTCGTTGTTGCAGTGTATAAAAATACTTCGCCCTCAAAAACGCACATGTCCTTCAAACGAATTATTTCATGTAAATTCTTGTTCTAGTTGTTATGTAGAAAATAGTTTTATTCGTCGTGCGAGTAAATTTTACAATAATAATTTTCACCACGATTATAGTGTAGATATAGGCTTCCTGTTCCACTTTTTGAAAATTGAAAAAACAAATTAAAATAATTTTATTTAAATTCTCATACGATTTGTATGATCACATAAAGTATTTTTATATGTTTGTATTTTTATAATAAACTGTTCGCTATTAAACTAGTTAATTAAGGAAACTCACACTAATTATCATCCCCACCATCTGGATGTGTGGCGGTCCTCCACAGTGCGGTTTTCAAGGAGCTTTCTTCCACGTACTACAAAGCTGTGGAATGAACTTCCTTGTGCGGTGTTTCCGGGACGATACGACATGGGTACCCTCAAAACAAGCGCGTACACCTTCCTTAAAGGCCGGCAACGCTCCTGTGATTCCTCTAGTGTTGGAAGAACAACAGGTGACCCGTACGCTCGTTTGTCCTCCTATTCCATAAAAAAAAAAATAAGTAATTCATTTGTAAGACTGTCTGTTTCTGAATAAATAAAAAAAAAAAAAAAAAAAAAAAAAAAAAAACTAGATTTAACATAATAATATAAAATATACTAACAATCCTCGAGCGAACAGCTCGACCTTCTATCTTCAGCAACTTCATCAATTCGGTGGAGAAGTGCAACATGTCCTCAACACAACCAAATTCTCTCAGTAATCCCCTGTATATCAGATTGTCCAAGACGAAAGCTTCTCTAGTTACTGTCTTCAGATATTTTAACGCCTTTAGCGCTTCTCTGAAAGCGAAAAGAGAATTGATTTAATACTTAAGCAATCGAAGATGAGACATATCTTCTAATATTTAATATAGTAAAAAATATAACAGATTAGAAGTAATAAGTAATTACCACACTGAATAAAATTTTTTTGATGATGATAAAATTGATTTTTAATTATTTTATGATCCCAAGTTTTTTTTTTATGGAATAGGAGGACAAACGAGCGTACGGGTCACCTGTTGTTAAGTGATCACTTATGAATTAACTTATTAATTTATTACATTTTCTTTTTATTTATTTATTTAATTTACTCGTGTAAGACGATGAGTATTTTTGTTGCATAACTTTACATATATTGTAACTGAAATAATTCGTAAATAGATGAAGCTGCAAATGTTGATTTAAAAGAGTGGCACTGCATTTCTTGCCACTTCTTCTCATTAAAGCTCAACCCTTTCCGAAGTGGCGGTAGATATAAAACGAAAAGAAAACTTTTGACCTACACAAATTAAAGTGATTTTTTTTCGATTTTATTTTTAAAAACAATTTATTAGGTACTTACAGTCGCTTAGAATATGACGTTTTACCGATATTCACAAGAGCAAGGTTATTTCGTATTTCCACACGTTGTCTCGCTGCACATGAAATTTCTCGTACCATATTGGCCTCCTCCTGCTCCAATAAATCAACAGCACTCCGAGCTTCTAATGTACGCATTCTACAAATATGACATATAGAACATATAGTCACATTTATTCAGAAGATAATGTTCAGATAGACTGGTCATGTAGAGATGGATAGATGTATGTGTAATTTTATAAAGCAACATACACACTACATTACACACAGAGACAATATAATGCCATTTGCCTCTATCCTTACAAACCTCACGCGCTTCCTCTACATTCATTACTCTTTTCATACATGCTCGCCGGTTGCGGGTGCTTCGGACCTCTCCTTTTCTCAAAACGTCCCCAATTTGGTCGACGAATGTTCTACGAGGTCTCCCGCGACCGACTTGCCGACACACACTTACCTTATATATTTAATGCGTCATTCTTTCTTCACTCATTCGCTCCACGTGTCCAAACCATTTCAGCATTCCTTTCTCAGTCCTTGTCACAACATCCTCTTTTAGAGCGCAGCACGCTCGTATTACCGCATTCTGAATTCTATCAACCAGTCTTACCCCACACATACTACGCAGTGATCGCATCTCAACTGCGTTAATTCTGCTTCTATCCTTCTTCTGCCATACCCAACTCTCACTTCCGTACATTATCGTGGCGACAAGCACTCCATTCACACAGTTTCCCGCAGTCACAATCCTTTCAATATCTTCTTCATATCTTCCATCTCTTGTAAACAAGCTATCCAAATATACAAATTCTGTAACTTTTTCTACCCTTTCATCTTCAATTGTAATATTACACTCAGTCAACCGTTCATCCTTCTCAAATACCATCACTTTTGTCTTTCTCGCATTCACTTTCAAACCGCTCGCTTACTCAAAGTATATGCCTAGTCTTGCCATAAATACAGAAACAAAGAAGAACCAATTTTCTATAGCAACTAACATTTATTACTCTTACAGTGTGTTAGTTTAATACATAAATATAAAACAATTTAAAATATAAAAGCTTGTTCTCCATTGGCTGTAATACGGTCCTTTAAACGTTGAGGCCAATTATCAATAGAAGCACGCACTCTTTCCATGGGAAAATTCTTCACTGCCAATCGTACGGATTGTTTTATGGACTCCAAATTATCACAGCGTTTAGAGCAAGACATTACTCTCTAAAACTGACCATAAATCTATAAAATGACAGAGATGGGCGGCGGCTATCGAAAGCAAGGGGGAAGGCCTGACAGTTAGGCCTGACAGTTAGCCTGGATATAGCGAAGGCCTTTGATCGTGTATGGCACAAGGCGCTTCTCGCAAAACTTCCATCATTTGGGCTTCCCGAGAGCTTATGCAAGTGGACCTCCAGCTTCCTCACTCGAATCCCAAGCCCGTGAACGCTGGAGTTCCCCAAGGCTGTGTGTGTGTCCCACACTGTTTCTTCTGCATATCAATGATATGTCGGACACTTCCAACATACATTGCTATGCAGACAGCACGGGCCATGCAGGTCTCTCTAGGGAAATCGTCGACCAGTGCCGGGAGAAACTTGTGTCTTCTACCGAGTCCTCTCTTGAGAAGGTCGCGGAATGGGGTAAATTGAACCTTGTCAAATTAAACCCCTAGAAGAGTCAAGTTTCCGCGTTTACTTCTAATTTACTTCTAGGTGCTATCTTCATCTCCCGATATAAAATCTTTTGCTGTCGGGCAGTATTTCTTCGAATTTTTTCCCTTACTGGTTTGAACATCTTTTTCTTACGAACATTGTCACAATAAGAGGAGGTCTCATGGTACTTATTAATAGCCCGGTACACAAACATTTTACATAATTATGATTTCAAATTCAAGTGTAATATTTTGCTAATTTTTAATTGTAACATAATTTATGGCCAGACTAAGAATATAATAATAATAATTTTGCAACAATTTTACACAAATTATCTTGTCCGATACTAGGTATAGCCTATGCAATACTTAAACATACATACAAATAAACAAACAAGACTTGGAAACAAACATTCATTGATCATATTATAAATGTTTGAAGCTACCGGGATTCGAACCCAGGACCTCTAGCGCAGAAACAGGGTCACGAACCAATGTATAGCCCATTGGTCATCTGCAAAGAATAGAGGCAATTTTAGTAAATAACTATAAATGTATTTTCACACATTGCCTTTCGAGGACTTTTCTGCCCCACCGGACATCTGTCCACCATGAGCTTTGTCATCAGACCCATAGTTATGAGGAGAAGGCTATAATGTTTTTAAAGGATTGTGTAAAACAAATTGGTTCGTATAATTTACCGAAAAAAAACTGTGCCTTTATTTAGCAATACCTGTATTAAGATAAAAATAACTATTTTAAGTTATGTTTCTATTAAAATATTGGTAAGAATCATGTTAAAGATTTTGTATTTTATTGCTATTATAATACATAATGGTCATTTTTCTTTGTTGAGCACTGTAGTGCACTTTAAGACTATAATATGTTCCGCTCGACAAACACATAAAATAAAAAAAAATATAGCACATCAATAGTTGTGTTCGTCTGGAAAGATAACTCTGACGTCCATTTTCGTGAAACGATATGAAGGGATTGCCTTCACTTTAACAAACTGTCTTCCAAAATTATATTTTGAGGTCGATTTACGAGCCATAAGTCACTCGAACTCTTGGCTCAGATAGAAGAGCACTCGGACGGAACCCGAGACGTCGCGGGTTCGAGTCCCGCATGGCTCATAGATATTGATTACAGATTTAATTTGTATAATTAATCCCAGAAGTGAGGGTTATCATTTGAAAAATAACAAATTGTTTATTTGTGTCTAATATCATGAAAGGGTTGTTACGTCAATTAGCAAAAAGAACTTACTTAATTTGACTGGGATGAACATTAGTATAATTTGTAGCAAGGTTCAACTTGGCTTGCTCACCACTCAACTCAACTTTGGTTTCCACGTAAGTTACGATAGTAGGTACCAATCTGAAATAGTAATAAAAACACTGTAAACCTAATGAATCAAATTAAATCAACGTCAAATAACAATTTTTACAGAAGAAATCTGCTCCATATATTTTTTAAATTTATCCTTTCTTGCAAAATATCTAGTTCACATTTAGCTGGAGTTGTGTGCTTAGAGAGCTGTGTACACTTTTATAAGGCAAGATATACAATCAGCAGAGCGATTCTGTTAAAAAGCTGTTACTGCCTTTTTTTATGGAAAACCGTAGGTACTCATGTCGTATCGTCCCGGAAGCACTGCACAAGGAAGCTCATTCCACACCTTGGTTGTACGTGGAAGAAGGTCCGTGAAAACCGCTTTGTTGAGGAACGCCACACATCCAGATGGTGGGGATGATATTCTAAATTGTGGCGTATCGCGCGAAGGTGGCATTCGGCGGCATTAGGTCTAAATTTATATCGTACACTATCGAGCTACCATTTACATCTTTATTGGAGAAATTATATTGGGATGTTTTTTTTTATATGAGAGGGGGCAAACGGGCAAGAGGCTCACGGGATGGGGAGAGGTGAGACAACCGCCCATGGACATCCGCAACAACAGGTGTGTCAAGAAATACGTTGCCGGCCTTTAAGGTGGGAGTATGCTTTTTTCTTGAAGGTCCCTAAGTCGTATCTGTTCGGGAAGACCGCTGCCGGTAGTTGATTCCACAAAGTGGCTGTGCGAGGCAAGAAATTTCGAATAAAGCGCGCGGTTGTGGAATGCCAGACGTCTACGTGATGCGGATGGTTATTGTTTAATGTTTATTGCTAACGTATTCATACATTTTTATTCGAAATCAGATTTTAAGTTACTCATTGTACATCAAAATATAACACTCATTCGAAAATATATGCATCAAAATAGAATCAAGAGTAAGAAATAGTAACAGAAGTCTTTCTTGGTTGCACCATTTAAAAAAATGGCTGCTTTAAGTGCCCACCATTGTATATCTTATTCAACTCGTAATTGCTTTGGGTTCATAACACATTGATAAATCAGTTTACGCACACGGTGATCTCTTTTTTATGAATATAAGGGACGAGACGAGCAGGACGTTCAGCTGATGGTAATAATTACGCCCTGCGCATTACAATGCAGTGCCGCAGGATTTTTTAAAATCCCCAAAAATTCTGAGCGGCACTATAATTGCGCTCGTCGCCTTGAAACATAAGATGTTAAGTCGCATTTGCCCAGTAACTTCACTAGCTACGGTGCCCTTCAGACCGAAACACACTAATCCTTCCACGTTACTGCTTCACGGCAGAAATAGGCGCCGTTGTGGTACCCATAATCTAGCCGAAATCCTGTACAAGGGAGCCTCCCACTGGTACTCCTTTCCTTCTTTTTTCCAAATCTTACCCAGGTCTATTCATGATTCAAGTTCTGTGGTGCATATTTGTCTTTTCGGAGTTATGTAATTATTTATTTCTGAGATTGAGAATGTGCATTTTGGACAATTTGAGATATTTGATTATTCCTATTATTATTTAGTTGCATCTCAAAGAGAGGTTTTGTAGCGGAATGTAGCAATGAAGTGTACCAATTTCAGTATTTGTGGCAATCATGATTCGGGAACAGACATATTTATTTATCACTAGCTGACCCAGCAAACGTTGTATTGCCGCATAAAGTAATAAGAAAAAAATCAATAATAAAAATATTTGGGGTATAAAAAATATATGACAACCGATTCTTACACCTACCAAATAATATTAAATTGTACATAAAATGTATCGTACTACAAAAATCCGGAGTAGTCGTAGAAATAATAATTATTGTTACTGTTGAAGGAAAAAAAGACGTGTGACACTCGGGGACTGCCGCGGTAAAGCTATTGCATAGCATTTTTTATCAACTTATGTAATTATAATTATTTATTTAAGCAGCATTTTTATTTTGATAACATAAATAAAAAAAAAAGCAAACGGGAAGTGAGTAAAATTTAACTTGCAAGATTTGATTACAGACAGACAACGGGACAGGTGAAACTAAATAAAAATGTTTGTCATAATAATAAAAATTAAAAAAACGTGATAAAAAAATAAAGAAATCAAGATGTACCCCAGGCTCGAACCTGGGACCTTCTGCACAAAAAGCATACGTGATAACCGCTGTTCCACGGCAACTGTAATGACCGTGGCGAAAGATCTATATACATCTAGTAAGTGGGGTGTTAGGTTATTTTCGTTACGGAATTTCAGGATTCGGTCTCCACGCTCAAGGCCCGCGATAGAAGCTATGCAATACCTTAAAAATCGAATGACGGAATCCGGTAAGTAAACAACCATAGAAATAGTTCTATGACTACTCCGGACCTTCGTTTCACGGGTACGAATCGGACTCGGATCAGACGTAGTGCGAAAGCACTCTCACTCACAGAGATATAAGGAATCCTTATTAAGGATGCACTCTTTGTCTAAGGCATCGGTCGTCATAGGGCTTGTACACAAAACTGCGATGCGACTTCGCATCGCAAAAATCTGCGAGCTCCCTCTACGCATCGCAAGAACTTGCGAATTGATTCGCATCGCGCATTCCTGCGATGTTCACACTTGTTGACGCCATTTTACATTTTTTCGAAAAAAATTTTTTCGTCGGTTTTCAAAGCTTTATATTTTTGAAGCAAATAGTTAGTTAGCATCGGGATTCATAATAGTAATAAATTGATGAACCCAAAATCTTCTTTGTTTCCTTTTCCTGTATCTTCTAAGCAATAATAAAAGTGCACACATCTTTTTACGATCCATGCCACGACCTAGTTTTCAATTCAAAATACGTTTAGTACCTACGGTTAACGGTCGTCGAAGGAAGGAAAGACGCCTTGCCGCACGAAATCGCATCGCAGCAATTCGTGTCGTAATTTTCTGCGTTGAGAATTCGCATCGCAGTTTTGTGTACAAACCCATAGACGATGGATCGACATATTGGTTGTCAAATGTTATGGTTAGGTTCAGAAATTTAATTTGTGGCAAAACTTAAGATGTATCAGTCTACATAAAAATAATTTGATAGATAATTAACAACTGTAGTTAATCTACTAAAATAAAGTTTATTTTTTACCTCCTGTGAAAGTTAGAAAGATATAAAAATTCTAATTAGTTTAATTCATTTTAAACTATTGTTTCAATTTGATTTCTGAACGACACATCAAAGGAAAAACAAAATTGTTGTTTTAATTTATTCACCTTTTAAACCTTCTCTGGACTTCCACAATTAATTTAAGACCAAAATGAGACAAATCGGCCCAGCCGTTCTCGAGTTTTAGCGAGACTAACGAACAGCAATTTATTTTTATATATATAGATCGTTGCACCAAGATGTTCTGAGTTGACTTGTCATAACATTAATCAAATTACTTACCTACTGTCCAAACGCTTAGCCTCATGAAGTGCTTCACGTGCATCAATATCTTGCTCTGTGTGCCTATGTATGTTAATATTGGATTTCGAGTATAAATCATAATGTGATCTGAACAGCGCTTGAGAATGTTTCAATTGCTTAAATGGACCAAACGCATAATATTTTTTATATAAGTCCTGAAACATAAAAGAGGGTAGAATAGTAATATATAAAGAACAGGAAAAAAGATGTTGTTTTAAATACAAATATATTAAATGATCCTGCAATTGTATCTATGAATGTATAATTTTTAAGGTAAATCACAATTTAAAAGGCGTCATTAATGATGATTAATTACAATTCTTTTTTTAACTTGATTTAAAAATATAAATATTTTACTTTATATTAATTTATAAAAATTACCACCTTTACTTTACTTTACCACCAACATGCATGATATTACAAATTTACCATTTATAGTAATTAATTTGTAAGTCTTTATTCACTCAAAGTGCATAGCTGGTTGTAAAAAAATCGATTGTTTTGTTTTTTTTTTTTCATAAAATTAAATAAAAGGGAATTTGTAGAATTTAAATGCGTTTTTATTGCTTTGATTTAGTCTTGTTTTTATAATTTTACCAACCATTTAAATAAAGTTAGCGACAAAATTGAATTGTTACATATTCTTTACGTCATTTGACGGCAAATGAAATGCAAAGAGCTGTAGGGATGTTGCATTCGGGAAGTAATCAATCTCAGGTATCTCGGCATTTTGGCATTCATAGAAGTGTTATTTGTCGCCTATGGCAGCGCTACAATAATACAAGGGAACCCGCTGAACAGCATTCAGGCCGTAAAAGGAGTACAACCACTCGGCAAGACCAGTACATACAACTGACTGCAAGATGCCAGCCGATGTTAACCGCTCGAGAGATAAGTTTGAGGCTACAAAATTCAAGTTGTGTTGATGTAAGTCCCCAAACTGTGCGAAATCGACTGCATGAGTACGGCCTACGAGCTCGACGCCTAATTAGGTGCCCACCGATACGTCACGGGAATCGCGCTCGTCGAAATGAATGGCGTAGAGAACGCAGAACATGGACCCAGGAACAATGGATTCGTCGAAAACAAACAGGATTCGAGTTTAGGCCTGATACAAGAAGGGTGCAAGTGTACCGTCGGCCCGGAAATACTGAAATGCTCAGGTGCATTCAGGAAGTTCATCCATACAGCGGCTCAACAGTTATGGTATGGGCGGGTATTATGAAGAACAGGCGAACGGAGCTCGTTTTTGTACATGGAAACATGAACGCTGAAAATTACGTTGAGGATATTCTCAGACCTCATGTCCATCCATTTTCACAAACCTTTGGCTCCGATTTTACGTTAATGCATGACAATGCGCGTTCACATACAGCCCGGCGAACCAGTCAATACTTGGCAACGGAGAACGTCCGGGTATTGCCCTGGCCTGCACAATCACCAGACCTCAACCCCATCGAGCACGTATGGAACACGCTCCAGAGACGTGTTTTGAAGGACTTGGTCGGAGTGACAACAACCCAACAGCTGAAGGATTTGCTACAATTCCATTGGGAGCGAATACCGCAAGATGACATAAACAGTCTCATTAATTCAATGAATAATCATTGCCGACAAGTTCTGAATAGCAGAGAAGGCCATACTTTGTAATAAATTATCATATTCTTTCACAATAACTTCATTTTCTTTAGAAATTTCATTTTGTTAAAAAATATTTACTTATGTACCTTAGTTTCTGCAGTTTATTCTAATATTGTTAATTTCTGTTATTAAAAGAACTTATAAAGACAACAGCTGTTATTGTTACATCATAGGACCCTAAAAATATTATTTTCAAAATAAAATACATCGTTATAATGTGAAAAACCATCCTAAAATTAAAATTAGTACATGTTGCTTAGACTTTTTTGATGTGTATATATTAAATACATCTGTTAGGTTTTTTTTAGTTCAAAAATGGAACTGCTCGTGGTGGCTTCATGGGGAGGGTCATTAAACTCCCTGAGATATGTGCGAGGGAAGCGATGGCTGATCCAAGCGTGATGCTCGTGAACGGGTGCTACTTGTGGTGCCTGGTTGGACCTGTCTTCGGGGATTTTTATCTTTTATTTTAAAATTGATAATAGGTATACCATTTTAAGTTTATATTTTAAATGTATTATTGCCCGCATACCTTTATTTATTTACACTGTATGCGAATTGATATATCTACTGCACTTTTTAATCTTTTGAGTTTTTTTAAAATTGATCACTATTTGTTATTTTTTTTTTACAAACACAACTTAAAACCTAATTGAGTCATTTTATTGTACCACTTTGCATAATTTGTACAAAATAAATATAATGTAAAATGTAAATATAGAATAAAAAAAGTAGCAATGAGTTTCTTGCCACTTCTTCTCAATAAAGTTCAACTTTTCAAGTGGTGCTAAAATCTTTGACATTCATGAGTGTTCTTTCTTTTTTGTCGTTCTAATTTATCAACATATTGTTATATTTTTCAGATTTATTTTCTTCTGCTTGTGCTGTGAAACCTTATTAACCTTACCTAACCGCTTGAGTTTGCCTTCTTGATCTAACCTTACAGCTTCTAACATTCCTTATAAATAGGGGTTTGACAAAGAGACCGTTATACCCAAATCGTATCGTCCTGGAACGTACGTGGAAGCTCATTCCACAGCTCGGTTGTTCGTTGAAGAAAGTTCCTTGAAAACCGCACTGTAGAGAAACGACCGAAATCCAGATTGTGGCGTGTCACGGAAAGGTGAAAATCGGTGGCAGTAAGAAACAGCTCGTCGAAACACTACCCATGATAAATGCGCTATAAGATACATAATGATGATAATGAAGCGACGTCCCTACGGAACGCCAAGTAATCCAACCGTTCACAGTGCACTGGATCCTCGATAATTCGAGCAGCTCCCTACCAGCGGCTCCTTTGCACAGGATGCCGGTTAGACCATCATGGCGCCATTTGTGCCGTGAAGCAGTAATGTATAAGCATTATTGTGTTTCGGTCTGAATGGCAATTAGTGAAACTACTGGGCAAACGAGACTTAACATCTTATGTGTCAAGGAGTCGAGCGCAATTGTGGTGCCGATCAGAATTTTTGGAATTTTCAACAATCACTACATTGTAATGGGAAGGGCGTATTAATAACCATCAGATGAACGTCCTGCTCGTCTCTTACGTCATAAAAAAGCTCTGAGTTGCACGCGATCGAATGGTTCAAGCTGTCACTGCAACTGGGGTGCACCGGACCAGAAATGACAGCCCGACTGCGCTTTGGAGCTAAAAAGTGGGCCAGCATATTTATTTCGATTTCTGAGTAATTTGTTCAAGTTTAAATACCAACCTTATTGTCCTTGCAAGTTTCAAATGCATCAAGAGTATTCGCAACAATATCCATTGTTTCATATAAGACTGTCTCCACTTCTTCAGCTGACTTCACACATTCATTGGCAAATGATGATTCATCATTCATCAGGCATCGCTCCGTTGCACATAACTTTGTGAGCTCTATATTTAAAGCATCTTTTGTGGCTCTGTAAGATTAATTCACGCGATAGTTTTATAAGTAATAAAATATTGCCCATATTATAGCCTGTACATCATTTTGTTCTATTGTCAATAGTTTTTGCAGCGCACGCAAAAATAGGTTATCGATTTTACACCTTGTGTTAGAAAATAGCAATTTTATTACGGATCCCTAATTTTGAAAAAAAAAACATAGCCTATAGCCTTCCTCGATAAATTGACTACCCAACACTGAGAGAATCATTCAAATCGGACCAGTAGTACCAGAGATTAGCGCGTTCAAACAAACAAACAAACACTGCAGCTTTATAATATTAGTATAGATTGAACTTGATTTTTTCAGATATTGGCTCTTTCTATGAGTTCATTTCACAATTTGTAATATGGTTATAATAATTATTATTCTAGTCAATTGAATGACTCTAAAGAAGTATTAATGCACCACACGTATCTGGGACAGTACGGGAAACCCTAATCCAGAAGAGATACAGAAAAACTATCTGATGAACCATCTACTCTTTTTTTTGTGAAAACAATTTTGGTGTAGTTATATTTCTGGTAAAGCGCGCGTTGTCCATAAAAATGATTAATTTTAATGAAGTATGTATTTTAATGCGGATCGATTCGGTTTCATGTGAGGATAATTTCTTGTAGGGGAAGAAAGAAATGTGAGTAGCAGAAGTTAGTATAGAAAGTTTTCTCATATTAAAAGACAGATCCTGCAAAGTACAATCAGCCTCAAAAAGATAGTCAGCCATCTTCACCACATATACAATGATTCACCGAAATTGACCAAATATATTTACTTTATTTGGGCGATTTGTGTAGCGATATATTTAGTGCTATGTTTATGACGTTTATGGTGTCCCCATATATTTGACTACTTTGGATAACACTATCTATTTGGTCACTTTCAGTGAATCGATGTATGTGGTAACGATGGCTAAATGTTGGCTCAGTGGAAGAGTTCATGAATATAGTTTTCAAATTAGGCCGACAGTCGCGCTCTTATTGTAATAACGTACGAAGCTCCGCGAAAACTTATTATGTCGTCTTGCGCGATAATAACATATCGAAAAAGAAGCGGTGAATGTGTGTAGTGTAGCCCAAGAAGGGAGTCTTTTTACCGATAAGTCCAAGAACCTTAAAATACAATTAATGAAGTTTGACGTATGTAATGATTAAATACATTGTAAAAACAACTCGTGCAATTAAGCGCTCTCGGAAGTGGGAATTAAATGGCTCTTCAGCATTTGATTTCTACGTGGGTAACACTGAAAATGTTTAGACCTGGCCAGTTAGAAACATTGCTAATGAAAACTTTTTTGAATTTCAATTTTAGAACTCTTTGGTAACCTTATGTTATTGCATTCATTTGTCATTTGTTTTTGTTAATTGGCAGCAAATCTAAAACTCTTGTTGCACGTGAAAATGAACCTAACGCGAGATAACTTTCGGTCAATGTTTTATTATGACTCTAACAAAGCTATGATAGGCTGCCATTAGCATTTCTTAATGAAGCCCCACCTCGTGCCACTATTTACAATTGGTTTAACGAGTTTAAGCGTGGATGAAGCAATCTCAATGATGATCCGCGTGAGGGACGTCCTTTAACAGCGACTACTGAAGATAACATCAGTGCTGTGCGACGCACGATAGAGGAATATAAGAGAGTGACCTATCAGCAAATATGGCTTCCCCATACTTAACCCGACGACCAGAAACACCTTCGCATGGACTGGTGTCGCCAAATGTTAGATAAGTTCAACGGCGGTGACTCAAATGCTGTATTTGACATCGTCACAGGTGATGAAAGCTGGATATATTGCTACGAACCCGAAACGAAAAGACATAAGATGTTAAGTCTCATTTGCCCAGTAATTTCACTAGCTACGGCGCCCTTCAGATCGAAACACAACAATGTTTACACATTACTTCTTCACGGGAAAAATAAGCGCCATTGGTACCCATAATCTAGCCGGCATCCATGCGAAGGAGCCTCCCACAGGTTGTATTCATGGTTGTATTCATCTAAAATCGCACTTTATTCTGAAAAATTCGGATTAACAAAAATAGATACCTACCTAATATAATTACTTTCAGCTGAACAATATTTTGTTATGGAGTATTTCCTCCGGGGGACGGGGCACGAATAATGTGGACTCTAAATACTTAAGTGTAAATAATAAAAATTAAGGGGAACATCCGATATATCCACAAAATGACAATTTTATTTTGTTTTTTACTAACTAGATTAGTTGTGACTCAATATTTTTATCTAAAGGTTACCTGATAAGTGAACTATCGTGTGACGGCAGAATCAAGCTCTTTGGAGCTCTGCAGAATCAATGTCTCAAAGCAACACCAAGTTATCTAGCTGTTATGATTTCACTTCAATGTGATATTAGCTGAATTGTGGAGCTCCTTCCATAGAAGCCACAATAGGAATAATAGAATCATTACGATTGATTGTAACCCCCTTATTCATAATAGTCTGCTAACTTAAGGAATTACTAATTCACACTCTGTCTTCTTCTATTGACCTAAGTCAGAATGAGAAAAAACACTCCTTAGCGGCTGTTTTAAGTTAGCGGACCATTATGAATAAGGGGGTAAGACTTTTATTCTTATTCGCAACATGTTTATAAAATGCCTTAGTACCTGCTTCTGCCATCAAGTGATTGTGTATAATCATTATAGTGCTTAGGTTTGAAGGGTACCATTACTAGTGAAAATATGGCGCTAATGGGTCTTAACATCTTGTGTCTCAATGTAAGAAGCACAATTGTAATTTCTCTGATTTTTTAATGATTGTCCAGTCACTCTTTCTCAAAGAAAAATCCATAAAACCATTCTCTACTATGACCTAACTATTGTAATAAGATCATACCAAGTCTCTGAAAGGTTAAAACAACAAGCAACATAAAAAAAATACCACTTACTTATTATTGTCAATCATTTCTTTAACAATAACCTCCTGCTTAAGCAACATATTTAACCGTTCCTTTTGCAATTGGACATCTAACTTTGCATACTCCAATGATTCATGATCTCCTGGTAGCACTATACCCTTATACTCCTGTTGTATTTTTAATACACTATCTTCTAATTCTTCAGTAGATAAGAGTGCACCTTTTTTTTCAATGTCTGCATATCTTAAGAATATATAATATAATTAAATAAATTACTGAAATAAATTAATAGTATCTAAAAAATATTATAATGATGTAAGGTGTTAAGTTTTACAATTTATTTTCTTATCATTTTGTAGACTATGAATGGCATTTTTAACATCCCCATTATATTATTATAATTCTATTATTTAATCATAATATAGGTAGGTATTCAGTTTTATTATTTATCTACATCCATGCTTTAAATCCTCTATTAAAGATTCTGAAACAGTTAGCTTATTGCCAACATTAAAACACCCAATGTTCTAATAACCATTACATCATCCAAAAGAGTGTTGTAATGTTGTACTGAATTTCATAACAACACTCCTGTTTTTTTTTTCGATCCCATCATGCGCAAAGAGTTTCAACAGACAGCCACATTCTTATTACTCGATGTGTGGTATCTGTATGAATTTCAAAAAAAGGAACATTATCGTTTACGCGTAAATAAAAGTAGGTTTTTCGAATCCCCACCATTTTTCTTCAATATGTTTATTGTTTTGCTTACAAAAAATGAGCGATTCATTTTCTCGTGTGATAAATCCACATTCGTAGTTTAATATTGACATTAACACAACAGTCGCATATATAACTATTACTAGCTGACCTAGCAAACATTGCATTGCCATCATAGTTAACAACTGTAGTTAATCTACCAACTATAGGTAGCTAAAATAGTTTGTTTTTTACCTCCTGAGAAGGTTAGAAAGATACAAAGATTCTAATTAGTTTTTCATTTTAAACTATTCTTTCAATTTGATTTCTGAATGACGGGGGCCACATCAAAGGAAATACAAAATTGTTGTTTTTATTTAATAACGAACATTGTCATATTTATTCACCTTTTAAACCTTCTCTGGGCTTCCACAAATAATTCAAGACCAAAATTAGCCAAAACGGTATAGCCATTATTGAGTTTTAGCGAGATAAACGAACAGCAATTCATTTTTATATATACAACACATACCAAGATTGATAACAGTTGATAGGTAGGTATACCAATTAAATTTTGTTTATATTATATATTTCGTAATTACTAGTTATTAAAAATACATACTCAATCAGTCCCATTGTATCCCTCTTAGTCAATTTCGATTCAGAACTGGCTGTTCAACAGTTGAACAAGATAATCAGGTTTTATATAAATTTTATTTGGAAATTAGAGAAGCATTAGAAAGGAATCAGAACTGCTCTGATGTGTTTCTTGACGGGCATTCAATAAGGTTTGGCCTCTAGGTCTCTTCTATAAAAATAGACAGTTTAACTTAACTTACATATACCTTCTACTTACTCCTAAAATCATACCAAGAAGATCTTTAGAAGTAAAAGTAAATGATGCACATTCAACATTCTACAATATAAAAGCTAGAGTACCCCAAGGAACTGTAATGGACCCATTTTATTGTCTTTATATATTATTTCAGATATACCACAGACAAGCAACACTCTTTGTGCTACAATTGCTGATAGCACTGCCATACTATGAAATTCAAATTCAAATATTTTTATTCAAAATAGGATTTAAAATCACTTATTGAACGTCAAAAACTACCACCCATTCAAAAGAGACTGCCTCAGACCTGAGAAGAATGGGCGCAAGAAACTCAGCGGGTTTTTTTTAAATATAATATATGGATTACAATGTAATATCGTACAATAAACCTGATGATCCTTACTTTGCTTCACTAACCCTGTATAACCACCTAAACAAAATTTAAAGGTGGAAGTGATGAAGGTGGCAGCAATGATTCATTAAAGTGATTGCCAGTAAGTCTCTGTATGTAAACGTCTTGTTGAGGAAAGATAATTGTGCCCCAGTTAAATTTGATGGTGAATACTTAACATATAATGACACTGCCAAATACCTGGGGCAAGCATTTGTATAGAATACAGATATTAAAAACACATATTATGTACAGGAAAAATGTGGAGAGCACTATTTAGAAATCTAAATGGGCTGTAGAAACAATGATTACCTGCCTGGAAAATTTATATACAAAAAGCATATTTTTGAAAAATATCACAAAAGTTTCAAATGTGTCTTTTTCCTTAAGATCACTCGTTAACTCATTTTTATTTTTATTTATTTATACTATTAATCATTTACAGAAAGAATCTTAAAAGTTAACATAGTTTCGCAAAACTGGTTGGACAGTTTGTCTGCAGGATCAAGTCTTTTGTAATACATTAATGCTTATAAGAACATTGATTTTATACAAGTGTAATTAACAAATATTGATAAAAATATAATGAAAAATCTTATTTTAATTTTAAGGCAGTGTTGACAATAAGATATCTTAAGTTTAGTTTAAAATTTTCTTTTACTGGTTTCTAGTCAGATGTCTTCGGGCAAGCTGTTTAATTGATAAGGTAGGCGTTTTTTCAAAGTTCTATCTCCGTAGTAGTTATTGATTCTAGGAACCTCGAACTTACCAGCGGACATCAACCGAGTATTGTGGTTGTGCATAGTTGGGTTGTTTTTGATTGCCATGATTGTTAATGGCTAATAAGTACTTATGTTTAAAGCTTACTGGCAATACTTTACATATTTTAAATAATTTTCTATAAGTAATCATTTTTACAATTATTTTTAACTTTTTTGGTGATGAAAAATTTGAAATATCACATTTATCTATATATGTTTTAAAAGTAAGCCCATGGCTATCAAGCACATAATCAACTATGGATTCCACCAAACAAAAGTATAAGTACTTTAGGGTACTAATGGGTATTCTAAGACTAAGGTGGTAAAATTTTCCTAGTAGAATTCTTAATTTGGTACAAATAAAGTCAACATGGTGGAACCAGGAGAAATTAGTATCTACTTTAAAACCTAAGTATATAGTACTGTGGATAAGAATAACCACTGATAGCAACTTCTTAGATTGTGGAACTGTGAAAAATTCTACAAAACGATATCACAAATACGTACTTAATTGAATAATGTCGGGTTTTACAATATAATAATAAAACAAGGAGTAATGGCTACCTACCTGTATTCTTCAATTGCAGTCAGAGAATTATTTTCATCTACATTGTGATAGATCCATTGCAAAGCATCAGAAAATTTGCGATTGCTTAGCATCCATCCAATTGATTGATTATAAGTTTCCACACCGAGAGAATTTAAAAAGCCAACAAAATCTTCTTCTTTAATATTCCTTGAAGTACTCATATTGAATAATAATATTATAAGTTGTAGCCTGTAGGTAGATAAATCAATACAAGAAGTAAATACTCCTACTCCCTTTGTAATTGAAAGCTTTGTCATCTGTCACTCGCTTTGAAAACTTTCAACTTTTCTTTAGTTGTGTCACTGCCCACTGGTCAATAAAATGGCGGCTACCTATTGCAACGTCCGATTAATGACAGCTGGCAGGTAGCGAAACGTCCGATGACGCGATTAAGATTATCCGACGGCGAGCGCGAGATTCATCATTATTAAAAGCGATATAATTACATAACGACTCCACCTATGGCTATATAAAAAATACATTCACGTAGTTAAAAGTATAGAAAATCAACGTGTAAAATCATAAATTATGTTTTTGAACCCAAGTTATATATAAATAAAAGGTTAAAGCTCGAGATTATAGGTAGAAATGTGATAACATTTTCATTATATTAAGTTTTTATGTAAAATATTAGCGCACACATTAATACAACTTGATTATTATTGAAATAGACTATATAACCTATTTTTTGATATTAATATGTCATTACTTCGACTTACGGGATTGTTGCATTAAACTAAAATAAAGCACCCATTCTTAGTATATACCTACAATTTATCTGCGGAATGCACAAGTAAAACGTGAAATACTTGGTTGTCTCAATACATCCAGATTGTTGAATATTATAAACATTATATTTATGATATTTAGTCCCTATTACAAGAAATGATATACTGTTAATTAATTGGATTACAATAAAAATTTGATATTTAAACCAAATCGATAAAGTAGTATCGATCATACTGTTATAACTTGTCGATTTAATGTCGTAAGAAGAATTTTATATGTAATTTGTAGATAAAATCGGAAACTAGATATTATGAGGATTAATTTCATATATAAAACAAATATAATACGTAATTAAAATATTACACTTACATGATAAACAAAACAATAACAAAACACTTGACACTACAAAAATAAACAAATGACAATACCCCCCGCAAACCGATTTTCAATTAATTATTTCTTTTAATTTTTGCTCGGATACTTGATATTTAAAGATAAGCCTATTACAATTACTTACCATAGAGTCTTAAAAATCGTATTTGACAAGCTAATTCACTCATACTACAGATTATAACACAAAATAAATACGCAAGTCGACTGGGCCACTCTGGTTGCCTGGACGTTTGACTGTCTAAAGAAAAAAGCCGCTCTAGTTGCCCGGACGTTTGAGTAGCTACTTCTAGAGTTTGCGCATGTACAATGTTTGCATTTTTGTATGTAGCTCTCGTGTTCTATTTTGCATATTTACACTACTAAATCTATCCTGTATGTTCTATGTTGTGACAAAATTAAATAACTAACTCTACGCGCAATTTCAATATTTATTATAACAAAAATTGCAATACCCACATTAAAAAGTAGAGTTAGTTATTTAATTGCGTCACAACATTAAAAATGAATTTTAAAATTTCGAGCTTATGTATAGTTATTTTCGGGGCCAATCTCCAGAGGGCTCTTTTTTAGCTCAAGAAAGTTAGCCCCCCAGATTTATTTTTATTTTTATTTTTTTTTATTACATCGTTAGTTCGCCATTTGTTCTTGATTGTTCTCTATAAACATTTGTTTGTTCTCGTTTTTTTTTAATTTGCAATTCATTAAAATTGGTTTGGTTAAGTTATGTTAGAACAGTTAAAACAACGCACGAGCCGATCGTAGCGTGCCGCGGCGAGTGCCAGAACCAAATAGTAGGCGTTTCTCCCCATTTTTAAATAATTGTTTTTAAATAAACAACAAAAGAACAATCAATTATTTATAGCGAAGAATTAAGAACAAACTACGAACTAACGATATGCGATATTGAAAATTCAAAAATAGAAAAAAATTTTTTTTTGGGGTGCTAAGTTTGATGAGCCCTCTCTTTTCCCTATATATTATTATACTCTTTGATCAATACCAAAGAGAATTTAAGCACTGATCAATACAATATTTTTTAATTTTCCTTTTTTTTGGAGTTTATGGCCCGATATCTAGACCTTTAGACCAAGTCTTGAATATTTTTATTCAGTTTATTATAATTTATAGGTACCTAAACTGAACTGCATCGGAATCGCATCGCTTATTAAAAGTTGATGGTAGGCCCTCTGGTATGGTTGGTCTGATGGTATACCCTTTTGTGCATAACTAAATAACAATTTTTTAATATTATACAAATATAGTTTTTTTTTAAAGTCAAATCTGAGATTGGTTAAACTTTGGACCATACTTAAACTATCTGTTAAAATTAAAAAATTATTTAAACTATTAATATGTGCGATCCTCTTCAGGGCCTCGAGGGCCGCATATACTTCTGCAGTGAAATCACTACATTGAGGGTTCAAAAGAAAACTTTGACCAAACTTGGATTGGGGATCATAAACAGCACTGCGCACAAAGAGCTCACTTTTACTACCATCTGTATACAAAGTATAGTAGTTATTGTCGGAATGAAAACTTAATAATTCACAATTATTAAATTTTTTTTAGTAACAATATTGGTCTCAAATATAATACAGAAATATGGGTATAAGTAGCATGTCCACTTTGATTATTAAATTACATTTTTAAAATCTTCATTCATTTGCAGTACAATGAGAGATAGAGCTGGGAAATAACCTCGTAAAAGCTCACCTCCCGAAGTCTGCTGGGCCGAGCATTGTACAGGAAAAGGTACTATTTTTTTGACAACATTATCATCACCAGATAACAGCTTTAGTAAATATCTTTCTATTAGCAGAAGTCTTCTATGACACAGTAGCATTATTTTGGTTTCAACTTCCATAGCTCGTATGATGAACACATAGCCCCAGAAATAATTCGCAGAGCTTTGTTTTGAATTATGTCTAGTTTTTTCACACAACTACTATTTGAGTAAACAACTGTAGTTGAAGTGACTTCCGACTATAGATTTATATAGCATACTTAAAACTTTTGGATCTGCACCCCAAGTCACACCAGCTACACTTCTTATAATATTTAAGCCCTTAAGAGAGTTACTTATAATGTGATTAATGTGTAAATCAAAACAAAGTTTTTTATCAGTGACAACACCCAGAAATTTATGATTAGATACAACTGAAATTGGATGATTATTGTAGAGTATGCCATTAGAGTGAAAATCTTTACTAAAAATCATTCCCTTTCTTTTGTTGGGATTAATCTGTAGAGCCAACCTGTCAGTATAATATATGTACAATTGATCTAAAGCATTATTTATACTTGTTATAGCTCTATTTTCATTATGGTCTGTACAATATATTACAAGATCACCCGCAAATTGTAAAATATTTACACCTTCTATATTTACAAAATTAAGAATTTGACTAGTATAATATACATTGTACAGCAATGGAGATAATGTAGCCCCCCGCATTGTACCTTTGGAGACTCTTCGGGGACCATGGAGAATATTATTATGCCTTATATACAAAGTTCTATCTGTTAAAAAATTAAATAACCAATGGCAAAATATGCCTGGTATACCAATGTCAGAAAGAACGTGAACCAAAATGCCAGGGTCTATACTAACAAACGCACCTTGAACATTCAGAAAAACACAAACACTGGACTTATTTCTATTTTTGGCATATTTCAGATCTGACAAGAAAGAGATGAAGCTGTCAGCACAAATTCGCCCTCTCCGGAAGCCATATTGAACATGTGGAATGTTGTTGTTCACTTCTACATACTTCTCAAGACGCATCTTTATCATGTTTTCATTAAGCTTTCCAACACAAGATGACAATGATATGGGACGATATTAGTTAGGATCTTCAGGTGGCTTATCAAGCTTAAGAAGAGGGATTACACACTGTGTTTTCCAAGATTCAGGAATTTTCTTTAAGTGCCAAAGAGCATTAAGATCAGATAATACTTTCTTTTGCACGGAGTGATTTAGGTTTTTGATCAAAATGTATGGAGAATTATCTAAAGCAGGGGTTGTGTTTCGTCTGGATTGTAAAATTGTACAAAAGTCACTCGAAGTAAAGGGTTCTATGAGGAAACTGGAATTCTGAAGGCTATTATTAATTTGAAAATAACTTTCTAGATTATAAATAACCTTACATCCGTTTTAAGATAATTTTTCTAAGAGAGGGACGACAATTTCATCTTTATATGTTCTATTATTTCATTATATTCGCTTAAATAACTTGATGTATTTCCAAATAATACTAACAGGTGTATTTCTGTTAAAAGTATTACAGATGTTCGCCCAACCATTGCGTTTATGTTCTGAAATTGTATTTTTCTCAACAGCATCAAGTCTTTTGTAATTAATGTAATTATCAATGGTTGGATCCCTTCTGTACAGTTTTAAAGCTTCATAAGTTTTAATAACACTGTTCACATGTGTGTCACTCCACCAAGGTGCTGGAGGTTTGCAACGATAATTATTTACTTTGACAAACTTTAGCGCAGTTATACCCCTCTTTAAGTGTATCAAGCCTTTCGATAAATTCGTCATAATATGACTGTAATGGATTCTCATTATTAACTTCAAAATTATAAAAAGCAGTTATAGACAGCTCATTCTATTTCGTCCAGTCTGTCTTGTTGTATAAGAATTTTTCAATAGGAGGATTAATTTGGTATCTATCAGCGGACAATAAAACACGAGTAAGCGTACAAAAATGATAGCTCCCCATACAATCATCATGCACCCACCATTCGCATAGTGGAGTGATTGGAGCACTACAAAAGCTGACATCAGTAGCCGATGGATTTCGGTTAGGATAATTAATAGTAGTGAAACTATTGCCATATGTACCATTGTTAAAGACACAGATCAAATTCATCAATTAAATCGTATAACTGATGACCCCGACTTTTCGTGGTCATACACCCAAATGCCACATGGTGAGCGTTGAAATCTCCAGCCACATATATTGGTTTAGGTAAATCTCTAATTATATCACGCAGTTTACCTTTTCTGAAGTTACCATTCGAGGGAGGGCAGTATACACATAAAATCGTTAAGTGGTTACCACATACATATAACAATAATGCCACAGTCTGAATGTCTTGGTATAATCTGGTTTGAATAATATTATATTTAAAATATGGTTTGATCAAAATTGCTACTCCACCATGCTCATTTTGGACATTATGAGAGTGGGAATTATATCCCGAAATTTTCAAATGCTGAGTATCTTTCAGCCAAGAAATCATGAAATACAGCAAAGTTATACCTTTGTTTAAATCGGGCAGTTCTTTTGACCCTGCTAATTTCAGACCTATTTCAGTGCTGCCTGTTTTTAGTAAAATTTTTGAAAAACTTTTGCTTCAACAGCTACAAATGCATTTTTGTAAATTAATGAACAAAAATCAGTTTGGTTTCACTAGGGGTTTATCAACAATTAATGCGGGTACTAGACTCATTGAGCACATCTTTGACGCCTGGGAAGAGTCACAGGATGCATTGGGCATTTTTTGTGATTTGTCAAAAGCATTTGACTGCGTCCACCATGAAACTTTACTCCTAAAACTAAAGCATTATGGAGTGAAAAATAGAGCCCTAAATCTGTTAAAATCATATTTAAGCGAAAGAGTTCAGATAGTCGATGTAAATGGCAAACGGTCTTCGGGTAAACCTGTGCGAATAGGTGTTCCACAGGGTTCTATTCTCGGTCCTTTCTTGTTTCTTATATATATTAACGATCTACCGTTTGTGGTAGATGATAGCCATGAGATTGTATTGTTTGCTGATGATACTTCACTTATTTTTAAAGTGAAGCGACGTGCGGATATTGATGACGAGGTAAGCAATGCACTCTCAAAGATAGTGCGTTGGTTTGAGACGAATAATCTGCACTTAAACAGTAAAAAAACAAAGTGTTTACGGTTCATTACACCAAACACAGCGGAGGTACAAACCAACGTACTTATAAATGACCAGAGATTGGAACTTGTGGACACTACGGTCTTCCTGGGTATCACGTTAGATAAAAAGCTTCAGTGGGGTCCACATATTACCCATCTAGCAGATAGACTCAGCTCTGCGGCATATGCAGTTAGAAAGATTAGAGAGTACACGAATGTTGCGACCGCTAGATTAGTGTACTTTAGTTATTTTCACAGCATCATGACGTACGGTATATTACTATGGGGTCATGCTGCTGACATTGATATAGTGTTTGCTCTGCAAAAGAGAGCTGTTCGTGCTATATATCAGCTTGGTTATAGACAGTCTCTCAAAGAAAAATTTAAAGAAATAAATATTATGACTGTTTATTGTCAGTACATTTATGAAAATTTAATATATGTTCACAAAAATCGTCACCTTTTTGCTCTTAATAGTGATTTTCATTATTATAACACTAGAAATAAGGGATTGCTTGTAACTAATTCTAGTAGGCTTCATAAGATACATAATAGCTTTAAGGGTAAATGTATACACTTCTACAATAAAGTCCCAGCCACTGTTCAGGCATTGTCTATAAATAAATTTAAATGTTTTATAAAAAAATGGCTCTGTCGTAAATCCTATTACTCCACTGCTGAATATCTAAATGATCGGACAGCCTGGGACTAGATTGTGATTATTTTATAGCAACTGTACAATATTGTATATTTTTATTGAAAAGAGCGCAAAAAAAAAGAATGCTGGGAGAGTTTCTTGCGCCGCTTCTTCTCTCTCAGAGCGCCATTTGTTTCCGAAGCGGTAGTAGTATCTAGTAGTATAAGAAATGACATCAAAAAGAATTCTAAAGGAATCAATTTTGAGAAAATAAATGCCTTTTATGCCTTTTTATGCCAAGTTTCATTGAGTAGACAGATATCAACATTTTGCTCAGCTAAAAATTTAGACAATAAGGGTTTTTTCCTATGTATACTTTGAATATTGTACTGAGCTATACATAACTGCTGTTTTTTCTGTACTGTACTGTTTACCATTGTGACAATTTTTTTTAAAGCAAGTCTTTAATGAACAGAGTAGTCACAGGTTCATTATCTGTTTTATTACCCAATTAAACTAAAGTTTGGACCATTGCCATCAGAATATTCTTATTGTTTGCAATTTGAGCCTTAATTTGAATTTGGTTCAAGTTGGCTTCAGGCACTGTTTTATTTACATTATTTACAATTTTTACATTTTAATTTAATTTATGTCCATTGACGGTAGGTTCTTAACAATGCTGCTCGACTGTGCAGGTAAAGACGGAAAATCAGATGACTTAATTGTATTAGCAACACAGGCATATGTAATGTAACCCTTTTTTTCAAGATTTTTTCATTTTTATTGGGCAAGATTTGGAGATGGCCCGGTGAGGGCCATTGCAATTGACACAACATAAGTTCTCTTTTTTATCGCAGTCTCTGAAATTATGCTCCCCAGCACATATCGAGCAACGTTGTTTACCATTGCAAATTTTCGCAGGATGGTTGAACTTGAAGCACCGGAAACATTGCTGCAACGGCGGGACATATTCAAACACCCTGAACGAAAATAGCTCATATTGGATGTTGTCGGGCAGAACATTTGATAAGAAAGTTATACTGACAGTCTCGAGACCTACAGTACTTTGACCGACTTTTTTCGTGAATCTTCTTACTGAAATAGTTTCATAGATCGAAGACAGTTTTGTATATAAATCCTTTTTCGAAATGTTTGTAGGCACATATCGGATGATTCCAGTTTATTCTATCTGCGCTGCAGGAATATGCGCCTTCAAGTTGTGCTTTGTTAAAAAGTCTGTATTTGTGATGAAATTATTTGCAGTGTTGTATTGTTTAAAAACAACCGCAATTTTGTTGGCATTAACTCTATGTAAAGCTACCGCACCTTTCACCTCCGAAGTAAAAATATGATTTAAGTAAACTGGGCTTTTATTTCCAAGTTTAACCTGTTGGTCCTGGCTTTCAACAAAAACTTTGAAGTCCGTATTTTTACAATGTTCAGAATAAAGTCTCAGATAACCTGGTTAAAAAAACGGAATAAAGTCATCCTCACCGCCGCATTCTTCAGGTACATTCCTTCACCTTCTTTTACGAACAATTTTGGAGCGTTTCGGGGTTCCACCTGGGTCCTCCGGTTCATTCATTTAAATAATTAACAAAATGTACAATTATTTACACTGACTAAAATAAGTTTTAGAAATATTTACACAGGATATTTTAACGAAAAACAGTAAAAATAATTAAATCGACCGCCACGTTTGAAGTTCCCGCCAAAAGTCCTTTAATTTTCCTATTTGAATTTTAGATATTTCCTATTGAAGTTTCGAATATTCTAGATTGAAGTTTGAATATTGAAACCACAGAGTACCTACCTTTCTTTTATAGTTTATACATGACAATTATTAGCAAATGGCTGCCAGTGAACAGTGATGCCACTGTCTGACTAGTGTTTTGCCGTTTACGATTTTTCTGGAAGATCAAAGCCTGTGTTTTATTGTTTGTACCTTTACAGTTTACCTACACCTTTAACTGATGAGTTAGTTTGTTACATTACAATGTGATTTGTTGTTGTGTGTGTAATAACAAGAAGGAGTCTAATAATTATGAAGATACATTTAAAGTGAATGCGATAAATATTATAACAACCATAGAATAGTTATTATTCTATGATTACAACTAACAAAAGGTTATGAAAGGAAAAATAAATGACTTGAAAATTATGTTATTGTTTTATTATGTTATGTTGTTGTTATATCGTACCTTGAGAAGAACAAAAGCATTAGTGGTGATAAGTCAGTTAAAAAATATATTCTTTGCCATAAGTCGATTATTCAGCAATATTTATTTAACAAAAAAATTCCCGATGGACAATTTGTTTTCAATTGTTGCCTTAGCGAAAAAACTTTGCGAAGAGATCATCCCAATAATGCCTCCTAATAAAAATACGATAGGGACTTAACATATTTAAATTTAACATATTTAAAATCATTCACCTTCTTCCACTGCTGCACTGTTTTTACAACACGTCCTCCGAGGCTATTTAAATGGTTTGTCAGAATATCTTACAATCTTTTTGATAAACTGAATATACATAAAGAAACTGAGTAAAATTTAACTTGCAAGATTTGATTACAGACAGACAACGGGACAGGTGAAACTAAATAAAAATACTTGTCATAATAATAAAAATTAAAAAAACGTGATAAAAAGGCTCGAACGTGGGACCTTCTGCACAACGAGCATATTATGTGATAACCGCTGTTCCACGGCAACTGTAAAAAGCGTGCCGAAATATCTATATACATCTAGTAAGTAAGTGTTAGATTATTTTCGTTACGGAATTTCTGGATTCGGTCCCCACGCTCAAGGCCCACGATAAAAATTATTCAATAGCTTAAAATAAAAACAAAGGTACTAAATAGTACACGTGCTTGGTTTAATGGTTTCTGTTATATACATAATGAAGAATGAATTTACACATATAAAATATATATACATACATATTGAGAATTTAAATGTGTGTGTGTGTGTAGGTATATGTAATTAATATCGCTTATTTAATATCAAAAATTTTGGTTATCTTTATAGCAGTATTATATATAAATTAACAAAACAAAAAATAATACTGCATTTGTGATAATAATAATAAAATGAATGTATATAGAGTAGTCACTCATTTTCTTCCCTCTTTTTTCGTGACTTTCTTCATTAATAAATGCACTTTGTTTATTCATATTTAAAACACTAGTACACAAATTATACGAGTACAGATATTCACTTTTGTACATAGATGATAAATACCTATACGTTATACACCCTTAATGGTCACAAAATTATAATTTAACTCGATCTAAGTTGAATTTAAAAATAAATAGTATTCGATTATGTGACATCTAGTGTCACTTTCATAAACTATTTCGTATGTCCAAATCGAACGTTGAATCTATCGAGTATAACGGTTTCTGATATATGGCGCTGATCACGGAACAATAGGGGGGTCTACGTATATTTTGATATTGTTTTTTTTTTCTTTTATAAAATAAATGAGAAGTATTAACTTCTTATTAATTGTTCAAAATATTTTTTTATTATCTTACAATACATGTAGGTTATTCAGGAATATTTATCATTGAAACTATAGGTTTATGGTAACTGAAATAAGAAACATAAGTTTCAGACTTGATATCTTCTAAATATCTGGAAAATACCGCGTTAATGGTGGTCCCATATTTTGTTGTGGATTCTTGTAGATTCATTTTCGAATTCAATATTTTAGAAAGAAAAGTTGTCAACCGCTCCGATTTTTATCAGCAAAGTTGATGTTGAAATCGCCAGCCAAAATAAGTGGAAATTTATTACCATTTGTACCAAGAATACTAAGTAACAATAATAATAAGTAACTGAAGAAACTTCTTCAGTGTACTCCAGTTGCTCGGATTATTTTTTGGATACACTAAGTGATACAAAAAAATTGAAAAGAAACTGATAAATTTATTTATCGTAGTTTTATATTTCAACACAAGATGGCACTCGTTTCCCATTGAATGGACCACAACTGTCGACTGACACATTTTCATATTATTAATATTTCAAAAACAACACTGAAAATAAAAAAGTAGTAATATGGAGGATATTTTTGATAAAATTAATTTAAAAAAAACAAACGGGAAGTGAGTAAAATTTAACTTGTAAGATTTGATAACAGACAGACAACGAGACAGGTGAAACTAAATATAAAATGCTTGTCATAATAATAAATATTAAAAAAACGTGATAAAAAAAAAATCAAGACGTACCCCAGGCTCGAACCTGGGATCTTCTGCACAAAAAGCATAAGAGATATTTCGCCATAGTTGTTATAGATGCGGTAGAACCGCGGTAATCACTTATGCTCTTACTGTAACTACCATGGCGAAATTTCTCTTATGCTTTTATACACCTAGTGGGGGGGTGTTAGGTTATTTTCGTTACGGAATTTCTGGATTCGGTCCCCATGCTCAAGGCCCGCCATAAAAGCTATGCAATAGCTTAAAAAGGCATTGTTGCAGTGAATGTAATACGAAATGCTATAATTTTGAATAAACAAGCGTGTATGTAGGTGGCTTAATCAGCAAATCACAAAAACAAGTTTTAAGGTAGGTATGTAGCGGACATAGACAGTGAGTGCTTACTATATTATGGCTTACGTAGAAGTATTTTCAGTAACACTGTCCCTTTCGGTATATCCCTTGCTAAATTCAGAAGAATCAATGGATCATTTTCTTATCTATATCTCATTATCATATTGTAGTAAACAAAAACATTCATAAATAATATAAGAAACAAAAAATAATAATTGTAAGCTTAAAACGTTTTGGGAGCCGTCCGCGTCGTTAAGAAATATCAACAATGTGGCTGTATACATGGTGTATATTATAATCAACTACATCAACTCAACAACTACGTTACTAAATGAACTCATGAATGAATCGTATTTTAGGCAAAAAGGCATAAATCACGGTGTACAGTAAAAAATAATATTTGATGAATTATTCTGTATTTTTCTATTCAAATTACGAAGCAATTATTAGCAAATTAGTTTAAAGTCTTTTTCGCTTGCGATGATTGCATTTAAATACCTACTATCCTTCTTTTACGTGTAATCGTAATGTAGTGTTGTAAGGGAGGAATTCAACATTCCATTTCCATTGCATTAATGTGCGTAGAACGCAGCATTCACTAACGCTCTCGATTGTGATAAAATATAGGATGCATTATTTTTAATATTGGAGGGGGAAAACGGGCAAGAGGCTCACGATATGGGGAGTGGTGAGGAAACGCCCATGGACATCAGCAACAACAGGTATCAAGAGACTGTTTGTCGTACCTTAAGGTGGGAGTATGCTCTTGTCTTGAAGGTCCCTAAGTCATATCGGATTGGGAAAACAGCAGCTAGTAAATGATTCCGCAAAGTGCCTGCGCTTGGCAAGACATTTCTAGCAAAACGCGCGGTTGTTAAAAGCCAGACGGCAACGTGATACAGGTGGTATTTTGCATTTTGACGTAATGTCTGGTGGTGGAATTCAGCCACTGGAATCATCTTGAACAGTAGAGGATGCAGAGAGAACCCACTACTCTACGCAACGCCAAAGAAAGGATGATTCAACCATTTTTGTAAGGAGCTTTCTTCCTCGTACTACAACGCTGTGGTATGAGCTTCCTTGTGCGGTGTTTCCAGGACGATACGACATGGATACCTTCAAAAAAGCGCGTACACCTTCCTTAAAGGCCGGCAATGCTCTTGTGATTCCTCTGGTGTTGCAAGAGAATCCGTACGTTAGAGAGCACCCGTACGCTCGTTTGTCCTCCTATTCCATAAAAAAAGAACAATTATTATCAACAAAACTTGGTTTTTACAAATTCATCAAATCATAATGAACACTTTATTCGTATCTAGATCGAACTAAGTCATAAAGATAGCGCACGAGTTTTAACGTAGTTGTCTAAATTGTCCATAATATCTTAAGCGGTGCCTTATTATATTATAAGAAAATAACTTATAAGGGAGCTGGTCACTCGAGAAAAACAAATAAATCATGTAATTTATGTTGACATGGAGAATGAAGGAAGAGAAGCAAATTGAATGATTAGCCAATTCAAGAGCCCCTGTGTTTTGGCACATCCTCGCACTTGAACGGCTTTGAAGTTCAAGGTCGACCAGACCAACATACTCTGCCTGGTTACCTGTCCATAAATAGGTACTTTACAAATCTGTACGTAGCTATTACATAAATAATTGTTTGTCCTGACTGACAGCTAAATTATTATTTACGCAAAGCCTAAGCCGATGGGGCCATTGATTTGAAAATTTTCACAAATAATTCATAAATAAGGTAGGTGAGAACTAAAAAGGGATTGTTAGAAGTAACACTCCTAAGTGAGTTAAATAAGGGATAAAATAATTTAAGGAAGTCCGTAATTTGCAAAGTTTTATGCACACAATTGGATATGATATGGCAAATATAGTAGATGACCCGGTTTTGGCCACTGTCCCGGTTTTGGCCACTCGGACACTTATTCGTCTGTAATTAGCGAAAAGAGAACATACTTACAATATTCTCTAAGCTAAAAAAACTATTGTGTATGGTTTAATTTAACATGTGGGAGCTGTGCAGCCATTTTCTTTCTTTCGGTTTTGAGTGAACATACAAGTGGAAGTAGTAAAAAATTTGTTGATTTGTTGTTCAAAACCAAGGATCCTCGAGTGAGTATTCGAAAATATTATTTTAATCATTCGTTACTTGGTTAGAGAATCAATTCGACAGATTAAACGAAACTTTTGGGAATGTATATTTGAGCTTATTTCATTGCCTGTTGTATTATTTCATGTAGAAATTTAGGTGGCCACAACTAACTCAGCAATTTGATACATTGTATGGGTTTTGGCCATGAGTGTGGCCACAAGTAGCTCACATAAAACAGCAGTTTTTTTTTAATAAATGATTTCTACATGAAGTATCGTAACTATCTTTTTTAGATTCGAAATATGGCACCTACTAATAAAAAAAACGGCGTTGGACCATGCCAAAAGAATACTTTTTACTTACTCACCATCAAAAATAGCGAAGGCCCTCGAAGCTGTACGTACAGGAATGAAAATAAAAACAGTCGCGAGTTTAATGTACCAAGAACTACGTTGCGACATAAATTAGCAGGGCGAGCACCAGAAACATCAGGCCATGTTGGCCCACAATCTGTTCTTAGGAAGGATATTGAAAATTTGGATCAAAGAATGTTTCCGGGCAGGATTTCCAATAAATAAGGTGGGCATATGTGACTCCGTTAAAAGAATAGTTAGTTATTCAGGGCAATATAAAAACTCCGTTTGTAGATAATCGTCGTGGGAGGTCATGGTTTGACGCATTTATGCTAAGGCATCCTGATTTAAGTTATAAACATGCAGAGTATATTAACAAGGCTCACAGAAGAAAAAATCAGAAAATGGTTCTATGAAGTCACAGCTTTGTTAAGACCTGAATATTGCAAGATTCTAAAAGAAACAGAACGCGTGTGGAATTGCGATGAAACGTCCTTTTTCTTAGCACCTAAAGGTGATCATGTTCTAGCACTAAAAGGTGAGCACGTGTACGACTTGTCCAAAAACAGTGAGAAAGAGAATATCACTACATTATTTACAGTAAATGCTAACGGAGAAGTGGCTACGCCTCTAACCCTTTATAAATGTAGATGCATGAGTTCAGAAGTTGTGCAAAATGTACCAATGAATTGGGCCTTTGGCAAAACAGGCAAGGGATGGATGACCGGGGAAAGCTTCTACCAGTACATCGGCAATGCTTTTCTGCCTCACCTCAAAGAAAAAGGTATAAAATTACCTGTGCTTTTGTTCTTGGATGGACATAAATCTTGGATGTATTGTGTACAATGTAATCTGCTTGTTGTGGTGTTTCCAAAAATGTTTTATACTTTTTCTATAATGTAGGTATATGTAAAAGTTGTGTGGTTAACTTACAACTTGTCAATAGCGGCTGAATTATTTCTAAATTATTTTACTTATTGCGAACTGAAGGCTCTTCCAGAGGATACAAAACAAGCCTGTTTTTTTTTGTAGGCAATTTCTTGTATTTGTATATCGACTCGCTTCTGGAAGGGCCCCAGGGGCAGGTCATTTAAACAATTTCTATTATTCATAATGAACTACACTGGCCTGCAAAAGTAAGTATCACACTTTTCAAATTATTTTTTTTTCTTAACTATAGAAGATAGAGATTTAAGATTAAAAACGTTTTGTTGCAAATTTTATAGGCTTTAATTCTTAGAAACTAAAATTATACAATAGTAACATTTTTAACTTAATAAAGATAAAACAATGAAAATAGACATTTTTAGTTTAGTGTAAAAAAATTCAACTAAAATGTATTACATGTTATTTAATTTTTAATAACTGGTATTGCCTCCTCGAGCTCTGATTACAGCTTCGAGCCGGTTTGGCATACTGAACACTAGGTTTCGGAGCCGATGTCGGGGAATATTCTCCCATTCTTCTACCAGGGCCTGCTTAAGTGCTCTGAAGTAGGTGGTGGTCTGCGATTTCTGACTAGCCTCCCAAGCTCATCCCAGGCGTGTTCAATCGGGTTGAGATCGGGAGAGACTTCTTGATGGCCAAGCCATCACGCTGATACCGACCTCCTGAATATGCATGATAATGCATCACCATCGATCCATCACCCATATTTGCTAAATACGACCCTGCATACTCATTGAGAATCTCTTGAGTATATCTTTGCCCAGTGAGGGTGCCATTTTCTATGGCTACTAGCTCTGTGCGACCTTCTGAAGAAATGCCAGCCCATACATGTACACTGCATCCACCGTATTGGACTCTTTCTGAGATGCAAGCTTGAAGGTATCGCTCACCAGGTCGCCTGTAAACACTTCGCCTTCCATCAGAAGTGTAAAGGGAGAATCGAGACTCATCTGCAAACAAAATTCTTGACCATTCTTCTTCATCCCACTGCATGTGTTCACGGGCGTATCGCAGTCTCGCTACTCGATGCTGTCTCTCGAGTTTTGGGCCACTCGCTGGTCTTCGGGGTGTCAAATTTGCTTCAGAAGTCTTCTTCTCACTGTACTATCACTAATATAGTCACTCCGGGTCTGAAGTAGCTGTTGCTGGACTTCAACTGCATTTTGGTGGCGATTTCTTAACACAGTGGAAATAATATAACGATCTTCTCGGGCACTGGTACACCTGGGTCTGCCATTACAAGGTCTCCTCAGATGGTGTCCAGTCTCTTCGTACCTTCGCTTTACCTTCTGGACCGTTCGTACCGTCACACCCACCATTCTTGCAGTGCGACGCATACTGATGCCTAGTTCCACAAAAGCCATGATCCTAGCACATTCTTCAACTGAAAGAGGCATGATAAATAAATTTTATATGCTTTTTAGCATAAATTTTTAAAACAAGACCCATCGATCTTGAAAAAAATTTAAAACAGAAAGAAAAATGTGAATGGTAAAATTGTAATTCGGAAACGTCCACTTTGAAAAAGGAATGGTTTTGTTTTTGAAGTTTTTTTTCAGCCAATTCTTAAAAGAAGGTTACCAACTATAAAGTTTTTATGTACAAAATAAAATTCTCTTTGGAGTCCTTTTTATTTCGAAAGTATATCTTGTGTACTTAAAACGTTATCCCAATTTTAAAAGTGTGATACTTACTTTTGAAGGCCAGTGTATTTTATATTTCAGGTTAATGATGCGTGGATTCGCATAGCGGATAAAATTAATATACCTGTTAATGAATTGAAAAAGAAAAAAAGAGTCATTAATGACAACATTCAGAATGCATCACAAAAAGAAAACTCAATCAATAAAATCAGGAATGGGTGAAGATGAACGATATGATCCTATTTGGCCGTATTACGAGCCTCTCGAAGCTTTTTTAAAGGATGTCTATGTATGCTCCAGTGTGATTAACACTGAGGAAAAGATTATACAGGTAAACAATATTATAATTTCACAAAATCTTAGTGGTCTCTATTTCTAAAAAAGTAATTCATAAAATCCAATCTTCTTTGTGTCGCAGTATGCAGCGGTCTACGCGGTACACTTAATAATAGTAAAAACGAACTATCTCCATTATTTCTCCATGAACCTGGCCGCACTAGATCTTCATTTTGATAAATATCGAATGAACCAGGAAGTGAATAAATATTTTGTGAAGAAGTACTTTTTCTCAAAAAATTATGTAGATATAGACATGTCATTGTAACAATAGAAGGTTTGGTAGGTTCCAAGGGTATATTTTTTTTAAAGATCCTGAACCTGGCGGTTAGTATTCCGAAAGTATTTTCTACTTTTACTCGAGAACGGGATAATTCTTGATTGAATACTCTTTCTGGGGACCCTAGTGCGTGATGACCGGGAAACGGTTTCATTAAATGGGTACTGAGAGCAAATGCACCATCGCCTAAAAATACGTAAGGCATGACTATGTCACTATTAGGAAGTGGAATAGGACGGGGTAAATTCATACTGTTAGACGATAGTTTTTGATATAAGATACTTTGATTGAAAACTCCTCCATCACTAATCCGTCCTTGAGAACCTACATCGGCAAACATAAAACAATAATTACTATCTACTAGTGCTAGTAAAACAATGCTAAAGTGGCCTTTATAGTTAAAGTATTCACAGTTCCCGAGTGTAAAGGTGATTGTATATTGATATGCTTCCCATCTATAGCGCCCAAACAATGCGGGAAGCTGAATCCTTCTGAAACGGACATCCATTCGCTCGCAGATTCAGGCATCTGAAATAAATAAAAAATAAACTGATATCACTTTTTTACTACAGGATTCGTCATCGACACGTGACTACGAAACAGAGGCAGAAACCGACTTCAATCGTCCCGTTATTGAAAGTGACACATCTCAAGATGGGAATACGAGTACTAAATCAAAAATTACTGCTGTTTCAACTCAAAAGCGCCGTTCGAAAAATCCACCAGAGTTATCAGAGGCCAGCAAGGAGGTGGCAAATGCTTTTGGCACATTAAACAGAGTGCTTGATAATAAAACTGCAAGACATGATGATGATTGTGATCTATATGCTAAACATCTTGCCACAAAATTAAGAAAATTTCCAGAATATGAAAGAGAAGAAATTATGTTAGAGATTGATAGCATGTTGATAAAAAGACGTCGAGGTAGCCAAAATACTATTACTGATTCCACTAATATGAATCGTTCATCCTCCTCACAAAGTTCTTATCGCTCAAACTGTTCTCGCTCATCTCCTTCACCACACTACCGACCCAACTCAGCACAGTCCATCCTTCCAACTTACGTTACTATTCCCAATCAATCTCCGCATAACCCATCCCATTCACCGCAGTATGTTTTTAATGAACCCCAAACTCAACGTATTCGGATATTGTCTAATGATAAAATATATTCACAATCACAACTAATGCAGTCTTCATCTGCTCAAAGGCTACAAACAGCATCTCCAGAACTACCTGTTGAACTTCATTTACCAGAATTATCTGATAGAACGTACGACCAGTCTCAGTCTTTAGAGACTCAAAATATAATATATCAGGCATATGGAGGCGCATAAAACACACAAATGAAAAGTTCATGTGATGCTAAACATTGTTTCATGATAATTCAAGTAATTGATCTCTACATGGTAAAATAAAGACTGTTGTATTTTGAAACTCTAGAACTATTTTGTAACTCTTTCTTATAAACATTAATAAATAATACATTAATAACATGAAGTTTTACTTACTTTAATCATATCTTGCAAATCATCATTGAGTGCCAAACAGACTTCTATTATTATGCGTGAGATAAGTGAACTTGATATTTTAAATAGGTAGTGTAAGCTTACTTGAGATTTTTAAATCTCAATGTCAATGCAAGTCGTATTTTTTTTGGTACAGCTTCCCTCCAAGTAGTATCTTGCTTAGAAACCATCGGAGAAATTTTATGTAGCAGGTATTCAAAATCAGTGCATGACATTCGAACGAAATTATCGAACTCCCCAGATGGTTCTGCAAGAAGCTCGGCAAGCTGTTGATTCATAGTCTCTCTAAAAACAAAGAAATATTAACAAAGTTAGTATGGACATAGTATTAATTAGTTGCATATACAGTGATAATTACCCCATAGCAAAATTTTAGGAAGTCAGTCGGTGTCTCATTCATAACAAGTTTCTTTATGGAATCAATGTCGAAATCTCAAAAAAATATTACGTTTTTCCATACAAATCCAATCAGCAGATCGAGTCTATTTTTACCTACGACGGTAAAAATCTCATCGAAAAAGAATAAAATAACTCAAAACCCCCGACTTAACTTTGATGTAGCGATAACAATTTTACCATAATACATAACCGAGATTTTATTCTTTTTCGATGACATTTTTACCGTCGCGGGTTTTTTTTTTATTTTGTTTAATTTTTCTATGTGGATACATGGACTCCATAGAGAAAGTTACCTATTGTAAATGTGACACTGACCTTCTAACTTTTTGCAAAATTATTATCAGCCTGTATATCAATAATAACTAATAACACATATATGTACCTCGTTCTATTCCGATGAATAGTCACCATCCACCACCTTCTTTTGCGCCATTTCTTTTTAGTCACTCTACTTTGGTGCACATGTACGTAATAATTAAGCGCACTGTATAAATAAATTGCCGCGGCTGCAAGAACTTCTACGTCCATCTTTGAAGTGCCAATGCAGAATGATCAGTAAGCCATTGTGTGAACAGGAATCTTGGTTTCCATCATTTTTGCCCAACACATTGGCCCAACACCTTGGCCCCATGTGTACAGCCGGCTTTAAAAATGACTTTAACTTGTAGTTTTAGATCTATGATAGTCGAGGGGCAGTATTCAGCTCTAATAAATTCAGGAACATTGACTTCCCGCCAAACTAGTCTAGTTAGAAAGTCCAAGGTACATTTTTAAATAGCGTATTAATTATAGTTCCACATCATGATCTAAAACAGTCTCTTGATCGATCGATCAGCCCAAGTTGCTGGAGTTTTCACTCCTTTTTCAAAAATGAAGCTATATGGCTTTATGATCCCTATCAAACAATGATAATCTCAGGATAATGACCACGTTACACTTTCCCGACCAATTTTTTTTTATATATGTATTAATAAAAAACAAATTTTACATGGCGGTTTCAAAGAAATAAAAACCACTGAGGTTTGTACAATTGCTAAATTAAATCTACACCAACAGAGTTAAATTAATAAAAGAAAAAATAGTTCACAATTATTAGAAACTTATCTATACATTATAATTTTACAAATAAAAGTAAAAGTACTTGATACAATTAATAGTTAAGCACGATAAGTTGATCGGTGTTCAGTCAAGTCTTAAAAAGTATTTTTTTAAATTCTGTTTTAAATTTGTCTCAGTCAACGAGTTGGTCAAGTCACGTGGCAGTTTATTAATCAGTCTAGGTAATATGTAAGCTGTTGTTCTTTCACCGAACGCATTGGATGCCCGAGGCATGTGCAGCCGGCTTAGACAAACAGCGCGCGTATACAATTGTATAGCTTTTTTTTGGAGATATGAGCGTACACTTTGTGGTTTTGCCTATTGTAGTTAATGCTCTTGAATTATTGTCAAAATTTATTCAACAGTGCAAAGTATATTCTATACTTTTCACTCGCGATCGGGTTAAGTTTCACCAAGTATTTTGATTGAGCGACTCTCTTACTGCAGAGATTGATTTCGCTTCAGATCTTCTTTGAAGATACGCGAAACAGTCCTAGTGGGAATTTTCTTCTCGCGATAATTTTTTTATTTTCTTATAGAATTTCGTAGAGTTCTGGCTTTTATACCATTAACAGCCTTCATAGTACTGGTAGTACTATCAACAGATTTTGAAGTGCCTTGAAAATAACCGACGGCTCCACACCCACTTGGTGCACTGGAATCAAGGCAATTCTGTTTCCTATAACTTCCTATTCCATTATAGTCATTTAATATTTACCTCAAAAATGTTTACAAACGTGTGAGGGAAGAACCAGCAAACGAAACACTGAGAGTTACTTATAAGCGATATCGTAACTTTTGCATTAACCTATTACGAAAAACCAGAATTGTTTGAAAAACTTGAATTTCAAAAAGCCGGCAACAATTCCAAGCAAGTATGGAAGACCATACAATCAATTACCAACTCCGGTAAAACGAAGTCCCCGGCTGAAAACCTATTGTGCCTAAAGGAGAACAGACAGCTTAGCGTTGATGAGGTAAACTCTTACTATGCAAATATTGGTAGGCAGCTGGTAGATAAAATACACAATAGTGCTTTTGCTGCGAGATCCCACACGTCCATTCTATGCCCCAAATCTTTTGTCCTGTTCAGCACCGACGAATCCGAAGTCGAGCGCGTAGTCACATCATTAAAAAACAATAGTGCTATGGGCTGGGACGGAATCTCTACTGGGTTCTTGAAGAAGCACAAGAGAATCATAATCCCTCCTCTTACATATATATGTAATATGAGCCTGAAAACGGGAATATTTCCTTCGGCTTTCAAAAGGGCTATTATCCACCCTATCTTCAAATCAGGTGATCGAAGTCTAATTATAAATTACAGACCAATATATCTGTATTGCCCGCGATGTCTAAGGTACTGGAAAAAATTATTAATATTAGACTCACTAAGTACTTAGAGTCACATAATCTCCTGTCTGCAAACCAATATGGCTTTAGGAGGAATTGCTCCACTGCTGATGCTGTACATAATTTAGTGGATCACATAGTCAGAAAACTTGACGATAAACAGAAATGTGTAGCACTTTTTCTGCACCTTGCGAAAGCGTTCGACACGGTTTCGATTTCGATATTGCTATCCAAACTGGACTCGTTAGGTATAAGAGGAAACCAATTATCCCTGTTTCAAAGCTATCTAACCGGTCGATACCAATGTGTTAAGATTGGCCCTTATACAAGTTTAGAAACTACCATTGAATATGGCGTTCCTCAGGGGAGCATTCTTGGCCCAAGCTTTTTCTTAGTATACGTAAACGACCTATGCAATCTTAAATTATATAATGGAAAAATATTTTCTTACGCAGATGATACAGCATTGGTATTTTCTTCCGGAACGCTGTCCGGGACGTATAGTGTTGCTCAAGATGGATTTAACGCAGCAAATAAATGGCTTAAAGAAAAACGGCTGACCTTAACGTAGCCAAAACTAAAATGATCCATTTCTCTATGCGCAACCATAAAGACTCCTTACAAATCACTGTTTTACCAAATGACGGTCAAATTTCAGCTGGTATTCGCTGCATTGAAAAAGTAACATCCATCAAATATCTGGGGGTAGTTCTTGACCAAAACTTGACTTTCAAGCCCCATGTAGAATACTTATCAGGCCGAGTACGTAAGCTTTTTTTATATTTTCTGGCGATTACGTCATTCTGCCGATCCTAACATTACGAAAATGGTATATTTAGCGATATGCCAAACTATTTTGAATTATTGCATTACGACATGGGGTGGTGCTGCAAAATCTCACTTTCTCTTGGTGGAGCGTGCACAGAGGGCTGTCTTGAAGGTATGTTGTTTTAAGTTACGCCTGTATCCCACAACATAACTTTATGAATACTGCCAAGTTCTGACAGTCAGGCAACTCTTCATATTGGTGATTGTTATCAGCACCCTTTAACAGAGTTTAGGCCAGAGTCTACTCGCCGCAATCATCTTGTGGCAGTATCTACGAAGGTAAGGACATCATTTAGGCGCAGATTTTTTCTGTTTCTGGGACCGTACCCTTATAATAAGCTACACAAGGTATTATGTTTGTATGGTCTAAACATGTACAAATGTCGGTCAACTGCACACGAATGGCTCCTTTTGCCAGATTACTGTCACACAAGAAGAGACTTCTGGAGGTCTTGGCTAGCCACCAGCTATCCACGACCAAAACTTATGTATCCCCTGTATTTTTAAGGTTTCGCTATATTGTAATTTTGGTTGTTGGTGACAAATAAAAGTTATTAAAGTTATTAAATTTAACCTCAAAAAATGTGAAATGGCGGAAAATTGTCAAAGTTTCTCACATAGTAAAAGCATCCCAATATTTTATTTAAAAACAGAGTTATAATAATATACTTACTAACATAATATAATACTTTGTAAAATTTGAAACAACAAGCGGCAGTGAATCGTCGCGAGGCTTAGCTTATGACAAAATACATGCAATGCTAAGGGTCTAAAGGAAGTGTGGATATGGGTTTCAACCGCTGCCATATTTATGGTTTCATTGTCAACTAAAAAGCCTTGCAAATCCATAACAAAGCCAAAACATAGAAAAACATTTGCAGAATAATAATAATAATGTTTAATCAACCTGCGGAATTTCAAGTCTTCAAACTATTTAGCTCCAATAAATTGTTGGATATGTCAGACATTCTGCCCAGAGTGCTAGTCTTAAAAATGATTTTTCATTATATATGTAATATTAACGGTAAATATTTGTTTTCATAATTAATGATCCAGTTAAGGAGTTTTTGTATTGCATGTATTTTTTGTAAAGTACTATCATATGGGATATGTATGGTAAGTCTGAAGCCAGGCTGAGGAGAGGTGCATAGAAATTTGCAGCGCAAGCTTGGGCGTGTTTTGGTTTTGGTAATAATCCTTGTAAATGCGTGTTGTCTGACAAAGAACTTTGAACCTTAAGGGTGTTTCCTGCAACATCAAAGTTTTTTCTTATGCTGGGACTTAGAGTTTTGAAATTGAGGAACTGGATGTGCCAAACGCATTGAATAAACAAAAAATTCATGTAACGTAGCAAATACCAATTTGCTAAGGTAGGTACTGAAATATTTAAAAATGTTATAAATATTATAGCTAATATGAAGCAATTTTGCATCGTGGGTGTTTTTCAACAACATGCTAAGGAGCGTCATAGACATTTGTTAACTGAAGTTTGTCTCCATTGTCTTCTATATTATATTTTGTCATTTAATAATCTTTTATATAGTTTTTAGATATATGGTTAAGACAAATAATAAACATTCCGCAAATCCGACTTCTATTGTTAGGACACAGAATAAAGAGATTCGTATGTACTATATAGTAATACAGGGTGGCGCAATAGAACGTGCATATTTAAAATATTGATTAAAAAATAAATACAAAAGGTATAGTTAAAATAAAACTGAGGTAACTGAAGTTTATTTTTTAAAAATAACATCGTCTAAATGATGACCCTCTCTACGACGACACTCCTCTAATCGCAAACGGAAGTTATTGAAAACTTTCTTCAGTAATGCTGGTGTAATTGCTGTCATTTCACCACGGATATTCTCCTTGAGCTGATCGATGTTTTTCGGATTATTATTGTAGACTTTGTTCTTGAGGTATCCCCACAAAAAAAAGTCAGGAGGCGTCACGTCTGGACTACGTGGGGGCCATGGGATATCACCTCTTTTCGAAATCAGTCTGCCAGGGAACATCTGTTTCACAACCGCCATGGAGTCACTTGATGTGTGACAGGTAGCTCCATCTTGTTGAAACCAAGTCCTAGAATTCACTATTCTTGAATTTTCAAGCTCTGGAGCCAAAAAACCTTCCAACATCGCAACATAGCGTTCGGTATTAACAGTGACGTTTTGCCCCCGCGCATTTTCAAAGAAAAACGGTCCAATTATTCCTCTACCAGAGATTGCTGCCCATACTGTCACTTTAGGACTATGCAGTGGTTTCTGGTGCTTGAGTTTGGGATTCTCACTGTTCCAGTAACGACAATTTTGACGGTTAACGAACCCATTGATATGGAAGTGGGCCTCATCTGAGAAAAGGATATTGTCAAAATTGGAAAATCGATTAAGCATTTCATTAGCAAATGCGAGCCTTGCTCCGAAGTCAGACTCTTTCAATTCTTGTGTTAACTGCAGCTTGTAAGGATGCAGTTTAAGATCCAAGTTTAAAATTCGTTGCAAACTTCGTCTCGATAAGTGTAAGACAGACGATCTCTTGCGAGTAGACATTTGTAGATCTCCTCGTACAGACTGCATAACTCTCTCAATATTGTCGTCGGTCCTAGATGTTCTTGGACGACCTTTTGCTTGTGGTTTAAAAGTTGAACCAGTCTCTTCAAAACGCTGTACCCATATTTTAATTAAATTAGCACTCGGAGCTTCACTAATTTGCCGTAGTCCATATTCAGAACAATATAAACGCCTAGTAACGAGGTATGAACGAGAGTTCTCATAAATGCGCGCAAGCAAAATACGCGACGCTTCCCGTCGAAGTGACTCATAGTGACTAAAACTCCATGAGCCCGCCTACCCAACGATGCAGACTCCCCCCGCCTGCGCACTTTCTACCCCGCGAAAAAAGATGATGCAATATGCACGTTCTATTGCGCCACCCTGTATATGAGTTCTGTAATTCGATATTACTTGTAATAAAATTTTATAAGTATAATGTACATTATATTGTCAGAGTAAGAAGGTGAGGTAGGTACTTACTCGTGCTACTCGTAGTTACTTTGTATACATTTTAATATTAATAACAGACACATCTTTTAACCGGCACCTAATATCGCTTGACTGACGTCCGCGATAACAATGGTCCATATAAGTATAGGGGCGTCGCAATCTAAGATTTAATTACACTATTATTAGCTGCATATAGTTTATAGTCTATACACTCCTCAGATAATCTTTGCATACGTAGTCTACTAACGAATTCGACATGGGCAATATTGGGTAAAAATTCGTGCGGTCCAGAGCGCAAAAACGAAAAAATAAAAAAATGCTTCTATCTAAGCTTTAATTCAAATATTTTCAAATTTCTTCAATTTTATTTGAAAAATATAATCAAAATAAGATCACGACTTTTTAAAAATAATAATTTAGTGGTGAAGTTTCACGTAGTACAATGAAAACAGTTTCAACTCAAACGAAGTATTAGAAGTAAGCGATGCTAAGCATCATCCACGGTGCTGTGTCGTCGCTAAAAAAACAATGGAGCTTGAAATTCACAGCTTCTAAGTTCCTAAATGTTATAAACGATTATGGACTTTACAACCCACACGATAAGTTTTATAATCCAATGCACCTGATAAGTCGAACATGTCAAGTGGGTATCTTGAACTTGCTTTCTTCTTATGAGAGCCTGGTAGTTATTTTCAATGTACCACTCACTTTCTTTTCGAAGAAATATTTATAAGACATTAAATCAACAATTATTGCTAAATTGCGGTCGGTTAAGTATTTAAATTAAAACTCAATAAAAATATTACAATGTATGATGAATTTAGCATCGAATTAGTTTTCAATTAAATCTTTCTTCTGTTTACAGCATCATGGCCTTTATGTAACTAATTCTTCAGTCTCGTTACCACGCCATCTTATAAAAAAAACAAATTCTATATGTAATTGAAGCTGTCAATTATTGTGCGTGTCTCATTTACTCTTAATGTTTGGAAAGTACTAGTGAGGGTTTTACTTGAAACCCAAAAAAATATTTAGACCGGGCTCGTCTTTCTACTTCTGGCTACTTTCGGGACACCATAGGTTTCACCACGCTTTTCGATCGTGGCGTATGATTACGCCTGACTATTTCTAAAAATATTTGCGAGCAGCACTTTATCGTTAATAAATTGAAAGACATACGCAAAACCGTTGCTCATGTTTATCATACCAGTCAGAATTACAAAGCTTAACTTTACACAGGTGTGGTATGGAATTTCGAAGCGAAGACACTGTGGCTGGTAGTTAATTGCACAAAAAAGGTCTCTAGTAACCATAATGTGTATGCACGGCATTCACCCATGGCCGCGATTATTGAAAGAAAGTAAAATAAAACTAATTGTGTAATTAATCCCAGAAGTGAGTGTTATCACTTTAAAACAAACTGTTTAGATTTGAAAGAGTGACATCTTAAATCAATTTCCAAATATGCAAATATTGGGGTTTATCAACTTGAGCAGTTGAGCTAATGAGAAGAAATGGAAAGAAACTCATTGCCACTCTTTTAAATCTATATTAACAGTTATATTAAGTTAACACTATATAACAGCAGCACTTTACAATATATTTTATATTGTTATCGCAGCGATTTCATTATCATGTCCAAGTTATGTCAGCTGGGGCTGCTGCTTCGATTGGCGAAGATAACAAGCGTTGCAAATATGTCAGTGTCAGGGAGTCATAAATATTTGTGCTGTTTGGTGTCGAGACACTTGGACCGAGACACTTGCATGTCAATTGACGAAACATATTGGATTATCCATTATATTGTTAACACCTTAAGTACAATGTTTCCTGCAAATAAATTTCATTTCATTTCATTTCATTTCAGGGGCGCGGAGAGTGTAGAAGGTAATATCTTCGCGCCTCAATAGGGCTACAGTGGCAACCCAAGCGCTGACCGCTATCTCGGTCAACGGATCAGCCTAGCTATCCAACGTGGAAATGCTGCCAGTATTTTTGGTACCCTCCCCCGTTATGATAGTTTTAATTTAATGTAACCACAGTATTGTAAATATAGTTAAAAGATTTGTTTTTTTTGAAGAAATCGCAGCTATATATTATGATATCGCAATGTCAAATCAATCAGGGTCTTCGTAGTACCCCTAGATCGCATCATCTCCACTCTAAACGCAGGAAATATGTTTCTATCATCAAGTGTTATATATTCCTCCACTTCAGATTAATTTACTGTACTCTTATCTTATTATTACTCTTCTTCTTCTTTGCGACACTCTTGGCAGAGCGGCCGTGGTCTTCACAAGTCTTCCGAAGTGACATCTTTTGTGACAGATGTGATTCGCCCCACGACCATTTGCCACTTTTCCCTGCTGGCTGACAGTCTGGTACACTCGCCCACAGCAACATAATTTGGATCGGCCTCCAAGGCCCCCGCCCGGCTTCGCTGTAAAAGCCTTTAGGGCTATAAGCACAGAGAGAGGTTTTTAGATGGTTGGGGGTGCTTACACCCGAGCCCGACATAATATGGGCCCCGCTTAGGGGTCTTCAAAACTTAAAGGTATTTTCCTCCTCTCGAAAAAAAAACTTCATTTGGTCGGTCCATCGCATGGGCGACCTTCCTCGCCCTCTGGTGACCTCCACTTAGCCTCCACGACAAGCCGCTCAATGGACTCAATCTCGCGCCGGGAGACGTGTCCGAAGAACTTAAGAATGGGACTCTGTACTTAAACCGAAAGGCGTTGTTGTATGCCAAGGTCTTGGAGAATGGAGACGTTGGTGCTAAAACTCGGTCCATGAAACTCCCAGCATTCTCCTCCAGCATCACATCCAGAGAGATTAATAGTATTCTACTATTATAGTATCAGAAATTCAGGAAATTAACGCCAAACACTAGTCAATTTTACATATTATTATGATTTAACTACTTTTAAAATCACGAAGGGCCTCGCCTTTAAGTATTTATTACAAAAAGTTTTTTTATTTTTAAGTAATGTCCCTTACTGTACGGTTGGCTCAGTGGTAAGAGCGCTCGGACAAACCCCGAGAGGTGCGCATCGTCTATGATTTTGGGTACAAATTAAATTTGTATATTTTTATAATTTATTTTTTTTATTGTTATCGTTATACCAGCAATATAAATACATATTAATTACTGTAATACTACTATATACTATACCATATTTACCAGTGGGAGGCTCCTTTGCACAGGATGCCGGCTAGATTATGGGTACCACAACAGCGGCTATTTCTGCCGTGAAGCTGTAATGTATTAACATTACTGTTTTTCGGTCTGAAAGGATCCGTAGCTAGTGAAATTACTTAGCAAATGAGACTTAACACCTTATGTCTCAAGGTGACGATCGCAATTGTAGTGCCGCTCAGAATTTTTGGGTTTTTCAAAAATCCTGAGCGGCACTGAATTGTAATGGCCAAGGCGTATCAATTACCACCACCTGAACGTCTCGTCCCTTATTTTCATAAAAAATAATAATAATATTATAACTTATGAATATTTCCACCACTCCCCAATTACCACTTTCCATCAAGTAAGCCTCTTTCCCGTTTGCCCCCTCTAATATAATAAAAGGACGTACAGACGGATAGTGGAGGCTTAATTACATCGTCCCGTTTCGCTTTGACGGAACTATAAAAAACCTGATGCAATTTATGTTCGAAGAATCCTTAGAACAACAAATCACCTGTCTTGAGTTGTATGTAATGAGTGTATGTGTGTTTATGTTAACGTCAGCCTACGCAACCATTACCTTGTCGAGAGCATGGGAATGTTTAAAGTGTTTGGTATATTGTTGTATACCTTTAGTGCTAGTAGCTTCGTGTTTATGCCGTTAAATAAAATTGTTTATTACGTATAACAAGTGTATGCGAAGTTCCACATTATTCTCAAAGAATCACTTAATTATATACTTACGAACCATGTGGTAGTTGAGTCTGTTCGCCTCAATCGCATTTGTTTGCCATTTTTTTATGGAATAGGAGGACACACGAGCGTACGGGTCACCTTGTCTTCTCTTGCAACACCAGAGGAAAAGGTGTACGCGCTTTTTTTGAAAGTACCCATGTCGTATCGTCCTGGAAACACCGCACAAGGAAGTTCTTTCCACAGCTTTGTAGTACGTGGAAGAAAGCTCCTTGAAAACCGCACTGTGGAGGACCGCCACACATCCGGATGGTGGGGATGATATCCTAACTTGTGGCGTTTGTGAGATATGTAAATAATAATAAAGGCAACATGTACGTTGATACAAACCGACAAAAGAACTGAAACAATTGCTGAGGGGTGAATCATAAGTACAGCATGGACACCATTTATTTATTTATTAAGGAAACAAATAGATACATCACTATAGTACAAAATTAAGTTAAATAAATATACAAATTACAATATTGTATATATCCTAGAATAGTTTCACTGAGAACACAAAAGAATACAATTTTACAGACATGACAACAGAACGATAAGATAAGTAAACAATAGAATATTTAGGCGAATACACAGTATTATATAAATCAAGACACAGACAGGGATATAATAATGAATAAAGATACAAAGTTTAAGGTAAGGACAGTAATTGTTGTTTTAACTTAGTCTTAAACACAGCAGTAGAGGATTGCGAAAACAGGTCGACATATATGAACAGTTGTATTTGTGAAGAAACTGGCTGATGCCCACGACTTCACCCGCGTAGATAAAGGATTTTAAAAATATGTAATAACCAAGTTTGGAATTGAAGATTATTTCATGGCTTATTCCAGTTCCGGTTCCCTTTTCGCTCCCGTTCCCAACATATTATATTATGCATCTTATTTCGAGGAAGATCGCTAAGACAAACTTAACCTAAAGTATTGCTAAAGTTATAGCTCATCGACGTGACTTTCAGTTTTTCATAAATTCCGCGGGAACCATGGATTTTTCTGGGATAAAATGTAGCCTATGTCCTTTCCCAAGCTCTAGTCTAGTCTAATGCGTAGGTAACAAACAAACTTACATTCGTAATATTAGTAGGGATGTTTATTTTAAACTCTCATACAATTTTATAATTTACAGTCGACAGTAAAATTTATCAGGACGTGATTACCGCGTTAGGCCCGTTTTCGGGAATACCTGCCACGACTTGGCTCTCCTTCTTGAATTTGACTCTTTGTGTAATCCCCGCGCCTCTGGGCTCCAAAACCAAATGTAAATCTTACTAAAAGTGGCACATGTATGTCTTAAATACAAAATACGTTTATTTCTATGCATTATTTAATTATACTTCTAGTACAGCAATAATTATTTACAAAAATGTTAAAGTAACCAGTGGCGGGCTCCTTTGCACAGGAAGCCGGCTAGATTATGGGTACCACAATGGCGCCTATTTCTGCCGTGAAGCAGTACTGTGTAAACATTACTGCGTTTCGGTCTGAAGGGCGCCGAAGCTAGTGAAATTACTGGGCAAATGAGACTTAACATCTTATGTCTCAAGGTGACGAGCGCAACAATGATGAGCGGCACTACAATTATTGTAGTGCCGCTCATAATTAATGGGATTTTCAATTATACTGAGCGGCACTGCTTGTACTGGGAGGGGCGTATCAATTATCAGCTAAGCGTCCTGCTCGTCTCGTCTCCTTTATTTTCATAAAAAAAACTAGAGGATGTACATGTGATGCATGAGCTTAAACTATGTAGAAACTAGGCTATGAGGTGTCTATGAATCTCCAGCCCGACTCCTTAGTAATGATTTAAATACATTTTCATATCCATATTATTTCACCTAAATATAAAATATTGTGTTTGGAAGGGCCTGCGTCTGTCTGATTTGTAATATCTACTGACATCCATTTACGGTATTATTAAAAAAAATATTTAAACATGGCTTAGACACATCTTTGCTAGACAGTGACCTAACAGTGACCAGTTAGGTCACTGTCTAGCTGGGTCACTGACTATGTCAATAGTCAGTGACCTAGCAATAACGCCGTCTAAAATAAAGTTTATCTTATTCTATTACAAAACAGTGTTTAGCTTGAGTTTTTTTTATGGAATAGGAGGACAAACGAGCGTACGGGTCACCTGGTGTTAAGTGATCACCGCCGCCCACATTTTCTTGCAACACCAGAGGAATCACAAGAGCGTTGCCGGCCTTTAAGGAAGGTGTACGCGCTTTTTTTGAAGGTACCCATGTCGTATCGTCCCGGAAACACCGCACAAGGAAGCTCATTCGACAGGTTTGTAGTACGAGGGAGAAAGCTCCTTGAAAACCCCACTGTGGCGGAGCGCCACACATCCAGATGATGGGGATGATATCCTAACTTGTGACGTGTCGTGCGAAGGTGGAATATAAGTTTAACTTTAGTTTTAATTTCGTTAAGCACAACATAAACTGGAACGCAACAGAACGCAACTTTTGTCATTTGTTGACCTGGCATCATATAATTAACGGCCGTTTTCAATAACGTATCTTTTGTTACGGGTACATTGACATCGCCGTTTAGTCACAAGATCTTATCTATCCATAGTTATGTCCAATATAGTTATAGTCCAATACTATTTGTCAATAGGTTATTGAAATGTAAGTAAGCATAGAAGGATAGATTTGTCTACGTCTAGTAAGTTAAACTAAGGATAGATAGGTTATTGAAAACGGCCGATAGTTCAATGCTTTCTGTCGATAGGTTATTGAAATGTAAGCAAGCGTAAAATGATAGGTTTGTCTACTTCTAGTGAGTTAAACTAAGGATAGATAGGTTATTGAAAACGGCCGTAAATCTATTCGAATTATATGATCTATCCGTAAAACATACCTTAGACAACCTTCAACTCGTGTTAAATATAAGTAATATCTAAAGATTGTTGAACGCATAACAACAGATAGACTGACTGTTGAGTTCATCCTACACAGCAACCTTCCCCGTGGTCAAACCACCAGCCTCAAACCTTTAAGACGCTTACCATCTATTTTTCTTAACCCTAGAAAGATAATCTACGTTGATTCGAGTGCCATTTCAATATATCCTTCTTACTTGCGACACGATAACAATTTGTCCAATCAACTCAGTGGTCCCCAAAAGCTCATGTGTCGAAACGACATTAAAAAGTTTATTTGGTTCAAAAAGTTTACGGAAATCTTACAACAATATGGTCCTTAAAGAACCAAAATGGTGTATAATCATTATTTTGTTGAGAATTTCTCAACGCTGGTCTTCTCTAGACACTATATATAGACTATAGATATCCAATCCCCCAAGTCTACTGCTACCATAAACATTGGCAATGAAAATAATAAAATTAAATATAAAAAAATTGACGTTTATTATGTAACGTAACGTACGATTACCTATTGCGTTACATTACTATAATAAGATTATCTTTCTAAGGTAAGTTATATTCTATGCAAACACGAGAACAGAAGAAGTACGTTAAGACACATCAAACATCCACCCGAAATTCCAACTAAACGGAAATCACTTAAAACGGATATATATTAATAAAACTGATTTGAGATCTAAGAAATTCAAAGAACGTAGATAAGTTTCTTCTAAATTTATGAAGAAATAATTAATTACTAACAAAACTTCTTAGTATCGAATCATGAGTTATTCTCGCCTAACCGGATTTCTTTGCAGCAATATTTTCTTAGTATAAACTGTTTTTGCGTGTTTATAAAATGCAGTTTTTACGTGAAACTATTTGCTATCTTGTTTCTCAGAAGGTTTTGTTTATACTTTGTGAATATATTGTGCTGTTCATCTTAGTATCAACTGTTTACGATCAAATGAGTAAGTATATGAATTGTTTTGTTTTAAAAGGTTGGACGATTAATGTACGTACTCAGTAATAAGAGATGAAAATATGTTTTTTTTTATTGAAATTCAAATCCAGATGTTTATTAAGTGATATACATTTAACTGCAGTAAAATCATTTAATTCGCATGGATTTGTATATGGGACTAGCTGACCCGGCAAACGTTGTTTTGCCATATAAAGTATAATTCACGCGATAGTTTTATAAGTAATAAAATATTGCCTATATTATAGCCTGTACATCATTTTGTTCTGTTGTCAATAGGTTTTCGATTTTACACCTTGTGTTATAAAATAGCAATTTTATTACGGATCTCTAATTTTGCAACAAAAAAAAAATAGCATATAGCCTTCCTCGATAAATGGACTACCCAACACTGAAATAATCATTCAAATCGGACCAGTAGTACCAGAGATTAGCGCGTTCAAACAAACAAACACTGCAGCTTTATATATTAGTATAGATTAGGGATACATTCCTACTACAAATATATAAAAAATCAATGTTATTGATTTATTTTTGTTGCTTGACAGTTTTTAAAACTGTTCAACTGGTAGCAATGAGGTCAATTTTACTTTTTGAAGTGAAACTTCTTTAGAATCGTTGTGATTTCAAACCGGATGCAACGGAAAAAACGACAGGAAAGAGACACAAATACAAAAATGTGTAGGATGAAGCCGGCAAAGAATAAGACAGAAATATGCATACTATTTTATTTGTATGTATGACGCGAGTAGGTATATCTTAATATATTCTTATGTCATACGCACGACTTATAGCTGCATAGACACCAGGAGAACATAAATATGGTAGCGGTGTTAGTAATGCCTTTCATAGCGGTTGAAATCATGTGTCATCCTAGCAACATGTACCAGGACTTCATATGCAGTTTAGAAGTTCATGCACAATGTAGGTTTCACTTCTGACATGTGTACTTTGTACACACGCAATTTTTTTTTAATTAAATGATGCCTTTACAAAGGATGTTGGGTTGGATACCTATTGAGAAAAGTAATCACCGCGGCCCATACCCGTCTGAAATACCAGTTGAAGCACAGGAGAGTTCTGGCCCTTTAGGTAGATATACGCGCCTTTGAAATAGGTAGCGGACAATGTCGTATCGACCTAGAAGTATCGCGCAAGGAATTTTATTTGACTATTATAAATGTATGTCCAGATACAGTACACACCAGTGGGAGCACTTTGAAGAGGGTGCGGGCTAGATTATGTGTACAACAACGGCACCTTTTTCTGCCGTGAAGCAGTAATGTGTAAGCATTAGAGCGCTTTGGCACTACGTCCGATCCGTACCGTGAAAATACGATCCGGCGCCGTCGTAAAACTATTTGTAAAAAAAAAATCAAATTCCAAATTTCTATATTTGATCTTAAAGTATATATACAAAATTACTTAAATCTACTTATTAAAGCAATTTACAATTAAGCCTTATATATGTAGGTATCAGAAAACTTATTTCTACAACCCTATCTACGTATTGAGGGATAAAACTTTATTATGCTTAAAAAACTAATACATGAGGTTTGTGGGGGGGGGGGGGGGGGATCCAGGAAACTGGGAAAACCTGGCTATTTGCTATTGATATAACGTAATATTAATCGTAACCTATCACTTAACCTAACTTAAGACTAATGACTAGAACTTAAAAACTAAGGTAAATAAATACATAGATATGTATACATACATATATAATATATAAATATAAGAGGGGTGTGGGGAGGGGGGGGGATCTTGGGAAAGGGAAGGAGGGAGAGGGAATAGGAGGCCAGTTTTCGCCGTTATTTTATTCTTATAACTAAACCAATTTACAATATATTGGTTTTACATTTATACAGACCTAGCTAGAACTCTGTGTGCGTGAGTGTGTGTGTGTGTGTGTGTTGTGTGTGAACTTTTCTCAAATAATCCACGGAAATTAACACTAAACGGCTCTTGCCGCCTCTTGAATTTCAATTAGCGTTAAAGTAATTTCATCACACTCATAAACTCGATTTACTAAATTTTGTTACTATTCAAAATCAATCATGAACAACCAACAGCAAAACTTTTTCCCGCAACATTGTGTTCCGTTGTTTTTTTGACGACAATCTTCACTTTAACTCATTTTGTCAAATACTTACAATTACTTTTGAACAACAATAATTTATTCCGCGTCAAATCGTTCATTTGTTTATTTTTCAATAAACAGCTTTCTATTTGCAAGCCAGTTCCAAATTTAAATAAAGCTTCTGATATGTTACCTCCGTTGTTACCAACTTTTTGGAGTAAAAATTCGTTCCATTTTTAAATTACACGACAGATATGAGTTTCATACAACTGTTGCCGGCCGCTGCTCGAGTGTTTTGCCAGTACGGCAATTTCGATTTTTCAATGCTCAAATTTCCAAACATGTTTGAGAAAATGGTTTTTCTTTCTTTGTTTTTGATTGTTGTCACGTTGAAATTGACAACAACTATGTAGTTGCTGGCCGTCACAATTAATAAGGATGTATCGATTCCCGGCTGACGCAATTTAAGATTATCTCAACCCATATATCTCACTCGGGTGATGTATTTATTTAAATAAATCGGCTATTTATTAATTTACGGGGCATTGCACGGGAATCAATTGTACGTAACGACTTTCACATATTTTTCCTTTTTATTTTTGATTTGTTTGTTGAAGCCTGACTACCTACAAAAATGTGTGTATAGGCTGTGTGATTCTCCAGGTGTTATAAGAGAGCATGCTGAGAAGGTGATACCCTCAGCCGTTCTGTAGGACGTCCTCTGGCTCTCTTGCCTCATGGTCCAGACCAATTAGTGACCAGCTTTGTCCACCGTATCCTACTATCCTATAGCCATTATTTATTATCTAAAATAAAACAAACGCGCGACAAACCATCGAACATAGGCGCGCGCGTGGCTGCGCACCATTCAGATGGGATCGGGAACATTACCGCGCTCGAAGCTCGAAGGTGCGCAGGCCGCTCGCTGTCGGTTTTTGAGACAGCATCAAAGGAACTTCTGCCGATTGCTCGCGCAATTGACAAGACAATTCACTGTTTTGATACTCGAAAAATGGTATTGCAGGCTAGTATAGGAGCATCCAGGTGTTTTGAAGAGAATACTTCTTTTAGCGTGGTACACTAAATTTTAGATGAGATAAAATCTCTGGACTCGCGACACCGTTACGAGATGCATTTGTAGTGTGTGAATATATGCATGTACATATAGCAGACCGCGAACTCGTCTAGATAAATAAAATGTAGATATATTATTATTATATATTATTCATATCAAAATTTTTATTTCCTGTTTTAATTACTACGAACCTATAGTTTCTATTATAGATTTATTATTCAAACAAACCAAATCTTTTAACTATATTTACAATACTACGACTACATAAAATTAAAACTATCATTACGTGGAAGCGTACCAAGAATACTGGCAGCATTACCGCGTTGGATAGCAAGGCTGATCCGTTGACCGAGATAGCTGCCAGCGCTTGGGTTTCCAGTAGCCTTATTGAGGCGTGAAGATAGTATTTTGAACATTCTCCGAGCCTCTGGGCCCCACGGGCCAAGTGTCTTGACACCAAACGGCACAAAGATGAGACTCACTGAGACCGACATATTTGCGACGATTGCTGTCTGCGGCAGTCGAAGCAGCAGCCCCAGCACCAACTGACGTAGATTATAGATTGTAATCATTTTAATGATAAAGATGATGATACAAGAGTTGTCGAAATTGTTAACGATGATTCATAAAAGAATATTAAATGTATTTTAAAGTTTCTGCTAATTAATAAAATAAATATCATAAATATAATGCAATTCATAACCTAACCTAACCCTAGTAGGTGGGTAGGTACTCATCTAAAAATGTCTAACGCGCCAAAATAAGTTTTCACTTCTGTCAGCACTCTCGGAGTGCAATACGTAATTTTTTTTATGACAATAAGGGACGAGACGAGCAGGACATTCAGCTGATGGTAATTGATACGTTCTGTCCATTACGACGACCTGTATAGCCGAGTGGTTAGCGATCCTACCTACTAAGCTAGAGGTCCCGGGTTCGAATCCCGGTAGGTGCAAGCATTTATATGATGAATATGGATGTTCGTTTCCGAGTCATGGATGTTTAAATGTATTTTTGTATATTTATATGAATTTATGTATGTTTAAGTAAGTATAAATCGTTGTCTTGTAACCCATTACACAGGCTATATATGCTTAGCTTGGAGCAAGATAATTTGTGTAAAAAGTGTATCAATATTATTATTATTATTACAATGCAGTGCCGCTAAAGATTCTTGAAAAGCCCAAAAATTCTGAGCGGCTCTACAACTGCGTTCGTCACCTTGAGACATAAGATGTTATGGTTCCAGAAATCTTAAATTATTACTAGTTTTGGTATTAGAATGAACTAGTCCGTTTAGCCGCCGCGGGTTATTCAAGGTAAATCGCGGGCGGCATCGGCAGTCCCGTTCTAATAAATTAAAAAAATATCAACAAATTAATTAGCTCGTGGGGCAAATGAACGTCCAATCGAGTCAAACGCACCCATTGCTTTACGATTGCCATTCAAGTTTCAAGTATACGTCACATTCCGATTTGAATTTGGGCTTCTCAAAATAACACGGCCAGATTAAAAATGCTTTTTAGTTTAACATTTTTAAGACTCATCGTCTCAGGCAAGATGCTCTAAATATTCATTTTATAACACTGGAAATAAGGGATTGCTTGTAACTAATTGTAGTAGGCTTCATAAGGTACATAATAGGTTTAAGGGTAAATGTAAACACTTCTATAATAAAGTCCCAGCCACTGTTCAGGCATTATCTATAAATAAATTTATGGTTTTATTAAAAAATGGCTGTCGTAAATCCACTACTCCAAAGGTGAATATCTAAGTGATCGAACCACCTGGGACTAGATTATGATTATCTTATAGCAATAGTAATGACACTACAATATTGTATATTTTATTTCAAAAGAGCGCAAAATAAAGAACTCTGGGAGGGGTTCCGCCGCTCCTTCTCTCTCAGAGCGCCATTTGTTTCCGAAGCGGTAGTAGTATCTAGTATACTATAAATGACATCAAAAAGAATTCTAAAGTCATCAATTTTGAGAAAATAAATGCCTTTTAAGACTTTCACTTGATGATAACTGATACGCCCCCCACAATTATATACTTAGAATATACTACTTGATAATACGTTACCAATACTGATTCGTCATTGTGTTAGCAAGTTTAATAAACATCAATTGTCAATCAAAAGCTAGTGTACTGATCATCAATTTTATTGTCAATCAAATTTTTTTTTCTTGAAATACACAAAATGCCTAGTGGGACCGCTGAGAAGGTTGTGGTATATTTTGAGAGCAGGACGTTCAGCTGATGGTAATTGATGTGCCCTGTCCATTACAATGCAGTGCCGCTCAGGATTCTTGAAAAACCCCAAAAATTCTGAGCGCACATCAACTGCGCTCGTCACCTTGAGACACAAGATGTTAAGTCTCATTTGCCCAGTAATTTCACTAGTTACGGCCGAAACACAGTAATGCTTACACATTACTGCTTCACGGCAGAAATAGGTGCCGTTGTGGTACCCATAATCTAGACGGCATCCTGTGCAAAGGAGCCTCCCACTGGTAAATGATCTGGGGCGTAGCTACCGCTGTATCTGCCGTATCAATTACAAGGGGCCCCCGACGTGCGTAAGCAAAAATAAATACTTCTTTTAATTTTATGCAAACTTTTTTTTCTCTTTTGTTACAAATCTTTACCCTTCATAAGATCCTACCTACTAAGCTAGAGGTCCCGGGTTCGAATCCCGGTAGGTGCAATCATTTATATGATGAATATGGATGTGTGTATCCGAGATGGATGGATGTTTAAATGTACTTATGTATGTTTATATGAATTTATGTATGTTTAAGTAAGTATATTGTATTAAATATATCGTTGTCTAGTAACCCATAACACAGGCTATATATGCTTAACTTGGGGCAAGATAATTTGTGTAAAAAGTGTCAATATTATTATTATTATTATAAGGGCCCCCAAAAAAAAAATTTTACTCGAGGCCCGCCAAGGCACGCTACGCCACTGTATATTACGATATTTTAGTGATTACTTATTCGGAATGTATATTTTTTGACTTTGAAATACCTCTATATTTGCAACGCAATAATTGAGACAGTGACATTACATTACATATGACAATTATTCATACAATGAGCGGGCGCGGGGTACTTAATTTATATATGGCAAGACAACGTTAGCCAGCTCAGTACTTGTGTTTAAAATAATTTAAATCAATATACTTTCCTATTGCGGTTTTATTATGGATATGACGCGGCCCCGGGAAAAACCTGTTTGGTGAAACATTGCATGTGACATTATAAATAACAACAGTGTTAGTCACGGAAACATTTAATAATAGATATATAACCTAGGTCCTAAAGAATCATTAAGAGAAAAGTTTACAGAAATAAACATTTCGACTGTTGCTTCTCAATAATATATTCTTGAAAATGTCCTATAACTTCATAAGCACATTGAGGTATTTGCTAGAAACTGTAATGTTAACACGAGGAACAAACATAAACTTGTTATGCCTCCTACTCGGTTAAGTCGAGTTAGTAAATATTTTATTGGGCGATGTATATATGCTTCTACAATAAGTTACCAATAACTATACAAATCAAATGTGTTACGCAATTTAAAAGAATTGTTATAAAACGTTTGTGTGGGAAAGGTTGATAAAATGAACGATGCGGGACACGAACCCGCGACCTCTCGCTTTCCGCGCAAGTGCTCTTCCAACTGAGCCAACCGTTCGAGTGACGTATCGTCGATAAATTTAAAAAAAATGAATTTATGTTTTCATCATCATTTTTTTTTTTTTTTTTTGAGAGGAGGAAATATGTTACGTATTTACGCCCCGGAACGGGTCGTAATATGTCGGACTCGAGTGTCCGCGTAAGCGGACGCCCCATACCGACTAAAACCTCCTCTGTGCTGTTAGCAGCCCTGGCTTTCACAGCGAAGTAGGACGTGGGCCGTGGAGGCCGCAAAGACTACGCAACAACAGTCGCGGGGCGTCTCCTAAGGAGACTCGAACCTCAGACCGGCTGTGTGCTTGTGGGAAGGAGAGAGAATGAAAATGAAAATGAAGATGAAATGAAGATGAAAAGATGAGAAGAACACACTCGCCGGGCGAGTGTGGTGATGTTTAGTGTAATGTATGTAAGTGTGTATGCATGTGTTTATATATGTGTGTAAGTAGTGTAAATGTTAGTGTGCATGTATGTTTGTGTTTGTGTCCGTTTGTTGAGTGTGTTTGTGGTTGTGTAAGTGGTGTATGTCAATCCGTCAGTCAGTCCGTGTGTTAGTGAGTGTAGTGAAACGATTACAGGACGAGGACTAACTTCTCGTCGGGTATCAAAACAATGTGTGGTGTATCTAGGGTGCGGGCCGCTGGCCATCGTCAGAGTGACGAGTGCCAGTGGTTTGCGGTGGTTGACCGCGCCTACGCCTGCGAAGGCGGTGTGTGCGTGTCTGTGTCGGTGTTTGTGTGGGTGTCGCGTTCGCGATGGTGATGTCGTCATCCGGGTCTACCGTTACGTGTCTGGGACGTCTTATTGGGTTGAGACTATGGTGAAGGGGGGTGTACCCGCATGCCTTCCTAACCAAGATGTTGAGATGGTTTACCGCCTTGTCAAAGAAGCGTCGCGAGATCTCTTTAAAGTGTTGAGCTATCGTCGGAAGCTCTAGGTCGCGGTGAAGGTCAACGTTTCGGATGAACCACGGGGCTCCGGTTGCCATGCGCGTGAATTTATTTTGAACTACTTGCAAACGACGTAAGTAGCTCGGTCGGGCGTGCGCGAAAACGACGCTAGCGTATGACAGTATGGGCCGTACGATGGTTTTGTACAGCGTCACTTTGTGTTTGAGCGGAAGTTTGCTTCGCCCACACACAAGTGGATAAAGGCGACTGAGGACAAATCGGGCTCTATTGCATACCGTATCAATATGTTTCTTGAAGTTCATATTGCTGTTGAACGTGACTCCTAAGTATTTGTAATCCTTCACCCACGGTATGGGTGTTTCATACAATTTAATGACGTCGGTCGGTCGTTTTTTAGCGCGGATGCTATTCGCGTTACCGAAGAGTACCGCTGCACTCTTGGTGGGGTTCACTTCAATCCGCCATTTTCTGAACCAGTTGCCTAGTTCATCGACGGCGGCTTGAAGCACTTTAATGTTCCTGCTCAAGGTTGAGCGGTTCAATAGAGCGGAGCCAAAGTAGAGTGCCGTATCGTCAGCGCACTGAGCGAGCTGGACATTCGGAAACTTGGGAATGTCGCTCGTGAAGAGCGAGAAAAGAGTGGGAGAGAGGACTGAACCCTGTGGCGTGAAGTTGACGCCGTACGAGAATGTACTCGGTGAGTCGGTGAGCCTGCTGGGGACACGAGTGAGCGGTTCTGAATCCGAACTGTATGTCGGGTATCAGGTTGAGCTCCACGATGTAATGATTAAGACGCGCGAGAATTAATCTTTCGTAAAGTTTCCCGATCGAGTTAATTAAGCTAATAGGCCTATAGCTACTCGGATTAGCTTTAGGTTTATTGGGTTTTGGGATACCGATAACAATGGAATCTTTCCATTGTTCGGGGAACGCGCTATTAGACAATAGAATATTAAAAATGGTAACCAATAAAGTAATAAGAGTCGAGGGTAGGATTTTAAGAACCCTATTGTTTATAGTGTCGCGCCCCGGGGCCTTCTTGGAGTGAAGCTCCTTAATGATTAGCTTCACCTCTTCGTAAGAGGTGGGTTTTATTACATCGCCTGAAGGGCTCAGAGCGGAGCGACGTTCAACTTCACGATCAACTTCGTCAACGTGTGTCGGGTCGGCTGCTGCATTTGGAGAGCACTGACTCTCGAGACTATCGGCGAGGCATTCAGCCTTCTCATCGTCTTCGAGCGCCGGCTGCAGTCCCGGTCTGTCCAAAGGAGGCATGACAGTGGGCGGCTCCTGTTTGAACGCGCGAGGCAGCTTCCAGAAAGCCACATGTGATGGCTTAAGGTTGCCGAGCAAGCGGTCCCAACGTTCGCCGCGGAGTTCCGCGACACGTTCCCGTACCACCCGCTGTAGGTAGCGGAGGTGGCGCCTATTCTCGACCGACGGATACCTGTCGTAAAGTCTAGTGGCTCTGTGCTTCTGTGTGAGTAAGTTCCTGAACTCTGGAAGCAGGTTTAGGCGATGCGGTTGCATCGTCGGAACCTGCCTGGAGCAGGCCTTGATCCTATTCTGTGTATGTGACGTCACATGAGAGAGCACTGTGAGCCGTGTCGACCGAGTCGATGACGTCCGGTATAAGGTCAAGGTCGTCGGACTTGATAGACTCGAGATCCTTTTCCAGCCGTTGCCAGTCGATCACTGTTTTCGTCGGTGGTTGAAAGTTAACCGGTGGGCCTAGATTTAGGACGGCCGGTGGTCTGACTCTAATTCGTGAAAAACCTCGATTGAATTTACATTGAGCGTTACGTTCTTAAGTAACGCAACGTCTAGAATGTCGGGTCGGTGCGCGACGTTATCCGGATAATGTGTTGGTTCGTCGGGTGCTATTACTGAAAAGTTCAGCGTGTCTGTCAGCGAATCTAATAAGATTCCGTTTCTATTTGTGGCTCTACTGTTCCAGCTGGAGTGTTTGGCATTAAGATCGCCACCCACTATGACTGCAGCCCCGTGGCCGAGTAATGCTTCTATATCTGTGTATAATACTTTTTTGTTGGGCGGAAGATAAGCTGAAATAACAGTGATCGGCTGGTGATTCGCCATACTGACCCGAATGGCAGAGGCCTCGATGTTAGTGAGGACTGGAGGATCTATAGGTATACAGTGTAGAGACCTTTTAAAATAAATGAGGGTGCCGCCCATACGGGTGGTGCGATAATTCCTGACTAAGTTATAATTAGCGATACGCGGATCGCGTATACGTGGTTTTAGAAATGTCTCTTGCACTAAGAATAGGTCTAATTGATGTTCGTGAGCGAACTCCTTCACCAAGTCTAGTTGAGGCTTAAGGCCTTGGGCGTTAAAATACGCTATACGGAGCGTATGTGGTTTAACCCGTCCGCTTACGTAATTAGGCATCGCGAATGTTATTTTTATACTTTAGCCCTATATCGGTGAGGGCACGAAATATTTTGCCGTTGTCTGCCATAACTTGCAGGAGCGACGGCGGGTCTTCCCGGACAGCATCGAGCCTGCTGGCCAGGGCTGTGATTTCATCAATGTCAAACATCTCTGACAGTTCGAACATGAAGGCAAAGGTGCTGCCGCCTTTGTTACCTGTTGCCGCGGACGCGGGCGCCGGCGGCGTCGGTCCCGCGACCGAGGCGGGACGCTAGCGGAGGCCGGAGGGGCGTGGGGGCCGCGAGAGTGGCCTCTGTGGCAGCGTTGGCAGCCGGAGGAGACCTCGCCCAGGCGTTTACCTTCGGAGGCGGCGCAGGTTTGAAGGTTGGAGTGAACTCCACCTTCTCTGCTCTGCCTTGCGGCTGGCGGCGCCCCGGGTGACGCTTGTGTTTGGGTGCCTTGGGCACCCGCGATAGCTCGCGGGGTGCCCCTTCTCCCCGCACAAGACGCAGGCCGGGGGCTCCGCGCATTGCGCTGGTCGAGGGCAGTCTGGCGTGCCGTGTTTCCCGAGGCACTTCACACACCTCGGGGTGTGTTCGCAATTGCGTGCCGAGTGCCCGTATAATTGGCATCTGTGACACTGACCGGGCCCCCCGCGGTTGCGAGGAGCTTTGGTACGGATGCCCTGAAGGGAACAAACCGATTTAATATTGAAAATTTCCTTTCCCTCTTGCGTGAGGCCGAGGACTACGAGAACCATGTTAAATGGTTGTTTGTTGGTGGTTCCGCGCATACGGTGCACCTCGTGTGCAGGGTAAACCTGCTCTTTGAGGTCCGACAGAATGTCGGCCTCGTCTAACTCTTTGGGGACGTTCCTAATAACGACCCTCAGACGCTTCTCCTCAGGCAGGGCGTACGTGTGGAAACCCACACTCAGCTCTCTAAGAAGAGATGTCAGGGCGCGGTGGTCCGCTACCTCTCTGGTCTCTAATTTGATGAGAGATTGGTACGCCCTCGCCTGGAAGGAGAGCGTCTTCGGAATCCTATTTTTGATGACTAACCATCGGCCTCGGTCCCCTATAAAAATAGGAGGCGGGCGCTTGGTCGGAGATGCTTTATTCAACTCTGAAGATATTTTTTTCTCAAATTTTAATTGTGTAATCAATCTCAGAAGAGAGGGTTATTAATTTAAAACATTACAAATTGTTAAGATGAAACACCTTATGATATGCTGAGCACATGCATTGTGCACCACTAAGGAGTCAGCATCCTCGAGGACCGGAGTTCCCATTCCCTTCTTATTATATCTTTTATTAAATGAAAAAGATAAAACATCTTTGCTCAAAATCATACAGATCTCGTTTAAACCAATTTCGGTGGAAGTTTGCAAGGTAATATAAGTACATTAAGTACATATATTTTTTTTAGTTTTATCATTCTCTTATTATTTTTTAGAATTTGTTCCTGTTTAGCCCCGGGTTTTTGTCCCACATTCCTGTTTCGTCCCACGTTGATTTTTATTCCTGTTTTGTCCCACTTCTTAAAATGTTACTTTTGTACAGCTGGAAAAAAAATGTGAATTACAACAATATCCTAGATATATATAAGAGCAATAGTTTACCCAAACCAAACGATGGCATGAAAGGTGTTCATAAACTTATTACAGGATATTATGTTCTTGCAGATTGCGGCACAGCTGTCTTAGGTTGTCTCAAAAGTATAACGATAAAACTTGGCACAAAAATATCATAAACGGACCATGTACATAGTAAAATTATCTTGATTCCGAAGTCCATGCATCAAGATGAAGTTGAGATATTGAGTTCTTAAACCAATTTATATAACAATTTGAATTAGTAAAAATTTAATTAGTTAAAAGGCTCCTGTTTCCATAAATTGATTTCTGGTATTGAATACTAACTTGTTGAGTTCATTAATAATATTTATCGTCAAAACTATGATTTTTAAAATATTTTGTATGCTGTCCGTACAAAACATGTTGTAAAACAGATAAATTACTACCCGGGGCGAATAGGGAACAAAAAGTGGGACGAAACAAGAATAAAAAATAAATTATTCATTATTCTTATTTTCGAGACGAAACAGGAATAAAATCTGGGGCGAAACAAGAATTTTTTGTGTGGGGCGAAACTTTGCGGGGCGAAACAGGAACAAATCTATTTTAACTTACACAAATTTTACCACTGTGGAAGTGTCTCTAGCGCAAACTATTTAGTTTAGAAAAAAATGATATTAGAAACCTTAATATCTTATTTGAAGACCTATCCATAGATAGGGTTTGAAAAAAAATGAGACACTTCTAAGTAGTAGGGAAACCCCCAAAATTTATTGTTTTTTTTTTCTATTTTTGTATGAAAATTTTAATGCGGTTCGCAGAATACATCTACTTACCAAGTTTCAACTGTATAGTTCTTATAGTTTTGCAAAAAAGGTGGCTGTGACATACACGGACAGACAGACAGACATGACGAATCTATACGGGTTCCGTTTATTGCTATTTGGCAACGGAACCCTAAAAAGCGATCGGAACACTTATGGAGCACTTAACTGTGTACATTTAAGATTAAAATCCAACTGCTATTATTTTATATAGATTTATCGAATAGGGAATCAACTGAAAATCAACACAACTGTATAACAAATCATTTATTTACAATATTATACACAGTAATGTATAAAACAACATATTTTATATACAATTCTTAACTACAGGTTCTTAGAATTATATTTAATCTCTCTTTAAAAGCATTTATGATTTAACAACTTACATCTGTATCTATCTAATCATAATGCATAATTATTAAGTAGCAGTCAAAGATATCTCCTTATAGAGCAACAATTATAATAGAATACTTTGGCTATGTTCCGATTGCACTGCGACCACTGTACAGTGTGACGTCAATTTAGCATACTGTGAAGCCGTTCCTTTATAGCCAGTTATACTGGTTACTGTTTAAAACGGAACGCAATCCCGTATACTATCAGCCGCATTTTTTTAACGCAACGTTCAAATGAGTGTATTAAAGTTTTCTAGTTCATTAAAAAAACTGTTGTTGGAGTACTGTCAAACTACAAATATTAGGCGTAAAAGTTAGGCACTCGAGTGGTTTTGACTGATCACGTGATAAAAGTACTGCGAGTACCTTACCTCGAAAACGCCAGTGCTCACCGTAGAATATGGCGGCGATTTATGACGTCATATATTTCCCTATGGTACTGCGGTAGTAAACTAGTAGTCCATAACGGAACGAATTTTTCTACAGTCATAGCACTGTGCAGTGCTCGCAGTGCATATCGGAACACACCCTTTAATGCATGTTGTCTGAAACCTCCTTATCATTTCTGTGAGTTAGATTGAACAGCATGCGTGTGTGTATATAAAATTGCTAGAAATCTAATAAAGATTTCTGTGCGCTATAACATATCTTCTTAATTTAATATAGAAAAGTTGAACTATATATTCAAATTAAAATACTTCTATATTTACAGCCTTTACATACTATGAAACGTATCGCTAGATATAACAGACAGACCTATAGATCTACAGAGACCTAGAGTTTCCTTTGATATCAATAACTATGTGGTACATATCGTACGTCAAGCATTTCATTGACTATCGCAGAAGACAGTATAGCACAATATCTTAGGCTGGGTTATAAGGTTAAGTCACATTTAACGTTAACAGAAACGCTGACTTTAACATTGGCTGCGGAATGTGTTGCCCCATCGTATTCCTTGGCATAGTTAAAGTTAAAGATAAAAAGTAAAATATCTAGTCAATATGGAATGTATCTAACACATCAGGTATCTATTTAGCGTTAACAATAGCTTTGAACCGGCAAAGATGGGATGGTTACGGTTAACAGTTAACACATTTTTGTTTTACCGGTAATTTAACATGTTTGTTATTGCTCAGTTCGTTTGTGCAGCCCAGCCTTAACGTCAATCGAAAAACGAAGGCGCAGTCGAAAAAATATAACTAAAACTACTTTGTGAGTCAATATTTAATATGTGTGTACTTTACCTACTGTAACTATTGTAATTACAAGAACTGCTGTAAGTAAAACAGTTAACAAAAAAAGCATTCTTGCAAATACAAATCGCCATTTTGAATTAGGTTATCTCCTTACTAAACTTACAAATAACTTACAAATTTAATTTGTATAATTTATCCCAGAAGTGAGGCTATCACTTTAAAATAACAAATTGTTTATAATTACCTACTTATCCGATGTAATGTCTGCTTTTGCAAAAAACAATCTCAATAATTTAGTGTGTTTGAGTTGAGGGAATTTTTATAATTACTAGAGAAATTGACAAAGCCAAAGCTACTTCTACCACTTATTTTTTTTTATGAAAATAAGGGACGAGACGAGCAGGGCGTTCAACTGATGGTAATTGATACGCTCTGCCCATTACAATGCATTGCCGCTCAGGATTCTTGAAAAACCCCAAAAATTCTGAGCGGCGCTACAACTGCGCTCGTCACCTTGAGACATAAGATGCTAAGTTCGTTTGCCCAGTAATTTCACTAGCTACGGCGCCCTTCAAACCGAAACACAGTAATGTGTAAGCATTACAGTGTTTACATTACCACGCCGTAGTGGTACCCATAATCTAGCCGGCATCCTGTGCAAAGGAGCCTCCCACTTAGTTATAAACTTTATATGTATACTGATAGGAACAAAAATTACTCGTTAATAAGCCATGCTTATTTTGGGCCTGAAGTGGAAAGGTAGATTTTTAAAGAGGTGGACAACGTAAGGAGAGCTTACGTGCCTGCGCCGCTACATAATACCTGTTAGGTCAAAATTAAAAAAAAAATGTTATACGAAACGAATGTAAAACCGCATATTTAAATTGACCACGCAACCTTAAATCTAATTAACTCACCGTTGGTGCTATCTATGGAACAAAATGTAAGCCATTATTCTTATTAGTCAAATTCAAATTAGGATTCAAAATCACTTATTGAACGTCAAAAACCACCCATTCAAAATAAACTGCCTCGGACCTGAGAAGTACGGGCGCAAGAAACTCAGCGGGCTGCTTTTTTGATAAAAATTAATAATTATGATTTCAACGTAAAATCGTACAATAAACATGTATAATTAAAGAGCCTGAGGGTGTCCGCTTCATTCCCAGTCTGTGGTATGTTATAATAACCTTTCCCACACAAACGTTTTTTATTGGTTTTTTGTAATGTTTAAGTTCCTAGATATAAGAGGTTATCATCTTACAAGGACATGATGTTAAATGATCACCGTCTACATTCTCTTGAAACACAAGAGGTTTTTGCTTTTAACACATGCGCGTTTTTGCTTTTATTGAAGGATCCACTTATTTCTTCAAAAGCCTCATAGCTTCGCATTCCAGAGGGCACGATCTCAATACAATACACGAAGAAATGTATCGTTGTCTATTTTATTCACAATTAAGAAGACTGTGACAACAATATGTGTATGTAAGGATAGATTACGCACTGAGTCATCTTCAGGAATACTCACCTTAGTTACGGCCGTACCCAATATCTATTCTACTGTCAGTAATTAGCTGTCAATAATCTGAAGCTGTCCCAATATACCCGATTAGTCATTCTTATCGCCTTATATTGTACGCGTGAATTGCAATTTCCATACAAACTTTATATCGCTGGTAAGCTGCACGGATAAGGTGAGTTACCGTTGATAAGTTTATTGGAATAGGAAAGTCAACGATAGTTACGATTTTTATCTCAAATAAGAGATAGACTGAATATTGGGAACGGCCGTTAGTGTATTATCAAAGAATATGTAATAAAAAGTACAAGAGTACACTCCGAAGCAGTTTTGAATATCAAACGAATGGCAAGTCATCAAACTTATTTTTTAGTCTGTGGCACGTTTGTAACAGTTTCACTACTCTACTCATGACCCATACCGATAATCTCAGTTTTCAATATAATATTATTATAAAAATTTAAATAAGAAGGCAATATAAATGTTATAAAAGCTAATTCCTTACGGGATGATTTCACATTGCTGTGTTTAGTTACATGGTTTTAACAATATATATTGCTGAACAATAAAATATTCGCGATGCAGTAATTCTGTTTGGTAAATTTAAAACTATCAGTGGTATAAGTATATTATTAGTGATCAATATTAAATTGAAAAATAAATTATTATTATTTATTACAACTCTCAAACCAAACAATAATAAACATTCTATACAAAATCGACCAGTGCCATTTGGCACCAGATCTTTCATATACACCAAAATCGGAAGTGCCGTTTGGCACACTACGCCCTGAACAAGTTCTGACTCTCATCTTGTTTATAAGATAGTTTATTTTGCATGATCGTATAGCTTGTTTCAATAGTTTTGTTATATATTCTGTCATATCATCTTAATTATAATTGATGCACGTAAAATAAATGCGCTAAAATAGACGCCGCACGCGCGGCAAGATGGCGCCCATATAGATGGCGGCATCCCGCGGCGCGGGGCACTTGTCGATGGTGGAAGGTTAATTCAACTTATAATATGATTTATTAATAAAAACATCAAATTGCAGTTTATGAAAGGAATACACAATATTTACGCGTTCTTTCACTTCCGCTCAGGGTTGTCAAACGTACTCTAAAATAGATATATTGTACTCTATATCATGTAGGCTCTATAATCTATAACATTTAGGGTATTTTAAAATTCTATTTCTTAATTTTTTATAAAACCATGAAAAATTGTTATATGTGCAGCAAAAAATACAAAAAATACCTTTTTGAAAATACAAAATAAATGATAGTATAGAATAGAAATCCGTACTCTTTATTTATCTCCTTGGAAATCAGATATACTCTATTTGTTCTAGTAAAAGTAGGCAACCCTCGGGTCCGCTATTCTGATTGATACTAAATCACTACTAACTCACTCGTGGTCGATAGTCACTTTGAGATATGTTTGACGCGACTATTACCTTCTTATTTTAATTTGTATGATTATAACATATTCAATAAACCTACTTGTATACCTAAGATATATTTATTTGTGTGTTATCATACACCACTGATTGTACGGTCTGTTGACTTTCCGTCATCAAGTTGTTCTTCAAATGTGGACTTGTTTTGAAGTTCTCGCACAGTACGAGGGCCTGTAACAAAAATATTACATTATACCATACAACACATACTAAGAAATACTTCTATAAAACATTTTTTTTCAGTTAACGTAGCCGATAACGTAGGCGGTTTTTTTTTTCAATTTAGTTTTATTGAACATCTTTGAGATTTTGGTAGCACTAGAACTAACAACTATTCATGCAGTGTGTGTATTTTTATTTTTTCACAGTAAGGGAAGAGACGAATAAGACGTTCAGCTGATGGTAATTAATACAATGCAGAGCCGCTGAGGATTCTTGAAAAACCCAAAACTTCTGAGCGGCCACTAATTTCACTAGAGACAGCGCCCTTCAGAACGAAACACAGTAAGTAATGCTTACACATTACTGCTTCACGGCAGAAATAGCGCCGTTGTGATACATATAATCTAGCCAGTATCCTGTGCAAAGGAGCTTCCCACTGGTGAGATACTAGTTAGAAGGAACGAAAGAAAAAACGAAAAAGAAGGGGGATAAGATATTATAAGATCCAGCAAGCTGTGTAAATCAACTAGGTGGATCTAATGCCATGACAAATAACATACAAGTACAGTAAACTTGAGAATAAAATCAAAAAACCCAAGTGAGAATAAAATAATATAAATTAGGCAGTGCCTCAATTCGTCCCCGAAAGAGTAACACTTACAGCATGAACCGCACATAGCACACCGATGACTGCGCCGGTGAGGACATCCCACCAGTGATGACGGTGATCGGTGATACGCGTGAGAGAAGACGCGGCAGCATACGAGAGACACACCAGCTGCAGAACTGGCACCACGCAGTAAGTGCGGTGATTCCAGTCGAATGCTCGCCTCTGCAGATACCACTGTCGGGAAGAAGAACATTACACCAACTTAAAATAAGGAAATTGTTTTTTTAAATTATAACCTTCGCTTGTCAATGACTAGTTGACCCGACAGACGTTGCTTTCATGAATTTGTCAATAATATTTCAAACCATCACGAATTATTTCGTTAAATATGCTCTCTGTTGATACAATGAAATTGTTGTACAGCAGAACTGTCAAACCGTGCGTTAATAAATTCTCAAATAGAAAATATGTCGATAGAAAACAAATATTGGAAATAAAAATAATTATGGGTCCCAAATCGAAATGTAACTATCCTATAAAAACTTGAGAGAAGTTGGACTAAACTGCGCTCCATGAAGTAATCTCCATTTAATTTGATTAGGAGTTCAATGGGAATATACATTAGGACATTGGATTTATATAATATATATATATATATAGAGCTCCGTACATACATCATGCTACAGACCATTTATGTGATAATAAATGAAAGACATGTAAAAAGCCGTGAGCTACTTAAAACATCTGTGAATGGCGTCATTTGTTGGTTCCAATGGAAGTTCAGCGCTGGTAAAGCTAGTAATGAGCGTCATGCTGTAGTGTGACCAAATTGTGGCAAGCAATATGTAAGGGTGCTCGCACACTGCTGTCTATATTTTTCAAACACGAATACTTGCTAACAAATGTTAGAACATTGTTAGATGTTTTGAGTATTCATACACTGATGAAATTATTTTACAAACATTATAATGTAACATTTGAAAATATAACATCATGAAACTGCATAGCGCGGAACACGCCAGAACGGATCTCGCACTCACCGCACATCCTGTTGTCGCCTGGATACAATATAACAAACAAATTGTAATAAAATATGTTTTTTGTTTATGAAAATAAGGAACGAGACCAGCAGGACGTTCAGCTGATGGTGATTAATACTATAATGCAGTGCCACTCAGGATTTTTGAAAAACCCAAAAATTCTGAGTGGCTCTAGAATTGCGTTCGTCACCTTAAACAAGATGTTAAGTTTCATTTGCCCAGTAATTTCACTAGCTACAGCGCCGTTGTGGTACCCATAATCTAGCCGGTGCCCTGTGCAAAGGAACCTCCCACTGGTTACAAGTTTTATTTGTTACAATTTGTTAACTAACATGAAAACGTTTTATAACATTGTGATCCAATGTTTGTAAGAAAATGTTTATACAGCAGTGTGCGACCACCATATAACTTTATTTAGTTTGGTTATTATTCTTCTATTTAAAATCTTAACAACCATTGACGGGTGGAGTTCAATATAATTGGAGTCCATATTGGGCTTATATTAGAACTAAAAAGAGGTGGGCATTTTCCATATAAAATAATATATTAAAGTTTTTTAATTGTAATTATGACATATATTGAATTTTATCTACAATACTATGGTTACGTTCAATTAAAACTATCATTACGTGGAAGCGTACCAAGAATACTGGTAGCATTTTCGCGTTGGATAGCAAGGCTGATCCGTTGACCGAAATAGCCGCCAGCGCTTGGGTTTCCAGTAGCCCTATCGAAGCGCGTTTTTAGTACTTTGTATATTCTTTGCGCCTCTGGGCTCCATGGGCCAAGTGTCTCGGACACCAAACGGCACAAAGATGTAAGACTCACTGAGTCAGATATATTTGCGACGCTTGCTATCTTCGGCAGTCGAAGCAGCAGCTCCAGCACCAACTGACGTAACTTGGACATTAGAAGGAGCCAGAGTATCGACGCTAGTCGCGTCCCACACCAGCGCCCTTCAGATAATACCATTAATTACAGTTTTTATGTGAGAGCTTGGATGGTATCGAGAACTTACAGCCATAAAGAGTCCGCCGTAGATAGACAATGAGGTGTGTCCGGACGGGAAGCTGTGGTAGGAGTCACTCTGGAACCATTTGCTGAATCTTGTTGACGTGCATTCGTAACTGCTGACGTATTCAGACCTAGAAACAATATAATTAATTATAACACTCAATAATTTCGCCGATGTTTGCTATTCTCCTTTGAGAACTAAAATGTAGTATGTACTACTAAAACTTTGATTGTTAGAAAAGTTTATTATGTATGTTCTTATAAAATGGCTCACCATTCTCACTAAAATATCTTAATTTGATTCGCTGTCTCAAGAATAACAATAACATTATGCATGCATCAGGGGTGATGTTAGGTTTATGATTTTACGAGGTGTTAAACCACCGGCAATAGACATCTGCAATGCCCTTGAAGTGAGAGAATGCTCTAAACTTGAAGGATTAGATAATTTGTACTTCTAGACAGAGCCTCTACCTGCTAGGCAACCGATGAAAATATGCCAGGTTTATTAGTTTAGTGTGCGTGACAAGCTACGTCTTACACTCGCGATTTGTATGTCACTTTGCGTTACTATGCGTGCATTGCTCAAAATAGAGGTTATCTGTCAAAGGTCTTATTTTATATATGGAAGGACCTTATATCGATTCAGAAAGATATCAGATGATTCCACTGGTACTATTACATCCAAGTAGATGTAAAAGGCAAGAATTCACCTGTCAATCGCGCGGAATGTCAGAACAAGCCCCGGGTGAAATCTCGAGTTTTGACGTGGTGTCTGGTGATGAAATTATGTACAAACAGCTGACCCGACAAACGTTGTTTTGCCATATAAATTGTATTGATCTTTTTCTTGCTAGTTGATAAGAGATGGCGCTAGTTGTATTCATTAGTAACAATCACACTTCTTTTATATTTTGTATAATTCACACTATAGTTTTATAAATTATAGCCTATTTGTTATTCTGGTGTGTAAGCTATATTATTGTAAAGTTTCATCAAAATTTATTCAGTAGATTTTGCGTTAAAGAAGTTCAAACATACATCCAGACATACAAACTTTCACATTTATAATATTAGTAGGATTGACTACAGCACTGATTACTAATCAAACTAATTGTAAAATACCCACACATAACAAATCTATATACATAAAAAGATAGAGGTTTTCATTTGTGCGCATCACGGAAAAGCTACTGGATAGATAGATAGATTTCAATTAAGTCTTCTAAGTTTTATTCCTTCTAAGATTTTTTTTTTATTTTATTATCTTCGTCGAATTGAAAATATATTAAAGTTTTAAGAAAACGAACTTTTACAAGCACTACATGTTCAAAATCAAAAAGTATTTTTATGCAAAATGGGATTCAAGATCACTTATTGAACGTCAAAAACTACCACCCATTGAAGATAGATGGCCTCAGAACTGAGAAGAATGGGGGCAAGAAACTCAGCGAGTTTTTTTTTTAAATAAAAATATGAATTACGATGTAATATCATACTATAAACATTTATAATTAAAGAGCGTGGGGGTGTCCGCTTTATTCCCAGTCTGTGGTATCATTAAGAAAATCATTTATGTTATAATAACCTTTCCCACAGTAGTAGAAATAACAAGTTTATGTTTATTCCTCGTGTTAACATTATAATTGCCACAGTTTCTAGTAAACTCCTAAATGTGCTTATGAGCATATAGAACATTATCTACAATACATTGAGATGTAACATTCAAAATGTTTATTTCTTTAAATTTTTCTCTTAATGATTCTTATATTCTAGGACCAAGGTTATATATTATATATTGTAAATAGTGTAATAGATAATAGATTCAGTCATATGTGTACGCGTATGAAGTCGCGGGTATCAGCTAGTAAATTATAAAAACACAAAATTATCATACCCATTGCAAGTCTTCGCCTTATCGGGCTCGCAGATATCGAAGAAGGTTGGTCTCGGGTTTCCAACGAGGCCCTTCATAACCTCTATGACACAAAGGTTGAAGAACAGTCCATATATATAGCTCCGGTATATGTGGAGCATAGTCTTAGTTGGACTTTCAAATAATCTTGTACTGAATGAGTTTTGTAAGATGCACTCTGCGATGAAGATCTGGTAAAAATAATAATAGATTCAATATCTTATCTCAAACATAACATGTGAAATGTACTGGAGGTAAAAGTTTTGGCAAAATATACTTGTAATTGGATATTCTTCCCTTTTTTAGCCATTGTACTTCAATTTTTTTGAGGAAAATTAATTGCTAACGAACATGCCATGTGTCCATATAAGGCCCGATTTCCACCGAAGCGGAGAGTTTTCCCCGCGCCTTTGATCCACGCCTCACCGGTTGCTATAAACACAGCTCACATCACCTCTCCGCTCTAGTGGAAATCTGACAGCTTTGCGGCTTATCTCCTCTCGTCTCCTCTCCGCTTTGGTGGATACGGGGCCTAATTTAGCTTTAGAAATGAAAGCTTTTTTAGGCGCGTTGGACATTCTTCTAAATTGCAAAACACCATTAACTCACGACATGGTTACCGTTACCGACACCTATGTATATAAGTAATATATTGTATGTTGACATTTAGTAATAAACCAAATTGAACTTGCCACATTGTTATCGTTACCAAAAACACTTCATTTATAAATATTTCCTGACGATTCAATAATACCCACGAATATAATTATTGTTCAAGTTTTCACTTCTGTTTCCACTCCTGGAGTGCCACTGCTTTTGTTACAGAAGGCAAACGAGCACAAACAAAGCGCGTACACCAAAAAGGCCGGCAACGCCTGATTCCTCTGGTGTTGCAAGAGAATGTGATCGGCGGTGATCACTTAAAATCAGTACGCTGGTTTGTCTTCGCATCCGCATTATGAAAAGTTAGTAATAATAACAAGAATAATAATTAGTAATAACGTACTACCAAGCTGTGGAATGAGCTTCCTTGTGCGGTGTTTCCAGGAGGATACTACATGTGTACCTTCAAAAAAAGCGCGTACACCTTCTTTAAAGGCCGGCAACGCTCCTGTGATTACTCTGGTTTTGCAAGAGAATGTGGGTGGCGGTGGTCACTTAACACCAAGGTTTGTCTCATTTTCCATAAAATAAAGTTAAGATCTTTGTGGCTTAGAAGTAAGGTTACTATCTATGGTTGAAGGTCCCTAAGTAAGGCTTTTTTGCAGATCTGTTCTATTTGCTATACTTACAAGGGCCATAGGAAGTATCAAGATGGTGAAGACGAGGAACTGCATGGAGACTGAGTCGCCGGTGAACTTGTGTGAGAGAGCCGGGTCGTTGCAGTAGAAACCATTCTTGTGGTGGGGCAGCACACCCAACTCAAACAGAACCACCAGAGCCAATACTGTCGGATAATCAACACATTAATATATTAGCCAAAGAACTGGGCTTAACCATTGTGAGTTAAGCAATTGAAATTTGAGTAGAGTGTGCAACTATAGCTGGTATAACAAAAAATTCAAAATCAAATATATTTATTCAAAATAGGATTTAAAATGACTCATTGAACGTCAAAAATTTATTTTATTTTATTGTTTATTAATTTTATTTATTTATTTATTATATACAGACACTTTATCACATAGTATTACATCATATTTGGTCCCTACACTAGGCGTAGCCTGTCCTGTAGGCAACCAATTTACATTCTATGGTTAACAATATGAACCGAAAGGTAAAAAGTGCATTCTGTATGTGTGTATGTGTGTGTGTGTGTGTGGAGTCTCTGGGTGTGTGTGTGTGAGTATTTGATAAATTACCACACATTATAAATAATTAGTTTTTTCGGCATAATTAGGGACACATTCATTTATTCCAAAAATGTAGATGGATTTTCAGCGTCTTCTTCAAAAACTTCAATTGATTTAGTTTACTCTTGTAAAATTTGCAGTTAGGTGCCAACTTAACTTTGTAGGGATGATTCTAATTATGCACTAGTGTGTAATATTTCTATGCACGGGTGTGTTATGAAATATATTATGGTTTATGGCCCTAAAAACGATATAATAATGCTCACTTTGCGAGCCAGTGTGTTGAAAATAAGCTTGTAAACGATTCATAACATTGGGAGCGATTTTCAACAGGCTTATAAAATATTTATTTTGAGAAATAGCAAGACGTTCAGCTGTTGGTAACTGATATATCCTGTCCATTTCAATGAAGTGATTGCAATCGTCACGTTGATACGTATAATAGGAGCCATGTAAGGGTTAGGGGAGCTAACCAAATGTGACATAGTGTAACAGGGGACAGAGGGGATGAAAAGCTTTCTCATGCTGAAATCTTCAAAATTCAAACTCGAAAGGTAATATGTAAAGGTAATATGATTGCGAAACTGAAGTGGCAGAGGGCACATAGTTCGACGGACAGGCCATTGGTGCAGTAAAGTCCTCGAATGGCGACCACGTACCGGAAGACGCAGTGTTTGTATGGCCCCCACAAGATAGACCGACGATCTGGTCAAGATCGCCGGAATACGTTGGATGAGGGCAGCGCAGGACCGGTCGTCGTAGGTAAATCATTGGGGGAGGCTTTTTTCCACCAATGGACGTCTTCCGGCTGATGATGATGAATATGTAAATTTGAAGGAATAGTACTAACTGGAACCTTTTTTTATAAGGCGTATGCAGGTTTTAATCGTCGGTAAGTCACAGCCTGCAGTCTAATTTATAGAAAAATTTGAAAAGTAGCTATATTCATTTAATTACTTATAAAAAAAAAGAAATTTCTATAAATTTTTTGGAACGTAATTTATGGATAGTCCATAAGATGTTAAGCTCAGTAATATATCTACGAACTTCGAACCAAAACACGCATATACTGGAATAGTTTGTTGGAATATAAAAAAAATCCGTTAATTTTCTTGCGCCCGTTCTTCTCAATGTCAATGAGTGAGTAATTCTAAATGCAATTGTATTTAAACCTATCAACTAAGCATTTCATTTCAATGTTCATTTGACTAAGTTGTTATAGAACGATATCATTATTTTATGTAAGAAAAACGTGTGAATATAACGGTTCGCGTTCGCCATTAAATTGGCCATTCACACTGCGATTATCCAATTTATTTCGGCAAGCCCGCGCATCCGTGAAGTTCAAAGTCAATGTCGACTCGATTTGGCGATAAATGATTCAAAAGTCGCGCTAAACGGTCAATAAATAATATCAACATATTTCGATGGTCATTTTAATAATTTACTTCTGATGATGATACACAAATATGATGAATCTTTATGGGTTTATTGTTTATAATATGGTAATGGTGTTGTCCGGAACTCCTGAACAAATTTAAATATTATTTCACCAACAAAATCTATATAATAGATATTGACACACACAAATTTTCTTGCCTCAAACTAGGCATAGGTTGTAGTATGGGTACAATACAAAGATATATTTAATACCATATACTTACTTAAACATACATAATATAAATATAATCATCCATGACTCGGAAACAAACATCATATAAATGATTGCACCACTCGAATTCGAACCCGGGACCTCTAACTTAGTAGTCAGGGTCGCACATCTAGGCTTTATTTTCTAAATAATGTGTCAGGTTTATATTTAAATATTTATTTACATCAATTATGTGTCAGTTAATTTAAGTTGAAGAGCCTATTTACCGGCGAGCACTGACGAATTGATTGGTTGATCGAGCAGCTCTGGTCGTGTTAATCTATTTATTTAAAACATTAAATATAGACAATATTGATATTGTCACTATAAGATATTGTTAGGTTAGCTAATTACATAATAACTTAAGACACTTCCCTTAAGTAGGGACTACATAAATTGACCAACTCGGTATTACATGGATCTCACAACTTTTTATTGTAGAAGAACTGAGTTGCGATACTTGGTATTTTTTTACAAGTTATGTTTTTGATGGCATGTTATTGTTATAATGACTAGACATAAGGAAATATACACAGTCAACACAATTTGCTATATTTTACTAGTATTTTTCCCGTAGATAATTGTATTTAATAGAGTAGAATTATCAAATTCTGTAAAACTGTGTTCTATGTTTTACAAAAATATACTTTTATTAATATATTGTGATATCAAATTGTCTAACTCAAAAACCGTAGTAACAAAAACATAAAAAACCTTAACTTTTTTACAAACTTATCTTTCTTATGTTTTACAATTTTAATGTCGTAATATTTAGATATTCTAATGTTTTGCAAACAGCGAAAACTTTATTTTGTTTTGAAAAAAACAAGGATCTCTTTTAAATTTAATACTTCTACTCGACAACAGATGGCGCTAGTTGTAGCTAGATCATTGCGCAATTACAAGCCAAGGTGTGGTAAATGCGTGTAAAATAAATTTTAATCGATTACAGGTGATTAGTTTTGGTTGCACGTTTTAACTGCTCTATAAATGTTAAGTAATCTTCAAAAAATTGTCCAGAAATTTTAATCAAAAAAGCATTTCAAATTTGAGCATAAATAATTCTCGCTTGTCGGCAAATCGATTAGGAATTCCAAATATTTGGTGACGCGAACTGGGAACACTAACACCGAATCATCAATAACTACCGTTTTCCTCAAAACTACCGCCCAATAACAGACAATAATGTGAAGAGGAGGTACTTATAACTTGTCTGACAAGGACAAACGATCACACAGGAACCTTTATTGGTTCAGTTCAGGTTCACAGTTTCTGCCGTGAAGCAGTAATGTGTAAGCATTACTGTGTTTCAGTCTGAAGGGTATCACAGCTAGTGAAATTACTGGGCAAATGAGACTCTACATCTTATATCTCAAGGGTTGCAAGAGCGCAGTTGCAGTGCCGCTCAGAATTTTTGGGTTTTTCAATTATCTTGAGTGGCACTGCATTGTAATGGGCAGGCCGAATCAATTACCATCAGATCAACGTCCTACTCGTCTCGTCCCTTATTTTCATAAGACGCAGAGCACGGCTTTTAGAAGGTGCCCATGTCATATCGAAGGAGGAATTCCGGAAATCTGGCGACAGGTATCAGGCCTAATTGCTTTTACAACTCTATTTTTATTATTATTTTCCTTAATCTACGTATATTTGTATTATCTTAGATAATTTATACATCTAGATAGAGTCTCTTGCTGTTAGACAACTGATATATACAGGCCAGGAATATTAGTTTAGTGTGCGTGACAATATACGTCTTACACTCGCGATTTGTATGACATTTTGTGAGAAACTCTCAATTTTTTGGACACAGCTGTCATAGTCTATCTAGACGTATAAATGATCTTATGTAATTATAATCCTGCTATGTATCCTTTGGCGGGTATATTTGTTTTTTGTAGTTATACTTCTTTAGGCGCGTTATGAAAAAATGATGAGAGTGAAATTTTAAAATGCGCGCGCATCGCTGTAACACAAAAGTAACAGGTTGAAGTTGGTTCCTAAAACTTTCTGACGTTTGCGACATTCGTTATTTTATTTTTTTTGGATTCTTCGTCCATTATTAGGATAGGCAAAGTGTTCAAGCCCGTACAGCCGTATTCGTTATTTAATAATTAATTGTCAAAGCCTTAAACGTAGAATAGCACGAGAAATAAATAATTTTAAGGATTTTTGCTTCGTTAGGCCAAAGAAGTATAACTTCTTGCGTGTATACACAAGTACACACACACTTTTTTTTTTATATAAGAGGGGGCACACGGCAAGAGGCTTGTAGGCATCGGTTCGCCGTTTTTACGTTTTATCAAAGAATCTATATATGTATATTTAAGAGATTTCCACGTATATAGTCCCTCATCACGATATCTCTGGAACCATAAGCCGTAGAGTCTTGAAATTTGGTAGGAATATTCCTTTCGCCGAGTAGAGGTCAGCTAAGAACGGATTTTACGAAATTTCAACCGCATTTTTTTTTAATTATGAACAGAACAACGTCTGTCGGGTCAGCTAGTATAATATAATAGAATGCTAAACTATCACAGTGCTACTAGATATTTTATAGAAGTACACTTTTGGAGTGTTTACTAATAAAATATAGTAATTAAAATGTCTATTCCTTCAAAAACAGACAGAGACCAAAATATTTCGTAAATAAGTTAACTCACTACATTCTCATCTTCCATTTTAAATGACAAGAAAGGTATAACATATTTAAAATAACGTCTTAGGAGTTATTTATTTATTCAATGAACAAAATTATCTTAATATATATAATAACAAAGAAATATTCGCAAAACCTCTAAGGTTTATGTGCGAGCGGTTGAATTTTTTCTTTTGCAGATATATATCCGTTAGATCATTAGGTAATGTATTTAATATCCTAGGTAATACATAGTTACAGGTTCTTTTACCATATACATTGTTATATTTTTTTTTTATGGAATAGGAGGACAAACGAGCGTCCGGGTCACCTGGTGTTAAGTGATCACCGCCGCCCACATTCACTTGCAACACCAGAGGTATCACAATATATTTTTGAAGGTACCCATGTCGTATTGTCCCAGAAACACCGCACAAGGAAGCTCATTTCATAGCTTTGTAGTACGAGGGAGAAAGCTCCTTGAAAACCGCTGTAGAGGACCGCCACACATCCAGATGGTGGGGATGAAATCCTAACTTGTGGCGTGTCGTGCGAAGGTGGAATTCGGCGGCAGGAATCAGGTTAAACAGCTCTTCGGAACACTCCCCGTGTAAATGCAGTAGAAGACACACAATGAAGCGACGTCTCTACGCAACGCCAAAATTAAATATTTGGTAGACAACACTTAAAAAAGCAAGATAAAATGCTCTAAGCCATTATAGCCACGCAGAATCGATTACCGATACATCATAATATTATGATAACTTAGTAACGGGTATTAGATCGATACATCGTCATAATTATAACGCCTTATACATAGATACATTATATTAAGTTGTTGCCCAGCGGGCTGTAACGTTGATTATATCGAGAATTGTGTAATTATATTCGATTTTATACTTAATATTCTTGGGTACAATTATGGTATGGAAGAACTCGGCTCATTAATAATAAAGATTGCTTTTTAGTTAATTTTTAATAGGTGAACAAGAGTGCGTCCAATATTTTAATATATGCATTTATTGTTGTGTAACATACATGTTCAATTTAATATTTTGAGCATGTAATACAAAATGACTGAATTTACGCATGCCTATGGACAAACTGGCACTAATACTATTTTTAATATTATAAATTTTTGTGATTACATATTATTTTTACTTTTATTGTATTTATTACATTATCTCTTAACATTTCCTTGTATATTGTAGCGTCTTTAAGGTATAGCTTTACGTTTGTTAATTTAAATGTAGCAGTAATTATTGATTGTGTTAAGTAACAATATTATAAAACGAAACCACTAAAATATTTGCATGTCTGTCAAGACGAAACATGTGCCTACTCTTAAATTTGGAACAACTTTACTTGTGAATGTTTCTGGCAAAATAAGAACTTTGACTTCTGGCAATGACGTTCTATATATGTATAGAACGTCATTGCCAATTTACACAAATATTGTAATGTATTCCAGAATACATTACAATATTTGTGTAAATTCCGATTTTTATCGGAATTGTCGGTTGAATCGGAATTTTGTCAGCTTTTTAGCTGACAATATAATGTAAAATGAGATTCTAAATATTCTTCCCAGTAGGGCCTGCTTCTATATTGATTACTTTGCATGAACTTGGTAATCTTTATATTTTTAATAAAATAAAACATATTTTTATATGATAGTAAGGGACAGGTTCAGCTGTTGGTAACTTATTCGCCCTGCCCACTACAATGCAGTGCCCTTCAGGATACTTGAAAGACCCTGAAACTCTGAGCGGCACTACAATGTCGCTACCTAGAGACAAAAGTCTTATTTGCCCAGTAATTTCACTAGCTACGGCGGCCTTCAGACCGAAACACAATAATGCTTGCACATTACTGATTCACGGCAGAAATAGGCGCCGTTGTGGTACCCATATTCTAGCCGGCATTTGCATAAGCAAAGAAGCCTCCCACTGGTAGTATAAGAATGGTTCATTAATATATCTTATTAAAGATTCAAAACCGCTAAGTCTCTAACTTGATTAGGTATAAGATAATTTGGAGTTTATTTTAAAGAATATTAATAAAAAACTTAACACGCCTCACGAAACAATGAAACAATAAACTGTTACTCCTCTTAATCGTACACTCTTGAAAGAGTGGTCGTTGTGTAACTTCCTATGCTGTGGCTTGCTTGAGTTCTTCGACACTAGTTGCGTACCGCTGCTCTCCTAGTACAGACGTAGTTTTGCTAGTGGTTCGTGTTTTTTTTTATTTGGACAGCCCGTCTTATACGCGATCTACCTCATGTCCTGAGCTCAATCCTGCCCTGCAGCTCAAGCCTTTCGATGGACATCTTTCTAGGTCGTGAAACTTGCTCGAAGAATGTGAGAATGCAAGCTTGGACAGTATTATACACTCTCGGAAAATTGTCTACCAGGGCCGGAAGAAACTTGCGTATTTTATTGTGAAAAGGTCGCGGAATAGGGCAAGTTGAACCTTGTCCAGTTTAACCTCCAAAAGACACCAGCGTGTTTATCACTAAAAAACTTCATTTGTCTTATAACCGCTCTTCGATAACACTTCACTTAATGGCTCTTTTAGTATTCCGATACTGGGTCTCAAAATCTCGATTATAATTCCGCGGTCATCTGGAAGGCAAAGCCAAATTGGCTCTGCAGAAGCGTCATCAATAGAGCACGGAAATACTTCAAGCCCAAATTCTAGAAATCATATCGTAAGCATTCTTCTCAATATTATATTATAATATTATATTATGCACTTATTTAGGAAAACGGTAATCATGTGAACCTCATCGCACGTCAACGTAACCATAAATAACGATATGTTCTGCCATCAACAGACCCCGTCGAGGTGGGGTTCACACATGGGACGATTACGTAAAAAAATCACTATTTTTTATCCCCGTCGTGGGCTACAGATGTTAAAACACATTGTCAACTTGTGTCTTGTTTATTTTGCTTTGCAACGCGAAGTTTACTTTAAAAAATTTGTTGTTTATTATGATGTTGATTTCACTTGAATTGGGAAGATACGATTGATTTTAAAATTACGTTTTATTTTGAAAAGCTAATCAAAATTGATTAATTTATGCTGCTGTTGATATAAAAGTAATTTTTTATATTAATCTGACATATTTTAACACACTTTTATAAGCTTCACCTGTATGTATGTATGTTTGTAACCGACTCATTTGGGCACGATTATGACCCACTTGACACGATTATTATAATTTTTGGAGTCGGTGTCATCCAAGATAGGCTTGTAACTACATACATAGTTATAGGTGAGATGTGCTTGAGTCGTGAGGAGGTGAGAGGCGAGAGCGGGTCGCGGCGAAAGGACACCGATTCCAAAAATTACAATAATCGTAACTAGAATTAGATTGTATAAAAATACGCAATTATTTTTATACTTTTTAGTGCATATTATATCTATTGTTTTGGGATAGTGTTTTTGAAGTCGGTTGTTTATTGTTAAATTTTTTTTTGTATCGCGATTTTTATATGATTCTGTTTCATCCACAGATCCGCAATAGGTTTGCAAGATGGCAATCGAATATTAAATTATTGTAGTACGATATATTTGGTAGGTCTGAGAATAGGTCATCTATTTTTTATAACTCAAAAATTTATTTATTCACAATATACTATCTACAGATAGAGATAAATTACTACTTCTACTGACAGTAATTAGCTGTCAATAATCTGAAGCTGTCCGAATATACCCGATAAGTCATTATTATCGCCTTATATTGGGACGCGTGAATTGCAATTTCCATACAAACTTCTATCGCTGGTATATATAGCTATACGTCGTCCCATTGACAGACAGCGGGATAAGGTGAGCTACCGTCGATAAGTTTATTGAGACAGAAAAGTCAACGATAGTTATGATTTTTATATCAAGTAAGAGATAGACTGAATATTGGGAACGGCAGTAAAAAAAAAAGCATCGAACACATTATTGACATTGACACTTGATTGTCATATGTCAGAACTGTCAGATGGGCAACGATACTGTATTTGGCTGAATCCCAAACTAATCGTAAGCTTAGTTAAGCCTGTTAACTAATCATATAAGCCAGTAAATCACCCCGGCTATTTTTAAACTACGCTCGTCGACATGTTTTACTGCTTCGAAGTTTTTTATTATTAAAACTTTAATTATAGACTGTCGAGTGTATGGGTGTTTAAATTGATTTACAATTGAAGCTGTAATTGAATGTCTTAGTTACAAATTATTTAGAAAGTTATTAATATATTCTGAGAAGTTATGATCAAAATATTATTGTGTTGTGCTGCGCTCCAACTAGATACCGCAGGCGTAGTCGCAAACTGCAGCCCTGCTGATGCCCTATACACGGGCCTTGCAGGTCTCTCTCGGGAAATCGTCCACCAGTGCCGGGAGAAACTTGTGTCTTCTATCGAGTTCTCTCTTGAGAAGGTCGCGGAATAAACCTTGTCCAATTTAACCCACTTGGTTAAATTTACCCCCATTTGTCCGCATTCTAGCGCTCTACAAAGCGCAGGTCCGGCCACACATGCAGTATTGCTGTTATCTCTGGTCTGGCGCACCCCAGTATCAGCTCGATCCATTGGACCACGTGCAACGCAGAGCAGCCAAATTGTAGAGGACCCAGTGCTCTGTGAACGGCTGGATCACTTGGCGTTGCGTAGAGACGTCGCTTCATTGTGTGTCTTCTATCGCATTTATCACGGGGAGTGTTCTGAAGAGCTGTTTAACCTGATTCTTGCCGCCGAATTCCACCTTCGTACGACACGCCACAAGTTAGGATATCATCCCCACCATCTGTATGTGTGGCGGTCCTCCTCAGTGCGGTTTTCAAGGAGCTTTCTTCCTCGTTCTACTAAGCTGTGGAATGAGCTTCCTTGTGCGGTATTTCCAGGACGATACGACATGGGTACCTTCAAAAAAAGCGCGTACACCTTCCTTAAAGGCCGGCAACGCTCTTGTGATTCCTCTGGTGTTGCAAGAGAATGTGGGCGGCGGTGATCACTTAACACCAGGTGACCCGTACGCTTTTGTTTGTCCTCCTATTCCATAAAAAAAGAACTGATACTACACCCAAGCGGGCGTGATCGAGCTAGTCTCGAACAATGTGTCACGTTGACGGGCCACATGTTCTGTTAAACTTTGCTAATAATTGAAACTATAAATTCCGTGTTGCGTAGTAAGACTTTGAAAAAATAATACTACAGGCAATAAATAAGACACTGGGATCCCATATCATCAGTAAGTATTTTGTATTTTATTAATTTCAATGTAAAATAACACGAAGCGTATGTTACTAAATTTGTAAGATGCCATTGAGTATCAAGATGCCACGCACACAAGTAACTAGCACACAAGTAAGTAACACTAATAATTGTCGTAATAAGAAAGCTATTGTTCTTAGGTAGTGCGGTATCTATGTAGTTGGAGCGCAGTGGAGAGTAATACTTAATGTATGGTATGTGCATATAATGTTTTTTTATATTAAGGGGGCAAACGGGCAAAGGCTCGCGCGAAGAAAAGTGGTGAGGCAACAGGTATTATATATATATATGTATTATATGTATATATGTAGGTAGGTATATTTTTTAAATGAAAATAAGGGATGAGACGAGCAGGACGATCAGCCTATGGAAATTGATACGCCTTGCCCATTACAATGCAGTGCCACTCAGGATTCTTGAAAAACCCAAAAATTCTGAGCGGCACGCTCGTCACCTTGCGCTCGTCATCATGAGACACAAGATGTTAATTCTCATTTGCCCAGTAATTTCACTAGCTACGGCGCCCTTCAGACCGAAACACAGTAATGTTTACACATTATTGCTTCACAGTAGAAATAGGCGCCGTCGTGGTACCCATATACTAGTCGGCATCCTGTGCAAAGGAGCCTCCCACTGGTAAATATGGTAAAGTATATAGTAGTATTACAGTAAAATATTCGTTTTTTCCATCGGCTATTTTCCGAATATTACTGAATCGATGGGAATAATACATATTATATGTACCATAAGATGCAACGTGTTTCGAAGAAGGTTTTAGTGTATTATGATGTTAAGCTGTTGATTTATCGGGAATCTATGTTTTTTGACTTACAAATCTTCTAATATATAAAATTCACTCCTCCGAAACGGCTTGACCGATTCTCATGAAATTTTGAGTGCATATTGGGTAGGTCTGAGAATCGGACAATATCTATTTTTCATCCCCCTAAATGTTAAGGCCCACACGAAATTTATTTTTTATTTTTTTTGGCATTTTTTTTAAATTTGTTTGATTATGAGTCAGCATTAAAAATACATACAACTTCAAATTTTCACCCATCTACAATCAACAGTTACTTTTGTATCGCGATTTTAATATCGCCAATACAACGTTTGCTGGGTCAGTTAGTATCTATATAGATAATTCGATATTTCCTTACATATAACAATTCACACAAAGAGCAGGTGCGGGGGACTTAATTTATATCCAAATGAATTGAGTTTTCTTAGTGTTAATTCCGTCAGTATTTGTCTTTAAACAATTCGACGTGTTTCGCCTCTACACGAGGATGCCTCGTGTAGAGGACCTCAGGACGTGTTGACTCGCCAAAATCTGGCACGAGACTCAGTAGTCTCAAGTTTGAGTCTCGTGTCGAATTGTTTAAAGACAAATATTGGCAGAATTAACACTAAAGAAAACTCAGATCATTTGGATAATTATGGATTTCCGCAAAGTAACGCCTCCTTCAACAAAATTTTCTTAATTTATATGGCAAAACAACGTTTGCCGGGTCTGAACATGTATAATAATAAGATGGTTTAACTTGGCCATACTTCCGATATCTACTATTAAATTACTTACAAGATTTAGGAAACTATAACTTTAGAGATTATTATAACATGTTGTTCATGAAACAGACTGGATTGTAATATATTTTAAATTATCTCGATTGGAAGTTTCTAGAGTTCGAGAAATCGATTTATCATCAATCAATTTTACTCTTAAGATGCGTATTCGTACATTTTGAAGAGATTGAAAATAAGATTAATGAATGAATGAATGATAAATAATTTATTTCCCTGTTTTTTACGTTAATATTATAATAGAATGATTGTTATTGTTTGTTGTTGTCTACGAATTGTACAATTTTCCTATGATACATCTAATGTGTAAAACTCTCGTGTCGCTTTGTTACCAAACTCCTCCGAAACGGGTGAACTGTATCTTATATCCTTGTATCGTACAGGCTATGTCTTGTTTGGGGCAAGATAATTAAAAAAATATATATGTCCGGTATACGTAAAAAACAATTAAATAGATTTTTTCTTATTTTGTTTGAATAAGTTAAAAAAATGACATGGGGACATCATATTTTTTTATGGAAAAGTAGGACAAACGAGCGTACGGTCACCTGGTGTTAAGTGATCACCGCCGCCCACATTCTCTTGCAACACCAGAGGAATCACAAGAGCGTTGTCGGCCTTTAAGGAAGGTGTATGCGCTTTTTTAGAAGGTACCCATGTCGTATCGTCCCAGAAACACCGCATAAGGAAGCTCATTCCACAGCTATGTCGTGCGTGGAAGAAAGCTCCTTGGAAACTGCACTGTGAAGAATAGCCACCCATCCAGATGGTGGGGATGATATCCTAACTTGGGCGTGTCATGCGAAGGTGGAATTCAGCGGCAGAAATCAGGTGAAACAGCTCTTCGGAACACTTCCCGTGATAAATGCGGTAGAAGACACACAATGAAGCGACGTTGCTACGCAGCGGCAGGTGATCCAGCCGTAGGCCATATATTATTTAAATGTCCCATATACATAGGCTGCACTAAAAGTATCGGGAATGGAATATTTCCACTGTTCCTGTCATATTAAAATCTTTTTAATTGAAAACTCCTTGGTTTTAAAAACCGAATACCATTTATTTATTTAAAAAATTATTCTCAGTCTTGTCACAAGGTCTTGTCAAACTTGTTTAGTCGTTGAGAAAATGAAATTGACTCGAGAAAATTCTAGAGCGATTATTTATTATGACTTTCGAAGTGGTTTAACACAAAACGTGTGTTGACCGGATGATTATTGCATTTGGTGATGAAGCCCCATCCAAAACCACAATTTTCAGTGCCGCCCCAATTATCGTTATATCCACGCGGACGAAGTCGCGAAAATAAATTGAAAAAAGCAAGATGTGAGCTTTACGTTTGTCTAACTAATATGATAAGTAGATCACAAATAATTTTACAAGTGGGAAGCTCCTTTGCACAGGAAGCCGGCTAGATTATGGGTACCACAACGGCGCATATTTCTGCCGTGAAGCAGTAATGTCTAAGCATTACTGTGTTTCGGTCTGAAGGGCGCCGCAGCAAGTGAAATTACTGGGCAAATGAGTCTGAACATCTTATGTCTCAAGGTGACGAGCGCAATCGTAGTGCCGCTCAGAATAATTGGGTTTTTCAAGAATCCTGAGCGGCACTGTATTGTAATGGGTAGGGTGTATCAATTACCCTCAGCTGAACGACCTGTTCGTCTCATCCCTTATTTTCATAAAAAAAATCTCTCAGACAAAACTGCTGCGCAACAAGTTTGACATTAAAGAGAAAAATTTGTTATGTTTTAAAGTGATAACCCTCAGTTCTGCGATTAATTGCACAAATAAAATTTTATGAACGATGCGGGACTCAAACCCGAGACATCTCGCGTTCCGTGCGAGCTTACCAACTGAGCCAACCGTTCGAGTGACGTTCGTTGAGCAAGTTACATCGCGGGTTGAAGTCCCGCATCATTCATTAAATTTTGATTTCAAATTTTGTTTGAATAAAAGAGGAGTGAATTAACTCTTACCAAGTGTCAGGAGTGGAATATCAATGGCTAATCTCCATAGCCATTTATTGCTCGTCTTGAGACAGCTGCTCTCGTTCTGGGCTTCAGGATCTTTTTGCTGCAACAATATTTATGAAAAGCTACAGTTTAAAGTACTTAACTTGTGGGAGGCTTTTTTGCACAGCTCGCCGGCCAGATTATGGGTACCACAACGGCGCCTATTTCTGCCGTGAAGCAGTAATGTGGAAGGATTAGTGTGTTTCGGTCTGAAAGGCGCCGTAGCTAGTGAAATTACTGGGCAAATGAGATTTAACAATTCTTATGTTTCAAGGTGGCGAGCACAATTTTATTGTAGTGCCGTTCAGAATGTTTGAAGTTTTCAATTATCCTGAGCGGAACTGCAATGTAATGGGCAGGGCGTATCAATTACCATCAGCTGAACGTCGTGCTTGTCTCGTCCCTTCCCCTCGATTATTGATCCTAATTGTACAGCAGCTTTTGTTTCATTTAAAAATACATTTGAAAATACATGATTATTATTTTAACCCTCCATAGATTCGAGCCGAACTAACTGAACTAATTAAGGTCCCGTTTAAAGTGGTTCAAATCCTGTATGTATATAATATTCATAATATTCTTGTTTGTTTCCAAGTCATTGATGTTAATATATATGTTGAAATATGTATATCGTATTAAATAAATCGTTTTTTTACACCAATAGTACCTATAGTACCTACATTTTGAGGCAAGATAATTTGTACTTATGTGTTAATAATAAAAAAACTGCTATTAATTATTAAAGAAAGTCTCTAATTATTATAAGATTTTATGAGAAACTCAATAGTTAAAGTATATTGAATAGTTTTACCTACATAAAAGTTTCAAGAAAAGTTAACTATATGTTGTAAAAGTACTATATCTATCTAACACTATAATTATTGCATTGTTTCTGTTAATAAATAATTAAAAAGAATCTTTTTTTTTATGGAAATGGAGGACAAGCCACACATCCAGATGGTGGGGATGATAATATCCTAACTTGTGGCGTGTCATGCGAAGGTGGAATTTGGCGGCAGGAATCACGTGAAAAAGCTCTTCGGAACACTCCCCGTGATAAATGTAGCGATGTCTCTAAATCAGTCTAAAAATCTAAAGTGTAAGCTAATAATCATTATTATTATAATACTAGCTGACCCGACAGACGTTGTTCTGTATATAATAAATAAAATAAGGTCTTATATGAATTTATCAATAATATATCATAACATCAAAAATTACTTCGTAAAATATGCACCCTGCTGTCGCAATGAAAATGTTTCACAGCAGAACTGTCAAACCGTGCGTCAATAAATTCTCTCATAGAAATTATGTATGGACACATCAAAGGAAAAACAAATTTGTTGTTTTTATTTAAATCCGAGGATTTTCATGTTCATTCAAACCTTTTAAACCTTCCCTGGACTTCCACAAATAATCCAAGACCAAAATTAGCCAAATCGGTCCTGCCGTTCTCGAGTTTTAGCGAGACTAACGAACAGCAATTCATTTTTATACATATTGATAGTAATATTATTTATAATTAAAAAATCGCGTAAAGAAACACGCCGTAAAGTACACATAAAAGTGGCTGTCGTAAAGGTCAGCGGTCACCACGCGCGCCCGGGGTCGTGAAGGCCCGTCTACGACGCGACCTTGAAGCCCGGATCGATACTCCGAACTCCTGACGAATGAACTTGACACCGACGCTTTCATAACAACTACAGACTGCGGACTCAACTTATATAAACACTGGTGTTGTATAACAATATTATAATGCTCAACTTTTATTCGCTTCGTAATATTAACGGTATCTTTGAACAGGATTTCACCGACTTCAAGACGTCCAATTAAATTTTGATTTACAATAATATATAATAATGCCTACTACTCGGCTAAGTCGAGTTAGTAAGTCTGTTCTGGGGCGATGAATATGCTTTTACAACAAGATCCTAGTAAATGTTCAAAACGTTAAATAAAATATAACGTTATTCAAAAGGATTGTTACTATAACATATATGACTTTCTTAATGATGCCACAGATTGGGAATGGAGCGACCGCCCTCATGCTATTAAATAATAAGTTTAATTGTACAATATTACTTTGTAAACATAATATTGTTTTGATGAAAAAAAAAGCCCGCTGAGTTTGTTGCGCCCATTCTTCTCAGGCCTGAGGCATTCATTTTGGAATGGGTGGTAGTTTTTTGTGAATTTCAATAAGTGATAACACATCCTATTTTGAATAAAAATATTTGAATTTGAATTACACTGCTTCAAGAGACTGTAGACTTCAGTATACCGTTCTAATTTCGATACCTCGGACGAATGGACACCAAAGTGGTCTGATAAGGGTTTTCTTTTTCCTTTTGAGGTACGAAAAAATAAAACGATTCTTTTGGTAGTTTATAATGAATTAAAAGCTAAATTTCACACAGTTTATTCAATTAAAAAAAAAATATTTTTTGTAAAATACATGAGTAAATAAAACGATACAGAGACTAAGCTTCATAAAACCACGCGAAATGGTTGCACTATTATGACCTAACGCAGCGATTTTATTAAACATAATTAATGTGCATAAATATATAAGTAGATAAATGTATTTTGCAATTAATTCACTACTGATGTCCAAAAAGATTTAAAATTTGTAATAACATCTTGTGATTAATTCAACGACAACTCACCCTGACAGTGCCGTATGTATACGATTGCATTTTGGTGTAAATAAAACAAAGGAACAAAAAATAAGTTCGCAATAATTTCACGCATGTGTCAGACTTCTATAATCACAATCACTGTATTAAATGGTGAGCAATTAGATAAAAGTAATCTTATCATGAAATACGTTGAATTTATTGGAAATTCATATTTGACCAGACGGTTGCCAACTATTTCTAGAAATAGAGTATGTCTCATTACAAAGAAGGTAAATAAAGAGTAAAGATTGATAAAAAAGAGTCTTTTAAACTATTTTTTTTTTATTTCAGAATCTGGTCATAATCACATTATATTTAGACGTTTGATTATTGTAGAAATACTATTATTAGCGTATATACGACCTGATACGATAAAATGTGGCCAATTTTGATATGTCAATGTGTCCGTTAGCTAGTGGTTAGCTTATTTAATATTCAAAATACTAAGAAGAATTCTAAGCGTGGCTGATTACAATATATATACTAGAACTGTTGCTATTCTAAAAGATTACCTAAAAATTACTACTAAGGAGAATCGCAACACTATAAAAAGGACCATAATCATTTTTGATTGACAACCGTGCTAAGAAACAAAGAAAATATAAAAAAAAACTACGTTTAAATAACGGACTCCAAAAACTGAAAGGTATAAAATAACTTAATAAAAATTTAATTTAATACACATCTTATGCCAACCTCTACCCAACTAATAATAATAAAATACTATTATTTATATGTGGTACCTATTGATACGTTTTAAGTCGGTGCCAAGCCCTACACAAAATAAAACTTCATATTATAAACAGCTTAGAAAAAATTTCGTAAAATATGTTCATAAAATGAAAACTACCGGGCCAAACTATGTTAAATTTTTATCGGACCAGAGGGCCTACCATCAACTTTTAATAAGCGATGCGATTACTGAATGGCGTTTGGATCGCCTATGAAGAATGAACGAAATAAATTTGTATGTGGTCCGCGGTGTGAGAAAGAGACGACGCTCTACAGTCGTTGCAGTTGCAGGCACCTTGCCTTGTTATTGAGATTTCTATGGTCGTTGCATAAGTTTGTCTCTCTTACTCGAACCATATTCTTTGCGTTTCGAAACCTCGAATGATATGATTTTAGCGGTTTTTTTTTTTGCGTAGAAAATACTAAAAATACATTTCAAAATTGCGCTCTATAGCGTCAAATTATAAACTATTAAGCCCTTTTTTGTACTTATTAAATAATAGTAATATAAATAAATATAGTTCTTTAAATTACAAATTAAATGTTTGCTTAGGTGTTTTCGTAAAAATAACGAGTTATGAACGCACCTCCATTGATGTTTGATTTGATAGGACATTCTTTTTAATTCGTTCTTGCGAACAGGCTATAGCCCAGGCCCTTACTGCCTCGTCTTTAGTATTTTCATTTTTCGTTCAATTTTCATCATTTTGTTTTACAAAAAAGTCCAATAATGTGTTCTCATCTCATCTTTCATCAATAAAATTTTTCTTTTGTTGTATGTTTTCACTATTTTTTAAAAGTTATTAACAACACGATTCACTTTCCTCTAAGGAAGTAGCAACTTTTTTCGAATCGCTCACTTTGACACATAAGCTATCCAGTTTAGGTTTGCGATTAAATTGATATCATTTTTGACATTATATTGACATCATTGCGATTTAATCAGTTGGTTTGACGTCAACCTAAATTAGATAGCTCTAATCACGTCGTGGAATTGAATCGCAATAAGAGTTCATGGTGATGATGGCATCTTCTCACATCGAACTAGAGAAAAATTACGTAAATCGGATTGTGTACGTACACAAAAAAAAATACCGACCGATTTGAGAACCTCCTCCTTCTTGAAGTCGGTTAAAAATCGGTCGTTACTAAATTTTATCAAAATAACCAGTTCAGCCGTTTTTCAATTGGCATGGGAACGTATTGAAACACGCATTGATTATTTTTTATGTATTATATTAATAAACACTACATTTACCTGTTTGTCACATTTGCAATGTTGCAAATACACTCTCTTCCATTCTTCTTCTGAAGAAAACTCTTTAAGCCTCACCATTCGACACATTTTAGTTTATTAAATCCGTCCCGATCTAAATATTTAAAAATCAATATACTATATTTTATGTTACTGACAACTTCCAGGAACGATTATTTATAATTAACAAAAATCGGTATTAGAAGTAAATAAAATTTATAACTTTTGTGAGTAAAGTTTTTCATTTAAATTTAATTTAATTATATTATGATGCTTTTTCAAACAAACATAACCATTAACTATTTTAAACAATGGGATTATTCAAAATTAATAACCAAATATTGGCACAATTGTATTCCTTGGCAAGACTGATCATTTATGTTACAATATTATTAGGTACTAAGTTAGATTAAGGAAAATGGCTGTCTTTTATGCAAGTATGTTATGGTCATGTAACGTATATACATGCCTATCTATATACCACAATGTGCGTAATATATAATCTAATTATGTAAGTGGTTTTAACACACAATAATCCTAATTTATTAATATCGCGTTTCGGTCTGTGATGTTTAGAATGGATATGATGATGAAAAGGATAATTTGATAGTCGATGATCACCTTTACGCAATACATAGTTTTGGGTTGTCAACTGAGTTTTTTAAACCTTGAATGATAACGTTTTTTTTAGGGAATTAGGTGCTCAAAACGAAAATTGTTTTTGTTTCTATATCATGCGGAGAAAATAAATAGGGATTTTGAGGGCTAAAAATTAAAATCTAAGTCTTGGAATATTATAATATTGACACACTATGACACAAATTATCTTACCCCAAACTAGGCATAGCCTGTGCTATGAGCTGCAAGAAAACGATATATTTAATACAATACACTTACTTAAACATACATAAATATTTATAAGCATCCATGACTCGGAAACAAACATCCATACCTCTAATGTTTGATAATAGAATAACCTCAAATAATAGAATGTTAATCTGCTCTAAGGATCGATACCTAATATCAGAAATCTTTACTCACAGCTGGATAAACACAGGTACATTTCATGATCATATGTAGGAAAAGAGGTCAGGAAATGAGAATAAGAGAGCTGGTATAAAAGAAATATATCTTTTATGGAAGATCTCTCTTGCGACACGAGACGAATCACAGGAGCGTTGCCGACCTTATTATAAAGAGTCGAATAACATATTAATTTGAAAACCGAAAACCCTTACGTTGCAGACGAGGATCGAACCGGGGCACCGTGGTGAGGATTACTGGTTCTACATATTTTCGCCACCGACCTCTGCATATTGTCTCTGACATTTGCCAGTGAACTTTTATAAGTGCAAAAAATGAACGTATTTCAAGTAAGTAATAATTATTTTTATGACGTTAAGGGACGGGAAGAGATGGACGTTCAGCTGATGGTAATTGATACGCCCTGCCCATTACAATGCAGTGCCGCTCAGGATTCTTGAAACACCCAAAAAATCTCAGCGGCACTATAATTGCGCTCGTCACCTTGAGGCATAAGATGTTAAGTCTCATTTGCTCAGTAACGGCGCCCTTCAGACCGAAACACGCCGTTGCAAAAGGACGCCGTTCTGGTACTCATAATCTAGCCGGCATCCTGAGCAAAGTAGCCTCGCACGGCATGAAACCAAAATTATTCTACTATTTTTAGTATAGTATAGTATAGTATAGCTAAAAAGTTGTAGCGTAAGAAAATTATTATTCTCGGCCAGCGCCATCTAGCGCCGAGTAGCGAGCATGAATTGCTTGTCCCCAATAAGATTTAATTATAATGCAGTATATCACTTTACGACATTACAATCAGCAATTAATTTTAATTAAACAGAGTTAAACAATAATTTACAATGTTTTCATCTGTAATTAGTTCAAGAAGACACGTGTTGAACCGGAACAACAAACATTAATAATATCCTTTGTCAGTTCACTCAGTATCTTGTATACAACAATTCTACAAGGACGATATAAAAATAGAATATCTGGAAAATTAAAAAATCAGATTCAACAGCGAACATGCGAACATGAAACATGCGAACAGAAATATGATTTATTATGATAGTCTATAGATCTAGGTATTTAGTTCTTCATTCTGAATCTGATTTGAATATAATATTTCAATATTAATTTCAATAGGATTTAGATGTACATAATATTATATTTTTATTATAAAATGCCAAAGGTATAAAATGGTTTAAAATTATAATCATTGACCGCCATTTAAGGACTAGACGAGCTGAATATAGAAATAACACGACCGTAAAACAATTCGATAGATTATGATTCGAAGATTCATCAACATAGGCAGACACATATAAACAAGAACGCCACAAAGGATCCAACTTATATAATTTGTTATTTTAAAGTAATAACCCTCACTTCTGGGTTTAATTACACAAATTAAATTTGAAACCAAAATTTATAAACAATGCGGGACTAGAGCCTGCGACCTCTTGGATTCCGTCCGAGCGCTCTGCTGACTAACTGAGCCAACCGTTTGAGTACACATGGGTCGTAATTTTGGTAATTCTCGAATGTGTGGTAGTTTTCGATGTTAAATAAGTGATATTAAATTCTATTTTGAATAAAAATACTTGAATATGATATCATCTACCGCCTGCTGATTTCAGAACAGAAACGACTTATGTAAAAGCTCATGGTCGCTCAGAGAGCAAAGGAGAGGGCTATGCAAGGAATTTCAATGAGAGAACGAATCAAAAATGAGGAGAACCATAGGAGAAACAAAGTGGCAGTGGGCAGCGCACATAGCTCGACGGACAGATGGCCGTTGGGGCTGCAAAGTCCTCGAATGGCGACCACGTACGGGAAGACGCCGTGTTGGTAGGCCTACCACAAGATGGACCGATAATCTGGTCGGGATCGCCGGAATAGGTTGGATGAGGGCAACGCAAGAGTGATCGTCGTGGAGATCTTTGGGGGAGGTCTTTGTCCAGAAGTGGGCATCTATCTTCGGGATATTGTGATGACATCTGGTATTTGTTATTGATGTTCATGGGCGGCTGTCATTTCCATAAGGTAAGCCACCTACCTGACCATTTGCTCCTGTAATATTAAAAATATAAGTTTTCTTCATAAACTTACACCAACTCAGTCATGTAAGAATGTAAGTGGTAAGTGTAAATAAAAATCTCACCACATCCGCATCGACACGCGTGGCGCCTGTTTGAGAGACGATTCATCATTTATGACGTCACTAGCCATGACCTACGCGATTACATACGCACATGGCACTATTCTAGTTAAAGTTTAACGCCTTCGTAGAACTATATGAGTGATTGCCTCGGGAGAAACGGCTGTAGATTCTATTATCAAATGCATGTGGCCCATTCTCCTTTGTCTGAGCCCAAAAAAAGAAGACTTTGTCGGAAACGAACATTTCAACTGGATTATAGATTATAGTAAGTTTTAATTAATTTAGCAATGACATTCTATACATAAACGTCATTGTCAATGTACTCTATAGGTACATAATGTACTCTATACATAATGTAATCTATACATAAAACATTGACAATGAAGAATTTCTCCATGGAGGATACCACGTTAAAAACATTTAAGTAATACGGCAGATCATTTTGAATGAGATCCAAAATTTTAATGCATAACGCAATTAATGCAGTATTTATGTATAAACTAACAGACACTACAGGTAAAAATATTTTATGCAAAAGAAAAAGACGACCTTTTCCTTGTATTGATGGCAAGAGCACGCTGACGTGTCCACTATTAACTAAATTATCTATCTATTTTTACATTTTGTATTATAATGACGTGTTTAAAAATAGTTAAAATCCTTTGTTCACATTTATTATAATAAAATTGTAACAAGGCACCTTAGATTTTATGTTTCCCTGGTGAACTTTTTGCCCTTGTAGCTAACGAGGGGCACTAATTCGCTTATTGTGATAAAATAAATGTACTTTAATTCAAGTATTGTACATCTCAATTATGTTCATTTATTTTCAATTGATTAATAGCAGTAGGTACTCAAGGATGGCACCGATTATTTACCTCCAGGATGTTATGAAAACGCAATACCGAACGTACTGATAGCATAACAACTATTAATGAGAATAACAACTGTTGTTGTGAGTAGGGAAAGACCTCCACCCATCCGTGGGAGTCCTCTACTATACCTATATATGGCCATAAAGACTGTCACAATTAAAAATAATCAACATATTACATTTGAATTTGGAATCTGTCATTTTTTTTCAGTTCTGTCAGTTTTCTCGTTTTGGCGCCAATCCATTGTACAATATTTTGCGATATTAAAATGGAGTGGGGTGATAAAGAGAACCGAATCGCTGTGATTGGATGACACAAAGTAGGTATGGAGCCAAATGCAATTGTTTAAACTCTACAAACGCTTGGTATTAGTATAATATTTGTGAACCGGGCTTAATAGGTACAATGAGACCTCCTCTATTTGTGACAGAAAAAGATCTGGCCGTCCACGTAGTGTTCTTACGTAAAAGGTGGTCAAAGCAGTAAGGGAAAGAAATCGAAAGTCCGAAAGCAAAAGATTTTATCTAGGGAAATGAAGATAGCACCTAGAACAATGTCACGTGTTTTAAAAGATGACTTAGGACTTGCAGCCTATAAGAGACGTATTGGTCATTTCTTTACTGATAATTTAAAAAAGAATAGGGTAGTAAAATCGAACCAACTACTGAAGCGATACGCAAAAGGGCGTCCCTTTGCGTATCGCTAACAGAAAAATTTTGTTCATGCATAAGAAAATTTTTACAATTGAGCAACATTATAACAAACAAAATGACCGTATTTATGCTCAAAGCTCTAAAGTAGCCTCCCAATTAGTCGACATAGTGCAATGTGGCCACTATTCGACTTCAGTGATGGTTTGGTGCGGTATTAGATATGAGGGAATGACTGAGTTATGCTTTTGTGAAAAAGGTTTAAACATCGGCACAAGTGTGTCAAGATAGCAATCTTGTAGGTAGTGAAGCCCCTTAACAACACCATGATCAATAACCAAGAATGGTCCTTCCAGCAAGACTCGGCGCCGGGTCATAAAGCTCGGTCAACGCAGTGTTGGTTAGAAACGAACGTTTCGGACTTCATCAGAGCTGAAGACTGGCCGTCGTCTGGTCACGATTTTAATCCGCTGGATCTTGATTTATGGTCAGGCTTAGAGAGTACGGCTTGCCCTAAACGCCGTGATAATTTGGAGTCCCTAAAACAATCCGTACGATTGGCAGTGAAGAATTTTCCCATGCAAAGAGTCCGTGGTTCTATTGATAACTGGCCTCAACGTTTAAAGGACTGTATTACAGCCAATGGATACCACTTTGGAAAAGATTTTTATAGTTTAAATTGTTTTATATTTATGTATTAAACTAACACACTGTAAAAGTTTTTTTTTTCTTAGTTTCAGTATTTATGGCAAGACTAGGTTTAGAATGAGATAAAATTCGAAGTGTAAAAATATTTACTGCTGTAACCTGATAACCTTTAACTATTATTCCCTTTAATTTCAAATATGCTCCAACCTATATATGGTCTTTGAATATACAGATTAATTAATAACCAGCTTGTATATTACCCTGAATTAGAGATAACCGAAAAAAAAACAACAATTACAATGAAGCTCACCCTCCACGCGCGCATTGTACAATCTAAAAGTAAGAATTCATTTTTTTTTATATTCACACGATTTTGAAGCGGTTCAAAGTATGCCACGAAAACAGGTTTGATATTAACATTCAAGGACTGCATGACCTCGAGTGTTTGCAACACCCGTGAGGGTAAGAATGTAAAAAATGTCGCTCGCATTATAGTTTGTTTGTGAATCCGCTCTGTTTTGATACGAACAGCCATTTTACCTTTCCATTGAAATAGAACCGGCAAAAAGAATCATTATCAATGCTTACATATGTTGTTATAGAAATATAATTTCAATATTTTTACTATTGAGAGGCTCCTTTGCACAGAATGCCGGCTAGATTATGGGTATCACAACGACGCCTATTTCTGCCTTTGAAGCAGTAATGTGTAAGAATTACTGTGTTACGGTCTGAAGGGTAGTGAAATTACTGGGCAAATGAGACTTAACATTTAATGTCTCAAGGTGACGAGCGGAATTGTAGTGCCGCTCAGTATTTTTGGGTTTTTCAAGAATCCTGAGTGGCATTGCATTGAAATGGGTAGGGCGTATCAATTCCTGTCAGCTTAACGTCCTGCTCGTCCATCCCTTATTTTCATAAAAAAAATAATCATTTATGTCTTACACAATGGAACAATAAGTAATATTATTCACCTTCCAAAATCGGCAGTGCTCTAGGGCAGTATTTCCTCACCAAGTTCTGATCCTTATTTTATTTATAAGATGGTACAGGTCGTATCAATTACCATAAGCTGAACGTCCTGTTCGTCCTGTTATTAGGTACCACCCTATACTTAAAAAAATGGAAAAGGTTTTCTTCATTCTTCGTTATAATTCGAAAACTTTTCAACGTTATAATTCGAAATTTTATACATTATATTATCATAAAAAAAATTAAAAATCTGTTTGAATTGGTACCAGTGTTGCCCTATGATACTCTACATGACACGGTTGACTCAATTTCAAATTAGGACAGCCGTTCGTTGCATAAGGACCGTTTTTTGCTTTTATTAGATAGAGCCAAGCTGACATCCGCTATACCAGATGTCAAAAGATAGACAGGAGAAATGAAGGATAATGTTCTAGACTTAAGTACCTTAGTGGCGAAGAGGATGTAAATACTAAATATTACGTAATAAGAGGCGGTACTGACTAAGTAAAAATTGAAATTCAGTTTAGTATGAAACGTGCATTGAAATTTGACATAGGTCTGAAATAGTAATTACAATATGGCGATGAAGAATAATCCGTCTAAGTTTGAAAGCGTACAGATGCTTAAAACATAGTGGAATTCGGCTATCTCCGTTTTGTGCAAGATTATAGCCGTCATCTGTCAGTCGATCAATGACTGCACGTTTCATACAATAGAAAACTGTGACATTAATAATGCTAACACGAGGAACAAACATAAACTTGTTATGCCTACTACTCGGTTGGGTCGAGTTAGTAAGTCTTTTGTTGGGCAATGCTTCTACAATATGATCCCAGAAAATGTACAAAACAAATGTGTTACGAAATTTAAAAGAATTGTTAAAAACGTTTGTGTGGGAGAGGTTATTATAGCATAAACGATTTTCTTACTGACACAACGGACTGGGAATAAAGCGAACACCCTCAGGCTCTTTAATTATACATGTTTATTGTAAGATATCACATTGTAATCCATATTTTATATTTAAAAAAAAGCCCGCTGAGTTTCTTGCGCCCATTCTTCTCAGGTCTGAGGCAGTCTCTTTTGAATGGGTGGTAGTTTTTAAATCCTATTTTGAATAAAAATATTTGAATTTGAATTTGAATTTAGAGTGAATCGCTTTTTTCTTAGAGAGTTTCGCTTGGCTGCTTAGTGGTATGGGCTGGGGACTACCGTAGCAGTCATGTGATACCAGAGTGGCTGTGCGGAGGAAACAATTTCTAGTGAAACACGCGGCTGTGTTGCATTTCGCACTTTGACGTAATATCCGGTGGTGAAACTCGACTGCTGATTAAACTTCTCTGAGTTGAGTTGAGTCTCCAAACTGAAGTAATTATTTTCAAATACAACAGTTACAGTACGAGTGGGGGGCTCCATTGCACCGGCTATAGCGGTGCCTATTTCTGCTGTGAAGCAGTAATGTCTGAACATTACTGAGTTTCGCTCTGTAGGGCGCCATAGCTAGTGAAATTATTGGGCAAATGAATCTTATGTCTCAAGGTGACGAGCGCAATTGTAGTGCCGCTCAGAGTTGTTGGGTTTTTCAAGAATCCTGAGCGGCACTGCATTGAAATGGGTAGGGCGTATCAATTCCTATCAGCTGAACGTCCTGGTCGTCCATATATTTTCATAAAAAAAAATAATCATTTATGCCTTACACAATGGAACAACAAGTAATATTATTCATCTTCCAAAAACGGCAGTGCTCCAGGGCAGTATTCCCTCACCAAGTTCTGATCCTTATTTTGTTTATAAGATGGTTTACTTAGCATGGTCTTATAGCTTGTTTCAATATCTTTCAGATACATTCACTCAAATCATCATAATTATAAGCAATCTATTAAAACACGTAAAATAATACGTATTGAGAGAACGCTGCGTGAGCGCCAAAATCACGCCGATCTGAAGCGATCAGAGTTTCCGGGAACGGAAAGGTTCTAATGTAATTAAAAACGAAAGATTAGTAATATGCTATTAGCTAATGAATAAAGTTATGGCATACTAATTAAGTAACAGATGATTATGTTATAGCTTTATACTTACACTATTAGCCTTATAATCGAAACTGTTTTTTTTATATGGAATAGGAGGACAAACGAGCGTACGGGTCACCTGTTGTTAAGTGACCACCGCCGCCCACAATCTCTTGCAACACCAGAGGAATCACTGGAGCGTTGCCGGCCTTTAAGAAAGGTGTACGCGCTTTTTTGAAGGTACCCATGTCGTATCGTCCCGGAAACACCGCACAAGGAAGCTTATTCCACAGCTTTGTAGTACGTGGAAGAAAGCTCCTTGAAAACCGCACTGTGGAGAACCGCCACACATCCAGATGGTGAGGATGATATCCTAACTTGTGGCGTGTCGAGCGAATTTATTATTAGGATATTAATAAAACATTATTTTTTTAATTATAAAATATTATAGGGCGCTTTCAACGTTCGATCATATTGAAACAAGCATATTGGCCAATAATGTAACAAATCCATCAAAAAAATTCATTAAATTATCTCTTTAATTTGTCTAATTTTTATAGACTTTCAATATACTTCTTCTTCCCGTGTCTCTCCGACTAGCGAAGAGGCAGTCAACTTTGTAAATTCAACTTTTTGTTCTTCGCAAGGCGAAATAGTTCTGCCGCACTCGCGATTCCTGTTCACTCTCGGATGTTGCGCAGCGAAGACTTTCCTACGTCTCTTCTTCCGGCACATTTTCCTATCATGATTAGTTGTAGGAGTTTGTACCTCTCGTGCCTAAACAGGTGCCCCAAATATGCGACTCTCCTCTCGATGGTTTGCATGAGTTCGCGTTTTTGATTGAAGCGGCGCAGAACTTCCACATTCGTGAACTTGGAGTTCAACTAATTGCCAACATACGTCTATATACCCACATTTCGAAAGCTTCTATACGTTTCCTGAGGTCTAATACAATATACTATCGTATAGATAAACAAAGCGTGTGAGAGGGAAAAACACGTCTAAAGAAGATACAGCAAGAAAGAAAAAGGTAGGCAAATTGTTTCTGGCACCGATTTTGATAGGAAAATCGTAAGCAGTCAGCCACTTTTTTCATTAGTTCCTTAGTATTTTAAATATTTAACCACTTTACCAGTGGGAGTCTCCTTTGTATGGGATGCCGGCTAGATTATGGGCACCACAACGGCACCTATATCTACTGTGAAGCAGTAATGTGTAAGCATTACGGTGTTTCAGTCTGGAGGGCGCCGTAGCTAGTGAAATTACTGGGCAAATAATACTTAACATCCTATGTCTCAAGGTGACGAGGGCAATTGTAGTGCCGCTCAGAATTTTTGGGTTTCTCAAGAATTTTGAGCGGCACTGCATTGTAATGGGTAGGACGTATCAATTACCATCAGCTTAACGAAAAAACTAACCAATGCACACATTGACAAATCAAAATTTATCACGCATTGGGGTTATTTTCTTAATTTAACAATACAACAAATTAATCAACTGTTACTGTCAACAAATTGCACTTTTAACTTAAACACTTTAAACCTTTACGTAATAGGCATAAAAGGCATATAGGGCCTTTATTTTCTCTTAATTGATTCCCTTAGAATTCTTTTTGACGTCATTTCTAACAATACCACCGCTTCGGAAACAATGTTTTTTTATGAAAATAAGGGACGAGACGAGTAGGACGTTCAACTGATGGTAATTGATAAGCCCCGCTCCATTCCAATGCAGTGCCGATCAGGATTCTTGAAAAACCCCAAAAATTCTGAGCGGCACAACTGTGCTCGTCATCTTGAGACATAAGATGTTAAGTCTCATTTGCCCGGTAATTTTACTAGTTACGGTGCCTTTCAGACCGAAGCACAGTAATGCTTATAAATTTCTGCTTCACGGCAGAAATAGGCGCCGTGATGGTACCCATAATCTAGCCGGCATCCTGTGCAAAGGATCTTCCCACTGGTGAAATGGCACTCTGAGAGAGAAGAAGCGGCCAAGAAACTCTCCTAGCATCCTTTTATTGCGCTCTTTTTAATAAAATATACAATATTGTGCTGTCATTGTTATTGCTATAAAATAATCTAATCTAGTGCCAGGCTGCCGATCACTTAGATATTCAGCTGTGTGATGTATAGCTATCTATTTTTCAGAAGCGCACAAATTTTCTAACGTTTCAGTCATCGTGGAATACCGACTCATCTTTAAATTTGAACGCTCAACTAAGAAAAGTCCTCCTAGGCCTGATTTCTGCACATCCTCGATCGTAAAAGCGATTTTCAGAACTGATCAATGTTATACTTTCACTTTTCATACCTATTCAAAGCACGAAAAATCCATCTATTATCTAGTAAGTGAGAGATGTCGTTTAATTTGTCTTTTGATTGAACGAATCATCAAATTCTCCGGTGTTACAAGAAATGTATATAACAAAAACCCATTGTTAATTATTATGAGTAATTTCTTTAGTTACGTATTCGTTACATCTTATTTATTACTAAGTGAATAGAGGTCATAAGGATGTTATTACTATTAAAATAAATACGTCATAATATTGACGTATTTATTTGTGACATTCTTGGCTAAGAGAGACAAAGAGAGAGAGAGAGAGGGAGAAAGAAATTCTTTCTGAATTTCAAGCACCCATAGTTCTTAAACTATTTTGAAAATATTGGGATAAGATTTGCAATATGTCACTCCTGGAACAAATTGGATCTGACAACGGGGTGACTCTACAAAGGATTACGGGACATAATGGTTCATTGGCATAAAAGGCATTTATTTTCTCATAATTGATTCCTTTAGAATTCTTTTTGATGTCATTTCTAATATACTACATACTACTACCACTTCGGAAACAAATGGCGCTCTAATAGAGATGAAGTGGCGCAAGAAACTCTCCCAGCATCATTAATGCAGCGGATAAACACATATTATCTTATATAAAATTCTCGTGTCACAATGTTAGTTACCTTACTCCTCCGAATCGGCTTGACCGATTCTCATGAAATTTTGAGTGCATATTGAGTAGGTCTGAGAATCGGACAACATCTATTTTTCATCCCCCTAAATGTTAAGGGTGGTCCACGACAATTTTTTTTTTAATATTTTTGACTTTTTTTTTAATTTATTTGATTATGAAACATTAAAAAATAAATACAACTTCAAATTTTCACCCATCTACGATAAACAGTTACTTTTGTATCGCGATTTTAATATCGGCAATACAACGTTTGCTGGGCCAGCTAGTCTTATACATAAAATTCTTGTGTCACAATGTTTATTTATTTATTTTTGTTATGTTATATTGTTAGTTACCTTACTCCTCCGAAACGGCTTTACTGTTTTTTCCCAAATTTTATATGCATATTCAGTAGGTCTGAGATACGGCTACTATCTATTTTTCATCTCCCTAAATGTTAAGAGTCCACCCCAAATTTTTTTTTTTTATTTTTTTTTTATTTTATTATGATTTAGCATTAAAAATACATACAAATTTAAATTTTCGCCCTTCTACGATCTACAACTATTTTTGTATCACAATTTTTATATTATTCTGTTCCATCCACCAAACTGATATAGGGTTGCAAGATGGCAATCGAATACAATAATTGTAGTACGACATATTTGGTAGGTGTGAGAATCGGTTGCATCAAAATTTGAATAATTGATTTTTTTTATATGTTATATGGCAATACGACGTTTGCTGGGACAGCTAGTATCTTTATAATAGTGAGCACCTTGTATCGTCACACCACTTAAGAAGCACCTCTTCACAACCAGAGTAATGTTAACTTCAAATTTTCACCTATCTACAATCAACAGGTACTTTTGTATCGCGATTGTAATATCGGCAAAACAACGTTTGCTGGGTCAACTAGTAGATTAATAAAATATTATAATAAACTGTACACAAAATAATTTTATGCTGAAGGATAAGAATAATGCGAAGTATAAAAATCAAATAAAAAATAATATACGACAGGATTTGAGTGCTAAAAATATTGCGTAATTAACGCAAATAACGACTCGAGGGTTTCTACTAGCGTTTCTCGGTAGATGAATTTCAGCTGATGGTAATTGATACGCCCTGCCTTTGACAATGCAGTGCCACTCAGGATTCTTGAGAAACCCAAATATCCTTAGCGGCACTACAATTGCGCTCGTCACATTGAGACATAAGATGTCAAGTCTCATTTGCCCAGTAATTTCAGTAGCAACGGTGCCCTTCAGATCGAACCCTAGAATGCTTACACATTACTGCTTCACGATAGGAATAGGCAACGTTGTGGTACTCATAATCTAGCCGGCATCCTGTGCATATTAGCCTCCCACTGTTAGAAGGTTGGTAGGTCTATCCCGGGTCGGTTAATCCCAGCAGATAAAGTCTGGCCGATGACAGTTGGTATTGAAATAATTTGCAATTTTTTTAATGGCAGCTGTAATGCAACGTCAATGATATGAGAAACAAAATGGCGATTATTTTGGTTCCGGTGAGGTTCCTTTTTGTAATTTTAATTTCGGGCTTGCCATCTTTTCTAAAAATGAATAATGTAGCATTTGTGGGCGCCCGTTGCGACTACGCCTGTGGTATCTAGTTGGAGCGCAGCGGAAACCAATTCTTATTTGCCGCCTTTTTCCAGAGCAATTTTCGCCAGCCTATCGATTACATGGCATGATTTGAGAGCGACCTAAAAAGGACGCAATTTGACAGTGACGTTTGGTTAAAGTTAATCGTAACTGTAAAATGTAATCAGCACTAGCTGTCATAGTATCTTATTTCTTATACTACTGATATCAAAAACAACTATTATGACACAGATACGAGTATCCGGTTCTGTAATTCTTTATTTCCTACACATTGTCCCTAATTCAAAACAGTTAAATACAGACTTTTGTAATCGCAATGGTCTTTGCAAGATTGCCAAAGTCACCCTCGTGAACAGGACGTTTAAGGTCCGCATTCCAAAAAATGTCTACTTTATCTGGCGAAGTGTGTTTTGTCACTGTCTACTATTTCAGTATTGAAACTGTGCAAAAAAGAGACAAAATGGACTTCATCACGGTTTATTAATTATTGATAGGCCTTTTCGAATATCGTCCTAAGATAATTCAAATTCAAATATTTTTAATCAAAACAGCATAATGGTATGGATAAAAGGCCAAAACTACCACGCATTCTAAAAAGTATGCCTCAGACCAGAGATGAACGGGTGCAACAAACTCAGAGAGAAACGTATTTAAACAATTCTTTTGAATTTCGTAATACATTTGTTTTGAACATTTTCTGGGATCTTGCTCTAAAAGCATATCCATACGTCGCCCAACAAAGACTTACAAATACAACTTAGCCATTATAAGTTTATTTATGTCTGTTCCTGGTGTTAATTATTACAGTTTGTTGCAATTTCACTTATGTGCCGATGTGCATACATTACATTATCGAGTAGTAATATATTGAGAAGCAACGAAAGAGAGAATATTTTCAAGTAACGATCTAGCGGGGGTTGAACTCGCAAACCATACTTTGATATCACTTAATAGGCTCTCATCAATAAGCTCGTAAAATTGAGTCGAGATAAGCAATATTCATACTTTGAAAGTATCCGACGCTAAAAGTACATATTTGCTATATAATTATGATGTATTAATTCAAATAAATAAACTATAATCCGTGAATTAAACAACCAAGAGAAACTAAAAGATTCCTAATCAAGTTTAATCTATTTCTCATGACAATAAACAATAAATTTTGCCACATCCATTAATTAAAAATAAAAAGTGAACCGTGGTAAGTTCCTGTGAAAGTTTCAAAACACTGCGATCCACTTGAGTATCAAAACAATACGAACTTACATGGACATTGAGGGAACTCTGCGAATTCATATTAACTGCGAACACTTCTGTACTTCCCGTCACCTTATTGGCCACACAATCCAAGGATCTCATTGCACAGATAACATATGACCACAGATTCACTAAACACACGTTTTTTTTACACAAAGAGAACACAACTCCGTCACGTCCGTGTATTAACAGCGTCTTATAGCTAATGTTTCTATTATAGTTATAGCATGTTTGGAATTGAATATAAAGTAGTGTTTCTACTCATGATAATGTCGAGTGACTGACACGAGCGATTCTTGCGTGTGCGCATGGTTAATGAATAAGTTTCACTAGATGTGACTTTTGTGCACATTATTTTTAATAAACAATGATGGTAATTATAACTGGTTATTAGCATAAATATTTCGTTATATTGTCATTATTAATTTAAAATTTAATTGCCGTCAGTGCATGCACATAATAATATATATTTTTCTCAAGCTCTTTGAGGCAACATTATAGTTTTTTTTATGTTTCTTTCTGTTGATAAATGCGTTAAATGAAAAATACACACATATATTTTTTTTAATGTTCAATTTCAAATAAATTATGAACACAAATATTTATCCATTAGTTTACTTTAATAACAACTGAGTAAGAATTTGAAATGAATGTAATCTTTAGACGAATTTGAAAAAATATTGTAATTATATATCAATTATTGTTCTTTTTAGGCATTTTATATTATGAGAGTAAATGGTACCTTCACTTATAAAGTAATATCTATTAACAACACACCTATTAGTCACAGTTGTACACACGGAATAGGAAAATAGATGAATGTGTGTGCGATGAGTCATCGAATATAGTGTCAACGTTTGATGATTATAATCACATTAAATAACTGTAGGTAATAAAAATATTTTTTTCATCTCAGATAATAGATGGTTACCTAAATCAAAGTGACATCATTCTCGGCCGTTTTTAATAACCTATCTATCCTTAGTTTAACTTACTAGAGGTAGACAAAAATATCCTTTTACGCTTACTGACATTTCAATAATCTATCGACAGATAGCATTGGACTATAACTAATATTGGACATGACTACACATAGATAGATAAGATCGTGTCATTAAACGGTGACTAGAGATACGTTATTGAAAACGGCCGTCTCTCAACTATCACAAATTTTGAAAATTTAAATAAAAAAAGAGAGATGTCTTAACTAACTCACTGCCATCGCACCAAAAATTAAAAGTAAATAATAAGTTAACAGTTTATAAAACACTTAACTGATATACACTTAATAGTCAACGAATAAAAAATTACATTACCTTTATCAAATCGTTTATTAAATTACTGGCCGGCCAATTAACGAAAGCCTCTTCCATGTATTTATGTTTGTAAAGCTGGTTGTGTGAGTCATTCAAGTTAAGCGTATACGAAACACGAAATATCTGTTACGAAAAGTTGTATGTGGGTCGGCTTTTAAGAAATTAAGAAAAGAGTGCTTAAAAACGGTTCAAAAGTTGTATCAGCTACGACACGAAACCCCCTACTAACGACAGTTTTAATATATCCATATTAAAGATTCCTGTGATAATCTATTTGACCAATATGTTGCTTTCTTTAACTTCAAATAAAATCTGATACTTTTATACATTGTTATTCTAAAGGTGATTGTTGAATACTTTGTTTAAGCAAAGTGTGAATTTTTTTTATGGAAAATTAGGACAAACGAGCGTACGGGTTCACCTGGTGTTAAGTGTTCACAACAGCCCGCATTCTCTTGCAATACCAGAGGAATCACAGGAGCGTTTCCAGTCTTTAAGGAAGATGTACGCGGTTATTTTTAAAGGTAACCATGTCGTATCGTCGCGGAAACAACGCAAAAGGAAGCTTCTATTCATTCGAAGCAATCTACAGAACGTGGAAGAAAGCTCCTTGAAAACCGCACTGTGGAGGACCGCCACACATCCAGATGGTGGAGATGATATCATATATAACAGCTCTTTGGAACACTCCCCGTGATAAATGCGATAAAAGACAGCATTAACATTCAAATTTAAAACTCTCTTTCCTTGTGGCTCTCCACTACGGGAGGCAAGCCGTCGGCTTACCGGACTTCGTCCTGTTTTATAACTTGCGAAACAGATCTTAAACTCTATTGATATTTGTCCACTCCCGAACGTTTCGGAGCCATGATTTCTGTCTTCGACCATCACTTCCTGCTTCTTGCCTTCTATTTTGCCCACCATAAGAAGTTGTAATAGGTCGTATCTCTCGTGACGTGTGACCCATGAATACTAATTCGCTTGGTTTGATGGACTGTAGCAGTTTCTTCCGACGCGCTAGAGTACCTCAAAATTCAAAACTTTCTGAGTCCACTGATGGGTTACATTCGAACGAAATCTCGAACACTTCTTTAAACTGCTGTATATTTTATTTTAAGGTCCAGGCTTCGCTTCCGTATACATATAACAATGGGGTATTCGAACTCTGAGCTTAATAGGTAACTTGTAACTTCACAATACTTTTACATCATTGGGGTCACTTCGGCAGTTTCAATCTAGGTTCGCGTTTTTTGTCCCCTAATCAACCCCCTTCAGATTTGGACCAATGATTTGATGCACTATCTATTGGTTGTAAAATCAAAAGGCCCCAATATACGTATAGGAATTCCGATTATAAACTAAGCAAAGTTTCAACGAAGTCGATTTTACACTCCAAAAAGATAAGTTTCAAAAATTCCATAAAATACAATATCCCGGTTTAAGTGAAATTTAACGTTAACGGTAGCTCTGACTTTAACATTGACTGCGGAATGTGTTGCACCATCATATTCCTTGGCATTGTTAAAGTTAAAGTTAAAAGTGACATATCATAGTATAAGATCCTGCTGCTCAAATCTGCAGGTACATGTTTTTTTTATTAAAGTAATTTTAAATGAACGTTGAGCGAGTAAACAATTTATCAGCAATAGGTTGTCTATAAAAATCGCAATTAACTGTAGTTAATTTTAGTAAAATTTATTAAAAAAACATATACTTACTTAGTTGCAATTTATATCAAAATATTAATTATACGGGATTTATTAGAGAACAACAGAAGATAGAACAACAATGTTTAGAATATATATGTCTATCTGTTTGTTTGCACTTGCATCACGCAAAATCTACTGCACGGAATTCAATGCAGATCTTACAAATATACTGGTAGCTAACTTCAAATACACTTCTCTTGCAATTAATCAATTTATTCAAACAAAACATATCATATAACTATATTTACAATAGTATGAATAGATAAAATTAAAACTATGTGGAAGTGTACCAAGAATACTGGCAGCATTTCCGCGCTGGATAGCTAGGCTGATCCGTTGACCGTGATAGCTGCCAGCGCTTGGGTTTTCAGTAGCCTTATTGAGGCGCGAAGATAGTATTTTGAACATTCTCCGCGCCTCTGAGCCCCACGGGCCAAGTGTCTCGACACCAAACGGCACAAAGATGTATGACTCACTGAGACCAACATATTTGCGACGCTTGCCGTCTTCAGCAGTCGAAGCAGCAGCCCCAGCACCAACTGACGTAACTTGGACATGAGAAGGAGCCAGAGTGGCGACGCAAGTCACGTCCCACACCAGCGCCCTTCCCCGTGCCCAAGCCACCAGCGTCATTCCATCAGGACTTGCCAGTGCTTGCTTCTTTTGTGTATTGTGATTGACATTGAGAATCATTTATATACAAATGCAAGGCACTACTCTAAACTGAGATCCTTAATTATCTACTTTGACAATATCTATGCACTTGAGATAAAACATGATAAGATATTTTTAAGACATTTATATTATCTACTTAATATTGTGAGTGCATGCTGTGTTGGTTGACTTATATAATAAATTTAACGGATTAATAGTATATTCATTTTTCTTCTTAGTAAATATAATTAAGTTATTTGTATAAGAACCTGAGCATAGGTATAAAATTTATATTTTTGCAAAATGTATTTGCGCGCGCCTGGCAATGTTATGACCCCGACTTAATCGACTGGCTTATTTTTGAAGTTATACATATAGTAACACAAAAGTAACAGGGTGAAGTTAGTTCCTAAAATTTTCGGACGTTTGCGACAATCTTTTTTTTTTTGTTTCTTCATCCATTATATACAGCTGTATTCGTTATTTGATAATTAATTGTCAAAGCCATCGTTGCAAGATTTTTACAATATTGTTCTTTCTACAAACGTAGAATAGCACGAGGAATTAATAATTTTAAGGATATTTGCTTTGTTAGTCCAAAGAAGTATAACTTCTTGCGTGCATACATAAGTACACACACAGTTTTCTTTCTTTTATTATTTAAACATAAAACTACAACGTATAATAATTGCATACTGCCTCTAACATATTTTTGGAAGAAAATAAATAATATTATTAAAACTTTAGGAGTTCATTTAGCCCCGCTACTCATCAGCCAGGTCTGCACCTCCAAGTTGGGGTATAGGAGAGGTATGGAACAAGTTTTCAACTTGCCTCAAATACCTACCCAAAAATACCCTAATATTATGAAATATTATTGAAAAATATTTTTAAGTATATGAAATATTTTTTGTTATGTACACAACAACGTCTGTCGGGTCAGCTAGTTTCTCATTAAAAAATTGCATTTGCTGAAAATATCGTGCGTGATAGAAGAGCATCTGTAATGGATAGATTAAGATATAAAAAATTAATACCTTGTTACTGTAACCGATTTTGATTGACAAGTCGTGAACAGTCTGCCATGCTTGACATTAACTCCTAAGTATTTTAAATATTAAATGACTAACTAACGCACACATTTCAATTGGTAATGCATTATGTTTTAACTTTAAATCTCATTAACATCTTGACTGTTACCTCTCCATATATTCTTGATAATGTTATGTATACAAAGGCACAGAAGTTAATTTGCTAGAAATTGTAATAACCATAATGTTAACATAAACTTATAGTGCCTACTACTCGGCTTAGTAGTTCAGTAAGTCTTTTGTGGGGCGTTGTATATGTTTTTACAACAAGATCCCAGATAATGTTCAAAACAAATGTATTACAAATATCAAAAGAATTGTTAAAAACGTTTGTGTGGTAAAGGTTAGTATAACATAAATTACTTTCTTAATGATAACACTGATTGGGAATAGAGTGTTAAAAAAAGAAGCCCGCCGAGTTTGGTGCGCCCGTTCTTCTCAGGTCTGAGGCATACCTTTTTGAATGGGTGGTAGTTTTTTACTTTCAATAAGTGATTTTATTCAATATAAAATCACTCTAAGCAACGACCGACTTAGGAATAACGACATTACCGTACATTCATTGCAATGATCTCCCTTGCACCCACACACACGTTCGTTCACGCCTTGTTCCCATCTGGCTAGGCAGAGACAATAGAATGCCATTTGTTTCTATCCTTACAAACCTCACGAGCTTCCTCTACATTCATTACTCTATTCATAGATGCTCGCCGGTTTCGGGTGCTTCGGACCTTTCCTATTCTGAGAACGTCCCCAATTTGGTCGACGAATGTTCTACGAGGTCTCTGCGACGGACTTGCCCACACACACTTGTCTTATATATTTAATGTGTCATTCTTTCTTCACTCATTCGCTCCACGTGTCCAAACCATTTCAGCATTCCTTTCTCAGTCCTTGTCAGACCATCTTCTTTCAGACCACAGCACGCTAGTATTACCGGATTTGGTTTTCTATCAATCAGTTTCACCCCACACATACTACGCAGTGATCGCATCTCAAATGTGTTAATTCTGCTTCTATGCTTCTTCTGCCATACCCAACTCCCACTACCGTACATTAACGTGGCGACAAGCACTCCATTATGGACAGCCATTCGCGTTGATTCAATGATTATCATTGTTTTAATCTCACAGTTTAAAATCTTCGATCATTTATACGTCTAGGGATTGACAGCTGCGAAAGCATCGAAAAAATTGAGGTAGACAGTTAACCTCTATTTTAAGCAAATCACGTACACTTACACAAAGTGACATATACAAATCGCGAGTGTAAGACGTAGCTTGTCACGCACACTAAAGTATATAAACCCGGCCTGTTTTCATCGGTTGTTAAGCAGTAAGAGACTCTATCTAGACGTTTTAATTATCTAAGTTTAAAACATTGCAATCTACATGTCTATTTATAGCATGTAAATATTAATCCTTCATTTATTTTTGTTTTATAATCGACACTTATACTGATAAAAACTATCAGTTACATGTCAACAGATTACAAATATATGTTTACCCGCACGGACTGTCACAGACGCTGACAATCCTCATAATGGCCGCCTATCGGCCTGTAGTAGTGTTAGTGTGTGCGTGGGGCTATGTATTTAAACGTTAATCATAATAATAACGTTGGTGCTACACTGTTATGTAAGGTGAAACGGAGTCCTTATTTTTTTACTAGTCCGTGGTTTACCCGATATAATATATGTATTTTTGAGTAAAATAACATCACGATATTTTTTGGATATTTCGGCCTCCAAAACAATAATATGTAACGACAACAATTAAAAGCCGGTAAAGTAAAAGACTATACTAAGACTTTACTTGCGTAAGACTTAGCTGAGTGTGATAAAATGAAACTTTTCATTGGGCTATTTTAGCTTAAACTCGGTATAAAGCGCGTACACCTTCCTTAAACGCCAGCACCGCTCCTGTGATTCCTCTGGTGTTGCAAGTGAATATCAGCGGCAGTGATGACTTAACACCAGGTGACCTGTACGCTCGCTTATCCTCCTTTTCCATAAAAAAAATTCAGCTGTCAAATGACTATAACAACGAAATCAAAGATTATGCTAAGTTTTACGTAACTAACAACAGTGGCTCCTTCGCTTAAGATGCCGGCTAGATTATGGGTACCACAAGGGTGCCTATTTCTGCCGTGAAGCAGTAATGAGACAACATCTTATGTCTCAAGGTGACGAGCGCAATTGCAGTGCCGCTCAGAATTTAAGGATTTTTCAAGAATCCCGAGCGGCACTGTAATATTCCGGCAGGGCGTATCAATTACGGTCAGCTAAACTCCTTGCTCATTTCGTCCCAAATTTTCATTAAAAAAAAAGATTATGCTATGCTTACACTCAGCTAAGTTTTACATAAGTAAAGTCTGAGCAAAGTCTAAGTATCCTGTATAGAGGTCTCAGCCTATGTACTTTTTAAGGTTCAAGATCCGAATAATAATTACCCAGTATCGCATACGCCAGTGTAGTTTAACAAATTAAAATTTACACAGAGTTTTAATTATATTAAGTCCGCTGTATCAACAAATATTAAAAAAAAAACAAGATGGCGAATTATAAAAAGGCTGCAAATAAAAAAAATGTTTTACAGACGAACGGACGGACTAACGGGGTTTCAGTAATCGGGTTCAAAATGTTAGCTTTCGGGTACGCAACCAAAAAACCTTAGATTATTTATACATCTCTCTATGTAGATGTTATTCTTGTTAGGCAACGCATGACAATAGGCCATATTTATTAGTTTAGTATGCTTGACAAGTTACGTTTTACACTCGCGATACCTATGCTACTTTGTGCGCGTACTTTAGTGTGCGTGCGTTGCGTTTGAAAATAGAGGTTAAATGTACGCCGCTATTTTTTTTGATGTGTTTACACAGTCTATCTAGACGTATAAATTATCTAAGCAAAAAAACCCTTCAAAGGCAAAGTATCCCAACAATCCTATTTTCGAACTACTAAGGAAACTATTTTATTGCGGCATTTAAGTTGTTGGTTAAATAAGTTGGCTAATGTTGGTAACATTAGCTAACATTAGCCAGATGTTGATTATAGATATGAACCTTCAACCAAACCTCTTCAAACTGCCTCAATATTGACAAAACAATTTTAAAGATGTATTCACGTTTTATAAGGGACCATTGTTGGCACAAGAGGAAGTTATATTAATTAAAAAGATTTTATTTTTTTTGCAACGTAGTATTTATAGTGTGAATGGTGATGCGGTCAGAGACTTAAGAAATCTAAATCAATATTTCTGTTGCGCTATCGCGGGCGCTACAAAAGTCAGTGCCTTAAGAACAACTGCAGCTCCGACTACAAATCATAAGAAAATCAAAGGGAAAACAGGCGAGAACGTTTATATGGAAAAATTGCTGCTAATGTATCATTTAAATTTCCATTCAAAGCCTAGACTAGGCCCATGCTGCTATCAAATCAGTTCATAAAAGAGTAACACGCTGACGAGTAACTTTTAAACTTATAATAATAGTGAGAAGTGTATATTATAGACTCAACAACTATCTAGATCAGTCTGTAAGTACCTTTATGTAACATAGGTCACAGTACACGTATATATCTCCTAGTTGCTAACAATGCCTTTCACCTTGTGACTCATTTCACATTGGAGTGCCTTCGAATGTTTCATTAGCTGCTTACTGCCTGAGCGGCCAGCCGCGCGAGGCAAATCGTCGGTCGTTCAAGACGTGCCAAGTCCGAGGCAAATGTACGTGCTACTACTGTGTGCCGCGCCCGAAGCTTTGCCGCGCGTACTCAAGACGGTTGTGTTTAGCCGTGCTTGTTTGAAGAAACGATGGGATCGTTTCTCTGGTTCTGATAGTAAGGGTTTCGTCAATATTCTGAACACAGGCCTTAAAATTCTAACGGCGTTCTCCACAACTCTTCTTGCTCTGGGCAGCCTGTAATTCGTTTTTGTACAAGTCGAAGAATTAAAATTAAAGCAGTGGTTGGTATAGCTTTCCCAACAAATTTTATGTATTTATATTTACGATATAACCTGCGGGCACGCGCGGTCTCTGTCCGACTCCACGTTAAGCTGAGAGCTCGATGCTCAGGCTCAGCCTGTCCGTGGCTCGGCCTTGCCGCGCCCGACAGTCTTGAGTCAAAGGCGGATTCCCGTGGCAAACGTGCGACGCTTCCTCGGGAGATTGCTTGCTCAGTCAGTACTCGGCTATTGATGTATCTAGTTAGTAGTTATATAGTATTCTAGCTTCTGCTCGCTACTTTATCAGCTTTGAGTATCGCGCTCAAACGGGTAGGTTATAAAGAGTTTCAATTATATTCTAAGAAATAAATATAAACATCGGTTTTATTTGGATTGTAATTAGATTTTTTTATGAAAATAAGAGACGAGACGAGCAGCACGTTCGGCTGATGGTAATTGATACTCCTTGCCCATTATAATGCAGTACCACTCAGGATTCTTGTAAAACCCAAAAATACTGAGCGGATACGAAACACAGTAGTGCTTACACTTTACTGCTTCACGGCAGAAATAGGCGCCGTTATGGTACCTGTGCAAAGGGGCCACTGGTAATTGTAAATGTAAATGCGTATATTATTATGAGTTATAATGGAATTACTAACTACAACATACTTACAAAAAATTTTATTGCCATTCTACTTACAGAATATATTAAGTTCTTAAATTACATTTCGAGATATCTTCTAGAATACAAACAAGAGCTTACCTTTGACTGCTTCAAGGTGTGGAGCATTGAAGGGCGATGGGCTTGTGGTAGCTGATTTCTTTGCGTTTCTCTTTGGAAATGGCTCTGCTTCAGCTCAACAGTAGAACTAGATGAAGTGCTAACGTTATCTTTAAAGGACATACAGTGTAATGAATGTATTCTATTACATCTAAACGCACTTTCTGGCTTTTTGAAAGAAACACAGGCCATTTTAAAATATGAGAAACATAACAAATTGTTCTTATAAAACCACTTTGCAATGTCTTCAACACTTATATACATAGCATACTAGTAATAAAATTTTAGCTGATATAGAAGATATTAAATCATTACTAATTCCCGTTCTTTATTATGCTCAAAATTATTATGCTAGATGTTTACATATTATTTATAACCGTAGAAAATATGATTTAGTAAGTACAGAATAATAATGTGTCAATTTCTATTTGATTTGATAGAATAAGTACCTAATGTCATGTCGGCAAATTAAAGCAATGATTCTTCTGTAGTAATACCTCAAATACTTATTTGTGAACTCTCATGCTTTTAGCACTACTACAGATTGGGATAGAATGCGTTCCTTTTTTGCATTGGGGCAAGGTTTGTTTCCCTTCGGATGATCTCAGTGCCTGCGCCGTTGCAGTAGCCGATGTTATACTATAGGGCATGGATATGCTTATACCAAGCTCTGTAGTACCGATCGGTGGTACATCACAGCCCTGCTTCGATGCGTCAGACAAAGCAGCATCTGACTGCAAAATACTAGTGTATCAAACTTGGGTTACGGCGCTGGGCTCAAAGGATCCGAACTGTAAAGTTCTAAAGAGGAAATATATCCCTGCCTCCAGATTCTTTATGCGCGAAATCGAAGCACGTTGTCAAAATCGGCGAGGAGCTTTCCAGTTACTGGGTAACCGCGTGCAACGCAGAGCAGCCAAATTGTCGAGGACCCAGTGCTCTGAGAACGGCTGGATTACTTGGCGTTGCGTAGAGACGTCTCGGTTCATTGTGCGTCTTCTACTGCATTTATCACGGGTAGTGTTCCGAAGAGCTGTTTAACCTGATTCCTGCGGCCGATTCCACCTTCGCACGACACGCCACAAGTTATCATCCCCACCATCTGGATGTGTGGCGGTCCTCCACAGTGCGATTTTCAAGGAGCTTTCTTCTACGTACTATAAAACTGTGGAATGAGTTCCTTGTGCGGTGTTTCGGGACGATACGACATGGGTACCATCAAAAAAAGCGCGTACACCCTCCTTAACGGCAGGAAACGCTCCTGTGACTCCTCTGGTATTGCAAGAGAATGTGGGCGGCAGTGATCCACCAGGTGACCCGTACGCTCGTTTGTCCTCCTATTCCATAAAAAATACTAAAACGCTGTCTAAAACCCATTGAGATATAACAAAATGATGTATGGAGGAATTGTCTATCTTATATAGGTCTAGAGAAAAGTCCGTGATGGCATATATCTATCTCTTAAGGGGAACATACTATATCCATTCTAAAGCGGTTATTTAAGAGCTGTTTGCACAAATACGATTCACCCTTATTCACACATCATTGGGGCATCAAAGAAGGTTTTATATAAATCATAAATTACAATTGACTTATTTAAAAAAAAAAGTATTGTATCAATGATGACAGTCATCAGTAAACATTTAATAGAAATTTTACAACTAAAATAAAATTTTAAACTAAGTTTAAAACTGAATCAAAAATGAATTTACCGGAGATAAAGTCATACGAAGAGGAGGCAGTGGATACTGTTGTGTCTGTAATCAATCGAGCCAAAGAACTGCTAGGTATTAGACAAACGCTCAAAGAACTCGCGAGTTAGTACTTTAATTTTACTTTTTTAGTTTTTTTGACAAACAATTTTGTTTAACAAAGATTAAGGATTATGGTTTCTTCCAAGAAGCTGAGTGTAATCCGCCTGGCAAGACAATCTTCACGATTGACTTCGTTTCCGCGCTCTTTAAAGCGCTGGATAGGATTATGTTATAAAGTAATGATCTCATCTTTAGTCTAATGTACTTGAATTTGCACGTTACTTGGAGTTTTTCTTTATTGAAGATATACTTCTTTAGGCGCGTTATGAAAAAATGATGGGAGTGTAATTTTAAGATGCGCGCCTATCACTCTAACTAACAGGGTGAAGTTGGTTCCTAAGATTTTCTGACGTTTGCGACATTCGTTATTTCTTTTTTTGGTTTTTTTCGTCCATTATTAGGATAGGCAAAGGGTTCAAGCCCGTACAGCCGTAATCGTTATTTAAATAATTAATTATCAAAGTCAAACGTAGGTTAGCACGAGGAATAAATAATTTTTAGGATATTTGCTTTGTTATGCCAAGGAAGTATAACTTCTTGCGTGCATACATAAGTAAACACACACTTTTTTATTTGGTAATAATACCTACAGTTGGATTAATTATAAAAACATTTATAATATTCATTTGTTAAAGTGGATAGTATAATATTTAAAATTACAATAGAGGGTCAAATTGTTCCTGTGCTGTGTTGTGTTGTGTGTCTGTATGTGTTGGGTGAGTGTGTGCGTGCGTGTGTTTGTCTATTTTATTCTGTGCATTTTTCTTATTTCAGATTTTAGCTTCAATATAGACAAATAAAATAGATCTAATTTAGAATAATCACTGTTACGTTTTTGTGCAATACAATATTTATATCAATGACATAAATGCTTTCTCAAAATCTTAAATTTCAGAAAGCCGTGACTTCCTCTCACCTCGTGCTAAGATTGGCAGCTCAACACTCAAATGTCCTCTCATCAAAAATAGTGAAATGCTTATCATGAATGCGATAGAGAAGAACTGGTTACTGACTGAAACTCTTCTATATACGCTTAATTATAAGGGAAAATCGCAGGATGAGACGTCGAAGTATTATTATTTTGAGGTGGGTATCAAATATAATGAGCTTCCATGAGACTATTACAAAAACATGTTTCATAACCGACTTCAAAAAGAAGGAGGTTCTCAATTCAATCGGTATTTTTTTTATGTATGCTTACGCTGAGATTTATGATCCGATTCGAGATTCGATCCGAGAATCATGTTGATTCTACTTTAGCTTGATGCGGAATCGTTGCCATTAACGGCCGTTTTCAATAACCTATCTATAGTTTGACTTACGGATACATTGCTGTTACTACTTGTACTATTGCTGCACCGTTCAATGATAAGATCTTATCTATCCATAGATATGTCCAATATAGTTATAGTCCAATGCTATCTGTCAATAGGTTATTGAAATGTAAGTAAGCGTAAAAGGATAGATTTGTCTACCTCTAGTAAGTTTAACTAAGGATAGACAGATTATTGAAAACGGCCGTTAGTCCCATAAAAATTTGACATGGTGTGCCCCAGTACTTTATATTTTATGAACATTTTTTATGATTATTAATTTAAATTGCTTACGTGGATGATATACCTAATTATAGTTTCTGTACGCCTTTTTTTGGAGTTTTCATGTAGGTTAATTATATATTATTACTAGCTGACCCTACAGACGTTGTTCTGTACATAATAATAAACAAAATATTGTTTTTTATGAATTTGTCAATAATTTTTCATAACATCTAGAATTTTTTCTTAACGTATGCTCCTTGTTGTTATAATGAAATTGTTTCACAGCAGAACTGTCAACCGTGCGTCAGTAAATTCTCTCACAGAAAATATGTCCATACAAACTAAATATTGAAAATAAAAATAATTATGGGTCCCAAATCGAAATAAAAAGTATCCTATCTCTCAAGTTGGACCTAACTGCACTCCATGATGTAATCCCTATTTAAAACCGTTCATTAGTTTAGGAGTCCATCGCGGACAAACAACGTGTCACGTTATTTATATATATTAAGATTATGTATTAACCCGTGTCCCGATAAGTGAGTCTTAGCCTACCTGTCAATCATAGCTAACAAACCTTCTGAAGAAGGTCTGAACTCTATCGTGAAAGTCTATCGTGAACGATATTTCAGTGTCTCACAAGAAGGTGAAATAGAGTTTCGAACAACATTTTTTCGGCGTCGATTCCTTCTTTTCGTTCCCTTTTCTTGGGATCTAATTGCTAAAGGCGCGCGGGCACTTTTCGTAGATTTATTTACTTTAAAAAAATCTATTCAAATTACTTATGACAGTAAAAAGCAAACAAATCTTATAGTTTACCTGATGTAATCTAGAAAAATCCTACTGTAAATTACAGAACAACCTATAACAGACACTAAAAAGTTAAAAAATAAGTTAATAAATATTTAGTTATAAAGTTATTTAAATACACCTCTTATGCAATCTTAATACCTTTAAGATTATTAAAATACTACCTTTTGATAGGTTTGAAGTCGGTGCCAAGCCAAATGTAAAAGCAGGAAAGTACCTACATTCGCCACGCGTGACTTTGAGCGGGATAGCTTCGTCTAGAACAAAACAACCCATGCGGGCAGGCACCGGTTAAAACCTTATCAATAGGTAGTATTTAATTAATATTAAAGGTTTGCATAAGACCTGTATTATTATATCTTTACTAGCTGACCCAGCAAACGTTGTATTGCCGATATTAAAATCGCGATACAAAAGTAACTGTTGATCGTAGATGGGTCGTAAATTTAAAAAAAATGTCAAAAAAATAAAAAATAAAAATTTCGTGTGGACCACCCTTAACATTTAGGGGGATGAAAAATAGATGTCCTGCTCATCTCGTCTTATAAAAAGGTGCGTAAAAATTACCCAATTCATTTCTTTCAACGCCCACTGAGATGGATGTAGGCAGAGTGGGATGTATTTTTGAAGTGTACAAACTCAACTGTACAAGATATCTAAGCGTTTATCATGTTATATTAAAATATTATGAATAGAGATATCTAATATATAAAATTCTCGTGTCATGGTGTCAAACTTTGAACTCCTCCGAAACGGCTTGACCGATTCTCATGAAATTTTGAGTGCATATTGGGTAGGTCTGAGAATCGGACAACATCTATTTTTCATTCCCCTAAATGTTAAGGGTTATTAATACATATTACATACGAATTTTTTTTTTTTAATTTTTTTGACAATTTTTTTCAAATTTGTTTGATTATGAGTCAACAACTTCAAATTTTCACCCATCTACGATCAACAGTTACTTTTGTATCGCGATTTTGTGTGATTTGATGTGTGTGTGTGTGTATGATTTCAAATGAACGCGTCACTCTCTCGATTTTGTAAGTTTTTAGTCAAGCTTTTCTGGTTTTTCCAAATAGTTTAGTACAGTAATGTTAAAATTCATACTAGACTCAACTTTGAACTATTGTTATAGGCAGTATTTAGTCAACCGACGGCAGCTTACCCGATACCTCAGGAAACTGCCTCCGTATTCTTCAGAGTGGAAGACAAACTTATCGAACCGCATCAAACAAGACCAACGCCTTTGGTGAGTTACTTCAGGATTGTTTCTTGCGATGCGAGACTCGAACCCGCGATCTTTCGCGTTCCGTGCGAGTTAATAAATTTTGATTTTAAATTTAATTTGTGTAATTAATCCCCGAAGTGAGGGGGTTATCACTTTAAAAAATAACAAATTGTCTACTCACGTTCCGTGCGAGCGCTCTTCCACTGAGCGAACCGTTACAGTGACGTAAAGTTCATAAATCGTGACATATCTTCAACTCTCAGGTTGTGGATTTATGATCTTAACGTCACTCGAACGGTTTGCTCGGTGGAAGATAGAATGGAACGCGAGATTTCGCGGATTTGAGTCCCGCATCGTTCATAAATTTTTGTTTTCAAATGTAATTTGTGTATGTAATTCCAGAAATGGGGGTTATCACTTTAAAAAAATAACAAATTGTTTAATGATTTTTTAATCATTTTACCACACAATAATTACTGGACCTATTCCAGTATTTTTGGTGGTTACCCACCACCCGCCACCACAATAAAAGATATATAATAGTTATATTACGTAGCAGTAATATAAGCAGTAATATTATTTATCAATCATTGATAAGTTGTAAAGATAATATATAGAAAATTAGAAAGATCTTAAGATTGTGTCAAAAATGGTATCTACACAATGGGCGGTCTATTGAAGCCATCTCTTTCGAACACCAGATAAAATAAAAATTAAGAGCTAGTGTGCAAAATCTAGCAATAAACGTTACCTGCTGCGATTAAGGATTGGTCTCCGCTGCCCTCCAACTAGATAACGCAGGTGTAGTCGCAAAGTACGGCAACTAATAGTACGCCCGTGGGCGTACTCGAGCCAGTCTTGAACAATGTGTGACGTTGACGTGCATAGGGTTGCATAGTAAAACTTTTCTAAAAATAATTATACCTGCTACAAGAAATAAGACATTGGGATCACATATCATCAGTGAGTATTTTGTATTTTATCAATTTTAATGTAAAAAAATTTGAAAGATGCCATTGAGTATCAAGATGCCACGCATACAAGTATCTAATAGTTGCCGTAATAAGAAAGCTATTGTTCTAAGGTAGTACGGTATCTAGTTAGAGCGAAGAGGAGACCAATCTTCATCATCATTCAATTAATTACTCTAAGGTTACCTGATTTGTTACAAGTTATGCCTTATTTTACCAAAAACTAAGATTTTTGATTTTGCGTTTTCAGATGACATTTCGAATCGAAGGTCACTATCGGGACCACGATGTTCGTTTTATACGTCTGTCACCTGATTGGATACTGGGAGTTCTCAAGATGAAGGCCAAATTGTTTTCAAGAGTTGAAGAAATAGGACTGTTTTAAATGGGTTTTTTATGTTAAATATTAATAAAAATTATATAATTTACTGCAAATGTGTTTTCATATATCATATATATTTCGAAATTTTATTAAGTTTCGACGCTTTTTCCAAGTGGTTTTGTTTTTGGTATATAAAAAACGACATTTCATCTGTTCCTTATGGCATTCAAAACGGTAGAATACATTTTTATGACATTTTTAGAGCGATCCTTTGAAGATTGCTAGAGAACGCATGAGAATTCTTTCAGTGTTTTTCAATATCCAACAATCTTTCTTCTTCTTTCGGTCTTTTCTTGTATAGGGCATCGTTAAAACCCCCTGGAACTGATGAAAGAAGACACAAATGACATGAAGATATTATAAGACGCATGCTGAATAGAATTGAATACTAAGGATGCATGCTCAATAGATGGAATACTAATAGTAATAATTTTATATTTAAAAAAAAAAGCCCGCTGAGTTTCTTGCGCCCATTCTTCTCAGGTCTGAGGCAGTCTCTTTTGAATGGGTGGTAGTTTTTGACGTTCAATAAGTGATTTTAAATCCTATTTTGAATAAAAATATTTGAATTTGAATTTTAAGAAGTTTGCCACTGTCGCATTAGACTAGACGCATTGAATTATTTGTTGCTGACGACAATATCAGTGTTGATTTCCTCCTTGACTATAGAAAAGTTAAGTAAAATACTTTTAAAAATATTAAATAAATAAATAATAATAAATAAATCATTTATTTTCAGGCATTTTACCCATAAATCTACAAACAATCTTAAATTACATTATACTTTGATTTTAATTAAATTACAGATAAAAAGAAAAAATTAATATATTATGTCATAATTACAATTAAAAAGAAAATAATTAAATTATAGAAATAAAAATTAGAAAATTAATATAGTCTAATACAATTCAATGATGTTTAATTTAATTTCAGTTCTTACATTATTAAAAAAAATATATTATGTCACATATATAATATAAATAAATTGTCACACGTCACAAATATCATATTTACAACAGTCATAGAGAGAATTAAAAACAAATGTGGTGTCGTGGGACACTAGGTAGGAACGAAGTTCCTTCGGCTAATGTAGAATCGACACAAATTGCAAAAAAAATCGTGCTCAATTTTATGTAGGTTTTCTTAATTTTTCTCTTAAATTTTGCTGATTAGATTTTATTTAAGTACAAGAAAGTATTTAGGAAATTCAGTATTTTAGGAAATAATAAATTACTAAAAATAAAAAAACATCGTAATTCAAATTATCAACTAAAATAACAAAATATGTCTCTTTATTTTTGTTTGACAACATAAAATTACATAGAAATAAAAAAATAGAAATAAAAATAATTACAAAAAAAGTTTATTATTATTATTAATATTATTATTATAAGTAATTCTTATTAATCAGTCTCGTCATCAAATTCTATTGCTGAAACTATTGGTCGCGCCTGCGCACGTCTCATTTAACGGTTTTATTCCACGCACTTTTCCACGCACTTTTTTCCACGGTTTCTTTCTTACGGTTTTACTATGACATTTTTTTCATTTCGGTCGCGCAGCAAAATCCCTATCCCCTCCAAGCCTGCCGTAAGGAACTTCGTTCCAATTATTAAATTACAGCTTTTTCTAATGCGGTCCATAAAGTTAAAAATTAAAACACGTCGTGTAATCGTAACTGTATACATGTTTTTGCGTCAAAGTTACATTTCTATTATCGCTTTCAGTCGGACAGCCTGACGTCGTGTTAAATATAATAATTATAAGTATAAAAATAAACACTCGTTTAAATCCATTTAAAATTATTTTATTTTTATGTGTAAAGAAATTACTTCATACGATTCAAAGTGCAAGGTATCTACATACAGTGCGGTATAGTGATACTTTCAATCATTTGCCTAATACTAGTTGACCTTCTTGGACTCATCGGGAAACCAAGTTGTAAAAAGTTGATATTGCAGATGTTACCTACATCCATAGACTTTGAATATACTAACGTATAGAGGACCTGACGGTTAATGTTAACGTGTGTTCAATTTGGCTTTGTCAATGTGTGCCTGTGGATTAATATTCAAAATACTAAGAGCTGCTGCTGCTAATCAACAAATATAAAAGCTTAAAAAAGGGATAAAAGGTATTTATTTTCTCAAAATTTATTCCTTTACAATTCTTTTTGATGTCATTTCTAATATACTAGATACTGCTACCGCTTCGGAAAAAAATAGCGCTCTGAGAGAGGAGAAGCGGCGCAAGAAACTCTCCCAGCTTTCTTTTTATGCGCTCTTTTTAATGAAATATACAATATTGTACTGCCATTGCTATTGCTATAAATTAATCATAATCTAGTCCCAGGCTGTCGAATCACTCAGTTATTCAGCTGTGGAGTAGTAGGATTTAAGACATAGCCATTTTTTAATAAAACTTTTGAATTTATTTACAGATATAGCCTGAACAGTGGCTGGAACTTTATTATAAAAGTGTACATTTACCCATAAAGCTATTATGTATCTTATGAAGCCTACTAGAATTAGTTACAAGCAATACCTTATTTCTAGTGTTATAATTATGAAATTCACTATTAACAGCAAAAAGAATATGAATTAAAAATCCCAAAACACATTGGTACGTGGCGGCCGAGTATGGAAAAGCGGACCCCGTGGTGAGAGTCAATTACTGTTCTACAATTGGGTGGAAAAATGGTTCGAAAATGAACATAAAATATAATAATTTTCCAATTATCGTGCGCAAAGTTCGATTTTGCGCATGCATTTGCGTTCGCAAAGTACTACTTTTCCACACGTTGACAAGAGCGTGCGGGAATGTTTGAAAATAATTGTAGTGGTCGAACTTTGCGCAGGTAAGGAAATAGTATATTTCATCACGAGTGCGGGAGGCCTGTCATTGCAAAGAGTTCCGACAAATGTCTACCCGAGGCGAGGCGCAGCCGAAAGTGAGGGTTGACAGTCGGAACAAGTCGACATTATTTTGACAGTTGGGAAAGAGAACGCACGAGTTCGGAAAATGTAAAGAAAAAGCACGAGTATGTAATAGACCACATCCCGAACGCTATACGTCCCTGCTATACGCCACTTTTTGAGCATTAAAAAATATACGATTCTCGTGCGCACGTAGGTCATCCTGAACGGCCTTCTTTGCGCATTTGTATCGTAATGTACTATTTCAAGCGAGGAACAACGATATAATTACATGGAAAAATCGATTCACTGACTCGGATCCCGTATATGAAATCGATACCGTATCGGTTCCATAAATGGCTAGAACTCTCTATACATCACTGTTGGTTCAGTAACTTTATTTATTATTCATAGACTTAGAGGTTTGTTCATGTATAGAGGATGAAGGAAAGTAGATTGCAGGCACAACTTGACAGTTGAACAAAGCTTACAAAATTTATCAACGATACGTCACTCGAACGGTTGGCTCAGTTGGAAGAGCCCTTGCACGGAACGCGAGAGTTTGTGGGTTCATATCACGTAGCATTCATAAATTTTGTTTTCAAATTTTATTTGTGTAATTAATCCCAGAAGTAAGGGTTGGCACATTAAAAACATAACAGTTTGTTTAGATTTGCAAAAGCGACATCTCAAGTCAATTTCCTAATATGCAAATATTGGGGTTGACCAGGTTATCAACTGTAAAGTAGATCATGTAGATGAAGCCACAACCTGAGAGTTCAACAAAGCATACAAGATTTTATAAAAGATACCTACTTCACTCGAACGGTTGGCTCAGTTGGAAGAGCACTCGCACGGAACGGAGTGGTTGCGGGTTCGAGTCCCGCATCGTTCATAAATTTTGTTTTAAAACATTTATTTGTGCAAGTAGATTGACTTTGACTTCTCCCGAACTAACGTTACATAGACGAGCCTGTTGTAATATGCTTACAAAACAAATTATTTTGTAAGGTGATGCATCAAATAATATATTATGAATCGTGATCGAATTAAAAAAGCATTTTAAGTCTCAAATATTTCATAAGAGAACATAAAAAATAAATCTTATAAACAACGTTCTATAGAACGTCATTGCTTATAATTATAAATCTTATATTGAATGCATCAATTTAATTAAAAAATTTAGAGCTTGAATTCATTGTTTTCGTAAGGATTTTGTAGGGCTTCTTTTATTTGTGTACATGGATTTTTATACAATCTAATTAATTAAACTAATTCTAGTTACGATCATTGTAATTTTTGGAGTCGGTGTCAGCCAAGATAAGTTTGTAACTACATACATACTTATAGGTGAGATGTGCTTGAGTCGTGAGGAGGCGAGAGGCGAGGGCGGGTCGCGGTGGAAGAATGTAGCAGTGAAGAATTGTTTCATCGAAGGCTCTTTCAATGTGCAAAAGTTCCTTGGCAAAAAGTCTTTTCTGAAATCACACCTTCTACAACGTTCACTACAGCGTGAACACATCCAAGCGGATGAAGACGCGGGCACAGCTTGTTTATATAATATATAGTGGTGTAGTGATTTATTTTCCCGCAGTACTGCGCGTGAGTACAGATAGCAATATGGTGTGAGTGAGAAAGAATGATAAGCAACGCCATTTTAGATTATTTTATCTATTGACTCAAATTATATCTATACAGTGGTTAGTTCTGCCATTGGAGATTAATAATTCAACATTTCTACATCTCTGAAAATACAGCAATTCTTTCCAAGATCAAACTCATTATACATTGTTGGATATAGCAACTATACCGTTCGTCAAAGGGGCTCATTACGCGCTTATCTGAAACGGTTTCATCTTGCTATGTGATCTCTTTGATGCTGTTCTCAGAAACATCTTAAAAAACGAATCTTAATGTATGCAAATCACTTAAGATCCTTGAATTTTAATTATTTCTTTGTATCCCAGAGACGTTATTCAATATGACGCTAAGGCTTTTGTTTGGAACGCGATAAATTTAAATTAATATAAAATTTAGCATTGATTTTATGGGTTTTTTTGGAATAGCCAAAGTTCCTATATTTTTAAGATCTTAATAAGCTCCTCCACTGAACTCTACTATATACCACTGGACTGGCGGCTGTCAAAGTGATTTTGTGCCTGTTTGATATTCGCCATTTTGGCGCTGTTGGCCATGTAGCGAGAGTCTGCGGTACTAAAACTAGTGATGACAACCTCAGCAAACATCGATAGATGGCGGGAATCGATTCAAAAAAAAGAATTGTGTACTTTATTACATTTATTCTAGAAGTATAAATAATAAGGAAAACGAACGAAATTTATTCAAAATACAAAAATACTTCAGAGTATTATACGTTTCTCTCGCAGGCATTTGTATTATATATCAAAATTAGTTCTCTGTACTCTCGCGAGTGGCGCTTCAAATAGGCAAAAAAAATTGCTGTCAAACATATGGAACAGCCTGTCCAGTGGTATTTATACAGGCCAATGAGCTCCCATACGCTCTAGTGCACATGCTGACATGGCAACCGTTTCTATGGTCCTATGCTACCGTGTCCCCGTGGACACGGTAAGACAGCCTCCAAAAAACTGCCAATATCTACGTATCCTTAGACAAAAACACCAGAAAGAATTTTTAAGCGGGTATATTATTTTATTATATTAATTGCTCTTGGTTCTAAGCCATAAAATAAAGCGCAACGCTTTTGAAGACAATATATATAAGTATTTATTTGGCTTTAGCTATTGGCGGCCATTTTTGTTTAGCATTCAACGGGAACATTATTCTCAGAAATTTTTTTTTAGAAAAAAAAATATTTTTTTGAAAGAAATCATAAGATCATATTTTTATAACGTGTCCACTATACTTTTAATAATACAAAGAATTCAATGGCAATATTTTGATATTGACGCGTTTAGCAAAATAGTTAATTTCTCGGACAACTCTGAAAGAGCGGCTTCGTTCATTCGTGCTCACGAACCTATCATAAATCACGATTATTGATTACTATAACCATGATACAATAACCTAGTTGAACTCTGCTTTCTTTGGTAGTATAGTTTTATTTAAGTATTTTTTTGTTTCTTCAGAATTATATCATATTATGTTGATGATGAAGCCGTTGGAGATTTTTCTGCATCACTTTTCCCAGATTTATAAATATTATAAAATAATGTCACTGTTTTTTATGAGTGGTATTGAGCTTCTTGCCACTTCTTCTCACTAAAACTCAACTTTTTGTAGTGATGGTAAACGATAAAACTTATCATTTTGACAATCATTTGTGTTATTATTTGATCTCTGAGTAAACAGTTATTTTCGTAATTTTTAATCTTTGAAACACAATAGCGATGATAGCCTTAGCATATTTTAAAAGTAAGCATCGATCCTCCTTGATTCGTTTCTTAACAATCAGACACATAAACTCCAAAACTCCATAAAAAATACGTTTTATTAATTATTAGCCTAAGCGTTTGTTTCACATCCAAAGAGGATGTAAATACTACGAAATAAGAGGCGGTACTGCCTAAGTAAAAATTGAAATTTAGTTTAATATGAAACATTTGACATAAATTTGAAATAGAAGTAATTACAGAATGGCGATTGGCGACGATGTATAATCCGGATAAGTTTGAAAGCAAAGAATTGCTTAAAACATAGTGGATTTCGGCTATCTCCCTTTTTATCTTTAACTTACCTTAATCCAGTGAAAGCCTTCTAACAAAGTTAGACACAAACGCCATGAAAATATTGAAGCTATGGTAGGCTGGATGGTCTTGTTACCGGGAGGTCTGCTTCATGTTATTTTATTTATTCCTTTTTAACTAGTTTAAAATTAAAATTATTACTATTTTTTTTTTGATTTACTCGTGTAATTCATTTAGTATTTGACGTTTGAGTATTTTTGTTGCATCACTTTGCTTAAATTGTAATTTAAATCATTTATAAATTGAATTGAAAATAAGAACTTGTAATACCTTATCTCTTTTGAAAAGAGCAACCTTAGAGTTTCTTGCACGTTCTTCTCTAAGGAAATCTGCTTTCCGAATGAGCTGTATGAAAAAAAAAGACATATTTCAAGTGTAATATGATTTAAATATGAAATAAAATATTTTTGATTTGTTTTTTATTCAACAATCACATCAACTTTAAGAAGAAACGGAAAAAATCATCGCAACTCTATAAAACCATTAGAGTATAATAAATGCATGTTTGGGAAACCCAACTTGAAACAATGAATCACTTACAAAAGACAAACGTACTTTAGAGCTCGATTCACGACCTATTTTCTTTATAAACATACTTACTATATGATTGGTCCCCTACCTTATTAAAATGTTTCAATGTCTACCAAACGAACTTCTGTGTGTGTGTGTGGTAACTTAGTAAGATGGTGTATAGCTTCGGAAAACTTGCTATAGTACGTCTGGAGAGTCAAATGGTATTTTCAGGCACTTATTAGTGGGATGTAAGGTGCTACTTGGTAAAGATCGTTACTCACGTCACCATTATACAGTAATTGATATCTTGAATGAAGTATTTTAGTAGCTAGAGCCAAAAAAGAAATGACAACAAATAAACGACACCTTAACTTTATTAAAAAAGACTTCATCGTAAATTGTGAAAAAACACACCAAATGGTGCCACAGCTAGGATTGAAAATCAAGAAGGGAAGAGAAGGAAAGTAGATGAGAAGTAAGGTGGAAGAGAAGAGAAGAAGGTAGAAAGTATTGTCCAATGATGGACGTATTAAAAACGATAATGATCGCAGATATTTTTGGGTGCTCCTTCATTCAGACCGGAAATATTCTATTCAAAAGACAAATGTATAGTGCCCGTAAAACTCACGGTTCTTTCTGAAGCAAACATACCAAAGGACCACACATTGAAAGCAAATAAATATCTATTACCCAACAAACGACTTAATTAGAAACGGCTACAACCAGTGACAGGAACCTAACGGCTACAACCTTGGCCTGCTGAGTTCTGCATTAACTTTACTCAGATCCCTGGCTGGTACAAACATACATAGGTGGATTAACGGGTTATTGAAATACTTCGTAATTTGGTTAGGCGGGTTACGGCAGCTTATGCGAGTGCTGATGTGCATTTTAAGGGTTACTTTCTTCCAATATGGGATACTTATTGAAGTTTCTCACTTTGCCACAAGATGGACCCAGCACCTGCTTGGCAAAGCCTTAGCATGTTTCTTATATACAATAAATAGAAATATAATTATAACATATTGAGTAAATATTTTTGTAGCTTAAGTCTCGTGCTTGGCGAGTTTGGCGAGTCAACATCTCCTGAGGATGCCTCGTGTAGAGGCGACAAAATTGGATTGTTTGATGACAAATATTGAATTAACACCCAAGAAACCTTAAAACATTTGGATAATTATTAACTTAACATCTTATGTCTCAAGGTGACGAGCGCAGTTGTAGTGCCGCACATAATTTTTACGTTTTTTAAGAATCCTGAGCGGCACTGCTATGTAATGGGCAGGGCGTATCAATAACCATCAGCTGAACGTCCTGCTCGTCTCTTCCCTTATTTTCATTAAAAAAAAATTTCAACGTTATTTTATTGATAGTGTACAATGTTGCAACGGTTTCATTGATTTACGAGTATTAACAGGCTCTAACCTTGATAGTTAAAAACTTAGATTAAGGATTGATCTCCGCTGCGCTCCTTCTAGATTACCGCACTACCCAAGAACTTATAAATAAATGGATAAATTATCTAAGTCTTATATATATATATATATATATATATATATATATATATATATATATATATATATATATATATAATAAATAAAGTACAAAATACTTACTGATGATATGTGATCCAAATGTCTTTCTTATTTCTTGTAGTATGACTTTTACAAAGCTGTGTGAAAACATGTGGCACGTCAACGTCACACATTGTTCAAGACTGGCTCGAGTACGCCACTTGGGCGCAGTATTAGTTGTCGCACTTTGCGACTACGCCTGCGGAATCTAGTTGGAGTGCAGCAGAGATCAATCCTTAATCTAAGGTTGAAAAGCATTAAAAATTATCGACTTTACAAAACCTTAAATTTTACTTTAATACTTTTATTGGTCACATCACCCTTACGGCCTTAGCAAATTTAAGAACATCAATTTTTCCATTTTCTTTTTTAAATACGTAGACAGCACGACATTCCTCGTGCCGGTTGTCGGTAAAAACCTCTGGCAAAGCTAGACACAAATGTCATATATTTTAAGGTTACGGCTTGGACTATGCTGACCGCCCAACCCCATTCAGAAACCATAATCACTAGGAGATGAAACGAAACCATCGGAACTCTACAAACACCCCAGAGTGTAAAAAATGCATTTATTATAAACGCCACAGGTTTGACAGATTTATGAGAATTAACAGAACTTTATCACACTTTCAAACAATGCGGGCTCTAACCTCGACAAGAGTTAAACAATTTAAAAAATATCACCGACTACCAAACGTTTATGATTCATTATTATCCATTTTATATAACTTAAAAATATTTTTAAAGTTTTTAACACGATATGACATAGATTACTTCAAAAACAGTGTGTGCCTTAAGGCTGGCAACTGTTATTCATCTGGAAATTAATTACATACACGACACAGATGTAGAAAACTACAATACACAAATTCAAATATTTTCATTCAAAATCGGATGTGACATGACTTATTGAAAGGCAAAAACTACCACCCATTCCAAAATGAATGCCTCAGACCTGAGAAGAACGGGCGCAACAAACTCAGCGGGCTTTTTTTACATCGAAAAAATATGTTTTCAAAGTAATATTCTACAATTAAACTTATTATTTAATAGTCTGTGGGCGGTCACTCCATTCCCAATCTGTGGTATCATTAAGAAAGTCATTTATGTTATAGTACCTTTACCACACAAACGTTTTTTAACAATTCTTTTGAATAACGTAATACTTTTGTTTTGAACATTTTGTGGGATCTTGTTATAACAGCATATACATTACCTCACAAAAGACTTACGGTCTACAAACTCGACTTGGCCGAGTAGTAGGCATTATAAGTTTATGTCTGTTCCTGTTGTTAACATTATGGTTATGATAGTTTCTAGCAAATTCACTTATATGCCTATGAACATACATTACATTATCAAGAATAAATTGAAAAGTAACAATCAAGATGTTAATTTATTTAAATTTTGCTCTCAATAATTCTTTAGGACCCAGGTTATAAATAGCGCGAATAGCCCTCTACTGCAGCACAAATATTGTATTAATATCGGCAGCGTTGCCCCATAGCAATATATACCATAGGACATAATACTATGAAAATAACTTAAGTATACTAGTCGCGCCGTATCTATGTCAGTTAATTGTCTAATCTTTTTAACCGCGTATGCTGCAGAACTAAGTCTGTTCGCCAATCCTTCAATATGGGGGCCCATTGTAATTTGGAATCTAGAATTATGCCAAGAAATATAGCAGATTGCACCGGTTCTATCACCTCTCCGTTTAACAAAACCAGTGAAGTGTCGTCCGCAAACAATACTACCTCATGTTTTTTCTCTATAAGATTAGGATGATTATTTATATCACAGCGGAAACGACAATAAGATTTGTTTTTAAATTAATTTTTATATTAGAATCATTGTGGTTTTCAATAGGTTGGGATTGTAAAAGTTTATGTGAAAAATGAGTAGAGGGGGTAAGAAGCAGAGCACAAAGAGAACCACGAACACCAAAGAACAAGAAAAACAACGGGTCAGCACTTGTATAATATTTTTAAGATGTGCATTGTGCATCAACCTCTCAACGCATATGAGGTCCTGGTACATGTTCCTGGGATGATACATGATTTCAACCAATATGAAGGTATTACTATCACCGCTACCATATTTATTTTCTCTTGGTGTCTATGTAGTAATACGTAGTGCACATGACTTCAGAATACATCAAGGTATACTCGCGAATCTGTTTGCGTGTCTATCGGCTCGCTTTAACGTTTCATCGTGATTCTCAAGAAATTTCACTTCATAAAAGTCTTAAAAAATATATATGTTGTTTTACTTCAAAAACAGAAATGGCATTATTCAAAAGAAAACATAGCGTGGTACCATGAGTCGCGTTTCACAAGGTTCATAAATTTGACTAAGTAGATAAGTTTTTCTTTCACTTGTTTAATATAAACAAAGAACAGTCAGTAATATAACAACTACAACGATAACCGATTACTAATTTTCATAACAAATCGGAGTGTTATAACCATTTTGCTTTTTTATGTGTCATTATTTAACCTATTTTGGCAAACAATAGGATATCGGTTAAGTGGTAACTATAACATAAATGGCTTTCTAAATGATACCAAACCGCGAGAATGGAGTCAGACTCAGACCATCCGAATATACACAAAAACATCCATAAAATCGATGAAGCCGTTTTAGAGGAGTATGGCTACTGACCCAGCAAACGATGTATTGCCAAATAAAGTAATAAAATTAAAATTTTTGGGATATAAAAAATAGATGAGGTACTGATCTAATTGACCTTATTGTATTCGATTGCCATCTTGCAACCCTATTGCGGATCTGTGGATGGAACAGAATAATATTAAAAAAAATTTAAAAATAGGGATTGATCGTAGAAGGGTGAAAATTCGAAGTGGTATGTATTTTAATGCTAAATCATAATAAAATACAAAAAATTAATTAAATGAAATAAAATATTTAGGGGTGGGGTCATCCTCATCATTTGGGGTATGAAAAATAGATGTTGGCCAATTTTAAGACCTATCCGATATGCACACAAAATTTCATATAAATCGGCTTAGCCGTTTCGGAGGAGATTGGTAACAAGCACCGCGACACGAGAATTTTATATATTACTAGCAGACCCAGCAAACGTTGTATTGCCAATTAAGGTAATAAAAAAAACTCAATTATTAAAATTTTTGGGGTATAAAAAATAGATGACGAACGATTCTCAGACCTACCAAATATTATATCGTACATGAAATTTATCGTACTACTGTAATCATTATATTCGATTGCCATCTTGTAACTCTATTGCGTATCTGTTGATAGAATAGAATTATATTAAAATCGCGATACAAATATCTGTTACGTGTTGTCGATGTTGAAATTGTATGTATTTTTAATGCTGAATCATAATAAAATAAAAATAAAAAAATTGTCAAAAAAATATTTAGGGGTTGGTGACACTTATCATTTAGGGGAATGAAAAATAGGTGTTGCGCGATTCTAAAACCTACATACACACAAATTTTCAAACAATTTGGTTTCAAACAAGAAATCTTTATTTATTACAAATCTCAAACTGCTCCATGTTAAAAAATTACAGACTATCTTTGCCTTAAACATAAAAAGGCCTAGCGTTAAAACCATGTTAATACCCAGCAATGCACAATAAAAGCTACCTGCAGTGAGTCATCTATTCGCATAACTAAAACCTGTCATTTGTATTACCAAAGCCAGCGCTTGCGCACGCAAGCGGCTAGTGATTGTGAGTGAAAATGGTGCGAAAAATTACGTGTTTTAATGTGAGGAGGTCGAAGGTAATGCCCGCCCCCTCCAGGGAGGGGGTGTTTACTATCAACCTGTCGTCATCATCAACACTGGATGTCAACGTAAGTCAAATTTGATCTAATAAACTCCATCATCTATCTATCGAGGAATTATTATTCATGTAAACCATAAGTTATTCATTTTGGATGACTATTGTAATTCTAATTACATTTAAATTGGTTTTTAATTATGCCATACTTAATTATTAATGAATATTTATTTTAAGAGCTAAACATTAAGTTTGATGATGACTAATGAAAGGAGTTTTTTTGAAGTCAATCTATCATTCATCATTAAGTATTTAGTAGAAATTGTTACTACTGAGTTATACTCTACAATACTATACACAGCTTGAAGACTCTACGGCGTGGTATTTTAAACAAGAACTTGTTTCGATTTTGAGTTCAAGGTTATTTCATACGATCTGTCATTATTGGTAACGCATTCCTCGTATGTTATGGAATGGCTTTGAGAAATAATGTCTGGTGTGTTTCTTACGAGAAGATAATCTTAATTTATTTTTATCAATTAATCTATATATACATAGTATATTATGTAATAATATCTTAACAAAGTAAAACAGTATGTTGGATATTGTTTAAAAGAACACTAACTGCGAATTCTACAAGAGATATCGAATCAATAAAAGTATTTTGTAGATTTTTTTTCTGTTTATCCGTTTGTCTATGTGTACGATGTGACGATGTATGGCCGGGCGAAATGCAAAATCTACTGAATTGATTTAATTAAAACTTTTCGTGAATATCAACAATAGCTCGTGATAATATTATGTTATAAGCTACATACTGTCACTCTAGATGCATACATAGTATTTTTACTACATAGTATTATAGCATCCACGCGGACGTCGCGGTCAGCAATAGTATAATATTTTCATAGAGTTTTCCAATTATAAGGCCCTGATATTAAGAGTTTCTTTGTTCAGTCATATATATATATATATATATATATTACTGATGTGAAGTTGAATGGACGAGACGAGCAGCACGTTCATCTGATGGTAATTGATACGCGCTGCCTATTACAATACTGTACCGCTCAGGATTCATAAAAAACCTCCAAAATTCTGAGCGGCACTACAATTGCGCTCGTCACCTTGAGACATAAGATGTTAAGTCTCATTTGCCCAGTAATTTCACTAGCTACGGCGCCTTTCAGATCGAAACACAATAATGTTAACACATTACTGCTTCACGGCAGAAATTGATGCCGTTGTGGTATCCATAATCTAGCCGCAATCCTGTGCAAAGTAGCCCCCCACTGTTTAAAGATTATAAAAATATTAAGATATGTTGTAAAAAAATAATTATCTTATTGCAAATGTAACGTGAATTCCGGATATTAGTAGTGTGTTTGTTGAGTGATAATAATATATGCATGGAATGTGAATATGTGTGTGTTAATATAAATATAGACATGCATAAGTCATAATATATAACCTTTACATTTCCATCTGTTCGTTCATGTCATCTGTCTTTATCCGTTGTATCGCATGACCTTTACTTATACAACATGCTAGATCCATTACCTTGTTTCCTAACTACAGCCGTAGGTGATAAATGTCTTCATTCAATTAGTGGTATTAATTATTTGTACATTAGTGAAGTTGATACAAGAAACGGACATGCTTGGAAAAAATACTGGCGACTCAAAGAAGTAATGAAAAGCAAAGATATTAAAATAAACATAAAAATAAATCTTTTTAATACACAAGTATTAAAAAGATGTGCTTCCTGTATTGACCTACGGTTGTTAGAATTGAGCGCATACGCAAAACAGGTTAAAAAACTAGAGATTTGCCAAAGAGCCATCGAGAGGAGTATGTTCAGTATAAAAGTTTAAAACATAGATTTAAGAGAGAAAACAAAAATAAGTAATGTCACTTATGCTATAAGAAAACTTAAATGGTCTTGGACGGGTCACACCCTTCAGGTATATAAGGTGCAAATGGAGCATATGTATCACAGACTTTTTTTATGGGAAAGGAAAAAACCTGGTGTTAAGTGATCACCGCCGCCCACATTCTCTTGCAACACGAGAGGAGGAGCGTCGTCGGCGTTTAAGGAAGGTGTACGCGCTTTTTTCCGCGACTGGTATCCCAGAAACCTAAAAAGGACACGGGGGGATAATACAGGAGACGGTCAGATGAAATAGGGACGATAGCAGGCAAGAAATGGTCTAGGATTGCTAAAGATAGAAAAGAGTGGAATAAGTTTTAAGAGGCCATTGTCAATAGAAAAACAGATAGTGATAGTGACTTAGTTAAGGATAGTTTGTTAATATATATGTAAAATCTACTATCTGAATAAAGGGTTGCATTATTACTTGTAACGAAGTTCCTTACGGCATGCTTGGAGGAGATAATGATTTTGCTGTGCGACCAAACTAAAAAAAATGTGAGAATAAAACCGTAACAAAAACATATAACGGAAGTGCTGTAGTTGTTTTTGAAATATTTAAAAAAACATTTCATGAATGTTTTTTTTGGAAATACTTTTTTTTAATATTTAAAAAAAACATAATGATATAGTATGGCGTTTGACCCGTTTTGCGCAGTTACTGTCTCTTTTATATCGTACTAGCTGATGCCCGCTTAGTCAGCGTAGATAAAGTCTTTTTAAAAATAATAAAAGCAAGTTTAGAATAATTTAAGATTATCTCATGTCCCCACTCCATTTCCGGTTTTCGCTCCCGTTCCCAACATAATATACGAATCTTATTTCGAGGAAGATTGCTATAGCAAACTTAACCCTACTATATTGGTATAGTTATAGCTCATCCACGTGAATTTCCGTTTTTCACAAATCCCGCGGGAACTTTTTCCGGGATAAAACCGTAGCCGGTAGCCTTCCCTTCCCGAGCTCTAGTCTGTCACTGTACCAAATTTCATCAAAATCGGTTCAGTAGCTCCGGCGTAAAAGCGTAACAAACAAACTTACTCGTTTATTAATATAAGCAGGGATTGAGATGTAAAGAAAATGCAGTTAACCGACGCTCATTAAGTGAAAATCTATTTTGTATGAGTTCCCTAGATGGAACCATCGTGATCCATTTTGGTACTAATTTTTAACCATCGTCTTCCAGAAAGATCAGTGATACGTCTGTTTCCCCTCGTATATGGCAAGCTCACGGCCGTAACTAGTAATTTTCACCTATGTTACCGCACTTACTATTTATTAGGCACTTATTCACGCTTAATTGCTTTCCTTATGAGTTCTTTAGCATTACCGTACTAAGTTACATACTTAAGTGCATTGATCCCGTTTTTCTTATTCGAATATGTTGAATTTTCACTGGTCTCGATATTATTTTTTGGTGCTAACGCTGGGACTACTTAGATAATTGTTGTGTTTGTTGATATTTGAACTAGACTTTATTTAGTATTTCAAAGTCTTTAATTAATTTAGGATAGGGGATAGTGGGGTAAGACGGGGTATTTCATTACCTATTTTGGTACATTAAATCTTACCTAGCTACCCCGTCTTACCCGTCCCCTAGTTGAAAGTAGACCATGTTATCAATGAAGAATGTCGTATACGCCACCTTTTATTAAGTGATCAACGCCGTACACATTCGATTGCATATTGCAACACCATCGTTCCAGCTTTTGAAGGTATTATAGTGACACGTAAAAGTGATATAATTCTTAAAAAATAAAAATAAAAATCATCTATTGAAAAGCTGTTTTAAATGTGCGATATAAATTATGATCTATCGATAGATAAGAAGTTAAACCATTTAACAGGATTACAATATAAAAAGTGTATAAAATGTAAACAAAACAAAAAGTGTAAGAAGAAGTAAATTATTTCAGCCCAAGTTTAAGAATTATTATGGGGAAGGACACCTTCAAAATACTCAGAAAAACAGCAAAAAAGTATGAATGTTGCATAAATTCAACCTAAAAAAAATTCAGTTGTAGAGACTGCCGATAGCAGTGAAAACTTAGAACTATTATTAAAATTTGAAATTTCCTAATGTTTTAAAACAAGTTATTAATTTCAATTTATTTTTCAAACTTAGTTTTAATAATATATTATTCAAACAAAAATACTATTTCAACAATGCACAGTATATATACACAAATTGAACTTTTCACTAAATCCATTAAATTTCACTTATAAGATATACACAGCACAAATGTTAAGACAATACGTCAGCTGTATAGCTACAGATATCTTAATATATATAAATCTCGTGTCACAATGTTTGTCCTCAATGGACTCCTAAACTAATGAACGGATTTTAATGGTGATTACTTCATGGAGTGCAGTTTGGTTCAACTTGAGAGATAGGGTAGTTTTTATTTCGATTTGGGACCCATAAATATTTTTATTTTCAATATTTGTTTTGTATGGACATATTTTCTATGAGAGAATTTAGTGACGCACGGTTTGACAGTTCCACTGTGAAACAATTTCATTCTAACAACAGGGAGCATTCTTTACGAAATATTTCTTGATGTTTAGAAATTTTATTGGTAAATTCCTATAAAACAGTATTTTTTTATTATCTACAGAACAACGTCTATCGGGGCAGCTAGTACTGCTATAAGCATTTCGGTGACGCGAACTCACGAGATTTCACCCATCCAAAAAGTGTCGAACTACATATATATTTTTATTTTTAATTATTTAATTATCGCGTACACCAGTCTTGAGAATGTCGTTGACGTGAACCCATACACTACGACCATCATACAAAAAAAGTGTCCAACGAGGCTAGAGAAATTCCACTTCAAAAAGTTTTACGTGTGATTAGAATAATGTTAGTAACATATTTTAACTACTAACTAACTCCTTTTAAGTATACATTGTACAAAGTATTATTTTTTTAACCTTCTGTAAGCCGCAAGTTAGTCTGTTTTCGTGAAAAAAAAGTACACTTAGCTTTGCGACGACGACGTGTATATTGCTAATAACTCTGCAGTTTATTTTGCCCACGTATTGATTTACAATAAACTGCTCAGTTGACTGTATAAGTTTCCCATGACTCGACAAAGGCACAGTCACGCAATATTGCTATCACACAACATGAAGTACTACTACTGCATATTATACACAGCTAACTTATCGAATGACATAATAACTTTATGTCACATTTTATTTACAACAGGCACCGACCTCTACCTTAAACCACTGGACAGGCGGCTGTCAAAGTGCTTTTGTGCCTGTTTGATATTCGCCATTTTGGCGCTGTTGGCCTTGTAGCGAGAGTCTGCGATACTAAAACTAGTGATAACAACCTCAGAAAACATCGATAGATGGTGGAAAACTATATTAAAAAAAAAGTATACTTTATTACGTCGATTCTTGATGTATCTATAAATAACACGGAAAACGAACGAAATTTATTAAAAATGCAAAATTACTTCAGAGTATTGTACGTTCCTTCGCAGCCATTGTAGGATGCGTCAAAATTATTTCTCTGGACGCTCGCGAGTGGCGCTTCAAATAGGCACAAAAAAATTGCTGTCATATGTTTATATGGAACAGCCAACGTCCAGTGGTATTTATACAGGTCAGACCACAGGATATTTACTCAAATCAAACCAAAATCACTTTATTCATGTTGGTCAAAGAAATGAAACTTATTAATGTCAAAAGTTTTCTTTTATTTTTTTATTACCGTCACTTCGAAAAGGGTTAAGCTTTGAGAGACGAGAAGAAGTGGCAAGCAACTCATTGCCACACTTTTAAATCAACATTTACAGCGTCATCTTTTTACAAATAATTTAAGTTACAATATATGTAATGTTTGATTGTTTTTATTTAATTAAACAGTATATAAAGTTTAAGATTAACAAAATTGTACTCTAAACTATAACGTTTGACGGAGAGATACCGCTCTTGTTTAACCACTGTGGTGCTATTCTGGTGCAACACCACATGCTCAAAGTAGAGGCGGTAAAGTAATCGAATGGCGAAAACGTACCGGAAAACGCAGTGTTTTTTTTAATGAAAATAAAGGACGAGACGAGCAGGACATTCAGTTGATGGTAATTGGTACGCCCTGTCCATTACAATGCACTGCCGCTCAGGATTCTTGAAAAGCACAAAAATTCTAAGCCGCACTATAATTGCGCTGGTTACATTGAGACAAGATGCTAAGTATCATTTGCCCAGTAATTTCACTAGCTACTTGTGTTAAAAGGCCAAATCTTAAATGAATATCAAAGTCAGTATTCCAGCCTTAGTTGCATTCAAATAGACTAGGAGCTTTTAATTTTGATTTATTACATTATTTGTTATGACAACGATTTTGTTCTAATTTGTAATTACTTTTATGATCTGTATGTTTTGTTCTAGTTCTTAAGTTTAGTAGTAACTGTTTTTTATGTGAATTAGTAAAGTCAAGGCGAGGTGTCCCCCTTGAAGTCATATGTCACGCGGGGGCCACAGAAGATCAGCGTTGCATCGCATTTGTGTTGCAACACATGCTGAGTGGCTCCTTTTTTAAACACCACACGTTTTTATATATATATATTTTTTATATTCTTAAATTGTTTCATTTATGTTATTTGTGTGTGTGTGTTTATAAATAAATATTTTTCTTTCTTTCTTTCTTTCAAATCAATGTAGTTCGTTTAATAATAAAGGATTATGACGGTGATATGAATATAGTTCCTAAATAATAACATAATTATAGTTTTTAACATGATTTGACATAATGATCTAACTTACCTTAATTTACTGTTATTACTATCAGTATCAACACTCTCACTTAAATGAAACTTGATCCAGATCTATTAAATAACTTGTGCTTACTGCTCACTTACATAACTAGAAAACGTAGAAATAATTTCTCGTTCTATTTATTACTGCATTACAATTATTATTTATTTACCATCGTGAAATATAGTTAACATGTTTTCTAGTTTTATTCTGAAACTTACTAAATTATAGAAATTTTTTTGAGGTAGGCGTTACTTTGCGGAAATCCATAATAATATAAATGATTTGAGTTTTCCTTAGTGTTAATTCACGAGTCTCGTGCCATATTTTGGCGAGACAACACGTCCTGAGGATGCCTCGTGTAGAGGCGAAACACGTGTCGAATTGTTTGAAGACAAATATTGGCGGAATTAACACTAAAGTAAACTCAAATCATTTATATACTAAATCGTAAATTTTTCGTTGAAATTATGATATAATTTTATAATGAACTTTGACCAGGTACCTTGTTGTCCAATAATATTGGAACATTAAAATTCTTTTATCTTTATAGATACATTATTTTATATATTAGTATATACCTAATGAATATATACTAAAAAGATGATTTCAAAAAGATTGCTGGACCAAAATGGAGAAGAACAACTTACGACAGGAAAATGTGGAAAGATCTGGAGGAGGCTTATGTCGGCGGAAAAGCGAGTATTATAAGATATAAAATATATTAGGTGAAATTTAATTATAATCATTTAGAATATTAAGTTGTAGCATAAGTGAAAAATATACCTTTTTAGTTTGCTTGCAATAAAGGCTTCATTCATTCATATACCTAATAAAAATATATATCTAATAAAAATAAAAAGTATGTGTATATCTAAAAAAAAGTAATATAATAGTAAAAAGTAACTAGCTAACCCAGAAAACGTTGTATTGCCGATATTAAAATCGCGATACAAAAGTAACTGTTGATCGTAGATGGGTGAAAATTTGAAGTTGTATGTATTTTTTAATGCTGACTCATAATCAAACAAATTAACAAAAAAAATGTCGAAAAATAAAAAATAAATATTCGTGTGGACCACCCTTAACATTTAGGGGGATGAAAACTAGATGTTGTCCGATTCTCAGAAGCGGTCAAGCCGTTTCGGAGGAGTTCAATGTTTAACACCATGACACGAGAATTTTATATATTAGATTATACCTACTAAACGGAAATTGCCAAGAGTCTATCGTTTATCTACTATATGTTCGGGAAAAAGTAGAGCTCGTGAGAAGAACATACAAGAAACTCAACGGCCACTCTTTTTAAATAAATTAAATAGAGTATCTTACAATAGCTGTAATGTAACTTAACAAAATATTTTCTAGGATGCTGCATCCAATATATGAATCATATTAAAATAGCACTAATATAAAAATGCGTTTTAAATATCAAATATTTAATAATAAGTTATAAAAAAGAGGAAGGAGGCTAAGTCGCCTCGAGCCGACTATACTCGAACGCGCGTTAAATAGCCGAGCGTGGCGGCTCATTTTTATTCAATATATTAACGTGCTGTCAGATCGTCTATATGCTAGTATATTTTAAGTCTATGTACCAGACATTGTTTCAAAATTAATTTAAAATATAAGATGAGATAATTCAATACGCAAAGCAAATGCAACGACTTTAATATGTCTTTGACCAAAACTCAATAAAATTCACGACGGCTTATTTTCAGTCCTTGGCAACATAGGAAGACGCCAAACATTTAACCTGATTCCTGCCGCCGAATTACACCTTCGCACGACACGCCACAAGTTAGGATATCATCCCCATCATATGGATGTGTGGCGGTCCTACACAGTGCGGTTTTCAAGGAGATTTCTCACTACAAAGCTGTGGAATGAACTTCCTTGTGCGGTGTTTCCGGGACGATACGACACGGGTACCTTCAAAAAAAGCGCGTACACCTTCCTTAAAGGCCGGCAATGCTCTTGTGATTCCTCTGGTGTTGCAAGAGAATGTGGGCGGCGGTGATCACTTAACACCAGGTGACTCGTACGCTCGTTTGTCCTCCTATTCCATAAAAAAAACGACTTTAATATGTCTTTGAGCAAAACTCAATAAAATTCACGACGGCTTATTTTCAGTCCTTGTCAACACAGGAAGACGCCAAATATTGCATTTATCAGTGACATGCAAATAGAATAAAAGTATGCATTATCAGACACGCAAATATTTAAAATTTCATACATCTTTAATTATCACCGTCAAGTGTTCTGGCCACCTTACCGGTATAGTGTTTTTATATTTATTTTTAAACTCCTGAAATTGTAAAGGTGTAGTGACACCTATATTATTCAGTGATGATCGTAACGTGCTGATTTGTGAGATGTTAAGTCTCATTTGCTCAGTAATTTTACTAGATACGATGCCCATCAGACCGAAACACAGTGATGCTTACACAGTACTGCTTCACGGCAGAAAAAGGCGCCGTTGTGGTACCCATAATCTAGCCGGTATCCTGTGCAAACGAGCAACCCACTGTGCGTGTGCTAGATTGCTTGGCGTTGAGTAGAGACGTGTGTCGCTTCGTACGGGGAGTTTTGATTGGTCATTGATCTGGTCTCTGTCGCCGATTTCTTCAAAAGTCACAACTTTAATATCTTTCTCTTCATTCGGATGAGTAACATGCTCAACAGTGTGGTTTTCAAGAAATTTCCGTCCACACACAATAAAAGCTATAGTATTAAGTTCCTAAAGCGGACACAACCCTCAACGGTACGATAGGATTTGTGATAATTCATTACTTTCAAAATTTCATTTGTGGTGAGTTTTTAATAATTCTTCTTTTAATCTTCTCAAATATTGGCCCCCATTGTTGTGACAGACCTACTATTTCTACTTAATAATTGAATCCCATGGCACGATAATGGTCAAAGGCTCCAAGTTTTTTTGCTTTGAAAAAGACCTGAGATATACATGCTGTGCCAAAATGTGGAGGCAAGCTGATGCTTACGAGGGGGAGGCTTCTTTGCACAGGAAGTCGGCTAGATTATGGGTACCACAACGGCGTCTATTTCTGTCGTGAAGTAGTAATGTGTAAACATTACTGTGTTTCGATCTGCAGGACGCCGTAGTTAGTGAAATTACTGGGCAAATGAGACTTAACATCTTATGTCCCAAGGTGACGAGCGCAATTGTAGTGCCGCTCAGAATTTTTGGGGTTTTTCAAGAATCCTGAGCGGATTGTAATGGGAAGGGCGTATTAATTATCATAAGCTGAGCGTCCTGCTCGTCTCGTCCCTTATATAAAAAAAAATGCTCAAATGTAGATACACCTAGACCTAACCTAATCACTCTTATAAACGGATGTTATATAGTTTTAAAGTTATGAGTGTTTCGTCTTTTGTTGAATTAAACTTACAGGAGATTACGTGACAAAGTTTTTTATTATAATATTTTGGTAAAACATCATGCTTGATATTATTTTCCTAATTAAGGAAATTGCATGCCTTGCATGCCTGCATAAAACAATTGTTGTAAGATCTGATACCACGACAATCATTCATCATCAAAATTTCATCTGCAAAACAAGTCTCCAAGGCGTCATAGTGTAAGCGTAATAAGTCAGAGACGACAAACTGAAATGGTGGCATTAGTATCATTAACAGACAAGCACGAAGATTATATTTATTATTCAAACAAAACAAATCTCATAACTATATTTACAATACTACGACTACATAAAATTAAAACTATCATTACGTGGAAGCGTACCAAGAATACTGGCAGCATTACCGCGTTGGATAGCAAGGCTGATCCGAAAGGCCCGTGGGGCCCAGAGGCGCGGAGAATGTTCAAAACACTATCTTCGCGCCTCAATAAGGCTACTGGCAACCCAAGCGCTGGCAGCTATTTCGGTCAACGGATCAGCCTAGCTATCCAAGCACGAATCAATGTGCACTCAAAAATCTATTGAAAGTACCAGTCATTAAGGAAATTCGTACCTACGCACGGTACAGAAAAAATCGGTATTACAGAATCTGAATTGATGATCTAAAAATGTGATAGAATGCCATCAAGTCAACTTTAAAAAAAATATTTCCATTAGCAATGTTTGTTAATAATTGTAGAACTGTGGCAGAAGTAATTAAACATTGACATACTGCACTTGATTAAATATTATGGTGACATACGTTAGTTTATCAACTCGGTGATAAAACGCGTAGTGAGTAATGTTGTATTCAGCACAGACGTACTTTAATAACCTCACATTAAATCAATGTAATTTGTAAATTGTATTTAAATTAAATGAGTAACTATAACGAATAAAAAAAAATACACTTCTTTCTATATTCTCAATATTTGTTTTTTGTTTTTATACGCTTTTTATTAGCTTCACCTGTATGTAATATACATATATATACTCATGTTTGTAACCGACCCATTTGAACGTGATTTTGACCCACTTCGAACGGCCAGATTTCGTTTAAACTTTGTAGACTTATCGTGGACCGATGACACTACATTAATTTGATAAAATTATTCTATTTATCAATTTGCAAACTAATGTTTTTGTTATTTTACATAATTTTCATCTATCGTCTATAAGGCAGGAATAGATGTTATTTTAAAATTTCAACCATAATCTTTAATCGATTTATATAATATTAGGAAATTTTCGAACACCAAAGAGAAATTTGTGCTCTTTAGATTTTTTTAAACTATTATATAATATTATTTTACTCTATCCTATAACTTATTACAAGGCCTCACGGAGTATTAAATAAAAGGGAAACGGCATGCGCGCATAAAAAAGGGCAGGTATACCAATACATACTTAAAACACAGCATATACATACTGCCGATCCTCATATCGACAAATGTCAATAATAATTGTTTAGATTGACATCAAACTTTCATCACTCATTCACTTTTCGACACCAAACATCTGGACATCAATATCTTAGGTTTAACAATTTGCACTTGCATTTATTGTTTATTTAAATATTTTATTTTTATGGTAGTGAGTCACGGTATAAGCATAAATCTATTATTATAAAAGTTGATGACATAACAATAAAAAAACTGTTGAGCTTCTACCTGATTATTTTCAACAAAAGCAACTTTATAAATCGGCGGTAGCATAATAAATTATAGTGATGATTCAAAAGTGTGGTAAATCTACTTGAGTAAAGATATTGGACTTTTATTATCTGCGAACTCCAGAGATAATTTAAACTCACTGTAAGATCAAAAACAACCTAAATCGTAGCGCAACCCCGATCACATCACACTGAGACTTTGATGTTTTATCTACAGCCATGTTTTAAATCTTTTGTTAAAGATTCTAAAACAGCTTATTGCCAACATTAAAACACCCAATGTCCTAATACATAGGCTGCACTAAAAGTATCGGGTATGGAATATTTCCATTGTTCCTGTCATATTAAAATCTTTTTAATGGAAAACTCCTTGGTTTAAAAATCGAATACCATTTATTTATTTAAAAAAATATTCTCGGTCTTGTCAAACTTGTTTAGTCGTTGAGAAAATGGAATTGATTCGAGAAAATTCTAAAGCGATGATTTATTATGACTTTCGAAGTAGCTTAACACAAAAACAGTGTGTTGACCGGATGATTTCTGCATTTGGTGAACAATCCCCATCCAAAACCACAATTTATCGCTGGTTTGCTGAATTTCAACGTTTCAAACTCAGTGATGATCCCCGTCAAGGTCGTCCAAAAACTGCAGTCACCAAAGAAAACGTTGATGCTGTGCATAAACTGATTGAGGAAGATCGACATGTGACATACCGCGAAATTCAGGCAACTTTAGACATTGGCATGAGTCAAATAGAAATAATCTTGCATGAATTAGGTGTAAAAAAGTTGTTTTCGCGATGCATACCGCATTTGCTCTGTGAAGAGCAAAAAGCGGCTCGCGTTACTTGGTGCGTCAGAACTCTCGAAAGATTCCACGCAGGATCCTCAAATGCTGTATACAACATCGTATCAGGTGAAGAATACTGGATATACGCGTACGAACCCGAAACAAAAAACCAGTCATGAGTTTAGGTGTTCGAAAATTAGTTAAAGCCAACAAAAATTGTTCGTTCACGGAGTGTTCCAAAAAAAATGGTGGCCACGTTTGTCTCCAAAACTGGCCATGTTGCGACTTGAGGGACACAGAACGGTTAATGCAGAATGGCATGCTAGCATTTGTTTGCCACAGGTCGTTTCTGAACTCCGTAAAGAAAACTGCAACCGCCACATCATCCTCCATCACGACAATGCGAGTTCTCACACCACGCACAGTACAAAAGAGTTTTTAGAGCAAGAAAACATAGAATTATTCGACCATCCGCCGTACAGCCCCGACCTAAGCCCTAAAGATTTCTATATTTTCCCTGAAATAAAGAATAAATTGCGTGGTCATAGATTTTCATCACCTGAAGAAGCTGCGGACGCCTACAAAACGGCCATTTTGGAGACCCCAACTTCCGAATGGAATGATTGGTTCCATCGTATGGAAAAATGTGGCAAATTTCGGGGAGAATACGTCGAAAAGCAATAAATACATTTTTAAATAGTAATGTTGTGTCATTTCCTTGATTCCCGAAATTTTCAGTGCCGCCTTCGTAACCATTACATCATCGAGTGTTGTAATGAAATTCAAGACAACATTATATCATCCATTTTCATAATAACACTCCTTTGGATGATATAATGGTTACTAGGATTGGCGTTTTTAATATTAGCAGTAAGCTCAGTTTCAGAATCTTTTATAGAGGATTCATAGTATGTGTGTAGATAAAGTCTTGTGTGCAATTGTTGATAATTAGGTATTAAAACACTCATGTCATTCTATTATCATCCACATTCGTGTTCTAACACAACAGTTTAATTAATAACTAATGTGTTATAATACCTACTACTACTCCCTTCAAACCGGAATACTAAAGTACAATTGCACCGTCATTTTGCAGCAGAAATATGCGTGGTGTATTGATGTTCTGGTTGAACAAGTATTTTCTGCTTCTAATTTTCTGACAATAAGAAAGAGTTGTTACCGTCTTCGTCTAGTTACACACTCAAAGTGCTCCGTCACAAGTTCCGCGCACATAATAAACAATCGCGTTCATAAGTTATGAATATTTAGCGCCATTTAATGTGCTTGAGTCTTAAAATAGCTGGTGTGTCGACTAGTGAGAAATAATGGGCAATATTTTATTGTATTTTATTAGGTGTTTGCAATGATACACTTATCTATCTGTCTTTTGTCTACAGGGTCATGTGCGAGAACTGGCCTCAAGATGTTGTTCTCAAAGTAGTATAGTAATTTTCTGTGTAATGAAAGTATAACATTTCATTATAAAATCTACTATTACGTTTATTCTTCACCTTGTTTTATATTTTTTTAGAAGTGGGAGAGTCACGCTGCCGTCTCTTGACGTCAGCACAATCGGGCCAGACTCGTCCGGGTTAATTACCACACTTGCACAGAATACAGAGTAGCGGCCTGGTGCCGCTATGTTTCGCATAGGTTAGTGTCGAGGACCGGTGGCCATTAAGAATACGATGGAGTATTAGGACTTTTAGTATCCGGTAAATCTTAATTAACTACATAGTTTCGTACTAAAATTAAATTTTATCAATTTTTGACACAAAGCTTCAACAAACTGAAACAAAAGACTCTCATTTCTAAACAAAACTATTCATTTTTAGCTTAGAAATGTTTTCCGTCAAAGAAAAATATTTACCATTTCATTAATAATTAAATTTATTATTAGTTAAGTATAAATAATAATAATAACGTAAAGCATTCCTGGGACTTCTAACATAACCTAAATAACTTAGAACTTAGACGCATTTATATGGTTGGCACCTAAAGCATGCTAACAAAGGAATTCCCTACGAGGTGATTCAAGCTATTTTCTACAAAACCTTTGAGAGAGACCAATTTAAACCTTACAGTTGCAAAGTTAAAGTTTAGTTTTGTTTAAATCATTGGCAGGTAGGGAATTATGTAGTTCTTTTTACAAAAAAGGTAACGTACCTACCTGCTTAAATGGCGTGTTTTAGTTAGCATTATTTACAGTGAAGGGTGAATGCGAACATATTGATCTCTATTTGTGCTCAGAAGGCTATATGCGTTAAAGACGAGTCGACGAAGCTATTGATCACGACTTGTGAGGTAATGGTGCAATTATTAGTGAGTACCTGCTGATCACTGCGCAATTCGAAAGCAATAACAGCCACGCATAGCTTAAGTAAATCATAGGCCGGTCATAGAACAGTAATACTATGGTAGAGTTCCAGTGTGATATAATTTTGACTCTTGGCGTTCCTCCACGTTCGGATTTATAAACGAAGTTTCTAGCATCTAAATAGCCGCTGAACGTTCCTCAAATACAAATATTGGAACGAAATTCCTTACGGCAGGCTTGGAGGGGATAGGGATTTTGCTGCGCGACCGAACTGAAAAAAATGTGATAGTAAAACCGTAAGAAAAAATCCGTGGAAAAAAGTGCGTGGAATAAAACCGTTAAATGAGACGTGCGCAGGCGCGATTGTCGCATACACAAGCGAGTAGTGTATATATTATCAATATTATTATATTAATATATGATAACGATTATAGCAATATTAGAACGATTTTTTTTGCAATTTGTGTCGATTCTACATTAGCCGAAGGAACTTCGTTTCTACCTGGTGTCCCACGACACCACATCATTTTTTTAATTTTTAATAGGATGCGACATCACTTGTTGAAAGTCAAAAACTACCGCCCATTCAAAAAGCCTCAGACCTGTGAAGAACGGACGCAACAAACTCAGCGGGCTTTTGTTTTTTCAATATTTTAAGAAAAATTATTAAATAAAAAAAAAATTAAAAAATATGGTTACTGTACGTCTACTCTAATTCAACGAAAAACGAAGTTTCGATTGAAGTTTCGGATGTTTCCTACTACGGTTCCATTCGTTTCGAAGTTTCGTCCCGAACGTCATTGCTTGACATTTCTAATTTCTAAACCTACTCTAATTCATTTACGTTCTGAACGAAAATATGAAGATCACAGCTGTTTGTTCGGAATTTTAACGTCAATTTGACGAAACCAAATATGTTACCTTTTGATTTTCGTTTGTAAGTATTTTGTTGCAAATTCACTTGAAATGATTTCAAGAATGCTATTAATCGAGGCTGCTCTACGTGAAGAACATTGAGAACGGAGAAGAAACCGACGCCGCTTATGAATTCAATTTAATATTAGCGAAATTCCCGACTTAGAAATTAAAAGGAAATTATGATTAATAATTAATAATTGTATTATTATAGTATGCTGTGTTTTACATAAGTTATGTATCAAGGGTGATATTACAATTCCCGAGTTCACAGAGGATGAATTCCAATGTGAATGAAGCAGGCGGGTTCCCTCTTAAGGCGACACTAAATGCTAGCCATCTTGAGCGATATGAATTCACGGCTGCCGGCTCGCCATCTATGTAACAAAGCCAATATTTTCAAAATTCTTGCGTGGAAAATAGTTTATTTGCTAACAATCCCCGTTATTCACTACTTATCTGAATAAATGTACCTACACAAAAAAGTACAAGCTATAAGAATAACTTTTCTGAGAGAAGTACTAAAAAAATACGTCCTGCCATGCCAAAAAACTTGTTTAACTGCTAAGAAAAGTGGTAGTTCAAAAAGACTCGGGAGTGTGAACGATAACCAACAGCAGGCATTAGCAACCTACAAACAAGACTTAAGGATATGTGTAACAGGATTATGTAATGATCATAGTTCGAAATGCTATATTTTCACCACAAAATTTGTCTAAAAACACCATGTTTGCGTGTTTTCTGCCTACTCTTCGCCTTAATCAGCTGCGTCTTCACCTCAAGCTCTACAGGCAGGTCGAAGGCTATGAACTGCATTCGTGCAACTGTTAGAAAGGATAAAGGTAGAACTTTATCTTACTTATTCCTTTCTAGCAGTAGTAGTATTCCTATCTTTAAAATATATTTAATTTTTGTTATTAATAAAAGAACATTTTTTTTACTATAACAGGAAAACTTACACCTAATAAAGAGTACCTACTCAGACATATAAAATAAAAAGTACAGCTTCATCATCATATGTGCAGATGCAAAAGATGTACCTATAAAGGATGGTAATATGTAGAGGCGATATTTTTAGTGAAAAAAAAAAAAACAAATAAATATATAAATGATTTTTACTTGAAACATTCAGATAGAATTAGTAGGTATCGCCATTGTAAGGTGTGTTAAAAAGCACTATAAAAGATCATTTATTAGCACCATAATTGAAAACTCTTTTTAGCAAACTTTTTAAAGAATGCAAATAAAAAACCATAATAATAAGTACTAATTTGACATGTTTACATTGCGTCTGTAATACAGATATTTTTGGTTGTCATAAGTTACTACCTACCTTGGAACGAAATAGAACTCTTCAAATTAGTTGGATTAAAATAATGTTCATTTCAATCGTTCACCATTCGTTCATGAATATTGTCTACTGTTCCGAACTTCGTCGATGTGTCCGAAAACAAAATAGAGTAGGGTTACTACTGAAGCTTCGTTTTAATTTCGTTCGTTTACGAAGTTTCGATTCGGACAAAGAGAGTAGACCCCCTGGTTAATAAATGAACTGTTTAATGAAATTTTCCAAAGCAATACGACATGCACAACTTATAAAAAACGTGAAGTATTTGTAACTTGACGCCAGTAACGCTCCCATAATTCCTCTGGTGTTGCATGAGTATTTGTCCTCCAATTTTGTAAAAATAACGAACGATATGGAAATTCATTACAGAAAACAAATTTTAAAAAACGAACAATAAGAATGTAACACGCTATGATTGGTCAGGTAGCAAGCTACAATAATGCAGCACCGACTATGTACGTAACATCCTGTGATCCAATAACCTCGTACTGTAAAGGTGACTTCACACCGATACCGACATGAATTACAATAGACCACATTATGTTTATCACTGTCTTACAAACAGAAAGAGTCAGGCTGACAAACACTAAATTTTTTTAGTTGAAATATTATTTTTTGAATTAAAATAATTTAAATTAAATTTAAATGATTTAATTTTATGGTTAATTGAGTATCGGATTTGAATTAAACCACCAATGCGTTGTAGAAATTATTTTTTATTAAATTTGACGCAGCAACTGCGTTAGCAAAGTTTTAAAGCACATATTGAAGAAAAAACAGGATAATAGTAATAATAATAGATTGGTTATTACAAAATTTTTATCATTTTGTGTTGGACGCTCATCAAATCTGTAGCCTTAATTTTAATTTTAATTGATATAAAATAAAAAGAATCTGCTTAATTTATCGGAATCCCTATTATGAGGATAATATGAAGATTATATATAGATCATATTGCAACATACCTTTATAACATAACATAATTTTTTTTTTAACCAATCTAAGTATAAATAGTGGACTAGTGGGCATCTTCTATCGCATCCATCAAAAGATTCAAATAATAGAATTCCCAATTTCTGATACGTGATTTTAAATGATGTAATATTATGTAGAAGAATAAAAAATTTTTGACATTCATAAGTGTCATTTCATTGACCTATATAAATAAAGTGATTTTGATTTGATTTCATATATATTTTGGGTTAAAAAGCCCTATCGTTGAATGTAACAAATAAGGCAGATATTTTTTTCTTTAATAATTCATAGATTTTAAATCTAATTGTATTATTAAAATCATACTTTTTTTAATAATATGGTATACACTTACGACAGAAGACCGCTGAGTAGCCGTTGTTAATTCCATTCCAATTATCCTGATTGAAAGGATAATATTACTAAGTAAAAATATAATACGAAATTGAACAATTCGCCGCTTAACTACATGCCGCTGTTCGGTGTGAACATGCTCTAATTCGTCACGGTTGAGTTCCACTGTTCGCTTAAAATTAGTTAGCTATTATTGTTCAGAAGTATTTGACTTAACATGATGATTTAATGTTCACTTGAGTTAAAATATTTTACAAATTATATTGCCTTAACATGAAACCGCCTTAAAAATTACTTAAGAACTATTTTAGTATTAATTTAATAAAACTTCTGGTCACACCGAGTTCTATGTATGCTTATTTGATAGACAATTTAACACGTTTAATAATTCTTATAGTTTTTAAAAAACATTAATTTAACTGTACATGTAATCTCATATTTGTCTTTTTAGTAAAACGCAAATATTTTATTAATTATTTTACATAAAGCACCTAATCTTAAATGAAAACTCAAGGCAATTTTGTAAAGATTACACACATTTAATTACAACTACTTTTAGGTGAAAGAACTTTTAAAATTAATTAAGCCGCTTATATTGAAGTAGGCGTTACTTTGCGGAAATCCATAACTATCCATTTTTTTTTAAGTTTTCTTTAGTGTTAATTGCGCCTCTACACGAGGCATCCTTAGGACATGTTAACTCGCCAAACTCTGGCACGAGACTTAACACTAAAGAAAACTTAAAACATTTGGATAACTAAGCCGTTTTTATAATCATTCTAAGATAATCCATTACAATGGATAGAAAATAATATTTTTATTATTTTAATTAGCTGAAATCCCATAATATAGCCTCGTACTATACCGCGGGCTACACATTCCTTCTTTGACAGTACTTAAACAATTGTGTAATGAATAACACTTTCATTTTGAAATCCTAGATTCACGTTTGGAAACACACCGTACGATAACGACGGAAATGAGATCACGTTTTAGCTCACGTGTTTGACACAAATGTTATGGAGAAAAACTTTAAAATTTGACGATTTGATTTCATTATGAAATTATTAATAATATGACTGTGGGAGAATGGACTAGATTATCTTATAGCAGTAGCTTTGTAGTACAAATTGATAGATATAACAAATGGGAACCCAATTACTAAAACTCTCTCTGCATCTGTCCGTCCGTTCGTCTGTCAGCAGGCTTTACCAGTGACAGGCTCCTTTGCATCGGATGCTGGCTAGATTATGGGTACCACAACGGCGCCTATTTCGGCGGTGAAGCAGTAATGTGTAAGCATTATTGCGTCTCAAGGTGACGAGCGCAGTTGTAGTGCCGCTCAGAATTTTTGGGGTTTTTCAATTATCAATATCAACTATATAATTCAATTAATCCTGAGCGTCACTGCATTGTAATGGCGTATCAGTAACCATCATCTGAACGTCCTGCTCATCTCGTCACTTATTTTCATAAAAAAAGGCTATGTGTCTTAAACAGCAGTAGATAGATAGCTGAAATTTTGATAGATTAGAAAGTGTTACTAATGGTAATGCCGCTATAATAACAAATAGAAAAAAAAAAACAAAATGTGTACTCCAAAGGGCTTTATGCTAAGAGGATAAGAATACTGGAATAGCCGTATATACTGGTCATGCAGAGGAAACATAGTTCTCGGAAATTCTCAACCAGTTCCGGAGGAAACTTGTATCTTCTATCGAGTCCTTTCTTGAAAAGGTCGCGGAATGGGCAAAATGAACGTTCTTCAATTTAACCTCTCAACTTTGCACCCCCCAAAAAATCTATGTGTCTCGAATTATCACTATTCTATCATATTCCCTTTAGAACCTGACCTCGTATAGAATGCTGTATCACAAAATCTTAAGGGATTGCCAGGCATAAATTTCCGATATCTAATCGGTTTATGACTTTAACTAAGTGATTTCATATCCAATTTTTAATAAAAATATTTGAATTTGAAATTTGCCACGCACCTAGCTAAATATTCCAACAGTTTTGAATTTCTCGATATTTTGATTTTAGTTACAAGCACTGTGATCACAGTCTGATAAGTTTCTTACTATTTTACTGAGTCTAACTCGGTTATTGCCTGTGATTCAACCGTAATAATAGCTTTTTTATATTATATTTTGAATTTGAAAGCGAAGAGAGAGTTAAGAAAGAATATCTATCGTTGACATTTTCGATAACTGTTGCCCTCTTCATAGATGATAACCTCGAGGTTTAACATTCGCAATTAATTACAATGCAATAACAATTTATTGTTTATGTGATTTAAGATTTCCTAGTTGCTTAATTATTTGAGTCATGTAATTCATTATGCCACGCCATCTCTTGACGATTAGCATCAACATGTACCGCCATCTAGTGTTGAGTAGCAAAACTAAGAATTAATATTTTTTCTACTTTGTGAATTATTTTATTATATTTACCATATTTTATATATTACTCCACAATGTCAATAACTGCAAATTATTGTGTTTTAAATACAAACAAAATATTTACACATTAATATCAAGTAATGGCTAATTTCTTGCTGATTCTTCTCAACGATTTGTTCCTGTTTCGCCCCGCAAACACACATGTTCAGGTTTCCGAATTGTTAATAGTGAGAAAAATTAGATTTGACTATCCTAGATATTTTTAAAAATCAACTTGAGTTAAGATATTTTAACTTTGGTGCTAAATAATATTCTTTGTTACGATTACAATTCTAATTAAATGTACCTTTGCACGCTTTAAAAATACTTTTTAACTTTCTTAACTTCCTTTTTCTTAGCATAGAATTGATAAGTTAATTACAGAACTACCATCAAACAGTTTGTTGAATGAATGAAGTGTAAACACCTAATTTTGTGTAATGTTTACAAATGTCTAACAGGATCTCAGGTTTCTGTCTGTCATCGTATTTTAAAGAGAATAGCGTTGAGTCAGGCTTGGAGATTCTTTGTTAACTTATTTATTGAAGCAAGAATTCGTGACAGTACATTATTTATAAATAATAAACAAATCTTTATTCACAAAAAGAAAAATTACAAACTAATCTATATATTATGGACCCCGCACTAGGTCAACCTGTAGGTATCGCGGATTTCTTAAACTTAAGTTAATTTACAACTTAATTAATATATTTTGTTAATCTGTGGTTTACAAACACGATTTAAATTTTCAAACTTGAACTGTATAACAGTTAACGTTAAAATTAAAATACATTTAAATATTAATAATATTATGAATGTTTGAAAATGTTTCTGTAAATTTAATGATTAAGCCACGCTTAATAAGCTTATTGTGTTATATTGGAAGTAAGTAGTTAATATGAAAAATAAAATTTATTGTGTATGAAAAATAGCGTGTTTTAACATTTAAATAACATAACATTTACATTTTTGTACAATTCAATATCTGTACGAACATTGGAATAGTTTTAATAGGTAGGTATATTTCAGTATAGTTAATACCTATCAATATTGATTATAATAATTCTCTTTATTAAATACTAAAATTATATTGCGGGTTATTAAAATATAGCCAGGACTCAAACTAATTTCATTATTAAAATATGAAAATAACGATTTATGAATCGAAACGAAATATTATGTCAGCTATTTCTTATTTTTGTAGGATAATTTATTATCATCATTTTTTTTAACTGTTTCGTAATAGAAGCATAATGCACAATTATTTTTTTTGTAATTTAAATTCGATGAAAATATTTTTATCATTTTGTATTTTAACATACTTACCACATAGTTACATTCTAATAAAATAATTATTAGAAAATAAGAATTTCTGAGAGTGCGAGGTATGTATTTAAAAACATTTGCATTGCAACAATATTTAAATGCCTATTTATTTTTTTATTTTTTTAGATTCATCAGTGGTAATTACAATATTACATTTATAATTATGCTAAGTTACAACGGACTTATTACTAAATGCATTACCTTTTGCGGTGAATACCGCATGCTAAAATATGTGTGAAATAGTCATATAAAATAAGTATAAGTTATAAAACAACTATTCTATTATGTAATGAAATTAGGAAATCGACAAAATCTACCAAAAAAGTCAAGATATAGGTACTTACTAAACAAATCAAGAATGCACATTAATTAATTACCTACTTACTTACAATATATTTGTTTACATTTTTGCGAAACCTTGGCAACGAATCTCTGAATAGGTCTAAGCATTTATAATGGTTTATAATTGGCATAATCGCTTCCATCCTACTACGTATTTATAAAATTAAAGAAAAAAATATGTTGTATAGAACTAAGTTATTACGAATCTATAATACAATTAGAATTTTCTTATTGGTATTTGGTAACTTGAAGAAGCTATGAATTGGAGTTTTGATGGTGTCTAAAACAACATCCAATAGATACCAGAGACAACAGCTAGTGTGTGACCTACAGCCATATTGCAATATTTCTCTTCTATTTAGTACAGAGGCGCAACTTAATACGATTATTAGCTGCTTGTCTGTGCATTTTTATTTTTTATATAATAGGTAGTCAACTAACTACTCGGTCACTTAACATCGCAACAGTATTCCGTAGTTCCTTCGTCATAGCTTCACTGCTTCAGTTAGTCTCTGGGTGTTGATACGAATGCATGTTTTGGCGCCAACTCGCATTCGGAGCGTAACTTCGAGCGCGCGTATATAATTTCGTTTTTCTAAGTTTTGTTTTTTACGTTTCTAGGCTCACCGCAATTCGCTTTAGCCAGTTTAAAGTTTTTGTGGTTAGGCATAGGCTTAAATTGTGTATTTTGTGATACAATTTATTTTTTATTTACGAGTGTTGTGTTTACGAAAATGTTATTAGCCGGCGCGTAGCGGGGATTTTTTATTTCTGGTAAGCATATTATTTTAAAATTTTCTAATTTATATATTTTATTCAACTGAATATGGTTTGAGCGGCAAATATAATATTATATTATGCATCTACTGCACATGTTTACTAGTTTTATTTTAAAGTATGAGCATAAAAAAAATGAATAATATTTATTTTTAGGTACCGACTACATTATTTTAACAATACCTGTAAAATAACAAGAAAACAAATTCCTTATTATTTAAAAATTATAATGTACACTAAAATGTTTTAATAAGATTATTTCTTATTACTTAGTACAATTAATTAAAAGATTTTTTTATAATATTTTTTGATATTCGAATAAATAAAATAGCTTTTTTTCTTATTTTCCTAGTAGGTAACTTATTTGTTTTCCAATATAGCGGGGAATATTTTTATCGTTTCGATATAAAACAGCATTTAAAAAGTAACCTTAAGTAATTTTCATTTAATTAAAAATCACAGTTTTAGATTTAATGACAATATTGTTATAAAATATGTTCAATATGGGCGGGCCGCGACATACCCATCTAAAATTGTAAAAAAAAATAACTGATCTAAAACCACAATAATACTGAAACTAAAAATATTATTTTGACTTAATAATTTTAAATATATAATTTTGACTAATTTGAATAATAATTGTACCCCAATAATCCCCCGATAATTAAATACATTTTAAGACGACAGTGAAATTAGAACTATACCGGCTAAAATTAAATTTTCTGATTCGTAGTGCACCTGGGACAATAACCCTTGAAATGATAAGAACTGCCGCATGATAAAAGCTATTATCGCAAGTGATCACCTATCATAAAGCCTAGCACAAATTTTAAAATACAATAAGGGATTTAAAATCACTAATTGAACATCATAAACTACCCTAGTCGAATATAATGCGTATCTCCCTACCTAGCTCTAGTATTTTCAATTCCCTGGAAAAACAATATAATATTTATTTATTATGGCAATTCAAACAGATTACAATATTTTCTAACCTTAAGTTTTTAATTTACATTTAAATCTTATTGCAATCCTACAGGATCGCACATCTTAAATAAGATTTTAAAATCTGTATATAACCTACAAAATTCCTAATCTACTTAATTGTTTTACTTAGTTTATTAAAAAATAACGAAACTCTTGAATCAAAAACATATAAGCTTAGATTAAGAATTGGTCTCCGCTGCGCTCCTACTAGATAGAGCACTACCTAAGACCAATAGCTTTTTTATTACGGCAACTATTAGATAGTTTGTGTGCGTGGCATCTTGACACTCAATGGCATCTTTCAGAAATTTATGTGAGCGACACATCTATACATATAAATAAAATTGGAGTGTCTGTTTGTAATATTGAAATAACCGGTTTTTACTACATTAATTCTCATATAAATTTATATACCATGCACCAAAATATTTTGCTTTACAATTTTTGTCTGTCTATATGTTTGTTCCGGCTAATCTCTGAAATGGCTGGACCGATTTTGACGAGACTTTTATTGGCAGGTAGCTGATGTAATAAGGAGTAACTTACGCTACATTTATTTTAGAGAATTTCTTTAATTTAAAACAAATATAATAATGTTGCAATGTCCAAGAAACGGTTTAACTCTAAATATAATTTATATGGCAAAACAACGTTTGCCGGGTCATCTAGTTCTTAATAAATATCTTTGTCAAACAAAGAAACAAAATAAATCACGTTCCTATTAAGTTAGCCCTATAAGCCGTTAATGACTGATATAAAAAAGGGACAGTATTCTACAAAAAAGAACCTAACCCGGAATAAGTTTATTCCCACGACACAATATCGAACCAATTACTGTTCAATGCGCGAAGCTGAGTCTGGTATTCATCACGTATTACTTCTGGTTCATCGAGTTTAATCGTTAATTAAAATCTTAGATATAACTGTTACTCCATATGTTATGGAATAACCTTATAGACCGTTCGTAATTATTGAAATCTATCGGCCTTACAAATAAACTTGGTATAAAGTTATAACTGATGATAAACAAAGAAAATGCAAAATGTTTACAATATCGTTGACAACACTGTCAATACAATGGTAATTCTATTTTGCCTATGGACTTGCATCCCGTGCCACTAAATAAATAAAAAATGGTAATTCTGAAGTTTTCCGAATGACAAGCTGCCTTGCAAATAAACGCGGGAAACGTTATACGTCAGAAGAAACCATTCGTAAGCAAAATGTCTAGTAATCATTTTACATATTCTTGGTTTATGCTTAGTTATAACTTTATGCCAATTTTATTTGTAAGGCCGTATATATCTAAGCGTACCAGACTATAGAACCCATCACACTGCCTTGTTTCACGTCGAACAGTATTTAGAAAACGATATACCATACTTATATAATACTAAGTACGCAGGTACTGAATTTTTTGCGATGGCTATAAAACACTTTTTACACGAAATCTCAATACTTAAAACATACGAAAATAAAATTGTATTACACAAACATAAAAACACTCAATCACCCACACCCTCACTCGTTTACACTTATATATATATACTAGCTGACCCGACAGTCGTTCTGTGCATAATAAATAAAATACTGTTTGTTTATGAATTTGTCAATAGTATTTCATAACACCAAGAATTATTTTGTAAAATATGCTCCATGTGAATGACGTTCTATATTATGTACAGAAACGTGATTGCTCCCTGTTGTTAACTATAATGAAATTGTTTCACAGCAGAACTGTCAAACCGTGCGTCAATAAATTCTCTCATAGAAACTATGTCCATACAAAACAAATATTGGAATTAAAAATAACTATGGGTCTCAAATCTAAATAAAATCTATCCTATGAGGTACGAGGTATACGGTTTTCAATGAGCTTTCTTCTACGTACTACAAAGCTGTGGTATGAGCTTCCTTGTGCGGTGATTCCGGGAAGATACGACATGGGTACCTTCAAAAAAAGCACGTACACCTTTCTTAAAGGCCGGCAACGCTCCTGTGATTCCTCTGGTGTTGCAAGATAATGCCAATTTCTTGGTATGTCTTCTTTGTAGACTCTATAATCTCTGAAATTGTTTAACTGATTTGAATATGGTTTCAATTGTATACGGCAACTGCTAGTAATATTTAGTAACTGTTTCATGACTGACCAGTTCTAATAAGGGTTTATTGAAAAAAACGCCGAAATAAAAGCCGGTAAAATCGCGGGTGCCAGTTTGGCCCACGTTAAATTATTAATTATATTAATACAATAGGGAAAGAATGGATTGCATCACATTAGCTGTTATAGTTAAGGTTTATAACAAACTTAACGTTAACAGTAACGTAGACTGCGTAATGTGTTGCATCATCGTATTCCTTAGCAAAGCTTTTGACAAGTCGCTATTTAGCTACTTAACATTAACAATAACTTTCACCGACGAAGATTGGACGGTTAACAGTTAAAGTTAAAACGTCATCGAAAAATTGTCAATTGGTGCAACAAATTCTTTTGCTTAACCGGTAATTTAACATGTTCGGTATTGCTAAAGTTAAGTTGTTTAATCTTTGCTACAGAGTATCAAGGTCTAAAAACTCGAATTACTAAGCTTAGGGTTAACGACTCCGCCAAAATATTAATTAACACTAATCTAGGCGCCATTCATGGCACAATTGTATTAATTATTCACACTGCATTTGTGTTTAGAACAATGGTTGTACAAAAATATCTTAGATGGAAGTCGAACAACAAAAATTATTAATTAAGTCATATTGTTATAATTAGTTAAGTATTATATTTTTTTATAATCGCTAATGAAATATTCTCAGGATACCTTCATTTATTTACGGTGTGTGTGGATTGATGCATCTACGGTACTTATATTGAATTAGGCGTTACTTTGCGGAAATCCATAATTATACAAATGATTTAAGTTTTCTTTAGTGTTCATTCCGCCAAAATTTGTTCTTAAAACAATTGGACACGTGTTTCGCCTCTACACGAGGCATCCTCAGGGCGTGTTGTCTCGCCAAAATCTGGCACGAGACTCTGAGGATGCCTCGTGTAGAGGCGAAACACGTGTCGAATTGTTTTAAGAACAAATATTGGTGGAATTAACACTAAAGAAAACTTAAATCATTTGTATCTACGGTACTTAATAACTCTTGTTTTTTTTTACGTATTAATTTTTTTTTTGACTTACTCGTGTAAGTTCATTGAGTATTTGACGTTTGCGTATTATTGTTGCATGCATCACCACATAATATTATACTATCATCACTACATATAGTGTCATTCATTAAAATGATCTGTAAAACGACGAAGGTGTTAATATTGATTTAAAAGAGTAGTAATGAGTTTCTTCCCACTTCTTATTTATTTATTTATTATTACAAGGAAACATAACAAACACATCACAAGAACTGAACAATATAGGAAAGAGATACAAAATATAAATATAGATGCGTCCTAACACATGTTTCACAGATACAATAATAACAAAAAGAAAATCAGAGGTATACAGTCACAAACGCAAACATTCACAGAAGTAACTAATTTGATTATGCGCATTGATACAAAAGATGTAGACATATGAAATTAATTAAACTTGGGGCAACGATAACAACGATTTTAATTTTAATTCTAAACTGTATCTGAACACAGCAGGGGAGCACGAAAATATGTCGATGTCAAGAAAACTACTGTTGCAAGATTTACACATTCTGTGTAAATCAAAATGGCGCGCGAAACCCAATGTTTGTTCTTGGGGACGATAGCTCAAAAGTAATGCATGAACGCTCAACCCTTTCCGAAGTGGTGGTAAATGTAAAAAGAAAATAGAACTTTTGACAATCGTTTGCGTCATTTCCTTGACACCATACGGTGTATTGATTTGATTTGGATTATAAATTTGAAAATATACTCATACACATTTCTGGAATTTATTAAACAGAAATGTACCTAGCTAGTAAATAAATTGACTGATTATACTCAATTATAATTCTATAAAATATGTTGTTGAAGTTATTTATACATTTTTAAGCGGCAAATCGCCCGTGCGAAGTCGAAGCACGTCGTCAAAATCGGCGAGCAGCTTTCCAATTACCCGACCGGAACACGCAAGTTCTGGTCGTTGTCGGAAGCTGCTCTTGGTAACTTCAACCAGCCGTCCATGCCGCCGTTGCACATGAGGAATGACACCCTGGCCCATACGGCAAAAGAGAAAGCCGAGCTCCTGTGCGCTCTTTTTGCCTCCAACTCGACAAAGGAAAAACACCGCCGACCATCCCGCGGTGTCAGAGCTCTATGCCTGAAGTACAGTTCAGACAGAAAACTTTTAGGCGAGCTCTGTTTTCGTTGGATGTCAGGTAGTCGAGCGGGCCGGATGGCATATCTCCAATCGTGCTTAGAACGTGTGCCCCTGAGTTGACGCCGGTGCTAACGCGTTTATTCCGGCACTCTTATTCCAAAGGCGTAGTCCCTGACTCATGGAAGTCAGCCCTTGTCCATCCGATCCAAAAAAAATGGAGACAGTTCGGATCCGGCGAACTACAGGCCTATTGCTATCACCTCCCTGCTCTCTAAAATCATGGAGAGCATAATAAGCCGCCAGCTTTTAGTATACCTAGAGGGTCACCAGTTGATCAACGACCGACAGTACGGCTTTCGCCATGGACGGTCGGCAGGTGATCTTCTGGTATACCTAACACATAGATGGGTGGCAGCTATTGAAAGCAAGGGGGAAGGCCTGGCATTTAGCCTGGATATAGCGAAGCCCTTTGATCGTGTATGGCACAAGGCGTTCCTCTCAAAACTTCCATCATTTGGGCTTCCCGAGAGCTTGTGCAAGTGGACCTCCAGCTTCCTCACTGGGCGTAGCATACAGGTCGTTGTCGATGGATATTGCTCGAACCCGAAGCCCGTGAATGCTGTGCCCCAAGGCTGTGTGCTATCTCCTACGCTGTTTCTTCTGCATATCAATGATATGTTGGACACCTCCAACATACACTGCTATGCGGACGACAGCACTGGTGATGCCGTATACACGGGCCATGCAGGTCCAGGACCATTGCCGGGAGAAACTTGTGTCTTCTATCGAGTCCTCTCTCGAGAAGGTCGCGGAATGGGGTAAATTGAACCTTGTCCATTTTACCCCCAGAAGATTCAAGTTTGCGCGTTTACCACTAAAAAAACCCCATTTGTCGTACCACCGCTCTTCGAGAACACTTCTCTTAAAGCCGCGCCTAGTATCGGAATACTGGGTCTCGAAATCTCGAGCGATTGCCAATTCCGTGGCCATGGAGGGCAAAGCCAAATTGGCTTCGAAGAAGCTGGGCGTCATCAATAGAGCACAGCAATACTTCAAGCCGGCCCACATTCTAGCGCTCTACAAAGCGTAGGTCCGGCCACACATGGAGTATTGCTGTCATCTCTGGTCTGGCGCACCCCAGTATCTGCTCGATCCATTTAACCGCGTGCAACGTAGAGCAGCTCGAATTGTCGGGCACTCAGTGCTCTGTGAACGGCTGGATCTCTTGGCGTTGCGTAGAGATGTCGCTTCATTGTGTGTCTTCTACCGCATTTATCACGGGGAGTGTTCCGAAGAGCTGTTCAACCTGATTCCTGCCGCCGAATTTCACCTTCGCACGACACGCCACAAGTTACGATATCATCCCCACCATCTGGATGTGTGGCGGTCCTCCACAGTGCGGTTTACAAGGAGCTTTCTTCCTCGTACCACGAAGCTGTGGAATGAGCTTCCTTCTGCGGTGTTTCCGGGACGATACGACATGGGTACCTTCAAGAAAAGCGCGTACACCTTCCTTAAAGGCCGGTAACGCTCTTGTGATTCCTCTGGTGTTGCAGGAGAGTGTGGGCGGCGGTGATCACTTAACACCAGGTGACCCGTACGCTCGTTTGTCCTCCTATGTCATAAAAAAAAACAACAAAAAATATAGTTTGTAGTTAGTGTTATTATTAACCTCGCCTTAATAGTATTTTTAATTGTGGCATGTGGACTAGCCCACACACTTTAGTTAACCTGTTTAAAGTTTAATAAATTAAAATTGCTAAAGCTTCAAAGAATTCATAAACCATACCCACAACCTTAGATAATTTATACGTCTAGATAGAGTCTCTAGACAACCGATAAAAACAGGCCAGGAATATTAGTTTAGTGTGCGTGACAAGCTATGTCTTACACTCGCGATTTGTTGAAACACAGTTTGACAGTTCTGCTGTGAAACAACAACAAACAATCATTAGAACAACAGGGAGCATATTTTACGTAATAATTCTTAATGTTAATGTTATTAAATAATATTGACAAATTCTTTAAAAATTGTATTTTATTTTATATGTTCAGAACAACGTATTTTATTTTTCCTTATTTCAATAAAAACGTCAATAACTCGCTCGGAATGAGTTTAGCCTCGAATTGAATTCAACTCTATCAGGCAAGGCATTCCAATCCCGAACCATTTCACCTGCAGCGGACATCCGTAGCTTTGTCGTAAACCGATCAGCTGCTACGAATGACATTAAATATATAAAGATATCGTTTGATAACTTCTATAATTATAAGCCAAATAAATCTAATTGGAGAGCAATAAAAAACTATGTTAAAAAAAACGACTTCAAAAACTCAAAACTATAAAATAACTTAATAGAGATTTAAATTAATACACCTCTAATGCAAATCTTATAATATTAATAAAATACTATTATTTGCATGTGCTACCTATGAAACATTCTGCATCAAACTAAACAAGAATCAAGAAAATCGTATCGTAAATCTCAGCGTAATCGGTGTACATATATAAAAATAATACCAGTCGAATTGAGAACCTACTCCTCTTCGAAGTCGCTTAATAAAATGATAACATTAAATAACTTTGAAATTAAGTAGTATTTGATTTTACACCTGCTTCCTTTAAAGATGAGGGGGCGCAAGCGTGCCTGTACAATTTGCACCCCAAACTAACATCCCACGACTCTTATAGGAATAAACCCATATTAAACCCTATATCGATAAGCCTGCCCTGCTATTGTCACGAGAAATCCCGCTCTTTTCTGGGACATTCGACATGTGGATGATATCTTTTAATTAGTTTGTCTACACCCATGCTTTAAATCCTCTATTAAAGATGCTGAAACAGTTAGATTATTACCAACATTAAAACACCCAATGTCGTAATAACCATTACATCATCCAAACGAGTGTTGTAATGTTGTACTGAATTTCATAACAACACTCCTTGTTTTTTTTTTCGATTCCTTCATGCGCAAAGAATTTCAACAAACAGCCACATTCTTATTGCTCGATGCGTGGTATCTGTATGAATTTCAAAAAAAGAACATTTTCGTTTACTCGCGCTCCACACTCCCAGAACGTCGCGCGCCATAAAAAAAGTAGGTTATGCGAATCCCCGCCATTTTTCTTCGATATTTTTATTGTTTTGTTTACAAAAAATGACCGATTCATTTTAAACGCTGCAAAAGAACATTATATTCGAGTGAATTTTAAATATTGCACTATACAAAATGTAAATTACTACTAAAATAAATAATTGTTTCATTAATACGTAGTTAAATCCACATTCATGTTTTAATACCCCTTATTACACAACAGTTGCATAAATAACTATTACCCGACTTTAAAAGCCCAAAACATAAGTATATTTAATCAATGGATCTGATATTATACTCGCAATTTTCACGAGCCATTCCTTCATACATATAATTTAATTCAGCTCACATTTTATTCAAACTTGACAAATATTGTTATTTCAACATCATACCTAACATCTGCTCGCAATGATAAGAATATGATATGATAATATTGCAAAATTATATCTCAATGCGTTGATCGATTTACAAAATTTTATACATTGCCGTGAGAACAAAGAATTGTTGTAATTGGAATTGTTCAATGTATGTATTAACCGTTTAAAATTGAGAAAGGTATGCTGAGATTGTTTGGATATGTCGAGAGAATGAATGAAGAACGATTGACAAAGAAAGTGTATAAAGGCCAGTGTGAATGAAAGTGTTGGAAGGGGTAGACCTAGGCGGACGCTTCAAAATCAAATCAGGGACGTCTTGAAAAAAGGCCAGGTCAAGAGTACCCTAAACCGGAGAGCATGTATGAAAGGAATAATGAAAGTGGACGAAGCAAAACGAGTATGTAAGGATCGTAGCAAGTGGAAAGAAGTGGTCTCTGCCTACCCTGTATGTATTAACCGTCGCAATAACTGGATTGCATCATTGTAGAAGAAATTTCTATTTCTTGTTAAGATTTTCCGTAATATGACCAAAGATATCGCAAAGTCAGATAAGCGGCTACAACCCACATAATTCATTGTGGTACAATTTTAGGCAAACTTGAACAGTATTCGTACGCTTTAAGTTTGAAACAAGGCGAGGATTAGTTTTGCTTTCGATCAGATAATCTTTTTAACTATTCAACGGTTTTGTGTTTTTAATGAGTGCCAGTAATATTTTTGCATCTTATGATCCCTCGAGGTAAGCGCTTTCGTAGCACATCCCTACTAATATTATAAATGTGATTGTAAGTTTGTTTGTTACGCTTTTAAGCCTTTTCAGCTACTGTACCAATTTTGATGAAATTCGGTACAGCGATAGACTATAGCTTGGGGACATAGGCTATATTTTATCCCCGAAAAATCCATGGTTCCCGCGGTATTGTGAACAACTGAAATTCACGTTGATGAGCTATAACTAAACCAATAGTAGGTTTAGTTTCTTAAAGCAATCTTCCTTGAAATAAGAATAGGACATCTTCAATTCGAAACATGCTTATTATTTTTAGATTTCAATATAAAATAAAACGAAGCGTAACATACGCTTCGTATACAAAATGTGAAAGATTCCATTGAGTGTCAAGATGCCACGCACACAAGCATCTAATAGTTTTCGTAACAAAAAAGCTATTGTTCTTAGGTAGTGCGGTATCTAGTTGAAGCGCAGCGGAGACCAATCCTTAAACTAAAATTAAATAATTACAAACCTCAGTATTCTTACTATTTATGATCATTACATAAAATTCCTGGCACCAGTGGATATATTCTGTTATCAATTCTATATGAAGTAAAAGTTAATAACCCTGTCGTGGGAGTTAAAAATAATCTTGTAATCTTTATCTTCAAACACATTTATTCAACATCATCGTCGCATTCAATCTGGTTTAAAAATACAACAAAGAAATCTTAAATAAACAGAGGTTTATGCTTTCCTTTGATTCTATTGTGTCTCCCCCGTGAATGATCGGAGTTTTTGATAAGGCACATTTCCTGCGTTCACGAATCTACGCTAAGCTTTCATACTGGTGTACTTCTAATTAAATCCTCTTGGTAATAAAGTTTGTATTTGGTAATTCCACTATATATTTTTTTAGTCTATATTTACCAGTGGAAGGCTCCTTTGCACAGGATGCCGGCTAGATTATGGGTACCACAACGGCGCCTATTTCTGCCGTGAATCAGTAATGTGTAGGCATTACTGTGTTTCGGTCCGAAGGGCGCCGTAGCTAGTGTAATTACTGGGCAAATGAGATTTAACATCTTATGTCTCAAGGTGACGAGCACAATTGTAGTGCCGCTTCATGCTCGTCTCGTCCCTTATGAAAATAAGGGACGAGACGAGCATGACGTTCTACTGATGGTGATTGATACGCACTCCCTATTACAATGCAGTGCCGCTCAGGATTATTAAAAAAACCTAAAAATTTGCGCTCGTCACCTTGAGACCTAAACACAATAATGCTTACACAGCACTGCTTCACACCAGAAATAGGCGCCGTTGTGGTACCCATAATCTAGCCGGCATCCTGTGCAAACGAGCCTCCCACTGGCTAATGGTACTAACTGCGTAAATTTATAAAGCTAATATGGAAAAGCATGACCTACCTAAACATTTAAATTCGGAGATGTTTTGAGTGAGAGAAATTATGAATGAAAGGTTACTCCAGTAAAGGAAGAGTCAGTAACTCTTATTTTTTGCTAAGAAATCTTGGGGTCGCTGATAACGTAGATAATGGTCATAGTTGACAATACAAACTTATAAAGATCATGTGGATGGAAATATGGGAAAAATATGGATTGGACGCACATTCGAATTCGGAGATGTATTGATGAGCGGCAAGTTCAACAGTTTTTTTTTAATGAAAATACGGGACGAGACGAGCAGGAAGTTCAGCTGATGGTAATTGATACACCCTGCCCAGTACAATGCAGTGCCTCTCAGGATTTTAAAACCCCCAAAAATTCTGAGCGGCACTACAACTGCGCTCGTCACCTTGAGACACAAGATGTTAAGTCTCATTTGCCCAGTGATTTCACTGGCTACGGCGCCCTTCAGACCGAAACACAGTAATGCTTACATATTACTGCTTCACGGCAGAAATAGGCGCCGTTGTGGTACCCATAATCTAGCCGGCATCCTGTGCAAAGGAGCCTCCCACTGGTAACAGTACCGAGAATATGGGAGTAGTTTTGATGCGGATGGTAGAAACTATGTTAGGAGTCAGGACCATGGCATTATTGTCCCTAATTGAAGGGCTAGGCCCTTCTGTAATACAGCTCTGTGTTTAATGCTAGTATAGTCATGTAAGTTTATTTATTTTAAGGTGAATCTCCTAATATGTCCATTTCATAAAGATTTACTTTTTTTTTTTGCTAGAAGAGATCCATTTATTATATATGTGACATTTTTCTATTTCTTAGAACGGATTTGAAAGCAACTGACACTCGTTAATAGGTGTGTAATTAAATTGTTACAAACGCAATTAATAAATTCAAATTATAGAATTGTTAACTTAATTTCTTTGAAGTTTTGTACAAAAGGGATTATTGTTTATCTAATGAGGATGATTTTATAATTATGCAATTCCTTAAAAACATTACTGATAACAGAAATAATTAGTGAATACTTTAAATTTCTTTTATTACTTAGTACATAGTGTACGCAACTCATAAATAGTTAATGATTTTATTTAAAACGTTGAAACTGTCCTTTTTAGGACATCAATAATAATAATAATATTCGACAACCTGTATAGCCGAGTGGTTAGCGATCCTACCTACTAAGCTAGAGGTCCCGGGTTCGAATCCCTGTAGGTGCAAGCATTTATATGATGAATATAGATGTTTGTTTCCGAGTCATGGATGTTTATATGAATATATGTATGTTTAAGTAAGTATATTGTATTAAATATATCATTGTCTTGTAACCCATAACACAGGCTATATATGCTTAACTTGGGGCAAGATAATTTGTGTAAAAAGTGTGTCAATATTATAAAAAAAAAAAATATAACAGAGACTCCGCTGTACATCTGCCTGTATCAAATTCAAACGTATTTTTTTTATTAAAGTAAAAAAATAATACTTATTAATGTCTTAACTCTCTAATTTCCAAAATCATTGAAAGCATAATTAACCGGCAGCTCTTGGCTTAATCGGCTGGCGGACTGGTTTCCTTTGAATTTCTTGCCTCGCTCAGCCACTTTGTGGAAACAATTACCGACTGCTGTTTTCCCGAACCAATACGACTTAGGGACCTTCAAGGAAAGAGCATACTCCCACCTTAAAGGCCGGCTACGCATTTATTGACATTTGACACTTTTTGTTGCGGATGTCCATGGGCAATTGCCTCACTACTCCCAATCCCATGAGCCTCTTGCCCGTTTGCCCCTTCTTTTATAAAAAAATAAGATTGCATTCCCTAAAACAAAGATGGCGGCGGTTATTGAAACTACTCGGCAGTTCGTTTGCATACAGCGAAGTCCGTCGATCATGTATGGGACAAGGCGCTCTTCTAGATATTTTCTAGAAATTTCCACTCCATTCCATTATTATGTTTCAGTCTGAAGAGTGCCGCAGCTAGAAAAACTACTGGTCAAATGAGACATAACCTCTTATATCTCAAGGAGACGAGCGCTATTGTAGTGGCGCTAAGAATTTTTGGGGATTTCAAGAATCCTGAGCACTGCATTGTATTGGGTAGGGCGGATCAATTACCATCAGCTGAACGTCCTGCTCGTCTCGTTCCTTATTGTCATAAAAAAAAAGTTTTAAATGATGAAACTATTAATGGCGCCATAGCTGTAAATAATGAAAATGAAAAAGTGCGTACGACTTGAACTACACCGGTTTTGTTTTCTCCATACAGATGCACCAATTTCGTCACAATTTTTTCGTAACCCTTTGGGTTTTATGGCTCATGTGAGTATTATAGTTACATTATGACACAGTTTTGACATTAAATTTGAAATTGATTCTTTTAATTTCACTTTTTTTTACGGATGCGATTCAAGGTCGGATGACTGTGAGGAGTTATGTCATAACTTGATGCAGCTAATTTCTATTCAATAATAATTTATATACTCATAATACTAGCTTTACCTGTATGCATTTGAAGACCCATATGGACCAGTGGCTGTTAGTGGTAACTGTTACCAAGCTAGATTCTGGGTTCGAATCCCGGTAGGTGCAAACATTTATGTGATGTTTATTTGTATTTATGGATATTTGAGTAAGTACATCGTATTAAATGGCCGACATATCACATATCGAATTTTTATTAAAACAAAGTTTCTTGTGCCCGTTCTATCAGGTCTAAGGCATTCATTTCCGAATGAGTTTTTGACTTTCAATAAGTGGTTCATATCCTATTTTGAATAACAATATTTAAATTTGGTTTACGTCGTTATTGATGCTGATAATGAAAAAAAACACAAAATTAAAATTAATATTATTGTTTTTAGTAAGAATAATTAACGCACTCTTTTACAAAATATCTAGACCAATACTAGGCATACTATATACTGCGGTAAGGGGTCAGACAACGATATATTTAATACTATATGTATACATACCTACTTAAACATCCATAACAACATAATATATAAACATAACTAAATATAGCGCTCTACAATCATTTGAAATAATCACAGAGCTTCTTAGAACGAATTCTTCATATTATTCAATTATACTATTAATTTTATTTTTAAAGCGTCCTTTTTTAATTTAATTAATTTTTGAGAATTTTAACGGATGAAAGCGTATAAAGAATCTCCGGCAATATGGTAAGTTGTATATTGTTTAGGTAATTTATACGTCTATATAGAGTCTCTTGCAGATAAAGAACCGATAAAAACAGGCCAGGAATATTAGTTTAGTGTGAGTGACAAGCTATGTCTTTCACTCGTAATTTGTATGAGACTTTGTGTTTGAATTGCTCAAAATAGAGGTCAGTTCTATACTCAATTTATCGATGTTTTCACAGCTGTCTTATGGCCGTTCCCAATATACTATCTAGAGATAATTTACTACCTTCTATTGTCAGTAATTAGCTGTCAATAATCTGAAGCTGTCCCAATATACCCGATAAGTCATTCTTATCCCCTTATATTGGGACGCGTGAATTGAAATTTCCACACAAACTTCTATCGCTGGTAAGCTATTCGTCGTCCCATTGACAGACAGTGTGTAAGGAGCGCGGATAAGGTGAGTTACCATCGATAGGTTTATTGGGACAGAAAAGTCAACGATAGTTACGATTTTTATCTCAAGAAAGAGATAGACTGAATATTGGGAACGGCCGTTAATCTTTAAATGATCTAAGCTTTCAACGGATCAAAGCGTAAATAGATTAAAAAATCCCCAGTAATATGGGCAGTTGTATATTATATCGTAGAACTAGCTGACCCGACAGACGTTGTTCTGTATATAATAAATAAAATAATGTTTTTATATGAATTTGTCAATAATATATCATAACATCAAAAATTACTTCGTAAAATATGCACCCTGCTGTCGTAATGAAATTGTTTCACAGCAGAACTGTCAAACCGTGCGTCAATAAATTCTCTCATAGAAATTATGTATGGACACATCAAAGGAAAAACAAATTTGTTGTTTTTATTTAATTTTGCAGCATTTTCCTATTTATTTACCTTTTAAACCTTCCCTGCACTGCCACAAATAATTCAAGACCAAAATTAGCCAAATTAGTCCAGCCGTTCTCGAGTATTAGCGAGACTAACGAACAGCAATTCATTTTTATATATATAGACTAGTGGACCCAACAGACGTTGTCCTGTACACACGTCTTAAATTTGAAAAATCGGTCCAGCCGCTAGGAGGAGTTCACTAACATACACATGAGCAGGAGAATTATATTATATGGACGGAATTGAGAATCTAAACCAATCTCAAATTCACTGAAACAAACAAAAAAGTCATCAAAATCAGTCCAGCCGTTTAGGAGGTAGTTTAATTGTGAATCTAAACCATTTTCGAATCCACCTGAAGACACACACCAATCTCAAATTCACTGGAACACACAAAAATATCATCAAAATCGGTCCAGCCGTTTAGGGGGTAGTTCAATTGTGAATCTAAACCATCCTCGATTCCCCTTGAACTCACATAAAAAATTTCATCAAAATCAGTCCAGCCGTCTAGGAGGAGTTCAGTGACATACACACGCACACAAGAATTATATATATAAAGATAGATGAACATTGAAGCACTAACATCACCTAACCAACTTCACATTTTCAAAAATTCCAGTTATCTGTGAATGTGGGCCATATTGTATACAACAGGTCTAGTCTTATTTCTATTGCATTACCTTCGCCTCTATGTAACAAACTGTAGTTACCATGGCAACCGATGCTTAATTTTATTACCCGCTCGTTAAAATGACTGTAACGTCTTACCAGCATAATTAAACAAATCCGAACTTTATTATAATTGCTTTAGAATACAGTTTCCTGTTAAGTTATTGCTGCACGAATGGTTATGTTCGCTAATGGTTTGTGCGTTTGTTTTAGGGCATTTTGAACTTAATGTAATTGGAAATAGGGGTATTTCATGAGCCTTGCAATTGTAATTAACGATTTATTACGGCGCCTAGTATAAGTAAAGTTTGTTGCACTGCACTGAATGTATTTTATTCGGTAACATTTTGATTTTTAAAGGCCTTTGTAGTGTTTTATAGTTAGTTCATTCAATGCTATACTTAAACATGTTGCCAACTCTGTTTATGTACATTTACTGCTATCCTTCGTATGACAGTATATATATTGTACGGCTCATCATCATCATCAGCCGGAAGACGTCCACTGCTGGACAAAGGCCTCCCCCAAAGATCTCCACGATGACCGGTCCTGCACTGCCCTAATCCAACGTATTCCAGCGATCTTGACCAGATCGTTGGTCCATCTTGTGGAGGGCCTACCAACACTACGTCTTCCGGTACGTAGTCGCCATTCAAGGACTTTTCTGCCCCTCCGGCCATCTATCCGTCGAACTATTTGCCCTGTCCACTGTCACTTCAGTTTCGCAATCATTTGGGCTATGTCGGTGACTTTGGTTCTTCAGCGGATCTCAACATTTCTGATTCAATCTCGCAGGGCATAGCCCTATCTATTGTCCTCTGAGCGACAATGCGCTTCCTCATAAGGCTACATATACACAGTATATCAATAAAGAAATAACTCGAATATTACTTTAATAATAACATAAATATATTATTTTCTGAAAATCAAACCCGTGCAGTATCATTCCAATGAACCAACGGGCTCATTATGTTGCAGAAACAAGCTTTCCTGAAAATGAAACAGAAAAATGAAAATGAAAGAAGAAATTATGTAATAAAAAAACCTTTGTAAGGGGTTCGAACCCACGGTCCTTCTTGAGAACCATAGCTTAAATATGGCGCCTTAAATTACTAGGCCAACATGACATCAAAGCAGTAGTTGAAATTAATGATTGAACTTCACCACTACTCCGCGGCCGCCTGTAATGCAACATGCGACACGTGGACGAAAAAATGTGGAGCGATGTACCTAACAAAAGCGTTAAGGTTTAATAACAATAACATATATATTCATTTTTTTTAAATTACTTATTGATTGTGTCATGAGCATGCCGGTGACGCAAACCCATAAGATTTTCCTCTACCAAAAATTTCCCGACGTGGCTATAGAAGATTTCACTTCAAAAATCACAACTGAAAATATGATAGACCAAACGGAAAAGAATAATAATAAAACAGAACAAAAAGCTATGATAAATTTCCGTAGTAAGACATTTCCCTTCAATTCTAAAAGATCTCAATCGCGTTCAACTAAAATACCCACATAATTAAATAACATTGTGTAACTTATTAAGTTAGTCTAAGCAATAACTTACTCAATTAGTTATTGTTTAAGTTTAGTTTAAATAAACCCAATTGTTTACATCAGTAATTTTGCGAGCTTGCATTCTTGAAATTATTTTGCTAAACATCTTACTTGGAATTACTTTGTTTTGTTTTAACTGTAGTAACATAATAACGCCAGCTCAGTTATAAAATAGTTTTTCAGAATTTGTGAAAGATTCACTATCTACACTTTACTTAGAAAGGATCGGTTATATCTAACTTAAAAGTTAATTTAATAGTGTTTATAATACAATTTATTGAATTAGGCGTTACTTTACGGAAATCCATAATTATACAAATGATTAAAGTTTTCTTTAGTGTTAAATCCGCCAATATCAAAATCTGGCACGAGACATATTGACTGGCTCGTGCCAGATTTTGGCGAGACAATACGTCCTGAGGATGCCTCGTGTAGAGGCGAAACACGTGTCGAATTTATTTATTTATTTATGTAATAGGTACACACAACAGAATTACAACAAATACATAATAAACAAAAAAAACTATCAGCTGAATACAAGATAGGCTGCAACTCCACGAGGGTGTGTACTCAGCATGTTTAGCATAAATTAATAACTATGAAAATACAACAATAATAGCGATTTTAAAACTAGCTTTAGGTAATGTAGTATTATAAAAGATACAGACAGAGAAAATATATATTTGGACAAATAGAAGTGAATAATTATGGTAATAATATTAAGATTAAAAAAAAATAAACTAATTAAGGAATTTATATAAACTAGATTTCCATTTACAAACAGATGAACTGTGAATGTCAGGTACTTCACTGATTTCGAGTAGTAGTGCATTGTATTGACGACAAATTCTATGGATAGGGTTATGGAAGGACACGTTATTATTGCAGAACGGAATGTTTTAAAAACAAATATTGGCGGAATTAACACTAAAGAAAACTTTAATCATTTGTATAGTTTTTATAATATCAAAAAATTACTCCTTACCGTGATAAGTTACCTTTAAGCTTAGATTAAGGATTGGTTTTCGCTGCTCTACAAATAGATACAGGCGTAGTCGCTAAATGCGACAACGAATACAACGCCCAATTGGGCGTACTCGAGCCAGTCTCGAACAATGTGTGACGTTGACGTGCCACATGTTCTGTTAAACTATGCTAATAATTGAAAATAAAATGCCGGGTTGCGTAGTAAAACTGTGTAAAAATAATACTACAAGATATAAGAAAGACACTGGGATCACAAATCATCAGTAAGTATTTTGTATTTCAATGTAAAATAACACGAAGCGTATGTTACAAAATTTGAAAGATGCCATTGAGTGTCAAGATGCCACGCACACAAGCATCTAAAAGTTGCCGTAATAAAAAATCTGGAGCGCGGCGGAGACCAATCCTTAATCTAAGCCTGTAAGGTAAATAAATCCTAATAAAAATCGGTCTATCCGTTTCGGAGATTAGCCTGACCAAGAAGATAGAATGACAGGCGATAATGTATTAATCCAATCAAAATTTTGCCGATTACGTAATAAAATATCTCTCTGAAATTTCAGTTTGTCATTTTGAATTATCTGTTTGTCGGTTTATCGGTTTGATTGTGCTTCTATTCTGTATAGCCGAGTGGGTAGTGATCCTACCTACTAAGCTAGAGGTCCCGAGTTCGAATCCCGGTAGTTGCAAGCATTTATATGATGAAGATGTTTGTTTCCGAGTCATGGATGTTTAAATGTATTTATGTATGTTTATATGAATTTATGTATGTTTAAGTAAGTATATTGTATTAAATATATCATTGTCTTGTAACCCATAACGCAGGCTATATATGCTTAACTTGGGGCAAGATAATTTGTGTGAAAAGTGTGTCAATATTATTATTATTATTCTCCGATACGGTTATATTGAAATCAAAATAACCATATCGGATGTATTCAAATGAATACATTGTTTCAATAGGGCTTTTACTGTTGTTTTGTGGAAAGCTTCCCGTAAGATTATAATTGAAATAGTACGCCCAAACCTAAGAGATTCTTTTTGAGAGCCAATGAATGCATTAACTTAAGTAAATATATTACTTTATTACATTTTATAGATAATTATATTGGATTTTATAGAAATAAAAAAACTAAAGTTTTTATTTTATCTTAATATCACATAACGATCAACGTTTAACAATGGTTTTGCTGTTTTGCCAATTATGATTTTACCACATAACTACCTAATCATGTGTATGATAATAACAGAATTTACAACAGTGACACATACATTTATTTACTCCATTATACAGCGTAACTTTTTCAACTGTTGTATAACTGGGTTTTTTTACGAAAATAAGGATTAAGACCCAATAAACCCAAAAATTCTGAGCGGCAATACAACTGCGCTCGTCACCTTGAGACATAAGATGTCAAGACTCACTTCCTCAGTAATTTCAATTTTTTTTTTTATGGAATAGGAGGACAAACGAGCGTACGGGTCACCCGGTGTTAAGTGATCACCGCCGCCCACATTCTCTTGCAACACCAGAGGAATCACAAGAGCGTTGCCGGCCTTTAAGGAAGGTGTACGCGCTTTTTTTGAAAGTACCCATGTCGTATCGTCCCGGAAACACCGCACAAGGAAGCTCATTCCACAGCTTTGTAGTACGAGGGAGAAAGCTTCTTGAAAACCGCACTGTGGAGGACCGCCACACATGCAGATGGTGGGGATGATATCCTAACTTGTGGCGTGTCGTGCGATGGTGAAATTCGGCGGCAGGAATCAGGTTGAACAGCTCTTCGGAACACTCCCCGTGATAAATGCGGTAGAAGACACACAATGAAGCGACGTCTCTACGCAACGCCAAGTGATCCAGCCGTTCACAGAGCACTGAGTCCCCGACAATTCGAGCTGCTCTACGTTGCACGCGGTCAAATGGATCGAGCAGATACTGGGGTGCACCAGACCAGAGATGACAGCAATACTCCATGTGTGGCCGGACCTGCGCTTTGTAGAGCGCTAGAATGTGGGCCGGCTTGAAGTATTGCCGTGCTCTATTGATGACGCCCAGCTTCTTCGAAGCTAATTTGGCTTTGCCCTTCAGATGGCCACGGAATTGGCAATCACTCGAGATTTTGAGACCCAGTATTCTGATACTAGGCGCGGCTTTAAGAGAAGTGTTCTCGAAGAGCGGTGATACGACAAATGGGGTTTTTTTATTGGTAAACGCGCAAACTTGAGTCTTCTGGGGGTTAAATTGGACAAGGTTCAATTTACCCCATTCCGCGACCTTCTCGAGAGAGGACTCGATAGAAGACACAAGTTTCTCCCGGCACTGGCCGACAATTTCCCGAGAGAGACCTGCATGGCCCGTGTATACGGCATCACCAGTGCTGTCATCTGCATAGATTGCTATGTTGTAGGTGTCCAACATATCATTGATATGCAGAAGAAACAGCGTAGGAGATAGCACACAGCCTTGGGGCACTCCAGCATTCACGGGCTTCGGGTTTGAGCAATATCCGTCGACAACGACCTGTATGCTTCGCCCAGTGAGGAAGCTGGAGGTCCACTTGCACAAGCTCTCGGGAAGGCCAAACGATGGAAGTTTTGAGAGGAGCGCCTTGTGCCATACACGATCAAAGGCCTTCGCTATATCCAGGCTAACTGCCAGGCCTTCCCCCTTGCTTTCAATAGCCGCCGCCCATCTATGTGTTAGGTATACCAGAAGATCACTTGCCGACCGTCCATGGTGAAAGCCGTACTGTCGGTCGTTGATCAACTGGTGACCCTCTAGGTATACTAAAAGCTGGTGGCTAATTATGCTCTCCATGATTTTGGAGAGCAGGGAGGTGATAGCAATAGGCCTGTAGTTCGCCGGATCCGAACTGTCTCCTTTTTTTTGGATCGGATGGACAAGGGCTGACTTCCATGAGTCAGGGACTACGCCTTTGGAATAAGAGTGCCGGAATAAACGCGTTAGCACCGGCGTCAACTCAGGGGCACACGTTCTAAGCACGATTGGAGAAATGCCATCCGGCCCGCTCGACTTCCTGACGTCCAACGAAAACAGAGCTCGCCTAATAGTTTTCTGTCTGAACTGTACTTCAGGCATAGAGCTCTGACACCGCGGGATGGTCGGCGGTGTTTTTCCGTTGTCGTCAAGAGTCGAGTTGGAGGCGAAAAGAGCGCACAGGAGCTCGGCTTTCTCTTTTGCCGTATGGGCCAGGGTGTCATTCCTCATGTGCAACGGCGGCATGGACGGTTGGTTGAAGTTACCAAGAGCAGCTTTCGACAACGACCAGAACTTGCGTGTTCCGGTCGGGTAACTGGAAAGCTGCTCGCCGGTTTTGACGACGTGCTTAGACTTCGCACGGGCGATTTGCCGCTTAAAAAATCTGGAGGCACGGTTATATTTCCTCTTAAGAACTTTGCAGTTCGGATCCTTTGTGCCCAGTGCCTGTTTTTTGCAGTCAGATGCTGCTTTAACTGACGCATCGAACCAGGGCTGTGATCTGCCACCAATCGGTACTACAGAGCTTAGTATAAAAATATCCATGCCCTGCAGTATCACATCGCCTACTGCAATGGCGCAGGCACTAGGATAATCCGAAGGGAAACAAACCTTGCCCCAAGGGTAGGATGCAAAAAAGGAACGCATCCTATCCCTATCTGCTGACTTGTAGAGCCAAACGCGGCGGGTCGCTGGTGGTCTGCGACGTTGGCGTCGGATAGGCACTACACTCCTGACCAGGCAATGGTCGGACGTTCCGAGAGGAGAGTCGACAAAGACCTGGTAACCATCGGGATGTGTAGTCAGCAGAAGATCTAATAAGGATGGCATGTGGCTATCCACATCCGGGAGCCGCGTTGGCGACTCAACCAATTGGGACAGATCATACGCCAATGCAAAATTATGCACAGATCGCCCTGCGTAGTCTGTGGTACGTGATCCAAGCCATTCGGCATTGTGCCCGTTGAAATCACCCAAGACCACGATTTCAGCGGAGGGGATCTGTGCAAGCACGACGTCAATTGCCGCTTGAACGCAGCCCATGAGATGATCGGTTTCTGCGTTACCACTATGGGACCTGTAGACACACGCATAGATACGGACGCGGTCGTCTAAATCTACGCGGAGCTAGAGAGTAGACAGGTCCCTACCCTCAAAATTGCCGAGACGGCGACAGCAGATATCCTCCCTAACGTACACACATACCCCGGCATGAGGCAAAAAGTTGTGCTCAATTTTGTACCCGGGGTACGTTAAATATGACGTATCGCTAGGTCGAGATATCTGCGTCTCCGTAAGGAAACACAAGGCCGGCTGCGCCGTCTCAAGGTGGTGGTGGACGGCGATTAAATTGGAGTGAATTCCCCTGATATTGCAAAAGTCCACGTTGAGCGTGGAGCGGGGTGCCGTGGTGTTACTGCCTCGTTTGTCCTCGGTCATGCGCGGTTCTGTGCCCACCCCAGAATACGAAGGGCCCGAGCGAGAGTGCTCGGGGAGGGATTCTCCGGCTCTGGTAGAGCCGGTACCCTCCTGGGGTAATATCTTTTTACGGACCGCTCTCATAATTTGTGGGGGGGGGGGGGAAGGGATGGCCTCCGCTCCTCGACACTAACCTATGCGAAACATAGCGGCACTAGGCCGCTACTTCACGCCGTGCTTACACATTACTGCTTCAAGGCAGAAAAAGTGCGCTGTTGTGGTACAAATAATCTAGCTGGCATCCGGTGCAATGGAGCCTCCCACTGGTCCAGAGGAGGTTCAAGAACTGAGGTCGAAGCGTGAAATTTGGAATTTTGAGAGTCTAACAATTTTGAACTACATTTAACCTTTACTTTATAAACTCAGCACATGACTAATGATTCAAGTCCATAAATCATACATTGTACATTTATTCATACTTGTATGTACAATAACATTAGCAATACCAAACCATACAAGCGCTCCTTGTGTATTTAATCGCACACAGATCATAAAGTAATCTGACTTGTTCACTACTAACTTTTGATCTCTCCGTCCGTCCGTCGTCCGCGTTAAATGCATAAAATTATTTCTATATTATCCTCTGATAACATGACAAATACACCCACATAATTTATTTCTAACAATAGGTATAACTTTCCCATTTCCAATAACAAATAGGATTTTCAAAGATGCTTGAAAATGCTTTAGAAACTTTTAATTTTTTTTTTAATTTATTACACAATATTATCGTTTATAGTAAGTTATAGTTACACAAATGGAAGACACATGAACGGAAATTTGCAAATAATTTGCGTGAATAATTCTTAATTTTTCATTAAGAATTATTCACGCCAAACACATCATTACTTGTCTATAATAAATTATGTCTTCGTTGTTATTATAAATTTTATGCGCAATTCATGCACCCAAGTAATTGACGACTTAAATAAGTAGAGGTTTATCATAAATAATTGGCGTACCTCTATACGAATATCGAAATAGTAAGCTGGAACCAACGGCCGGACAAGCTGTTCCATATGTTTGCAGCAACTTTTTGGGCCTATTTGAAGCGCCACTTGCGAGCGTCCAGAGAACTAATTTTGACGTATAATACAAATGGCTGCGAGAGAAGCGTACAGTACTTTGAAGTATTTTAGCGTTTAGAATTTCGTTAATTTTCCGTGTTACTTCAATAATCAACGGCATAAAGTACACATTTTTTTTTAGTTTCCCTTCATCTATGTTGTCCACTGGATTGTCATAACTAGTTTTAGTACTGCAGACACTCGCTACATGGCCAACAGCCCCAAAATGGCGAATATCAAACAGGCACAAAAGTACTTTGACAGCCGCCAGTCCAGTGGAATATAGAGGTCAGTGATACTACTAGACAAGCTCTGTGGTCTTAAATAATCGCTCACTGAGTTTCGGTTTCGACGCCGCAACTCATTTAGTCCACTGCGAGCAAGCGAGAAGACCAGTGCACTATTTTGTTAGCCGTGAACGTTGTTTTCAATAAACTAATATCGATTTTGCTAAAAGTGACCAATAAAACATACTCATTATTATTATATCTGCGTTTGCAAGACATAATCGCCCACGCGATTCAAAATTGCGACACAATAGCCGAATGGTTAGTGAACCTGACTACTAAGCTCGAGGTTCCGGGTTCGAGTCCCGGCAGGTTCAATCATTTATATGATGAATATCAATGCTTGTTTCCGAGTCATGCATGTTTATTTGTATTTATGTAAGTTTAAGTATGTTTATTGTATTAAATATGTCGTTGTCTTGTACCCATAGCACAGGCTATGCCTAGTTTGGGGCAAGATAATTTGTGTAAAAGTAAGACAATATTATTATTTAAAAAACTGTTATTCGAAACTTCTAGAACCATAGAATTCTTTGGCAGGAACGTTCTTTATATTATGGTGTCGGAAGTTTGAATCGTGTTTTGACTATCATTTGTCTGATCATGTATCCTGTATCATGACAGAGACAAGAGACGTAAAGAAAGCTGTATGGATGTTAAAGTAGATTTAATGCACTTACTGAGGTTTAAAAAACATCTGCAATAAAATAACAAAACAAAACTTGCCAATAAATTTGTAAGCGAACCTTTAGCCGAGATTTCTAGAGTAATAACTTTCATATTATTATGCAGAACATGACTGGTTCCTACAGCTAATATCTTCTATTAAAAGTATTTTTTTTATGAAAATAAGGGAAAAGACGAGCAGGACGTTCAGCTGATGGTAATTTATACGCCCTGCCCATTACAATGCAGTGCCGCTCAAGATTCTTGAAAAACCCAAAAAATTCTGAATGGCACTGCAACTGCGCTCGACACCTTGAGACATAACATGTTAAGTCTCATTTGCCCAGTAATTTCACTAGCTACGGCACCCTTCCGACCGAAACACAGTAATGCTTATACATTACTGCTTCACGGCAGAAATAGGCGCCGTTGTGGTACCCATAATCTAGCCGGCATCCTGTGCAAAGGAGCCTCCCACCGGTAGTATATTTTATTGCACCTACAAACAAAATACTATATTTTATCGATGTTATATATCCCTGCGCGGTTTTACCAAGACAATACGTTTGGATATTTCTGTTGCATCACTCTGCATATATTGTACCAAATTAAAATGATTCGTAGAACGATGAAGCTGTAAATGTTGGTATAAAAGGGTGGCAATGAGTTTCTTGCCACTTCTTTTCATTAAAGCTCAACCTTTCCCGAAGTCGTGGTAAATGTAAAATTAAAGAAAAGATGGTGTAGCAGGAAAATGTGGTGGCGGTGATCATTTAAGATGTTCTGTTCGTCTCCCTCTTCCATTAAAAACAAAATAAAAATAAAAAATACTAGAGACCCTATTACTTATTACTTATTCGGGTTCAGTACCCAACCCTATTACTAAGACTTCGCTGTTCACCTTTTTATCTATCTGTCAGTCCGACAGTCTGTCAGCGGGCTGTATCTTTTAAACGGCACTAGTTGACAGACACAGCACATGAGAAGTTTTTTAATCATATACTAATTAATATACTTATTTATTCAAACAAAACAAATCTTATAACTATATTTATAATAATAATAAAGAGAAACTTTCCTTATTTAAATGTTACCTTTAAATATTTCGTTCGACAAAGTTACGGATTTTTTAACAATAATGATTTTGATACCGTATTATATCTCGTTTATTTTTTTTTGTTATTTGTATATTTTTTTTATATAATATTTTGTGTACAAAAGACTCTAAAATCTTGCTATGCCCGTGAAGGGCAGCACTTATAAAAACTACCCTCATATTGCAATTTTATTTTAACGTTACATTTGCAATAAAAAACTTGTACTTAATTCATTCATAGCGTGCCGGTGCAACATTATATACATTGTTTTAAATCACAGATTATAATTTATTTCAGCTGTTTCACAATATTAAATAGATACTATTAAAGTGAATTAATGGTGCAAATAAATTAGGCTATGAACAGGTCATGATTCTAGATGTTAAATTGATCTTGTGCAATATGCGTACTTGTCGAATGAATATTCATAGTAAATGTCCTGTTTTGTCGATGGCTTTCATTAATCAGATTAATTTATTAATGAATATTAAACGTCTTCGTTAAAGATTAAAAATATATTATTAATCAAAGATTTCTTATTTATGAGGGCGTAGTTATTTAATTATTATTTGCATTCGGTGACTCAGCAATGATAAGTATATCTTGGTGTCTAAGGTTCACTACAAATGGTGATTCAATTCGTAAGACATAATCAATTGTGTTTTGTCACTTTCGTCTTCAGGAATGTGTATAAAAGAGACAAAATACTCTCTCTGTCTTTTGCAACTTTTTTATGACAATGAGGGACGAGACGAGAAGTACGTTCAGCTGATGGCACTACAATTGCGCTCGTCTCCTTGATAAGATGTTAAACCTCGTTTGGCCAGTAATAGCACTTGCTAAGGCGCCCTTCTGGCCGAAACACAATAATGCTTGCACATTACTGCTTCACGGCATAAATAGGCGCTGTTGTAGTACCCATTATCTAGCTATGCTAGCTACCTATGCAAAGGAGCCTCCCACTGGTTAAATAAGGTTAACTACTTGACGCTAATCGTCTACTCTTACGGGGTGATTATCTAAAACGTTTGAGAGTGTGTCCTACTCTTAACCGATTTTTTCGTATGATTTCCAGATTGCCTACCCAACACGGACTGGTAGTTTTAAGTTTGAAAACCGGCGACGAAAGTTGACAACTATCGATAATTAAATACCGTAACCACAGTACACATGTCTACTGTGCCGTAACTAATAAAGTAATTTATAAAACCAGGCTGAACTGTACGCCGAGTTCCGACTGATAAACTTCTTTGATTTGGAATCTCTCAAATTCACTTGATTGTATAATAAATGGGTAAATTTATCATACGTGTCTCCCAGAGGAGTCGAGAGAGGGAGATAGTAGGCAGATATCACATGCATCCACTTACCTGACTCTACTCCTTTCTACTCGCCCTCCCTTCTTCCAGTCGCATCAACGGAAAGCTCTCCCAATCTGGCGCAATAATCCGAAACGCAATTGGATAGGAGCTTTGATTTTGCCATTTAATATATTTTTAATTATTTATTTATTATAATTTTACTCGTTTTAGCTTCATTATTATATATACAAACATACGCTTTAATATTTATTAATTTACCGGAAATATTATAGTACTCTAATGGAAAGGGCTATGCTCGGAGTTTCCCTAAGAGATCGAATCAGAAATTAGGAGATCCGTAGGAGAACCAAAGCTACCAACATAGCCCAACTGATTGCGAAACTGAAGTGGCAGTGGGCAGGGCACATAGCTCGACGGACAAGTGGCCGTTGGGGTAGTAATGTTCTCGAATGGCGACCACGTACCGGAAGACGTAGTGTTGGTAGGATCCCCACAAGATGGACCGAAGATCAGGTCAAGATCTCTGGAACACGTTCGATGAGGGCAACGAAGGACCGATCGTCATGGCTATCTTTGGGGGAGGCCCTTGTCCAGCAGTGGACGTCTTCCGGCTGAAAAAAATTATTATTAAAGTACTGTTATTTACGCGGTAAGTAACCTACCTATATTCGAATGCATTTTGAAATATCGAATTTCAACCGGTTAGATGCATAAGCTAACCGTTTCATTGGTTTCTTTGAATAACAATTCGTAAGCTTTTGAGCAATGTTTTCAAACGTACTGCCGATAATACCTCCTTAGTAACTCAATGTTGTATTTGGTCTTACATTGAAGTTAACAGACTTATAAAACAGTAATTGATTCTCACCAAGGAGCTCGTTTCAATCCTTGCCCGCCACGTAGGTAGGTACCAATGTGTTTTCAGTTTTTGAATCCATATGTAACCTTATATTATGTTTATATTCCCAGTGAGAGGCCTTTACACAGGATGCCGGATAGATTTTGAGTACCCCAATGACCTACATTAATAAATTGATTTTGATTTGATTTGAAAATAAATCACAATGTATGATAATTAATAATTTTATAGGCTATCACGGCTTATAAGATGCAGCCTGCTCACAAACAGACAGGAGGAAACAGAAGTAAAGGATAGCAATTCTTAGTCCCGTTTGCACCCACTAAGTTTGACTGTTCGTTATCTATCAAACTAGTCGTAAGCGTTCCTCTGTAACGTCCGCCTTTGATAACACAAGATACAGTTGCATCCACTTATACCATCGCGATTGCAATTAATTGCATCTTACCTGATAACGCGGCCGATCAAACGGATGTGAAACTTGATTATCTTTTTAACCGACTTCAAAAAAGGAGGAGGTTTTCAATTCGTCGGTATGTTTCTTTATGTTTGTACACACACACTTTACAGTGAGGGTGCGATCTGTGGCAGAATTTCTAACTGTCTGTAATCAAATTGAAATGTGTTTACGTTCATCGCTACATTGGGAAATTTTGTAGATCTCTAATTCATAATTTGTCTAAATATGAGATCTTACTCATATTTAGACAAATTATGAGTAGTAACTTCAGATTCACTAAATCTCATAAAATAAAAGGTAAATTAACAAAAAAAAATGTTTTGGAATAGTGTTTTTGAAGTCGGTTGTTTGTTTGTTTAAATTATTATAATGCACTAGATCTTAATAATATCTGTAATTGTTGCCAAACAGACAACTAAGCTCAGTAACTAAAAGGGAAAGAACTTTCACGACATTTATTGCAATGTGTGTACAATCAGTTATACTCTTTAGATCAGGTCATATTGCAAGTTGATTCAAAAAAAACAATCAACGTTTATAAATCTGCAATCCTGTCGATGCTCTTTGTACATTCACACCTCACACCGACAGATTTATGTCGGCGTGTGTTTAATTCTAGTTTCTTGAATCGTTTCTTTTATATAATACAAGTTATGTGTGCAATGCTATAACTTTAAAAGCTAAGAAGTTCTAAACAGAATAAGACAAATTTTATAATAGGTGATCACTTATTTATTAGGGGGGACCGGGGTACGCGAGTAGAGCCCAACATACTTATAACATGCTTATAACTTTATTCATAAAGCCAAAACCGCATTCACGAATCTTCATTTCTCACCTTTTTTTGTTTCTGTATAGGATTTCGGTGAATTCTGGCTTTAGCAGTATTAATACCCTTTTTAGTTCTAGCATTCTACAACAGAATATGTGTTCGTATTTCTGAACTGATACCTAGTTTGTCTTGGAAATTTCCGATAACTCTATACCCGCTCTGTGCTAGGAAATTGCTCCAATTCTGTTTTTTTTTAACACCCCATTCCATTAATATGATTTAACAAAAGCATTCCAAATTTGATCATGTTTAAGAATTTTTTTTTTTTTTTATGCCAATACGGAACGAGACGAGCAGGACGCTCAACTGATGGTAATTGATACGCCCTGCCCATTACAATGCAGTGCCTTTCAGGATTCTTGAAAACCCCAAAAACTGAGCGGCACTACAATTGCGCTCGTCACCTTGAGACATAAGATGTTAAGTCTCATTTGCCCAGTAATTACACTAGCTACGGCGCCCTTCAGACCGAAACACAGTAATGCTTACACATTACTGCTTCACGGCAGAAATAGGCGCCGTTGTGGTACCCATAATCTAGCCGGCATCCCGTGCAAAGGAGCCTCCCACTGGTAGCAAATAAAAGATGTTTTAGGTTAACAACTTTATGGCCAGACTAGTTTTATATATGGAACCTGGTTATCATATAGGAGATAGTCTCGCACTTCACAAGATATTTGATCAATAATACAAGCTAATTAACTTTTTGAAAATGATTAAATCCTGCTTGACTGAGTTGTTAGTGAGTCTTACTAATATTATTCAGTGACGTGATAATAAAACAGCGTGTGTGAACTTGTATCAACGCATTTAGAAAACTATAATCTTAATTGAAACGATTTCTCCGTGGCTAATTCTTATCACTCTTTCACTACATTTTCACTTTATATCCACCATAAATAATGATGTTAGTGAAAAGTTACAGTCGATTAATGACAAGATAAGTTATATTTTATGTATCTTATTCTTTTTAATAATAGTTTTTCTATTAGTGTGTGACCTCTACTGCATTTATCACGGGGAGTGTTCTCCCGCTGAATTATATTGCGCGTATTCAACCAAAATATAGAATAAGCTTCTTTGCGTGGTATTTTAAAGACCAGACGATTCGACATGAGTAGCTCACGCGTAAATACGCGTATACTATCATTAAAGGCTGGCAACGCTCCTGTGGTAAACTTAACGTCTTAACCGGAATATAAAGCGCGTGGAATCTTTTACAATACGAATATAGCTAGCATTAATCTCGATGAAGTGTCTGAAGTGATCACTTAATGCCATCAAGTGACCCCTGGCATTCCATTGTTATCGCAATATTTGCATATCGTATAAATACTGTGAAGAAACATTTATATGAAAATGCTCAACAGTTTCGATTCAAGATACGACGTTGCCCGTTGAGGATATCTTAATAATTGTTTTCGATCTCAACTTTATATTATAATATTGATGAAAACTTATTTCACATGGTGATAAAAAGCTCCCATAATACCTTTTTTTATTATAAGCTAACAGTGTATTTATTAACTGTTCTTGTAACTTTTAAATGTTTATTTAATCAAAACAAATCTTATAACTATATTTACAATACTACGACTACATAAAATTAAAACTATCATTACGTGGAAGCGTACCAAGAATACTGGCAGCATTACCCCGTTGGAAATTTAATGAATTTGAGATTGGTTTAGATTCTCAATTCAGTCCATATATAATTCTCCTGCCCATATATAATAATCCCAAATTCTCGTAACTGTTTTGAATTCATTCATAATTTGTTTAACTTTATCAAGTACATTGAAATATATGGATATTTTTGTTTCGTCAATCCATTGGTCTTATAATTAAATAGCGGACAGACGTTGTCCTGTACACATGCCTTAAATTTGAAAAATCGGTCCAGCCGTTAGGAGGACTTCAATAACATACACATAGGCAGGAGAATTATATATGGACTGAATTGAGAATCTAAACCAATCTCAAATTCACTGGAAGACTCAAAAAATCATTAAAATTACTCCAGCCATTTAGGAGGTAGTTCAATTGTGAATCTAAACTATTCTTAAATCCACCTGAAGACAAAAGAAAAATTCATTCAAATCGGTCCATCCGTTTAGGAGGAGTTCACTGTCAACAAACGTACAGAAGAATTATATTATACTGTCTAATCGGCTTTATTATTATCTATCGAGTCTAATAAGTTTTAGACCATTTGGAAGTCCTGCATAATTTAATAATTTAATGTTGATGATATAAATACAGATTTTTAAGAGTACCTAGTAATTGAGATTTTCTTGCCATTTCTTCTCATCAACGGCACATAATCCGTGCGCGGTACCTGTATGGGTACCCCCCACCCCGCCTCGCTAATACCTTGGTGGCTTTTGGTACAATTTTAATTGTATAAATTAAATTCTTACCAAAATTTATGGACGATGCGGGATTCAAACTCGCGCCTGTCGGGCTACGTCCCAGACGTTTGGTTTATCTTAGTTGGTAAGAGCCCTAGAATATATCGTTGGAAAGGTCTTGGTAATAAAAGCTTAAAATCGTCTGAGTTAAGGTTTCTAGGTGGTCGCGTCGAGCTATTCAAGTTCGAACATTTCCGTGTGATACGTGATAACTGCTGCCCATGCCTTCCGGGATTATCAGAGGAATTATAGGACAGTTTTCAAACTTTATGGTGGGGATTATAGTGGGAACATAGTGTATGTTAAGGATTAGTGTACAATCACTATTATTTATTAGCGTTTTGGTCAAGGGCGTCGAAACTAGTAAAATGACTGAACTGTTGACACTGAGGCATGTATTCCAGAAACTGCTTGCTCCACTTAATCCATGTTCAAGCGAATTATTGTCACTATCTTTATATGTATAAAAGAGACAGCAATATACACTTGATGGATTACGTTTAGACGCCTTCTGTCATACGAACATAATCGCTTTGTTCTTAGTAATATCACTTAGCATAATAATGACCTGCAATCCTATCTCATTTATGGACCAAATGATAGTATTTTTTTTCTGTGATCATTTGTGTAAATAAAGTAATGACCGTAAAAGTATAAAACAATGTTAGATATTAATATGTTTATATGTAGTAGTTTATCAATATATTATGTTAAATTACGTATAGTTTGTGCAATATTTATAAAATACCAAACGCCGAGTATCGAGTATAATAGAATTTGACCTTGTGCCCTGGCTGACCCCACATAAGGCGCCGCCGACTGACCGTGTCCCAGCCCTCCAACATTACTTGATTAAGTTATCATCTGGCATTTCCTGTCCTATTAACTTTTTATGTCAAAATGAATTCAACTGAGCTTCTTCCGCACTGGTTTTAATTTATTAAATTTTGGCTGCGTAACTTGAACAGCATTGAGAGAAAAACTTGCAGTAAGACAGGGAGTAATGAAGAGAAGTATAATGAATATGGGTAGGGCACATAGGCCATAGCTCGACGGACAGATGGCCATTGGGGCAGTAAAGTCTTCGAATGGCGAACATATTGGATGTAGTGTTGGTAGGATGAATGATGGACTGACGACTTGGTCAAGATCGCAGGGATAGTATGGATGAGAGCAGCGCAGGACCGATCGTCGTAGAGATCTTTGGGGGAGGCCTCTGTCCAGCGGTGGGTATCTTCCGGCTGATATGATGATCCTCTATACCAAAGATGATCTTCTCTGGGCTCGCCCAACCATGGTAGTGATGAAATGGTTAAAATAGTTAAAACAATTCTTTTAGCAAATTTTTATGTAACAGTTAGTTTTATAGATAAAGAAACTAAGATAATATTTTACGCAAACCCTTAGTTACCGCCGTCTGGGTTGCCAGAATGCTTACCATAAAGTCCAGCAGTGGACGTCAAACAGCTGAAGTGACCGACAAACAAACAAATAGACCAAAGAAATGGGCAGCACACATGAAAGAGAGACGATATGTCAGATAAAGTAGGGATATGGATCAAGACAGTATCAGAATGGTAAGAGAAGGCAAAAGTAGACGAGGAAGACAGCACACAGAGAAGATGTAATAAAATCGACAGCAAGACCTAACTGAAGAATTGATGTACAAAACAGACAACAGTGGAAATCGTTGGAGGAGGCCTTTGCCAATCCCCACGCCGAACTAAGATATTTTGCAGTTTATAGCTTTTTAGTGTTACAAATGTTAATTGTTAACGTAACCTCTAAATATTAAAACGATTATATTGATTGGATGAAGATAATTTCGATAGTAGTCCTCGTGTAGTTAATCATGAGCTCACACAATGCATAGATAATTGATTTCCTGGCGTGGTCAGGTGCGGTGGAGTGTCGACGTGTGAAAGTAGAAACTCAAACGAACCGTCGCCATTTGTTCAAGCATTAGAATTAATTGGCGCTGTGAACTTTAGCTAACGAGACGTACCGCTAGATGCAGTAATAACTATTATGTCTACATAGAATGTAAAAAACAAGTAACTGTTTATTAAAGAATATTGACGAGGAAATTTTGCAATAACTTCAGTTGTTATTCAAGATTTTGGTAGAATTGTTTTACCTAACAGTCAGTCAATATATTATTTTCTTTGATAACGCGAGTGTAACACATTGAAATAAAACATTTTTTAAAGTATTTTAAACGCGTGTAAATTGTAACTGTGCTTCCATTACAATTTGCATAAAAGTTACATTTTAATGAGCCCCCTGAAAGCGTGATCTGGAAAGGTCACGGGTTAACTAAATAATAATAAAATGTAACTTTAACGCTAAAACTAATGTCAAATCACAGTTACAATTACATGTGCTTTATTCCTTTAAAAAATGTTTTATTCAAATAAGTTATACAATCATATCCACCAGGGAGACATGCGTGATTGTACGTTTTATGAATTCAATGTATGATGCAGTAATGCGCAGTAATAAGATTTTATTATTAAGATTCAATATTATAATCACTACATATAGGAAATATCAAGTAAATGCAAACTCGATTAATTAATCTAACATTAAACATTTAGTAAAAGATCATTCACCTTTTAACCCCAAGTTATTTACAACATGTACAGAGATAAGACTCTTTGATGTCTCTCTACAATAATTATTATGTAATGCATTACATATATATGTTATTAAGTCAGCTTTGACTATAGGTCTTAATCATAGAAATCTAAATGTGAAGTCCTAGAAGAGACATGGGCAAGTTAAACATGTCTCCTCATAGATGACTTATAGACCACCAGAAAAAACGTTTCATTATCATCATCAGCCGGAAGACGTCCACTGCTGGGCAAAAGCCTACCCCAAAGATTTTCACGACCATCGGTCCCGCGCTGCCCTCATCCAAAGTATTCCGGCGATCTTGACCAGATCGTCGGTCCATCTTGTGGGGAGGCCCCCCAACCAACAGTACCTCTTCCGGTAGGTGGTCGCCATTCGAGAACTTTACTGCCCCAACGGCCATCTGTTCGACTATGTGTAAATAACAAAAAATAACTTGTAAATATGGTATATTTCAGTATATATTAAACATGTTCTGAGTGTTACATAAAAATAAAGAAGTAAATTTCCTATAAAAAAAGCACCCGTCACATTTTAAATAAAAAAAAATTGAATAGACATAAATTGCCGAAGACTAGGCTTCATAAAATAATTAATTCGTTTTCATTAAACTTAAGTTTCAGCTTAACACTTTTATAACCCTATTGAACTTTGACCTTTCCATGCAGCGAATAAAGGTTATTTAAAAAGGGGACATAACTTGATCATATAACAAAGACTTCTAAGTTATAATATGGATATCTAGTGGCAAAGGGACCAGCTAAAGCTGAGCTGTAGTCTCTTGAACATATAATGTTTTTTTCATGTCAGCTTCCTAAAGTGCGCATGGAATTCTATCGATTATACACATAGTGAAGTCACAAACCTACAAATCTTTCTATTTGTATATTTACCCCCTAATTTAGGTTTTTTTTTAATACTTCCGAAATCATCTTAATTCTATCAGTAGGTACCTTGCCTAGCTACTGTCTATCAGTCTCAGAATAAGATCTATAGAGCGTACTTTGGACTATCATCATCAGCCGAAAGACGTTCACTTCTGGACAAAGGCCTCCCCCAAAGATTTCCACGACGATCGGTCCTGCGCTGCCCTCGTACTGGGTATTCCAGATCTTGACCAAATCGTCGGTCCATCTTTTAAAACTTATGAGTGTGATAAAAAGCGAACTTGAATTTTGCATTGGACTGTCCTAGCTTAAGCTCAGTATAATTTCAGCTGTCAAATGATTATAAAATATTAAATCAAAGATTGCGCTTAGTTTTATGTAAGTAAAGTCTGAGTATATTCTAAGTGCGCTCTACAGATCTCAGCCTTAGGAGGTTCAAAAATTCTTGACAAAGGTATCAAAAATATATTAGCTCATTTGTTTCGGAATTACTTCTAAAACAATGTATCTCGAGTAGTATCATCTTTGTTTATAATAAATGCACATAAAAAGTGCATTTATTATTAACAAATATGAAAAATACAAAAACTATTGATGCTTAAGAAGTTTCGAAAAAAAGATCCTTAAAGTGGCTCCAATAAAAAAGTCCCGACACCCGGAACTATACCTCTGTTATTTAAATGTTATTTTATTTAAACGCCGAAAAAAGGTCTTTTGGTCAGTGCTGAAGAAATCAGCAAGCAGAATCTGTTAACATATTGTTATTTACTTTATACATAATATATTACAGTAATACTTCATCCCTGATTCCTGCACTTCATGGGGAAGTGTTTTCACGACGTTACGACATAGTACCTCCCTTCAAAATAAAACACCTACCTTACTGGTTACAACGCTCTGGTGTTGCAGAATATTATGAACGGAAGTGATCACCATCAGTCAGGTCACTCGCTTATCCTCCTATTCCATAAAAATCCCTTTTGGTATAACTTCATGCCATGAGAATTCCTTTCCCATTCAAATGTTTTGTGTGAAAACTAGGCGCATTTTCACGATGCAAAACCACTTCGAGCCTAATATGCCCCCATTGTACACAGTCCGTGCAATGACAGTGATGAATGAAGGTAGAAAGCGGAACTGCGTCCGGATCGAGGGATTATTGATAAGTCAGTTATCACGCTTAGAAACCGTACAAATGGCTGAAGTGGCAACACGCTCGGAATAGGGCTAAGCTATTCTTTATGATAATTTGATTAAGTGGTTAGTGCTTTGCCTTCACAATTCTAAGCATATAAGTATTTGATTGGTCTAATCAAATTTGACACGATTGTGTTTAGATAAATATTATATAGTATAGTAAATTTTTGCGAGTATTGGGACAAATACGTTACCTGATGATAAGAAATTACCATCGCCCATTATAATTCTATCTTTTGCAAGAGACTGCACTAGAGAAATGACATGAGGTCTAACACTCGCTAAGTTCAGTTGTGCGCGGAAGAAAGTTCCTTGAAAACCACACTTTCCAGGAAGCTACAGATCCAAATGGCGAGGATAATATTTTGGAGTGGGACAGAAAAATCACTCATTATATCTACAAGTCACAAGGTAACCGGCCGTATTCACTTCCATAAAAAAAAGATTATTGTCAAAGTAAATTTTACATAATAACATTTTAGATTAATGATTTGTGATAAAATATGGTGATACCATTTGGGTTTTCAAAGATAAGATTCAAAAATAGTATTAGCTACAAAATACGAGGAATTGCAATACAAAGAATAAAAGGAGGCTACTTAGATTAAGTAGTCGCAAAGTGCGGCAACTAATACTCCGCTCAAATGGGCGTACACGAGCCAGTCTCGATGAATGTCTGACATCGACGTGCCACATGTTCTGTTATACTTTGCTAATAATTGAAAATAAATGCCGGGTTGCGTAGTAAAACTTTGTAAAAATAATACTACAAGAAAGAGGAAAGACACTGGGGGTCGCATATCATCAGTAAGTATTTCGTATGTTATTAATTTCAATGTAAAATAACACGAAGCGTCTATAAGTTACAAAATTTTAAAGATGCCATTGAGGGTCAAAATGCATACAAAATGCATCTTTACAAATAGCCAATAGACACTACACTATAAAGTTGCCGTAATAAAAAAGATATTGTTCTGAGGTAGTACGGTATCTAGTTGGAGCGCTGCGGAGATCAATCATTAATCTAAGGATGGTAACTTTTTTATTCATAATGGAAAAGATTACTAAAAAAAGTCTTATTATCAATATTAAATTTTCAAATAATGACCCTTATGCTACAAATGGACATTAAGATAAGAATTGACGTAAATAAGTTAAATAACACACTTTACAATGGTTGATACTACCAAACAGTCGATAGAGCACGTTTATTATATTATGACTCGTAAATAAGTATTTCACTAACACATGAATAAACTTAATAGCATAGATCAAAAGACGACAGAGTCGAACTGCTTAGTCCCGTATTCCAAGAATCGTGTCAAAAAGTAAACTGTGATTAAATGTAGATATTTACCCCCTTATTCATAATAGTCTGCTAACTTAAAGCATTAATAATTCTCGCTCTGTCTTCTTCTATTGATCTAAGTCAGAATGAGAAAAAACACGCCTTAGCGGCTGTTTAAAGTTAGCGGACCATTATGAATAAGGGGGTTAAATTGAAACTTTTATTACATCGTCCCAAACTTTTTCGTCTGTGTGTTGCATGTCGCGTGACGGTGGACCGTCGTACTCTCTAAGACACAGAGTTCAGTAAAAATATAAGTTGGCGACTTAGTCTACTTTTATTATTTCCCATTATCATTGCAATATTCCAAGTATAAAATTAATGGAATATTATTCCAAAAGTAGTTAGTTAAATGTCTATAATGTGAAAATAGTTTCACATTTACCGTGGTTTCATAAAACCACACAGTCCTTTTTTTGTCTCTTTTTGACATTTAGAGACGGTGACAAAACAAGCTTCATCATGAATTACGCATATAGCTTCTGGAATATTTAAGCATTCCATGGTATTGGATTCCATTCCATGGTTTAGCCCTCATATAGAAAACTTATCGAGTAGACTTAGTTCTGCTGCATACAGTAAAAAATATTCGTTCCATAACAGTCATTAAAACTGTAAGATTGATTTATTTTAGTTACTTTCACAGCATTATGTTATATGGTATATTATTATGGGGTAATATGCTGCTGATATTTTATATCATAACTGTTTCTAACCAATATATATATGAAAATTTAGTATGTGTATATAAAAATGGCAATAAATTTCAAAAAGTATATGAAAAACATCATACAAAATGTAAATCTTGATTAAAAATAATGGCAATGAATTTCATGCTACTTACTTCTTTTCATTAGCTCAACCCTTTACGAAGTAGCAGTAGATTCAATAAGAAAAAAAAATGTTTGACATACATAAGTGTCATTTCCGTGACTGATATGAATAAAGTGATTTTGATTTGATTTGATTTGATATCAAATCAAATCTGGTTCCATCTTGTGGCAGTACAAGCAACTCCGAACAGTGTTCGAGCCTTGTGAGACATTCATAGAACCATTACTGCTCGTGTTTCTCTCCGACGACGACGAGATTTCTTCTCACCCTCCGTGTGAGGGCGGAAGGAGGGTGTCAGGGCTGAGCCCTATACCCTGGCTCTTCTTCTCCCAAAACGTTGGGAGAGTCTTTGGGTGTTATTGGGGTCGTCGCCACTTGCTCGGGTCACAACGATTTTTTTTTGTGTACTTTTTTTCCGTTGTACCTAGCTTGTAGCGTAGTCTTTTAGTCTGTCAGTTTTCTTCGTTTTCGGGGTCTTGTAGAGCTGTTGTCATTCTCGTCTTCAATAATTATGAAGTCCCTTAAATACGCCTTCATTTTTCCTCTACCCTCTTCATGTGGGGTTAATGGGGCAATTCCCACCAGATGAGGGTATGAGGAGGCATCTGTTCGCCGGAGTGTTTCTCTCCGAGATTCAGTACCGAGATATATTTGGTGGGACTGTTTTTTTTTATTTTTCACGTTTCAATCATAGCTTTCGGATCTAAAATTAAATATCTGAGTTGTATCCCAAAGTTAAAATAGAAGTAAAGTGTGATTTGGGTACACGCTCAAATGGTTCCGTACCATCGTATAAGATGGACTTGTTTTAATATTATAATATATATAATAATAATGTAGAGGAAAAACGAGAGGCATCACAGTTTAGAAAAGTATACGCCATTTTCGTAAGGTATCCACGTCGTATCGAACTGAAAACACTGCTCATTTCACAGCTTCGTTTTACGTGGAACATAACGTCCTTCCATACTGCGGATTTGTGCACGTAGTGTGCGGCTTGACAGGTCGAGGGACGCGATCACACTACACTCACCCTGATGTAGAACATCCGAATGGTCCGAAACTAGTCGGTACCCACACCGATAGGACGCGAGTACAGCCGTTTTAATAAATAACGACGTATTGTAACGGTGTAATGTTTTAGAATTCATAAATCTGAGAAAAGCCTCAGCCAATGTTACCTCTTAAGTCATAGACTTGTTTGTTTGCTCCGACTAGAGACTACGCCGCAGTTGGCGTAGCCGAGCCAGTGTTACATGCACTTTTAGTTACAATCATTGCACTATTAAGTTGTCGGATGCACGTAGTTGCTGGAATTAGGCGATGTGCATAGAAATTTTTAAGAGTTAACTTTTTTTTATTTTTAGGGTAGCACGACATAGATCTATCAATAACCGAAGAGCTATAGCAATGAGCAATAGGCGTTCCCTTGGGAAGCAATGAAAGTATTTAATTTAGTACTATTTCATTTCTAACCAGTGGGAGCCTCCCACCTGCACCTCCTCCCTTTGCACAGAATGCCAGCTAGATTATGGGAACCACAACGGCGCCTATTTGTGCCGTAAAGCAGTAATGTGTAAGCATTCTGTTTCTTATTAAGATCTTATGTCTCAAGGTGACGAGCGCAATTGTAGTACCGCTCAGCATGTTTCAATAATGGTACTGCATTGTAATGGGTAGGGCGTATCAATTACCATCAACTCAACGCCATGCCAAAAATTTACAAATTCAAACTAACTATTTGTTCCTATTTTAAAGTTTTGTGTTTTCACTTTTATCGGCTTGACTGCCTGCTTTTTTTTTAATAACAACTCTACAACGACATTGTATTACAATGCCACATCTCTTTAACCTCTTGATACCATATCTTAGTACAAGGTCGGTGAATAATGCACGGGTAACACGTACGATGAATTATTTACAAAACAACTAAACCATACCTCATACTTTGACTGTTGATGGATCTAATGAATATCGTATCTTAGTCAACATTGATTTATGTACGTCCGTAGATTAGAACCAGGAGTTTACTAGTATTATAACTTATTAGTTTTAAAATTATTTATTTTAAAGTGAAACTTTTATTATATCGTCACAAACTTTTCCATCTGTGTGTTGCATGTCGCGTGACGGTCGGGCGGCGCCTATAGTTCGCAGCAGCTGACCGTGTAGTGTATAGACTATTACTCATTTGTGGCAGTGCGCTATTTTGTTTATTTTTATTATTTCCCATTATCATTCCAATTTACCAAGTATAAAATTAAGATTGATAAAGCGATTTTTATACCCTTAATAGAATATTATTCCAAATATTTTTAGTTAAATGTCTATAATGTAAAAAAAAGTTTCACTTTTACCGTGGTTTCATAAAACCACACAATCCTTTTTTTTAAATATGTATAAATTATTCTATAGAGAAATTATTGAGTTTCTTTCCGATTGTTCTCAACAATAGTAACTTTACTAATCGGTAGTAGTATATTTAATTGAAGATTTGTACTCAATTAAGGATATCATCCCCACCATCTGGGTGTGGCGGTCCTCCACAGTGCGGTTTTCAAGGTGCTTTCTTCCACGTACTACAAAGCTGTGGGGCTTCCTTTTGCGGTGGTTCCTGGACGATAAAAATATGGGTACCTTCAGAAAAAGCGCGTACACCTTTCTTAAAGGCCGGCAATGCTCCTGTGATTCCTCTGGTGTTGCAAGAGAATGTGTGAGGCGGTGATCACTTAACACTTGTTCCATAGAAAAAAAAATCAAAAGAGTTTAACCATAAATCTACTTGAATATAAATATTACACTTTCCTATTTCATTTCCCAATCCTCCAATATTTTATCAAAATGCTCGCGTGTTTTCCACTTTCCACTTTTTCTTTCATATATTATTTTAGTGTACATTTTATTTACCGATATTTCTTCATTCATCTTTTTTCTTTTAGATTCAGTACCCGACTATTCCTCCACATGCCTAGTGTTAAATTTATAACTTATAATTATTTAAAATAATTAACTAGGAATATTGAATAGACAGCCGTTCAAATTAGTTACATTATGATCATTAGATTTATTGACGCAACTTAAATTTATCTCGACACGCAATAAATAACAAAATAACTTAATTTAATAGTAATATAATTAACTGGCCGGCTGTTATTATGGTTAATTACTGTCTATTATGTGATTCGGTGATTCATTTGCGATGTATGAGAGAGATAAACGATAAGTGCATACTGTCTTTGTGATTTAGTAATATTGTCCGCGTTGAAATCGGATGTGTCTCCCTCGGGAACTCATTGAAATCTCAAAACACCAACAAAACTTCTTAGTTATTACCAAAAATTACAGAGTCGTTCGCAGGCCTAATTTGAAGAAAGCTTAAAAATTTTATCCACAGTTCAGCTGTTTTGGAGTCCATAGATAAGGTTGGGGTCTCTTTGCATCATCTACCGCATTTATAACGGGAAATGCTAAGAGTTATTCAGGTGAAGATTTCGCTTCCTTAGATAATTTATACGTCTAGATAGTCTCTTGCTGTTAGACAACCAATAAAATCAGGACAGGAATATTAGTTTAGTGTGCGTGACAAGCTACGTCTTACACTCGCGATTTGTATGACACTTTGTGTTAGTGTGCGCAAATTGCTCAAAATACAGGTTAGTTCTACATAAAAATTTTATCGATGTTTTCACAGCTGTCATAGTCTATCTACACGTGTAAATAATCTAAGCTCGCTTCTATTAAATCTAAAATGCGATAATATAATTTGATGCTGCTACAAATAGTCTATTAAGAATGCATATGAATATATTTTATGGCGGATTCCTTTCAATATCTACGTTATAGAAACAACAACTGAATATTTGATTATTCATGACCCAATACCGTGGCGATCTAATAGGGCTATTCCTATGATAATGCATTGTTCAACTTAACGGTCAACTTAAACCTTATCAAATATGTATTTAAACAATACTCTGTATTATAACAACAAGTCTATGGATGTCCCGGGTGCGTCGTGTGTTGAATTGCGTATTGCGAATCTAATATGGCGACACTGTCAAACCTTTTTAGGTTATCTGTCAACTGTCAGATGCGCGAGAAATGCTAATTGCGTACATAAGCGCTTTTGTGCCGTTCTTAAAATAGATGGTCTGTATTTATTTGAATGATGAGCTAATTTATAAACTAGAATCTACGATCTAATAGCAAAATACTTATGTTTAAGTATATTATTTATATTGGAAACGTACTGTTTAGAATATTAGAAAGAAGATTAGTTTAGATGTTTAATGATGATTAAATGATAAGTTTAATTGTACAATATTACTTTGTAAACATATTTATTCGATGAAAAAAAAAGCCCGCTGAGTTTGTTGCGCCCTAACTTCTCAGGTCTGAGACATTCGTTTTGGAATGAGTGGTAGTTTTTAGACTTTCAATAAGTGATGTCACATCCATTTTGAATAAAAATATTTGAATTTGAATTTACGTTTCATTGATTCAACTTTTTTAGATAGAATACAATTTATATCTAAGGTATTTATTTGATGAAATAACCTTAAATATAATGTGTTCTGTTTAACATATTTTCTACCTACCTAATAAGTTGCGCTCTCTCAAATTCTAAATATTATTCATGGCATGCTAAATAACACTAAATAACTTGCAACGTATCATATTTTGTGTAAATTTTAGTATTTCATATCACGAAGTAGCTATTTAATAAAATTCTACAATTTGCATAAAACATAAAAATGTATTCATAAAACTTGGAAGTAACTTAATGCCTTAGATCATATTGTGTACTTAATACAATTATTATTAGTAAAAATATTTTTTTATTTATACTGTAAATCACGTTTTGACATAAAGCATTAACCTAAATTAAAACTGATGTAGTTAATAGATTAACAAAACATACCACTTATCGGTTTTAAAATCGCGTTAACTCGTGGCCATAAATTATAGAGCAACTGACAATGATTGAGGTAATCTGTGTTGTTGAGTACGGGTTGTGCCAAAGCGGATTTGTCATGTTGTTAATATTAATCTCGTTCACGTTGGCAACATTGCTATACGTGTTAGTATGTTTCAAAGTTTTACTATACAGTCATTATGTTTAAGCTACTTTAAATAATTTTAACACACAAGAGAGTGAGTCACGGCTGTTCAAAAGGATTAATATAGTTTGACTGTAATGATGATTAAATGATAAGTTATATTATGGACTGAATTTGTCAGCATTTTCGAGACAGTACTTCACTAAAAGCCACCGCCTGCAACTTTATAAGGCGCAAATTCGGCCTCACATGGAGTACTGTTCTCACCTCTGGGCGGGTGCTCCCCAGTACCAGCTTCTTCCATTTGACCGCATACAACGAAGAGCGGCTCGAATCATCGTCGATCAAGTCATCTCCGATCGGCTTGATTCTCTAGCATTGCGTAGAGATGTGGGTTCTCTCTGCATCTTCTACCGCATTTATCACGGGGAGTGCTCAGAGGAGCTGTTCGGGTTGATTCCAGCGGCCGAATTCCACCATCGGACATTACGTGCAAAGTACCATCCACATCACGTAGACGTCTGGCATTCCACAACCGCGCGTTTTCTTCGAAATTTCTTGCCTTGCACAGCCAGTTTGTGGAATCAACTTCCGGCAGCGGTCTTCCCGAACAGATACGACTTGGGGACCTTCAAGAAAAAAGCATACTCCCACCTTAAAGGCCGGCAACGCATTTCTTGACACACCTGTTGTTGCGGATGTCCATGGGCGGTTGCCTCACCTCTCCCCATCCCGTGAGCCTCTTGCCCGTTTGCCCCCTCTCATAAAAAAAAAAGTATTAATACCACGACCAGGGAGCCAATTTTGAAGATGTTTGAACGTAATAACACATTCTTAATTTATTTATTTATTATTTATGATACATCAACAGTACACACATATTACAATTACATAATATCGTATTACAAGAAATTAAATTACTGATGTGAGTACCAATAACAGATGTACACAACATTCATAGTTGCTGCTGTGACAATTAACTACTTACTACTTACAAACTTATTATAACTATTAACTAATAACATAATATAAACTAAGATAAAATAACAATTTAAAGTTAATTATGGACTTTTAGTTATATGATACTACAATTATTCGATTAAAAAAAGGAATAAAAGATAAAAAATAAATGCCTGTTGGTTCTTATTACTTAATTGAGATGCTTTTCGTAGGTTACGTTTAAATGCCTGTGGATTATTGGAAAATATATTCTTACAATGCGAAAACAATCATGGCAAATTGTAGTTTGTATCATAAGTAAATGAAGGAGACATATTATGTCGAAAGACAAAGTAATAAATAATTGTAATAAAGGAATTGATACGATACGACGTTCGTCTTCAGGAAATTCGGCGTTCCTTCCACAGTTTAGCTTTTAAAAAGGCATAAAAGGCATTTATTTTCTCAAAATTGATAAATTTAGAATTCTTTTTGATGTCATTTCTAATAACTACTAGATACTACTACCGCTTCGGAAACAAATGGCGCTCTTAGAGAGAAGAAGCGGCGCAAGAAACTTTTCCAGCATTCTTTTTTTGCGCTCTTTTCAATAAAAATATACAATATTGTACAGTCATTTCTATCCCCATAAAATAATCACAATCTAGTCCCAGGCTGTCCGATCATTTAGATATTCAGTCGGTGGAGTAATAGGATTTACGACAGAGCCATTTTTTTATAAAACATTTAAATTTATTTATAGATAATGCCTGAACAGTGGCTGGGACTTTATTATAGAAGTGTATACATTTACCCTTAAAGCTATTATGTATCTTATAAAGCCTACTAGAATTAGTTACAAGCAATCCCTTATTTCTAGTGTTATAATAATGAAAATCAGTATTAAGAGAAAAAAGGTCTAAGAAACTTTCTTTCACGTGCAGCCAAACTGTTCAACGAACTCTCACGGTTTTTCAGTTCGATTTCTCTCTTGTTTTTCAGGAAATCACTTATGCAGCAGCGCGGATCACTTAGAGTTAAGACACTTATTGTCACTTGATTCATAGGCTCATTTGCCTTTCTACTCCAGAAAAAAATGTGTTTTTATTGTAGATCCGGAAGCTCGGATTTAATTAAAAAGGAATTACATGTATGTGATATTAAAAAAAAAATTAATATGTACCATATATAGTACTAGCTTCACCCGCGTAAATTTTTGTGTTTATCACATAATTAAAATTATTATGTACTTTTAGGTTGTATTTTTTTTTCTTTGATATTTTAAATATAACTTTACTTTAAATTTAAATAAAATTGTTTATTTTGACGACGCTTGTACACGGTAAAACTCGAATGAGTTTATGGTTTGTACAAGAACTGTGATATTGTTAATATAATTTATTATAAATGAATGTATAAATAAAAAACGATACGGCGTGTTATTAAAATTGAAGTACATTTATTATGAACCGATTGAAGTGAACGAATAACTAAATCTAATGGAGACTTCGCTACTATAAATCTGTGAAAAATTTATTCAATATCCCTATCTACGATATTTAAGGTACTTTCCCTTCATGTCCCATAACTTTGGGACATCTGTATACACGGCGTGCTCGTAATATTGCTGTACCTATGTATATAGATTTTCAGAAGCATGTAAAAGTATTCTCCTATATGACAGCCATCTTGAATTATTATTAAACTACATATATTCCAGCTGTATTGATAGTCTTAATTCGGCCATATTTAGTTACACACTATCGTTCAAAAATATAATGTAAATAGTCTGGCTTAACACTTAATTCAGATTAAATGCACGTGAATAAGCAATTCATTCATTCATCACTTGTGCAAACGATGTACAGAACTAATTAATATACACAATAATTATAATGAGGATCGAGAAGTAACAGTTATTTAAATATAAGAATACATTATTCATTACGGCTGTGCTGGCTGTCGATGGAAAATTAAAAAAAAAAACAGTTGACAGTCGGTCCTAACGGAGGGCTCACTGCTGTTGAAATACCAAAAACAACGAATAAATAATACTTACTATTTAATGACCTTATAGAAAAATTATATAAAAAGTATAATATTTAATTTGCTAGCACATTATTTAGGCGCTAGATTAAATTATTTATTTGAAAATCATGTCGTTTTTAACACACTTTTTAGCTTCATATGTAAGGTAGTATCTAGGTATGTAAAGGAAACTTCGAATATGATTTTCACCCACTTTAAAATGTTGAATTGAATTGAAATTTTGCACCGTTATCAAGGACCGATGAAGATACAATAATTTAAACAGTCTGTTCCACTTTCATTAGCTTGGTATGTATGTCTGTTCTGTTTGTATTAACGGAATCTTTATCCGTCACTTTCGATCCCTTCAAAACCTGGAATTAATTTTAAACTTTGCACATTGGTCAAGGATTGGTTTCAATTTAATAATTTATATAGTCTGTCCCATTTTTCTTACGAGGCTTATTTTATGAACCGCCTTCGCTTCTGCTCAAAGAGAGAGAAGAAACGCATAAACATAATTGTTTCATTGCGTATGTACATACGTTGTATGGATAAACAGTTATTTATTACTCGTATAGTATAGTTGTTCTATTTATTACTCGTAAAGTAACTACTATAGGAAATATGCATTTTAGTTCCAGTATTTAGTAAAGGCAATTCAAATAATTATGAGAGGTAGTATTTAGGAATCTAGGCCACGTGGGATGTAGTACCGACAGCAAATAAGAAATGTTGTCATTGAATTTGTATCAAATTTGCGTAGGAATGTAAGTATATGAGTGGCTTGCTAGGATTTCGCGTAAGGAGTTCCTAGCGCCTACTAACGAAACTAGGCATGGATCCAAGTGCGAACTTTGAATGTCAATTGTTATAGCCTATACAAATGATCAGATTTATATATATATATATATAGTATATACTTGAGTTATCATCGCGTGAATTCCATTACTAAAAAATTTCAATGTTTTATTTAAAAATGGCTCCTCCGTAAATCCTTCTACTCCACAGCTGAATATCTAGTGATCGCACATCCTGGGACTAGATTATGATTACTATAAACACTTTGTTTTTAATTTAAAATTACGTAAAGGGAAATCTTCTTTAAGAGCGCTAGGCCCTATATTTTATTTGACTGAGCCGTCACGATTAAAAGTCTGTACGGAAAGAGAACCTTCGTGGCATAAGATGGAACTGATATTATGACTTTTATATGGCTCATCCTATAAAATATTTATTAAGACGGAATATGAAAGTATTATATTCTAAAATAATTAACAAGTATCAAGATGTCATAGTCGTAATATAGTTTTGTGAACATTACAAATATGGTAGTTAAATGAAGCTGCACCCTCAAATCTTATGTCGGTTCTTTTTTCGCATAGACTATAGCCATGTATCGCTCGGTCGCATAGAGTCGACTGAATGGGATTGATGCATCTACTGTACTCAATAACTCTTGTGTTTCTAATTATTAATTTAATTTTTTTTTACTTACTCATGTAAGCCATTTAGTATTTGAAGTTTGAGTATTTTTGTTGCATCCTTTTGCATACATTGTAATTGAAATGATTTGTAAATTGCATTATAAATATGAACTTGAAATATCTAATCTATTTTGAAAAGAGCAACCTTAGAGTTTCTTGCTCGTTCCTCTCTAAGGAAATCTGCCTTCCAATGATAAAACAAATGACAATATTTCAAGTGCAATATGATTTACCTATGATTTTGATTTGATTTGATATAATTAACCTCGCCTAGACAATAAGGCACTTCTGCATTTTGTTGTGCGTTTGACAACATTTTTTTGTACATAAGACATTTCTGTGTGGTCGTTATTTTTTTATAAAAAGTTTCTATGGTAAGCGATTTTATTATATTGATTTTGTCATTCTCTGCGTAGTTGTATATTAATTTAACGTGATAATATTAAGATAATCTATATATATATAAATGAATTGCTGTTCGTTAGTCTCGCTACAACTCGAGAACAGCTAGACCGATTTGGCTAATTTTGGTCTTGAATTATTCGTGGAAGTCCAGAGAAGGTATAAAAGGTGAACACATATGAAAATGCTGTTAAATTAAATAAAAACAAAAAATTTGTTTTTCCTTTGATGTGTCCATACATAATTTCTATGAGAGAATTTAATGACGCACGGTTTGACAGTTCTGCTGTGAAACAATTTCATTACAACAGCATATTTTACGAAGTAATTTTTGATATTGTGATATATTACATAGAACAACGTCTGTCGGGTCAGCTAGTTACTTATATATACGAAATGCTATAAAACATATTGATATCTAGATGTAGAACTGTGTAGATAGGATAAGGTATAAAATGCTTTGTAAACTAGAATGCATTTCAGTCCGTAACCGTTGTATCTCAAACTGTGTCAGTGTCCGATCTTTAACATTTATTATACAGCATGTTCCGTTTTGAATAAGTGTCATATTTATTTAGCTTCGATCTCATGCAAATGTATTTAAGATGGTTTCTCAATTTGGATCTTTTAATACAATATTTTATTAAACTATTATTTAATATTTCTAAGAAACTCAACAGCTAGTTGTGCTGACAATAAAGAAAGATAAATCATAAAAAACACTTGTAAATATTAAGCAAATACATACTGTGGAATGAACTTCCTTGTGCGGTGTTTCCGGGACGATACGACATGGGTACTTTCAAAAAAATCGCGTACACCTTATTCCTCTGATGTTGCAAGAGATTGTGGGCGGCGGTGATCACTTAACAACAGGTGACCCGTACGCTCGTTTGCACTCCTATTCCATAGAAAAAATATAGTAACAGTCATAATAATAAATGAATTACAAATGTTAATAGTAGTATAATAATACAGGACTTGTTAATTGTACAGTTTTTTGTTCCTTGCTACCAGAGCAGTGATTACAATGGATTATCCACTAAAATAATTTTGAAGGAATCTATTTTGGGAAACTAAATGAATATAATGAGGTCTCATGTTACCCATTATTAATACAAGAGGGCGGGACTGCCTGAGTAAAGATGAAATTTTGTTAAGTAGCATTGATTTGACATAAGTTTGAAATAGTAAATACAATATTATGGCGACGAGGTATAATCCAGGTAAGTTTGAAAGCCAACAGTTGGTTAAACGTAGTGGATTTCGGCTATCTCCATTTTTTACAAGCCGTCATCTGTCAATCTGTCAATGACTGCACGTTTCATACAATCGCTAATCGCGAAAATTATGTGAAAGCGACATTCAAGAAATTAACAAAAATTGTGACAGATGGCTTTTAAATCCATGACTCTTATGAAAACATCAACAACAAAAGAGTCAGACTATGAAAACGTCGAAGCTATACTCTCCCTTTAATCAAACTCTAGTCCACTTGTATTTGACAACCATGTGGTGCCATCTGTCGTAAAGTGTAGTAATTAGCCGCTGAGAGACGCTTGGTGTACTCAGACTATGAAATTTTACGAGACGGAAAGTAGTGCGTAGTCGGTATGCGAAATGATACATAAATATTTTAAATCAAAGTTTATTCGTCTTTAGTGGGGCGTTGTATATGCTTTTACAACAAGATCCCGGATAATGTTCAAAGCAAATGTATTACGAAATTCAAAAGAATTAAAAAAAAACGTTTGTGTGGTAAAGGTTACTATAATATAAACGATTTCTTAATGATACCACTGATTGGGAATAGAGCGACCGCCCACAGGCTATCAAATAATAAATTTTACTGTACGATCTTACATTGTAACCATATATATAAAATTAAAAAAAAATAGAAGCCCGCTGAGTTAGTTGCACCCGTTCTACTCAGGTCTGTGGCATACCTATTGGAATGGGTGATAGTTTTTGACTTTAAATAAGTGATTTTATATCCTATTTTGAATTAAAATATTAGAATTTGAATTAAATGCTCGTGAACGGGCGCTGCTTGTGGTGGCAGGATGATCCTGTTGCCGGAGACTCGTTTTCAGAATCTTAAAATTTATTGTGAGTATTTATATGTATGGATATATATATTTATTTATTTATAATCACTTATAAAATGCTCACAGAATAACTTTATTTATTTATGGTGTATGTGGATGATGCAGCTACTGTACTCAATAACTTTTGTATTAATTTACATTTACTTTTTTGACTTACTCGTGTAAGACATTCACTATATGACGTTTGAGTATGTTTGTTGCATCATTTTACATATTATATTGTAACTGAAATGATTTGTAAATCGATGGAAATGTAAATCTTGATATAAAAGAGTGGCAATGAGCTTCTTGCTACTTCTTCTCATTAGCTCAACCCTTTACGAAGTAGCGGTAGATTCAATAAGAAAAATATTGTATTTTTTTGACAATCATAAGTGTCATTTCCGTGACCTACGTGAATAAACTGATTTTGATTTGATTTTGATTTGAATGATTTAACCATTCCTTACTAAATGATATGATGTGCTATGAGCATCCACAGTTCTCTTACTGAGCTGTATTGTAGTGTATTGTCTACATATTGTCTTAAATATTCATACACATCTTTTTTGAATAAACTTTTGTGACATTTGCATGTATGTATTTAAATTGTATACTTAGTGATTGACGTTGACGAGCAATCTGTTTGATTTTATGTCAATAAAGTATTTTGAGCTTTGATTTGACTAGAATGATGTTCATAACAAGTAATACGCCCTGGCCATTACATTGCAGTGCCGCTCAGGATTCTTGAAAGACTCTAAATATTGAACGGCTTGGCCCCTGCGCTCTTCACTTTGAGGCATAACCCGTCACACTTCCTTGTTTCACGTCCCCCAAGTAACTACAAATTATGCCCAGAACAATATTTTAAAACGTATAACATACTTATATAATACCGAGTACGCAGGTACTGACATTTTTGCGACGTCTAAGCAACGCTTTTTACACGAAATCTACACACTAAAACACACGAAAATAAAATTGTATAACATAAACACGAAAACACTCAATCACCCACACCCTCACTCACCTACACTATACACACACACACACACCTCTTAAATAATATTATTATTAACGTATGTAATAATATTAGCATTAAATAACAGATGTATACCTATTAAAGTTTTGTAACTATTATTCTTAATCCTAAATTGGCATATTTGTAAAATTATTAGTAAGTCTATTGTAATGGTATATAAAGCTGTTGGATTATAAGTAAATAAATAAATAAAAAAAAAAATAAGATTTTAAGTCTCATTAGCCCAGTAGTAAACGATTTTAGATGAAATTGCATAAGGAAGTAAAAAGAACAAACAGAACTCGATCACCCAGGTGCTATAGTATAAAACAACAGCCTGTATATTTTGTGTTTGTATGTTGCGCCTCAAAAAGCCAAAAATAGAACAAACGTTTAGTTAATTATCGATAGTAAACTATATGGACGCTTTTATGTTACACATAAAATATGACATTATAATTTAATTGACAAAAGCCCGAGGGGCTACAATATTTTATGTCGAATTGTTAGGAATTTACCTACGTTAAGCCTTCTCTTTGGTCAAATCGTTGTTTTATAAATATGATGTTAAAATCATAGACTTAACCCTTACAGATCGATAAATCGTGACCAATTTTGATTTGTAATGTGTGGGCTTGAATGAATGAATGAATGTTCAAAATACTAAGGAGCTTATGCCAACCATGGCTGATTGTTTACGACTTGTCAATAAAAATCGGTTATAACTAATCGGTTTTATCGGCTATATAAGAGGGCTATTCGCGCTATTTATAACCTAGGTCCTAAAGAATCATTGAGAGCAAAATTCAAAGGGATTCTTGATAATGTAATGTATGTTCATAGGCACATAAGTGAATTTGCTAGAAACTGTCATTACCACAATGTTAACACCAGGAACAGACATAAGCTTATGATGCCTATTACTCGGCTAAGTCGAGTTAGTAAGTCTTTTGTGTAGCGATGTATATGCTTTTACAACAAGATCCTAGAAAATGTTCAAAATAAAAGTATTGTTAAAAATCGTTCGTGTTGTAAAGGTTACTATAACATAAATGACTTTCTTAACCACATATGATACCACAGACTGGGAATGCAGCGACCGCCCTCAGGCTATTAAATAATAAGTTTAATTGTACAATATTAGTACTTTGTGAACATATTTTTTCGATGAAAATAAAAACCCACTCAGTTTGTTGCGCCCATTCTTCTCAGGTCTGAGCCATTCGTTATGGAAAGAGTGGTAGTTTTTGGCTTTCAATAAGTGATGTCACATAAATTTGAATACTGACATTTTGACATTTTTTCTCTCTCGCATGCTTTGTTTGTCCATACGCTAGTTTATTGGAAGTCTGTGGTTCAAGTCAATCCAAAAGATACTATGCATGACCAGGTGTAGGTACATCAAAAAAGGAGATTCATGTAAAATAGAGATACAAACATCATATCCTTGAACTTCTCAGTAACATAACATCATGTAGTATTACAAATTTGATATATAATTTTTTTGCGTTATTTAATTTTAGGGATAACAAGGTGACCAATACACAACTGGTGCTAAGTGATCACTGATGCACGCAATTTCTTATAACACCTGAGGAATCACAGGAGTGTTACTCTTGAATTTCAAAATGTTGTATTTGAAAATAAAGGAAAAGCTTAAACTTTTCCTTTATATGCTTTATATCTACAGATTAAACAGACAAATTATGAAATTTTATTGAATAAGACGTTATTTTGCGGAATTCCATAACTAACAAAATGCTGTTAATTTTTCACGTGTTTTAGTCCCGTGCCAGACGTGGGACGTATTTAACCATAAAAATCTCGTAAAAGTTGAAATTAAAAAAGTCAGAAGAAATTAAATCACATATTTAACAATGCAATGAAAGACTGCAAAAGAACGTTTTATCAATTTCAAACATATTTTAACCATCATAATCATTGATCTATCCAAATGTTATGATTTTATTTGAGTGTAAATTCCGCTTAGTTCTTTCTCTAATCAATTAGACACTTGTTTCGCCTCTACACGAGGCATCCTCAGGACACGTTGACTAGCCAAACTTTGGCACGAGACTCAAAGTTGTTCTCGAAAGTTGTTCTTGACAAATATTGGCGGAATTAACGCTAAGGAAAACTCAAAACATTTGGATAATTATGGATTTCCTCAAAGTAACGCCTGCTTCAATAAAAGTGTTTTCTGTTGTAAGATACGTGTTGGAATCATAATAATAGCCTCTGAAATAACGTTATGCTTAACAACTGTAGTGAAATAGTAGATTTTACAACGACTCGCACAAAATGAACCATTTTTATCCGAGACTTTTAGCATATCTAGCTGATAGTAATGCCCTCGATAAAATGGTTTTGTGGACGAGTTATAAACTCTGCTTTTCATTTCGATTGCGAGGAAATAAAACAGTAGTATGACATGGACATTTTTAACAGTATTAGCAAATTCGACGAAATTAATAAACGCACGAAAAACAAGACCTGTTTCCCGCCGCTTTTTTTTAATCTTACGAAATTGATATCAGGCTTGGGCTCCAGACCTATACAGCCTACTATTAAATTAATTTAGTAATATATATATTTAATTAATTAAATAACCTACCGCATTATTAAATTTTAATATCTTTTATGTCTTAATAAACACATGAGGCAAATAAATAAAAGTAAATATTATTTTATAATAAATTCTATCTCTGAACTTTTTATTGTGTTTGGCTGTATGGCTCACTTTCTTTGCCTTAATATAGATTCATTTATGAGTAGATACGTTAATGCACTTGTGCACAAAAATCTGTGCAGCCTATATCGTGCACAAATTAGCAATTTCAGAACATGAGAAGTGAAAAATATATTATTTTGTTACAGAGCGTAGCTGAGCAGATTCCACCTCCAATAGAGATGCAGGCGAGACATAACCTACTGTGGCATTTGCTCATTGACCTTCCAATATTATTATTAGGTAAGTTAATTAGTATAGTGGTAGTGTAACGCGTGGATCCTCCCTCACACGCGCGATCCTTAAAGAATAAAACAATCTTATGTACTCTATATTCTTATTCTTTCACTATCTATAAAACATCTTTATATATATTATTCTTGTGTGCGTGTGTATGTCACTGAACTCCTCCTAGACGGCTGGACCGATTGTAATGAAACTTTCTGTGTGTATTCAGGTGGATTCGAGAATGGTTTAGATTCACAATTGAACTACCTCCTAAACGGCTGGACCGATTTTGATGATATTTTTGTGTGTTCCAGTGAATTTGAGATTGTTGTGTGTCTTGAGGTGGATTCGAAAATGGTTTACATTCACAATTAAACTACCTCCTAAACGGCTGGACTGATTTTGATGACTTTTTTGTTTGTTTCAGTGAATTTGAGATTGGTTTAGATTCTCAATTCCGCCCATATAATATAATTCTCCTGCTCATGTGTATGTTAGTGAACTGCTCCTAACGGCTGCACCGATTTTTCAAATTTAAAACATGTGTACAGGACAACGTCTGTTGGGTCCACTAGTATTAATTATAAATATTAAATATTAGGCCTAAAGCCGACCGTTGTTGCTTTACTTCATGATCTATTCTGACTTGTCATTCAATTACTTTCTCATCCGCGTCAATATTCGAACTTAGTATAAAATATTATTTTTTAAGTTGACGGCCAACCATAGAACAATAAGTTCTTATCTGCGGATAAGAACTCATTGTTACAGTATTAAGTAATGTCTAAAGCTTACTTGTAAGTTAGGTTTGTAGTATTTATATTACCTTCTTTTCTGCTACGAAGGTTGGTCAAGTCACCCGTTCCCTCCTCCTCCCGTTGAGGCCTTATATATAAATATATTACGAGACCTTATAGAATAAATGAAGAATAATTAAATCGTTTTGCAATATATTTGATTAGAACAAAAACTAGCACTGTTCATGGGCAAAAAATCGTAAGATGTGTATGTATCTAACGTAAAATTAGATATTTTTTTTTACACACTTTTTACACAAATTATCTTGCCCCAAGTTAAGCATATATAGCCTGCGTTATGGGTTACAAGACAATGATATATTTAATACAATATACTTACTTAAACATACATAAATTCATATAAACATACATAACTACATTTTAACATCCATGACTCGGAAACAAATATCCATATTCATCATATAAATGCTTGCACCTACCGGGATTCGAACCCGGGACCTCTAGCTTAGTAGGTAGGATCGCTAACCACTCGGCTATACAGGTCGTAAAATTAGATATATTGGTCACTACAATTTAATCTCTATTTTGATTGCCAAAGAATATTTTTTGTCAAGTCAGCAAGCATCTCATTGTCAGCATCTAATAATTTAAGGTTTTTAAAATTACTTATTAATTATTATCAGTTATATTTTAATACTTCACTTTGTCAATATGTTTTATTTAAAATACCTATTAATATTTATAAATCTCTCTATTTCACACAATTAACATAGAATTATTATATGTAATATATTTTATTTTGTTATATTAAAAAATATTAACTCTACCTTTAAAATGTAAAAAAAATCCCTGAAGTTATACATTCAGTATGTTACTGAAGTCGGTTCATAGTTAAATATAAATATAACGACGAAAAAAAATTATTTAATTGAAAAGTTGAACATTGATTTTATTAATTATTATTATTTATACTATAATACTTAAAATCAAATAAATCTCATTCAATGTGAAGTCATTTGATCCGATAGTCTTACACTCAGTGCAATACACGTGCCTATCACGTGCGCCTACTTGATATATGGGAAAATAATTACAGCGAGCAACACTCACAATGTAAAACGCATATCGCTAAGTTACTTGAAGGGCCGGATAAAAATTACTTTTCGCGGGCATTCAGTAAATATTTAGTTCTAGAGAAGCTATTCCGAACAAAATATATCCAATCTAAAATCTATCCCAACATAGCGAGGATAATATAATTGCGAAGATAAAAAATATAACATATAAATAAGTCGGAGTGACACGCTTGTCAAGTTTTTCATTAAAAAATCGGTACAACATGAAGTCTAAAATAATTATGTGAAGAAATCGCCAAAATAGCGCATTATTGAAACTATTTCCTGACTTTTTTTCCAAGTAATAATTATATATCTACAGAATATGAGAACAAAATATTTTTTTTTTATTTACGTAATATAAATTTTTTATAGACAGTGCGAAAAAATCACGAAAACACCCCTAACTTTTACAGTTAGAGCCATGCTAATCATTCAATCTTCATAAAAATTATGCGAAAATTTATTAATTGTACACCAATACTATTTAACATGACATAGTTTTGTTAGTTTTGTAAAGAAAATTTTTTTACGTTTGTAATAAATTAAAATTCTTCTAATTCAGAATTAAAACTACTAACGATCTTGTGCAAAAGAAATAACCTAGCTCCGCTCGATTCCTCAAGGCCATTGGCTCGGTCCCCAGCCTTAAATATTACAACGAAAAAAATCTTAGTATATTCAAATACTAATGTTTAATCTTAAAAGTCGTTAGCCACATCCAGTCCTTCTTATTCCGGATAAATATAAAATATGTTGATGTTGTTTTGTTGAGAAATTTTTATGTACCTTCATTTTTTGTAATTCTTCACTTTGTTTGTTTTGCATGCTTAGTCATAGAAACCTAAGGTAATATTTTATTGTATATTTATGTAAAATTCTCATGTAAGTGATTTTATGTTAAATTTTATGAGAATAAATGTCTTTAAACCGAATGTGAAATATATTGGTCGTTAATAATAATTATCACTTTCTATTTTGCCAAGACAAAAGTACACTCTTGAAATGATAATGTCTTAATAAGTAACAAACACAAAACAAAATACGCACCTTTTGACAAAAACAATTATATCAGACTAAACTGAAAAACCGAACATACATTTCTTGATTATTATAATTCAAGTAATGTTTAAAATTATGTCAATATTATGCAGTGTGAAGTCATTTGATCTGACAGTCTGACACGGGAATCGAAGTAATATAGTAAATATTACTACGTACTAGAGAAGCTATTAACGAACAAATTATAAGGCGCACAAAGGAAAATTACAATCTAACGCAACGTTGCCAACTCAAAATTGACACTTGTCAATATCATATTATATTTTCAATCTCATGTTTTGTAATTGAAATTCATAATACAAGAGAGCCTTACAAATAAACTTGGTATAAAATTTTAACAGAGAATAAACCAAGAACATGCAAAATGTTGACTATATCGCTGACAACACTGTCAAACAATGATAATTCTGAAGTTTTCCGAAGGCAGCCTTGCACATAAATACGGGAGGCGTTATACGTCTGAATAAAGCAATATGCAAAATGTCTATTTGTAAATATTTTGTATATTCTTGGTTTATTCGAAGGTATAACTTTATACCAAGTTTATTTGTAAGGTCGTTATAATATTAGGCTACTAATTGAACAGTTTGAACTTGAACCATTGGGATTGAACAGTAATTAGAACGCAAGCCAGTGGGCATTCACCTTTATATTAAAGAAAAATGGTAGCATAAATAATACCAATGTGCAATCGAGCGGAAGTACAACTATTACCATTACACAAGAATATAAAAAAGCTATGGCATTTAGAAGCTTTGTGGAGAATGAAAGAAAAATAAGTTTAACAATAGGTTGGCTTAACAATGTATCGGGAAAAAGGTTTTAGATAGTACGTGATGTAATCAAATAAGATGTTTAAGACGATTAAATAACGACAAATTGTGTGCCCGCGATTTGGGATTGAGAAATGTGAAACATATTAAATATGATATATCACATCTTTATCTATATATATAAGAGATTTCCACGTATATAGTCACTCATCACGATATCTCTGGAACCGTAAGGCGTAGAGACTTGAAATTTGGTAGAAATATTCCTTTCGCCTTCTAGTTAAATATAATTATATACGCTACATCATTCCAAAGTTTAAGAGTAAATTGGAATTATTTTTAATAGACGATAATATTGTTTCTTGCTTTCCGATTTGAATGAAACAAAGCCTTTGTTCTATTTTTTACAAACTACATATTTGCCGCTGAAGAAAGTTAATTGAGTATCGCTCTGTGAATAAACTCGAGTCGAATAGAAGTTCCTTCAAAAGAAGAGATCCCTCGGAGTAAAAAATTATCTTTTTTTGCACAGATACTAAAATCGTAAAGAGTAGGTCTCAGCGTTTCGCCGTAATTAAGAACATTATAAATAAAGAGTTTACCTTCAAAATAAAACCGTGATTTCCTTCTACATTGGCAGGACTTACTTTATGATGCATCATTTTTGATTGTATTATCGAAATATTAGACATTAGACAGGCGAAACATGATTGTAATTTTCTCGATCATAACTTAGTGCATCTTTGCACGAAATGCAACTGAAAAATGCAATATCTGAAGTTAAATTTAGTTTTAAGAGTGATTCTGTATTAGTTCTGTTTTACCGCTTCAAATTTTTCCAATCCTCGACATTTATGGCGCTCCTACAGAGAGATGTATGATTCCCACTGCAGTACAGTGCTGTATTTTAATTATCACCTGTCAAATATGGAAGCGTATAGTGCAATTATTTTGTCATTGTCTTAAATTGTTCAAATTGTCCAATTTGACAGTTCACACACCAATTTGTGTTTCACAAGCTTTTCGACCATAGTTTGAAGAACGGTTTGAAGGTGCAAAACTTAAATTGAAAGTAACATCGCGGCGATAGCAAGATAGTAACAATCCAATGACATTTAGAGGTTGTAGCTAAATCTTTATTTTATCTATATATACGTTTTCAAAAATGATATTGTATTGAGGTTTCTAATATCATTATCTCTAAACTGAATAGTTTGCGCGAGAGACACTTCCAAAGTGGTAAAATTTGTGTGCAATACACATTCTATACTGAGCTTTCTAATATCATTTTTTCTAAACTAAAAAAATATAAAACAAAAAAAAAAGCTGTTCATTACCATGCAAACTTCCACCGAAAATTGGTTTGAGCGAGATCAAATAAGAAGTTTTTTTTTAATACGTCTTAAATCGTAGACCGCAACCTTTCATTCAATCAACTCAAATATTATTGATATTAAAGAACTTTTAAACTATGTTACTTACTGCTACGGAACCCTTCATGGGACAGTCCGACTCTCACTTGGCCGCTTTTTTGATTTTATGTTAAATCATTCAGTACACATAAAGTGAAAAGTGTTAGTGATGATAATCAAACAATGACAAACAGGGCAAAGTGAAGATTAACATATTTTCTTAATAACAATTTCTTATATAGTTATGAAAAATGTTCATGTAATGGTTAGTAATATAGCATATTCTCTAACAACACTAAATAATTATTTGAACTTGGAAACTGCAACATTTCGTAGCGACCTAGAAACTAACTCCAATATTTAATATGGATATTCATATTCAATACATAATAATAAACTACCAGTGGGAATCCATCCTTTGACATCCAGGATGACGGCTCGCTTATGGGTATCACAACGGCGCCTATTTCTGCCGTGAAGCAGTAATGTGTAAACATTACTATGATTCGGTCTGAAGGGCGTCGTAGCTAGTGAAATTACTGGGCAAATGAGACTTAACATCTTGTGTCTCAAGGTGACGAGCGCAACATTAGTGCCGCGTAGAATTTTTGGGGTTTTTCAAAAATCCTGAGCGGTATCATATACCTGAACGTCCTGTTCGTCTCGTCCGTTATTTATATGAAAAAAAAAGAATGAAGTCTAGCGGCCTTACAAATAAAATTGGTTTAAAGTTATACCTGTGAATAAACCAAGAACATACAAAATGTTGAGTATATCGCTGACAACACTGTCAATACTGAAGTTTTCCGATTGTCAGGCAGCCTTGCAAATAAACGCGGGAAACGTTGTACGTCCGAATAAACCAATCTTATATAAGCAATATTTCTATTTGTAAACATTTTGCTTAATCTTGGTTTATTCTCAGTTATAGCTTTATACCAAGTTTATTTGTAAGGCCGAGTTTTCCGTTGCCAATTGGCTTGGTTGTTTCGGTTGTATGTTCAGCACAGGCCGATACTTGAGTCGAAGACTGATATAACCCCTAACTGCCGTGCGTGCGGTTGGGATTTAGGTGCATTATTGATTCATAAATTTAGATAATTATACAAATTTAATATTTTGCGCCATTTTTGGATGATGCGGGACTTGACAACCCGCATCTCGGGTTCCGTCCTATATCTTACTAATTGAGCCAAACGACCGAGTGACACATCGACCGTAAAGTTGGTATGTCTTGTTCAACTCTCAGGTTGTGGCAATGGTACAAATTCAGTTTGTATATTAAATCCCCGAAGTGAGGCATATCACTTCAAATAACAAACTATTTTGATAATTACTAATTGTGGCAATATAACGCTAATTCAATAAATTTTCATAAGAATAAAGTCCAAAATCCTTACAAATAAGGAACAATAACTTAGTCACGCCACTGTTTTACTAATCTGTCACGGTGCCTTCGATTTTTGACAGCAACCACTGACAGCTGACAGTTCTTGACAACGTCAGTCACAAAAACAATTCGAATCTTGAATGTTTCATAACTGAGACATATCACCGGCATGTGTTAAAAAGGTACAATGAGTAGTATAGATTGTATTATGTTTCACCACAATACATTGCTTACGTCGGTTTTGTGGTTAAAGTATCCTAATTCAACAGTGTATGTGCATGCGTTGCATTCACTTAGTTGTCTGCTATTTATATTATTTTTTGTTGCTGTCTGAGTGAGTTCACAATAATAACTTGGTTGATAAGTTACACATAAATAATTGTTAAATAGTTTATTATAGTTGTAAATCATTTATTTTTTAAGTATAATTGTTGTAATCTATATATATAAAATTGAATTGGTGTTCGTTAGTCTCGCTAAAACTCAAGAACGGCTGGACCGAATTGGCTAATTTTGGTCTTAAATTATTTGTGGAAGTCCAGGGAAGGTTTAAAAGGTGAATAAATATGAAAGAGTTCGGAATTAAATAAAACCAACAATTTTGTTTTTCCTTTGATGTGTCCCCCGTCGTCCGATATTTGTTTTGTATGGACATATTTTCTATGAGAGAATTTATTGACGCACGGTTTGACAGTTCTGCTGTAAAACAATTTCAATACAACAACAGGGAGCATATTTTACGAAATAATTCTTGATGTTATGATATATTATTGACAAATTCATAATAAACATTATTTTATTTATTATATACAGAACAACGTCTGTCGGGTCAACTAGTATATAATTAGTATTAGGTATAAGAGTACACTGTCGCATTAGGACTCCCCTGTAAGGACAGTGTACATTATGGTACTTATAATAAATAAATAAATAAATACTTGCGCAAACATTTTCACATGAATAAAAACATAAAGAGTGCGAATCGGACTAGTCCATCTAGATGGACTCTAGAGTTGTGTACATATTGTTACGTATCTACTTACACTTACAAAAAAGGAAAAGGTTTTTATTTTAATTCATGGTTATAAATCAAAAAATATGAATAAAAAATAATTAAAACCCTACACAAATGATTTAAGTCCTCTTTAGTGCTGGCACGAGACAACACGTCCTGAGGATGCCTCGTGTAGAGGCAAAACACGTGTCGAATTGTTTTAAAAACAAATATTCGCGGAATTAACACTAAAGAGGACTTAAATCATTTGTGTAATAATGTATTTCCGAAGAGTAACGCCTAATTCAATATTTTTTTTTAATTAAGAAGCTATTCCATACGATAACCCACATGACACGGTGAACTTAATTCAAAATTTGGATCGGCTTCCTAGCATAAAAACCCTGTTCTTTTAATTAATTACAAAAGTATAATAGTTTTCAGACTTTTCCCTAAGCTTGTAGTATTATCATCATCAGCCGGAAAAGTCCACTGGAGAAAAGCCTCCCAAAGATTTTCACGACGATCGGTCCTGCGCTGTCCTCGTCCAACGTAATCCGGCGATCTTGATGAGATCGTCGGTCCATCTTGTGGGGGGGTCTACCAACAACCTACCAATATAACTTGTAGTATAAGACGGAATTACTTGCCAAATTTCATAGTTCTAGGACATTGGAAAATACCCAATAAATTGTGATTCCCTTGAGAATGTCGAAATAATCATATTTTGCGGCATAGACAGCCGATTTTACGCTTACTTAGAAGTATAATTTTTTGTCTGCTTCAAAAGACTTCTTATAGACTTAAGTATATTGTTTTAATTTAAACTTGCTACCTCCACGCGCTCTCGAGATGTCTTGTTGGACGGACGGAAGGGCAACAGTTAGAGTTAAAGTAATCTTGGGTTCTGTTTTTTTGGTTTTGACGTACGGAACCCTTAAAGATAACAACTTATAATAAAACAGTAGGACGCACCCTTGCACATGAGGCCGGCTAGATTATGGGTAACACAACGGCGCCTATTTCTACCGTGAAGCAGTAATGTGTAACCATTGTCGTGTCTCGGTCTGAAGGGTGCGCATAGCTAGTGAAATAACTGGGCAAATGAGACTTAACATCTTATGTCTCAAGGTGACGAGCGCAATAATTGTAGTGCCGCTCAGAATTTTTGGGTTTTTCAAGAATCCTGAGGGCACTGCATTGTAATGGGCAGGGCGTATCATTTACAATCAGTTGATCACTCCAAATCAATTGCCAAACATAGAAGTATTTTTGACAAAATTTTTCCAATATATTTTTTATCATAACAGTCTTCAATGGTCTGGAATCAGCGTCACTTGATGATTTCTTGCTATCCATACTAAATGGATTTGGAAATTATTATTAACATAATATCAAAATATATAATAATGCAAAACCAAGATCGATTGACGGATAACAAAGAAATCTGAATTCTAAATTATTTTAAACTCGAGATCTGATATTGAAATCGGCCGTTAGTGGGCTACAATTTCACTATGTTTTACACCTTGTTGAATAGCTTTTGTCCGTGATAGCACTTCACGGCACAAAATTTAAAAGTATCAATTACCTGTAACGCTCTTTAATTTTCTATTTAGTATCAGTTTCACAGCATGTGTGGCCCGCTTGTACAAACTGTGGAAATTCGACACTCCGTTGTTGACAATGCATTAGCATCAAGCACCTCATAACGTGCCTATCTTGTTCGGGGGTGTGGCAAATGAGGTGACAGTCTCGGATGACAAAATACATTGTGGCCGATTTTTAAATTCAACATTCAAATAGAAATATTTTAATAAAATACTTTTTAAAGGATTAAGACGCATCTGTAACTGTAGTTTTACATTAAATCGGTTTTTGCGTGAAAGTTACATTTCTAATAATATGGTATAAGAGGATCTGCGCTCGATCTTCTGATATCATATTCAAATAATTGGATTCAGAGGGTCCATGCGAATAACAGGAGAACTCCTGGGACTCCTCTCAGTAGGGGGGCACCACAAGGGTCTATTCTTGGACCCTTCCTCTTCCTAATTTATATAAATGATCTACCTAACCTTGTAGAAAAAAAAACAAGGTAGTATTGTTTGCGGATGACACTTCACTCACGTTCAAAGTGAAAAGAAGCCTAGTTTTATATGAAGCTAAAGTCATAAAACTAAATATATTAAATTTACCGCGCCAAATGTCAAAAATGTAGATATGAATATTTCATTAAACGAAGAGGTGGTAAAACCAGTGGAATCTGCTATATTTCTTGGCTTTACTCTTGATTCCAAATTGCAATAGGGCCCTCATATTGAAGGATTGGCGAATAGGCTTAGTTCTGCAGCATACGCGGTTAAAAAAAATAGACAGTTAACTGATATAGATACGGCGCGACTAGTATACTTTAGTTATTTTCATAAAATTATATCCTATGGTGTATGGGGCAGTGCAGCCGATGTTTAAACCATCTTTGTGCTGCAGAAGTGGGCTTTTCGCGCTATTCATAACCTATATCCTAAAGAATCATTAAGAGAAAAATTTAAAGAAATAAATATTTTGCCTGTTGCTTCTCAGTATATTCTTGATAATGTTCTATATTTTCATAAGCACATTGAGAAATTTGCTAGAAACTGTGACAATCATAATGTTTACACCAGAAACAAACTTGTAATGCCTACTACTCGGTTCAGTTGAGTTAGTCTTTTATTGGGTGATGTATATGCTTTTACAATATGATCCCAGAAAATGTGCAAAAAAAATGTGTTACGAAATTTAAAATAATTGTTAAAAAACATTTGTGTGGGAAAGGTTACTATAACATAAACGATTTTCTTAATGATACTAGACTGGGAATGAAGCAATATAAATGAGAAGAAGAAGAAATATAAATGTTTATTGTACGATATCACATTGTACTCCATACTTTTATAAAAAAAAGGCCTGCTGAGTTTCTTGCGGTCGTTCTTAGTGATTTTGAACCCTATTTTGAATAAAAATATTTCCCTATGAATTCCAAAGGTGTTTTTTAATAATTCATTTGAATTTCGTAATACATTTCTTTTATGCCTAAGAACCATACAATCATCCCCCAAAGATTTTCGATATAAGTTTATTTCATATGAAAGATAAAGATAAATACAGCGCTTACTTATGTGATCACCGAAGCCCAAACCAGAGGAATCACAAGAGCGTCACCTTACAAAGTGTCGAATAAACGTACTAATGAATTGAAAAAACGAAAACACATTGGTGCGTGACGTGCGAGGATCGAACCGGGGACTTCGTGGTGAGAGTCAACGGTTCAACCAATTGTGTCACCCACATGAGTAGAGTGCATAAATTTCATCAAAAAATGGATTATATTAGTTATAGTTTTACATTGTTTGTTTGTACAACCCTAAAGTGTATATATACCCTTTCAAAATTGTTACGTATTCGTCGGGCGGTATAAAAATGTCATTTTCTACGATATTTGAAGAGTTATATTTTCTTGTGTCGATAGTTGATTGAAAAAAACGAAACGTACAGACATAGCTTTAGCATGTCTTGATTTTTTGACAAAAAATCTCCTCTCTAGAAGCATTATCCAGGGAGAAAAAAGGGGAATACGTAAAAGGCATAAAAATGCATTTATTTTCTCAAAATTGATTCCTTTAAAATTCCTTTTGATGTCATTTCTAATTACTACTATATATTACTACCGCTTCGGAAACAAATGGCGCTCTTAGAGAGAAGAAGCGGCGCAAGAAACTTTTCCAGCATTCTTTTTTTGCGCTCTTTTCAATAAAAATATACAATATTGTACAGTCATTTCTATCGCTATAAAGAAATCATAATCTAGTCCCAGGCTGTCCGATCATTTAGATATTCAGCAGTGGAGTAATAGGATTTACGACAGAGCCATTTTTTTTATAAAACATTTAAATTTATTTATAGATAATGCCTGAACAGTGGCTGGGACTTTATTATAGAAGTGTATACATTTACCCTTAAAGCTATTATGTATCTTATGAAGTTTGTATGGAACAACGCAAAATGTGCCGCGGTATGTCGGTCGACTAAATAAACATTACAATCTTATTGCAATGACACTGGCTGACAGTAAATTCTCTATGGTAACCGGATTAAGTAAAAACTACCTTATCGCTTTCAATATACAGTCTAGTTACGTTTGTATTGTCACCATTGCTAGCAAACAATGTTTTATACAAATTATCGCATCCTTCCGAAAATTTGTTGCAAATTTTCATATCAGCTGTAAACAATGATAATTCTGTTATTTTCGAGAAAATAAACAGTGCATTATTGTGTTTCAAATTTAAATAATGTTTATTTGACTGGGGTTACTAATATAGAAGGAAGTTTTTAATTCATGTTTCGACTATATTGTTGTGTTTGTTTGTTTGTTGTCTTATCTCATTAAGTTAAATTTGTTCTTTAAATGTATTTTTCTTTTAATTTGTGTAGAAATAGTTGTAGAATATGTTTAAGATTTATATAATACGCTATTACTATTTAGCCGACAGAAAACAAATATTTTTTTATCAATAATTTTAATTTAAATTTGTTCTTATATATTTTCCTTTTTATTTGTGTAGAAGTAGTTGTACAATATATTTTATAATTTTTTTTTTCATTAGTCATTAAATTATTTTTCATGTCTTTTTTTAAGTATGTTGTAGTTTCTGTAGGTAATCGTAAATAAATAAATAAACACGACTATTGCACCGATATGAAAAACTAAAGCCAAAATCAAGATCAAGCAAACGATTAATTAATTAAAACCTGTAGCGTAGTTTAAAAAAGGCATAAATAATTTCTTGTTGTTGCAAGGTCGGATGATTATTTAAAATAAAGAAATGTTAATCGTCTTACGTTTACTTCAATCAGCTATAGATTAATACTTTCTTCCATAAGTCGAAATTAAATATCCTATTGGCTTTTGTTATCGGATATTTATATTATACTAGCTTTTGCCCGCGACTTCGTGCGCATGCAATAGTTCTTTTGGGCAGCAATTTTTATTCTTTAATATACTCACTTTGCCTATAATACACAACAAACTGCTTTGGTTAATATATTTTATATGCTACCAACTATACAACTTTCATCCCCACACAAGTCTTAATTTTAATAACGCTAGAAAAAATATTTATTTATTTCTCACCAAGTGCCTAAATACAAATTTTCATGGTGTTATCTTCGATAATAACGAACTTTCATGCAAACTTCCACTCCCTATTTGAACCCCGCCAAGCCTTTTATTCGCAATAAAAGGCTAAGTCCTTTCCAAAGCTCTTGTCTATCTCGGAACTAAATTTCATCAAAACTTACATTCACTTTTATACTATTAGTAGTGATTGCTTAGCGAAAATATCTAATTGACATAGTCAATTTGGAAAATGAACAATTAATATATTATTTAATATTATTTATATATAAATCATATTTTTTTAAATAGATAGACATAATAAAATGCTTGTAACTGTAATTGGAACTACGGGTAATTGTCACGTCTACTAAACAACTTCCGCTACCAAATATTATTTCAAACCACCATTATTTTCTTCCCGTTGTTTTATGCAATTTTACCGTTAGAATTTAATACGTGTGGCAGCGAAAATCTATATCTATAAGTATTGTAGGTACTCTTTGGTACAACGCTCTCCTTTTAAGAATTTTTTTCAATCATCTAGAGTGTATTACATTTTTTTTTATGAAACTAAGGGGCGAGACGAGCAGGACATTCAGCTGATGGTAATTGATGCGCCATGCCCATTATATTCAGTGCCGCTCAGGATTCTTGAAAGACCCAAAAAATCTGAACGGCACTACAATTGCTCTCGTCATTTTGAGAGTTGAGACATAAGATGTTAAGTCTCATTTGTCCAGTAATTTCATTAAACACAGTAATGTTTACACATTACTGCTTCAGGCAGAAATAGGCGCCGTTGTGGTACCCATAATCTAGCCGGCATCATATGCAATGAGCCACCCACTGGTATAATGGTAAAATAATCCCATTAGAGGTTATTTTTAGAGTGAACACAAAACTTTTAATAAGACGATTGGGCACTTTAAACCAAAAATTATGCATATGAATAAACCAAATTTCCAAACAAACGCGCCATTTTTGTCCAATAATAACCGTTTCTAAACCACAAGGTAAGTTAATTCCACTACTCAATCGATACATCTGATCTCGAATTTTCAGCGATACATAGCACATTGTAACTGGATTCATATTTCCTATTAATGCCCAGCAAAATGGCGGCTATAAACGGACTTACTACTCTTTACAACACTGTAAATACTTAATGCAGCTCAACTGCGCTATACATTAACTCTCTCTTCATAATTTCCAGTTATGTAGGCTTTAAATGTTTCTTTAATGTATACAGGTAGGTACTTAGACTAAGGATTGGTCTCCACTGCGCTCCTACTAGATACCGCAGGCGTAGTGCCAAAGTGCGGCAACTCATACTACGTCCAAGTGGGCGTACTCGAGGCAGTCTTGAACAATGAGTTGGTTGCGCCCATTCTTCTCAGGTCTAAAACATTCTCTTTGGAATGGATAGTTTTTGACTTTCAATAAGTGATGTCACATCCTATCTTTCATTGAATAAAAATATTTGAATTTAAATTGAATTTTGAATGTGTGACGTTGTGTTACATGTTCTATTAAACTTTGCTAATGTAAGTATGATATAAGGCTCACTGAGACCGACATAGTTGCAACGTTTGTTGTCTTCGGCTGTCGAAGCAGCACCAACTGACGTAACTTGGACATGAGAAGGAGCCAGAGAGTCGACGCAAGTCAAGTCCCAGACCAGCGCCCTTCCGCGTGCCCAAGCAACCAGAGTCATTCCGTCAGAACGCTTACCATCGCGGCGCGTAATAACCATTTGGCTCTAAAACAGCTGGTATATTAATAGCGGCAAATTCCCTGAGGATGACTTTATTAATGCTGGCGTGACGACTGATACGGGCTACGGCCTGCCGATAAAAGGTATAAAAAGGCATTTATTTTCTCAAAATCGATTCCCTTAGAATTCTTTTTGATGTCATTTCTAATAACTACTAGATGCTACTACCGCTTCGGAAACAAATGGCGCTCTGAGAGAGAAGTAGAGGCGCAAGAAACTCTCCCAGCATTCTTTTTTTGCGCGCTTTTCAATAAAAATATACAATATTGTACAGTCATTTCTATCGCTATAAAATAATCATAATCTAGTCCCAGGCTGTCCGATCGTTTAGATATTCAGCAGTGGAGTAATAGGATTTACGACAGAGCCATTTTTTTATAAAACATTTAAATTTATTTATAGATAATGCCTGAACAGTTGCTGGGACTTTATTATAGAAGTGTATACATTTACCCTTAATAATCACTATTAAGAGCAAATTTTAGGCAGGATAACCCGTGACACCCAAGAGCATCTACAATCTACATAAACGTCACATCTACATTGATGTGGTTATATAATTATAATAACAATAATAAAGTACTTCGTAATTGAATTATAAATCAGATGAATCATGATTTATAGTAGTTATGGGTCTACGTGCCATCATATGGGTTATTTACGGAGCCGATTCAGTACTGGTTTCAATCCAATGTTTCAAGAATAGGTTTAGTTTAACTGTAGTTAGTAGTCACAGCCTTATTGATTTACTACGATGGGTATCGCCAAGGCTTAACCTCTCACTAGCAGCTTAGATTTGTAAGCTAAATCTTAAATATAAAATTCTCGTGTCGCGGTGTTTGTTACCAAACTCCTCCAAAACGGCTAAACAAATTTGTTTGAAAATTCGTGTGTATATCGGGTAGGTCTGAGAATCGGCCAACATCTATTTTTCATACCCCTAAATGATAACGGTCAGCGACCCCAATTTTTTTTTGGCAATATTTTTTTATTTTTATTTTATTATGATTCAGCATTAAAAATACATACAGCTTCAAATTTTCACCCGTCTACGATCAACACCTATTTTTGTATCGCGATTTTTATATTATTCTGTTTCATTCACAAATCCGCAAGATAGCAGTCGAATGTAATAATAATTGTAGTATGATAAATTTTATGTACGATATAAATATTTGGTAGATCTGAGAATCGGTAGTCATCTATTTTGTTATACCCCAAAAATTTTTATTTTTTATTTATTTTTATTACTTTAGATGACAATACAACGTTTGCTGGTTCAGCTAGTAAAATATAAATAGATAAAAAATACTCGCATATTGTGTGAATTTTATTGATATTTTTATCGTTTTAAAAGATGCTTAGGAGGTCGAAATAAGATTTGCTTTTGGAAGTTAATTATTTAAGGGTAAGCAAGTATATTGCTAAGACAACGCTGTCTGTCCATCCGTGTGTGTGTCTGTCAGTGAACTGTATCCCATAAAACGCAATTGTAGTGTGAAGGGCTCCTTCATAGGTCTTGGTATTAAATTTTACAGTAAAATACCAAACAGTATAACTATTTTAAGTCAATCAATCAAGTAAAGTTGACTCATTTGGAAAGGATAATTAACTGTAGAAACGATTTTTTTTTAAATGATAATACGGGACGAGATGAGCAAGACGTTCAGTTGATGGTAATTGATACGCCCTCCCCAGTACAATGCAGTGCCGCTCTGGATTCTTGAAAAGCCCAAAAATTCTGAGCGGCACTACAATTACGCTCGTCACCTTGATATATAAGATGTTTCAAGTTTTAATAAGTCACTTTTGCCCAGTAATTTCACTAGCTACGGCGCCCTTCAGACTGAAATACAGTATTGTTTACACATTACCGCTTCACAATAGAAATAGGCGCCGTAGAGGTACCCATAATCTAACCGGCATCCTGTGCAATAGAGCCTCCCACTGGTGAAAAACAAATAGGTTTGGCTTATGGTTTGAGAGTTTGGCGAGTAAATTACGAATCGGAGCAGAATAAAATACTATTCACACTAAGAAGTACCAGGAAACGAACCATAAACCACACCTTCTATACTTACTATTACACTAACAAATATTTAGCTATCATTTACTTACAAAAATCTATAATGATAAAACTTTATCGCGACAAACTCCTGACATTGATCTTGGATCAGTCAAGTTCAATACAACGATTAGATAAGCTGACAGATCTGTAAATATTTGTCATTATAAGTACGTAAGATCATTTATACGTCTAGATAGACTGTGACAGCTTTGAAACCGTCAAAAAAATGAGATTAACAGTTAAACTCTATTTTGAGCAATGCACACACTAACACAAAGAGACATACAAATCGCGTAGTGTAAGACGTATCTTGTCACGCACACTAAAGTGATAAACCTGGCCTGATTTCATCGGTTGTCTAGCAGCAAAAGGCTCTATCTAAATATAAATTATCTAAGGTAAACACTTTTCTGTTCAAAATACAAATACTCAATACAATATTTAAAAATAGATTAAACAAAATCTAGCAAACACGCTTTGGTTGTAAAGATAATAGTTGAAATTTAATATGAATATCAATTCCTGCCTTATCGACGACAGATGAAAAAATTATCTAAATTAACAAAAATCTTATGTTGCAAATTGAAAAATGGAATAATTTTATCAAATTAATGTATTGTCATCGGTCCTCGATAAATCTACGAAGTTTGAACGAAATCTGGCCGTTTAAAATGGATCAAAATCATGCCCAAATGAGTCGGACAAACATACATACAGGTGAAGCTAATAAAAAGCATGTAAAAACATCAGAATTAGCCTGACGAGCATGGGCTTCACTTAAAGGTAGATTATAACGGCCAATTATATCATTAATAATGACCCGTAGAGCGTGTTATTTCAAGAAAAGGATTAAAATGGAGATAGGGCCATTCAATACATTGAAACTATGTTGGAATGGTTTAACTCCTTTCACCTCAGGACCAGATGAAAGAGATCAAACCTGTATAAAATTAATTAACCGAGGCGCCATCTATATTTATAAAATTCACTTGTCACAATGTTAGTTGCCATACTCCTCCGAAAGGGCTTGATCGATTTTATGAAATTTTATTTGTACATTTGGAAGGACTGAGAATCGGCCCTAATCAATTTTCTTCTTTACCCCAAAAAGTTATTAATTCATTTATTTTATTAATTAATATGGCAATGCAACGTTTGCCGGGTCAGCTAGTATTTATAATATATTTCTCGTGTCGCACATTATGAAAATTTATATGTAAATTTAATATGATGGAGAATCGGTCCTCACCTATTTTTTATACCCCATAAATAATTTTGGCGACCGGGCCAGATTAGTTTGTGACTTACTATCTAACATAGCTGTTAATATCCAACGGTACAAGATATTTAGAAAAAAGAGAAAAGGACTGCATGTATTGATTTTAATGATTACCTAACTATCCATTACTTTAGAGATCGAAAACTCTTGCCCAAATATGCGTATTACTTCTTTAAAATATACAGAAATACATAACGTACGACTACGCACGTTCTAAGCGTCGTGAAAATAGCTATACCAAATAAATTTATAAAATTATAATTTCAAACTCTTTAACCTTCCTATCGGCTATCCGAGCCTTTGAAATTCTAAAGCTTTTGAGTGATATCTAACTAATTAAAATTTGATAGACTGACAGACATTCTAAGCTCATTTATGTATAACATCATGTTGATAATCAGTTTTTTATTTTGTATGATAGTTATAATTATATGTTGCCATAAAAATACTTCTATAAGCATTATTATCTGCAAATAATATTAATATTTCGGTACGATTGAATTTATTGGCTCCTAATATTATTAAAATATCAATGATTTATTATGTTACATTTCTTTCAGAGTTATTTTTAAGAATTCACATTATAATAATATAAAATCATAATACTATAAAGTTGTGAGTTCTTGTAAAATTATTACAAAAAGGTTAAAAATGCTGCAATAATATAAGTGTACAATCATCTTAAGTGTTAGAAATATCAACGAACCTTTTTGTGAATAAATCCATTATTGTTATAGGCGTGAAACGATATCTATAGCTGTTTGAGTTACCTGTAAATATTTAGTTACTACGAATCGTTTAGAACCCCAGGCAAATACAAAGACAGGTTTCGTTCGCACGATGTCGAGGTTTTATATACAGAGTGTCATTTCCGGCATAAACAATACTGTGATTTGACAAACACGTATTGTATTTACCGTTTAACGGTGAACTGGCTATAAGTATCAACAATAATTGTGTAATATGAACAAAGTCACACATTTTTACTATGAAATAGCTACTGAATTAATCATATCCTATAAAAATGTTTAAAGAATAATTATAATTCTGTTCCTTAAAATAAATATAACACTATTTCTGCACATTATTCTTCTCTTGTATGTATGATATAGGGTCGAATAAGCAATTATTGACTCACCTTTTGGAAAAGATAACAAGTTGAGATAGTGTGAAGTACGGCCTTTTTCTGCCGGTTGTTCTGTAGCCGGTAAGGCGAAAAACTTCTTGATAATCACCCAGTTTTGGAATGCCAGATACTTATGTAGTGCGAGAAAGTTTATATTATATTTAAGGCTGAAAGTTAGATGTGTTATAATTTTGGATAGGCAAACTTCTGTTTCGGTCAAATCCCAGAAGTGGGGGTTATCACTTTAAAAAATAACAAATTGTTTAGATTTGAAAGAGTGACATCTCAAGTCAATTTCCTAATATGCAAATATTAGGGTTCAGCAGGTTATCAACTGTAAAGTAGATCCTGCTGATGAGCCACACACAGAGTTGAACATGACATACAGGATTTATCGATACGTCACTCGGACGTTTGGCTCAGTGCAAAGAGTGCTCACAAAGAATGCGAGAGGTCGGTTCAAAATTAAATTCTGTTTTAGTATAATTACAGAGGCATGATACATCTCAAGTCTAAGTGCAACGGGCGCAGTATGATTTGATGTGCCACTGTGCAGAATATGGCGCAGATTAATGTCAATTTAATAATTTGTTCTTCCTATCACTTACTAATGATGAATCAATTTAAAAAAATTTGGCTCAGGCAGTCTGCACTCCCTTATTCGACTCGGGCTGAATGAGCGTTACATAGCCGAGCCTGATACCTCAGACTAATGTAATACCTACAAAATTAAATGTTCGCAAACCTTTCACTTCAATAGCTACATATGCAACATTTATTTGGCAAAATTATTTGATCAACTGTTCGTAAAAAGAAAGCTGATTAAACAGAAAATGTTATTTTTTTTTAAATTTAAAAAGACGTGTTGATTAAAAAAATAAGTTATTGTTCTATATATAATATAGATCATCCTCACCTACTGAATCTATGGCGTTATTCCATAGTGGGGTTTCGAAGTAACATGAGAAATCTACCATTCCACAACGAAGTTATGGTTTGAACACAACACTATCTATGAGCCGCACGCTTGCTTGTTATTATAATCCATGAAAAAAAATTATGTGATAATCTATACTAATATTATAAAGCTGCAGTGTTTGTTTGTTTGAACGCGCTAATCTCTGGTACTACTGGTCCGATTTGAATGATTCTTTCAGTGTTGGGTAGTCCATTTATCGAGGAAGGCTTTTTGCTTATTGTTTTTTTTTTCAAAATTAGGGATCCGTAATAAAATTGCTATTTTGTAACACAAGGTGTAAAATCGAAAACCTATTTTTGCGTGCGCTGCAAAAACTATTGACAATAGAACAAAATGATGTACAGGCTATAATATAGGCAATATTTTATTACTTATAAAACTATCGCGTGAATTATACTTTATATGGCAAAACAACGTTTGCCGGGTCAGCTAGTATTTATATATATTATAACGACCCCTGTAGCCTAGTGGTTAATGACCCTGCCTACTGAGCATGAGGTCCCGGGTTCGAATCCCGGTAGGTGCAATCATTTATACGATGAATATGAATGTTTCTTTTCGATTCATGGATGTTTATATATATATTTATGTATGTTTAATATTTGTATTAAATATATCGTAGTCTTGCACACATAGTACAGGCTATGCCTAGTTTGGGGAAAGATAAGAATATGTCAATATTACTATTATTATCTTCCAAATCCAAATAAATACTTTTATAAATTGAAATTTATTTCAAGTGTAAACGCGACGGTCACGCGTCTACTTAGGCTCCGTGTGTTTCCAAGTGACTTGAGTGCACTTGCAACAATTGGCGGCGGTAGCGGGCAAGGCAGGCCTACTGCCCTGAATAGATAGATTATACGTTTACAATGATACAGATCCGTTCTACTTACAAGATATTTCATTGTTAAATGATCATGTCTACTTGGTCCTGAAGATCAGTTCGGACACAAACAATTTAATATCATGCAACAGCAGGTGACCCGACCCGTACGCTCACTTGCCCTCCTCATTTATAAGAAAAAATTGTAATAACATAATATTATATACATTATTATATTAATAAATATTAATAATATTGACACACTTTTCACACAAATTATCTTGCCCCAAGTTAAGCATATATAGCCTGTGTTATGGGTTACAAGACAATGATATATTTAATACAATATACTTACTTAAACATAGATAAATTCATATAAACATACATAAATACATTTAAACATCCATGACTCGGAAACAAACATCCATATTCATCATATAAATGCTTGCACCTACCGGGATTCGAACCCGGGACCTCTAGCTTAGTAGGTAGGATCGCTAACCACTCGGCTATACAGGTCGTCAAATTTATTATAGTAACATATAAATTTTATGCATTTTTATATCGTTTCTACTTTTGTGAGATTATTATTTATACTTTCTGTGTTTTTTTAATGAAAATAAGGGACGAGACGAGCAGGACGTTCAGTTGATGGTAATTGATACGCCCTGCCCATTACAATGCAGTGCCACTCAGGTTTCTTGAAAAACCCAAAAATTCTGAGCGGCACTACAACTGCGCTCGTCACCTTGAGACATAAGATGTTAAGTCTCATTTAACCAGTAATTTCACTAGCTACGGCGCCCTTCAGACCGAAACACTATACTGCTAACACATTACTGTTTCACGGTAGAAAAAGGCGCAATTGTGGTACCCATAATCTAGCCGGTATCCTGTGCAAAGCAGCCTCCCACTGGTAATTGGTGGTGGAGTTTAGATGTCCTTAAGTGGAAACGTTTGAGTGGTGAATAGTTTTATTATAAGACTTAAGCTAACAATAGTAAACACTGTCTGTCTGGTAAATAAATGCAATGAAAAAATACTCCAAGTTTAAAAATTTTCCAGCACCTTCTCCCTGTTATATACCTAATTCTATAGTGACACTGGTAACATAAAAAGTTTTAAATTAGGAATAACTTTTCTTCGCGTTTATTAATAACACAGTGTATGTTTTGCTTTTATTATAATAACACATACATACACTTTGAAAAAAAAAATACAATAATACCGACAGACGTTGTTCTGTTCATAATAAAAAAAAAACTCTTGCGGGTGGAATTTGTAAATTCCTTTCTTAGCTGACCTGTACTCGGGGAAAGGAATAATCCTACCAAATTTCAAGTCTCTACGCCTTATGGTTCCAGAGATATCGAGATAAGTCAATACATAGGTGGACATTTCTAATAAATCTTTCACGTTTCAACACTTCAATTATCTCTGGCTAGTTTGCGTAACATTTATCGTCAATGGTTCCCCACAGAAAATTATCCAAAGGCCTCGCTCAAATCACAACCCCGAGCTCATTAATATCACTTATAGGAAGTCAAAACTACCCATTAGAAAAAGTGAAGTAAGTTTTTAATATTTCCCAATTTTTTTCGAGCATATATTGTCTCATTTTGCAAATGTCAAACATAAAACTAACCTCCTGTCAAAATATTAATGTCACCTTTCAAAGTCAAAGTTATCGGTACTTCAAATATAAAACACTAGATGGCCTACCCTGTAAATATACATATATAGATTACAAGCGGGCGGTCGCTCGTCGGAAATATATAAAATCATTTATTTATTCAGAATATCCGCCAGTTTACCAAATACAGTAATCTCTCTCACCACGGAACCATAACTGCGGCTATAAAAATTCTTAACTACAGACTCATCCGTCTGGCGCGGGCTCTGGTAACCAGGTCACAGTGCCACGTAACTTGACCACATCGCCATAATTTGTTAATTATTATAATTGGTTGAACTTGCGTCTTTAAATAGATCTTGCAGACGGAACGTTTATAATGCAGTTTTGTGTAAGGGAACAGACATCCTTAAGAATTCAAATCTTTTTATTCAAAACAAGATATAAAATCAAAAACTGTCCCATTCGAAATAGACTGCCTCAGACCTGAGAAAAACGGGCGCAAGAAACTCAGCGGGTTTTTAAAATAGAAATATGGATTACAATGTAATATCGTCCAATAAACATTTATAATTTAAGAGCCTGAGGGTGTTTGCTGCTTTCCCAGTGTGTATAAACTTATAACCTTTACCACACAAACGCTTTTTAACAATTCTTTTAAATTTCGTAACACATTTATTTTACACATTTTCTGGGATCATGTGGTAAAAGCATATATATCGCCAAATTATTAATTACTATAAGAAGCAAGTTTGTTCATTCACCGCTAATACTGTCCCTCGATTCTAGATCACTCCTCAAACTGCCAAAGCTTTTATGGCGAGTATGCCAACTCGGCGTCGATATATCGAGCGACGTTCAGTTCCATGGTCACTTGGAAGGAAATACCATATTGGCCTCTGAGAAAAACGTCATAAAGCAAAATTCCGTCCGCATCATGTTGCCGTCTGTCATTTTGGCCAGAAACTTTTTGCCTGACACTTTGTGGAATTCATTACCAGCTGCAGTTGCAGCATCAGCATTTAAGCTTAGAACATACTCCCAACTTAAAGGCTTCGCTTGACTGCGAGAGTTGTGAATGTTCCTGAGGGGTTGCTTCACCACTTTCCATCACGTCCTTTGCCCGTTTGCCCAATCTTATATCAATTTCAATAATATAAACATTATCGTAACATAAACGTAGCATATTTCATCCCATTCAGTTTTTAAAAATTCGTTAGGAATCTTTAAGTTTTGGAAGAAATTGTGGAGAAACAAATTTTGATATTTTTGCCCAATATTTTAAGTCGGATGTGCAGTTGTCCTAATCGTATAAAAGCTGGAATTGTGAAATTAGTTAAATGTTGATTTATAATTGTTAAATGTAACTAAAATGTAAGATAATTTTTCCTCTTAAGTGCTGAGCAGTTTCATAAACTAACGCCATAACGCTAAACTAAGTTTACAAGTTACTCAGTTTACTGTTACATTTACACATGAAAAATCTACTTAGGTTACTCCTTACTCACTTTTCTGTTACATTATTATACACTCGAAAAAACCTATAAAGTTTACTAGTCACTTAGTTTACTGTTACATTATTATACACATGAAAAACCTACTAAGATTACTAGTTACTCAGTTTACTGTTACATTATTGTACACTTGAAAAACCTACTAAGTTTACTTCTTACTTAGTTTACTGTTACATTGTTATACACTTGAAAAACCTACTAAGTTTACTAGTTACTCAGTTTACTGTTACATTATTATACACTCGAAAAAACCTATTAAATTTACTAGTCACTGAGTTTACTGTTACATTATTATACACATGAAAAACCTACTAAGTTTACTAGTTACTCAGTTTACTGTTACATTATTATACACTCGAAAAAACCTATAAAGTTTACTAGTCACTTAGTTTCCTGTTTCATTATTACACACTCGAAAAAACCTACTAAGTTTATTAGTTACTACTTTTGCTACAATATTATACACTTGAAAAACCTACTAAGTTTTCTAGTTACTCAGGTAACTATTACATAATTACACACTTGAAAAAACCTATAAAGTTTACTAGTCACTCAGTTTACCTTTTAAATTATTATACGCTCGAAAACCTACTATGTTTACTAGTCACTCAGTTTATCTATTACATTATTTTACACTTGAAAAATCCTATAAAATTTACTAGTCACTCAGTTTACTGTTACATTATTGTACACTTGAGTTACCTATTAAGTTTACTAGTTACTACTTCTGTTACATTATTATACACTTAAAAACCTACTAAGCGTACTACTTGCTCGGTTTACTGTTACATTATTATACACTTGAAAACCTACTAAGTTTATTAGTCACTTATTTTTCTGTTACATTATTAAAAAAAATTAAACTTCTTTTCAGCCCTTTTGAGAGGGCGAAAATATGCAATATGGAGTCAGCACCGTGCTAGTGTACCATGGCTTTAAGTATAACGTATTGCATTGGTATTTGTATTAATTTAAGATGTATTCCTGTTTGTAAAAACATTGCTATTCCACTTCAGATATTCTATTCTATTTGTCATGCAAATAACAGAAAGATAAATGCAAGTTCTACGTTAGAATATTCTACAAAGAATCTTGTGAGAAACGGTTAGCTTATCTTAAAGTAATATTTAATAATAATCCAACGCCCACGCATCAACGTTTTTGTTCACTCAAGTATGCTTTCTCTCCATTTTGGGAGCAATTGGCTCATCTATGTTGTGACGGGTACAACAGATTAAAATATTTTCTGGTGTGTCTAATTGTACTATGTCTTGTTAAATGGAAATCGAACGGAGAGAATGTCCGAACAGATGTAGGCATCTAAGTGATACAGTAAAGTCGAAATGATTAAAAAAGAAAAAATATAACATCTAGATGTCAAAGTCAAAAGTTCTTATGCAACATCTGAAGGTTGATACTTAGAAGATATTTGTTCTATTATTTTTCACTTAAATCATCTTACAGCGTCATATTCGACGCCAATTAAATTAAATGTATGTATAACAGGATATATCTTATTAATAACTACGAATTACTACTTCGATTAAAATAAATTAATTAAACGGAAAGATTTGTTTTCTTAACTTGTGACAAATCTTTATCTCTCTTTAGAATTATCTTAAATAGAAACAGCTTTCCAAAACGTTTTATATTGTAAAATTCCCACGTTACAACTCCTGCCCTGTCTACTGCTTATCATTATTATATGATGCATAAATTATTATAACCTGACAGTACAATAGCCAAAATTTATTTTTTCCTGTGTCCTTCTACAAGATTCCAATCGTACATCAAGGAAGAGTTTATTTAGATAGCTTTTTATTCGAGCAGAATTTGGAAGGCCTTCATAATAATATAGTACTCGGATCTGGGCTATCGAAACCGATTCGGTGTGAAAACCCGTCAGAACACGTTTTCAATTGATCGGTTTTTCGACTCCAAAAAAGCTAAATTAAACAAAATCAGTTCGACATATATTTATTCTTAGTATTGACACAGAGTAGATACTTACGGTATATCTTAATAATCCTTTCGTAATAAGAATTTGTTCCAGAACATAATGTGTCACTAAAATTCAAACATCTTTTGATGTGTTAAAAGTCATAGATCTTTGTTTAAAATTAGTGTGTATTAGTGGTCGTTGCTTACATAACAGTGTTAAACCGAGCAACGAACATTGTGATTAGGAATCGTTATCAAATTAGTACTGCGAGGTGCAGGGACGTATTAGGCGTATTTTAATAATGTGGGGCCCCCGAGAAATATTTATAATATATGTCACATCACTATGGTTGCGTCCCAACATTATGGGCTAGTCTGCGTTGTGTCTGTCTAACTGTCAATGTGTCTAAACACACAATTTATATATAACTCTTGTATATAACTTATATGAGTTAATTACTAAAATATAAAATAGTCTCATAGATACAAGCCTTTTTATTTAATTTAATAAGGTGATTCAATCCTTCTTACATTTAATCTTAGTTCTAATTTTCTTTTGATCGGTACACAAACTTAGTGTGTTTATGTTTAACTAAGCAGTGTAAAAATAAAAAACAAACTAAATCCGGTCAAACTTCAAAGAAACCTTGCTGGCGTTCAATTTTTGAGTATATGGGACAATGCATACAAAAGAATTATTCAAAAAAAAAATAAGAAAAAGTAATTTTTATATTTTACACTTTATTTAGTATTGATTGAGTCTAAGTTTTAATCTTACCAGTTGCCACTCTTACTATTTATTCATAATATACTTGCACAACATACATGTCGTGTCCGAGAGGTAGACAGTATACCAAACGAATCAGCAAGTCGTCTACACATACGTCGATAGATATTTTATATTAATAGTCATATGACAGTAATGCGACCTTAAATGCTTTCCCCTTTCAAATGTACTAAGCATTCCTAAGTGGCCGTAGTTCCTGAAAAACGTTCAAAGCCACAAACTACACATTTTAAGAAATTCGTGTTTAATAAATATTAGTGCATCCATACATGTGGGTTGGGCTACTAAGTCATGATGTCATTTAAAAAGTGGCAGTAGGGCTGCCGTTTTTTGTCAGTCCATTAATATGATATAAATCACGTGACCAGTTTTGTGTTCTTAACTCAATTTCGACATGATTGTGGTTTGGAACGTTTTTCTCGAATTACGTTTTAGTAAGGTATAGGTTTAGGTTAAGTTTAGGTCCTTCTCGTAATACAGCTTTGTGAATACGGCCCTGTCGAAGTGAGTTCCCATCGCAATGGATGTCGGTGGCGCTGCGACACGGCGTCCGGTGTTATGCAACGCGCGAACACGACTAATAAACCGATAGTTGGATAACCGCATCGCACATACAAATACCGCGGCTGTACCTACTCGTTTTAGTAACTGCTTAAGTTTAGCTCAGATTTCCGAACGATAGACTCATCATCATCATAAGCCGGAAAACGTCCACTGCTGGACAAAGGCCTCCCCAAAGATTTCCAACGTATTCCGGCGATCTTGACCAGATCGTCGGTCCATCTTGTGGGTATGTGTCCTACTAACACTGCGTCTTCCGGTACGTGGTCGCCGTTCGAGGACTTTACTACCCCAACGGACATCTGTCCGTCGAACTATGTGTCGAACGATAGAGAAAGAGAAAATAATTAAATAATATGGTTGTATTCCAATGAAGGCAAATACTGGAGCAGTTACTAGAAGAACAAGGCTTCGGTGCACTGATAATAATAATTGAATTTATTTATCCAAAGAAAACATATTATACCAACGAATACTATTCCGTTTTATATGCATAATATAGCATTTTATTCAACATAATATTTTTTTAAATTAACCATTAATTTTGACAACACCTATAGATTTATATAGAAAGAAGTACTTGTATATATTTACAAGGTATATAATTTAAGATATTCATCTGATTTATACTTACTTACTGAAATTATTAACTGTTAATTACAAGATATAAACTAATTAACATTCGTTATATAACGTGCGTCCTAATTATCATAATTATATAACATTATAATTAGCAATGATTATTATAATTCAATTGGCTGAGAACTGTCAGACTGTTAATTAACAGTCTTACGATCTAATACATGGCATAGTAAGGAAAGCCTTTTCTGTTCCTTTTCGGGATCCATATGTTACTTTTAGTTATGTTGCGGTATTAAGCTGTATTGTCGGTGACAATAAAAAATTGCATTCATGAAATAAACTTATTTTTACTTTTAAACATTATTTATTTCAAGTTGATTAGCAAAACTATTCTTGATTTGTTTAATACGTTTATCTTGACTTATTTGGTAGATTTTGTAATTTCTTAATTTCATTACAACATTGAATGGTTGTTTATAACTATTTCACACATAATTTAGCATGCGGTATTCACCTTAAAAGGTAATGCATTTAGAAATAAGACCCTTGTAAATTAGCATAATTATAAATGCATAAATAAATAAATAAATAAATAAAATAAAATCTTAGACATATGATTTCCACAAATTAAATATTAATACTAGATTAAATATTACTGTCACAGGTTAAACTAACCATATCTCAAGTTTTATAAAGGTCTGTTATATCTGTCGCGAGTCTACTAGTCGGGTATGTAGCTCTCGGCTTCGCCTCATGCCTACAAATTACAACCTAGTAGGAATCGCTAACAGCATCCCCTTGTTAAACAATTTATTATCCGAACACACCTGATACACCTACTTATCATAAAGATACCTACTTTAATGATCTTTTAACGAGGAAAAGGAATTATAACGACTTGAAGTGTTGATACGGTGATGATATTTTAATGAGATAGTTAAGTTTAAATAGGTCAACAGTCAAAATAATTTAGGATACTTACCAGTGAAGGAGTTTTACTTAGAAGTTAAGTTTAAATAGGTCAACAGTCAAAATAATTTAGGATACTTACCAGTGAAGGAGTTTTACTTAGAATGCTTGAATTTTTTAAGCTATTGCATAGCTTCTATCGCGGGCCTTGAGAGTGGGAATCCAGAAATTCCGCAACGAAAATAACCTAACACTTACTTACTAGATGTATACAGATATTTCGGCACGCTTTTTACAGTTGCCGTAGAACAGCGGTTATCACATAATATGCTCGTTGTGCAGAAGGTCCCAGGTTCGAGCCTTTTTATCACGTTTTTTTAAATTTTATTATTATGACAAGCATTTTTATTTAGTTTCACCTGTCTCGTTGTCTGTCTGTAATCAAATCTTGCAAGTTAAATTTTACTCAGTTACCGTTTGCTTTTTTTAAAATTAATTTTATTAAAAAAAATACTGCATAAATAAAATAAATAAATATTTATAATTGCATAAGTTGATAAAAAATGCTATGCAATAACTTCACCGTGGCAGTCCCCGAGTGCCACACGTCTTTTTTAATTATATGGCTTGTTGGTTAATTATTGTGATTGTAAAGTTTTACACAACTCACATAAGCTTCACGTACCTATGTAAAAAGATTTATGCTATGCCGTCTTGGAGAATGATTAAAATTAAAATAGAAAGTGCATCATTTATTACCTACAGATATGACTACTAAAGTTGTATAAAATTAATTTTTTTTTGTTTCGCTATTGAATCTGATATATGCCATAGCACATGTTTTGTTTTGTACTTTGCACAATCTTTATAATCTCTACAGGGTATAACAAAATATCAGATTATTCGGATGACAACAGGCTTGCGATCAAAGCTGCTCAACTTCAGTTAGCCTAAAGTATAATGCCGTGTTATATACAATAAATGACGATGTATTAAAAATATGTATTTTAAAAATTATTTAATTATTATGAGCCTGGCGAAAGTCTCTAAGAAAAAAGTGATTCACTCGACTGTATCAAACGTGCAGTCATTGATAGATTGACAGATGACGGCTATAATCTTGTAAAAAACGGAGATAGCCGAAATCCACTACGTTTTAAGCAACTGTACGCTTTCAAACTTAGCCGGAGTATACTTTGTAGCCAATCTCCATAATGTAATTACTACAATTTCAAACTTATATCCAATCACTGCACGTTTTATAGTAAATTTTTTTTCAATTTTTATAATAGAGTCCTGCCTCTTATTACGTAGTTCTCACATCCTCTTTCATATCTTAATCTAAGACTTCTAAAAGTGATATTTTTGTGGCCTAATTAGAGAATATAAGCACATTTTAATTTGAATTTAATTTACACTGCTCTAAACATTATATTTGTCAACAGTTGCCGCTGTGTGCATTCTGCTTGAAGTTGGCGCCATACCGAGTAGAAGAAGTGGGTTTCGATGCAATGATCCTGACCTCTCGTTCCCGCACACCGGAGACACTATATCTATCTCACTTGTGGCTGCTGTTACTGTAGTCGTACCCTTGATAATTGTAAGTAAAAATATTGAATAATAACTTTACTCAGACTTTACTTAAGTGAAACTAAGTTGATTTTAAGCGTAATCTTTGGTTACTTTACATACGAAATTATACTGAGCTTAAGCTAAGACATTGGGCTGTCTTATCACAAGCTCAGTATAACAGCAAAAGGCAAGTTCGCGTTTTATCACACTCAGCTAAGTTTTACTTGAGTAAAGTCTGAGCAAAGTCTTAGTTCACTCTAAAGTTCAACTCTAAAGTTAAAGAACATAATATAGTAAAATGCACATATACAAAATTTGGTATTTTTTTAAAGTGAAATCCCAGAAATGAGAGAGATCTTCTTTTAGATTAATAACACAAATTAAATTTACAAACAAAATTTATGAACGATGCGGGACTCGAACCCGCGACTTCTCGCGTTCTTCCACTAAGCCAACCGTTCGAGCGTTGTATTAGTATGCGTGCATTGCTCAAAATAAAGGTTAACTCTGAACCAATTTTTTTTTCGACGTTTTCACAGCTACGTCTATCTAGAAGTGAATAGTGAGTACCCTCGTGAAGTAAATTTAAAAGCTTTTTTTTTAATTCCCACTAATTCTGAAGGTTGACTTCCGAAGGTTCCTATTTTGTATAAACGTAATGAAAACTATTTTAACTAACAAGCGTATAAGTAAAAAAAAATGGCTTAGTTCAACGTAATTTTTTTTTTTAATGGATAGAGACTATCTATATCTTTTTGATCTATATTGTAGTATTACGACGTTTATGTGGCATTAGATAAAAAAATAAACTTTGAAAAGGACATCAATCAATATTAATTAATGTTTTATAGATAAATAAGCTATGATGACCAGTTCACTGCTCTTTAGGCAATTAAGATAACAATATTTTTAATCTAATCTCCTACTTAGTTACATGTACGACTAAACAAGTTTGAGAAGACCTTGTGACAAGACCGAGAATCTTTTTTTAAATAAATAAATGGTATTCGATTTTTAAAACCAAGGAGTTTTCAATTAAAAAGATTTTAATATGACAGGAACAGTGGAAATATTCCATTCACGATACTTTTAGTGCAGCCCTCGTATAGTTTTACTAGTAGGACCATTAGCATATTAATATGCCATTGATAAGGTACATACGAAAGAAGGTAGGAGCGATGCATACTTTTGTAAATATATTTTTATCAATTAGGTAGTTGAAGACGGCTCGGCCGATAGCGAAGATTTAAACTTTTAAATATAATTGCTAACATATTCCATAGTTGGTCTTAATTTAACTTTTAATCCATAAGTTGTGTGACTTCAAGTACCTAAAGGAGAATCTAGGTCAATTGCGTACTAATAAAAAATATGCATTGCTATTTCCTCCGCATCTTGTCAGAGCCTGCACTTTGTTTACTTATTCTTTCCTCGTGTTTATTCTGTTTGTAGTAACCTGTTAATTTTCTTGTAGCAACATTTTGCATCTATTAAATTGTATTAATTTTCTTTGGACAGCCTTTTATTGAAAACTTCCTAGTTCTATAGAGAGCCTTTTACAGCATAGTTCTCTTTACAGATTTGGGCCATAGAAGCAGCGTTGCATAGAGACGATGAGTACACCATTAAGAAGAACAAGTTGTTAGCCAGCGCGAGAGACGCTAGCCTTATCTACCGTGACTACATCTACGGAGCAATTGTCAACCTGGCGGTGCTGGAAGTCACCAAATGTGTTGTCGGCTCTCCTCGACCCACATTCTTCGATTTATGCGAGCCTGATAAAGCAGCTACATGTAATGAGTAAGTTACTCAAAGCAATTTCAAATCGTGGTGAGATGGTAGCCGTTCACGGTGAATTTTAAAAGAAAATAAATTAAACAATAAAAAAAACGAAGCCATAAACCATCTAGAATAATTTACGCATCGCACGGTGGTAGTTTCATGTCGATACGATCAGTGGTTTAGGCGTGAATGAGCCTCAAACAAAGACCATTTTCATTATATATATAAAAATAAGAAATGGACAAACGGACAATAGGCTTACGTGATAGGAAGTGGTTAGGCAACCGCCCATTGACACCTCAACACCAGCAGTGAAGGGACGCGTTGTTGATCTTTAATAGTTGAGAGTATACTAAAGTATCCCTAAAAGGTAATATCGGCTCGGGAAAACTGCACTGATTCCACAAAGCGGCTGTGCAAGACAAGAAGTTATTAATATTATTAGCAAGGGATATTATATGCTTCATAAAAGCGGTAGTTTAGGGGGCAGATACTCTATATGTCACCCAAAAGTACTTGGATGAAGCCTTCTTTCGACTTTAATGTGCCGAAGACCTCCCGACTTTTGTTGTGAAAAAATCTGGTAAATTTTGCACTAACTGATCGCGTTCCCGTAATCGGCAAGAGCAGTTAAATAATAGCTTAGCAGTTATCACACTTACAATGTTACATTCATGTCAAAAAATGTTTAGTATAGTTTCCGAATCAAATGTCACCTCATTCATATTTTTCCGAGACTGCTGAAAGAAGTTGAACAAAAATTCATTTGTGGACTAGACTATTAGAGAAGTTCTCACTTCAACTTCCGTTTAATTTAAAATATTAACATTCTACCATAATGTGTTTGTCAACAGGTCGGAGTACGTAATGAGCTACACATGTACTTCGAGCCGGTACTCCCGCTACCTGCAGATTGACGCGAGCAGGAGTTTCCCCTCGGCACACACGTCACTCTCAATCTACTGCGGGCTGTTCTTGGCGGTGAGTGACTATTTACTCAATTACTTGTTACCTGTTATGCAATACTTATATGGCAATAAAAATAGTACCAGTAAATGCTTTTTGTACTAGTTACTGTACCTATTAGCGCGTGCGTAGGTAAACATATGATATTATAAAAAATTGCAATAAGTTATGGCTAAATAATAGGCCGACGTACCTGAGATTCCGAGGCGCGATGGTCTGCAGCTGGGGGCCCCGATAGTCCTCTCGGAATTCCTGGTGCTAATATGCGTGCTAATCCCTCTCGGCATGTGAAGGAAAAAAGTTTTTCGTTGCGTTAAGCCGAGAACTTATTGCGATTAAGTCGATGACCACTGATTTAGTATCAATTTACTATTAAATTATAATATGCGTTGCTCGGTGACAATTTGGTTACATTATTATGCGGCGCAAGAGACAACTGTCATAAGTATAACCTAATATGTCAATGTATTGTCAGTACACCGTAGCTGCGAACTGATTATGACCTAAGAGTTACTAAGTGAACCGTCTGTAACTACTCTTTATTCTATGCTGATGTGACGACTGTTATTTTTTAACGTAGGGTTTCAATTTTACGTTTGTAATGTATTAAGAATATGGATTACACCCAACCCGAAAACTACTTTCTTACTCTAATATGAAATACCTACAATTTATGATTTAAAAATGAGGGTACCTGTAAAATGAACTTTTATACCCTGGTAACTCTGTGAATAACATGATATATAAAAAAGAAACAATATTTATACACACCTCAAACATCGACAACACTGTAATTCATATAATGTTACAAAAGAGCTGGGGCGGCGATGATCACTTCCCATAAGAATCCGGCATGCTTTTATGTCATAAACTTATGTGATATTCCATTTAAAAAATAATTTCCAAATAAATTACTTCCTTATAGGCCCTTAAAGAGACATTTCACCCAGTCTAAAACACTCGCCCAATTGTTCCGCTATCAGAAATTTTCTTTAAACACAACAGGAGTTAAACAACAGTCGAACTAATGGAAAATTTAGCTACTGTTGCCATTTTTAATAATATACGTATCATAATACGTCAGCGGCGATATTGAATTAATTAAGCGGTGAACAGGGGCGAGTTTTCCTCAATCCTTAACAAAGCAAATGTCCATTTGACCCAATGTAAAATAAATCAAAACGAGAAGATATTATGTTGTAAGCGAGTGCACCAAAACGTCCTAATTAGGACCAATTTTGACAGTGACGTTACGCGCAAGTGGCAAATTACTTTATCATCATCTATTTATAGCTCAGCTTAGAGTATTGAAAATATACCTACTAGATTTAAGTATTTTATTTGTCAAATTATAATGTATAGTTTAGTACTACCCATTATGTAACTAGTAATGTTATTACTTACACAAAATGTGGTTAAATTCAAGTTGAGACTATTGTACATTCAGAATATTGAAAAATGGCCAATGGTCTATAGACTATAAGCCTGCCCTTAATGGGCGAATAAAAAAAATTATCATCATCAATGTATCGCACCATCTATGGACTCTCTATTCTGCTTGCAACATTCATATCGATAGATTTGTGAGTTTACATATCATATTGAAATTACCAATAATTATTTGCGATATTTCTCTTTCCTCGCAGTGGTATCTCCAACGGCGAGCATTCAGTTGGCACAACCGCTCCGTACTCATCGTGCCGCTGGTTCAGATCCTGTGCATCATCTACGCGGTGACCTGCCCTCTCACCAGGATAACTGACCACCGACACCATTGGTGGGATGTTCTTGTTGGAGCCTTCATGGGATTCTGCAGTGTTCTGTATACTGTACGTATAACAAATATAAATTATATAAAATATTTTTATCTACCTTATCCCTATTTTTTTATATTTCTAAATTTAACTCTTGTTTTCCAAAATATTGGAATTTATTTATTACTTAGGATTGCGAGTAGTGGGCACAGTTATCTTTTAAATTTATTGTTATACACTTACAAACGATAACATTACAAATCCGTACTCAAAATATTGAATATTACTTGATTTTGTTTATTCGGCCATGGAAAGAAATGGATATAGGGTGCGTTTTATCCCGAAATTTAAAATTTTCTCGAAGAAGCGCGATTACGCAATGTATACGGTCGAAGTCGCTGACAAATTTCCACACAAAAGTCCAAAGAGGCAGACAGGTTAAAATGTCAAAAATCCTAGATTAGATATCAGTCAGCCAAAAGAATGTAATTACAAACAGAGGCTACAGAATTTATATAGTAATATATACAATGGTGGCAGTTTTCGTAAATAGATCTTATGATTTTCTTTTGTCTTAGTTCTGAAAAAAGAAAATCTGATTGCACTAGTTCTGTTTCTATATTTATGTTTTTTTTTTACAATAAGAGACGAGACGAGCAGGACGTTCAGCTGATGGCAATTGATACGTCCTGCCCATTAAAATGCAGTGCCGCTTAGGATTCTTGGAAAACCCTAAAATTATGAGCGGCACTACGTTGCGCTCGTCTCATTTTCCCAGTAATTTCATTAGCTTCGGTGCCCTTCAGACGGCAACACAGTAATGCTTCCACATTACTGCTTTATGGCAGAAATAGGCGCCGTTGTGGTACCCATAATCTAGCCGGCATGCCTGTGCAAAGATGCCTCCCACTGGTAAATGTTTAACCTGTAACTCTTATTTCATTCGTCAGTCTGAAATGAAAGCCAAAATTGTATGTTAATTGTTGTTTCAGGTACTAGTCCTCTGTAAGAACTTCTCCCAACCCTCAGTAGTGAGTACGAGCGATATCTCCAGCAGTGACAGCAACAACCACCAGGCCGTGCGAAGGCTCCTCTCGCACGAACCCAGGGTGGCCGTTCCCTAGCCACAAGCTGTGTAGACTCTGTGCAGTCTAACACACACGCCATTTTGACACGTTTGATTTAAATCAGAACTATTTGGACACAGCTGAGTGTAAATGAGAGTTATTTCGAGATATTAATATTACTCTTAGAATAATTTATGATATTGAGACAATTTTTGCTTCAACAAATCCTGTGAAAGGATGAACTACTTATAAAAAATGATTATTTTGAGCTTTGAGATATTTGTATACATTGGACTTTTTGTTTCTTTTTAGAAAAAAAACCTGTTTTGATAATAGGCTGAATTATAAAGGCATTTTCTGTATGCACTTTTACTGTTTATATAGATGTGTTTTGTAGGATGATGCGGTAAATCAATTAGAGAATATGTCTTACATAGATGCTTAGTCGAGGACAAACAATATGACAGAGATAAAAACTATTTATATGGCGTCAATCTTCCATATAGACCCGTTTGAGAGCGTGTCAATTGTAGAGATTATCTGTCTATTCGCATTAGTGTGTATAGTTTCATAAGTTAAGATAATTTAGTTTCAATCTTAAACAGATACAAAAATTACGTGTACGTGTTTTAGATATACTTTTTTAAGAATTATTTTTATTTTCAACATAATGCTTTGTTGTTATTAAGGTAAGAACTTCTTTTTTTTTTATGGAATAGGAGGACAAAAGAGCGTACGGGTCACCTGGTGTTAAGAGATCACCGCCGCCCACATTCTCTTGCAACACCAGAGGAATCACAAGAGCGTTGCCGCCTTTAAGGAAGGTGTATGCGCTTTTCTTGAAGGTACCCATGTCGTATCGTCCCGGAAACACCGCACAAGGAAGCTCATTCCACAGCTTAGTAGTACGAGGAAGAAAGCTCCTTGAAAACCGCACTGTGGAGGCCCGCCACACATCCAGATGGTGGGGATGATATCCTAATTTGTGGCGTGTCGTGCGAAGGTGGAAGAACTGTTTAAGTTTTGGTGGCACAATATGTTACACCCGCCACGTGCCAATGTGTTATCAAATACAAATGTGCAGTTTTACCCTTAATAAGTTGGTTGGTGTTACAACAAAGTATGGGTCCCTGTCTTCATCATCATCATAAACAAACGGAAGACGTCCACTGCTGGACAAAGGCCTCCCCCCAAAGATTCCACGACGATCGGTGCTCATTCAACGTATTCCGGCGATCTTGACCAGATCGTCGGTTCATCTTTGGGAAGCCTACCAACACTGCGTCTTCCGGTACCGACTTTACTGCCCCAACGGCCATCTGTCCGTTGAACTATGTAACTGTGGTTCCATACTATCTACCTGTATGTACACTCATCCTAATCTTCGATAAAAAATCTCTTCACCATCATCACTACAGCCGGAAGACGTCCACTGATCAAGTTCTCCACAATGATCGGTCTTGCGGTCTCATCAAACCAATTCCGGCAAACTTGACCAGATCATCAGTCCATCTTGTAAGTGCCTACCAACACTGCACTCTAATACGTGGTCGCCATTCGGAGACTTTTCTGCCCAAAAGAGTTATAAATCTGTTGTAATATAATTTGAAATTATATGATCAAATAACCTAAAACTGCTAATCAACTTATTTTTTATTCTGTGACACAAGCCAACATGCTTTATAAATTTTATTAGTGATCTAAATATGAGTTGAATAGTATATAATTAAATACCTACTTAGAAATAAATTATTAAATCAAAAACAGCTTTTTGTAAATATAAAATGTGTTGGCTGTTATTATAATTTGTAATTTTCTGAATAAGTTATTAAATATGTTACTTTAATTAGATCCAGTGCAGTTTTTTATGTGTACAATATATTCCCGATCGGAGTTTTTTTTAAATATCTTGTTGCTATTACACTTAAAATAAATAATTATTATCTATGTTGAAGTAAAACTACTTTTGGCGGAGGAAATTATTTTAAAATAGTGAACATTCCGACGTTTCGATCACTTAACAGTATTAAAGTGTCCGCTGCCACGTCTAAGTTTGTTTGTGCCTATTTTCCGTTCAAATAAGTTCTAGAATCTAATAAATCACCATATTGTAGGCAAAGTTATTAAATTTAACCAATGACGTTCTATACATATATAAGGACATATCATTCGCAGTCTGACAGTGGAACGGCAAAAGTGCGCTTAAGGCGACACTAAATGCCGGCGACCTTGAGCGATATGAGTTCACAGCTCCTTTGTAATAAAGCCAATATTTTCAAAATTCTTGGGTCGAAAATGTACCTTTGTAACAGGTGCAAACTGCTTAATTGCTTACAATCCTCATTATTGATTACTAATCTGAATAAATGTACCTACATAAAAAAGTAAAATCTATAAGAACAACTTTTATGATAGTAGTATACTAAACAAATGCATGATGCCGAGAAAAAACTTGTTTAACTGCAAAGAAAACTGGTAGTTCATAATAGCTCTGGAGTGCTAACTTTAACCAACAATAAGCAATAGCAATCTACAAGTAAGACTTAAGGGTATGTGTATCAGGATAAAGTAGTGTTCATAGCTCGAAATCCTATATTTTCACCTCAAAACTTGTCTAAAAACACCTTGTCCGTATCAAATCTGATGCGAATAAATGTTTTACATTGCTCCTTATTGACCAAGAATATTTTAAACGACTGGAGTAAATGCGGCAATGTATAGTTATAGCAGTCGAAGCTTATTATAGTGTAATTTGTGGCATGTTTACCAGTGTTACTTCTTTGCACAGGATCCCGGCTAGATTATGGGTACCACAACGGCGCCTATTTCTGCCGTGAAGCATGTGTAAGCATTTCTGTGTTTCGGTCTGAAGGGATGAGTGAGAATGAGACTTAACATCTTATGTCTCAAGGTGAAGAGCGCAGTTGCAGTGCCGCTCAGAATTTTTGGGTCTTTCAAGAATCCTGAGCGGCACTGCATTGTAATGGGCAGGGCAATAAAAAAAATGTTGCATATTTCGGTTTTGTTCTTATACGACGCAATTTGTCTAAAAGTATGTATAGAACGTCATTGTACTTAGCTTATAAAGTGTATAAAGTATAAGTTAACTAGATGCTTTTGTTTGGATGACGTCACAAGTCGTACTAACTCAAATATCAATAATATTATTGTATAGATATTATGATAATATGTATTTGACACGTAAAAAAGATGTTTATAGGATGATGTGATTAAACTATAAGAAAAGAGAAGACAGCGTGTGTTTACCCCAGTTAAATATTTTGTTAACAACCGTTATTAAACGTCAAAAATTAAGCCAATCCGCACACTTTAAATAATATAAACTCCTATTTCAAATCCAGTAAGTTTGAGATTAGTATGAGAAATTGTTCCATAAACGATAAGTCACTTTAATCGCGATTTGTTTTTTTGTTTTGTGATAGTAATTCACCATTTTTGAAGCAATAATCTAGTAAAAAACGGAGATAGCCAAAATCCACAACGTTTTAAGCAACTGTCCGCTTTCAAACTTAGCCGGATTATACGTCGTCGCCATATTGTAATTACTATCTCAAACTTATGTCAAATATCACTGCACGTTTCTTACTAAACTAAATTTTAATTTTTACTTAGGTAGTATTTACATCCTCTTTGATAATGAATATTATAATATTAGTGAGCCAACGAAAGTATTTACTATGTAGTACCTGTCTAGTCGTAAGTTATCTAAGTGTAAATATATTTATTTTAACAATAGCTTACCCACCTATTTTGTGTTATGAAATAGATTTGGTGAGTAGTTTTAATATTGTAATTGTAGGTAATCTAGATATAAGGCTAAAAATGTATTTTTATGATTTGACAGAACATGGATTAATAAGGGAATAGGTAATTCATTTTGAGGTTGTATCCGAATATTAAAATACAGTAATATCTCTTACTAATGCAATAATAGGTGGCAGTACTGAGTAATAACTTCGTAAATCTAATTTGCGTTAGTTTGGGTCTAATTTCATCACAATAAATGATTGAATTAAATCTTAAATTAATCGTCTGACTGCTCAAAAATCTTTTGCTTCCCAAAATTTATACGTCTAGAAAGAGTCACTTTGTTTTAGTGCGATTTCTGAAAATAGAGGCTAACAGTTGCCCCCTATTTATTTTTTTACGTATTTACGGCTGTCACAGTCTATCTAGATGTATAGATTATATAAGGCTCATAGCATAGCGGTGAAACAAATGACGAATCGACAAAATATAAACACGAAACTCTCAGATCATGAAAGGTTCACATAATATAACGAACGATATCGAAGGACAGATAATGAAAGAAAAAGAGAAAGATTGTGGGTCTTACTAAATCCTGTTCTGTCTAGTGTGGCCAAGTTGTACCCACTCTATATTATGTATTGATTACTATACATATATACTCTTTATATACCAACGCAGTACGCATTTACTACTTATTTCAAAATCATGCAATAATAATAATGCATAAAAATATTGTATTATTCTGTAGAAAGTAACCTCAAATCTCGCCATTTTCTCACAAATTATATTTACTTACAAATAATATTTTTAAACCCTGTGGTAAAAGTACTGAATGTTTTTCACTATAATCTTGGTTGTTAAGATATAACTGGTTTTAATTTAATTAAAAAAGAACTTAAAATAAATGAGCACATGACTGATAAAATACAGAAGACATATTTCTGATCCTGTGCTAATTCTAAAATGTATTGCTTTAAATTAAATATTTCGGAAAACCTGGCTAACTAGGCAATCTGAAATTCACGCTTCTACTAATCGATCATTTAACTTATGAGTGATATTAATTGGCTTAGATTTTGTTTAAAGTAATTTATTTGAAGGAGTAACTGGCTACCTCTTGTGAGATTAAAGAACTAATTCAACACTCGATCCTAGATAGCCTAAAACAGATTTAGATGAGGTGAGATTTCAGATACTATATTTATAAGAATGTATAAAATATTATTTACGAATAGCTTACCTTGTGTGTCTAGATGTTTATCTGAGCTAACATTCCTGTGCATTTAGGTCATGTATTGTAAATATCGTTTAAGATATCTGGCAGTTGATATTAATAAATAATTAATTAAAAGTTCTTTGTTGTTTTAATTATTTTTACCAATTAATGATTTTGTTTACTTTGCTGTATGTTTCCTTGATAATTAACGAGGAATAACTGACCACTAATCATTAATAGATGTATATATTCAACAACTTACCACCACGTCGTTTCTCGAAAGAATATGGACGTAGTTTTTTTTTTCTTTATATGAGAGGGGGAAAACGGGCAAGAGGCTCACGGGATGGGGAGAGATGAGGCAACCGCCCATGGACATCCGCAACAACAGGTGTGTTAAGAAATGCGTTGCCGGCTTTTAAGGAGTATGCTTTTTTCTTGAAGGTCCCTAAGTCGTATCTGTTCGGGAAGACCGCTGCCGGTAGTTGATTCCACAAAGTGGCTGTGCGAGGCAAGACATTTCGAACAAAACGCGCGGTTGTGGAATGCCAGACGTCTACGTGATGCGGATGGTACTTTGCACGTAATGTCCGGTGGTGGAATTCGGCCGCTGGAATCAACCCGAACAGCTCCTCTGAGCACTCCCCGTGATAAATGCGGTAGATAGTATTCCACGCCTATTAAATATGAAATACTGTCTCGCCTTACTGAGTACACCAAGCTTTTTGTATGGCCTTCTCTTCCAAGTGACAACGGAACCGAACGTCGCTCGATACATCGACGCCAAGTATGCCAATACAGGCTGTGGCAGGTAGAGGAGTGATCTCGAATCGAGGGGATACGACAAAGGGAGAATTTTTAGTGGTGAACGCACAAACTTGTGTCTTCTTGGGGTTGAATTGGACTAAATTTTGTCGGCCCCATTCCGAGACTTTGCAAAGCATAGTCTCAATTTCAGACACAAGTTTGTTCCGGTTCTCGTCGACGCTATCCCGGGACATGTTGGCACGGCCGGTGTAAGAAGCATACCCTGTGCTGTCGTCTGCATAGCAATGAATATTGTTGATTTGCAGCATATCATTGATATGCAGAAGAAACAGCGTAGGAGATAGCACGCAGCCTTGCGGGACAACAGCGTTTATGGGTTTTAAGTCGGAGCATGCACCGTTGATAACAACCTTGATGCTCCGATCAGCCAAAAAGCTAGTTACCCATTTGTACAACTTCTCGGGAAGCCCATAGGATGGCAGTTTCGCTATAAGCGCTTTATGCCACACCCGATCGAAGGCCTTCGCTACGTCCAAACTCACCGCCAACGCCTCTCCCTTCGACTCAACCGCATTTAGGTATGCAAGAAGATCACCAGCTGAGCGACCCTGACGGAAACCGTACTGGCAGTCGCTGGTGCCCCTCTAGGTATCCCACGAGCTGGCGGTTGATGATCGACTCCATTACTTTGGAGAAAAGGGGGGTAATGGCAATGGGGCGGTAGTTGGACGGATCTGAGCGTACACCTTTCTTAGGGATGGGGTGCACTAAAGCCGCCTTCCATAATTTCGGGACTACGCCTGATGAGTAGGAGAGCCGGAAAAGACGGGTAAGGACCGGCGCCAGTTCCGGAGCACATGTCCGCAGCACTATCGGGGGAATGCCATCGGGCCCGCTCGATTTGTGAATGTCCAAGGTGAGAAGCGCCTTAAGCACGGCGCCATGCCGGATTTTTACCTCCAGCATGTATGTCTCGCACCGCGGAATATGCGGTGGTGGTGCACCTTGGTCATCCAGAGTAGAGTTGGACGCGAAGAGAGAGCCCAGGAGATCAGCTTTCTCTTTCGCGTCATGGGTCAGCGAGTCATCATCCCCGTGCAGTGGCGGAATGGCTGGCTGGCAGAAGTTTCCTTGGACAGCCTTGGCGAGCGACCAGAACGCACGAGTTCCCGAGGGAAGACGTGCAAGTCTCTCGCCAATTCTGCCAATGTGCTTCGACTTCAATAACTCTTTTGAAGGACCTGGAGGCATGATTGAAGTGTTTTTTAAGTTCGCTGGAATTCACATCCTTTGATTTTTTTATAATAAAAAGTTTTTCTAATATTAAGTTTAACTGACGTTATAATTACTAATATTACATTCAAAACATATTTTTTGATGAAAAAAAGCCGCTGAGTTTTTTGCGCCCATTCTTCTCAGGTCTGAGGCATTCGTTGGAATGGGTGGTAGTTTTTCACTACTTTCAATAAGTGATGTCACATCCTATTTTGTATAATAATTTATATATCGACGTTCAACTAAGTGCGTGCAACTCCCTAAAAGACCGTTAACCCTCGTGTCATTCCTCATTGCAGAAGAATGTTGGCGGTGGTGATTACCTGTTACTATTATCCGGTATCCCGTACGTTTGCCTGTCCTTCCATTCAATAAGAAAAAAACATTTTAAGAAGGCTGAAATTTCAGTAAAGGAAAAGGCACGCGAAGAAAGAGAAAACAATAGGTTGACGGTCAAACTATATATTTCCAGACAAATTGTGAATTTCAACTAAACTCATTTCACAAGAATATACAAGTTTTTTTAAAATGAAAATAAGGGACGAGACAAGCAGGACCTTTAGCTAATAGTAAATGATACGCCCTACCCTTTACAATGCAGTGCCGCTCAGGATTCTTGAAAAACCCAAAAATTCTGAGCGGCACTACAATTGCGCTAGTCACCTTGACACATAAAATTTTAAGTCTTATTCGCCCAGTAATTTCAGACCAAAGAGTAATGTTTACACATTACTGCTTTACGGCAGAAATAGGCTCCGTTATATGTGATACCCATGATCTAGCCAGCTTCCTGTGCAAAGGAGCCCCCCACTGGTAAAATTGTTCTTCTTATTTCAAGCTTGAATCTCTAACTCTGTCACTGCCTGTTACGGAGGTTGACATTAGTCGAGTCTTCGAGCATTCGTGATAGATGTGGCGCATAGTGAAAACAGATTGTAGATATGGCGGTTATTACTCGAAGACACTCGATTGTCTCATTGGGGCAGGTACTGTATAGCAGTTCTAATCGATGATCGAAGTCTTTTGTGATGAGTTACGAAACTATTTACAGTTTCACTGATAACAGTTTAGGGAGAAGCCCATAAGGGGAGAAATTTAATTTTCATAAATTTAGAGATAAAACTGCACAAGGATTGCTTATATTTTTTTTTGACAATTAGGGATGAGACAAATAGGACGTTCAGCTGATGTTAATTGATACGCCCTGCCCATTATAATGCAGTGCCCCTCAGGATTCTTGAAAAACCCTAAAATTCTGAACGGTACTACAATTGCGCTCGTCTCCTTGAGACATAAGATGATAAGTCTCATTTGCCTAATAATTTCACTACTACGCCGCCCTTCAGACCGAAACACAGTAATGCTTACACATTACTGCTTCACGGCAGAAATAGGCGCCGTTGTGGTACCCTTTATCTAGCCGGCATCTTGTGCAAAGTAGCCTCCCACTAGTGTATATAATGGTTATATAAGATATTACTTGTTTAGTACTGCAATATTATATCTAAACAAAACCGCACGCAGTGACCTTATAGTTAACATGAAGTACTACAGTCTATATTACTTAGTACATGTTGTTTTAATAAGCTAAGGTCGTAAAACCACTGGCCTAATTATATCACGTTTGATCTTGGTTAAATATTTAACAGTTGATTAATTTTGAAAATTCATTCGTGTGTACAGGCTTACAGACTGAAGCGGGCTTAAAACACGATAAGAATAGTACTGCTCCTAAAAGAGCTTAAAAATAATATACGTAAGCTGTTCTAATAATTAATTTGATCCATTTAACAGCATGATACGCAGAGCAGTTCGAATTGTCGGGGACCCAGTGCTCTGTGAACGGCTGGATCAATTGGCGTTGCGTAGAGACGTCGCTTTATTTTTTTTTTTCGCATTTATCACGGGGAGTGTTCCGGAGAGCTGTTTCACCTGATTCCTGCCGCCGAACACCTTCCTTAAAGGCCGGCAACACTCCTGTGTTTCCTCTGGTGTTGCAAGAGAATGTGGGTGGCAGTGATCACGTAACACCAGGTGGTCGTACGCTCGTTCGTCCTCCTTTTCCATATAAAAGATTAAATAATATAATATAGCTAGCTAGCGCACTATCATAATATTTAACACACATCTAGGGCGGCGGGTGCAGCGGCGGAAATTGCCGAAAATCTAAAGCGAAGGAAATATGCATCACTCGGTGATCGATACATATTTGTTCGCTTTATGGTTGAGACGATGGGTCCTTGGGGTTCCTCGGCACAAAAACTCACATCAGAGTTATCCAGGCGTATAACCATAACAGGTCACCCCATATATGATATTAATTATTTTTTGACTACTTATTTTCTTCTTTTACAAAAGCAACAAACGTACTTACTTATAATTAAAAAAACGATTTCTCCTTATGTCGTGTATGTGTTCATATTTTTTTATTATCCAGAACATACTGATTATGATATTAGGCCAAGGTAATGAAATTATTGTATTATCATATCAGTCCTTGATGTGCGTGCAAATTTTCAACTGAATCAAACATCTTGAAGTGAGTGAAAGTCACTATCATAGATTCCGTAACAAACTTTTCTTACAGGCAACAGATGGATACAAGTAAAACTTAAGAAGTTTCTTCTATTTAATATTAACCTTCCCAAATGTTTAAACCTTCCCAAGTAACATTGTTTGTATCATTGTTTGTTGTCGTGAATAAAAAAAATAAAAACAAAGCAAATCGGCAGTGCACCAGGGCACTACATTTTACAGATACACCAAAACCGAGTGTGCCGTACGGCACCATACTCCCTCACCAAGTTGTGATCCTTATTATGCTTATAAGATGGTTTATTTAACATGGTCTTATAGCTTTTTTCAATGGCTTTCTGATACATTCACCCAAATCATCTTAACTATAAACAATCTATTAATACACGTAAAATAATACACATTGGCAGAACGCTGCGCGCGCGCCAAACCGCGCCGATCTGAAGCATACCGTGAGATCAGAGATTACCGGAACAGAAAGTTAAAGCATATAGTAAAGAGTTACCTAGCAAGGAGATAGATACGAGTGGAATAAGCCAGGGCAGTTAAGGTCGATTAAAATACAGTCTCTGCAAAAAGGTGATTTTGTGTACCATAACAACATATTCATAAACGGGCATACAGCGTGGTACAATAGCGACAGTAAATGAACACAAGGGAAGAAATACTTAACATAATTTATTAAAAAATAAATATTCAAACAAACAAATTATATATTTAGGAAATAACATCAAAAAATTTATCAACATTACGTGGTAAGTAGGTGTCAGTGCCTACGTTGGCGCGCGGCTATTACATTTACAGGATGTTCCGAAATGATATTATTATAGAAAATTGATTTATTTTGGTTTGTTATGTTTATTTACTTTTCAATTATTTTTTTAAGATTACGGTTAAGGAGCTCTTTAGACCAGGGTATATTTTTGAAATCAAAAAAAATAATAGTAAGGTGAAACCCATTGCAAAAGGAAGAGAATATGACAAAAATGCAAGGAAAATTAATTGCGGGTGATCTAAGGTTCGGAAGTCGAAAAGGGGGGTTTTTGAGGGTAAAAACGGTTAATATCGAGTTCCGGCGAAACTACGAATCCTATAGAAAAAACTTGAATAGCAAAGTTGTAGATAATAAAAAGATCTACAACCTGTTTTTACACATATTTAGATAAATTTTACAAAATTTATAGATTTATAGATTAAAACAAATTTATAGATAAAAATAAGAAACCAAAAACTTGGTTATTTGAATTTTTCAAATAATTTTGATGTGAAAAATTTCTACTTCCCTACCTTAGATCACACGTAATTAATATTTTCTTTCATTTTTGTTATATTCTCTTCCTTTTCAAATGGGTTTCATCCTACTATTTTTTTTTTTTCACTTTTTATCATTTTCAAAGCTTCATCTACTAGCCGTGTATTGTAACCGCTGTACCGTTTATACATTGAAGTAAAATTATTAAAATTACTATGATAAGATATCTTATAGCAATTATAATTCTGTTGAACCGGAGGCAAGTACTTCATAACGCTGTGAAAATAACAAAGCTATCTAAAATAACATACAAAATGACCTGCAATAAAACTTAAATTTTTATTTCTTTTGACTTCTATTTGCACGTTTTTTAAACAAAGAATAACTTACACGGAATTATTGTCCTCGTTAGGGTGTCTACTCACGCCGCGATTTATTTTAGATTAAATTATTTGAACTCGTTGTGCACTCAAAATGACACAAGTGTGGGAGGTTATCACATAGTAAAATGATTTCATATTGAATTGAATTGTTTGGATTTGAAAGAGCGACATCTCAAGTCAATTTCCTAATATGCAAATATTGGGGTGGAGCAGTTTATCAACTGTAAAGTAGATCCTGTAGATAAAGCCACAACCTGAGAGTTAAACAAAGACATATCAACGCGGGTTCGAGTCCCGCATCGTTTATTAATTATGTATTTAAATTTGATTTGTGTATTTAATCCCAGAAGTGAGGGTCATATCATATCACTTTAAAAAATAACAAATTGATTTCATATGTTAATAAAATTCTTATTGATACATTGATATATAAATTGACGCAACACCTTTTGATTTATAATGACTTTTTTGAATTTTAATTATAACACGTGAGTCACAGGAGCTATGAAAGTAGGCAATGAGTGTCTCGCCACTTCTTCTCATTAAAACTCAACTTTTCCCAAAGGGTAGCATTGTTTTTGTAGTGATAGTCGTCCGTGATAAGTGATATGCCCTGCTCTAATAGGCATTGCAGTGCCGCTCAAAACTCTTAAAAAACTCAAAACTAAAACCCAATTATATAACTAGTGGCAGTCTAATCGAAACACAAACACTGCTTTCTGACCTCTGACCAGCTGGCAGGCAAACTTTACTAAGAAAACTCCCACTGGTAAAATTATAAAAGCTAAATGAATATATATTTGACATGTATACATGCTATATGAATATACATATAATATTTTTTTTTACTTAAATTTAAAACCCTTCGAATTTGAAGAACGTTCGGTGAGTAAACAGCTTTATATATAGCGAATAAAATCCGCGTTTTACCGTGTTGTGTTGTTAACATGTGACGCTCCTTAAGAATTTATTTAAACCTTTAAATTTACAGCACGATTATTTGTAACGATAAGATCTTGATGTATGGCCCAATAGCGAGCTCGTTTACTTCTTTTGTAGTAAATTACAATTGTATTATCGCATTATTCATGCTGCTAGCTAGCCCTTCTATGTACAAATGTGAAGTTTAATAAATCATTCGGTTTTTTATTTATTGTGATTGAAAATGCGTGGTCTGTAGGCTATTTATTTATAAAGAGAATTATTTTGAAAAAAATTGTGTGCGCACAAAGTACTCTTGTCAGAAGAGAGACATCTTTAGCAAACTATATAGGTACTAATCTGTCGTGGTGTTTGTTACCAAACTCCTCCAATACACAGATTTATATAAAATTTTGTGTGCATATCGGGTAGGTCTGAGAACAAGCCAACATCTATTTTTTATACCCCTAAATGAAAAGGGTAGATCCCCTAGATATTATTTTTATTTTTTGACAATTTTTTTTATGATTAAAATAGCATTAAAAATTACATACAACTTCAAATTTTCAACCGTCTACTATCAACACCTATTTTTGTATCTCGATTTTTACATTACTCTGTTCCATCCACAGATCCGCAATAGAGTTGCAAGATGGCAATAAAATATATTAATAATTGTACGTTAAATTTCTTTACGATATATTTGGTAGGTCTGAGTATCGGTCGTCATCCATTTTGTTTACTCCATAAATTTTAATTATTGAATTTTTCGTTGGGTCAGCTATTAAGAATATACTAATATGTTCTCTAAGTCTAATATTTTGGTTAATATAAGAAATTTTTTAATAAAAATTTATTCGTTGTAATTAAGTTTTCATTTCAAGTATAACATCTTCACTACAAGCGTTGTATCGTGCAAGTTTAGCGCTGGACCGCTAGCGGTTCCTAGCTACTGGAAGTGTCCTACTTACTAGCGGCGCTATGTGTTTCATGCTACGTTCGCCCTTTCTCACTCTCTCTCAATCAGTCTCAATCGCTCTCTTCCTCTTCTTGGACAAAAACATCCCACACTTTCTGTGTGACTTTATTCCGTTTCATCCGTAAAAATTTTACCCTCATGCGCGCAAAGAAGTTACACTTCAAAAAAATTTCCTAAATTTACGAAATTTCATGTAAATAATTTTGTTTTTTTTTATATTAAAGATGTATGAATGAATTATAAAATTTTATTTAATTTACACATATTAAATTCCGCTATCTTTGCTAATCGTTGTACAGTATACCATTCAGTTTTTCTTCTGTATCCAATAGATAAACATAAAATATTTTTTTATAAAATCGGTGCTACCAATGGTTGTGTGGTTGCCTCTCATCTGAGAGGCGCCGGTTCGATCCCCGTCAAGCACGCATCAATGTGTTTTCGTTTTTCCGAACTCAGATGTTCGTTTATTCGACACTCTTACGATGATGGACATCGTGAGGCAATCTACTAAAACGTTGATATTGATATTTTCTCAGATAATCTTTCGTTATTAAAACGTAATTTATTTAATTTACATATAACATAAAAAATAATTGTAATTTATAGGCAATGAGTATATTCTTTTGAAATAAATAAATATTGCTAAGTAAGTCGGTTTTATAATGGGCAAAAAAATTTAAAATTTAATTATATAATAGGGAAATGATGTATGTTTTAATATTTATAAAATATTATTGATTTCTTATTCAATCTACGTATAATTTGTATGATATACCAATAATTTATACATTTTAATACTTGTTATTTGTGTCTATGTTTTTGAAATGTGTGTAACACCTATAATTAAGACAACACTTGGAATTTATTATTAATTGTAATAATATTATTCTGCTTCTGTTAGTGTCATGATGGTGTAACATACCCTTAATAATCTAACTAGTACTAAAACTAATCAGTACCCCTGTGTAAGTTTTTCTATAATTATTTACGTAAGAACAAAAACTAAAAAATTGATCGAAAATAGTTTTTGGTATGTAAAAGTTGTTTTTAAAGAAAGCTGCAAGGTTTAAGGATTGGTAAACACTGCGGTCCAACTAGATACCGCAGGCGTAGTCGCAATGTGCGGCAACTAATACTACGCCCAAGTTAGCGTACTCGAGCCAGTCACGAACAATGTGTGACGGTGACGTGCTAAATGTTCTGTTAAACTGTGTTAATAATTGAAACTAAAATGCCGGGTTGCGTTCTAAAACTTTGTTTAAATAATACATAATATAAAAAACTACAAGAAATAAGAAAGACACTAGGATCACATAACAATTTTTTTTTGTATTTTATTAATTTCAATGTAAAATAGCACGAAACGTACATACATACAAACACACTCACGCCTTGTTCCCGTCGGGGTAGGCAGAGACAATATAATGCCATTTGCTTCTATCCTTACAAACCTCACACTCTTCCTCTACATTCATTATTCTTTTCATACATGTTCGCCGGTTGCGGGTGCTTCGGAGCTCTCCTTTTCTCAAAACATCCCCAATTTGGTCGACGAATGTTCTACGAGGGCCCCCGCGACCGTCTTGCCAACACACACTTGCCTTATATATTTGATGCGTCATTCTTTCTTCACTCTTTCGCTCCACGTGTCCAAACCATTTCAGCGTTCCTTTTTCAGTCCTAGTCACCACATCCTCTTTCAAACCACAGCGCGCTCGTATTACCGCATTCGGAATTCTATCAGCCAGTCTTACCCCACACATACTACGCAGTGATCGCATCTCAACTGCGTTAATTCTGCTTTTATGGTTCTTCTGCCATACGCAACTCTCACTTCCATACATTAACGTGGCGACAAGCACTCCATTATGTACAGCCATTCGCGCTTCTATTGGCACAGTCTGACCGTTTATAAAGGCATACAGCGCTCCATTTACACAGTTTCCCGAAGTCACTCTCCTTTCAATATCACCTTCATATCTTCCGTCTCTTGTAAACGAAACGTATGTTACAAAATTTAAAAGATGTCATTGATTGTTAAGATGGCACGCACACAAGCATCTATTAGTTGCCTTAATAAAAAAGTTATTGTTCTCAGGTAGTGCGCAATTTATTTGGAAAGCTGTAATCGACGCCGTGTAGCTTTAACAATTTTGAACAACGAAAACGATTAGAATTGGTCTTGGTCTTTGACGAAGGAATTAGGTACCAACGATATCAAGTCCATAAGTTGTGTTTTCCTTCGAAATACCGTCATAATTTAAAGCGAACATTTCTATTCTCAAGTATATACGGAATTTCACAACAGCGTACATAAAAGCTGCTAATCAAATCAAAGCCCCATAAAGCAACTAATAAGTAATAATTGCTTTCCCTTCAATGGTCTACGATAAACCGTGATAATTTAAAATTAGCGCAGAATTTATAACATCTCGAAGTGTGTACAATCAAATTTACTTAGTTTTTCCACTCTTTGTTTAAGTATTTCTGTTCGCGATGAACAAAAGAAAGATTGATATCTTCTTAAAGATTTATATTTCGTCTTTCTTAACAGGATTAGATAAAATAGTTCTTGTGTAGTTGAGGTGTCGTGTGCAAGTAGCTGAAGTAGAAGAGTGAATGAATGAATGTTGTATTTGACAGATAGATGAAGGATGAAGTATGATTGACAGAGTAGGTAAATGGAGTAATATTAGAGTAATTGTTTGATAGGTTTAGGTGTATGGCTCGATATAATAATAAAATCAAATTTAATCCAGTCGCCGATAGGAAATCTGGCGTCGACAATTTCTATTGCATCTAGATGTTTATTTTTTTCGAGCGGAGGAAAATACACTTACGAAATATTTAGAATCCGAAACGGGCCCAATACGTCGGGCTCAACCGCTTTCGTAGACACCACGTACCAACTTAAAACATCTTTTATGCTGCTAGCTCGAAAGCTTTTCCAACGACATAGGACGTGGCCCGTGGAGGTTGCAATTATACTTCATCAGTGGGAAGCTCCTTTGCACAGGATGCCGGATAGATATGTACCGCAACGGTGCCTTTAGCTAGTGGCATTACTGGGCAAATGAGACTTAACATTCTGTCTCAAGGAGACGAGTGCAATTGTAGTGCCAGTATTTTTTGGTTTTTCAAGAATCCTGAGTGGCACTGCATTGTAATGGGCAGGGCGTCTCAATGCCATCAGCTGAACGTCTGCTCGTCTTGTCCCCTGGTGTCTTGAAAAAACACCATGGTGGTGACTGGTTGCCCCACCGTGGTGTTTTTTTACACCACGTGTAAGCTACAAAACTAGATATCATACAGACATGACACCACATTGAGACAGTATTGATGGACCTCGAAGAGATAGCACTAATGCTGTATGTAAGAAGGAAAAGAAATTTTAAGAGAAAAAAGAAACAGTGGTGGATTCATCCTAGTTCAGCCTTAGCATTTCATTTTTTAATCTCTATCCGAATTATCTGATGAATTATCATAAATTGATGGTCTACTTTCTCATCAGAGAAAGACGAGAAAGCTTATGGTCGCTCAGAGGGCAATGGCTCTCCGTTGCAGAGAAACTAGCCCTCTGGCTATGCTCGGAGTTTGTCTGCAAGATTGAATCAGCATCAGAAATGAGGAGATCCGTAGGAGAATTAAAGTCACCGACCGGAAAAGCTTTCGAGCTACCAGCACAGAGGAGTTTTTTAGTCGATAGGGGTGTCCACGAAAGTGGGTGAGCCCAACGTATTGGGCCCGTTTCGGGGTCAAAATATTTCGTAAGTGTATTTTCCTCAGCTCGAAAAAAAAAGTATCTAGATGCAATAGAAATACTCTAATGGATTTTCTTTTATTTCCAAAACAACTAAACACGTAATTTTGTAGAAAAAGCAAGATGTACGGACTTCCAGTAGTGACAAACTCCATCTCTTGAAATTCAAAGACAGATTAAAAAACTAGAGACTTGCCAAAGAGCCATGGAGACGAGTATGCTGAATATTAATGAAACACATAAAGTTCGAAACACAGACTTAAACAAAAATCACTAATGTCACTTATGCTATAAGAAAATTTAAATAGCGCTGGACGGGACACACCCTTCGGGGTATAGACAAATGGAGCAAATGTATCACAGTCTGGTATCCCAGATACTTAAAAAGGAAACCGGGGGGACAATACAGGAGATGGTCAGACGAACTTAGGACGATAGCAGGCAAAACATGGTATAGGTTAGCTAAATATAGAAAAGAGTGGAAGAAGTTGGAAGAGGCCTTTGTCAATAGACAACCAGATAGTGATAGATACTTAGTTAAGGATAGTTTGTAAGTATACATGTAAATGATACTATCTGAATAAAGGCTTATATTATTATTATTATTAAACTTTATTCAATTAGGCTTAAACTAAGCACTTTTAAATGGTCACTATGATTATTTCTTTCAAATTACTGATCTACTATATGTTTGGAAAAAGTAGAGCTCGTGAGAAGAACATATAAGAAACTCAACGGCTACTCTTTTAAATCAAATGGAAAATTTTACAGAATTAAGCTTAAATAAGTGTAAGGCTGCGCGTGAAACATGATGGTCGTGAGAACTGTCATAATTAGTAATCGCATCCAACAAATACAATGATATTAACTTGACATGGCACCAGAAGCAGAACCCGTTTACGAATGGACCAGCCATCGTTCCCTTTGCTCATATTCCAAGAAAAGACAACGCAAAAACATCCCCGACCCGTGGTTTTTTCACACCAGTTTTTTTTTTATGGAATAGGAGGACAAACGAGTATTCGGGTCACCTGGTGTTAAGTGATCACCGCCGCCCATATTCTCTTGCAACACCAGAGGAATCACAGGAGCGTTAAAAGGCATAAAAGGCACTTATTTTCTCAAAATTCCTTTAGAATTATTTTTGATGTTATTTCTAATATACTAGATACTACTACCACTTCGAAACAAATGGCACTCTGAGAGAGAAGAAGCGGCGCAAGAAACTCTCCCAGTTTTCTTTTTTTGCGCTCTTTTTAATAAAAATAATACTGTAATTGTACTGTCATTACTATTGCTATAAAATAATCATAATCAAGTCCCAGGCTGTCCGATCACTTAGATATTCAGCTGTGGAGTAATAATATTTACGGCAGAGCCATTTTTAATAAAACATTTAAACTTATTTATAGATAATGCTTGAACAGTGGCTGGGACTTTTTTTTATAAAAGTGTATACATTTACCCTGCAAGATATTATGTATCTTTTGAAGCCTACTATACAAGCAATCCCTTATTTCTAGTGTTATCTACCTTTAAAGAAGGTGTACGCGCTTTTTTTGAAGGTACCCATGTCGTATCGTCCCGGAAACACCGGACAAGGAAGCTCATTCTACAGCTTTGTAGTACGTGGAAGAAAGCTCCTTGAAAACCGCACTGTGGAGGACCGCCACACATCCAGATGGTGGGGATGACATCCTAACTTGTAGCATGTCGTGCGAAGGTGGAATTCGGTGGCAGGAATAAGGTAAAACAACTCTTCAGAACACGCCCGTAATAAATGCGGTAGAAGACACACAATGAAGCGACGTCTCTACGCAACGCCAAGTGATCCAGCCGTTCACAGAGCACTGGGTCCCCGACAGTTCGAGCTGATTTGCTCGAGCTGCTCTGCTCTAGTCGTCATTTAGTTTATAAGGGATATATATAGATAGTGCACGGAATGGTCGAAAGCGGAAATTTAACTTCGGAACTTTGTTGGACTAGTAAGGATAGAAACATAGTATAAGTCCTGCCCCTCTGATCTCAGCGCTAGAAGGGAGAGCCAAAATTCCGTCCATAATCATTAATTATCTAAACTATCGAGAATGCCGAGATGCTGATAATTGATATAATATCACTAATATTAATGATAGCATGTAGTAAAACCCGTGGTGTGACGACGAGGTAAAAAATATTCGTAGTCACACTGGTGTTACAAACTTGTGGACAACGAGTCGCAAATGTGCAAAAATATCTCCTTCAGCCTAAGCTAGAAAGAAAGCAGCAATTAATGACAGAAACAAAATATTTGAAACACATTTAGGCACAATAAAATCGATTGTTCATTTATCGGTGATTGCGTATGATTTTATACATATACTAGTGGACCCAACAGACGTTGTCCTGTACACACGTCTTAAATTTGCAAAATCTGTCCAGCCGTTAAGAGGAGTTCTTATTTATATGGACGGAGAGAATTATATTATATGGACGGAATTGAGAATCTAAACCAATCTCAAATTCACTGAAACAAACAAAAAAATCATCAAAATCGGTCCAGCCGTTTAGGAGGTAGTTCAATTGTGAATCTAAACCATCCTCGAATCCCCTTGAACTCACACAAAAAATTTCATCCAAATCGGTCCAGCCGTCTAGGAGGAGTTCAGTGACATACACACGCATACAAGAAATATATATATAAAGATATATTTTTTGTGAAAATAAGAGACGAGACGAGCAGGACGTTTAGCTGATGGTAATTGATACGCTCTGCCCATTATAATGCAGTGCCGCTCAGGATTCTTGAAAAACTCCAAAAATTCTGAACGGCATTACAACTGCGCTCGTCACCTTGAGACAAGATGTTGTCTCATTTGCCCAGTAATTTCACTAGCTACGGCGCCCTTCGGACCGAAACACAGTAATGCCTAAGCATTACACATTAATCATTATCACAGGAATGTCTAAGACATTACTGCTTCACGGCAGAAATAGATGCCGTTGTGGTACCCATAATCTAGCCGGCAACCTGTGCAGAGGAGCCTCCCACTGGTGAGATGTGATTGATTATGATTATAATTTTATAGTAAGCTTTCTAAAGCATATAGTTGATGTCTCTCAACAAATTTTGAGCTTGTATAAAACGGAAACTTATAGAAAATTCTGAACCAATAGGTATAAAATATTATTTAAATGGCCAGAAAACATAGTTATGAATAACCCTATACACTATTAGTAGATTTCTCGTGAGAGGCATCGTCATGCCACTGCTTGTGGCGGCGAAGTGGGACGGGTCGTCCCCTTCCCTACAATATGGTCGAGGGAGGCGATGACTGCTCAATGCGTTATGCTCGTGAACGGGCTCTACTTGTGGTGGCTGGATGGTCCTGTTACCGGACTGCGGTCTGCTTTATATTTTTTTTATTTCTATTGAAATGAAATGAAATTTTATTTGTAAGAAACATTGTACATAAGATATTAATATAATATTATTGATAATCCAATACGTTTCGTCAATTTACATGCAAAATCTAATATATAAAATTCACGTGTCATGGTGTGAAAAACATTGAACTCCTCCGAAACGGCTTGACCGACTCATGAAATTTGAGTGCATATTGGGTAGGTCTGAGAATCGGACAACATCTATTTTTCATCCCCCTAAATTTCCCTAAAAAAAAGTTTCACCCTCAGGTGGTCCACACGAAATTGTTTTTTTTTTAATTTTTTTGACTTTTTTTTTTTAATTTTTTTGACATTTTTTTTTCATTTTTTTGACATTTTTTTTTTAAATTGTTTGATTATGAGTCAGCATTAAAAAATACATACATCTTCAAATTTTCACCCATCTACGATCAACAGTTACTTTTGTATCCCGATTTTAATATCGGCAATACAACGTTTGCTGGATCAGCTAGTATGTTATAAAATTGTCTAAATACCAACACAGTACTGTTACACTCAAACATGTCGGATTTCACAATTCTATTCAAATCATTTATACATATTTATAAAATTTAAATTTAAAGATATTATATTATACGACGTAAGTGTTATTTAATTATTTTAAAATTTAAGTTATAATATATTTTATTTAATAAAATGCTCGCTTATGCTTTGTCTCTATTTATTTACGGTATGTGTGGATTGATGCACCTACTTTACTCAATAACTCTTGGGTTTTTAATTATTAATTTACTTTTTTTTACTTACTCGTATAAGACATTTACGGCCTTACAAATAAAATTGGCATAAAGTTATAACTAAGCATAAACCAAGAATATGTAAAATGTTTACAAATTGACATTTTGCTTACGAATGGTTTCTTCTGACGTATAACGTTTCCCGCGTTTATTTTCTAGGCAGCTTGTCATTAGAAAAACATCAGGATTATCATTGTATTGTCAGTGTTGTCAACGATATTGTAAACATTTTGCATTTTATTCGTATATCATCAGTTGTAACTTTATATCAAGTTTATTTGTTAGTATTTACGTTTGAGTTTGAGTAGCTGTGTTGCATCACTTTGTATAATTGAAATGATTTTTAAATTGCATTGAAAATGAGAACGTGTAATAACTAAACTGTTTTGAAAAGAGCTTAGAGATTCTTGCTCGTTTTTCTCAAAGGAAATCTGACTTCCGATTCAGCTGTATGAAAAAAAACATATTACGAGTAAAACTAATCAATATATATTTAGATATAGAAGAATTAAAACAAAATGGTGGGTAATTGTGGGCACGTAGAGTATTTTGAGAGTTCTAGTGGAACTTCGTGGGGAAGATCGTTACTGTCTCTAGTAGTAATATGGTAGAGATAACGATGGCTGGTCAAATTCAAATACAATCCATGAGCAATGCTCTTGAACGGACGCTACTTATGATCATGTTATCACTATTGGATGGTACTCTCTCTCTGAGTGTAAGACGGGACTCACTAGACTCACCCTGACGAAGGACCTCTGAATGGTCTGAAACTAGTCGGTACCAACACCGTTGAGTCTTGTGTAAATCCGATTTATATAAATAAAGTTAATATTGTCTCACGAAGGTTTAATAATATATTTGCTAACCGACACGGCAAAATGTTCTAATTACTTGTTTAATGTTTTTATTAGTTATATACTTTTTCTAATATAATAAAGCATTTTTGTATTTCTGTTGCCCCACCTTTTAAAGATGCATAAATATGAAATAAAATACTACTAGTTGTGATTTTAATTTAAAAGAGTGGCACTCGGTTTCCTGCCACTTCTTCTTATTAACGTTTAATTTGATTAACCTAGTATAATTTTAATAAGTTGAATGATAAAATAGTTTAATGCTCCTAATATTAATCAATATCAGTTACTTGTTTTTGAAATAGTTCACTTCTTTAAGCACTTTATTTTGTAGATGTTTTATATTAACTTGGATCTTAACTTAATAAAGAACACCCAATTTAGAGCTAAATTAATAAAAGATGTGATTCCAAGATAACGTCATTCCATAGAATTTTTAAAAGTGTGCACTAAGGTGTCAATACCCAGATAATAGCTGCCAAAGTCCTCGATCTCAGCAAGCACTCGAAAAGGCTGACTCTAGTGTCTGAAGTACACTTTAGGGATCAATTCAAGGAGGAATTAGTATGAGCTTAGCTTTATACCTTACGAAATAGAGCGCCTAAAAAGTTTTGAACGTTCTTCTTGACTACATAGTATAAAACAAAGTCGCTTGCCGCTGTCTATCCCTGTGTATGCTTAGATCTTTAAAGCTACGAAATGGATTTTGATACGGATTTTTAGAGATAGAGTGATTCAAAAGGAAGGTTTATACACATATGTATAAAATAGTAGGGAAACACTGATAATTTTAGAGGTTTGTAAGGTGATGTTGATAATGTGCACATTTTTTTTGCGCTTACATTGCAAACGCTGCCTGAACCCTACGAGATAGATCAAAATAATGTAATACAGTATTGTACAGCTTAAAAAGGTCTACAGGATGAAATATGACTTTTTGTTAGGGATAACTCACAACAACCATATTTTATCCTTTTACGAGAAATAATGGCTTATTTACGAAGTGATTTTAAGCAATACAGCATTAATCCTTATCCAATTAAGTATCTTAAAAACATTGCACATAAAAAATATAGATCAATGTGGCTTGTGATTTTGATACTTAAATAACGAGATCACTCGGCAATACGTACATGTTGTTATAAAATTACACATATAGTTATAAAATTTTATATTGTGTCCATGATATTCTATGCTGCAGAAATATCGTTATGCAAAAATACCCTTATCGTTCATATAAATTACTGATTGGGCACTTATCGCCTAGACTAAAACTAGTCTTCGATTTTTATTACGGTAAACTGCAAACGCTTAATAAATGGTGCAAGCTCTCAGATACCACATTCAGAAATGGATCTTATATAAATCCACAAGAGCGAATAGCGATTGCTTACCCTATTTCGTGATTAATCGAGGATGTATATTTCATTAAAATCACCCAAAAATAATAGAAAATGCTAAGTGAATCATGACAATTCCTTGCAGAGTGTCTCCTGGACGACACGACATGGGTACCTTCAAGAAAAGCGTCGCCCAATAATAGGTTATCACTTACTATCATATTCGCTCGTTGGATCTCAAAGGTTAAACATTTCATTAGATAATGTAATAGATTTAAGAGCAACAACCATCCTAAAAAAAAAACAAAGAATTCGGTTAAAATATTCATTTTATTTATTTACTAGCTGACCTGGCAAACGTTGTTTTGCCATATAAATTATTTATGTTAACCTTCCTTGAGCTTCAACGAATCTATTACAAAAGATTTCATTGAGATCGGTCGAATAGTTTAGGAGTTATTAGGGAACATACAAACATACATTCTCTTTTATATACATAGATTATAACATCAAAAAGGTAAAAATGATATTTTCTCGTAAATTGATTCACTTTCAGAAATCCATCAATTTATGAAGCAAAGAAAAGCCAAATAGAAAATATTGTCTGCCTGCACTTTCCACAGGGCAATGTTATTGATGTCCAAGTAAAAATTAAATTTAGGAGTTCAAAAATAAAGTAAGATTGAGATAAATACATCTTAGCATAGTAATATAAAAGACTATAGTTAGGTACGTAAGTAAAAAATAATACCACAGAGTAAATACCTACAGAATGACTGTACGTAGGTCACACTATAAGTTTTGCGTAACTTAAAAAAACAACATGTTATAACCTAAATATAATGTTAATTGCTTTACATTTTAAATAATCCCCTTAATTTTTTTCATACGATCGAACCATTTTTTAAAACAGGAGGACCACAGATCTGAAGGCATGTTTTCTACGTGCTGATTGAACGCTATCACTGCCTCTTCGGAATTAGTTAAAGTGGAACCTCTCATCAAATCTTTGGTTTTATTCACAAAAAATAGAAAATACAGAAATCACAGGCTGCTAGGTCGGGGCTAAGTGCAGGATGGGTGAGGAGTTGTACTTTTTCGGAAGCTAAAAATGGCTTACTTTTGTTAGCCGTGTGTGAAAAGAAGCGTTGTCATGATGTAGCAGAACGCGGCTTTTTGGTCGACTTTCGCGAACTTATTAGCACTCTGGGTAAACAAATGGTAGAATACACTAAGCATTAACACTCTTTTGATTGTCAAGTAGAATTGTGCAGATGGGAAAGCTTTAGCTGAGAAAAAGAATTCGATCATATTTTAAGCAACTTTTGTCGCCTGCCTCACTTTTGTTGGCCTGTTCTCATTTTCAAACACCCGTTCACAAGATTGAAGTTTTTTTTCGGGTTCAAAATAATAAATCCACGTTTCGTCTCCTGTGACAATGTCATAAATAGCATTAACGTCCGTGGTCGTATTTCATTAGCACCTGTGAGCACCATTCCACGCGAGCCCTCTTCTGCTCCGCTGTCAGTTCATGAGGGATCCAACGACAACAAAGTTTCCGAACTTTCAATTCTTCGTGTAAAATTTTCTGAATTTGACTCATACCAATCCCGAATAGTCCTCGAATTGCCTCATAGGTAATCCGCGAGTTTTCTTCATTAAGCCGCTTAACAGTAGCCACATTATTTTCGTTGACGGCAGTTGAAGACCGCCCTTCACGAAATTCTTCTCACGGTGCTCAAGCAAGGTGCTTTTCTTCCAAAAACCTTTTGAAGACGAGCGGCACAGTCTTGCGGAGAGAGTGAATTTTAATATCATAAAATTCAACATTCTAAAATCTTTTCGACTTAATTTCATTTTCGTTGCGTACGTTGATGTGTGGTAAAAAACACACGACAAAAGATTTCTCGCCAATTGTTTTTTTATTACTAAGAAGGTTGCAACGTTTCAAAAAATATAACATTCGAAATTCAAATAGTTCCGATTAGCTAGAACTTTAGAAGTGCAAAACTCTTAGTGTTCCCCATGTAGGTATAATATTGTAATAAAAGAAATAAAGGCTGTATATAAAATATAAATTTTAATAATTAATTAAAAGTATTTTCTTTTTATATTTAAAATACGTACAATAAATGTCTTTCACACTTAATTATATGTATAACTACAATACCTAGACTAACCATACAATCGGTTACAATTAATAAAATAGATTTATTTTTTATGATGTTATGTCATCCCAAGTAGTTTTTGGAAATAATAAAAGTTAATTCAGATTGTGTTAAAAATTAATATACCTAGTCTTACCATAAATACTGAAACATTGAAAAAAAATTATATTGTTAATAACATTTCTTACTCTTACAGTGTGTTAGTTTAATACATAAATATAAAACCATCTAAAATATTAAAGCAATACAGTCCTTTAAACGTTGAGGCCAGTTATAAAAAGAAGCACGCCCTCTTTCCATGGGAAAATTCTTCACTGCCAATCGTACCGATTGTTTTAGCGACTCCAAATTATCATGGCGGCCATGGCCAGTCTTCAGCTCTGATGAACCAAAACTGCGTAGACCGAGCTTTATGACCCGGCGCCGAGTCTTGCTGGAAGGACCATTCTTGGTCATTGAACATGGTATTGTCCTTAACAATACCTTCCCAATAATGGTATCTTGATACACTTGTGCCGATGTTTTGATAACTTTTTCACAAAAGTATGGCTCAGTCACTCCTTCATAGCTAATACCCCACAAAAGCATCACGGAAATCGGATAGTGACCACGTTGCACTCTGTCGCCTAATTGGGAAGCTTCCTTAGAGCTTTGAGCACAAATACGGTCATTTTGTTTTTTTTTAATGTTGCTCAATTTAAAAAAAAAATCTCATCCGTAAACAAAATTATTCTATGACCTCCCTTTCTTTGCTTTAGTAGATGTTTAGATTTTACCACCCTATTCTTTTTAAATTATCAGTTAAGAAATGACCAGTCCGTCTCTTACAAGCTGCAAGTCCTAAGTATATATATAATACGTGACATGGTTTTAGGTCGGCGGTAAAGTTCATCTTCCGAGATAAAATCTTTTGCTTTAGGACAGGATTTCTTCGAATTCTTTCCCTTACTGCTTTGAGAACCTTTTTGGACGGCCAGATCTTTTTCAGTCACAAACAGAGGAGGTTTCATTGTACCTACGAGTATTAATAGCCCGATACATTTTACACACAAACTGTTTACTTATACCAAGCGTATGAAGAGTTTTAAAAATTGCATTTGGCAAACCTACTTTTTGTAACGCAATCACAGCGATTCGGTTCTCTTTATCACCCCACTACATTTTAATATCGCAAAATATTGTACAATGTATTGGCGCCAAAATGAGAAAACTGAATGAACAATATAATGATATTTTGTCTTATTAACTACCTGAGAGCCGAAAGTAAAGCAATATGAGTAACCTTTATCTTTAAGTCGTGATAGTATAAATGCGAGGGGAAGTCTAGTTTGATCTTCATACTTCCTCACATAATCCGTCCTTTCCGATCACCTTTCTTCCACTGCACACTCTGCTCTAATTCTAGCATCTCGTCAGGAACCCCTTGGAATAGAATAAATAATTTGCCTTAAGTGACCTGAAGAAATGGAAAAACCAAAACCTCAAATACTAAATAGCTTTATAAGTTAACGCTCTGAAGCAATGGTAAAACATGAGACTCTTTTAAAGCAGACAGAAATAAACCAGCGGAAAGACATTTACTAAAAATTACCAATAGAGGTTGTGCTTATACGCAAACATATCAAACTGCAAAGACTGACAGAATCCCATTTACACCCACTCCCTTATACTCGTTGCACTCGGCTCATGAGACCCAATTGGAATGCAGAGGGTATCGCACTATATTAACTTTATACTCAATTTATCCTTTTTAGCATACCTTACCATCTTACGTCAAAACGAAAAATGCAACCCTTATAGGATCAATGTTTTGTGCGTCCGTCCGTCTGTCTGTCTGTCAAGATCTTATCTCGAGAACGCGTGGAGGTATTGAAATTAAAACGATATATTCAACTCTACAGTCTTTTGATGCTGTGTAAATATCAAACTTCTTAGATAGCGTAAAAAAAGGTATGGCCGTCTATCCCGCAAAAAACGTACATTTCGACACTCTCAAGAGAATAAAAATTTATGAGGTATTTATTTGCCGTTGACCTAAAACATGAAATTTTATATGCTTTAATGTCTTATAGAACAAGTGAAGAAACTATACATTTGTAATTAAATCATAAAAACAGGGTCTTTATCCAAGGAACGGTGCTTCAAATTTTGAATTAGTCAACCATGTCATGTGGGTATCGTATGAAAGGGCTTCATTGGCATAAGTTTAATTTTTTTTATGATGTATAATTTTTCGATTTAGGACGAAGAATGAAAAAATCCTTTTCCCTTTTAACGTATAGTTAGGTATCTCAAAATATATACGGACCCTCGGTGGGCTAGCCCGATTCGCACTTGTCCAGTTGCTTGACATGAAAACTTCTTTACCGCGCACTTTTCTTGGGATAGGTATAAAATGTTAAACTCGCGTTAGGACACATAGCCTGATCGTAAATTTGTAAGACAGTCGTTAAAATTATGGACCAATAAATAATTTTAATTTAATTTCATTATTTTAATTTTTTTTTTTTTAATTTCAAATATTTTTGAATTAACATGAACAACGTTGCATGCACTCCCGGAGTACAACCCGTATATTTTTTGTACTTAGCCATCAAAATGCGAAAATATCACAATCAAAATTAATAATCTTATAAGCCCCAACAACCCACTCCGAAATAATTAATTCAACTATTAATTTCTCAATTTCTGTTGCGCCTTCACTACTTAACATCGCTTTCACATCATTTTTCAATGTTAATGGTTCAAGATTATGCTGCTTACACATAACTGGGTCTCTCCTATAAACTCTACCTAAACTGCATCGTTACAATATGTAACAACAGCTTACTTAAAGTTTACGACCAACCTGCTTGCATCTATGCCCATTTACAATGATTCTAAAACTTTTGTAGTATGTACATAAAATACCGAAATTATTAATTTGATCTACAATTCTACATTTACGAGTAAAGACCACAACAGCTTTATATTATTACAATCTGATGCCCGCGACTTCAGCCGCGTAGGTAGGTTTTTAAAAATAATAAGCAAGTTTGGGATTGAAGATTATCTCATGTCCTCGTTTTCGCTCCCGTTCCCAACATATTATATGAATTATCTTATTTCGAGGAAGATTGCTATGGAAAACTAAACCTACTAATTGGTACAGTTATAGCTCATCGACGTGAATTTCAGTTTTTCACTAATCCCGCGGGAACCATGGATTTTTCCGGGATAAAATGTAGCCTATGTTCTTTCCCAAGCTCTAGTCTATCGCTGTACCAAATTTCATCCAATTCGGTTCAATAGCTCCGGCGTAAAAGCTTTACAAACAAATTTACATTCACATTTATAATATTAGTAGGGATACGTACCAACATAAAAATGAATTGCGTAATTGATACAAATGTTTACTTACAATCGTTTCTATCCTTCACATGCGTAATATTATAATTAGACCAGTAAATTATAACAGAAAAGATAAATTATTCAAAAACTTTAATTAAAATGCTAAGTGGCCAAATGTTTGCTTATAGTTAAATTGATTTATTAAATTATATTATCATAATATATTTGCTGTTTATATTTTGTGCATAAAATATCAATGCTTGAACGTTTTCATCATCATCAGTTGGAAGATGGGTGGCAGCAATCGAAAGCAAGGGGGAAGGCTTGGCAGTTGGCCTGGATATAGTGAAGGCCTTTGATCGTGTATGGCATAAGGCGCTTCTCTCAAAGCTTCCATCATTTGGGCTTCCCGAGACCTTACGCAAGTGGAACTCCTGCTTCCTCACTGGGCGCAGCATACAAGTCGTTATCGATGGTTATTGCTCGAACCCGAAGCCCGTGAACGCTGGGGTGCCCCAAGGCTGTGTGCTATCTCCAACACTTTTTCTTCTGCATATCAATGAAATGTTGGACACCTCTAACATACATTGCTATGCAGACGACAGCACAAGTGATGCCGTATACACGGGCCATTCAGGTCTCTGTCAGGAAATCGTCGACCAGTGCCGAGAGAAACTTGTGTCTTCTATCGAGTCCTCTCTTGAGAAGGTTACGAAACGGGGTAAATTGAACCTCGTCCAATTTAACCCCCAGAAGACCCAAGTTTGCGCACCCCTCAAAACCCCATTTGTCGTATCCCACTCTTCGACAACACTTTCCCTAAAGCCTCGCCTAGTATCGGAAAACTGGGTCTCGAATTCTCGAGCGATTGCCAGTTACGTGGTCATCTGGATAGCGAAGCCAATAGCTTCGAAGAAGCTGGGCGTCATAAATAGAGCACGGCAATACTTCAAGCCAGCCCACGTTAAGAGTATTGCTGTCATTTCTGATCTGGTGCAACCCAGTATCATGTTGATCCATTTGACCGCGTACAACAGCGCAGAGCAGCTCGAATTTTGAGGACCCAGTGCTCTGTGAACGGCTGGTTCACTTGGCGTTGCGTAGAGACGTCGCTTCATTGTGCGTCTTCTACCGCATTTATCACGGGGAGTGTTCCGAAGAGCTATTTTACCTGATTCCTGCCGCCGAATTCCACCTTCGCACGACACGCCACAAATTTGGATATCATCCCCACCATCTGGATGTGTGGCGGTCCTCCACTGTGCGCTTTTCAAGGAGCTTTCTTTCACGTACTACAAAGCTGTGGAATGAGCTTCCTTGTGTGGTGTTGTACATACGACATGGGTACCTTCAAAAAAAGCGCGTACACCTTCCTTAAAGGCCGGCAACGCTTTTGTGATTCCTCTGGTGTTGCAAGAGAATGTGGGCGGCGGTGATCACTTAACACCCGTACGCTCGTTTGTAACGATTTGACCGGGTGCAACGCAGATTTGCTCGAACTCTGTGAAGAAGTGCACTGCTTGCAGTTGCGTGGAGATGTGGCTTGATTTATTACTCCAAAAAGCCTTCCTGCCGCCAGACCAAATCTATTATTGTAAGGCACTATTGTCTACACGTCACGCGTGCGGCTCAAGCACATCTCAGCTATAACTATGTATGTAGTAACAAACCTATCTTGGATGACACCGACTCCAGAAAAGCAATAATTGTAACTAGAATTATATTAATTAATTATATTGTTGTTGTTTTTATGTTAATTTTTTTACTTTTTAAGACTTTTATGGATATCTCATGGATGCCATTGTCAGATCTGGAAACATCACTATTTTAGAAATTGCAATGGGACCACACGGGTAGCACCAGTTTTCAAATAAAAAAAGAATTATCAAAATCGGTTCACCCAGTCGAAACTTCTGAGGTAACAAACATAAAAAAAATACCAACGAATTAAGAACGTTCTCCTTTTTTGAAGTGGGTTAAAAAGAGTATAGTATTGTCTGTATGGGACATACATAAGTCAAATAAACTTTATTTAATTAGGATTCAACTAATCGCTTTTGAATCGTCAATACAAATATTTCTTTTAAATTACTGAATCTACCATATGTTCGTAATAAGTTGAGCTCATAAGAAGAACACACAAGATTCTCAACGGCCACTCTCTTCAATCAAAAAGAGTATTTTACAATGGCTGTAATATACATAACAAATTAGTTTGTAAGGTGCTGTATCCAATATATGAGTCATGTTTAAATAATATAAATTATTTCATTGAAAGTATTAAAGAACTAACTGTTTATATATAAATTATCGTATATTGGATGCATCAATCGTTAAAGATTGAATTCATTGCTTGTGTAAGGATGCTTCGTGAATATGATGGTCGTGGTTACTGTCACAATTAGTAATTACATCCAACATACAAATGATTTATTAACTTAACAGGTCGACCTGGTACCACAAGCAGCACCCGTTCACGAGTTGACGCACCAGCTATCGTTCCCCTCGCACATAATACATTTTATCCTGAAATTCTCCGAGAGAATCATACAGTAACATATGGTTCATGGGAATTTAATACTGACGATGTCGTCAATATTCTTCTTGGCGCAGTTTAAGTTTTTCTGACATAAGTGTCAATATCCGACTCTTATGTATAATAACTAGCTGATACCCCGCGACTTCGTCCGCGTACACACAGGTCCGACCACGTAGTAGTGCAATTTCACTTAAATTTTTAAGGCGCGGACTGACTAGAATTGTAAACGCTACAACCAATAGTACTATATTTGTGTTAATCATGGGGCTAAGCTACAAATGGGCATTTATTTCACTGGTTTTCTTTTGTTTATTCAAAATAAACATATTAAATTGAATAATTGTTCGATTTAAGTTTTAGAAAAATACTAATTCTAATATATTCTTTAAAAAAAGAATGTTGTTATCGCTCAAAATTCAAAGATTTTTAACTCCAAAGTTTATTTTTGGGAAGTAACTTCCAATTTTTTTATTGGATATTTCAAATTATATATAAATATTTTATTCGGTTCAAATTTTTCTTAAAGTCCTTCTTTTTGAATTGTATTTTTTGTGTCCGAATATTTTCATTGCGTCTTGTAATCGACTCTCTAAGAAACCAAATTTTGTGGATATTGAGGTATGACCGCGCCTTAACATAGAACACGTAACAAAGAACACTTCTGAATGATTCTGCTGTTACGACACTTTTTGTAGATACTAATATGTTCTGCAAAGTCGTAAGTAAATTAATTAATTCTCTCATCAATATTTTTCGCAGCGCGCGCGATGTAATGAATATTTTAGGTATTGTTTTACACCTTGGGTTACATTAATGGAGTTTTAAGTAAGTAAGGATTCCTAATTTTTTGAAAATATAATATTGCCTATGTCACCAGGCAATAGTGTAGCTTCCCAACAGTGAAAGATTTTTTTAAATCGGTTCAGTAGTTTCGGAGCCTATTCAATGCAAACAAACAAACAATCAACTATTTCCTCTTTATAATATTAGTATCCATACCCATATCGTAGCTCCGTAAGTGCTACAGCTCTGCAAGCACTCAAAAAGGCTCACTCTAGTCTCTTAAGTAAACAATTTAGTCATAAATAATTCAAGTAGGAATTAGTTTGAGCTTAGCTTTCTACTTTATGCGATAGTGCACCTTAAGTTCTTGGTCAAACATAAAATGTTATTATTTTTCGCAGCAAAGCGTAAATAATGAGACGTTTATATCGCTGCGTGGGCTATTCTTAATGTTTCTGTACTGGCAAATTGTAATACAATATTTAAAAAATAATTTTGGAATTCGAAAATGAAAAAAAAAGCTGCCAAGTGCGAGTTGGACTAGCCCATGAAGGATTCCGTAGCAGAAAGATACATAGTATAAAAGTTCTTCAGTTTCTTCCAATAATACGATTTATGACGTATTAGAAAAAAAAAACCTACTAGATCTCGTGGCATCGTAATGTACATCACATATTTTTTTTATAATTCGCTTATTTTAGAAGTTACAGTGGGGGGACACATTTTACCACTTTGGAAGTGTCTCTCGTGCAAACTATTAAGATTAGAAAAAAATTATATAAGAAACCTTAATATCATTTTTGAAGACCTATCCATAGATTTTTGAGTTTCAGTTCTACGAATGGGGAACTTCGAAAATTTATTTTTCGTTTTCTATTTTTGTATGAAAATCTTAATGCGATTCACAGAATACATCTTCTTACCAAGTTTCAACAGTATAGTACTGACACGAGAGTGGGTCAGGGATTGGAAATAATACTCCGCTTAAAGGAACGAGTCTTTACTCTCGTTCACTTTTCTGAACTTGCACTTCGCCGGTCTGCCGCTATTCCTCTTGTGGGCGGCGGTACCTTTAACGCGTCACACCGCACCGAACACTAAGTCTCTTCTATCTTCTTCTTCCTTTACAGTTTCGAGTCAGAACTAGAACTGCCGTTGGCCACGCTTAGTACGGATAATATACCTTCGGATCTGTTCTATTTTCAAAATGATTCTCCCAACTTTAAATCAAAATTGTACTGGAAATTTCTTTTAACTATTTTTATCCTGCTTACACATTTTCCATCCTGTTTACTCTGTTCGATTTGCTCTTGAACTTACTAGAAATTTCCATGAACTTTACTAAACCCAAGAAATTCCATACACTGGTAGGTGTATCGAACCCGGGTCTACAGCGTCTAAAGTAAACACTTTTCAGTACCGCTGACGGTGCTGTTGAAATTATCAATGTGTTGAAGTTTGACAACTCTCGCCATGTACGTCGAAGCGTTGCTACGCGACAGTTCTTTGAGTTTTGGAGAAAAGTGGCTATGACCGCGGACGGACACACAGACAGACATGACGAATCTATAAGGGTTCCGTTTTTGCCATTCGGCTACGGAACTCATTGCCATTCTAACATGTGTTGGAGGAGAGTAGCGCAGGACCTACGAGTAACGTCGTGTAGATCTTCTTGTGGCGTTGTGACGTTTTGGGTAAATTAAGTCAGATTGTCATTTGTTTTTATGCCGTCATTTTGAAAATTGTGCAGCGGCTGTGCAATCAATGTAACTTGAGCAAATATTCGTGTTATATATTATGATGTTTCCAGAGACGGTATATTATGATGATGAAACTCCGAATCGAACCCGGGATCTCTATAATGTATCTACAACATTAAGACTGATTTAAAAATTTCATGTCAGTAAATTCGTATTGTATTAGGTATGAAGTAGCTAGCAGCAGAAACCGCTGCTTGTAATATGGTGCTGGAAAATTATAAAAAATATTACGGAAAACATTCACTGGCTGTATATAATATTATCGCTGGTGATGAAAACTGGCCTTTGAACCTGAAAGAAAAAGCCAGTTGGCGGAATGGTTTCTTGTTTTTGAAGAAAGTTAAGAAAAGATTACTAACAAAACGATTGCTTCTTCTTTTCGGACACAAATCCATAAGCGTCGTATATTTTAGTTATTTCCAAACTGTTATGTCCTACGCTATATTTCTGGGAGAACACGTTGCTGATATTCAAACGATTTTTGTGCTGTAGAAAAGAGCTGTTCGAGCAATCTACAATCAATCCAGTTGCCATTCATTAAGAGATAAATTGAGAGAGATCAACATATTAACAGTACCTTGTCAATACATATTTGAAAACCTAATATTTGTGCATAAAAATATAGATCGTTTTAAAAACAACTGTGACATTCATAACTGCAACACTAGAAATACACATGATTATGCTCTGATTCACACAAGGCTAACGAAAATATACAAATCATTCAGTGGACAACGTGTCCGTCTTTATAATAAAAACCCTGAAGAAATTTGCAATCTACAATTAAAAATATTTGTTAAACAGAAACTTTAAAAAAAAACTTATTATACAATTAAAAATTAAATAACAGATAAAAGTGCATGGGTTAATCCCAATGTAAATAATTTTAAAGTCTGCTTACTATTTTAATTTATAAGCAGTAGGTATGTAGTAAGTATAACTATTATTTGTATATTTTCTTGTGACTTCAAAAAGTGATGCAGTTATCTTATTTTAAGAGATAAACTATTTGAATTTGAAGAATAATATCTGGCATTATTTATAAGAATTCAGAAACTTAAAGGACACCTAAGTTAAGTAAAGTTAAGTTAAGCTAAGTTACACCCAAGTACCTAACTAGTTTTAACCAGAAATTTCACAATAGTCTAATATAATAGGTCTAGCTAGGTCAGCTGAACATATAAGCCCAAAAGATTATTTATTTTATTATTACGAATAGTTTTATTATATTTTATTATTTCAAAGCTAGAAACATGCTCTCCTGTCCTTATTTCCAACTGCTGGCACTCGTTACAATGTGTGGCAGTGGATCCATAACTGTACCTTACTCATTTCATATAGCTTTTTTTTTAATGAAAATCAGGGACGAGACGAGCAGGACCTTCAGCTGTTGGTAATTGATACGCCTTGTCCATTATAATGCAGTGCCGCTCAGGATTATTGAAAAACATAAAAATTCTGAGAAGCACTTCAACTGCGCTTGTCTCCTTGAGACATAAGATGTCAAGTCTCATTTGCACAGTAATTTCACTAGCTACGGTGCCCTTCAGACCGAAAGACAGTAATGCTTACACATTACCTCATCATGGCAGAAATAGCCGCCTTTGTGGTACCCATAATATAGCCGGTGCAAAGGAGCCTCCCACTGCATCCCTAGATCAAGGAGGACCACAGGACGAAATCTGCATGTACTTCACACACATGCGCATTGCGTTTTACAGCCGGTCACACTGTAAAAGCTATTGAGAGGCAACTCGATCTTTGATTTAAGTTCCAAGCTCGAACAGCAAAACAAGTGTATGGCGCCTATTTCTGCCGTGAAGCAGTAATGTGTAAACATTATTGTGTTTCGGTCTGAAGGGCGCCGTACTGGGCAAATGAGACTTAACATCTTGCCTCAAGGCTACGAACACAATATTTGTAGTGCTGCTCAGAATATTTAGGTTTTTCAAGAATCAGGAGTAGCTCTGCATTGTAATGGGCAAGTCGTATCGGTTACCATCAACTGAACGTCCTGCTCGTCTCGTTTCATAAAAAAAAATACCTACGTAGTTGCAGAAGCCTCAAGTGCACATGTTCACGTGTTTTGATAAATTACAGTTTATGAGGGTCTCGCATATGGGCTACAAAATACAGTGTTAGTACGTAGGGCTATCAGCTGTGTGTAGTTTGACCGGCTCGCCTTGATCTTGTTACTTATTTATTTTCTTTTTTGGCCATGAAATCTTAAACCTTCCGAAGTCCATGTGCGCGCTACCGCTACGACTATAACTTAGCCGCGCGTGGTTCGTGGGAACTAATGATGTTAAATGTCAGCGAGGTGAAGACTGCGACGGCTGACGTCACAAGGACGTGTCATGGCAGGTAGGCAGTGCGGAGCCGACGCCACCATTACCTCTTGAGCAGTGTGCCGCCGCGGACTGCACACCCAGGAGTCAGCACGATGATTCTTCAGAGCTGTGTGATAGTGTTAGTGTCTAACCTGCTACTTTGCTGCGCTGGCGCACGAAACGTTGTTAGCGGTATGTTATGTATAAATTTGTATATTATTAGCTATGTCATCAACACTTAATCTTTATTAATTACATTTTCAGATATTAATAAGATTATCATATACTTGTGTTGTATTTCGATAAATAATTAAAAACATTATAAGTGAAGCTGAATATTTAGCTTAAACACAAACCAATACTTTGTTTAGATTCAAATTCATAGTTTGGTGACAGTTTTACAATCGATTTATGGATTGTAAAACTGTGGTTTGGCCGAGCCATTAACAGCAAAATTGACAAGAAAAAACGATTAAATAAAATATGATTATTTATTCAAACAAAACAAATCTTATAACTATATTTACAATACTATGACTACATAAAATTAAAACTATCATTACGTGGAAGGATACCAAGAATACTGGCAGCATTTCCGCGTTGGATAGCTGGCTGATCCGTTGACCGAGATAGCTGCCATTGCGTCAACTTATTTTTATTAATATTATTTTCTTATTTTTGATAATTGACATTTCGTTTATCATGCCTACCTATGTACCTACTTTTACGGGTCTTCATCCGTTCACTTACCTTAAGCCCAGTTCTTCTAATTTCCTCATAGATGTCAACCATCTTATACGAAATAAGATCCACATATTCCGTTATACTTTTCGGAGTATCCAGTGGACAGGCTGAGAGTAAATCAGCTGGCAATCTCAATTCCCTTCCAAAATTGACGTACGCAGGAGTCACCGTAGTCGTCTCGTGTATTGCGGCTCTATATGACATGAGAAACAGTGGAATGTACTCATCATGTTAATATTATATTATTTGTAAAAGTATTCTCCTTTTTCCTAATGAAGTAGTAGTTTATTTCAAGAGGTACTTAAAACATGGAACAGCTCTTAGCTTTACAAGCTACAAGAAAGTTCGTTTTCAAACCCTTATAGAAAAAGTGCTTTGTTTAAATAAAAAAACAGAAATACATAAATAATAAAATCAGTTTTTTAAAATAAATAATATTATATTTTTAAGAATGAATAAATATCTATCAAGTTCACACATACTGCAAAGTATTTGAAACATTCAGAAATAAACTGCAATAATATGATCTATTATAATATCATGTTAAGAGAAAATGACGTTGACTGGTGTAGACATCGGTTACCGTAAGCGTTGCTACTTAACGTTCGTCAAGGCTAATAGTTTGTTCAACGACGCATTTAATGGATTGGTAACACTGAAAATGTGTAGAACTGGCCAGTTAGAAACATTGCTAATGAAAACTTTTTTTGAATTTCAATTTTAGAACTCTTTTGTAACCTAATGTAGTATATTGCATTCATTAGTCACTTAGACTTTCGTTGTGGGCTTACTCAACAACAAAGCTATCATAGGCTGCGATTTTTAATGAAGCCCCATCTCGTCCCTCTATTTACAATCGGTTTAACGAGTTTAAGCGTGGATGTAGCAATCTCAATGATGATCCGCGTGAGGGACGTCCTTTAACAGCGACTACTGAAGATAACATCAGCGCTGTGCGACGCGTGATAGAGGAAGATAAGAGAGTGACCTATCAGCAGATACGGGCAAGCCTAGGCATTGGTATGAGCCAAGTTCAAAAAATATTACACGAACATTAGGCGTCAGGAAGCTTTGTACCAGATGGATTCCCCATACTTTAACCGACGACCAGAAACACCTTCGCATGGACTGGTGTCGCCAAATGTTAGATATGTTCAACGGCGGTAACTCAAATGCTGTATTTGACATCGTCACAGGTGATGAAAGCAGAATATATTGCTACGAACCCGAAACCAAAAGAGAAACAGCTCAGTGGGTGTTTCCTTTCGAGGATCGGCCAACTAAGGTAAAGAGAGGAAGAAATTTCGCGACAGTTGTGCTAGAAGATTGAAGGACAGTTACTGCAGATTGGTATGTCAATCACTGTTTGCCTGTTGTCTTGGAAAAAATTCGACAGCAGCGCCCTCGAAGCAGGATCCTCCTTCACCGCGACAATGCTTCAGCGAACTCCGCAAAACGGACTGTTGAATATTTGACTACGGCAGGTGTCGAGATATGAGTCATCCGAAATACAGTCCTGACCTGGCGCCCTGAGACTTTTATTTATTCCCAAGAACTAAAGATTAAATTCGAGGTATTCGCTTTACGAGCCCTGAAGATGCGGTGAAAGCGTACGAAAATGCCATAGTAGAGACACCTAAGGAAGAATAAGCCCACTGCTTTTCGCAGTGGTTCGATCGAATGCGACGATGTGTAGAGTGGAACAAAGATTACTTCGAGAAACAATAAAAGTGTTGGCAACTTTCTACATTAAGCCATTTTTCATTTTCTAAACATTTTCAGTGTTACCTAGGTATAAACAGTAAATAAAGAAAGACCGAGGTGTGACCCAGGAATGCGGGAAGACACTTCAATAAATTTGGAGGTATAACCTTTTAGAGCCACGGCTTGACTACGGTTGGCCACATAAGAACACAAATATCGAACTAGATCGCTGTGTATACAGAATTCTAATAGCTTGTTAATAAGCCTCTCATGGCTTATTTTATCAAATGCATAAGAGAAGTCGACACCTGCGTCCTTCCGTCCGTCGTACACAGCGTCCACCTAATAACCAGCTTCCAGAGAAGTAAGAAGATAATCGGTAATCGTGAATAATGAATAATAATTTCGTTATATACCTACGATTACGTAGGATATAGCTTAGATTGGTAGATTGGCTTACAAAGGAGTTGTTCCAAAATAGGCCATCAAATCCATGTCTTTGTAAGCTTACCAGACATAGCATCAGATTACGCAAAAAAACTTCGACTACTATTTGTTTGATATTTATCCTGTACTTTGTCGTGTTCAAGTTCAATCATTGAATAATTGTTGTTGGCAATACAGCTGTTGTACAACAATATTATACATACAAAGAGGATGTAAATACTACGTAATAGTTATATAGATATGTCAATTGTCAGCCTCATACCGGTTAGACGTGACACGAAAAAATGTCATACACATGATTAACGCCATATTTAAATCACTGCAAATGTCGCCTTGATTTATTATTTATTACAATATTTCAAAAAAAAAGTAACACTGTTTATTTTAGTGGAATTTCGAGTGATTTATATTCAATTATAAGCTGGTCTTTCCAACGCCCGGCCTACAAATGACGTCTTTGCGTCTCGGCGTGACGTCTGGCATTCCACAACCACGCGTTTTGCGTGGAATCAATTACCGGCTGCTGTTTTCTCGAACCGATACGATATAATAAGAATAAATGTCTCTTTCCAAACTAACTCATTTCCAAACTTATGGCGTCATGCTATTATCCGTCCTGTGCCAAAAAAAGACAACCCCGATGACTTTAAAGACCTCCGACCCGTTAGTGTTCTTCCTTGTCCTTCTAAAATAATTGAAAAAATTGTTTATAAGCAATTAATATATTATTTAGAAACTTATAAAATTTTACCAGAACATCAATCCGGGTTCAGAAAGAAAAGAGGTACCATGACTGCACTCTTAGACGTAGTTGACAACATTCTAGCAGCTCAGGATGTGGGTAAAGTAACCATTTTAGTATTGCTTGATTAATCTCGTGCTTTTGACACCTTAAATTTAACTCTATTACTATCAAAATTAGCCTACTATGGACTCAGTGAAAATGCTATACAATGGTTTCATAGTTACCTCAGTCATAGAGCTCAGAAAGTTGTAACCGCAGAAGAAGATGGTAAAGTTCGCTATTCAGAGTGTAGTAACATGAAAAGAGGAGTTCCACAGGGCTCTATATTAGGCCCTCTTTTATTTATTTTGTATAGTGCGGACATATTGCAAAATATAAAGCACTGAAAGTATCAAATGTATGCAGATGACATTCAACTATTTTTATCTTTCAATCCTCACGACATAGTTGATGCAATCAATTTAATTAATTCAGATTTAAACGAAATTTACAAATGGTCAGAGAAAAACTCATTAATTCTCAACCCAGCTAAAACAAAATATATGATTTTCGGTACACAGAATGGTATAAATACAATTGAGCGATACAATCTTGATATAAAAATAAATAATTATAAAATTTAACGTGTGCATGAAGCAAGAAATTTAGGACTGATAATGGATGAAAGTCTGCGATTCGAAAAATATATAAACTTGAAAATTTCAATTTGTTTTTATCGTCTTAAAGTGTTTTATAAATTAAGACAATACTTAAATTTAGAAACACGCATACGTATGTGTGATGCTCTCGTCCTTTCTAAATTTAATTATATGGACACCGTTTATGGCCCACGACTACTGAGTAAAACTAAAAATGCCATACAGCGAGTGCAGAATGCGTGCGCTAGAGTTTGTTGAAATATTCCTCCCCGTAGTCACGTTACACCATATCTCAAAGAGGCAAAAGTACTCAAGATGGACGGAAGAAGGCATTTACACCTTGCTGTGTTACTCTTTGGCATGCTTGGAAAACACCAGCATACTTATATCAAAAGTTAGAATGGCTTGGACAGCATAAAGCTTTGAATATGGATACGAGGTCAGCTTTTCGTATATTAGCTATTCCTAGCCACTGCTGCGTTTCGGGGAAGTTTAAGATATCAAGCCACCAAGTGCTGGAATGATTTGCCACCTCCACTTCAACTAAGTAATACAATTCAAAATTTCAAAATAAAAACTAAAAATTACCTACTTAATGATATTTATAAACCTGTTTAACTGCTTGTACCTCTTTTAAATTTAATATTATAATATTAACATTTATAGTAACCATAATATATATTAAAACTTATTTATTATTAATAACCTCATTTTTTATGATTTTTCCGTCGTTAAGATTTAAATGATCTTCTTTTAACGTTCAATTTTTTTTTTATTTATATATGTATTTTTTTTAAGAGTTAAATTCAAAAATTAGATCTATACTGCATTTATTAATTTATATTCATAGACTTATATTCATAATTATAATTTAATAATTACTAGTCGCTGCTACTCCCAGACTCAATAATGTTGGGGCTACTGAAAACCAGTGCTACATTGGCACCACGCCATTGCAGCTTTTTACTGAGTTAGCTCCATTTGGTGACATTCACTGCCGCACAGTACCTTTTTCGTTTTAAGCTATAAATTATATTATTTAATTTGTTTCAAGAAATTATTACTTATTTTGGTTTGTATCATTTTAATAATTGTGTGGTGGTGGTTTTTGTTATCAATAAATTTTTATTCTATTCTATTCTATATAGGAGGAACCTTCAAGAAAAGAGCATACTCCCACCGTAAAGTCCGGCAACGCATCTTTTGACACCTGTTGTTGAGGATTTCCATGGGCGGTTGCCACACGACACGCCATTCCGTAAGCCTCTTACATAGAAAAAAAAACAAGAACGTGGCCCGGGGCCCCTAGTATTCTGAAAGAACTGCTTTAGGTGTTTTCCTACAAACCTATTTTTGGTATATATAAACACGGTTATGTTAGGTTCAATATCCTCAATTTTTTTTGAAAAGGAGGTTTGCAGCTTTCTGTTGTCTGACGTCCACTGCTGGACAAAGGCCTCCCCAATGATCGCCATGAAGATCGGTCCTGCGCTGCCCTCATCCAACCTATTTTGGCGATCTTGACCAAATCGTCCATCTTGTGGGGAGCCCTGCCAACACTTCGTCTTCTGGTACGTGGTCGAAATTCGAGGACCTTACTGCACCTACGGCTGTCCGTCGAGCTATGTGCCTTGTCTACTGCCACTTCAGTTTCGCAACCGGGCTATGTCAGTGACTTTGGTTCTCCTGCGGATCTCCTCATTTCTGATTCGATCTCGCTGGGAAACTCCCAGCATAGCCATTTGACCTTCCTCACAAGGTTAATTTCAAATCACAATCAATATCACTATCAATAACCAACAAAAAAAAATTAAATTTGAATGCAGCAACTTACAAACTAATTTGTTATTAAGTATTACAGCTATTATAAAATAATTATTCATAAAATAGAGTGACCGTTAAGTTTCTTGTATGTTCTTCTCACGAGTTCTACTGTACTGTTCAGTACATTTAAAGTACAGTAATTCAATAGTTTATATTAAATACTAGCTGACCCAGCAAACGTTGTATTGCCATCATAGTTAACAACTGTAGTTAATCTACCAACTATAGGTAACTAAAATTAAGTTTGGTTTTTAGCTCCTGAGAAAGAAAGATACAAAGATTCTAATAAGTTATTCATTTTAAACTATTCATTCAATTCGATTTCTGAACGACGGGGGACACATCAAAGGAATAACAATACTTTTGTTTTTATTTAATTCCGAACATTTTCATATTTATTCACCTTTTAAACCTTCTCTGGACTTCCACAAATAATTCAAGACCAAAATTAGCCAAATCGGTCCAGCCTCTATCGAGTTTTAGCGAGACTAACGAACAGCAATTCATTTATATATATATAGATGATAATAAAGTTTATTTGACTTGTCTAATATAGCGCCTTCTCAGTGATTATTTTGTGAGCAAATATAAAAAACTATGTATGCAAGTGTTATTGTGATTTTTATTTTTAAGTAATTTAATTATAAAATACTCATGTAGGTTCTTATTGTACCTTGACCTTATTAATTTGTACCTTATTTTTCTGAAATAAAAATACAGAAATATGTAACTTGTGACGAATTTAATTTGAAAACTTGGTTGTTTTGAAAAAATTATGAGTATGAAATTTGAAGTTGAAGTTGGTTCCTAAAATTTTCTGACGTTTCCGTCATTCGTTATTTTTTTTTTTTTGGTTTCATCGTTTGTTTCTTGGTTTCTTCGTTGTTAACCCTTTGCCTGTACTAATAATGATTAGGACAGGCAAAGGGTTCAAGCCCATACAGCCGTTTTCGTTATTTAATAATTAATTGTCAATGCCATCTTTGCAAAATTTTAAAAATAATTGTTCTTTCTAAAAACGTAGAATACGTGCTATTCTACGCACGAGAAATCATTTTAATAATTTTTGCTTCGTTAGGCTAAAGAAGTATGACTTCTTGCGTGCATACATAAGTACACACACATATTTTTTCTATGTAGACATATATTATGAAAAAATAGAAGGTTTAAGCAGGTATCTTTTCATGTGCATTTATATTTTTAATATCTTGAGGTAAAGCGAGAACAGATACCGTTGGAGTATGTCTGAATCAGTAATATTTTTTTATATCCTCATAAAAAATAAGTTCTTAGAAAAGATAAGCAATAAAACATTTTCTATTACATAAATTAATAATTATAATCATTGCAGTAAACAAGATTTTTTAATAGACAAGCTTAAAGATGATAAATTTTTAAGAGGAAACAGCTTTAAACAGAAATATATCAACCTGTTTTAAAACAACTTACATTAAACGTCTAAGCAAAACTTGTTTGTCAAAAAGCAATAAGAGGGCCATTTTAACAAAGGTCCAGTTAATAATAGAATCTAAGATTAAGGATTGGTCTCCGCTGCGCTCCAACTAGTTACCGCACTAACTAAGAACAATAGCTTTTTTATTACGGCAGCTATTAGATACTTTTGTGCGTGGCATCTTGACACACAATAGCATCTTTCAAATTTTGTAACTTAAGCTTCGTGTTATTTTTCATTGTTATTAATAAAATACAAAATAATTGCTGATGATGTGATCTCAGTGTCTTTCTTATTTCTTGTAGTATTATTCTACAAAGTTTTACTACGCAACCCGGCATTTTCGTGTCAATTATCAGCAAAGTTTAACAGAACATGTGGCACGTCAACGTCACATTTTGTTCGAGACTGGCTCGAGTACTCCTTGGGCGTTGTATTAGTTGCCGCACTTTGCGATTACGAATGCGGTATCTATTTGGCACGCAGCGGAGACCAAACCTCAATCTCAGAATAGAGTCATATAAAATGTTACCCAGAATATTATGACGGGCGTTATGTTTTATGAATTAATAAGGTTGGTTAACTGATGTTATAATTAATATATAAATAATATAATTAATAAACCACGCATAAACCTACACAGGTTTCTGTGGTGCATCTTAGTCTTAAGTTTTCACTGTACTATTTTTTTTAATATGTAGGTATACTAAAAAAAAAATAAGGCTTAAGATCGTTTTTTTTAAGGAAAAAGAGGTCAAATGAGCTGACATTCGGCTCACAATCGAGCAAATCACAATAGCGTTGCCGACCATAACGTATAATAAAATGTACTCTGGGTGCCGACCTTACAAAGCGTCGAATTCATAATTTATGAATGTTCATATGAATTCTAAAACGGAAAGCAAGTCATTAGAACATCGAGGGCGAATTACGAACCGGTCAAGGGTTCTAATTATATTAATTAATCTATTAAATCTTAGAAAAAAAGTAAGCAAGGTCTTACTTTATTACTTACTAGCTTAATCCCGCGACTTCTTGGGCGTACAAAAGTTACTTTGGGCAACAATTTTAATTTTTTAATATACTCAATTTGAAAATAAGACTAGAAACTGCTGTGGTTAATACATTTTATAAGCTACCAACTATAGGAATTTCATCCCCTTTTGTCGTCCCCACACAGGTCTAATTTTAAAAATGCTAGAAGAAATCTTTATTTATTTCTTATCAAGTTCCTAAATACAAATTTTCATGATGTTTTCTTCGATAATGACGAACTTTCATACAAATTTCCACCCCCTATTTCAACCCCGCCAAACCTTTTATCCACGATAAAAGGTAACTTATGTCCTTGCGTAAGCTCTTGTGTATCTCTAAACTAAATTTCATAAAAATCGTTTGAGTGGTATAGGCGTGACAGCGTAACAAACAAACTTACATTCACGTTTATAATATTAGTAAGGATATTAGTGGGAAAAAACTAACGTTTTTATATTCCCTAAACACACACACAGAAGTAAACATAATTTTCCTGCTTTACTTCAAGCAGGTTATGAAATTAAAAGTTTTTTGCTATTTTGCCTAACTTTACTAACATTTTAATGAGGTATTGTGAGGTTGTAATCTCTGGATCTAGAAAACAGATTTCGAAAATTCTGTTACCGATAGAAAGCCATATTATTTATTTTTGTCATTTGCTATATATTAACCCGAAATATGAAAAAAACTTTTTGTTAGCAGTCGGATTTACGGCGGAGAAAAACGGTCGGACGTTTACTTTCGAACGCTGCTTTAACGATGAGAGACATATAGGTACGATTGTTTTGCATTGGAAAACTAATTAAATGCGGGTGATGTCACGTGTAACAGCTAGTATAATATAAAATAATTGTTGAATGAAATGAAAATTTAAGTAAAGACTTAAAGAAAAAAAGCAAAAGAGAGTGAAAACACGCTGATAAGCATAACAGTGACGAGCTGCACGGACTTAATTTTGAGAAAATGGTGTCTATTAATGGTGTTATAAGTAATTAACAAATTTGTATAAAAAATATGGATCAGACTAGAATTTTTTTCATAGAATGATAATATGGCATTAAACATAATATTTTTGTAGAAAAAGAAAAAAGAATAAAGAAATAGAAAAAAGAATAAAGGTACTTAATATTATTTTGTTAAATTCTGATTCCACGATTTAATGACAGTATTTAATAGTTATATATATATATATATATATATATATATATATATATATATATATATATATATATATGTATGATAAAGTACACAAATGAATATAAATAAAAGATTTTTGTTACTGTACACAAAAAAATATGTTCTCAATGAAAGTCAACAATATAATTTTTATCTTTATTAATATGAAAATACTTATTAAGTAAAAATTAACATGAAAAGGGTTTTTTAGAAGTGGGAGAGTCACGCTGCAGTCTTATGACGTCAGCATAATCGGGTAAGACTCGTCCGTGTTAATTACCACATTCGCACAGAATACCGGCGTGACGTAGCGGCCTAGTGTCGCTATGTTTCGCATAGGTTAGTGTCGAGGACCGGAGCCCTTCCCCCCCCCCCCTTTCCAGAAAATATGACAGCGGTTCACAAAGAGTTTTACCTCCGGATCTACTAAGAGTCAGAGAAGCAATATATGATACACCTTGTTTGGCCTCTCGTTTACTTTTCTTTAGGGTTGTCGGTCCACTGCCCGATCCGGATCACCGAAATTTCACGCTTGTTCACAGCCCTGCTCTTTATGTTTCTGTCGTGAATGACATCATGTTTTACATCCCACTTGACAGATTTGCTTTTCTCAGGAAGATTCAGATGCCGCTGCTGACTCTGTAGTTGATTGGCAGAACGACGTGAGACTTGCACATTTTCTGTCAGGAATTCGTGCGTTCTAATTACTCGCTAAGACCGTTCAAGAAAATTCCAGCACTGCTCAGGGATGCTATCTCGTCTTATGGTCATGGTTGCAGAGTGCATCAGTACAAAATTTTCTCATATCATCGACATGTACGATTATTTCTTTCATTGCCAATCATGACATCACCAACACACGCTGCTATGCTATCAACACGCTGTAACTTGCGTTCTGTCCAAACTTCTTAACGCAATAAGAACTGTCCTTCAATCGTTTGTGGATCGATGACTTCTATAGTCTAAATTCCCTGCTCTAAAACCAAAATTGATTTACAGTTACAGAGTACTACAGAATGCCCCCACTGTACGCTATGGACAACTACGAGGAGTGCCTGGCACATGAGTCCGGCCAGTACTGTGTCTTCGCTGCGGAAATCATCCCCGAACCGGGCAATGACGTCATCGATTTGATAACGGTGAGAGGATAACGGGTGGCGGGTTGTCTAGGTCAGTTAGGATATCATCCTCACCATCTGGATGTGTGGCGGTCCTCCACAGTGCGGTTGACAAGGAGCTTTCTTCCACGTACTACAAAGCTGTGGAATGAACTTCCTTGTGCGGTGTTTCCGGGACGATACGACATGGGTACCTTCAAAAAAAGCGCGTATACCTTCCTTAAAGGCCGGCAACGCTCTGGTGTTGCAAGAGATTGTGGGTGGCGGTGTTCACTTAACAACAGGTGACCGGTACGCTCGCTTGTCCTCCTATTCCTTAAAAAAAAACCAAGATGGATGGTTAGGGGGCCGGCTGGTACTATGCTGGACGGGTGGTCTGGTGATCAACTGGTTGGAACTGGATGAACTCTGGGTAGGTGAGCATATAGTCGGGGGCAAGAGGGATGGTTAGGAAGCCGGTTGGTAATGTGTTGGCTGGAAGCTTGATGGTCGGGAAGTTGGATGGCTTGGAGGAAGTTGGTTGGTAATTCGGCTCTGTGGAAGTTATTTGGTGGTGGTCAGATGGTGGAGGGGCGATAGGCGAGATGGCTGTGTGATCAGGTAGCTGGTTGATGAAGGGGTCATGAATTCGGTGACTAGAAGGCCCGGTGGTCGAGCAGTTAGATGGTGATGAGGCTGGATGGTTTGGTGGCGTGGTGACCAGATAATCAGGTCACGTGTTTGTCTGATGGTAGTGAAGGAGTAGGATTAGCGAAATGACACGATAGTGGGTGATGAGGTAGCCAGATGGCGCACTCCAATATTATGCTTTCATCATCATCAGCTGGAAGACGTCCACTGCTGGACAAAGGCCTCCGCCAAAGATTTCCACAACGATCGGTCCTGCACTGCCCTAATCCAACGTATTCCGGTGATCTTGACCAGATCGTCGGTCCATCTTGTGGGTTGGTGCCTACCAACACTTCGTCTTCCGGTACGTGGTCGCCATTCGAGGAATTTACTGCCCCAACGGCCATCTGTCCGCCGACATTTTATGCTTTATCTTAATTTAATAATGACACAACTACCTTTTGAATTAATTTTTATTTTCAGGAATCTTCACGAAACAGAATGATACAATTTAACCACTCACGCATAGAACGAGGATTATGTGTGACGAGAACTTGCAAGAGACACATCAACGAGATGTCGGTTGTAGCGGTACTTGAGGCGTGCCTCAACCAAACAATACACCATGAATATGGAGTCCAGATAAAAGTTACGAACGTCTATTACTGTCATAGTTCGGACATAACTACCGAGGTGGAGGTGGACGTCGACGATTGGCTGTTTGGAGGCGCAGTATTCCTTATAATTCTATTAAATGCTTTTGGAACATTTTACGATTTCAATTTGCAATCAAAAACAAAAGCCATCGGTAAGATATTTTATTATTTTTCTATACATTTATAAGCTGACAAGTTCTAACAATACCGTGGGAGGCTCCTTTGCACAGAAGGCCGGCTAGATTATAGGCACCAAAACGGCGCCTTTTTCTGCCTTGAAGCACTAATGTGTAAACATTATTGTGTTTCGGTCTGAAGGGCGCCGTAGCTAGTGAAATTACTGGGTCAATGAGACTTAACTTCTTATATCTTAAGGTGACGAGCGCAATTGTAGTGCCGCTCAGAAATTTTAGGTTTTTCAAAAAGCCTGAGCGGCACTGCATTGGAATAGGCAGGGCGAATCAATAACAATCAGCTGAACATCCTGCTCGTCTTGTCCCTTATTTTCATATTTAAAAAAAAAAACAATGTGCACACGCAAACATGTGCCGTCGCAATCGTGTGCAAAACAACAGCCTTATAAATTAAAACCAATAAATTAGAAAATTATAGTTTGTTCTGTATTTTTTTTTATGGAAAAAGGAGGGCAAACGAGCATACCTGGTGTTAAGTGTGGTCACCTGGTTTAAGTTTAAGTGTTTTTTATGCTTTTTACACGAGTTTTATTAGCTTCACCTGTATGTATGTTTGTAACCGACTCATTTGGGCGCGATTTTGACCCACTTTAAACGGCCAGTTTTCGTACAAACTTCGTAGATTTAACGAGGTCCGATGACAATACATTAATTTGATAAAATTATTCCATTTTTCAATTTGCAAAATAATATTTTTGCTATCCAAATGACTTGAGTTTTATTTAGTGTTAATTCCGCCAATATTTGTCTTTAAACAATTCGACACGTGTTTCGCCTCTACACGAGGCATCCTCAAGACATCTCGCCAAAATCTGGCAAGAGACAAGACGCAACAAAATATTTTTTCTAATTTATATAATTTTCATCTATAGTTTTTAGTTCGGTTTTCTATAAAAAGCGTTCAGGCAACTAAAGTCACAACTACTTCATCACTACATATTATAAAACAATATCCACCGTCGCGTCTGTCTGTCTGTCTATCTTCACGTTATTTCTCCAATCAATAGCGTGGATCTTGAGGAAAGTCTTAAGTATTTCATTTGTTAAGTTTTTGTTTTCATTTTTTTACTAACGATATTTGTTGGACATGTCGAAAAGAATAAGCCGTCTGGGAGCTTTGAGCGAAAACGCTGTTCTTAAAACCCTTTGAGACATAACAAAATAATGTATGGTGGAATTGTGTATCTTATATAGGGCTATAGAAGTCTGGGAAGGCATATGTCTATCTCTTAAAGATAACATTCTATATCCATTTTAATATTTTCAAAATTGGCAATTATATAGCGGTAATGTAAAAGCCGTTTGCAGAAATACAATATTAATCCTTATCATTAACTATTGGGAGGACAGCGTCTAAAAAAAAAATTACTGAAGTAGGCGTTATTTTGCGGAAATCCATTATTAGTTTCGCCTCTACACGAGCCATCCTCAGGACGTGTTGTCTCGCCAAAATCAGGTCCTTCAGTCTTGTGCCATTTATATATATTTGAATCATTTATTCTGATAATGTTTTTTAGGTAATCCTTACATACTCAGTTTCTCGATTTTCCAAAGTTGGAACAGGCTGACAGTAAGCGAACATAAGGACAGCAGATTTACCAAGTTTAAAGCAGTGCATGCAATAAGGTTATATGCATTTATTTATAGGATCATTTAGAACAATGGCATAACGGGAAAGGAGAAAATAATTCTAAAGAAAAGGAGAGAACGCTTGTTCACCTGTATACAGCTTGGTGAGGGTCGGTGACAGTTGGTGATGGTTTTTTGTGGTTCTTTGGGGCTGCTTGAAGAATACCTTCTTGCTACCGCTCGGCTGTGGTACCAACGTGAGTGATACTTTATTCAAAGTCAAAGTCAAAAAAACTTTATTAGGTTTAAACTAAGCGCTTTTGAATCGGCATTATAAATGCTTCTTCTAAATTACTGAATCTACCAAAAGCTACCAAAACCTTCGGAAAAAGTAGAGCTCGTAAGAAGAACAAACAAGAAACTCAACGGCCACTCTTTTCAATCAAATAGAGTATTTTACAATTAAATATACATAACAAATTAGTTTATAAGGTACTGCATCCAATTCAAAATTCAAATTCAAAATAGGATTCAAAAACACTCATTGAACGTCAAAACTACCACCCATTCAAAAGCCTCAGACCTGAGAAGAAGGGGAGCAAGAAACTCAGCGGGCTTTTTTTATATTTAAAAATAATGATAACAATGTGATATCGTACAATAAATATTTATAATTAATGAGCCTGAAGGTGTTCGCTGTATTCCCAGTCCGTGGTGTCATTAAGAAAATCGTTTATGCTATTAGTAACCTTTCCCACACAAACGTTTTTTAACAATTCTTTTAAATTTCGTAACACATTTGTTTTGTACATTTTCTGGGATCATTTTGTAGAAGCATTGCATCGCCAAACAAAAGACTTACTAACACGACCCAACCGAGTAGTAGGCATAACAAGTCCTCTAATATATGAATCGTGTTTAAATAATATCGAATATTTCATAAAAAGTAATAAAGAATAAACTGTATAAATATAAGTTATCGTATATTGGATGCATCAACCTTTAGAGCTTGAATTCATTGTTTATGTAAGGATGCTTTGTAAGCATGATGGTCGTGATTACTGTCACAATTCTTAATCGTATCTAACAAATACAATTAACTATAACTATAACATTATACTTAATAATGACGCTATGTCGTGATGTTCACAGAACAATTGCAATATTCTTCACGGTGCTACAACACGCTCTCTGGCTGACGGGCTGTGCCTTCATCGACAACACGAGAGACTTCGAACTGGTGAGCTCTCCCACCACAGCCAGCTGCCCATACTCAGGCCCGATATCCACCAAAGCGGAGAGGATACGAGAGGAGATAAGCGGTGATCAGTCAGGTTATTTCCACCAAAGCGGGGAGGAGATGTGAGCTGTGTATAGCGGAGATATGAGCTGTGAGAGCTCGAAATTAGTCATGTCGTTACAAAAGTTATATTTTAAATTAACTACTTAAGTAAGGGGAAATAGAGGTTTAAGAAACACAATTAATTCTTCAATAATTAAACTATCGAGGGAAACTTAGATTCTGGAAAGAAATCATATTAAATACACACGAGCGCAGGCGTCATCCGGTAGCCCGCCTACATATCCACTCTGCCGCGTCGCTTGATCGCTCAACACGATACAAAATTCTGTACAACAATGAGATATCTCCTCTCCTCTCTGCTTGATCCGTTTCCACCGAAGCTAAGCGGAGAGATGTGGAAATAACGAAATCTGACTGGTTATCAAAATACATCTCCTCTCTCTCCTCTCCGCTTTGGTGGATACCGGGCCTCATCGCTCACTCTTACACGAGGACAAAGGAAATTCAACTACGCTGCGCGTGTCCAATACGCGCAGTGTAGTTAGCGCTAGTTCGCGTGCTAAGCGATAATTTAGTCTGAGGTTTTGCATAAGAAATTATCATCTGCAGTAGTAATTACTCACATAAGACATTAAATCTTGAGTCTCAAGGTGTGAAGCTAAGTAAATACAATAAAAACTAAATACATGCTGACCTTCAGGATAACATAAAAGAGAACTGTTAAATAGACTTTAATATGATATACATATATATCTGTGATATCTATAATATACCAGCTGACCCAGCAAAACGTGTTTTTAAAAAAATAGATGACGATCGATTCTCAGACCTACCAAATATATCGTACTAAATTTATTGTATTCGATTGCCATCTTGCAACCCTATTGCGGATCTATGGATGTAACAGAATAATGTAAAAATGACGATTAAAAAACAGAGGTTCATCGTAGAGGGGTGAAAATTTGAAGATATGTGGATTTTTTACTGCTGAATGATAATAAAATAAAAATAAAACAAATTGTTAAAAAAATAAAACAAATGTATTTAGGGGTGGGTCGGTCACCCTTATCATTTAGGGGTATGAAAAATAGATGATGGCCGATTCTAAGACCTACCCCGTATGCACACAAAATTTCATACAAATCGATTCGGCAGTTTTGGAGGAGTTTGGTAACAAACACCGGGACACAAGAATTTTATATATTAGAAGACTAGCTGACCCGACAGACGTTCTGTCAATAAACGGTTCGAGAGATATGGTAAATGCGTGGGTGAGTGCGTGGGATCGTGACACGACAAACTATATATGTACAAATTCCTTGAGCTTCAACGAATCTATTACAAAAGGTTTCATTGAGATCGGTCGAATAGTTTTATAGATTATATGTTAGATGACATATACCATTTTTTCATAGAAGGTGACAAACGAGCAACATTCGGGTCATCTGATGGTATATGATCGCTGCGGCCCATACCTACTATCTTGAACAAGAAAAAAATTATGTACCAAAATTTATGACCGATGCGGGACTCGAACCCGTGACCTCCCACGTTCCGTCATATAAAAATAACAAATTGTTTAGATTTGGAAAGGCGACATCTGAAGTCAATTTCCTAATATTCAAATATTGGGGTTGAGTAGGTTATCAACTGTAAAATAGATCCTGTGGATAGAGCCACAACCTGAGAGTTGAACAAGACAAACCGAGATTTACGAACCATGCGTCACTCGAACGGTTGGCTCAGTTGGTTAGAGCGCTGGGACAAAACATCGCCATAATCGCCAAGCATCGTTCATAAACTTTGGTTACAAAATTTAATTTGTATAAAGTATTGCGTCAGAATGCGTCTTAAGAATTTATAATGAATTTTGATTGCTTAGCTCGACCACTTAATAATGCTAGTTGAATTGTTTCAGACATTTGATAGACCGTTTTTCCAAACTTTATACAGCGGTATGGCCTTCATACAATTACACTTCGTAATATCTGGATGTCTGCTAATGTACACCCTCAAAGTAGAAGCGGAACAACAGGCCGTGTCGTGGATGATGTTCCCGTCCGCGGTGGTCTCCCGGCTGGGCAGGTGAGATGATCCAGCAGCTTCAGTGCTTCTACTATCTGTTGTCTACCAGCTAGACTGTTGAGGTGTCCCAGGAGCAGCAGTGCTTAGTGTTTTACCAGAAAAGAGAGGCTCCTTTCCACAGGATGCCGGCTTGATTATGGATACCACAACGGGCCTTTTTCTGCCGTGAAGCAATAATGTGCAATCATTATTGTGTTTCGGTGTGAAGGGCGCCGTAGTTTGTGAAATTACTGGGCAAATGAGACTTAACATCTTGGAGCCTCTCTTTGCACAGGAAGCCGGCTAGATTATGTGTATAACAACGACGCCTTTTTCTACCTTGAAGCAGGAATGTGCAAGCATTATTGGTGTCTGATGGGCGCCGTAGTTAGTGAAATTACTGGGCAAATGAGACTTAACATCTTATGTTTCAAGGTGACGAGCGCAATTGTAACGCCGGTCAGAATTTTTGGATTTTTCAACAATTCTGAGCAGCGCTGCATAGTAATGGGCAGGGTGTATCAATTACCATCAGCTGAACGTCCTGCCCGAGTCTTCCTTTATTGTTATAAAAAAAGTATGAAACTACAATTTTGTACTGATATGGATATTGTTAAATATATCCAAAAGGTACACGACGTAGATGCGGTTAGGTAGGTTACTACTGACACATGATATAACAACTTGAAGTGTGATGGCGCTATCCTTTCCAGAATACTGCCGGCGGTTATAATGCTGGTCTGGTTCACGGGCACTTGGTTCCGGCACGTGGGCGGCGGGCCGCTTTGGCCCTACCACGTGGGGCGCGTGATCAGCGACTGTCGCCGCTACTGGTGGTCGCACCTGTTCTTCTTCAACAACTACTTATCGGCAAATAAAGCTTGTGCTGTTCAAACCTGGTGAGTTTCAACAGAACTACAATGTCGAGGTATGGGAAGTTCCATATGTCACTAGATTTTTCAGATACACCAAAATCAGAAGTGCCTTACGGCACACTACGCCCTGACCAAGTTCTGACCCTTATTTGGTTTATATGATAGTTTATTTTGTATGGTCTTATAGCTTGTTTCAATAGCTTTCTTATACATTCACTCAAATCATCAAAGTTGTAAGCAATCTATTAATAAATGTAAAATAATACGAGTATTTTATTGGCTTAGATATTCTGTCCAACTGGTTCTGCACTGAACATCTGGATGTGTGCCGTTCCTTCACAGTGCGGTTTTCAAGGATCTTTCTTCCAGTACAACCAAGTTGTGGAATGAGCGTCTTTGTGCGGTGCTTCCGGGTAGATATGGCATGGGTACCTTAAAAAAAAAGGGCGTACACCTTCCTTAAAGGCCGGCAACACTCCTTTCCTTCCACATCTGGTGTTGCAAGAAAATATGGGCGGCGGTGATCATTTAACAGCCAGATAACCCGCTTGCTTGTCCTCCTTTCATAAAAAAAAAAAACACTATTGTGGCTTACTACTACTTTCGAAGACACAGAAGACTACGATTACATTGGGCGCATCTATACACAATGTTAAAAAAACACTGTACGATAATTGACATGGATATGAAGAATGCGGAGAACTACCACTAAAATAAAATAAAAAATCAAAACCCCTTAGATTAAATGCTACAGTAAAAAGAACATTTCATAATTTTTATTTTACAATTGATATTCATTAATGTCGTTATTCGCCAAGATCAAAATAACTTTACCAATAAATTAGGTTGTTTAGTTCATTGTGCAGTTAATAGTCCAATCAATAGCTTGAATTATCACTATGAAAAGGTTTGGACCTAGATGTGAACCCTGAGGGATACTCTGAGGAACCTGACTATTTAAGTCAAATCAAATCGATATCCATTTAAGACTTTCAAGTTTCGATAAGATAGATATGATTTAAATAATTCAGGATATTGTTTTATATATCCCAACTAGCATATAGACTCAGCTCTGCGGCATATGCCGTTAGGAAGATTAGAGAGTACACGAATGATGCGACAGCTAGATTAGAGTACTTCACAGCATCATAACATGTACGGTATTTCAGTGTGGGGTCATGCTGCTGACATTGATATAGTGTTTGCTAAAAGAGAGCTGTTCGTGCTACATATCAGCTTGATTATAGACAGTCTCTCAAAGAAAATTTTAAAGAAATAAATATTATGACTGTTATGAACTGTCAGTACATTTATGATAACTTAATATACGTTCACAAAAATCGTCACCTTTTTGCTCTTAATAGTGATTTCCATTATTTATCACACTAGAGATAAGGGATTGCTTGTAACTAATTCTAGTAGGCTTCATAAGATACATAATAGCTGTAAGGGTAAATGTTTTAATAAGGTCCCAGCCATTGTCACTGAAGAAACCATAAATTCAAATGTCTTATTAAAAAAATGGCTCTGTAGTAAATCCTATTACTCCACTGAATATTTAAGTGATCAGACAGCCTGGGACTAGATAATGATTTTATAGCAATAGCAATGACAGTACAATATTGCATATTTTTATTAAAAAGAGCGCAAAAAAATAATGCAAACATAGTTTCTTGCGCCGCTTCTTCTCTCTCAGAGCGCCATTTGTTTCTGAATCGTTAGTTGTATCTAGTATATTAGATATGACATCAAAAAGAATTCTAAAGGAATCAATTTTGAGAAAATAAATGCCTTTTATGCCTTTTATATACGCCGTAGATATAAGACTCGCGGAAGCTAGCCTTATGAGATTGAATGGGATAACATTTACACTTTACAACATATTTATACTACCTCTGCTGATGCAACACAAGTAAAAAAACAAGAAAATAAATAAATCATAAGATATTACAGTAAAAATAATACATATAAGATAAAACTTTATTACCAACAATAGTTGGCGAAAACAGGATGACGCATGGACAAGCCATCGCTCCCCTCACCGTAAGAGAAGAGATACTATGACCTGCGCCATGACACTGCCACAAATATTCTTGTAAGTATCATTATTATTTATGTGGGTTTTTCCTCGCAGGCACGTCACGGCTGAAATACAAATGTTCGTGGTCGCCTTACTGGTCTACTTGAGCACGCGGCGGTGCGGCCGGACTGTGGCCTTTGTTGGTATGCTGGTGGTGGGGCTGGTAGCCCCCGCACTGCACGTGTGGCTGCAGGACCTAGATGGCATCCTCCTGCTCTCTCCGGAGTGAGTAGCAGCTGTTGAGATTCCAGAAAAAGACGATATACAAATGCTTAACAATTTAGATGACGGGGCGAGGTCCTGGAGATCTTCGTAGTTGTCCATTGTCGTGGGCGTTGAACGCGACAGCAAGTAAAACACAGTCTTACAAACACACGGTATAATAATCAGTAAGAAACGTTTCACTTAACGCAAACAACCGGTGTTCCCGACATTCACGAGCGACACAACCGCCATCGAGCGAGATTCTTCCCTGAATGCCTGAGGAAGTGAGGAGTGAGGGCTTGGTGACTGGCGAGTGGCGACCGCACTCGCACCTCCAATTACACCCGAGTTAAGACGAATGGAAATGAATGAAAAGCAAGGGAACTTGGCAGTTATAGTCTTAGTTAATTGCTATGTATTGCAAATTGAAATAAGCAACAAATATATTGTCTACCAAAATAAGTATGGTATTTGGTAGAATTGTTTAAGGAGTCACCCTTGCACCCAACTACCCTTGATAGTTACTTATGCAACTGTTGTGTAATAAGGGGTATTAAAACACGAACGTGGGTTAACACGTGGCGAAGCCGAGTGTGATAATAGTATCACATGAGTGTTTTAATACCTAATTACCAACAGTTGAATACAAGACTTCATCTACACCCATAATGTGAATCCTCTAAAAGATTCTGAAACAGTTAGCTTACTGTGCTATTAAAACAGCCAGTCCTAGTAGCAACCTAATATCATCCATTACTGATTTAATACAAATAAAACTTAAATCAAAACTTGAATCACTCATTTTTTTTAAGAAAACAATAAAAATATCAAAAAAAAAATGTCGGGGATTCGAATAACTTACTTTTTATCACAGCGCGCGACGTTCTGGTAGTGTGAAACGCGCTCAAACGAAAATGTTCTTTTTTGGAAATGCTTGTGGTGTCTGTTGAAACTCTTAGGGCATGAAGGGATCGATTAAATCAAAGGAGTGTTGTTATGAAATTCAGTACAACATTACAACACTCGTTTGGATGATGTAATGGTTATTAGGACATTGGGTGTTTTAATATTGGCAATAAGCTAACGGTTTCAGAATCTTTAATAGAGTATTTAAAGCATGGGTGTAAAATGTAGATAAAATTACAAAGAACACCAAGAATCTTATTATAACGTGGTAGAAATTTGTATTTTACCAATAGAGTTCAGGTTCGGTTATTTGGGTTGTTTAATGGTTTATACCTAAGTATCATAACGAGTTCAAGTAACTGTGTGAAAACAAATAAACGCATATTAAATACTTTTTGTGTCTTGTTTATCACGTTCCAGATTATTTCGCACGTTAGACAGCCCCGATTTCCGCATCTTACATCTGTACACCCACAATTACCTGGTGCCGTTTGTAACGGGCATATTCCTCGGGGAATACATCTACTACGCTCCTCCCGCTGCCCACAAACTTCGCAAGAGCAAGGTACAGATGACTGCAAATCTTTCTCACTGCAATACGCCCTGCAAATTACAATGTAGTGCCGCTCGGGATTCTTGAAACTCCCAAAAATTCTAACAATTGCGCTCGTCACCTTGACACATAAAATGTTAGGTCTCATTTGCCCAGAATTTTCACTAGCTAAGGCGCCGTTCAGACCGAAACACAATAAAAATTCTGTTAATTATTCATTTATTTGTATATGTATATATCTATTAACTGACCCCACAAACTTTATTTTGGCATATAAAGTAAAAAAAAAATATTTTAAAAAAACCGATATGCACACAAAATTTCATACAAATTGGCGCAGCCGTTTCGGAGGAAGTTGGTAACAAACACCGGGACACGAGAATTTTTTATATTATATAATCAATATATATCTAATTAATAATTGTTACGACCTAGCCGTCTACTATAATATTATTTTTTACCTTATGTTTTGAGTACTATCATTTATTTATTAATTATTTTTTACATAAATATTGTATTTAATAATGAAGCACTTGTGGCTGTAATCGCGACGGCCGCCTTATTGAAGGTAGCTACTGAAAATCAGTGTTGGGTGATACCCAACTAATATGCTGAGTAGCAAACCTTTTTGGGACAAAACACTGCAAACACCACCTTATTATGTTGATATAGAATAAGCCTTACTTTAGTTTTTTCTTTAGTCCTTAATGTATGTTAGATTTAATTAGATTAGACATATTATAGTAATTTTTACATAAGTTTTTTCATATTATTTGTTATTATATTTTGTAAATGTTCACGTGTATTTGTAGTGTTTGTTCCAAATAAAGACATACTTACTTGCCTAATACTTAGGTACACATTACTGTATCACGGCAGAAATTGGCGCCGATACCGATAATCTAGCCGGCATCCTAGGCAAAGGATAATCCCACTTTTTATCGCTATTTCTCTTTTACTATACAGTAAGCTCTATTATAAATTATATATTCAAAATAAATAGGTAAAAATGATCTGGACACGACTTTTAGTTTCCAGAAGTATTAAGTTTTATTAGCTAGGTCTGCGGAGCGGGATTGCTGATCTCTGTGACGTTACTACTACTCCTGCCGTTATCCCACGCCGCTCATAAGCCGTAAAGCTACATATAGCTTATCTTCCTTGATCAAATGGTCTCACATCCATTTTATAAATGGTGCTGCAGCCTTAATATAATAGTTGTAAGTCTTGAGTATATTGTCTCATGTTCCTAAATTACCCTGTTAAACTTATCCAAGTGACGCCCTCTAAGCAGTGCCGGCCAGTCCACAGCAACCGGGAGAAGTATAAACGTCCGAGATTGTTCTATCATTATTATGTAATCTTTTTTAATATTTTATTTCAACAATAGCAATTTCTTTTCAGATTTTATCAGCATTGACGTGGATGTCACCACCAATTTTGGTATTGATATTTAACTTGTCTGGCAAATACTTTTTCGAGGGCACAGAGAGCACTTCCCTGCTAATACGACTCCTGTTCGCAAGTACACAGCGACCTCTGCTTGCAGTAGTTTTCGGATTTCTGCTGCTCAGTCTTGTTTTTAAACTAAATGGCAAGTAATCATATTATTTGAAATAGGTTATCACGTATAATATTATATAAAACACGTGTATCTTACCACAGTTAAGTAAGTTTTAAACCCTTTTTTCTGCTACTACATCTACTACTTACTCTGTGAACGTATATTTCCTTCATATTGACTCGCTTCTTGTATTTATTTCACAAAATAATACTGTCTTGGGTGTTTGCTGCCGATATACGTACCTGGTGGTGTCAGCATTGAGCACACTGCCGGTGCCAGCTGCACTACAACCACTTCCAATGATGAGGCGATTTTAGTACCCTGCGGAACTCCCATTAAAATATTTGATCCAAAAGACCACTTTCCTTTTACCTATATCTTTTATAGCCGATAGTTTCAGAAATCATAATGTTGAAGGTTTAAGGTTATCTTTCATTCCGTAACGGTCAAGTTTTCGGGCTCATGTGTCGTGTCCAACATAATCAAAAGCCTTGGCTAAATCCTGGAGGGTCTTCTCAGTTCACAAATATATTATAAATTAAAGTCAACATCACATTCAATATTCTGTTGATGATCGCCCCTGTGTAAAACCAAGCTGTTTGGTGTGTAGTAAATTATTATTATGGAAATGATTATGTGACTGTGTTAAAAAAATCCTGTACTAAATCTTTTTTATCACTTGATAACTCACTATTTAGTAAGTACAAATACTTAAATATCGATCAGGAAAACAATATTTATTAAAAGTAATAACGTACCCAATTATAAAAGTTTGGACATCCCTCCCTGCGGCCATTTTCATTTTTCCCCGCCCATGGGCGTGTACCCATTTCATTTATGTTATTACCTGGGGCGCGCTAGAGGCCGGAGGACGGTGTGTAAACAACGAAAATTTAGTATTATTAAATACTTAATTAATTATTATATCCAATTGCTCGGGGTACATGTCAGACATAGCTAGCTGATAGACTTTCACGATAAACTCATTTAACTCATCACCAGCCTCCGATCTAACATTGCTGTAAATGTGCATGAAAAGTCAAATTTCTAGCTCTAGTGCAATGAATAGTAGATTGTTAACCGAGGATCGAAAGAATCAATTCCCGAGGTTTTAGCCCGAGTAGGAATTGATTTTTTTACCCGTGTTAAACACTCTACTTTTCATTTCGAATATGAGGAAAATAAAACTATTTGCTTATCTAAAGTCTAACCTATTCATAAATAATATGTAATAATATTAGTAGTAGGTACCTATTTAAAATTAATTGTCAAATTAGGACAATTTATGTCGACTTTTTTAATTTTAAATATGGAACTCACCGCGTAATTGTTGCGGCTTATTCCGCTCAAACAAGTTTGTGCTAAGTTCACACTGGCTGTTTAGAAAGTCACATGGCCGCAGCATTTTTTTTTATTAGTTTTCTATTTTGTTCTATCTAGCAGTTCTATTTTTAAAGTTCATTCCGGCCCTTGGGATGGGCAGTAATTTTTATGAGTTTTCCCTTTTCGTTGGGGGGAGCAACATTTTCTACCCAATAATCAGAACAACAAAACTTTCCGAGTATGAAAAATGAAAAGATATTAAACTTATTTATTATTGGATTAAAGAAGGCTTTCTGTCCATTACCTGAATGAATGTACGTTATTTGAATTTAGTTGTTTTTTAAATATTGCGGTTTTCAAGAAACTTTCTTCCACGTATTACCAAGCTGTGGAATAAGCTTTCTTGTGCAGTGTGTCCAGGACACGACATGGGTACCTTCAAAAAAAGTGCGTACACCTTTCTAAAACGCTGGCAACGCTCCTGTGATTCATCTGGTGTTGAAATATGGGCGGCAGTGATCACTTCACATGAGATGATTTGACATATTGTTGAATTAGGCGTTACTTTGCGGAAATCCATAATTTTACAAATTATTTAAGTTTTCTTTAGTGTTAATTCCGCCAATATTAGAGACGAGACAGTCTCGTGCCAGATTTTGGCGAGACAACACGTCCTGAGGATGCCTCGTGTAGAGGCAAAACACGTATCGAATTGTTTTAAAAACAAATATTGGCGGAATGAACACTAAAGAAAACTTAAATAATTTGTATGATTTGACAATGCCATTTTATTTTATCCATACTAAATAGATTAGACGAATAAAGCGGTCTTTGAATAACAATGACAAATAAGTAAAAAAGACTGCTGAAGTAGTTTGCTTGAACTGATTGAACTTTTTCAGACACTTTTAGCAGAATCATGGAATGGAGCGGCTGGCTGGTTCCGAGCCGCCTCACCTTCATGGTGTACATAGTCCATGTTAGCATCACACAGTATCTGCTTGGCATCAAAACTCAGCTCGAACATGGGTCACTCTTTAAGAACGTGAGTATTGCGCCGCCTGGTCATTCAAAATTGTAGTACTAAATAATTATCACATGCACCTCGTAATAAGGCATAGCAATGAACGACAGAGGGGCAGACATTCAAATATATTTTTCCTCTAGGTATTCATTAATAGAATAGTAACATTTTTCCAAAAGTAACTTTTTGAAACAGCTTATGAAATTTTTAATATTGGTTTCGCCTTTTAAGTGTTCTGGTAACTTATTATAAATTTTAACTGACATTGGGTAGGGACCGGAACTGTGTAATGTTATTTTAGAGCTAGTTTGCATAAGATTATTTTTATAGCGAGGTGTGTTGTGCCGGGGCATGTCTATGATTTTAGTGTATAGATTTGGGTGTTTTTTTACAAACTTACATATTTCGAATAAATATGTGCACGGTAATGTAAGAATATTTAGTTTTTGAAAATGAGGTTTGCAGCTTTCTCTTTGTTTAATATTTGCAAGCACACGGATACATTTTTTCTGTAAAATAAAGAGTTCACTGCGGAGTAGAAGAGCTTGCTTTTTCTGAGCCGCCTAATTTTCATGGCATTCATAGTATAGTTTACATATCAATATCACACAATCTACTCGGCATCAGAATGTGTATATTCTGTTAGTGTGTTATTGTAGAGTAGGATGGCTGGCTGGTTTTGAGCCACCTCACCTACTTGGTGTAAGTATAGACTATGTCAATATCATAATATTAGGGTCAGTATTGTGAATGTAATACCTATCTCTTAGATCAAGGATTGGTCTCCGCTGCGCTCCAACTAGATACCGCACTACCTAAGAACAATAGCTTTTTTTTGCTTGTGTGCACTTGACGCTCAATGGCATCTTTCAAATTTTGTAACATAGGTACGCTTCGTGTTATTTTACATTAAAATAAATAGAATACAAAATACTTACTGATGATATGTGATCCCAGTTTCTTTATTATTTCTTGTAGCTGTACTTAATTTAAACATTTTACTTAAGTTAAACGTAGTAAAGTTTCAGAATATACATCTCGAAGATTAATTTGGATTTAAAATCGGTGTTGGTATCCTCCATGTTGTTTTAAGCCGATCAGTGGGCACAACCGGCGCGGGCGCTAGCTTGAAGACGACTGCAACCAGGGGTGTGACAGACGCCTTAAAGTGACGTTTTCAAAAGACTGTAGTGCCATCTGTTAGTTGGCCCAAAAATGAAAGCTTTGTCAGCTGTCACTCGCTTTGAAACCTTTCAACTTTTCTTCATTTGTGTCACTGCCCACTGGTCATAAAATGGCAGCTACTTCTAGCGTTTACGCATGTATGTAGCTCTCGTGTTCCATTTTGCATATTTACACTATTAAATCTAACCTTTATGTTCTATGTTGTGGCAAAATTAAATAACTAACTCTACGCACAATTTCAACATGATAAAAAATTGCAATATCTACATTAAAAAGTAGAGTTAGTTATTTAATTGCGTCACGACATTAAAAATGACATTTATAATTTCGAGCTTATAATATATATAGTTATTTTCGGGATGACGCTAGTTTTCAAATAGACAGCTCATAATGCGTAGAGAGGGCTCTCTTTTCCCTATATATTATTATACTCTTTGACTGCGACCATAGATAATACACTATATGCTAGAGATAGATGTGCAACTCATGTTTTTATTTTGTAAAATCAGTGTACCCAAGCCAAGAGATGGCGGTGCGTTATTTTTACGCTGTTAGCGTACTACTACCGTCGCTAGATGGCGCTAATTATGTTTATAGTTTTTACTATTGTAGTAGACCGTATTGAATGCATATTGATGTTTGTTTTGTGTTGGTGGAAATTATTATTCATTTATTAAGTTCAGCAGTCACCTTAAAAAAAGGAAAGCCATTCAATGAATACAACACCATAGTCAAGTCTTTAATAAGTAAGTTAAGTGAGTTTTTTGCTATTACTAACTCCATCTATCCATCTATCATGTATGTTAAATTATCGCCATCGTGGTGAAGTAGCAGCGTACCTAATAGAATAGGTGGCAGCACTTTCAATGAAAATTGTTTTCATGTGCCAATGTAGGAAAGTTGCACCCCCCTGACTGCGACTTCTCAATGAGCGCTCTACTGATGGACAATAATAACTAACTTCAATCACGTCACCGACAGTGACGTACACAGTGACAACTTCAAACACACCTTGAAAGATGACGTTCGCCATCAGTTAAGCCCAATACACAGAGTAGAATATAATCATACAGGCCATATTACTTTTATATTTTAATTCTCCGACACGGCCATTCTGCAAGCCAACGCGCTCTCGCGTTGATTTATCGATGTCAAGTCCAGCCTAGACGCCACAGCGCATAGCACACAAGTAAAGCGTTTACAAACAGCTTTCAACCTCCCACAAAGCAAAGTGTTAAAGCTTTCAGCACGTCATAGCCCTGGCGTATAGCAAAGCGTTGGGGCTTTCAGCATTGCTCAGAGGCAGCACTTAAAACACGCTGCAAAGCGTTGCAGCTTTCAGCATCAACCTTGGGTCAAGACAGATGAGCCCAACATTACTGCAAAGCTTTCAGCAGGACATTAGGACAAAGCAATAAGGCTTTCAATCCACACCCCACCACAAGCGTGACGCTCTTAGAAGTTAACTTGGACAAAGCGACAGGCTTTCAATCCTACACGCCACCATAGGTGTAGCGCTCTTAGAAGTAAACGTGGACAAAGCGAGAGGCTTTCAATCCTTCATCCCACCATAGGTGTAGCACTCTTAGAAGTAAACTTGGACAAAGCGACAGGCTTTCAATCCTTCACCCCACCACAAACGTGGAGCTCTAAGAAGTAAACTTGGACAAAGCGACAGGCTTTCAATCCTAATATGACAAAGCGTAGAAGCTTTCAATCGTAATATGACAAAGCGTAGAAGCTTTCAATCCTAATATGACAAAGCGTAGAAGCTTTCAATCTCCAATGCTACAAAATTATCAATAAAGAAAACCATATTTATTAATTATGCGAGGATAACTTTGTACTAAGTAAGTACTAACTAAGTTGCCTACCGCAACGGATGTATTAAGGCCTTATCGGCATCGTATCGTACTTTATCTCTTTTTACCAGCTCGTCCATACTATGTTTTAATTCTCGTCACATTTCTATTAAATCCTCTTGCTCTACCATGAGCTAGCAATCGAATCGTGCGTTCACTTACTGCAGTCGATGACAAGTAAACCTTGGAACCTTCCTTGCTGACGCTTTTCGTCTTCATTTGTTTCCACCGTTAACATATTCCAAGCTAAATAACTTCTGCCCGATATTATTTTGAAACAGTATTTCTCGAGAGCATCTGGCATAATAAGTTACTCATGGTATCAATTTTCTATAAAAACCGCTGCAGAACATTATTCGCTTGAAATAAAATTTCGATAGGTCTTTTACGTTATGACTCATACTACCAAAATGAATTCTCCAGTTGACCGATAGAGGCGCCGTATAATTTTAGATACAAATCTTTACGAAGTTGCTAGTGAGTAGGATCAGTTTTATCTAGGTGGACTCCTATTACAGCCAATTAGCAACTGGATCGATCTCTTACCAGTACTTGTGGACATTTTGCAATTTAAGGCAAGTTGAACCTCAACTAGAACAGATTACAAGTTAAAACCGGCATTATCCGTTCTGACGGGCAGGATCGGTACCCCGACAGGCTCCACTAGCTATTTCATGGAATTCAATGTACCACTCCGTACAACTCGGAAATTGGAACTCTCGACTCGTGAAAGAAGTTCCTTGGTCAGAGATAATGTGCTTGTGTGTACCGAATATGTAATCGAAAATTCGTAATGCTAGCGGATCGCGTAGTTAAGTCCTTAGCAGCTGTTAAATAGCAGAATTCTATGAAATTATCAATTACGTATTTCTAGGGAACCCTCCGTCACTTGGAAGAGCATCCGTCAACTACGGCATACTTACCATCTGAGCACGAACTTATCCTGACCGTATGATCAATGATCAAACTTCCATTATTATATTATATATATTATTATTATTATATAATATAATAATGGAAGTTATCATTATATATATCGATTATCGCGAACCCACTACACTCACTCTGATGAAAGACCTCCGAATGGTCCGAAACTATTCGGTGCCCACACCGATAAAACGTGAGTAAAACCGTGCATGGAAATATCAGCTCACGGCGACGCACCACACTTTTCCGTAACTGTTGCACGTAACACTTGGTAAAGCTAATAATGCAGGTAGCAGTTAGTGGCAGCACTAGCCAGTGACACACAGATATCTAGGATCCATTACACATGAAAATAATACGTCTCCAACACACATTCCCACTGCACAGACACTGTCCACTGTCCATCACGACATAAGCATCGCTGTGTCATGAGAATACTGCTCAAGGCCTCACGTGAAAACCTTCCCATCTTCAAAATCACGCAACTTCAGCATGGTTGTAAATGTGTTCCCGGACGTCAAATATCCCTGGTATCGTATAGCAGACGTCCCAGAAAACAAGTCGAATGTTTGCGAAGGCGATCCCACCGCTGCTCTCGGAGATTTATTTGGATTTAAGATCGTTCGGCACGGTGTTGGTATCCTCCATGTTGTTTTAAGTCGATCAGTGCGCACAACCGGCGCGGGCGCTAGCTTGAAGACGACTGCGACTTCTCAATGAGCGCTCTACTGGTGGACAATAATAACTAACTTCAATCACGTCACCGACAGTGACGTACACAGTGACAACTTCAAACACACTTTGAAAGATGACGTTCGCCATCAGTTAAGCCCAATACACAGAGTAGAATATAATCATACAGGCCATATTACTTTTATATTTTAATTCTCCGACATACATGTATATACAATAATTGCTCGTTTAAAGATATAAGATATATATACCTACCTAGTAAATATTCTAAATAAATTGTACACAAGTAAGCGTATGATGAGGGAGTATGAATAAGTTAGGTACAGTCAGAATAGAAATTTAATATGTTTTCTTTTACAGGTGACGTAGTTAGGTATTTTTGTGCACAGGTTATCCCTAGTATTTCCTCCACATATAACATGATCTTATTCTAACATAGCACCTTATTTTCAGATGACGTACACCTTGGGAATATTAACGGTATCGTTCGCAATGGCTCTACCACTGTATCTATTGCTCGAAGCACCCACTACTGTCTTTGTTAAGACTTGTGTTGCAAGACTGGAAAATAATTATACAAGATCTAGAAAAGGAAAGAGTTCGTAGGAAGTGATGCAATAATTTTAGAAGCGTATTTTCCCGGAAAGCCTGAACACTATCACTCTACAGAAGAGTCAAAATTAATATTAAGGCGCGGTCATACCTCAATATCAACAAAAATTGGTTTCTTAGGGAGTCGATTACAACATAACGCAATGAAAATATTCCGACGCAAAAAATACAGTGCACAAAGAAGGATTTAATGATAATTTTTAACCGAATAGAATATTTATATATAATTTGAAATATCCAATAAAAAATATGGAAGTTGCTTCCCAAAAATAAACTTTGGAGTCAAAAATCTCCGAATTTTAAGCGATAACAATATTCTTTTTTTAAAGAATTGAATAGTATTAGTACTTTCCTAAAACTTAAACCCAACAATTTTTCAATTTATTATGTAACTTTTGAATAAACAAAATAAAACCAGTAAAATAAATGCCCAATTGCTTAGCTTAGCCACATGACCAACACAAATAATGTAGGGTTGGTTGTAGCGTTGACAATCCTAGTCAGTCCGCGCCTTAACTGGCATTTAAAATGACCAACTGATTATATTACAGTAATAATACGTTTATGTGATCAAGGTCACCCGCATTCTCCTACAATACCAGAGGAATCGCAAGAGCGTTGCCGGCCCTTTAAAAAAGTGTACGCGCATTTTTTGAAGGTACCCATGTCGTATCGTCCGTGAAATAAGTTCATTCCAAAGCTTTGTTGTACGTGGAAGGAAGTTCCTTGAAAACCAAACTGTGGAGTAATGCCACACGAATGTGCCACAATCAAACAGCTCTTCGGAACAATTAAGCGACGTCCCTACGCAACGCCAAGTTATCTAGCGGTTCACAGAGCACCGGGTCCTCGACAATTCGAGCAGCTCTGCGTTGCACGCGGTGAAATGGTTGCTGTGTACACCACTTTGCTCGGATCATTGATTCTCTTGAAACTAGAAAAAATACTTTATCTAGTGCAATTATCGAAGTATTATTGGCACCAGAAAATACTTTTAAGTAAGTTTTTGCTTTTGGTCAATTATTTTATAAATCACAAAATGTAATTAAATTGAATACAGTTCACCAGAATAGTTATTTTGTTTTAATACAAGACAAGTGCTGACCCGGCAATACACCGCGCCCGCTTTTTGTATGAATTATCGTAATATTATGTAATGAAATGTCATTGACTGAATTAGATGTATTGCGAATATACATGTATTATAAATATTTCGAAGTCAAAAAAATATAGGTTTCAGATAAGTAATCATCCACATATCATATATCTACTAAAACGTTCTCCGAAACACGCTGCATCTAATATAAGAAATATTGCGATCGGTTCACTAGTTTTCGCATTATAAGCGAAAGAAAAAACCCGCCATACATGTATAAGTACAATATACAATATAGATTCTTGATATAGACTCTGACGTCACAGGAACCCCGCGCAAAAGTGTCGCGTTTGAATAGCAAATATAAATTTCCGGTTAAGAATATTATTTTTAATTCAATAAGAATCTTTTTATCAATAATTTGATGTGTCTTTGGTGATTAATTTTTTTTTATTTATTTATTAATAATTTGATGTTTTTAATTACCATATTCTGATAATATTTCAAGTGGACTGTATTTATGCGTTATTAAACGTTGGTTCAGTGTTTTCCTCCAAATCAAAATAGATTTTTAAGTGAGTGACACAACTTTGTTTATTTTTATTCGGGAAGATAACGTGTAGTACCTACACTGAATTTACTAACCGAGCAAGCAGTGCAATTGCATTTAACTCCAGCCTAGCGACAGTAACCGTTGGGTTCAATGGTGCGAAATTTATAAGATTCTAATTATTGGTTACTTATTTACGACAAAACACGGCAGTTGTTATTCGAAATTCAAAATTTTTAAAAATGAAATCTATTACGATCGTCACATAGAATCGCTGGCCAGCACAACTACATCCTCCGGCAAACTTGCGTCAATGCTCAATGCAAAACAAAGCAGTTTCGACTTGATATTTCTTCGAAAAGTACAAATTGTGAGTGCACTGCGATTGTGATATAGTTTTGACCTGTCTTTGGATTTCGGATATTGATACTGCATCACTGTTGACCCTTGCTCGTTAATAAAGGAAGTATTATTTACCTCAATCTCCCTGAATCTATCCATCTATTATAATAATGGACAACGCCCTATACCATTCGATGCAAATTGACAGGCCACCTGTCCAATCCCAATAGAAAGCTGTCACACAAAACATCGTCGCATGGCTTCAAAAAATGCCGTAGATTTAAACATAAATATGTTAAAAGCGGAATTAGTAGGTACGTCTTTTGAAAGAACAAAAAAAAACAACAAACCAACCATGATCCGATACCGTCTTTGACGAAGTAGCGTTAGAACATGGGCACAAAGTTATACGGTTACCGCCTTACCATTGTGAATATAATGCAATTGAGTTGATGTGGGCTCAAATTAATAAATATTCTGCAAGACGCAATACATAATCCCCATTTACCACAACAAAAATGGTAAAAATATTAGAAGAAGCTTGTGAAAATGTGACTAAAGGAGACTGGGAAAAGGTTGTGAATAGTACTGTTAAATTAATAAGGGAAGATTATGAAAGAGATGTGAAAATAGATAATATTTTAGAAAACGAACTAATAATTAATGCAGGTGATGATAGCAGTGACGACAGTGAAAATAGCAGTATGGACGAATCTGATTAAATCTAGCCTTTTGTTACACCTTTTTTTGGTCTCTTTTTGTATTCATATGTTTCTTATGTGCATATAAAGTATATATAATCATTTTCATTCCAATATTCAGTTCGTTCAAATATAATAAGTAAACATTTTTATTTTTGCTTTATTAAACCTTTTTATCAGGTACTACTTGCAACAAAAACTAATAGATTTGATAATATTTTTATCGAGAATAAATTTACATTTCACATCACTATTATATGTCAAAACGGCCATCATAGCATGCCGCTAGGAGCGTAGTGCTTAAATTCCCTTTGGTGCTTAGTGTTTACAAATTTCTATTTTCGTGTCGGTGTAAATGAAGTTATACTATTATTCTATGACTATTAATTTTGCATTTTGTATTAATCTGATAAATAGTTTATTTTTCAGTCTTGTTGTAAATTTGTATTATCACTTGATCACTTAATAAATTTAAAATGTCTGATCTAAAAGAAGATTCCCTAGGTTATTCTCATACATTAGACGTGCCAATAGAATATCACAACCACATAGGAATTGAAAACTCAAACGAAGAGCAGCCGTTGGCACAATCGGCGAGTGATAAACCAAGTGACGACAGAAATAGTGTTTATGACAATGTTCAACACCAAACGGCACTTGTGAAATATGACCCAGATGAAACCCACACCGATATCGAGAGCTGGTGTAAGATCGTCGATAATATAGTAAAGGATAGGGATCTCAAAGGTACCGATTTACTGTCATCCTTAACACAAGCATTACGCGGGCGAGCTGCTTCTTGCCTAAGACAAATCTTTTCTGATCATTTCACTTGGGAAATTGTGAAATCACTATTGATTGCTAAACTTTCAAAGCCATTGTTAATGCAAGACTATTTTGAGCCTATTATCTCATTTAAACTTAAGGAAAGTGAAACAGTACCTGATGCTGCTGTGAGACAACTGTCTTGTTAAGAAATTACATGCTTTAAGTGTGGGTTACAGGGGCATTTTGCCAACAAGTGCTGATAAGAAAACCTTGTCTGAAACTACAAAATATAAAGTTCAGGTGTTTAGCAAATCAGCAGACAATGGTGTTCTGCAAGTTGAAGGTATGATAATTAATTTTATTTTTCAATCCCAGTGCTGAATTCTTTTTTAAATAGGGGAAGCAATGATGTTCTATACATACAGACGATGCACCTGATACAAAATCAGAGCCGACACATGATATGGCACATGCCACAAATGACACCATAATCAACTTCAACTGCTATGTCTATACATTTCTGTGTTTACTCCAGTTTATAAAATTTTATTGGTCAATAGGCAGCAATGTAAACACTATTTCAGTTTCAGTTGTGTATTTTCAATTTAGAACTCGATTTGGACAATGACATCAATGGAGTAGCAGTTAGGTATTTTTTCAAACCCAGTCGAAAAAGAGGGTTGCTATAAGTTTTACATTCATCAGTCTGTCCCTATTTTCCGATCAAGATCTGTTCAGTCGGAGGTTATAGATGATTTTAATCAAAAATCACAGTTATATTATACAGGTGAAAGTTTGTATGTTTATTTATTGTATGTTTATATCTGTTACCTCTTTACGTTCTAAAGGAATTTGGCTTTAATAAATTAAAGTAACCTTTAATGAGAAAACTAACACTCAAATATAATATTTTTATTTACATAAAATAATTAGTTAAACTGGTTATTTAAATGTTTATTTCCTTGAATTAAATAAAATTTCTCTTTTAAACTTAGACATCTTTTTCAGGGTATCTTTTTTGATGTATTATGTAGTGTAAGTGGATATCAACATATATATTTTGTATGACAGCTTTTGTCAAATTTTAAATTTGGTTAAATCCAAAAACACTCAAATCCTTTAGTGGTAAAATATAAATATGCTTATTTGGTTTTTAAATTTCTACACATCTCTCTCTTGCTACCAACTGGTGCCAATTCTCTATCATTATCTGGTGTATGGGGAAGCTGAAAAATATTAGCTTTTACATATTTGCAATGTAAATAAGCATCTATCAATTATCACAGGTAAACGATGCTTCTGTGATAACATGTGAATAGCACTAGTATGTAATTGTTCACGTATTGTAAGCCATTTACATTACACAAAATACATTATTGCTAATCATTGTTTACTAGGCCTTTAAAAAACTTTTTAACAAAAAACAACTGACTCGATTAGACTTATTAATTAGATTGAATTAAAATTGATTGAAAAAATTAAATAGACTTTTTAGTGCATATTATATCTATTGTTTTGGAATAGTGTTTTTGAAGTTGGTTTTACACTGATTAGCCACTTTGTCCTTTACTTCGTAGAACAATACTAGGTGCCAATTCCTCAGTCCCACGGTTATGTGAAAATTTAAATTCTTATAGTGTAGATATTGACATATTTGCTGATTCCTTAGCCAAATTCCGCAAGACCTTTTCCACCAACAATCGTAGTCTTTACTTTTCGTATATGTACTAGCAGTGTACTGTCATAATATTAATTTCATTAAACTTTTCTCTCAATAAATACCTTGAACGCATTTTAATATCGATGAATTAAATAATGTGAGATGATAATCTAGAAAAGGAGTATCTACCATAACGCTATATATAGCTAGTAAAATGCTCGCATAATGCCTTTATTTAAGGCATTTAGTAATTGATGTTTGCGTATTTCGTTGCATCACTTTGCTTGCTATTGAACCATTTGAAAAATTTTATTGAATATAAGAAAATATCTTTCTGTTTTAAAAAGAGAGTAACCTTAGAGTTTCTCGCTCGTTCTTCTCCAAGGAAATCTGCCTTCCAAACAATAAACTGTTTAAAAAAATTACATATTTCAAGTGTAATGCAATTTACCTAGGAAATAAAATATTTTTGATTGATTGATCGATTTAACGGATTAGATTATAATATGCATATAGCCCTGTGGTTAGTGACCATACCTACTGACATAGTGCTCCCGGATTGTAATCCCTGTAGGTGCAAACATATTATGATTAATTTGTATGTTTGTTCCGGAGTCATGGATGTTTATGAGTATTTATGTATGTTAAAGTAAGTATAGGTATTGTACTAAATATATCGTTGTCTTGCACCATAGTGTACTATGGCACAGGCTATGCCTAGTTTGGGATAAGATAATTTGTTTAAAAGTACCTATGTCAGTGTGGTTTTCGTACATACTGTATAAATGAATTTGTAATTTAATACAATTGGGTGTTTATAATCTTATTTCGCAATGTATGTAATAGGTATATAATATACAGACATGAAAACTTATTTTTTGTAACCCTTACCGGAAACGTAAACGGGAAAAATAATTCAGCGCCTATTTCTGCCGTGAAGCAGTAACGTGTCAATATTATTATGTTTCGGTCTGAAGGGCGCCGTAGCAAGTGAAATTATTGGGCAAATGAGACTTAACATCGTATGTCTCAAGGTGACGAGCGCAATTATTGTAGTGCCGCTCTGAATTTTTGGGTTTTTCAAGAATCCTGAGGGGCACTTAATTGTAATGGGCAGGGCGTATCAATTACCATCAGCTGAACGTCCTCAATTAATATGATTATTTTCATGTATGTAGCAAGAAGTAACTTCTAGGTTTTATTATTTGAACCCTTTTTGTGGGTTATCATAAACGATTAAGGTTCTTACACTTAAAATGTTGTTCTACCAAACATCATTGCATATACTGTAAATATTCCTAAATATGTAAGTACTTAATGTGAAAATAATAATAAATTGTTTTGGTGTGCCCTTTTCCGTTTATTTTTTTTTTTTACAATATTTTACTTTTTGATATTAGATCGCTTCGATCATATTCTCGTTTTGTTACGAACATAGGGCTACAGGCTTAGAATATTAACACTACAGCTGAAGTAGCGTTGGTAACTTCATTACTAATAAAAAGGACAACCGATATTAGGTACAACCAGTGTGGTGTTCTATCCATCTTAAAAAAGCTATTAAAGCAAAATGTACATATACGTGTATGTATACATAAGTACAAAACTGTATATGGTTTCTTATAAAAGGATACGTGCAAGAATAAGCAATCTTGAAAAATCGTGTTACGATAATTATATACTTACGGACTGTTGAAAATTCTTAAAAAACTGAATCCAAAATACCTACTTTTGGTCATATATGAAGTCTAAACAAAATCTGAACTCTATGCCTAGTTGCATACACCTTGCTGACAAAACCTTCAATACTGGCACCACTATTTGTAATGCCTTTTCTGATTTTTTCGTAATAATTTTGAAGATCCCCCGGTCAATAAAAATGTCATCTCTATATCATCATAACCAGTGTGTGATATTTAGCAAATACATGTAGATGTTATTGATGTAAAGAAACTACTCCATGGTATTGATACATCAAAATCTGATGGTCCGGATCATCTACCTACCTGGAATATTTTCAGTGAAATGTTCTGATTCCATATATAGTGTACCCATTACAATTTTATTCAACAAATGGGTGTAATACCAGATATGGATAATGGATATTATTACTCCAGTGCATAAAAGGGGGCTTAGACTAATATATCAAATTACCGTCCAATTTCTAAGCTTTGCATTACATGTAAGGTTTTTGAGAAAATCAATTATATTCAGATTTATCCTGGACTAAAGCAAGCCTTTAGCCCCAGTCACCATGGCTTAGAGGTCGCTCGTCTGTCTCTAATCTTGCACTCTTAATAATTATCTAACTGTAACAATGCACCAAGGTGTCTAAGCTGATGTAATTTACACCTACTCAGTAAGGCATTCGACCGAATACGTCATGACATCCTTCTCATTAAGCTCTATAATATTGGTATCAGCGGTGATTTGTTAAGATGGTTTTCCTCCTATATTCATAATCGTTCTCAAGCTGTTGTTGTCAGTAATTATATCTCAGGGTGGGTACCCATATCGAGTGGCGCTCCTCAGGGTTCCTTGCTTGGCCCTCTATTGTTCGTTGTATATTGTGCTTTGCTGACGATATCAAAATCTACAACAGGTATCGTCACTAGGGTATGTAATAGTACTAACAACAACCCCTCAAATAAAAGTCAAAAAATATAAATAAAAGCCAACAAAATACATTAATAATAATTAACTGTATCACAAATTATAATAACGGCATGCAAATAAGTAAAAAAAAACAATTATTGTTACCAGCGGAACGCAGATACGTGAGGCACAACTAACGTGACTCGCTTGGTACCTCAACCCTGTCACCTCACCTCTATTCAAAGATGTTTGGTAGCAAAGGCATAATTGCCAGTTATGACCTTTCTTTTAAATGAAATGATAAGATGCAAGTTGCTTTTTAGTAGAGCAAAACGGTATTTTTTTTAAAGCACCCGATACTCATTTGTTTCTTTAGAGGTACCTGCTCCTCTACTAGTCATTCCATATTTTTTCTGCAGAGAATCTGAAAGATCCCCTAAACCGAGCTGTTTTGTGCTTAGGGATTATCAGGCCGAGTTGGCTGTTTGCACGCAAGATGTGTTGTACGATGAAATCTTTATCGGTAAATTATTGCATTAAAGGGCACAATTGACACATAAGCCTTTACTATTTGAAGTATGTCAAATATGCCTTTTCAATGAATTAAATCAGAAATTATAAGAAAAGATAAAAGCCACATCTATTCATTTGTGACCTTTTGACGTACTGTAAGTTAGATGTGCTCTTTTTCCGTACCATAGCAAAAATAGCTCAGTTGTGCCCTTTGAGCTTATGGTATTTTTGTTTACTGTGTCTGTAAAATTATAAAAAAAATATTGGCAGATAGGCCTTTTTTTCCTGATTCCAAATATGTATATAACTCAATTTCGAGGAGAATGTTAGTTGTGCCCTTTTTCGTTAAGACGGCAGTGTAGCTCCGTCTATGGGTTGATGTTGACCGCTAGCGCAGAGAGTGCAAACCCATATGTACGCTTTTGTTTCAACATACCCAGGAAAGCATATATAACTCCCTACTTGAAATAAGTAATTGCAAGGGCATCCTGAACATGAGTGCAAGAAGACAGCTTCACTATGCTTGTTTAACTCAAAAGGTTATTTGGAACAAGAAGCCTGAATATTTATTTGAAGAGCTCCGTTGGGTTAAAGATTTCATCGTACAACACATCTTGCGTGCAAACAGCCAACTCGGCCTGATAATCCCTAAGCACAAAACAGCTCGGTTTAGGGGATCGTTCAGATTCTCTGCAGCAAAAATATGGAATGACTAGTAGAGGAGCAGGTACCTCTAAAGAAACAAATAAGTATCGGGTGCTTTAAAAAAAATACCGTTTTGCTCTACTAAAAAGCAACTTGCTGCGGAGAAATTGAACCACCTCCACTGGAAATTCCTTTCTCTAAAAGTTTTTTTTTTGTGTAGAGACATAAACACACGCTCACAGTCACGCACACACGCAAACACACACACACACTTACATACACTGGCAAGGGTAATCGGAACACTTTTAATATTACATTTTATAAAAAAAATATAGCTTAAGTAGGTAATCGGGGAGCCACAATACAAGTACATCCACTCCCACTCAACACCTTAGGGAGAAGGGGATGGCTGAAAAACAGCGCTGCATGGAAACATAAATCCATGATTCCATGTCAGGTGAAGCTGAGCCTTTTCCTTTTGCCTATTGTTTCATCGCGTAGCCTAATTATTCATTTTATATTTGTAATGTTTTGTATGGCAATAAAGAATTTATTATTATTATGATTATGAACTGGAGTACCGATGTATATGTGTACATGGTACCAGAATGGACATAATTTAAAAATTAAGGAAGCATCGTACAAGTTTATATTAATTGCAAACTTAAGTTTATACGATGTTTACACAAAAAATATTAACGCGCTAAGATATGAAGGTCAAAAGAAATAAATAATTATAATTTATTAAAAAATAAGACTTTGTAGCTGTACCTACAACCAATAATATCAATTAACACAAATGTCGAATATCTAACTTGTAACGTAGCATTATAGATCGTAGAAGTAGTAATCGTGCATAATAACTGTAATAAGCGTATGCCGAAAGATTCGTTCTGACAAGAACATTTTATTTTATATAACGTAATATTAGCTCTGATAAGAACCATTTCATAATGCTGTACATCAACTCATAGAATCATACAGATCACCAGTAGTCATCTCAGTGAAGTTTCAAGCATCGTACTTTCTCTTGACGACCGCAGATATACTCACGTGATCAGTCATATGCTCCGCGTTACACAACCGCACAGCAAGGCCGAGCGGACTCGACTGACGAGTGAAGCGTCGGGACTCGATCGCTATTCATGCAATTTTAATCAATGAGCAACAACGTAGGTGCGGAATGCTCATTGACATCGTATGATCGAGGTTCGACGCGAGTTTACACAAACTGCGATAGCATTAGTTTTAGAGCGAGATAGAACACATAATATTATTCGCAATTCTTATTGAATGAAACGTTTTACTATTGGTTAAAATGTAAGCTTTAGTATTGGTGTGTATTTTCTGAACTTGTAAATATTTTTTAAGTAACGATTGTAATTGGGTAACTAGTTTTAAGAATTTTGTATATATATCGTGTAACCTTTTAATAAATCATATCTTCCACGTATTCCACACAGTCAAGCAGTTGTTTTATTTAATCGCCAAACGCTCAGTCTTAGAGACTGAACATCTTGCACTATCCGAACGTTTTGCGCTATTGACATTTGAAATTGACATTTTTTTGACATGACAGTCATTTTTTATGTGGATGTTCCGACATCAAACTCTATACCTACTCAAATCAGTAATACAGTAATAATTCAAAAGAAGATCCATAATGATTATTATCATTTGTTAACACTAAAATCAGTAGGTAAGTGGATATATATCTAATCTTTAAAAGATTCGATATATATCCACATTATATTTTAGCAGACAGTAATTTAGCATAGACATACGATACAAATTATTGATTGAACAATATTCAAATTCAAATATTTTTATTCAAAATAGGATGTGAAATCACTTATTGATAGTCAAAAAACTACCACCCATACCATAATGAATGCCTCAGGCCTGAGAAGAATGGGCGCAACAAACTCAGCGGACTTTTTTTTTCATCAAAAATATGTTTTACAATTAAAGGTACATTTACAAAGTAACATTGTACAATTAAACTTATTATTTAATAGCCTGATCGCTATGTCTAGGTCGCTCCATTCCCAATCTGTGGTATCATTAAGAAAGTCATTTATGTTATAGTAACCTTTACCACACAAACGTTTTTTAACAATTCTTTTGAATAACGTAATACTTTTGTTTTGAACATTTTCTGAGATCTTGTTGTAAAGCATATACATCGCCCCACAAAAGACTTACTAACTCGACTTAGCCGAGTAGTAGGCATCATCAGTTTATGTCTGTTCCTGGTGTTAACATTATGGTTATGACAGTTTCTGGCAAATTCACTTATGTGCCTATATACATTACATTATCAAGAATATATTGAGAAGCAACAGTCAAGATGTTAATTTCTTTGAATTTTGCTCTCAATGATTCTCTAGGACCTAGGTTATAAATAGCGCGAATAGCCCTCTTCTGCAGCACAAATATTGTATTAATATCGGCAGCGTTGCCCCATAGCATTATACCATAGGACATAATACTATGGAAATAACTAAAGTATACAAGTCGCGCCGTATCTATGTCAGTTAATTGTCTAATCTTTTTAACCGCGTATGCTGCAGAACTAAGTCTGTTCGCCAATCCTTCAACATGGGGGCCCCATTGTAATTTGGAATCTAGAGTTATGCCAAGAAATATAGCAGATTCCACCGGTTCTATCACCTCTCCGTTTAACAAAACATTTGCATTTACATTTTTGACATTTGGTACGGTAAATTTAATGAATTTAGTTTTCTTGCTATTTAACAATAGGTTATTAGTGCTGAACCAGTACACGATGTCAGATAAAATAAAATATACATATTTATTAATTATTTTAGGTTATATTTTACTTTTAGGTATATCTTTTTTCTCGCACTTTTTTAGACTTACATACGATTTGCTTTTTTCTTAGTTTTGTTACGTTCTACAATTATTAATAAGTTTCCATGATGTACGCCACTTCTTTCAGTGGGTCCCAAAATACATGCATTCTCGCCATCCTCCTTTGAACTGGTATTTGAATATTAAAGGATGCCGCTTTCGCGTGAATGTCATTGCGCTACATTTCAATGGGCTTAGGACAAAGCAATGATCATCACAATAATTTTGCAATCGGTGTAGATCTTGTAGTACTATTACATCCCCTAGTGACGATACCTGTTGTAGATTTTGATATCGTCAGCAAAGCACAATATACAACGAACAATAGAGGGCCAAGCAAGGAACCCTGAGGAGCGCCACTCGATATGGTTACCCACCCTGAGATATAATTACTGACAACAACAGCTTGAGAACGATTATGAATATAGGAGGAAAACCATCTTAACAAATCACCGCTGATACCAATATTATAGAGCTTGAGAGAGCTTATGAGAAGGATGTCATGACGTATTCGGTCGAATGCCTTACTGAGTAGGTGTTAATTACATCAGCTTAGACACCTTGGTGCATTGTTACAGTTAGATAATTATTACGAGTGCAAGATTAGAGACAGAGGAGCGACCTCTAAGCCATGGTGACTGGGGCTAAAGGCTTGCTTTAGTCCAGGATAAATCTGAATATAATTGATTTTCTCAAAAACCTTAGATTTAATGCAAAGCTTAGAAATTGGACGGTAATTAGATATATTAGTCTTAGCCCCCTTTTATGCACTGGAGTAATATACGCCATTTTCCTTCATAAATCTGGTATTACACCCATTTGTTGAATAAAATTGTAATGGGTACACTACATATGGAATCAGAATATTTCACTAAAAATATTCCAGGTAGGTAGATGATCCGGACCATCAGATTTTGATGTATCAATACCATGGAGTAGTTTCTTTACTTCAATAACATCTACGTGTATTTGCTAAATATCACACACTGGTTATGATGATATAGAGATGAAATTTTTATTGACCGGGGGATCTTCAAAATTATTACGAAAAAATCAGAAAAGGCATTACAAATAGTGGTGCCAGTATTGAAGGTTTTGTCAGCAAGGTGTATGCAACTAGGCATAGAGTTCAGATTTTGTTTAGACTTCATATATGACCAAAAGTAGGTATTTTGGATTCAGTTTTTTTTAAATTTTCAACAGTACGTAAGTATATAATTATCGTAACACGATTTTTCAAGATTTTTTATTCTTGCACGTATCCTTTTATAAGAAACCATATACAGTTTTGTACTTATGTATACATGCACGTATATTTACATTTTGGTAATCAGCACTGGTTGTACCTAATATCGGGTGTCCTTTTTATTAGTTATGAAGTTACCAACGCTACTTCAGCTGTAGTGTTAATATTCTAAGCCTGTAGCCCTATGTTCGTAACAAAACGAGAATATGATCGAAGGTGATCGAAGCGATCTAATATCAAAAAGTAAAATTTTGTTAAAAAAAATAAACGGAAAGGGGCACACCAAAATCAATTTATTATTATTTTCACATTAAGTACTTACATATTTAGGAATATTTACATTATATACAATGATGTTTGATAGAACAACATTTTAAGTGTAAGAACCATAATCGTTTGTGATAACCCACAAAAAGGGTTTAAATAATAAAACCTAGAAGTTATTTCTTGCTACATACCTATTGAACGCTTGAAAAGAATCATATCAATTGATGACCCAGCTATTTTTATATTAATAAGGGACAAGACGAGCAGGACGTTAGGCTGATGGTAATTGATACGCCCTGCCCATTACAATTCAGTGCCGCTTAGTATTCTTGAAAAACCCAAAAATTCAGTCGTACTACAATAATTGCGCTCGTCACCTTGATATATCAGTGTTAAGTCTCATTTGCCCAATAATTTCACTAGCTACGGCGCCCTTTAGAACGAAACATATATTGACACGTTACGGCTTCACGGCAGAAATAGGCGCTGAATAATTTTATCGTTTACGTTTCCGGTAAGGGTTACAAAAAATAAGTTTTCATGTCCGCATATTATATAGCTACTACATACATTGCGAAATAAGATTATAAACACCCAATTGTATTAAATTACAAATTCATTTATACAGTATGTACGAAAACCACACTGACATAGGTACTTTTAAACAAATTACACTAGGCATAGCCTGTACTATGGTGCAAGAAAACGATATATTTAATACAATACCTATACTTACTTTAACATACATAAATACTCATAAACATCCATGACTCGGAAACACATACAAATTAATCATAATATGTTTGCACCTACGGGGATTAGAATCCGGGAGCTCTATCTCAGTAGGCAGGGTCACCAACCACAGGGCTATATGCATATTATAATCTAATCCGTTAAATCGATCAATCAATCAAAAATATTTTATTTCGTAGCTAAATTGCATTACACTTGAAATATGTAATTTTTTAAACAGCTCGTTTGGAAGGCAGATTTCCTTATAGAAGAACGAGCAAGAAACTCTAAGGTTACTCTTTTTAAAACAGAAAGATATTTTCTTATATTCAATAAAAAATTTCAAATATTTCAATAGCATGCAAAGTGATGCAACGAAATACGCAAACGTCAATTACTAAATGCCTTATACGAGTAACTCAGAAAAAATATAAATTATTTAAAAAAAAACATAGTTATAGTTATTGTGAACACACTTAAAGTACAATACAGTAGGTGTATCAATCCACACATACCGTAAATAAAATATAGGCATTATGCGAGCATTTTACTAGTTATATATAGCGTTATGGTAGGTACTCCTTTTCTAGATTATCATCTCACATTATTTAATTCATCGATATTAAAATGCGTTCAAGGGATTTATTGAGAGAAAAGTTTAGTGAAATTAATATTATGACTGTACACTGCCAGTACATACACGAGAACCTCCTATACGCTCATAAACTCGCAATTCTTTTAAAGTGGATTGTGTTATATTTTATAATAAACTCCCAAATGATATTATTAAAATACTACCTATTAAAAACTTTAAATGTATCGTAAAAAATCAATTAACATCTAAGGCCTATTATAATGTGGAAGCTTATTTGAATGATAAACATAGTTGGAATTAATGTTTCTAAATTTTGTTAATGAATATTGTTATATACTTGAATATAATTGTGACTTTTGTAAGTACTTCATTCTGACTTGCACTAAATAACTTATAAAGTATTACAGTGAATAAAGATTTTTTTGAAATTTGAATTTATCCTATAGTTCAGTACCCTCCCTCATATTTTGGTTTAATTCGTGCGAGCTACGTGTTTTAGGTCCCCCCGAGTGCAATCATTATAAAGCGTGAAAACTTACTAACAGATTTTATTTTTTATTTATTTATTAGGTTTATTTACAATCACTCACAATAATACACACAAAATATATAAAAAGTAGAACTAAAATATAAAATAGCCTTTGTTATTACTAGTGACTTAATTTTTTCTTATACTTAAATAAAACTTAGATTAGCTTAACTAGTAACTTAAGTAGTTACTAATTGTCTCTCGGCAAAGGCCTCCTCTAAAGACTTCCACCTTATTCGGTCTCTATCTACCCTCATTCAGTTCGGTCCTGCTATCCTTTTAAAATCGTCCTCCCACCTTCTAATCTGTCTACCTTTCCTTCGTTTCCCGTCTCTTGGATACCATTCTGTAACGGTTTTTGTCCATTTCTCTTTCTTTTCCCTCAGAACTAAGAACTAGGAAGTTCTAAATATATATAAATGTAAGTAGTGACTACTTACAAATAAACAGAACACACAGAGAAGTTATTTTTTTAAGTACTATACAGAATGAACTTGAAGTAGACAGATTTTTTAATAAAATTTATTAATTCACTGATTAATAATTAATAAACATTATTAAAGACTACCATTGTTGGTGCAAAAGGTCTTGCGGAATTTGGCTAAGGAATCAGCAAATAAATATATATTAGATTTTCTATATGGCTGTACCTCCATTAGAGATTTTCTCTTGCACGCTTTAGTTATTTATATGTAGAGTACGTAAGTCTTTATTGGTTATTTTATTTCACAAAATTCGACGCTTACATCCATGTGGGTGGTGTTTTAAGGTGTTAGGTCGCTTTGCATAAGGTATGGAATGCTAAGTAATTTAACGAGAACAGGGAGTACTATTTCTTAGATTTGCAAACCGGACAATTTTCAATAAATTTTTTAACTGCCTTACGCATTCCTGGAGCATAATACAAACCATATAAACTGTGTAACGTTTGAATATAGCCTAGATGATGAATTTTAGAATGAATGTGGCCTATTATTGACCATATTAGAGACCTAGGGACTACAGGAAGGAATAATGTTTCATCGTTGCGTTCTACAATCCGATACAGTACACCATTCCGAACATCATATGATTGTCCAATTTCAAAAGGTAGTTCTCCAGACTCCCATTTAGTAATGATATCGATAAATTCTTTATCTTGTTGTTGTTCAGCCGCTATCTGTTCGAGTTTTGAATCTGAAACATAAACTCTGTTTTTATTAAACTGTCTTTCTTCTGGTTACCTCAGAGGCGGGTACCTGGTTTTGTTATTAATATGAAAGGTACTTTCTTCAAATTGTTTGCTAAAATCGTAACCATGTAGTATAACCTACTTTCTGTGCACATGAGGAATAAGGTCATATTTTCTGCTGAATGACTTTAAAGCATTATAATTCAATCATACTGTGAAATGGGGGCTTTGCGATGACGGAAATTTTCTACAGCTCAGAGTAAGGGTACTGTTAATCACTGTCAAACACTATATTATAGAACTACCTTCTAGGGATGACTGGATGAACAACAAAGTCTCGTGGAAGGACGGGAGCCTTTTATAGTGGGACCAAAATTGAAAATTAAGTGGCTGTGGGGTGTATGGAGAACGCCCCAGGTTAAAATCCAGCAAATACGCCATTTTAAAATGCGTGGAAACCAATACCTAAAAAGGCTACTTCAACCAAAACATACATTCACTCTGACAGTCAGGCAGCATTGCTGGCTTTGGACGCGGAGTTGACGGCGTCAAAGTATGTCTGCACTGACTGCCTAAACTCATTAAGTATGAAAAATAAAGTGATTCTCAGATGAGTCCCAGGGAATGTCGGGAAATCATAGGCAATGAAATGGCCGATGAGCTCGCAAGAGCTAGAGCTAAAGCAGTCCAATATGGCCCGGAACCTATTTGTGGACTGCCTTAGAGCACCATTCGTCACACTCTGAGGAACCAATGTCAACAAGAAGCAGTTAAACGCTGGAGTAACTCAGCAGGTTTTCGGGTCAACAACCATTCCAAAGCACTAATAAAGGCATTCAACAATAGAAACGCGAAATAACCCATATCAATGAGCAGGAAATCCTATGCATTCTCATCAGGATGCTGGGCACTGTCGCCCAAACAAGCACCTCCGTGTGTTCGGAATCAAAAACGAAAGAACTTGTAGATTTTGCCTTGAGGCCGATGAAACGCCTCTTCATCTCCTCTGCGATTGCGGCCAACTAATGCATAAGCGTAATACCATCCCTGGCGACTACACCCTGCTCCCAGGTGCAGGTGTTTGAAATAATCGCGTCAAGAAGATATTTCGGTTCGTAAATGGGTCAGGGCTTGACGACGAGCTATAAGTATGAGTGGCGAACACAATAGTGCAATTCTGGACGCGGTGTTACTAGAACTCATTAGGACTAAACAAATAGCCACCCTCTCCAAATAATAATAAAGGGTAATGTAAGGGTATTACTTTTACGATGTGAAAGATATAGTTGTAATAGACTCAGAAGTCATAATAATCCCAATATTTTGTGAATTATGTTAAGTTTTGCGAAAGCAAATGAAATTGAGCTATGAGAGTTGAGGGATATAAATATATTGCTCAAATAAATTATATTTAGTTCAATAAAATATAATTTATTGGGTCTGTGGGCTCAGCCAGCAACCCACAACCTCATGTATAATGAACAACTTAGCTCACTTGTATCAAAAAATACTTTAATAGATGCATAAGCCTGAATACACCCAGAATTATTTAAAAATTTCAGAAAAGCTCTCCTTTATGAATGAATTATAGAAGTAAAAAGCGGATCCAAAATGTCATATGTATATAGCATAATACCAGCTGCAGCAAAACCACCTTTCCGTTTTTGCCAGCTATCTTGTATCACAAGTGCCTCTTAACCACCATGTTGGCACAAAAAGCTACCCCGCATAAAAGCCTACAGTTTAGGCATTTGACATGATCATAAATACAAGCCGCGAAGATTCGGTACTATGGCATCAATTACAGAGCATTAAAACTTATATCAGATTTCATGAGTAGATAAGTCACATAAGGCGCAGTGAACTAAAATCAGCAGATCACTCTACAACTCTTAAGAAATCAATTGCAGAATACTTCCTCGGAAAAGGCTGGTGTTAGGCCTAACAAAGACCCTGTACATTTAGATATCACCAGTTTCTTGTAAATATTAACAATGTTCAACTACATCAGGTTAAGTTTAATAATATAAAGATCTACTATAAATCTTATTAGTTTAATGATGGCTTAACCTGGGAGTTTGCTATGATTATTAACCAACTTCAATTCGTTGGTATGTTTTTTCATTTTTATTAGCAATTACTTATGTATGTTATATTATTAGTATTATCATAAGAGATTAGAAGGGACTATGAGTGTTTCTAACACCATTTCTACTCTCTTAGTGTGAAATTTAGTAGAAATTATAAATATATCTCAAGAAAATGAATAAATTCATATGACAGACTTATACTGACATATTATGATGACATTAGGCACACAAGTCCCACACTTTAAGCTTCCCCTCAATGACATTCTATACATATGGACATATCATTCGCAGTCTAATAATGGAACGGCAAATGTGCTTAAAGACAATGTAAGCACACTTATCTCCTCAGTCATGTGTCAACCGTAAAATGTGCTATAAAAAGTGCTTCAATAACACATTAAAGACTCAAAAAAAAAGATGGTGTGACTTATCAATAGTAAGGTTATTTTATTTATATAATATTGATATGCAAAAAGCGGAAGTAATTTAATAAAACGAATATTTTTATATATTGAATATTATTGACAAGCCCCAGACAAGACCGGCTTGTCAGAATGGAATAGATGAAAGGACACAGTCAGAAATGAAAACAATAGAGTCACTCTTTTTAACTGACTTCAAAAAAGTTTTTCAATTAGTCGGTATGTTTTTTATGTTTGTTACCTCAGAACTTTCAACTGGATGAACCAATTTTGATAATTCTTTGAAAATTTTATTTGAAAGCTGGTGCTTCCCATGTGGTCCTATAGCAATTTGGTCCAGATCTGATAGTGGCAACCACGAGAAAACCATAAAAGTCTTAAATTTGCTATAAGTACTTGCACATCAAATTTACAATATCGATAATAATTTTTTTATTTTAAACGATATACTTCAAATATAGTTTGGTGATAATTTTTTATAAATAATAAAAGTATTAAAATAGTAATTGATGTAGGAATTAAATGACAATGATCAATGGAAGTCCTGTGACAGAATTTCTGTCTGTAATAAAATTGCAATGCGCGTACGTTCATTGCTGCATTGCAAAATTTTGTAGATCTACACAAATTTAGACAAATTATTAATTAGTGTAGTTCAGAAGCTGATCAGTAAAAATTTAAAAATAAAAAAAAATTTACAAAACTTCGAAAACACTATTCCACAACAATAGATATAATATGCAGTAAAAAGTATAAAAATAATTACGTATTTTTATTCAATCTAATTAATAAGTCTGATCGAGTCAATTGTTTTTGTAAAAAAATTTTTAAAGGCCTAGTGAACAATGATTAGCAATATTGTATTTTGTGTTATGTAAACGCCTTACAATATGTGAACAATTACATACTAGTGCTATTCACATGTTATCACAGAAGCATTGTTTACCTGTGATAATTGTTAGGTACTTATTTACATTGCAAATATGTAAAAGCTAATATTTTTCAGCTTCCCCATACACCAGATAATGATAGAGAATTGGCGCCAATTGATAGCAAGAACATAGAGCATATTTATATTTCACCACTAAAGGATTTAAGTGTTTTTGGATTTAACCAAATTTAAAATTTGACAAAAAATGTCATACAAAATATATATGCTGATATCCACTTACACTACATAATACACCAAAAAAGATACCTTGGAAAGATTTAAGTTTAAAAGACAAATTTTATTAATTCAAGGAAATAAACATTTAAATAACCAGTTTAACTAATTATTTTTAGTAATTAAAAATATTATATTTGAGCATTAGTTTCTCTCATTAAAGGTTACCTTAACTTATTAAATCCAAATCCCTTTAGAATGTAAAGAGGTAACAGATATAAACATACAAACTTTCCCCAGTATAATATAAGTGTGGTTTTTATTAAAATTATTTATAACCTCTAACTGAACAGATCTTGATCTGAAAATAGGGACAGATTGATGAACGTAAAACTTATAGCAACCCTCTTTTTCGACTGGTTTTAAAAAAATACCTAACTGCTACTCCTTTGATGTCATTGTCCAAATCGAGTTCTAAATTGAAAATACACAACTGAAACTGAAATAGTGTTTACATTTCTGCCTATTGACCAATAAAATTTTATAAACTGGAGTAAACACAGAAATGTATAGACATAGCAGTTGAAGCTGATTATGGTGTCATTTGTGGCATGTGCCATATCGTGTGTCAGCTCTGATTTTGTATCAGGTGCATCGGCTGTATGTATAGAACATCAATGCTTCCCCTATTTAAAAAACAATTCAGCACTGGGATTGAAAAATAAAATTAATTATCATACCTTCAACTTGCAGAACACCATTGTCTGCTGGTTTGCTAAACACCTGTACTTCATTTGTAGTTTCATACAAGGTGTTCTTATCAGGGCACTTGTTGGCAAAATGCCCCTGTAACCCACACTTAAAGCATGTGATTTTCTTATCAAGACAGTTGTTGGCTGTATGTCCTGTAGCCCCAGATTTCTGGCATATGTCAAAATTATTCTTTTTCATAGGGCAGACATTTGACAAGTGTGCCGGTGACTGACATGTACAGCATATTTGGACTTGACTCTTTACATCAAGATACTTTGGACTTTCAGCATTCATATTCTTTGAAGATTTTTTAGCACATTCATAAGATTTATGTCCTTGTTCACCACAAGTACGGCATTTACCACGAAAAGGAACATTTTTGGCAGGAATATCTTGTTCCGAAACATCTTGTGCAGAAACATCTTGTGTAGAAACATCTTTTGCAGGAATATCTCTTACAAGGTGTGGACGTTTACTTTCACTATGAATGTATGGCTCATCTGAATGTCGTTTCAATGATACACCATGCAATATGCGAAATAATTGAGATTTGCTCGTTACAATTTTCGAGTCCAACTCTCTTCTAATGTTACTGTCACTATGTGATAAAACTGCTATAGCAAAACCAGCTATAGTTTCTTCTTTCATATTAATATCTGGTATGGATTCAATAAGATGCCAAAGTCTCACAGCCGCATCAGGTACTGTTTCACTTTCCTTAAGTTTAAATGAGATAATAGGCTCAAAATAGTCTTGCATTAACAATGGCTTTGAAAATTTAGCAATCAATAGTGATTTCACAATTTCCCAAGTGAAATTATCAGAGAAGATTTGTCTTAGGCAAGAAGCAGCTCGCCCGCGTAATGCTTGTGTTAAGGATGACAGTAAATCGGTACCTTTGAGATCCCTATCCTTTAGTATATTATCGGCGATCTTACACCAGCTCTCGATATCGGTGTGGGTTTCATCTGGGTCATATTTCACAAGTGCCGTTTGGTGTTGAAGTTTGTCAAAAACACTATTTCTGTCGTCACTTTGCTTATCACTCGCCGATTGTGCCAACGGCTGCTCTTCGTTTGAGTTTTCAATTCCTATGTGGTTGTGATATTCTATTCGCACGTCTGATGAATGAGAATAACCTAGGGAATCTTCTTTTAGATCAGACATTTTAAATTTATTAAGTTATCAAGTGATAATACAAATTTACAACGAAAGACTGAAAAATAAACTATTTATCAGATTAATATAAAATGCAAAATTAATAGTCAAAGAATAATAGTATAACTTCATTTACACCGACACGAAAATGTAAATTTGTAAACAGTAAACACTAAGCACCAAAGAGAATTTAAGCACTACGTTCCTAGAGGCATGCTATGATAGCCGTTTTGACATATAGTGTTGTGAAATGTCAATTTATTCTCGATAAAAATATAATCAAATCTATTAGTTTTTGTTGCAAGTAGTACCCGATAAAAAGGTTTAATAAAATAAAAATGTTTACTTATTTTATTTGAACGAACTGAATATTGGAATGAAAATGATTATATATACTTTATATGCACATAAGAAACATATGAATACAAATGAGACCAAATAAAAGGTGTAACAAAAGGCATGTAGAATTAATCAGATTCGTCCATACTGCTATTTTCACTGTCGTCACTGCCATCATCACCTACATTAATTATTAGTTCGTTTTCTAAAATACTATCTATTTTCACATCGTTTTCATAATCTTCCCTTATTAGGTCCTTGGTCCACTTCTTTTTATTATCTATGTAGGTGATATAGATTCCTGTTTTAAGTCTTCCAATTTACTTTCCTTCACTGATGATATGAAAATATTCTCTTCAATAACATCAATCCTTGACATGATTGCCCTTCAAGACGATCTCAACCGCCTAGAGGAGTATTGTCTTACTAATAAACTAGAACTTAATACATCAAAATGTTCAGTAGTCACATATACCCGTAAGATTAACATCCTACAAACAAATTACACATTAAGAGGTCAGGTGCTCTCTAGATGCAATGGTACGAGGGATCTCGGCGTTTACCATGACTCTAAGTTGCTATTCAATGATCACATTGATAAGATAGTTAACAAGGCTTTAGGCGAATTACAAAGAATTTTAATAATATTAAGATACTATATTGTACTTTTGTTAGAAGTAATCTGGAATATGCTTCACAAATTTGGAATCCTACATATAATACGTGTGTTGACCGTCTAGAAAGTTATCAGAGGCGATTTTTAAGATATCTTTGTTTTAGATTTAAGGTACCTTACGATTCTTATAACTATGTTGATTTGTGTATAAAGTTTCACTTCTTACCACTGAAAGAACGGCGAAATATAACTGACTTTTTATTTATATTAAAAATTATAAGCAATCATGTCGATTGCCCAGATCTGCTGCATAAAGTTAATTTTAATGTACCTCAAAAAACTCTTAGATATAGCCCTCCACTTTGTGTTCCTGCTGTTAGTAGCAACTATAGGTAAAACTCATATATGGTGCGAGCGTGTAAAACAGTGAATGATGTTAGTAGATTATTAGATAGTGACATATTTGCTTCAAGCATTTCCAAGGTAAAGCAGTGCATAACCCTCAACTTTTTTAATTAAGTATTGTTTTTTTGTTATCTGTTTAAAAGTATCTTTATTGTCATGAATTTGAGCCGAAAAATAGTGTTCACGTACATATTTTATAGTACATACTTCTACTACTGAAAACCTGTAATTGTCTATCTGTTACTATTTAAGTTTCTACAGAAATTGCTGTTGGTTTTCCTTAAATAAATAAAATAAATTATTAATTTAACAGTTCTATTCACAACCTTTTCCCAGTCTCCTTTACATGTTCACAAGCTTCTTCTAATATTTTTGGCATTTTTGTTGTGGTAAATGGGGATTCTATATTGCGTCTTGCAGCATATTTATTAATTTGAGCCCACATAAACTGAATTGCATTATATTCACAATGGTAAGGCGGTAACCGTATAACTCTGTGCCCTTGTTCTAACGCTATTTCGTCAAAGACGTATCGGATCTTGGTTGGTTTGTTGTTTTTTTTGTTCTTTTAAAAGACGTACTAATTCCGCTTTTAACATATTTATGTTTGCATCTACGCCATTTTTTTGAAGCCATGCGACGATGTTTTGTGTGACAGCTTTCTTTTGGGTTGATTGGACAGGTGGCCTGTCAATTTGCATCGAGTGGTATGGGACGTTGTCCATAATTATAATAGATGGTTCAGGGAGGCTACACAACTTTGAGGTAAATATAACTTCCTTTATTAACGAGCAAGGGTCAACAGTGATGCAGTATCAATATCCGAAATCCAAAGCCAGGTCAAAACTATCACAATCGCAGTGCACTCACAATTTGTACTTTTCGAAGCAACGTCAAGTCGAAACTGCTTTGTTTTGCATTGAGCATTGACGCAAGTTTGCCGGAGGTTGTAGTTGTGCTGGCCAGTGATCCTATGTGACGATCGTAATAGATATCAGTTTTAAAAATTTTGAATTTCGAAAAACAAATGCTGTGTTTTTTCGTAAATAAGTAACCAATAATTAGAATCTTATAAAAATAAAAACTAAATGTTCGCGGGACCCTAATATAGTTTAGAAATCAGTGTAATAAATTAATTTTGTGTCCTAAAATTATACATTCGATAAATTTTTATGACTAACTGCACGTCACTATTGACAATAAAGAATAGAAATTTGCTCTTTCAATGTAATTATTAATTAATACGAAACTTCATGAGTGGACAAACGTCGAAACGGCCTAATGGCCGTGCTTTATGTGATAGCGTGCCGTACGTATTACTATACGTACTACTACTGCCGAACTGTAGTCGATTGGGATTCAAATCCTTAACATAACTTTACAGGGGAGTGATAGTTGAAAAAAAGCTGAAAGTGACACACAAATAATTTTATTTTTTAAATAAACAGCAACTAAACTTCTAAAAAAACTGAATCAAAAATAATGTTCTAACCAATTAAAATTCAAAATTACAAAAAAATCTACTCATCGATTTTACTCGATTCGATAATATTTTATTCGATTTTGGTGCAATTGCGTTAAATCACTAGGTTCCTTACCTTTTACAAAAAAATAAACTTCAACTTTTATATTATAAAGTATGTTAAGCAGATTAATTATATTACAAATACAGTTTATTCTTGTTAATTAATTTTAAAAACGTTTGTAAAAACAGGCAGCCACACAAGCTAACATGTAGTCTGCTCTGGGAGAATAATCATGCATTCACGTGGGTAACACAGAAAGTGCTTAAAACTGGCCAGTTAGCAACATTGTTAATGAAATCTTTTTTTGAATTTCAAATTTAGAACTCTTTGGTAACCTAATGTAGCATATTGCATTCATTTGTCATTTGTTTTTGTGAATTGGCGGCAAATCAAAAACTCTGGTTACACGTGAAAATGAACCTAACGCGAGAAAATTTTCGGTCAACGGTTTATTATGACTTTCGTTGTGGGCTTACTCAACAACAAAGCTATGATAGGCTGCGATTAGCATTTCTTAATGAAGCCCCATCTCGTGCCACTATTTACAATTGATTTAACGAGTTTAAGCGTGGACGTAGCAATCTCAATAATGATCCGCGTGAGGGATGTCCTTTAACAGCGACTACTGAAGATAACATCAGTGCTGTGTGACGCATGATAGAGGAAGACAAGAGAGTGACCTATCAGCAGATACAGGCATTGGTATGAGTCAAGTTCAAAAAATATTACACGAACATTAAGGCGTCAGGAAGCTTTGTACTAGATGGATTCCCCATATTTTAACCGACGACCAGAAACACCTTCGCATGGACTGGTATCGCCAAATGTTAGATAAATTCAACGGTGGTGACTCAAATGCTGTATTTGACATCGTGACAGGTATTGAAACCTGGACATATTGCTACGAACCCGAAACCAAGAGACAATCAGCTCAGTGGGTGATTCCTTTCGAGGATTGGCTAAGGTAAAGAAAGGAAAAATTCAAGGAAAGAAGATGTCATTCTTTGGTCGGAACGGTCGGTTCGAAAAACATTAAAAGTATTGGCAACTTTCTACATTAAGCCGTTTCTCATTTTCTAATCATTTTCAGTGTTACCTAGGTGTAAATAATTGTAATAGGTACAAATGAATCCCCAAATGGCACGTCCAGAAACTTTCAGTGCCATACTGAGTGGCAAGTAAAATATATATAAATTTAAAAATGCAGGCTGTAGAGCAATGATATTTAAAAGTATAGATAGGTTACCTAGACAAAATTCGATGTTTAAAAACGATTCACTTACGCACATTTTAATAATTTAACATTTCAATAGCACACTACATTACGATTATACGTGAATGAAGCATAGCATGATACAATTATCGCAAGCGAAAAAGAGATAAATCTAACTTGCTGATTGCTTCTTCGTTTAAATTGAAACAATATAGAATAATTTATCAGATATAACTTTTACCCGTACACAGTGATTTATGCCTAAAATACGATTCTCTCATGAGTTCATGTAGTTAAAGTTATAAAGTAGTAAAACTGCATTGAAATTGGGTAAATAAAGTGTTTGTATTTTTTTTAATTTAATTTAATATTAAATTCAAAATCACTTAACACTCTGATGCTGTTGCAACTTAAAAAAAGTAATTTTCTCTACATTTTTAAGTTAGGCACTAACTTAAACATTAAACATAATATAACTATTTAACATAATAATTTAAGAAAAATTGCTATGTAATCATGTACATCACAAACGAACAATCCTTCGACCTTCTGTTACTGTAATATATTTAACAGCTAAAAACCTTCAAAAAGAGTGAATTTGTTTCTTTTCCGTTTTTTGACAATTTTTTGATGATGATATTATAGGAACGATGCGTTTATACTAAGTGGCTTTCAAAATAATATCGTATTGTTGTTTTTTATTTTTAAGGACCTTTTCTAATATTTGGTTCATCTTTCCATTCAATCAACTTGATTCATTCACTTGTAGTGATATATTAACACGTTCCCAGCGTCACTGATTTATCTGTACTTTCTATTACTGCGTTACGAGACGTTTGAAACCTCGTTCTGAACCAGAGGTTGTAGCGGCACGAGGCTTAATAAACCCCCACCGCCCACAGGAGACAAAAATCCTTTTTTTGGCGCCAAATAAGGCGAATTGTATGGTTTTTTGTCGCGATTATTATTTTCAATGAGTTGATTAGCCGCCTGTGGGCAGATTATTTAGTTTAGATTCTATATATAAAATAAAATGTGGGGTCTCATGTACCCCATACCGCACTGGAAAAGGGCAGTTTTTCAAATTGTTTAGTGATGGGAAAAAAATATCGAAATTATTTAATTGTACTTATGGAATTTTATTAAAACCGTTAAGGTCATTATCCCTAACTATACATACATACAATACTATTATAATATTATATATTGTATTTATACACTTTTTTCGAGGGTAGGTGTAAAAAAGTTAATACTGTTTTTAAAGAGCTCCGTATTTTCAAACATCTTAAAATTAAAAAATAGTAATTTTATACCATTATTTTAGTAGATTTAGTGTTAAGTGTGATAAATGTGATAAATAGTACCCACCAGACAGTACTTATTCTCCTAGTGAAAGTCAATTAAGTTCACTTCTTTAATATCCCTTTGTTCCGATCACTACGTATCACCAGTCATCATGGATGCATTAAAAGACTCGCTCAACACCTTGGCTGAAATGTTCGAACAGAAGATGAGCGAGTTCCAGCAGGGCCTAGATAATGGACCCATTACAAACACATCCTTGGCTGCAGAGTTTAACAGCTTCAGGACCTTTGTGCTCTTTGCCATGAATACTTTGCAGAGACAGGTGGAGTTCCTTGGTATAGAGGTTGATCGGCTGGAGATGCGTAGAAGGCGCAAAATGCTACTAGTGCACGGAGTCAGCGAAGATAAGTCGGAAGATGTTACTTCACGTGTTTGTAAAGTAGTAGGGGAACATCTTGATGTGACTGGATTCTCTGTTGCTTCCATCAAGTCATCCCATCGCTTAGGACGTCCTTCCGAAAAGAAACCTCGTCCTATAGTGGTAAAGTTTGCGGATGTAGCATTGCGGGATACGGTTTGGTTCTCCAAAACTGGATTTAAGGCCAGCGGTTTAACTGTGTCAGAGTTTTTAACAAAGAGTCGTCATAACTTATTTATGGAGGCAAGGCAGAGATTCGGCATAAACAAGTGCTGGACAAGGGATGGATGCATCCATATTATAGCCCCAGATGGTTCACATCACCGAGCTGAGTGCAAAGCTGACCTACACAGCATACCACAGACATCTAAACAGACATCTAAGCCTCTGACTCAGTGTACTGCCAGTCTCACCTCCAGGTCCAAAAGAACAGTCAAAAATAAGTAATAGGTATCATTAATCTGTAAGTATTTTAAGGTAATGTAACCTTTAAATAACTTGAACAATTCATAGGTTTAGTTAACTGTAAGCTTTTTGTAACTTCTAATTACCTATGTCACTACCACAAAGCCTAAGCTATCCTACTATGAATCTTTATGTTATGTATATGAATTAAACTATTTTTTATTTAGTATTTATAACTTATTTCAAAATTTCATTACCATCCTGTGTTGATAATTAAGATAATATATAAAGAATGCATATACCTAACTTGTAATGCCCCACATTGTAACATTTATGTTATAGTTTAATAGTTTGGTAACAAGCCTGCAGTAATCATTTACCTCCTGTTCTGTTTTTTAATACCAAAAATAAAATCGAACATCTTATTACTATTAAATGCTATTTACTAAACATTTTAAATAAACAATTTTCCATAAAATTTGATAATTTGATATTACTAAATGCAGCTTATATTTCAAACATTTTCAATTGTTACACAGTATAAATGCCATACTACATAATTATCAGATTTATATTGCCTATGCTATTTCTCTCCTGTGTATAATATATTTAATAAACTGTAGTTTTAGTGTAATAAATCAAATTCCGTTGTTGATAGTAGAAAATGAAAACTGTAGTTGTTACATAATAGGTACCTACCTATTAAATTACCATTGTTATTTGTGTAGACTGTAGTGTCGTGTGTGACTGGCAGATGTACGTGACAACTGTCATCTAATGACAGCTGTGACATTTGACATACCAGCCGCAGACTAAATAACTGCTTTGGATACAAGGCTTTTGGTCATCACTGCGCTTGCATTTATAGATTATTAGAATTAGATTATAGAATTACATGATTAGTAAGCTAAGTTATTGAAGCTATAAGATAGCGCCACTTATTATTTTATTATTTATTTTTCTCACCCTTAATATGGGTCTAAAGGTATTAAAAATATTATGTTTTAATTACTGCATCATGTTTTCACCGTAAATAAAATTTGTACAGCATAAAAATGGAGTACTCAGATGGAGGCGCGCAATCTTTATTTCATTTTTATAATAATTTACGTGGAAATTACAAGTCTTTCTCAAAACAGCTTCATAGATATAGTTTATATTATTTTTATTCTTTTAATTTGTATATGTACCTCATTTTTATTATTGTAATTTTTTGTCTTTAGTCACTTAGTTTTTAGTCCTCTAAGTTATCTATTTAATACCTACCTATGTTTTTTGAGGGTTTTGAGATAAATAGTTTATTTTTGCTAAAAGGAAAAAAAGGTTACGTTTTCATTTTTGATTGTTTTTACTTTATCTTTTTTTTTATTTTTATTTTTTTATTATTATTTGTTTTAAGAAGTGAATTAATCTCTCCTTGCAACTGGCGGGTGGGTTCGGTAATCATTTAATTTAATTTAATTATTTTTGTATATTATTTTTTAGTTTAGGAAACTCGTTGCAGGTATACTTTTGGATATTATTTTATATAGGATTATTTTTTGTGTAATAGTATAAGTAGTAATATACAGTAGATATTTTTACATATTATCAAGATTCAAAATGTCACATAACTCTAGCCTTGATGATTTTCAGTCTATAGTCTCTTCTGGTTCTAGTGGTGAAGAAAGTTTTCAAAGTGTATCTTATATTCCTATTGAAGTTGCTCTCAGTAATCACTTCTCCGACACACAGAAAAACTTTAATATAGTTCACCTCAATGCACAAAGCATTCCTGCACATTATCTTGACCTTCAGGCGTCGTTTGATTCTAGCAATGTTCATGCCGTACTTATTTCTGAGTCGTGGCTTAAGCCTAGCCTCCCTTCTTCCTCTTACTACCTTCCAGGCTACCACCTCCTTCGCAACGACCGTGTGGGTAGAGTTGGTGGCGGCGTTGCAATCTATCTTCGATCTCACCTTCCGTTTTCAATCATAAGTTCTTCCAGTGATTCCTTGTCACAGAATGAAGTTGAGTATCTTCTTGTTGAAGTTATCCTTTCACATACAAAAATCCTTCTTGGAGTATTCTACAGTCCTTCACTTAATGTCGATTATTTCTCTTCCTTTGATCATATCCTCGAGAAATTTGTACCACTATATGATCACTTGATTTTGATGGGTGATTTTAATACCTGTCTTCTTAAAGATGACCATCGTTCAAAAAAGCTTTTGTCCGTTACTGATTCCTACAATCTCCATATCCTTCCTCTTACAGCCACCCACTTCTTTCCTCACTCCACTCCGTCTCTTCTTGACCTCATCATGATATCCGATCTGGCATGGATAAGCAACAGCTCACAATACTTACACTACTCGACTTCAGTAATGCCTTCTGCACTGTTGACTTTGATATTTTGCTGAGCATGTTGAGTTCCATTAACGTATCTCCAACAGTGATAGGGTGGTTTCGAAGCTATTTACGTGGGCGTCGGCAAAGGACTAAGATTGATGATGACACTTCAACCTGGTCTAACCTTTCCGCTGGAGTTCCACAAGGCGGTGTACTATCTCCTCTTCTTTTTGCAATTTTTATTAACTCTATAACTAAAAATTTAACTTCCTGGTATCATATGTATGCAGACGATCTCCAGATATACTCACAATCTTCTCTCGAGGGTCTGCCTTTAGCTATTAAAAACACTAACAAAGACTTAACTACAATCGTGGAATGGAGTACTGCTCATGGACTAAAAGTGAATCCGTCGGAAACTCAATGTATTATTGTTGGTAGCTCACAACTAACCCATAAAATTGAGTGGGGTAATCTACCTCCCATTTGTGTAGGTGGAACTCTTATTCCTTTTAGCTGCTCTGTCAAGAGCTTGGGCGTATTCATTGATCGGAATTTGTCTTGGCACCATCAATTAAAAGAAGTTAGTAGGAAGCTCTATGCTGCCTCTCACTCATTAAAAAAACTCCAAAATTTTCTTCCTATTCCCACGAAAACTTTACTCGCTCAATCCCTTCTCCTGTCCATTCTTGACTACGCTGACATTTCATATGTCGATTTAACCGAACTCCAGTTGGATAAGCTTGAACGATTGCAGAACATGTGTATTCGTTTTATATTTGGACTACGTAAGTATGACCACGTGTCTGAATTTTGCAAAAAGCTCAAATGGCTCCCTATCCGCTTGCGTAGAAATTCCCATATACTTATACATCTCTATCGTGTCCTATTTGATCCTAAAACTCCTATATATCTCAAGGAAAAATTTTCAGCATTAAGTTCTCACCAACTATATCTTCGGTCTGTTCATAATCTCTTGCTTTGTACACCTGTTCATAAAACTTCCTTTTTCAACAATTCATTTGCTGTGCAGCTTGCACAGCAAATGAATTGTTGAGAAATTGTTAACCTATGGAATTCTCTTCCCTCTGAAATCAGAAAGGCTCACACTCTCCAATCTTTCAAAACAATGCTCCATAATTATTATTTATTACTGTGACAAATTCAATACTAGTTCTTTTCTTGGAATTATTTACTGTATGTTTAAATTATATGCATATCGATAACACCACCTACTGTTATCTTTTCAACTATAACTGATTATTTATAGGTTGCCTGGCAGAAATCGCTCTTAAGCGATAAGGCCGCCTATTGCTTTTTGTAGTCTCGATTTTTGTTATTTTTCATTATTTTGTGGTATGCAATAAAGATATATTTCATTTCATATTTCATTTCATATTTTAAATATACATAGCTGGAATTTATTTATAATTTTCCTACATAATTATTTCACTTAAACTGAGTACAATTTGTAAATATTGATTGGAGACTTACCAGTTTTTCAAATATCGGTAATTTTGAATTAGATTTACAACCCAACTCCTCTTCATCATCAATAATATTATTAATTAACTTTCTTCGGCAACGTTTCGACATCTTATTATATCGTCGCGGGCGCAGGTTTACACAACACTAACCGCTTGAAGCTAGCGTAGGGTGCGGTACGAGGTGTTCGCAACCTCGTAACGCACTGTATTAAACTTTTATTTATTCAGTACAGTACGAGGCCTAAAAAATCCTGTATTAAGGTAGGTATACCCAAAAACTCAGCATCAATAGCACATCTCAGATTTATAGCTATCTCTTTCCTAGACTATACCACACAGAAGTTACGCCTCTCGCACGTCAGAGCAGTTTAAGTTTTTACCGCTATAAAGACAAGACACTAACGAGGTGTTTCATGCCTCGTTATGCACTCATCGTGTTAAAGTTTCAAAAATATATTATATTTTTATATAAAATATATACTATATACATATAACATGTATTCTAATATAACAAATCTATTATCTATATTAACAATACTATAATTGTATTAAATTAAAACTATCATAACGAGAAAGTGTACCAAGAATACTGGTAGAGTTGCTGCGTTGGAAAGCTTCTGGCTGATCCGTTGACCGAAATTCTATTAATAATACCAGCGCTTGGGTTACCAGTACCCTTTTTGAGGCGTATAGATAGGACTTTGTTCATTCTCCGCACCTCTAGACCTCACGGGCAAGTATCTCTACACCAAATGGCACAAAGATGTAATACTAACTGAGACCGACATATTTGCTGTCTTGGGCAGTCGAAGCAGCATCCCAGCACTAGCTGACATAATTTGGATAGGAGATGGAGCCAGAGTATCGACAATAAAATAGCTGGTATATTAAGAGCGGCAAATGCCCTGCGAATGACTTCATTAATGGCGTGACGGCCTGCCGATTTTAGGGAGGATAGCCCGTGACGCCCAAGAGCATCTACATGAAACATTATCGCAATGTAATTTTTTTTACATTAATATTTTATTGGTTTAGTAATTGTATTCAAAAGTGTCAAATAACCTCAAAAAGATTTAATTTATTTCTTTTTTGTCGCTTAGTAATTTTTTTGGTTACCGGGTTATTTTTGTGAGCAATGTGCATACGTACATTTAAATAGGTTTCTATTATAAGTCTTAATAAACTAAGGCGATGATTTATAGTGGATGGCTGTCGTCTCGAATGTTCTGTGTAAGAAATAGAATTAAATACATCACTGTTAATAAAACTTTTTAAAATACGGATTTTCACTGACTCCGTACAGTTATTGTGTGGAATTATTATTCCATTTTCATTGAAGTAGGATTTGATAACCGTTTCACATATTATACACACTTTAAACAAATCTTTCGAAGAGTAACATAAGCCACCCATATCTTTAATTGTAATTAATTTGTGAAACCACAATTTCTCACATGAAAACAACTCGTCAGTACATACTTCACATTTAATATTTTTTGCCAATTTACGCGCAGCCCAACCAGATATATAACCTACGATTTGGGTTATATCAGCTGGACTTTGTCCACTAGTTAGGGTTTCAGCCAGTATTTCTACGTTGTTTTGCGCAATTTTATCGCTGTCAGTGGAAACATTTTTAACACCCTCGTCAACATCTTCATCTGCCCTCAGCTTGTCTGATGAATGATTTAAGTTCAATATTGCTGACGAGCTGTATAAAATGGGAAAGTATTCAAGTGCTAAGCAGTAAAAAGGCATAAAAGGCATTTATTTTCTCAAAATTGATTCCTTTAGAATTCTTTTTGATGTCATTTCTTATACTACTAGATACTACTACCGCTTCGGAAACAAATGGCGCTCTGAGAGAGAAGAAGCGGCGCAGTTTCCGCTGAATCCACTTCGCATCTCTAAACAGCTTCTTAGATCTTTAAATTGTACCGTATTCGGATTTTTATTAAAGCCTCCTCCGTGTCGGCGCACATTGCGAAAAAATATTTTAATGTGATCCTGACTCAGGCGATATGTGGCTAAAAAACTTAAAATATCATTCTGTACTAAGCTTGTATATAGATGTTTGAGGCTTTCAATATTTATTAGGAACCTCAAGAAGCCAGTTTTACATTTACATTTAATAATTTAATTTTAATTCTTTATTTGGCTACTATGGCCCACTTAAATGTCATAATAATAAAGTCAGATATAATTATAATTAATACATAAGTAACATAAAATAAGTACATACATCATTGAATATTGTATTGAATAAAAAAAAATAATAATAACAAAGCCCCATATTCCTCAGTCCCTGTGTGCAACGTGCAGTTTACAACAGCGATTTATATAAACACAGTCGAGCCGATCCGCCAGTGCAGCCAGCATGCTGTTGTTGCTCCCCCGGACTCGGCGCACCAGTGACGTGCCTCTCTTTCGCATTATTGTATAGAAACAGTCAACACGGGCTTCGGCAAACATCGCTGAGGCGCTGCAATAGCGAGGGAGCCACAATAGCATCCTAAATGCATTGTTGTACTGGACCCGAAGGGCGCTGTACGATCTTTGCGTATAGTCAGTCCACAGGCTGCAGGTATAGAATGAGGTGCAGTAGGCCCTAAAAAGAGTGATCTTAACATCTGAAGAGCACCTTGCAAACCTACGGATCACCATATTAGCTCTTACCGACATCGCCCTCCGTTCCCGCTCAACATCTGCGTCATCCCTCAGGGAAGGTGTTGCCAAATGGCCAAGATATTAATTAACTAATTAATTATTAATTAATTATTATTAATAATGGGTTTGTCGTAAATACGTAGAGATAAAATGTAATTCTTAACACTGTCTAAAACGCCGTTACCTCTTTACAATTTTGTTTCAAAACAGGTTTCTTGAAACCAAACATGTCTCCGGCAAGCGAGTTAAAAATTTATCAAATTTTTTTTTATATTTAAATGATTTATAAATGCTACCGTCGTTGGTTCGATCTCTTTGAATTTGGAGGAGCAATTCATTGCATAATAGTAAAGCAGTTGCAACACTTTTACTCAGCAATTGAGTTACAAGCTTAACTTTCATAATTTCATTTCTAAAATGAATATGTCTTTTAGATAGTTTGTTAGTAAAAGTAAGGCCTTGGGCAGTTTACAACTTATGGAGGTTTATTAATAGCTGTCATCAAATTGATTTATCGCCGTTATCAAAAATTATCCTCTTGGCCTCAAAGGTATTGCGTACTTATTTTAACATGTGAGAAGGATCCATTCAACTGCATCTTTTTTCAATCTGCAGATTTTTTTTTTTTTTTTGGATTATACAAATTACAACCCTGAAGATTGGCAGCATATTGGATGAGCAACCATCAAAGGTGAGTGCAAAGACATCTACACCTGAATCATGACTTTGAATCAAATTAAAATTCAAATATTTTATTCAAAACTAGTTGACCCAGCAAACGTTGTATTGCCATATAAAGTAATAAGAAAATTAATAATTAAAATTTTTGGGGTATAAAAAATAGATGACGACCGATTCTCAGACTATATATTTTGGTTATATAGTAATTAACTTATAATTATCTAGGTTAATCATTTACGGGTTTGCAAAATAGATGTCATCTGGAAACAGCTTTTATATTTCTGATATATCGGTCTCTCACAATTATAACAATGTATCAATATAGATTTTAATAAACTGTGTATTGTAAGTTTTTATTGTGAGAAAAATAAATAAAATATATTTCTGATTGTTGGCCAAGAAATGCTTAGTATCATTTAGAAAGAAAGATATATAAAATAATTAGTTATTTTTTTTAAATTATTCTTTCAATCTGATTTCTGAACGACAGGGGACTCATCAAAGGAAAAACAGAATTTTGTTTGTATTAATTTTCTTCCGAGAATTTTCATATTTATTTACCTTTTAAACCTTCCCTGGACTTCCACAAATAATTCAAGACCAAAATAAACCAAATCGATCCAGCCGTGTTCGAGTTTTAGCGAGACTAACGAACAGCAATTCGTTTTTATATATATAGATAGGATGTGACATCATTTATTGAAAGTCAAAAAAATTACCAACCATTCCAAAATGAATGCCTTGAATCAGACATGACTTTATCTAGTCTGCTGTAGTTTCACCGTTTAGGTTGTCAACAAAAAAAAATTTTCAACATTAATTAAGACACACTAATATAAGCATAGAAACTTGTGTGGCAATGGAACTGTTAGAAGATCCACACCCGAAATCTACAATGCCGTTTTTTACCCGTCCATACGGTTGTGATAAGAGTCTGGCAATGAATAACGTGATTTTAAATAATATTATGAAGGTAATACCGAAAAATCGCAATTTATTATTTGATGTATTTAGATCGGTATTTTTCACGCCTTTAGTGCTGTTTACCTGCCAAAGCCAACGTAACCCAAACTCCATAATGGTCCATCGTTCTTACCTGTGTTGGAAGCATGCGCTGACAATATTTCAGCTTTTATACAATATCGTAGGTCTGGGGTTCACGGGCTCTTGCACTATTCCGTCCGGCACGCGATGTCGTACCGCCATATTTATTTTATTTAGAGATATATTGAAATCAAATAAAATACTTTATTTCATGATTCCTATGGTATGTAATTCCATGAATTTTGCTTTTTTTACTTGCGTAATTAGTGCATCTTCGCATTACACAAGATGGTATTTTAATGCTGTATATAAAATTGTAAGCAATTCTGTCAACAACTAACGCGTGCGTACCGTTTTCGTATCGAGAGAGCGACTACGACCAAAGGAAGAAATTGACTTGCTAGTGACATATCTACCATTTCTAATAATATAATATATATATATATATATAATATATATATATATATATGGCTCATCAAACTTAGCCCCCCAAAAAAAATTTTTTTCTATTATTGAATTTTCAATATCGCATATCGTTAGTTCGTAGTTTGTTCTTAATTGTTCGCTATAAATAATTGTTTGTTCTTTTGTTGTTTATTTAAAAACAATTAATTAAAAACATACCCTTTAGTTAGCCCCCGCCCCCTGATAATGGGGGCAAACGCCTACTATTTGGTTCTGGCGTTGTTTTAACTGTTCTAACATAACCTAACCTAACCAATTTTAATGAATTGCAAATTTCTTTTTAATAAATAAATCGAGAACAAACAAATGTTTATAGAGAACAATCAAGAACAAATGGCGAACTAACGATCTGACGAAAATCTGGGGGGCTAACTTTCTTGAGCTATATATATGCTAGATAGAGAGAGAGAAAAAGAAATGATTTAGAAGATTGCTATTAAAAAAAAGCTAAATATTCATATCAGAATACAAATGGAGTTGATGAAAAGGTGCGAGAAACTCCGTCCATCATTAATTCACTTGTACATTATAATTTTTTCCGAAAATCGAAGTGTGATAATAATAATTTATAGAGACAATTTAACTTATCTATTTAAAGTATCGTATCGTGAAATTAAATTGACGAAGCTTTCAAACAGAGCTATGAAGATAATTCGAACAATGCCGGACAATAAAATAGATTGTAATCAAAAGCTATCGTACAGATAGTCTTATTTAATGTTCACATTATCTTGGAAGTTATCACCTTACAGCCATTCGAGGAATCTTTGTTTTTATTGTTTTTAATACTCCAACATTACGTTTTAAATTAGGAAATATAGAGGTGCGGGCACAAAAGAGAATATTATGTATAATTTTATATAATACTAGCTGACCCAACAGACGTTGTTCTGTATATAATAAATAAAATAATGTTTTTATACGAATTTGTCAATAATATATCATAACATCAAAAATTACTTCGTAAAATATGCACCCTGCTGTCGTAATGAAAGAGTTTCACAGCAGAACTGTCAAACCGTGCGTCAATAAATTCTCTAATAGAAATTATGTATGGACACATCAAAGGAAACACAAATATGTTGTTTTTATTTAATTTAGCAGCATTTTCCTATTTATTCACCTTTTAAACCTTCTCTGGACTTCCACAAATAATTCAAGACTAAAATTAGCCAAATCGTTCTCGAGTTTTAGCGACTAACGAACAGCAATTCATTTTTATATATATAGACTAGCTGATCCAACGGACGCTGTTCTGTCAATTATATAGTCTAAAGCCATCGGCAATGTGTAATGTTGACTTAATAAAAATAAAACAAAAACGTATTTCTGAATGATTTTATAATATTATGTAGTAATAAGGACTAATATCGTGTTTGTGTAAACAGCTTTTACATTACCGCTTTATAATTACCAATTCTTTAAAGTACTAACATGGATTAAGGATATACTTAAGATATAGTATAATAATATTTCTTTTTTATTTTTTTTACACACAAAAAAAATATTTTACAATTTACTTAAATTTAAGTACAAATATAAACTTCGGAAATATTCGGATTTTATCGTGTACTTCACTCGTCGCATGTTATAAATAACTAAGAGAAAATTAAAAATACTATATGACATAATGTCAGTACTTCAAATTAATTACAATATGACTTAAAAACATTTATTACAAACCTATTATATTAAATTACAAACAAACAAACCTAGTTCTTACCGCATACTTATTTACAAGTACCCTTCACTTCATTTACGTTTGTGTATTAATGTTCTCTGTTGAGGGTAAGGTAGTTTTATTACGACATATACAGGATGTTTGTGTTTCATACTCATCTATTTATTATTTATTATGTATTTATCAAGTTAATATTTTTTTTAATTTCACTTTTATATTTTTAATTGTTATCTCCTGTTTTAAAGATGTAGGAAGTTTATTTATTAGAAATGGTACTTTGTATTTAGTTTATTTCTACCATAGCCATTAGAAAATCTAGGTAAAAGTAGTTTTGACTCCCGAATACTGCGGGTACATACTTTGTTACTACGTTTTTTTAATCAGTTTAAGATTTTCATTAAAATATTCTTCACTTAATTTCACAAGTTTTATCTTTTCATGGCATGGTAGTATTTTGTAGAATTCTAATAATTTAGGGTCTAAATTCTTAAGTTTTTTTATAGTTTTTGAAACAATAGTTTTAACTATTCTAAATTGCAAACTGTCTATGTGGCTTTTATAAGTTCTTCCATAGCTCGAGAGCCCGTAACTGATAATTGATTCAGCTAATGAATTTTATAGCAATAGAAGCGTTTTAAAAGTAACCCTATTCCTAATAAACAGCGATTTTTGCAAGAACGGCTCTTAGCTTGTCACATACTGTATCAATGTGCATTTTCCAGTTCATTCTGTTATCATTGACAACGACTAGGTATAATTGATTACTTACAACCTCAATAGCTTCATAGTTACAGCCTTTGTGTAAAGTATGTCTGTTGGTGTGTGAGAAATTGTGGCTATGTAATATTAGGCTCGTATTTTGCTCTATTATGGCTTGAACTTATATACATAAGCTTGGTTTTTTTTTATCATTAATTACGAGGCCACAGTCATGTGCCCATTCAATTATTTTGTCAAAGTCAAGCTGTAGTTTCTGCATTGCATCTTTCGGATTATCCCCGTAGGGTAGCAGACAGGTGTCATCCGCGAATTGGAACATGTCACACTGTGTAACTACATTTGGTGGCCCGATTACAGTTTAGACAGCGATTTCGTTGAAAGCTTGCCAGATGGCTTATTTTTCCGACACCTCCAACAAATATGGTTATAATATAATATAAATATGTATAGGAAAACTTAACAAATCATATACTAAAACCTTCCGCGAGAAGCTATTCTTGGGTGAAAATAGAATGAAAATCGGTGCAATTTTGAGTTTATCCCGAGCAGACAGACTCGCCGGAGGACTTTGTTTATATAGTGATTACATTTGCAGAAAATTTTTAGGTCCAATTTTTTTGACCAATAGTAATGTATTTGTATAGGCTAAAAACATCAAAAATTTGTCAGTTTACACAAAAGTGTTGACGGATAACAATAAAGAAATCAGGAGGGCCCTTAGAGCATCATGGAGGAAGCTAGGAGAGACATGAGATGATATGAGAACGATATGAGCACGACTCAAGGTGCAAGACTTCACAAAATGCTCTCGAAAACACGCCCGAACCAACTGAAACTTCATATCATACCAGATGGGACCTTGACATGACACCGATGAGAAGGAAACCTTGGAACTTCTAGTGTCAACCCGTTTCTCTGGAACGTTCAACCTTGAGTTTGAGGAACTTAAGGCGAATACACCTTAAACATCTTATAGGGAGTCTTATCATCTAATAAGACCGGCACAGGTGAAACGGGCGATTAATTCGTTCGAAAAACATTCTGAAAGGGAAATTGTTGTCACTCTCGCCGATTCTTCTCAACATAAAGCAGTTTTACGAATCGGTGGTAGTGTAAAACTATTAATTAAAAACTATTTGACCTTGATTTTGGGCTCCGCTTCACTTAATTCTTGTATCTGGATAACAAAATGTCGTGAATTCGACGATTAGTTGAGCATTTTTATTGTTTAAGATGAAATGAATCTGAGTAAAGCATAAAAATAGTTCAGTTGCTCCCACGCAACAATATTAAACCGTAGGCGTTACTACCTACTGATGTGTAAATGATAGTGGGTTGCAGTGTCTAGAGAGCAAGTTGCTAGCTAGTTTCATACAAAGTATATACATATCTATGTATTTATTTACCTTAGTTTTAAGTTCTAGTCATTAGTCTTATGTTAGGTTAAGTGATAGCACATAGCCAGGTCTTCCCAGTTTCCTGGATTTTCCCCCACAAACCTTATGTATTAGTTTTTAAGCATAATAAATTTTATCCCCCAACACGTAGATAGGGTTGTAGAAATAAGTTTTCTGATACCTACATATATAAGGCTTAATTGTAAATTACTTTAATATGTAATTTTGTATATATATTTTACCATCAAATATAGAAATTTGGAATTTGATTTTTTTTTGCTAGTTTCATACGCACTTATTCAACACGTTTGCGAGGAAAAAACAAACATTGGTTACATGTAGCTATACAGCCTACTTCAATAAATTATTGTGAATTATTAATACCTAAATACATTTGATCATAATAAATATTTTTTGCCTTAATTAGGGTCATATTTATTAATTCCATAAATGTAAATGGATTTTCAGCGACATAAAACCTCTTTGTTGTTATAAAATAAAAACTGTATTACCCGGTAAAATTGAAAATGCTCTGTTGTCTCTTATATGATTTGCAGTTAGGTACTTCCTTAACTTTGCAGTAATAATTCTACTATGCACTAGTGTGTAATATTAATAAGCACGTGTGAGTTATTAATTTCGGTTTATGGCACTAAGAACGATGTAATAAGGCTAACTTTACGAGCAAGTGTGTTGAAAAACAAGAAAGGTACGGCTTAGAGTCGTCTCGAAACTTCTCGTTGCAGCCCTCGTGGTTTTATTAGCGTATGTATAATAATAATATTCTTTTGCCATAAAATTTTTATTGTGGCATATACATATTTTTTATGACAATATCGGAAGAGACGAGAATGACGTCCATCTGTTGGTAATTAATTACGCCCTGCCCATTACAATGTAGAACCACTCAGGATTATTGAAAATCCCAAAAACTCTGTTTGGTACCACAATTGCGCTCGTCTTCTTGAGACATAAGATGTTAAGTCTCGTTTGCCTAGTAATTTCACCAACGCCACGGCCACGGCGCCCTTCAGACCGAAACACAATAATGCTTACAGATTACTCCTTCACGGCCGAAATAGGCGCCGTTGTGGTACTCATAATCTAGCCGGCATCCTGTGCAAAGGAGTCTCCCACTGGTATATGTAGTAACTTCCACATATACTAACTAGTTTTTAATTATCTACCAAAAAACAGGTCAGCTATGTGTAATAGGTACAGATAGTAAATAATAATATTATACCTACAGATGAATATGCACTCAGTACGTAGGTACTCACCTACCACACTACTACCCTCGTCAAACGTTCACGTGGCAATAGACACAGGAATACGACGTATGAGATCTCCACGGAACACAGAGCCATCTACCGTCTCCGTGTGTCAGCACTCGGTTGATTACAGATACACAGAACCGAGTACATACAAAAGCCAACTGTCTGTAATCTGTATATTTTGTGTATGCGGTCAGTTTTTAGTACTTACTGGGAAACAGTTGAATTATTACATACTAGCTAATACCCGCGACTTCATCCGCGTACACACATGACTGCGCACGTAGTGGTTATAAAAATAGTTTTTCCATTGTTGTTAATATCTTTCTTATCTATATTAAATGAAGATATCGCAATTTTTTTTATAGTGTTTAAGGAATAAAACTAAGAAGACTTAAATGAAATCTATCTATCATTTTATTTATTTAACTAGATTAAACTCTTCCACAAACCTGCTAAAATTATGGACATAATAATTTTTTTGAATGTATATTATAAATCTACGAATATAATACGAATATAAACGAAGTATCCTTACACAATTTACGGTACGGTAATTTATTTTAAACAGTTAATTATTTACTACTTTTTATGAAATAGTATATATTATTAAAACACGACTCATATATTGGATGCAGCACCTTACAAACTAATTTGTTATGTATATTACAGCCATTGAAAAATACCCTATTTGATTGAAAAGAGTGGACGATGAGTTTCTATGTTCTTCTCACGAGCTCAACTATTTACGAACCTATGGTAGATTCAGTCATTTATAAGAAACTAGCTGACCCAGCAAACGTTGTATTGCCGATATTAAAATCGCGATACAAAAGTAACTCTTGATCGTAGATGGGTGGAAATAATTTGAAGTTGTATGTATTTTTTAAAGCTGACTCATAATCAAAAAAATTTAAAAAAAATCAAAAAAATAAAAAATAAATCGTGTGGGTGGTCCACAGTTTCAGTCTTAACATTTAGGGGGATGAAAAATAAATGTTGTCCGATTCTCAGACCTACCCAATATGCACTCAAAATTTCGATTCAAAATGAAGTTTCTTTGACTTTGACTTTAAGGGTAAAAATTTCTATAGAATATTGTATTTACCACAGAGTAAAAGACATGTAAGTATTTACGCATAGCTGAGAGATATACAAATAAAATTATTTTAAAAATATTTTTGCATTATGTCATGTCATGTATGTATGTAAAGAAGTTATAGTTCTACCGGTATATAGCCAGTATATTTTTGAAAATATGTTTTTTGTAAAAACTATTGCAAGGGTTCCAAATGGTTAGTCCATAGACTATTTTACTGTTGATACTAATACAGAGAGAGAGAGAGAGATATAGAGATAGCCTTAGAGTCAAAAACAAGGCATGGATTACATTTACCAAGGTACTTACGTAAAGTTAGTGCCTACATCATTTCATATGGATGATGTGCGCTTTTGTAATACCAAGTTTAACCGAAGATATATGTAATCTTCTAATATATAAAATTCTCGTGTCATGGTGTTAAACATTGAACTCCTCCGAAACGGCTTGACCGATTCCCATGAAATTTTGAGTGCATATTGGGTAGGTCTGAGAATCGGACAACATCTATTTTTCATCCCCCTAAATGTTAAGGGTGGTCCACGCCAAATTTTTTTTGTAATTTTTTAGACATGTTTTTTTAAATTTGTTTGATTATGAGTCAGCATTAAAAAATACATACAACTTCAAATTTTCACCCATCTACGATCAACAGTTACTTTTTTATCGCTATTTTAATATCGGTAATACAACGTTTTCTGGGTCAGCTAGTACTCGCTATAAATAAATAAATACGTAGTTACTTGTTTATCCAGAAAATAAATTTAAGATTGTTATTAAAGCTGAGATGTTATGTTATAACTTCTTAGGCATATCTATCTACTTCTTATATACAAGATTTTGTATTTTTGAAGTTATACTTCTTTTGGCGCGATGGAGAAAAATTATGAGAGTGAATTTTTTACGATGCGCGCGCACACCTGAATTCTACATCGTTAAGTTAGTTCTAGGTGGCATGAAAATCGATAACTATGTTCAAGTTGTATATTCTATTATTTTTATATTTAGAACACGTGTTTCGTAACAGTACAATTAAACAGTGTGAATAAATAAATATTATTTTAGTGTTTTTATTAAATCATATACGACGGTGATAGTATTTACTAAAACTTAACTATTTGTTAAAATTTGATTTATTTTTCCATATGCCAAAGAAGTATAACTTCTAACAAGTGTACATAAGTACACACACTCCTTTTTTTTTGGTATTTTGTAAATTTTGAAGTATTTCCTTGCCTTTTTTTCGTTACTAATATGAGATTACAGAAAAATATACACGCTTTAAATTAAATGGGATATTATGATGTGCTGCAAGAAAACGCTGTTTCTCTTGACTTTTAATCTTACGCCGTTATTTAAAATTTGGTGCCTACCATAAACTAAGCTTAATGATCGTAGACTTTGATAATTTATAGGTCGAGACTCTAAATAGTCTCTGGCTGTCAACAAGTACAGACAACCGATAAAAACAGGCAAGACAAACAGGCCAGGAATATTATAACCTAATTTTAAGTGCGTGACAAGCTACGTCTTACACTCGCGATTTGTATGACACTGTGTTAGTGTGCGTGAATTGCTCAAAATAGAGGTTAGTTCTAAACTCAATTTTTTTCGACGTTTTCACAATTTTCATAGCCTATCTAGACGTATAAATAATCTAAGTGTAGATTTCAAAATGATATAATAGCAAAAAATGCTCTTAACCCATATACTTGGAATTTAGTTAGTACCTGTTGTAACTGATTTTTTTTGCTAAAACTATCATCATCATCATCAGCCGAAAGACGTCCACTGCTGGACAAAGGACTCCTCTAAGATTTCCACGACGATTGGTCCTGCGCTGCCCTCATATTCCGGCGATCTTGATCGTCGGTCCATCTTGTGGGGGGCCTACCCACACTGCGTCTTCCGGTACGTTGTCGCGATTCGAGGACTTTCCTGCCCCAAATAAATAATAATACTAACTGCTAAAACTATACTTACTTATAATTACTAACTACAAGAATACGATAGGCAATCTAAGATTTATCCTTACAAAATTGTTTAGTATATTAAAAGAAAACACGTTATTTCCTATCTGTTATCGTTATGAGTTACCTATCTATTATCACTTTCTGTTACTTAATAATATGTTAATAAGATGGATTTGACCGCATGATAAATGAAAAGGTACAGTCAGTGACATATGTGTTGAAACCTTTGAATAAACTATTATAAATTTTAATTAGTAAAACTAGTAATTAGTATAGAAGACTAATACTAGTAATACTTGAAACAAAAAAAGAGTAGGAAGGAACCTGATAATGTTGCAATTTCCCTAGATCCGGATGTTTTTGCTGTCCCATAACAACTCACTAAGGCTTAGTGTGTTGAGTTGAGTAAATTGAGTTAAGTGATTGAACTTAATTTAAGTTTGGGGATTTAAAAAAAAAAGTGTTTTTCACAAATAGTTTGTAGAAACTTGTAATAAAATTTATTGGCTGTACTATTTTGTATGTAAATTGTTGGTAAGTATAATGATTAAAACGTTGTTTCCAGCTATATCCATTTATTTGTTGATATTCCTATCAAAATAAGGGAATTTATTAAAGAAGTTCAACATTCAGATTTCTACCTGTTTCGGTGTCTTTAGAAAGCTATAGACACAGGCCTACAGGTTAATAACAATAGACCTATTAACTTTTCTGTGAATGGAGACTAGAGGAGTGTCAAAATTACTAGTCGCGTTTTCTTGTCTCGTGTTATACAGCAACGGGATCAAGTGGGCTTATCTACATGGTGGAAAATGTCATCGAACAAAATAGCAGTAAATAAATGTAAAAAAAATGTCTTGAGTTTTCATTTAAAATGCTAAGAGACTTTTACTCAAACCTAAGAAGACCAGTCGAAGAAAAGAAAGAAGAAAGTATTTTATAATTCGATGTCTTCAATTAACGGCCAAAAGAACAATTTTCAAACTGTTTGCGCAACATCTCAAACACAATATCTACTTATAATCTATATTAGTCATCTACGTTCTATATAAATAGCATTTAAATTCCATGTTTAACATGAAAATTTTGTACAACAAAGATAATAATAATATTGGCACACTTTTGCACAAATTATCTTGCCCCAAATTAGACATAGCATCTGCGATGGGTTGTAAGACAACGATATATTTAATACGATATACTTACTTAAACATACATAAATACATATATCCGTGACTCGGAAACAAACATCCATTTTCAATCATATAAATGTTTGTAGGTAGGGTCGCTAATGAAAGACCTACTACACACAATTGTTAGCTTTTAATAATTATATTTTTTTAAGTATGTAAACATCTTAGATAATGAGTTTTTCATAAACTATACATATTTTATACAACCATGTATATGAGCAAAAAATACATTCAATACGAATACAAAATTAAGTATGAAATATTTCGATAAATCTAATTGAGCTTTTGTTAGCGACTGTTCATTTTAATTGAACCGTGTAACTGCTGGAGTTAGAATTTCTTCAATAATTTCAAACGATACCAGTAAGTAATTGAATGTTGATAAAAAATTCAAATTTTATCATAAACGAGCTAATTTTAAATTCAATATATTCCAAAAAATCTATTCTGGTATTCATTTCAACTTGACTTGCGGGTATAAGTTTAATAAGTACTGACCTCCATTTTTAATTGGCTATTATTTAAGAACTCTACAGTGACTATGAATCTTACAAAATTTAAACGAAAACTTTTTTCCACGAGAAAAAACTGACATGCGAAAGGGAAAAAACTAACAAACATTAAGCAATGAATTGACGTACAAAACAGAGAAGTACTTAAACTGATATTAAATTATAACACCTATCGATCTAAGAAGCACCGCAGTATCAGCTGTGTTCTCGGCAAGAAATATATCATGGCTGCGTGCAACACAGAAATGATCAAGTTGTCAAACATTCAGGCCTATTCTGTGAACGGCCTCAACGACCCTTGTATTGCACAGAGATGGCACTATATTGTTCCAACAGCATCTAAGCAAGAACTACTGAATGGATGGAACTCATCACCCTTCTCCCAACATCTGAATTGAGAGAAACTTCCTATTTTCGGATTTCCATGTGCACACACTCGGAAAGTAATGTTGTTTTGATCTGAATATTGGGTGGAAAATGCTGCTTCCCTCCGTAGAGAGGGAAAAACTCATAGTAATTACTTCCCACCCAAGGGCCTAATCTAAATTGGCGGGATACTAATCTGTGCTTAGATAAACAACTACTTTTATTTTCCTCATATTCGAAATGAAAAGTAGAGTGTTTAACTCGGGTAAAAGTATCAATTCCTACTCGGACTATAGCCGACCTCGCTGCGCTCGGGCGTCTAAATACCTCGGGAATTGATTCTTTCGACCCTCGGTTATCAATATACTATTCATTTTCCTCCGTGCTGCAGAAGACATTGGACGGCGGTGATAATTTACCAGAGATTCACATACAAGGCTGTTTCTCCTCCTCCAAAAAACAAACAATACTTGGACCGATTTTCGTTTTCCCACACGCTCCCAGTTTGTTAAATATAAAACACTAGCTGACCCGACAGATGTTCGACCATTTCTGAATAGAATGATGTAAGTATTCGGGAATAATGTTGTCTAAAACCATCAGAAATATGAAATATTTTTTTTCTGAATGATTTTAAAATATGTAGTAATAAAATAATAAGTATTAATATCGTATTTGTGTCAACAGCTTTTACATTACCGCTTTGTAATTGCCAATTTTTTTAAGTATGATTATGATTATTATAGAGTTATTTGAAAGTACCTATCCCAATTGGGCGAAATAGCATTTTTGGCTGCAATCAGTAAAAGCCTACTTTAATGATGGTAATGGAATATTTAGTAATGAACGGAGGTAATCAAGTGTGCCCTATACTTGCGCCTATATTTATTGCTATTTTAAAAACATAAATAACTATTTATTTTAATTATATTATATTAACGTACATACCTATAATAAGATTTAGGTACTTACCTATATAGTATCTACTTCTTAGCGGAAATTTCAAACGAAGGGTCTAAAAGCTAAAAGCAGTTTGGTTACACAAAACCACCATAGTTAACACGAACTTATAAGCTACAATGCATAAATAACAAGTTTCACAACTGGTTTATCATTTATAATCTTTTATGATTGGTGTTTATTGAAGGCGTTTACTTTTTAATTTACTTAATACTTTCTATGTTGCAGGTAGATGAAAAAATTGTAAGTATCTAGTGTTACGATTTCTAATGAATTAAGTATATTATTGCATATGTAAATAAATTAAATTTAAAAAATAATAATATTGGATTAAAACACGTATAGGTACGTGCAATAATATTTTTATCAATTTAAAATGTTTTATTTTCAAATTGTAAAAACTGGTGGTGACTAATTTGAAGTCTACTTATAATACACACACTCGGAAAGTAATGTTGTTTTGATCTGAATATTGGTTGGAAAATGCTGCTTCCCTCCGTAGAGAGGGAAAAACTCATAGAAATTACTTCCCACCCAAGGGCCTAATCCAAATTGGCGGGACACTAATCTGTGCTTAGATAAACAACTAGTTTTATTTTCCTCATATTCGAAATGAAAAGTAGAGTGTTTAACTCGGGTAAAAGTATCAATTCCTACTCGGACTATAGCCGATATATAATATTGGTCTCAATGTAAAATGACATACATAATATTAAATCAAACAATATTATATTGTTACCTGCCTCAGGTAGCAGCTGCATGCAATGGAACAATATATTTGCTCATAAAGAGTTACCTATGTGTAATGTTGACATATTATGCGGTAAGGGACCCTTTAGAGAATATGTTTTTAGTCAAAATACAGTATTTTTTGAAGCCTTGCGCCAGTTCATGCATTCACAAACTGTATCTACCCAATTTGTATCAAATTATGCTTAAATTTGATACTTGCTTTGATAACAAAAGTTACAGTTTTGAAGAAATATTTTAATTTAAAATACGCATTCTTTTTCTGAGAAAATAAACATTATATTACTGTATTTAGATTTTTGCCTCTGTGTCGTAAAAAAAAACGATATAAAAAAGCGCAATTTTTATATAATTCTTCTTCGGCGTTACACTCTTGTCAGAGCGGTCATGGTCGTCACGTCGAGGTTAGTGGCCTGTTTCACAATGCGACGCCACTCGTCGCGAACTGCCGCTCTTCTCGTGCATTCATGCAGAGTACCGTCGACAGCTTGCCTCACTTGGTCCGTCCACCTCATCGGGGACCTGCCTCTTGGTCTAGTGCCCTCGACTTTACCCTGCACTATTAAGCGTTCTATGGAGTCACTTCCACGTCGCGATACATGCCCGAAGAAAGTGAGAATGCGAGCTTGTACGGTAGTGGACAGTCTCTGTTCGATGCCGAGCTCCCGAAGAATGGACTCATTGGTTCGGAATTCGGTCCACGATATACCGAGCATTCTTCTCCAGCACCACATCCCAAGAGCATTGATCTTTTTCTTCTCACTTTCTCGTAGGGTCCATGTCTCAGCAGCGTAGAGGAATATGGGGAATATGAGAGCCCCTTACAAGTCGTATTTTTGTGGTTTTAGTGATATTGCGACCCTTCCATATTTTCCTCAATTTATCCATAGCCGATCTGGAGATTGCCATGCGTCGTTTGATTTCGTCTATGCAGCCGCCATTATTTGAAATCAGTGCCCCCAGGTATATGTAACTACCTCGCAATTTGCTACTTTCTTAACCTCTGGCGAGTTGGTCTTAGCACGGTCGACAATCATCACTTTGGTCTTAAGACTAACGTTTTCCAGCCTGTGTAGTAGCTCTTCCATATGAGGGATGCTACTTGCGAAGAGGGTGGTATCATCCGCGTAGCGTAAGTTCGATATGTTTTGTCCTCCAATAGTGATACCGTCTGTCCAACCATCCAAAGCAACTCTCATAATCAGTTCTGTGTAGATGTTAAACAGTAATGGAGAAATTATACATCCTTGTCAGACTCCTGCACTGGGGTGGAAACTATTGGATAGAACCTCATCGGTTCGTACTGAGGCCGTACCATCTTCGTAAAGGTGCCTAAGAAGTGATACCAGATGTTTTGGGGTACCCATTTCTAGGAGATTATTCCAGAGTTTCGGCCACTTGACAGAGTCAAACGCCTTGGAGAAATCAACAAAACAGATATATGTAGGTTTATTGAATTCTCGGGATTTTTCGATTATCTGGCGGATGGACAGTATCTGCTCCCGTGTACCCTTTCCTTTTACGAACCCAGCCTGCTCTGGCGATATTTCTCTAGATAAATAGGATTTCAGACGCTCATTCAAGATGTGAAGATTTTGCTAGCATGGGGTATCAGAGCAATCAGGCGGTAGTTGCTGCAGGATTTGGTGGAGCCTTTCTTGTGTAGAGGGATTAACACGGTGTGCGCCCAATCGCGAGGCCAAGCGCAGGTCCTCCATATGTTGTTGCACAGCGCGTGGCAGTCGCAGTGCTAGTAGGAGCATATGCCTGTATTATGTTTAAGTTCACAGGTGAAGCTTTTAGCTTTATGGTTAGGATTCTATCACAAATGGGTTCATATCCCACTACACAGTCTTTTCGGTCTTTTGGCAGGACAACAGCGACTCCATTCCTGCTGTGCGTGTCGTTACCGGAGAAATAAACGACATGGGTGTTCGTTGTGAAATGGCCATTTCCTTTCCAGTGGGTTTCACTCAGACCACAGATACTAAGTTTGCAGCGAGTAATTTCTCTTTCAAGAATGTCAAGCTTTCCAGGTTGGAGTAATCCGCGCACGTTCCAAGTACCTATCGTTTGGGTGTGGCACATCTTTACTGAGTTTCCAGTAGTCCATTTTCCATGTGTTGCCTGGTTTCCTACATCCACATGGCCGGTAGCCCATTTCCCACCGACTGCCCCGGACGCAGCACGGCGCCGGTTGCTAAGCGAGTCGCATGGCCACTTATTATTCGTTACTTGTACTGACATGACGACTTTCATGGGAAAATAATGCAGTGGTTTCCCGTTGCCTTCTGCATCAGGCATTTCAGGAGTTATTTAAACTCCTAGGCCGCTGTCACCTCTGCTGACCGGTTGGCCGATCAGGCCCGTTGTGGTTTAAAATCAGAGTTTTCCTTCTCCTAGACGAGCTGCCTACCATGGCTGACGAGGCCCATCTCCCCGAGCAGTGGTGCTTATATTAAAGGGGCGGCTCCAACTCGCCACTGTCATCTACCGCTTACGAGATTGCGCGCCATTTGTTGGGGTACACCCAGCCACGGGCTCCCCGACGCCTTTACTATTGACCGCTCCGTTGTCCGCGACTGCTTATTGGTTATCCGCAACCTGCGACGCGTGTGGTAGCAATGAGCTCTGCCACTGGAGTGATAATCTCCCCAGAACCACACCTTATATATAATAGTAAATTAGTAATAAATATGTTATATTTCTTCCCACATTTTATATAATAGTAAATTAGTAATAAATATGTTATATTTCTTTTTCAATACAAGCAAAATGTCTGACACATGAGCCACTGAAAACTCTGTTAGGTATTTATTCATAATAACGTACTTTCCGCATATGTCTCATAAATAACTATTTTCAATCTGTGGTAAACCTCCAAATTCTCGACGGGTAGGTAAAGGTTAAAATAACATTTAATATCCTGTACCTACTCTTATGCGTAGGTAGCTTTTAAGTATGGAATGCATTGACGTAAGGCACTTTAAAAACAAATTTATATATTATTTTACAAAGCACCTGTATCAATTAGTTGACAATTACAACAAAGAATTCGTAAGTGTTGAGATATTTTCCATTTATCCAAGAGCCAGTTCAAGTGCCAAATTAAAAAAATACTGGATAATATTTGATTTATTTACATACATTTTTTTAAATACCTACTGAACATCATAAGTACTTTAGGTTTATTAACCTAAATAAACCTAACAATGATATTTCATTGTAAATATAGTCATAATTTTGTGTACATTTGTGTAGATAATTATTTCTTTGATATTAATTGTTTGATTTTTATAAATTTAATTTACTCCAACTAGCCATAATATTAAAAACATTGTTTATTTCTCTTTAGTTTCAATTAGAATTGCATAAACATTTCTTTTTGTATCTAACATTGAATACCTCAAAGTTTTTCATAGTAAGATGTGGATAGCGTCAGTCAATACAATTGTATTAGACTTCTATGTTATTTCTTTATGTACCTTCTTTGTAAGTTGTAGTTGTTTGCTCTTCCTAAGAAAAAAAAAAGCTCGTTCCTACTGCTGCATTCAAACTTTGTTCGTAGCATTGGCTTTTAACAACCACAAACAAATATGATGTACGGAAGAACAAACAATGTGTTCGTCACACAACAAAACTGGCTGTCATAATAAAATTATCATGTTAATCAATTTTTATGGGTTGTTTCTTACACGAACGGTAATCAACGGTAGCCTTATTAGCATGACAGCTCAGTCCACACGTCTGTCCATTACCTACTCAGCGGGCGATTTCTCGTAAAGAGCAATAATTAGAAAGCTGAAATTTTTATTTAAGGACTGACAGAGTTACAAGAAATACATTAACTGAACTGTTGGCTCAGTTGGAAAGAGCACTCCCAAGTAACGCGAGAGTTGGGGCGTTCGAGTCCCGCATCGTTCATAAAATTTTGTTTTCAGTTTTATTTCTGTAATTAATCCCAGAAGCGAGGGTTATCACTTTAAAAACATAACAATTTGTTTAAAAAAAAAACAATAAGTAAAGGATAAATAAAGTGAAAAAGCTTATAAAAAAGTTTTAAAAAATACAAATTTTCTTATGTTAAATTAATGTAAGGGCCAAATAAGTGTGCAGGTAATTTTTAAAGGATGTACATTATTGTAAGATGCCTACCGAGTAAATTTATTGAATTAGGCGTTATTTTTTGGAAATCTATAATTATTAAAATGTTGTTACCCAGTCTCGTGGCAGAATTTAGGGAGTCAACATGTCCTGAGGATGCCTCGTGTAGAGAGGAAACATGTTTCAAACTGGTGAAAAACCAACCTTGGCGGAATTCACACTCAAGAAAACGCAACATTATCATAAGTACCTATTGTTTTATCTTAAGGCGAAGAGTAAGCAGAAAACACGCAAACATGGTGTTTTTAGACAAGTTTTGTGCTGAAAGTATAGCATTTCGAGCTATGAACACTACTTAATCCTGTTACACATATCCTTAGTTCTTATTTGTAGGTTGCTAATGCTTGCTGTTGGTTATAGTTAACACTGCCGAGCCTTTTTGAATTACCACTTTTCTTTGAAGTTAAACAAGTTTTTTGGCATGGCGTGACGCATTTTTTTGGACTTCTCTCAGAAAAGTTATTCTTATAGCTTGTACTTTTTTGTATAGGTTCATTTATTCAGATTAGTAGTGAATAACGAGGATTGTAAGCATATAAACTGTTTTCCACCCAAGAATTTTGAAAATATTGGCTTTGTTACATAGATGGCGGGCCGGCAGCCGTGAACTCATATCGCTCAAGGTCGCTGGCATTTAGTGTCGCCTTAAACGATGGTGCTGAAACCTTCGTGTGTGAGTACGACTCGTACTTGACCAGTTTTGATGATGTATTATTATGATGCGCTGAGTTCCTACGGACATCTCGATCCTTTAAATATAATGTAATTAGTATCCCCTGTCTATCCGATCTACAGTAGTCATCCGGAGAGACCTCCTCCATAAATTTGAATGTTTTTCACGAGAAGAATTGGATCCAATGGGAATTCATTTCCTCCTAGGTGCGGGTTCCTTCTGGAACGCGCTGCATTCGGTCATAATAATATTATGACGGGGACGGTCGCGTCTTTTTCTGGCTCTTGCTAAGCTCAATGGTATTAAATCCGAATTGGCATCTTGTATCGTATTTATATTGCTTATTATTTTACTAGTAAATTAATTAAGGCGTACTAAATTGTTTTGGGTCACCCATCCATGGGTTTTTTACTGTTATTCTAATTAGTTCCGGTTGGTACGAATTTGTAACCAATTTTTATAGCAAAATGTTTTTTTTTTATAAATGAAATCGTTTCAATTCCGTTCTACTGATTACTATGAAAAGTGGAATTTAGGCTTAGATTAAGGATTGGTCTCCGCTGCGCTCTAACTAGATACCGCAGGCGTAGTCGCAAAGGGCGGCAACTAATAATTGGCCCAAATGGGCGTACTTGAGCCAGTCTCGAACAATGTGAGATATTGACGTGCCACATGTTCTGTTAAGCCTTGCCTGAAAGACACTAGTAGGGTAAAGACACCAAAGAGTACGCACTACCAAAGAGTAGGCACAGCTTTTAAATGGTACGAAATTTCAACAGTCAGTTGGCAGTGACGCTTGGAATCAGTAGGCACGCTTTCAAGTTGGTGCGGTATTTATTAGTTTGATTATTGCAATTTATCAACAATTTCGAAGACGTATTACAAGATTTGCATAAGAGTGCCTGAGTGAGACTTGAATATGTGAGTTATTCTTGAAATTTGGTTATTATATTTTGCTATTAAGTAAAGTAACTGTCATAGCCAATCGAATTAGCGTGAATCTTAAGAGTGCGCATGCGCACTCTTAGGTAGTAACTCATGGGGAACAAAGTAGCTTTTTTAATTATATATCTTTTGTTTTTTTATAGATCGCAAATATGTCAAGTAATAAAAGAAAATCAGATAGAAAATTGGTATTTACTGAAGAAATTTTAAAAGATGCAAAGGAAAGAATACGCCGTGGGCAAAGTCAAAGATCAGTTGCAGTCTTTGAATGTCCCAGAATCGACTCTTAGAAAAATACTAAAAGCAGGCACTGTTCCTTGCTCTTTAGGTAGATATTCAAATGTATTTACTCCTGAATTAGACAGTAATTTGGCAGAGCACTGCCGACGCTTGGATTCATGTTTTTATGGTCTGACGAAGAAGGAGCTAGGAAGATTCGCATATGGTTAAGTAAAACGGTCTTAATCATAGATTTAATAATGATAAAAAGGAAGCTAGCAAGAAATGGGTCGAAAACTTTGCCAGGCGGCATAACTTCAGTCTCCGTCAACCTGAAAAAACAAGTTTGGCACGTGCTGCAATTCAATCGTGTACAAGTGCAACGATTTTATGATAATTTAAAACAAGTACTTACAACCTTCAAATTTGTTGGCAGACAAATTTTCAACATGGATGAAACTGGTCTCCAGACAGTGCCAAACAAGTTACCTAAAGTTTATGCTAAAAAAGGCAAGAAAATTGTAGGAAAAGCTGTGTCCACTGAACGCGGACAAACAGTAACAGCTGTTTGCTGTATGGGTGCTACTGGAATATTCCTACCACCTGCATTAATTTTTCCTAGAAAGCGGGAAATTGATGGATGGAGCTCCAGAGGACTCCCTACAGCTTGTATCCGATTCTGGTTATATGAACTCAGATCTATTTATAATCTGGCTCAATCATTTCATTAAGATGGTCAAGCCATCTAAAGATGAACCTGCTCTTTTGATTTTAGATAATCATTCATCTCATTTAAGTTTACAGGCTATTGAATTAGCTAGGGATCATGGAGTTGTTCTTTTGAGCTTAGCACCACACACAAGCCATCGCATGCAGAGTTTGGATACAGGATTTTTTGGACCATTAAAAAAAGCTTATGCAGTTGCATGTGACAATTGGCAAGTTTCAAATCCAGGTCGTGCTATAACTCAATATCAAGTTGCTCGACTATTTGGCACTGCATACCTTAAGGTTGGTTCAATTGAAAGAGCTAAGAAATCATTCGAATCTTGTGGCATCTGGCCTTTTAACGATCAGATTTTTTCCGATGAAGATTTTGCTCCTGCAAATGTCACTGACCGTCCCAATCCAACTGCAGAAACTTCAAGTACAGGCGAAGCCCTTAATAGTTCAAATCTAGCTGTTGAATTGCCACTTACAACTACAGAAACTGTTACCCAAGTTGTCTCGTCACCTATACCCGTCAATATTAATATTTCAGCTCCAGATATAGCATTATCTCAACTCAACTCAACTCAAGGAACCAAAATCCTTGAATCAATTGATAATCACCAGGAAGTAATAACAACACCAGAAAATGACGAGCCAACACCATCCAAATCATCTTTTCTTAGACCAGAAGACATCTTACCATTACCAAAGTCAAACATTCAGAAAAAAAGAAACATAAAACGTAAGAAATCAGAAATCCTTACCAGTTCCCAGTTATAAAAATCAAATAGAAGCAGAACAAAAAGAAAAAGAAGAAAAGGCCAAGAAGACAAAGAAGACATCAAATAAAAATAAATCTACGACACCAAATAGACCGACACTGCTGGAAACAAGTACGGGTACAGAAGTTGTTCGATGCCCCCTTTGTGCCGAAGTCTACGTAGAACCTCCAGATGAAGACTGGATCCAATGTAGGCAGTGTGGGGCTTGGTGGCACGATGAGTGCTCTGACTATCTAGGATTCGGAGTTTTTAAGTGTGACGTTTGCCTTGGTTAAAGTAGATGTTCTAAGCTTTGTCCATACAAAGCTTCCATTACCCTCATGCGTACTCTTAACTTGTACTAAGAGCCATGGATGCGCACTCTTTAAGTCATTGTACCTTAAGAGTGCGCGTGAGACACGTCCTTGTTTTTATTAATTATTAAATATTAATGGATGTTGATTAATAATAAGAGTAAAAAAAAAAGTGTTCCTAAAGAACCAAAGCCTAATTATAAGTAAAATTGAAGACTGAACTTAAAAGTTGATTATTTTAAAAATAAATCTGTCAAAACTGCGCACTCTTTGGTATCTTTACCCTATCACATATCATCAGTAAGTATTTTGTATTTTATTAGTATTAGTAAAATAACACAAAGAGCCTCTTACAAAATTTTAAAGATGCCACGCACACAAGCATCTAATAGTTGAAGTAATACAAAAGCTATTGTTCTTAGGTAGTGCGGTATCTAGTTGGAGCACAGCGGAGACCGACTCTTAATCTAAGCATGTAGGTATGTATTTTTTGTGGAGAAGAATGGTTTTTGTGTCAATTAAAATCAAACCAAAATCATTTCATTCATTTAATTCAATGACAAAGAGAATTTAAACATGTAATGAAACTTATGAACGCTTATGAATGTCAAAAGTTATACTTTTTACCATTTAATTCGTAAAAAGTTGAGGTTCCGATTTGCATATCATTAAACGGACCAACAAATAATTATGCATGAATTAAACAATAAATTTTTAGCTGGGGTTAAACTATACTTAAAGCTAACATAAGTGACATAAAATAGATAACAAAGTGTTGCCAAACTACTACTTGTTATCACCTCACGGTTAATCTCCCGATTATTAATCCTTTTTATCTACGCCCATAATAAACCATATTGTTTACACATCGCGGTGACCACACAAGATGTAAACCACCCAAACCTTTTAATGGGCCATATTTAAAGACTGAGGTAACTAAGACAATTTAATGTTTGACTCGTTTTATGTGTTGTTTCATAAGTAGCGAGGGCGAATACCAACCTATGGTCTTTAATGCTCAGAGATTTTAAGGCCATTAAAATTAAGCTATATGATAAATTTAACTTGCATTCATTGAATAGGCCATGCTTTATATGCAATTTTTTATATTTTTTTATAAAAGGGGGCAAATGGACAAGGGGCTCAAGGGATGGGGAGTGGTGAGACAACCGAGTGAGTGGCCAATCTCGTTCCAATTTCGTCGGATTGCAGTGTTACCACGGAACCACCACTCGATACTAATTATTGTTTACTTACTGACAAACCTCGACCAGTGTTACGGAGAATACGACGAAGGTAGCGGTTGATAAATAACTGAACTTGGTGCGTGCGCATCTCGCACGAACCTTGAAATTATAATTATATATATACAAATTCAAATATTTTTATTCAAAATAGCATTTAAAATCACTTATTGAACTTCAAAAACTACCACCCATTCAAAAGAAACTGCCTCAGACCTGAGAGGAATGGGCGCAAGAAACTAGGCGGGCTTTTTTTTTAAATAAAATATGGATTACAATGTGATATCGTACAATAAACATTTATAATTAAAGAACCTGAGGGTGTTCGTTTTATTCCCAGTCCGTGGTGTTATTAAGAAAATCGTTTATGCTATAATAACCTTTCCCACACAAACGTTTTTTGACAATTCTTTTAAATTTCGTAACACATTTGTTTTGTACATTTTCTGGGATCATATTGTAGAAGCATATACATCGCCCAACAAAAGACTTACTAACTCGATCCAACCGAGTAGTAGGCATAACAAGTTTAAGTTTGTTCCTCGTGTTAACATTATGAATGTCACAGTTTCTAGAGAATTCCTTAATGTGCTTATGAACGTACAGAACATTATCAAAAATGTATTGAGAAGCAACAGTCAAAATGTTTATTTCTTTAAATTTTTCTCTAAATGATTCTCTATGACCTAGGTTATAAATCGCGCGAATAGCCCTCTACTGCAGCACAAAGATGGTATTAATATCGGCGGCACTGCCACATAACAATATACCATAGGACATAATACTATGAAAATAACTAAAGTATACTAACCTCGCCGTATCTATGTCAGTTAACCGTCTAATTTTCTTAACCGCATATGCTGCAGAACTAAGCCTATTCGCCAATCCTTCAATACCCCACTGCAATTTGGAATCAAGAGTAATGCCAAGAAATACAGCAGATTCCACTGGTTTTACCACCTCTCCATCTAATAAAATATTCGCATCTACATTTTTGACATTTGGCGCGGTGAATTTAATATATTTGGTTTTATGATTATTTAACAATAAGTTATTGGCGCTAAACCAGTACACGATGTCAGATAGAGCATTGTTTACTTCGTCTAATAAAACTTGGCTTCGTTTCACTTTGAATATAAGTGAAGTGTCATCCGCAAACAATGCCACCTTGTGTTTTTTTTTTACAAGGTTAGGTAGTATACCTCATACTACTAAAGCAGTTGTTTTCTTCAATCTCCAAATGCTCAGTCTCTAAAAACCCAACAGTCATGATGGGTTTTAAACCTCTTTCACTTGTTTCACACACGTGTGTATGTCACAAAAACGAATCATTTTCATTTCATATTCCTACGTTTTCTCTATAGACCAGTGTTGAAAGTTTTGGAAGCCAAAAAAATAATAGTAGGATGAAACCCATTGTAAATGGAAGAGAATATAATAAAAATGAAAGGAAAAATATAACAGTTTTAAGGTAAATAACGGTTTATCTCGATTTCATTTATAAATGTGTTTTTTTTACTTATTATATTATATATGGCTTTTATTATTATTTTGAAAAATAACTATCTTTTAATGAATGTATCTATAATTATAATATAGATAAAATTATCATTATTAGTAGTGGTACCTACTACCAACTTAGATTGATGAGCACATGATTTTTTACTGACAATATGCCTTTCTCTCAGCGGGCTGTATCTCATAAGTGGAAACAGCTGGACTTAAATTTGGTCAGACAGTTGTACGTACAACATAAACGACACAGTATAACAAAAATAATAATAAACAAAGGTGGCGGATTCCAAAACAGCCGCCATGCAAACACAAAAAAATGTTTATTAAAAAGAAATTGCTTAGTGTCATATTTTCTACCTACGAGTGTAAGGCGCTTGGGTCCGACTCGTTTTTAATCATTAATTTTCATATCTTAATATGCTGATCTAATTATGCACTGAAATGAAGAAAATATCACAAACAATATGTTATTTTTAAAGTGATAACCCTCACTTCTAGGATTAATTAAGGAAACCAAATTAATAAACGACGCGGGACTCGAACCCAGGACCTCTCGGGTTCCGTCCGATTTCGAACTGAGCCAACCGTTCGAGTACGCGAGTTTTACCAGTGGGAGGTTCCTTTGCACAGGATGCCGGCTAGATTATGAGTACCACAACGGCGCCTATTTCTGCCGTGAAGCAGTAATGTGTAAACATTATTGTGTTTCGGTCTAAAAGATCGCCGTAGCTAGTGAAATTACTGGGCAAATGAGACTTAATCATCTTATGTCTCAAGGCTACGAGCGCAATTGTAGAATTTTTGGGTTTTTCAAGAATCCTGAGCGGCATGCATTGTAATAGGCAGGGCATATCAATTACCATCGGCTGAACGTCCTGCTTGTCTCGTCCCTTATTTTAATTAAAAAAAAACGCATGGGTTGTAAGTTTTGGTACCCATTTACAATGAACATTTGCTTCGAGTCCCGTATTGTTTATAACTTTGGTTACTTAATTTGTTAAATATCACAATTGTGAATGGAAGAAAAAGAGTAATAATTCTGTAAATTACTTAACTCACTAAAACTAGACAGCTTTTGAATTTCAACAATCACAAAGATACTAAGAATATTGTCGCGTAGCAACGCTTCGACGTATATGACGAGAGTTGTCAAACTTCAAGACATTGATAATTTCAACAGCTCCTTCAGCAATACTCGTAACTTTAGCGTAAAAGTGTTTACTTTAGACGCTGTAGACCCGGGTTCGATACACCTACCAGTGTATGGAATTTTTTGGGTTTTGTAAAGTAATGGAAATTTCTAGTAAGTTCAGGATCAAATCGAACAGAAAAAAAGGGATGGAAAATGTGTAAGCAGCATAAAAATAGTTAAAAGAATTTTCTAGTACAATCTAAATTTAAAGATGGAATGGGAGAATCATTTTTGAAAATAGAACAGATCCGGGGGTATAAAAGCCGTACTAAGCGTGGCCTACGGCAGTTCTAGTTCTGACTCGAAAGTGTAAAGAAGAAGAAAAGAAGAAGCAGTGAAAAGTGGAAATGTTCCAAGAAAAAGAAGATAGAAGAGACTTAGTGTTCGGTGCGGTGTGACGCGTTGAAGGTACCGCCGCCCACGAGAGGAACAGCGGCAGACCGAGCGAAGCAAAGTGCAAGTTCAGAAAAAGTGAACGCAAATAAAGACTCGTTCCTATAAGCTGAGTATTATTTCCAATCCCTGACCCACTCTCGTGTCAATATAATAATTTAAAATTGGGTATAATGTTCACCTGCAGTAATTTTATCTCAAGCAGTAAAATATACGTGTTGGTTTGAAATATGAGCAATAGCTTGCGGTAATCGTGTCGAAACGCGAGCTGATCACGAAGTCGGTAATTTGTTGCACAGTAAAAATCACTCAGCTAGATTTACATTGTAATCTAGTGAGAGCTTTGTGCCAAAATCAGTCAGGACTGTTAGAGATTCCAATGAAACTCTAACTATTCTTACCTAATTAAACCTAGAGTCCACTGGACTAAACCTAGAGTCCACTGGACAAACCTAGAGTCCACTGGACAAACGTAGAGTCCACTGGACAAACCTAGAGTCCACTGGACTAAACCTAGAGTCCACTGGACTAACAGATATATAGATCGTTAGTGATCTTCTCTCCATCCAGCCTAGTGAGCAGGCGGTCCGAGGTTCGAGTCTCCTTCCGAGACGCACCGCGCCTGTGAGCTACATTTTCGGCCTCCAAGGCCCCCGCCCGGCTTCGCTGTAAAAGCCTTCAGGGCTATCAGCACAGAGGAGGTTTTTAGTCGGTAGGGGGTGTTTACACCCGCGCCCGACATATGGACCCCGTTTCGGGGTCTTCAATACGTAAATGTATTTAACTCCTCTCGAAAAAAAAAAAAAAACCTAATTAAACATATAAATATATTTTTATGAATATCATCTGAATAATATACTCTTACGACCAAGTATCGGAAGACGCAGTCTTGGTAGAGGCCCGCCACAAGACGGACCGACGATCTGGTCAAGATCGCCGGAATACGTTGGATGAGGGCAGCGCAGGACTGATCGTGCAACACTCACTAAATACCTCTACTTCAACATCATCATCATCATCAGGCGGAAGATGTCCACAGCTGGGCAAAGGCCTCCCCCAAAGATTTCCACGACGATCCGGTGTCAGGTAGGTTTGTAACAACATACATAGATATAGGTGAGAGGCGTACGTGCGACGTGTGGAGACCAGAGGTGACAGCGGAGCCACGGCGGGAGGACACCGATTCCAAAAATAACCATTATCGTAACTAGACTTAGATTAATTAATTAGATTGGTTAAAAATACGCAATTATTTTCGTACTTTTTAGTGCATATTATGTCTATTGTTTTGGAATAGTGTTTTTGAAGTCGGTTGTTTTTTTGTAATTTTTTTTTATCAAATAGAGTATTTTACAATGACTGTTATATACATAACAAATTAGTTTGTAAGGTTCTGCATCCAATAATCGTGTTTAGATATTATAAATTATTTCATAATAAACAATTGTGTAAGGATGCTTCGTGATCAATTAATAATTACGTCCAACAAAATATACAATGATTTATTAACTACTAGCGGCCCGCTCCGCCTTCGCTAGGGTATAAAGTATATAGCCTATGTCATTCACTGAAAAAAGTTTTGATTTATGCATTACTGCCCGTGGCCCGCACGCGTTAAATTTGGAATAAAACAATTCTTCTTTCCCTAAACCATGAAAATTTCCTGATAACTTTGGAATATCTAAATTCATACACTACATTTTTACTTATTTACTTTTTACATTTTTCCCTATTTATTTTACTTTTACAACAATTAATATATTACAGAATGTCTTTTTATGCAACGTTCAAAGCTTTCTTGTCATTAGACAATACAAATATGTTTTCTCTAGAGGTTACTCTTGAAAGAGCTACATACAGTTGGCCATTTGAAAAACAGTTAACTAAAAATAAGAATAATTTCACTAATTTTAAATTGATCTAACTCTAATTTTTAACCAAGATCTTAATAGAAAATTCCAATCCATACTTTATGGTTTTATTTAATGTTATCTTATCTAACCTTATGTACTTATAGTTACTATAAGTGCGATTTAAAAATTAACCTTAGAATAGAATATCATTTATACAGGGTGGCCGAGAAGTTGACATCCAAAGCTAAAATTTGAAAGCCTCATGGTGATAAGTATCCGAATCACCCCTATATATGTTCTACGATTTTGCGTAGTTTAGGAGATAATAATTTTTCCCCTTTTATTCGCTTTTTTCACCTAATTGTGGTTTAGGACTTAATTCAAATTTTTTTGAACACTTTTAGTTAATTTTATTGTTGATAATTATTAACTACAGTTGCAATAACCACATAAGAAACTATGAATAGTTTAGACAATGCTTCTAAGTATTTTTAAACACTTCCCAGAACATTGGCCAATAAAATGAGCCAAATTCAAATTTTAGCTTTGGACGTCAACTTCTCGGCCACCCAGTATTTTAAAACTACTATCATACAATTATTTATCGAAACTTAGGTACTTATAATTACTGATACATTGTCGCGCTGAAAAGCACGTTTTTATTAAGTAGGTATTGTTATTTTCCTCGCTAGAGAGCTCCGACAATGAACGCGTCAGATCGCTGCTAAATTCAAAGTGCTATAGGCGTCTCCTAAGGAGACTCCAACCTCGGACCGGCTGTGTGCTTTTCGGAAGGAGAGAGAATGAAAATGAAGATGAACTGATGATGAAAGATGAAAAAATGAGAAGAACACACCCACCGGCGAGTGTGGTGATGTTTTGTGTAGTGTATGTAAGTGTGTATGTATGTGTTTATGAATGTATGTATGTATGTAAGGGAGAACCGCGCACCCACCGGCCCGGCCGGCCGAAACCGCCGCAAACGCTACGTCCCGCCGCAAACACTACGTCCCGCAATTCTTAAATCTGTAATATCTTCGAAAATATTCATTTACATCATATGCTGTAAAGGACCATATGGATCTATATTAAATCAACAATGTACTTAAGGTATTTAATTAGATAAGGATTTATGCTGTACTAGCTGACCCGACAGACGTTGTTCTGTTCATAATAAAAAAAAACTCTTCCGGATGGAATTTTGGAAAATCCGACCTCTACTCGGTGAAAAGAATATTCCTACCAAATTTCAAGTCTTTATCTCTATTGGTTCCAGAGATATCGTGATGAGTAACTATATACGTGAAAATCTCTTATATAGATTGGTTAAAATCGTTTCTAAAACTAGCTATTATTTGTCGTAAAAAGTAAATGACAAAAAATGTTATTGTGGTATATGCTTAAGATATAGACATATAACATAGCAGAGTTTTATTTTATGGAATAGGAGGACAAACGAGCGTACGGGTCACCTGGGGTTAAGTTTCACATTCTTTTGCAACACCAAAGGAATCACAAGAGCGTTGCCGGCCTTTAAGGAAGGTGTACGCGCTTTTTTTAAAAGTACCCATGTCGTATCGTCCCGGAAACACCGCACAAGGAAGGTCATTCCACAGCTTTGTAGTACGTGGAAAAAAGCTCCTTGAAAACCGCACTGTGGAGGACCGCCACACATTCAGGTGGTGGGGATGATATCCTAACTTGTGGCGTGTCGTGCGTAGGTGGAATTCGGCGGCAGGAATCAGGTTAAACAGCTCTTCGGAACACTCCCCGTTTTAAATGCGGTAGAAGACACACAATTAAGCGACGTCTCTACGCAACGCCAAGTGATCCAGCCGTTCACAGAGCACGGGGCCTCGACAATTCGAGCTGCTCTGCGTTGCACGCGGTCAAATGGATCGAGCTGATACTGGGGTGCGCCAGACCAGAGATGACAGCAATACTCCATGTGTGGCCGGACCTGCGCTTTGTAAAGCGCTAGAATGTAGGCCGGCTTGAAATATTGCCGTGCTCTATTAATGACGCCCAGCTTCTTCGAAGCCAATTTGGCTTGCCCTCCAGATCGCCACGGAATTGGCAATCGCTCGAGATTTCGAGACCCAGTATTCCGATACTAGGCGAGGCTTTAAGGAAAGTGTTGTCGAAGAGTGGTGATACGACAAATGGGGTATGTTTAGTGGTAAACGCGCAAACTTGAGTCTTCTGGGGGTTAAATTGGACAAGGTTCAATTTTCCCCATTCCGCGACCTTCTCGATAGAAGACACAAGATTCTCCCGGCATTGGTCGACGATTTCCCGAGAGAGACCTGCATGGCCCGGGTATATGGCATCACCAGTGCTGTCGTCTGCATAGCAATGTATGTTGGAGATGTCCAACATATCATTGATATGCTGAAGAAACAGCGTGGGAGATAGCACACAGCCTTGGGGCACTCCAGCGTTCACGGGCTAGGGATTCGAGAAATAGCCGTCGACAACGACCTGTATGCTGCGCCCAGTGATGAAGCTGGAGGTCAACTTGCATAAGCTCTCGGGAAGCCCAAATGATGGAAGTTTTGAGAGGAGCGCCTTGTGCTATACACGATCAAAGGCCTTCATAATATCCAGGCTAACTGCCAGGCTTTCCCTCTTGCTTTTAACAGCCGCCACCTATCTATGTGTTAGGTATACCAGAAGATCGCCAGTCGACAGACCATGGCAAATCCGTACTGCCGGTCGTTGATCAACTGGTGAACCTCAAGGTATACCAAGAGTTGGCGGATATTTATGCTCTTCATGATTTTGGAGAGCAATAGCAATAGGTCTGTAGTTTTCCGGAACAAAACTGTCTCCTTTTTTTTTTTGGATCGGATGGATAAGGGCTGACTTCCATGAGTCAGGGACTACGCCTTTTGAATAAGAGTGCCGGAATAAACGCGTTAGCACCGGCGTCAACTCAGGGGCACACGTTCTAAGCACGCTTGGAGAAATGCCAACCGGCCCGCTCGACTTCCTGACGTCCAACGAAAACAAAGCTCGCCGAACAGTTTTATGTCTGAACTGTACTTCAGACATGGAGCTCTGACACCGCGGGATGGTCGGCGGTGTTTTTACGTTGTCGTCAAGAGTCGAGTTGGAGGCAAAAAGAGTGCAGAGGAGATCGGCTTTCTCTTTTGCCGTATGGGCCAGGGTGTCATTCCTCATGTGCAACGGCGGCATGGACAGCTGGTTGAAGTTAGCAAGAGCAGCTTTCGACAACGACCAGAACCTGCGTGTTCCGGTCGGGTAACTGGAAAGCTGCTAGCCGATTTTGACGACATGCTTCGATTTCGCACGGGCGATTTGCCACTTAAAAATCTGGAGGCACGGTTTTATTTCCTCTTTGAGCCCAGCGCCGCAACCCAAGTTCGATACCGCTGTTTTTTGCAGTCAGATGCTGCTATTTATATTTCCGTAGACCTTTTCAAGGTGTACAATACTTAGTACATTATTTTGATAAATCTCGTTTGCAATTTATGAAACCTTAAAAATAACAGTATTTCTCCACTATTTAATGGATGTTATTATACATATAAACCTTCCTCTTCAATCACTCTATCTATTAAAAAAACGCATCAAAATACGTTGCGTAGTTTTTAACATTTAAGCATACATAGGTTTATAGGGACAGAGAAAGCGACTTTGTTTTATACTATGTAGTGATAATAGGTCCATCCTGCACCGCAAGCAGCTCCCGTATGTAAGCGCGTTATTGCAAATGTCAATCATTTATGTATATTTAAATGTATTTAATTTTACATTTTTACATAACATTTGTACATTTTTAGATTTCGTTCGAATCTCATTGCTGCTGCTCGGTGGATAGTTACAATACGAATTAATCCGAGAGAATTATGTTCGATGTCAACTAAATACAAGATAATATGTTTCCAGTGTTTCAATAACAAAGAAAAGTATACTACTATTACTACGATTCTACTGTAAATTATGTCCGAATGCTCTACCAACGAAAAGGTAAAAAATATGTTTGCCATCATTTTACCTTTTTTACCTATTAATTCTTACTTTCTTTTTGAATAATAAGATTACTGTCACTTTGTTTAGGGACTGCATTTTTTTGCAAAGGTGAAAGTCAGAATAGTAATGATGACCTCAATGATCCTCACGATTTGGTTATGACATGGCTGGTTTGTAATTTGTCATATTATATAATTATTTTATTTAATTTAATTTTTGAGTGACGGATGGCTGAGCAGTAGGTATCATATTAAGTTAACAATCTAAACCTACCAAGTTTGAATCCTACTCCGTGCACCAATGAGTAATTAAGTGCCTTAATTATTAAGTTAACTTTAGTCGCCTAAGGCATATTTTATTCCACCATCCACCATCTCGTGAGCTTACTAATTTGTGGTACTCAAACTTACTATTCGCAGTTAACAAGTCGGTGCAACCCATGCATTTTAAATGGTGACATAGAGATCTCACCACAAAACCAGCTCTATATATATCCAATGTATAGCCCCAAAAGAATTGGATTTCAAAAATGATCCCAAATTCGATCTCTGCACCCTCGAAAACCTCGGATATACCCGGGAAGGGCGCTTCTATAGTCTCGCGTTTTCATTTCATCGAGTTTCAAAAAACAACGATTCTAAAGAAGTTACAATTCAAAAATTTTTGCAACAATAATTGTGATGTTTTAGTAAATTCTAAATTTATATTTTGTTTCTTCTTTCTTATTACATAATATATTCTAGTATATCTTACAATGTACTGATTTAGGGAATGTCTATTCACTTGAAACATTATTTGACAGTCAACACTGCATACAGACGCGTGCAGTGTACCCACAGAATGTACGTACGTCACGCTCACGCACACATTAAATATTATAATGTTACTTCCATAGAATAATAACGCTCAGAATGATAGTTTCATTCATAGTTCCTGTCAATATAGAAGTAACATTATACTCAATGTGTGCGTGAGCGTCACGTACCTACTTACATTCGCCAACACGGACACAGACAGCCAAATAATGTTGCAAATGAATAGACATTTCCCTAAATCAGTAAATTGTAAGAAATACTAGATTATATGTAATAAAGAAAGAAGAAATATAATATAAATTAGAATTTAATAAATACATCACGTATTTAATTATTGTTGCAACAATTTTTAAATTGTAAGTAAAGAAATTCCTTAGAATCTAGAAGAATTTGTGTATTAATCCTAGAAGTGAGGATTATCACTTTAAAAACATAACATATTGTTTACAATTTAAATGTCAAAATAATATTACAAAATACGCTTTGAATAAGAACCCAAACAATACGATTATTTTGCAGTAAGCGTGCAGTTGCGGACTGCAATGCAGTTTTATTAGTGAAATATCTATCCCTGCACCGCAACGTTTCTGCAAAATAACTGCAACAGGCTAAGTTTGTAACGTTTACTTTGGAAATTAAACAATAAACATAGAGCAAACACTGTTAAATTGACGTACTCGTAACGTATGTAAGTGTCAATCTTGGAGTTGACGGTGTGGAATGGCAAAATTGAAATACTTACTGATTAACAAAAGTCAATTTTGACACAATTATTTTGTTGTTGTATGGAGTGCTGAGTGCTCACTGCTCACTCAGTACACTGTGCAATATAAATGTTAATTTCAGCATATAAGGAAAATAATAAATAAAAACATAGTTAACAATTTAAATACTTACTTGCTTGAACTTGAAGATGGAACTGCTCAGCAGTGTGTTGAACAAACTTAAATTTCTATGGTTTAAAACAAACCGGTGGCACAGAGGTAAATTGACCAAGGAGAAGGAGTGTTAATATTATTAGTTATTACCTTTTTTATAAAAGTTTCGAGTACGAAATCGCTAATATATAGGTGCCTCTGATATTTTAAAACTAAATAGCTATTTATAACATGCTTTCCCTTGCATATACAAAGTCTTACTAATAAATTGTTATTTTAGTGATATTTATATTCGTAATAGTGCATTTACAATTATTACCTGGGGGGCAAGTTGGTTTCCAATGCAATGACCCTGCATTATCACACCCTTACACAGGAGACACTGTTACCTGGAAATGGCTAATGGGAGTCACCATACTATTACCATTACTTGTCGTGAGTATAATATAGTTATTTAAATTTTATATTGGCATTAAATATGCTACAATTTATAAAAAACTGACAACTTTCACCACTACCACTAACTGTAAACTTATGTTGAGTTAGGGGCCATTTAAACAAATGAGTACTGTTAGTAACTTTGAGATCTAATAGAACAAACAAGAAATTATGGTCAAACCAATACTGATGTTTTTTTAACATTGGTGCACATCCTTTTTGTGCTTATTTTACTTCCATTTGACCAGAACATTACTCTCAGTTTTGGCTCTTACTAGTGGAAGGATTCTTGGTATAGGGTGCTGGTTTGCTTAATTCACCAAATGGCATTCCTGCGGGTTCTAAGGGTGCCATAGTTAGTATAATCTTAATATATATAAATTATGTGCCACATTGTTTGTCCGCGATGGACTCCTAAAGTAATGAACGGATTTTAATCGGGATTACTTCTTTGAGTGCAGTTTAGTCCAACTTGAGAGATAGGATAGTTTATATTTCGATTTGGGACCCATAATTATTTTTAATTCCATTTTTGTTTTGTATGGACATATTTACTATGAGAGAATTTATTGACGCACGTTTTGACAGTTTTGCTGTGAAACAATTTCATTACAGTTAACAACAATGATGTTCTATACTACATTGACAGTGATCATAATTTACAAATGATTCTTGTTGTTATGAAATATTATTGACAAATACAGAAAAAAACAGTATTTTTTTATTATGCACAGAACAACATCTGTCGGGTTAACTAGTTAATATATATATAAGGGTAACAAGACTTAACACCGTATCTCAAAGTGACAAGCCCAGCTGCAATGCTGCTCGGGGTTTCTCAAGAATATTAGGAAGCACTGAAAGGCAGGATTGTCAAAGCACTTTTTGAAACTTTACTGAAGTAGGTGTTACGTTGCGGAAATCCATAATTATACAAATGATTTCGGTTTTCTTTAGTGTTAATTGATCGAGAGTCTCGTGCCAGATTTTGGTGAGACAACACGTCCTGAGGATGCCTCATGTAGAGGCGAAACACGTGTCGAATTGTTTAAAAACAAATATTGGCAGAATTAACAATAAAGTAAACTTAAATCATATGTATAAAGCACATTTTCTTAAAAAAATTAAAAACAACAATATCCCAGTCTTATAAGATTCCCTTGACCTGTCATAGTTCCAACCCCTTGCCAGACAAACATTGTAAATTGTAAGACCGTAGTACCATTTACCTGCCAAAGCCACTGCAACCTAAACTCCATAATGGACCATTGTTCTTACCTGTGTTGGGAGCATGCGCTGACAAAGTTTCAGCTTTTATAAAATAATGTAGGTCTGGGGTCCACGGGCTGTTGCTCTATTACTGTTCACATATTGTTGTTTTTTGTAGTCTACCACACATTCTAGCCGAGAGGGTATTGTTAAACTTTACATATAACACAACTTTCAATCTCTTTAGAGTTGTGTACTTTTACACAATGTTTTCCTGTCCTGTAAGGGTGTTATATTTTGAGAGTGTGTTATCTAACAACTTACCAAATGGAATGTGTTTTGAATGGTAGCCATTAACAGACACAATGACTCAAATACAATTCTACCCTCATAAAGGACTTAAAGATACAGCAAGATACCATGTAAAAAAATTGTTATTTTTTTAAAAGTTATAACCCTGACTTCGGGAATTAATTAAACAATTTAAATTTGAAAACAAAATTGTATAGATTAGAAAGAGTGATATCTCAAGTAAAATTCCTAATATGCAATTATTGGGGTTGAGCAGGTATCAACTGTAAAGTAGATCCTGTAGATGAAGCCATAACCTGAGAGGTGAACAAGACATATAAGATTTATCAACGATTCGTCATTCTAGCGGTTGGCTCAGTGGAAAAGCGCTCGCACGGAACGTGAGAAGTCCAGCATCGTGCATAAATTTTGGTTTCAAATTTAATTTTTGTAAAATACCATGTATTTATAAATTAATAGATTTGTTATAATTTTTTGGGAAATGATAGCACATTTTATGTATGTAGCCAAAAATGACAATGACGTAATGCCGAACGCGTACTAATTACAATAATTAACAAAATGCAAAACATATGATAAGGTAATTAATAGTCTGGGTATTTCAATTTCGTGTGGGAACGTAACTACAAATGAAACAATGTTGCGTCAATTTCGGAGAAACATACTCTACACATTAATGAGTTATAATAGTTGTAGTCAGTCGATTTTCCTTGTTAATGTTTGTCATTCAGTATTCGCAACTCCCATCATCATCAGGATATAATATGCTTTAGAGTTATAAAAAGAACAAGATGGAACCTTAGATAATTTATACGTCTAGAATCTAGATACTCTGCTAGACAACGAAGAAAACATGCCGGTTTATTATTTTAGTGTGCGTGACAAGATAAGTCTTAAAAAATTTCATAAAATCATTCTTAGCTGACCTCTACTTGGCGATAGGAATATTTCAAGTCTCTACGCCTTATGGTTCCAGAGATATCGTGACAAGTCAATGCAGAGGTTGAAAGCTCTCATACTATATATATTGGATTCGCTTAAAATTGGATTACTTATTTTTCACCCATATTTGTGATTGAAGATATGTTATTTAAGGTTATGACACGTTTGAAATTGGTAAAAATAAAAAATAATAACCAAAAAATTGAGAAAATCTGCTTTTTTTGTTTAATACCCATAATTTCTAATAAGGATTCTCAGTTTGAACAGAGCTTTATTTTCGCGATACCATGAGCTCTATAAGTACCATATTGTCGCCTTCCATGTTATTGGAACACTCCCGTAAATTATCAATAAAGAAAATAAAATATGATTCATTTATCATCGCTCGTATAAAACTTATAATTTTTGTAGTTATTACTTGTGGAGAAGCGACAATGCAACAGAGAGTATTCTAAGCAGCAAGCGCTGAGATGGTACAAGGAGTATATGTTTGGGTTCCTCTTGAACCTCACCTTCGTGCAGACATTGAAGCTGATAGTGGGCTCACCTCGACCCCATTTCTTTGACACCTGCGATCCGAAGGAAGCTATGTCTTGCCAAGAGTGAGTAATTACACCATTACACTTTATATATTTTTTCGTTTGATCAACAGTTGAGCCAAATCTCAAGTTGCAGACACTAGTGCGCCCAAAAATCTAACAAATGTGATAGTTCTGGGTGGTATCGAAGGCTGTTGTGCTCTTGGTAACTTCAGCCAGCCATCCCTGCCTCCGCTGCGCAAGGGAATTGACACCCGGGCTCTCAAGGCATACGAGAAAGCCGATATTTTGGGCACCCTTATTGCCCTAATTCGAATCCTAGCGACAATGTGAAGACAGCACAGACCATCCGGCGCTGTAAGCGCTCTTTTTTTTATGGAAAAGGAGGACACGTGCGTACGGGTCATCTGGTGTTAAAGTGATCACCGCCGCCCACATTCTATTGCAACACCAGAGGAATCACAGAAGCTTATTACTTCAGTTTTTGTCTTTCTTGCACCTCAGGTGCGACGGAGAGTGTTCCGAAAGGTTGTTTGACTGGATTACTGCTACCGATCCTCACCATCTTGGTGGCTTTCCCTCACAAGGTAGTGTCTCGGTGAATTTTCTGCCCCATACAACCAAACTGTCCAACGGGCTTCCTTTCATAGTGTTTCCCGGACGATGCGACATGGGTATCTTCAACGTCCGATGCCTTTTACTAGTGAAACCTTATTTTTATCAGACTTCAAAAAAGGAGTAGGTTCATTTTTTATTTGAAAGCTGGTGCTTCCCGTCCGTGTCAGCCAAGGTAGGTTTGTAACTACATGCATAGTTATAGGTGAAATGTGCTTGAGTCGCACGCGCGACGTGAGGAGGCGAGAGGCAAGAGCAGGGCCGCGGCGGGAGAACACCGATTCCAAAAATAACAATGATCGTAACTAGAATTAGATTGTATAAAAATACTCAAAAATATTTATACTTTTAAGTGCATATTACAGCTATTGTTTTGGAATAGCGCATTGAAGTCGGTCGTTTTTTTTTTTATTTTTTTTTTAATTTTTCCATTGGGTATCATCATGAACATGATTGTCAACCAACAAGCGAGTACTATTTAAGTCCCCTTTATCTTCAGGTCGGAGTACGTATCAAGTTACACCTGCACGAAGGCATATTGGTTAAGTCAGTCAGATAAGAGCTTTCCCTCGGGACATACATCGCTAGCAGTCCATGCTGGCGTTTTCATAATTGTGAGTATCTTATAGTTTTCTAGCTAACCAGGATTCAATTCATAATGAATAAAGCAAAACAAAAACGTATTTCTGAATAATCCATGTATTAATTTGGAAAAAAAATTGTAGCATTTAAAATTGGTAGGACCTAGTGTATAAGTCGTCTATTGCTTTATAATGGTGAATTTATATTATATCTGCATCCCTCCCAAGTCTACGAAGTTTTCAATCATAGCTTGTAAAAATTTAAGAATAAAATAAATAATAAGGGGCTTTCTCTAAGTGTTTAGTAAATAAATTCCGGCGGGGCTGCAAAGTTGTTTTCAAAACCCGAACCTAGCCTAACCTGAACAAAGCATACAAGATTTTATGACGATTCGACACTCGAACGGTTAGCTCAGTTGGTTAGAGCACCGGCACGGAACGCCGGAGGTCGTGGGTTCGAGTCCCGCATCGTTCATAAAATTTTGTTGTTTTTCAAATTTTATTTGTGTATCTATTACTTCAATAAAAAATCATATAAGCGTAACAATAGTATAGATAATAATATATTCCACAAACAAGAAATTATGAAAATGGAACATTCCTAATTTAACACTGAAATAATTTAACGGTTTCCTATAACTTAACTGTTGACAGCACAACGTATGATGTAATACAGTAATAAAAAAGTATGTCGTGATCGGAATACGTGATAAATTAATTGCGAAGGTAATGCGATACTCAATATGTTTTTATTGAGTATCGAGTCCTTTAAAAAAATACCGTTTTGCTCTACTAAAAAAGCAACTTGCTGCGGAGAAATTGAACCACTTCCACTGAAAATATCTTTCTCTAAAAGATTTTTTCTGTGTACGGACATAAACACACTCTCACACTCACGCACATACGCAAACACACACATACATACACACACACACTCGCACTTGCAAGGGTAAACAGAACACTTTTTTTTCTAATATTACATTTTATAAAAAAAAGATAGCTTAAGTATTTAATCGGGGAGCCACAATACATTCACTCCCGCTCAACACCTCAGGGAGGAGGGGATGGCTGAAAAACAGCGCTGCATGGAAACATAAATCCATGATTCCATGTCAGGTGAAGCTGAGCCTTTTCCTTTTGCCTTTTGTATCATCGCGTATCCTAATTGTTCATTTTATATTTATAATGATTTGTATGGCAATAAATAATTTATTATTATTATTTCTCTTCATATACTTACAATAAATCGATATATAATATAAGTGATGCAAAAAGATTTGATCCTTTAAGTTTAGAGCACTAGGTTTAGCGTAGTGAAAGTTTACAAAGAGTAGTGTAGAAAGTTGAAATTAATAATATTATATAATTTTGGTTCATTTATATTAAATTTCAAGCAGATCTTTCTAGTGCTCGTCGTACAAGGTCGTGGCCGAGGGCCCATAGTATTGTGGAATAACTCCTTTAAAAATTTCTCATGTTAAATGCTAATGTACCTAAATTACACATACAATAAGTGTTCCATATTTAAATATGTTATGCTTAGATTAAGGATTGGTCTCCGCTGCGCTCCAACTGGATACCGCAGGCGTATTCGCAAAGTGCGGCAACTAATACTACGCCCAAATGGGCGTACTCGAGCCAGTCTCGAACAATGTGTGACGACGTGCCACATGTTCTGTCAGATTTAATAATTGAAACTAAAATGCCGAGTTGCGTGGTAAAACTTTGTAAAAATAATACTACAAGAAATAACAAAGACACTGGGATCACATATCATCAGTAATTATTTTGCATTTTATTAATTTCAATGTAAAGTAACACGACGCAATTTATTATTACAAAATTTGAAAGATGACATTGACCCCCTTATTCATAATGGTCCGCTAACTTTAAACAGCCGCTTAGGAGTGTTTTTTCTCATTCTGACTTAAGTCAATAGAAGAAGACAGAGTGAGAATTAGCAATGCTTTAAGTTAGCAGACTTATGAATAAGGGGGTGAGTGTCAAGATGCCTCGCACATAAGCATCTAATAGTAGCCGTAATAAAATAGCGATTGTTCTTAGTTGACCAATCCTTAATCTAAGATGTTATTTTAATATTTAACAAGACCTCCATGCTCTTACTTTTAGGTACACACATTACATTTAGCACTTCGCTCCATTGTCAATTTTGTTTGCAAAAATGTTACTATGTTATATCGTACACCAATAATTGAAATATGTAAAGTGGTCTTAAGTACGAGTCTCTCTGATACTGTGGCTGAGTTCTATAGACTTTACTAACGTAAGACTTGGCTGAGTGTAAGCTTAGCATAATCTTTGATTTCGTTTTTATATATTGTGGTAGTTTATAAACGCCGGATTTTTCGGAATTATTTAATCGATCTTTGCCATTACATATTCGATTGACATTGTTATTCGTTCGGAAGGACACATTAATATTGTTTTTCCTAAATATTTTAGCTATTTTATCTGATATTGGACCAATATATGTCAAACTACCCACATATTTGGTATTTGATTGTGGTTTTTTTATGAAAATAAGGGATGAGACGAGCAGGACGTTCAGCTGATGGTAATGCTACCCATTACAATGCAGTGCCGCTCAGGATTCTTCAAAAACCCAAAATTTCTGACTGGCACTACAATTGCGCTCGTCACCTTGAGACATAAGATGTTAAGTCTCATTTGCCCAGTAATTTCACTAGCTACGACGCCCTTCAGACTGAAACACAGTAATGTTTACATTACAGCTTCATGGCAGATATAGGCGCCGTTGTGGTACCTATAATCTAGCCGGCTTCCTATGCAAAGGAGCCTCCCACTAGTAAAAAGTCTAAGTTTGCTCTATTGATCCTGAGCCTTAGTGGAGAATTTGCGTGTATGAAGCTACGCCTCCCATCAGCTTAGGTTGTCTTCCTCCAGCCAACTTCTAACCTAAATCCCCACAGCTGAATATCTGAGTGATCGAATAGCCTAGGACTAGATTGTTATTATTTTATATCAAATTTATGTGCAGTAGTACATAAATTGTATATTTTATTAAAAAGAGCGCAAAAAAAAATGCTGGCAGAGTTTCTTGCGCCGCTTCTTTTCTTTCAGAGCGTCATTTGTTTCCGAAGCGGTGGCAGTGTGTACTGACATCAAAAAGAATTCTAAAGGAGTCAATTTCGAGAAAATAAATACATTTAATGCTGAATATTTCGTTCCAGTATTATTTATGCCAAAGAGCGATGGACATGTCCGCGCGGGGAGTCCGCGCCGTTCAAACAGTATGTGTAGCGAGTGTGTTCCTGTGTAGTGTCTCCAGGATGTGGGATCACCGACACCACTGGTGGGACGTGCTCGCGGGCGCCGTGATAGCTGTGCCTTTTTTGTTGTATACCGTAAGTATCAAGTAATTTACTGTTTTTTTAGTAGAACATTAGTAGTTATTTACAGTAGAATGTAAAGCTATTTTATTGTAATAAGAAGGGATATCTTATGTATTTTTAGAGTATTTAATGTGTAGTATAGAGTGTTGGTTGCCTCTCAGTCGAGAGGCGCCGATTCTATCCGCACCACGTACCAATGTGTTTTTGATTTTATAGTTCATAATGTACGTTTAAGGCCGGACTGCATTATAGCGTCGCTGTGCAGCAATCGCAAGCTCGGCAGTAATCGTCGAAATATTATTGCAATCATTTCGTATGGTGTATGTCTCACTAGAGCGATGCTGCAATGTGCGTTGATGCACTTCGCGGCAGAGTTGCCTCCGAGAGAATAGTTTGACGTGCAGCGACGCTCAGTGCGATACAGCAAACGGCGCGTCTCTGCAGTATGCGTATTGTCAAGTTTATAGAATTTTTAAATTCTAAAGTAAGTGTCAGTGTAAGTGTGAATCATTAAGAATGTGAGGAAACAAATAGTGATATTAGTCTTCTTGATAGCGTGATATGTCAGCATTCCTTTTCTTTTTATCTCTTCCATAACTCGTTCTTCTGCACACAACAAAAAAATAATGACCAAATCTTTGTCACTATAGTTCATCTTGTAACGTTGTTCGTACGCGTACTGGTATCGAAATGACGCGATCTGCCGCTTACTGCGGCTTACTCCATCGCGCGACGTGTAGCGACGCACCGGACAGCGCCGCTCTAATGCAGATCGACCTTTATTCCGCGCTCTTGCAATGAATGAACATTGTGATGAAACTGACACACCTGACATTTTTTTTACTGTACCCTTTCAACTTTATCTTGAACTAATCAAGTTTCACTATTTCAGATATTCATTTTGTGCAAGAACTTTGCATGTGGAGTACCGAAAGATGCGGGGGCTACAGTCAAAAGTGACCAAAGTGAATGCATTCCAAGTATATAATAAGATAAATACGATCTAGTAAATCTTAAATAGTCATTTGAAACCGAAAAAGTATGCGATTTTTTTATAAATGTGTTATAACTATTGAAATTTCTTTTTTAAACAAAAATAACAAAAGGTTTATCTTGTAACTAATGCCTTATTTTTAGTTTAAAATTATTGTTAATATTGTAGTTAAAGTTGTTTTTTTTCTTTCGCTATAGATTTAGACTAATTTTATCGATGGTTTTGCGTAGGTCTGATTATTAGGTAACTCAATGTATCTATAATTTGTAATTTAACAATTACTGCAAAATAAGTAACTGTTCGTAATATTTTACATCTGATCTGCTGAAGCCTGTACAACTTGTAGTCTCAAATCAAATGAAAATGGTTAACACAAAACAGGAGAACATTGAATAATAGAACGAGTGTGTGCGGGCTTAGGACTTAGGTACAGTCAGCGTCAAAAAGATGGCGTCACGAATATGCGATATATTTGGTGCTTTAAATGTTTTTGACCTTTATGGTGTCCCGATATATTTGACTACTTTGGATGACGCGATCTTATTGGTCACTTTCGGTGAATCGTTTTATATGTGGTAAAGATGGGTGTTGCCATGTTTTTGAATACATCTATCTATCTTTTTGACGCTGACTGTACTCATGTCTCTACCTCTATCATATCTTCGCGCTAGCTAAGAAAGGTCATAAAATGACTTATTTATGTTGTGACATCTGTAGATAGCATATATTTTCTATTCTAACAGTTACCTGCAAGATATGTAGGTACGTTCTAGTTTTTTAATTATTAATGTGATAAGTTCAGTGATTTTCTGTATACGTAAATTATTTTCGCAACTACGACGAGAGCGCAGAAGTCCGTATATCGGTGGCTTGTTTCTCTCTCTCGGATCCCTTTGGGTTTAAAAAAACTTACACTACTTACTCTGAGAGACAGGGCTCTTATTATATATACAGATGTGTTTATAATTATGTTCATTCCTCAAATGAAAGAATTTTAATAATTCTCCAGAGGTAACATGTATGAATAAAAGATACATACATAAATCACTATTTTCAATTGCAAATTTACTATAGATTAGTGTTTAATGAGGAGTTTTGACCCACTTTTGCGCCTGTCTATCTTATCTAGCTTTTAAAAATTTATTTTTGCCTATGAGGACAACTAGTCATATTTTGTGATATTTTTCAAGGCGGTCTTACGACGAAAACAATGTATTTTCAAATAAATTATAGTTGAGTGAGTTTGGTAATATTAATACTGATGTAAAACTTCAAAATAGCTTTTACTTTTTATATTAAATATTTGTGTGACAGCCCTATTTTTGATATTAAATGGTTTTGTAGTAAGATTGAAGATGTTTGACATTAATTGTCCACTGATCTGTTTGCTTTACAATTAAGTGCAATAATAATTTATGTATTCTTTATAAAGCAATTTGAGGCAAAAATATATTTTCTATTATTGTCTTTGCATTTTCATTTCTCACCAATTACATAGTTATTATGTAAATAACTAACAGCTTGTTTAGTTTTGATCTATTCCAAAAAAAAATTTTTATTTAACTGTAGATTCGATTGTATCCAATCGTGCTTAGAACGTGTGCCGCTGAGTTGACGCCGGTGCTAACGCGTTTATTCCGGCACTCTTATTCCAAAGGCGTAGTCCCTGACTCATGAAAGTCAGCCCTTGTCCATCAGATCCAAAAAAAGGAGACAGTTCGGATCCGGCAAACTACAGGCCTATTGCCATTATCTCACTGCTCTCCAAAATCATGGAGAGCATAATTAGCCGCCAGCTTTTAGTATACCTAGAGGGTCACCAGTTGATCAACGACCAACAGCACGGCTTTCGCTATGGTCGGTCGGCATATGATCTTCTGGTATACCTAACACATAGATGGGCGGCGGATATTGAAAGCAAGGGGGAAGGCTTGTCAGTTAGCCTGGATATAGCGAAGGCCTTTGAGCGTGTATGGCACAAGTCGCTCCTCTCAAAACTTCCATCATTTGGGCTTCCCGAGAGCTTATGCAAGTGGACCTCCAGCTTCCTCATTGGGCGCAGCATACAAGTTGTTGTCGACGGTTTTTGCTCGAATCCTAAGCCCGTGAACGCTGGAGTGCCCCAAGGCTGTGTGCTATCTCCCACGCTGTTTCTTCTGCATATCAATGATATGTTGGACACCTCCAACATACATTGCTATGCTTACGACAGCATTGGTGATGCCGTATACACGGGCCATGCAGGTCTCTCGCGGGAAAACGTCGACCAGTGCCGGGAGAAAGTTGTTTTTTTTATCGAGTCCTCTCTCGAGAAGGTCGCGGAATGGGGTAAATTGAACCTTGTCCAATTTAACCCCCAGAAGACTCAAGTTTGCGCGTTTACCACTAAAAAAAACCCTATTTGTCGTATCACCGCTCTTCGATAACACTTCCCTTAAAGCCTCGCCTAGTATCGGAATACTGGATCACGAAATCTCGAGCGATTCCCAATTCCGTGGCCATCTGGAGGGCCACAAAAAAAAAGCCAAATTGGCTTCGAAGAAGCTGGGCGTCATCAATAGAGCACGGCAATACTTCAGGTCGGCCCACATACTAGCGCTCTACAAAGCGCAGGTCCGGCCACACATGGAGTATTGCTGTCATCTCTGGTCTGGCGCACCCCAGTATCAGCTCGATCCACTTGACCGCGTGCTACGCAGAGCAGCTCGAATTGTCGGGGACCCAGTGCTCTGTGAACGGCTGGATCACTTGGCGTTGCGTAGAGACGTCGCTTCATTGTGTGTCTTCTACCGCATTTATCACGGGGAGTGTTCCGAAGAGCTGTTTAGCCTGATTCCTGCCGCCGAATTCCACCTTCGCATGACACGCCACAAGTTAGGATATCATCCCCACCATCTGGATGTGTGGCGGTCCTCCACAGTGCGGTTTTCAAGGAGCTTTCTTCCACGTACTACACTACTGCTGTGGAATGAGCTTCCTTGTGCGGTGTTTCCGGGACGATACGACATGGGTACCTTCAAAAAGAGAGCGTACAACTTCCTTAAAGGCCGTCAACGCTCTTGTGATTCCTCTGGTGTTGCAAGAGAATGTGGGCGGCGGTGATCACTTAACACCAGGTGACCCGTACGTTCGTTTGTCCTCCTATTCCATCAAAAAAGGTACTTATCTACTGAAATACATTTATTTACAATTCATCTGGATATTTTGTACATACACTTTTGAATGGTCTTATATGCCTGAAATTAATTATATTACATATAAGAGTTAGATCTTTCAACTGATTTTGAATAAGTAAACTTTTATTCTAAACTGCTAAATGCAAAATTAGATTTGCAAAAAATTAAGGCTGTTTGGTCACTTCATATTTATAGTTAGCCCCTTGAAACTTCTTTAGGCGCATGAGGGTAAAATTTTTACGAATGAAACGCAATTATAATAATATTAGCGTGAGGAAATTGGCAGCGTTTTTGTCTTAAAATCGAAGATGGCCGCCGCGCAAAATTATGATTTCAACAATATGGATATCGTATCCGAGGTTCTCGAGAGTGCAGAGAACGGATTTGGGATCATTTCTTTTAAAGATAAATTATCACTAATACATTTCATACTTCCTCAACGTTAATTTAAAACCAGATAGGTACCACCAGTCCCAGAAATAAAGCAGCCTTTATATACTATTTTTTTGCCTCGCACAGCCACCGGTTTCTGCAGTGTTTCACGAAATACAACTCAGGGATCTTCAAGACATACTCCCACTTTAAAGACCGGCAACGCATCTCATGACCCAGGGGTGTTGCGATGTCCATAGGCAGTTACCTCAACCACTCCCCATCATATGAGCCTATTGCATGTTTGTCCCCTTTTATATAAAAAAAAAAACAGTATTATAATTAATCAATCAATCAGTTAAAATAAAAAATCCAGTTGAAAATTTATCATAATTTGACGGCTCATCATATCGTACACCTAAAAGATAATTTTTATTTATTTATTCGTATGTAATAACTTATTATTCCTGAATACTAATGGTTTTCACAACCACTCATCCCAATTGAATCAATAATAAAACTCGAAAAAAGAATTTTGTTGCTAAAACTTTTATAAATACAAGTTTTACGCACCATTAACTCAAAACATTGCATTATTGTATGAAACATAAAATTTATTCAAAATACTTGTTATTTTAAATTTTGTTGGAATCAAGATAATTTTGGAAGTAATGTTATATTTATAAATGCAGTTTCGGGGTGAAATAAAACCAAATAGATTTATGTAGTAGCTGTATTTAGTACCCTTCAAATGAATGTAGAACTTAAGTGCAACCAGATGGGCTAATTAAATTACTAATGAAATGAGAAGTGAAACAAAAACGAATTATTTCCTAATAAACATAACATTTTTGCTTAGTGATAAGAAAGTACTATTTTCTAAGTGTCGACAGGTTTATACTGTTTCTACCTTATTTATTTACTGTTGACATTTTTATATAATTACAAAAACTACTTGGTGAGTATGCAAAGTGTAAAAGTCAGATAACCATTCAAAAAGGTGACAATGTACTTGAAATTTTGGGACCTTTCCAATCAAATTTACAATATGTGAAATAAAATAAATCAGTTCATACAAAATTCCAAACGCCCGGTTCAGATAATAACAAGCAGCCGAAATGGCTTAATTTCTAATGAGTTATTATCTTCTTTACAGACTTAAGTATATAAATACAATTGTTGAGAAGTGATAACGTAATAAATATCTAATGCAGTGTTAATCAAGTTTCATCTAACTCCATAAATAACAAACAAAACATAAGAGTCCATTTTATAAAGCATAAACTACATGAATGCTTATAATGAATCCATTGTAGACACCATCCCAATAACATATGTTTATCTTTTGAGAAGGCTAAAAATCTTCAATATCTTTTGTAATTTATTAAGTGTTTCACATCCGCAATCCGTAAAAATAAATTTATTTGACATGACGAGAATTATATTAAAATTCCCATGCATTTGTAAATATTGCATTTCTAATAATGTATGATTTTCTCCGAAATCCTTGCTTGTTAAGTCATGTTTTAAGTATCAAGATATTCAGTGTGAACAACATATATTTGACTCAAAAGGGATATCTGTACAAATAATAAATATAAAATAATTCCAACTTGAATGAATAATTTATTGTATTATATGAGTCTCTGTTACTTCAACAGCTGGCTATCTTCTGCCAGGGTCTTGTCGCGCGCCAGTTTACCGAAGTGTTCGATGAGCGCGTCTACGGACATCTCTCCATGCACCTTGTTATCTCTGGTACGAATGTTCACCGTGTTCGATGTCTTCTCGCGTTCCCCCACCACTGCCAACAAATAATTCTATGTAAGAAACTTGATGTCATAGAACGAGTTCCAACATTTAATTGCCGTCCCACTGGTTGTTCTTATGAGTTATAAGAATGGGTGTTCTAAGAAGAATGAAGGGGTTAATAATTTACATTCTCATGATCCTTCTTTGTTCAACCAGTGTGTGTTGACAGTGATGACTTACAGTATGCAGACATGGTCGCTTACTATGGCCCTGATGAGAAAGCTCATGGTCTCTCAGAGGGCAATATAGGGGGCTTTGGTTGGAGCTTCCCTGCGAGATCGAATCAGAAATGAGAAGATCCATAGGAGAACCGTCACCAAAATAGCCTAAATGTTTGCGAAACTGAAGTGGCAGTGTCCAGCGCACATAATTCAACGGAAAACCCTTGGGGCAGTAAAGTCCTTGAATGGCGACCATGTACCGGAAAACGCAGTGTTGGTGAGCCAGATGGACAGATGAACTGGTCAAGATAGCCAGAATACGTTGGATGAGGGCAGTTCAATCCAATCAATCTTTGGGGAGATCTTTGGAGGAGACCCTTTTTCAGCAGTGGACGTCTTCTGGCTGATATAAATGATCCCACTTTAATTAATTTCCTCCAAACCGTGGAAGTATATACAGAAGGAAAATTTTATGAAGAGATTACTATAGAAATGATCTGATGAAGTAAGATCTTCAGAATGTTTTGGCAGGTCTCATGGTTCTCACACATTTTGTTTTGGTTATTTAAAATTCATCAGTTATGAAGACACACTTAAAGTTTTCGCTCCAATTATGTGGCGAACTCACCAAGGATATAGTTGAACTGTGCGAGCTGCGCGTTCCGCACTTTCTTATTGAGCGTGTCGCCCGCGTCCGTGTCCACCTCGCACATAAAACCACTCGCGAACAGTTTATCCTTTACCTATATAAACAAACAATATATTACATAAATTATAAAGTGCGTGACCAAGATATGATGTGCCATTTTGAAATTAAAATGAGCTCAGCAAAAATGAACACATAATATAAGTTTTATTGCCCGTATGGAGTTTCGGTAACTGTACTCGCACCATATTTGCCCAAGCTGAATTAAAGAAAACAATTAAACTTTTCATTTAATAGCCTGAGGGCGGTTGTTCCATTCCCAATCGGTGGAATCATTAAGAAAGTCATTTATGTTACAGAAACCTTTACAACACAAACGTTTTTTAACAATTCTTTTGAGTATCGTAGTACTTTTGGTATACATTTTCTGGGATCTTGTTGTAAAAGGATATACATCGCCCCACCAAAAGACTTACTAACTCGTCTTAACCTAGTAGTAGGCATAACAAGATTATGTTAGTTCCTCTTTTTTTATAAAAATAAGGGACGAGACGTGCACGACTTTCAGCTCAAATGGTAATTGATACGCCCTACCCATTACATTGCAGTGCCGCTCAGGATTATTGAAAAACCCAAAAATTCTGAGCGGCACTACAATTATAGCGCTCGTCACCTTGAGACATAAGATGTTAAGTCTCATTTGCCCGGTAATTTCACTAGCTATGGGGCTCTTCAGACCGAAACACAGTAATGTTTACGCAATACTGCTTACGCCAGAAATAGGCGGCGTTGTGGTACCCATAAACTAGCCGGCATCCTGTGCAAAGAAGCCTCTCACTAGTAGTTATGTGTACTACACTTTTCCAATAAACATTTGATCTTTCTTATTTAGACCTATTTGATTTAGTACATATTCAATAGAGTAACCCATTTCAATTGAATAGTGTAGTGACCTGTGTGGCGTACTCGTCGAAGGTGGGTCCGACCGGCACGACACAGGCCTGTCGCGGGCTCAGCCAGAAGGGCCACTTGCCGGCGTACGACTCGCTGAGGATGGCTATCATGCGCTCCACCGAGCCCAGGATCGCGCGGTGGATGATCACCGGCCGCTTCTTCTCGCCCGACTCACTGTCCAAACAACAACACATTTAATTTATACCAGCACTTACGAACAATGCAGAATTTCAAACCAAACCTAAAGAGTTGAACAAACATATTCTTGGTCGCGTTCTTTATTTCTGAAAGTCGTGTCCCTAATTAAAGGTTTTAGTAACGTTGTTCACTAAAGCCTTCTACTGTTTTCGGTCCTCCGCCTTTCCTATTGCGCTCGTAAGTGTCCTGATATTGACCGACCAACGGCTAGTCGATCGACTTTTGCCCTCCGCCTAGCCTATATGACTATCAGTTCGTCTAAAATACCCCAAGATCTTTTGATAGCAAATAGTGGATAATCTATTGCCAATGCGAAGTTGCTCCAGGATAGACTTATTGTTATCTTAGCCCTCCACAGTATCCGAAGCATCCTTCTCCATCACCACATCTCAAACGCGTCAATCTTTTTCCTCTCTGCCGCTCGGATCGTCCACACTTGAGCCAGGAACAAAGATACTACGGTTTATAAATTTTGTGGTTAATAATTGTAGTGTTTTCGAACGGTTGGCGAAGCTATAACGTCCATTACTTATTTTAAGAGCTTTGGAGGCGTAATCCCTAGAGATGAAGGTTCGTTTACCGCGTCGTCCAAAACTTTTGGAGCAGTTTAATTTATTTTCCCGACAGTGACGGAAATCACTTTATCTACACCCATGCTTTAAATCCTCTATTAAAGATGCTGAAACAGTTAGCTTATTGCCAACATTAAAACACCTAATGTTCCATAATAACCATAACATCATCCAAACGAGTGTTGTAATGTTGTACTGAATTTCATAACAACACACCTATGTTTTTTTTTTCGATCCCTTCATGCGCAAAGAGTTTCAACAGACAGCCACATTTTTTATGCTCGATGCGTGGTATCTGTTTCAAAAAAATAACATTTACGTTTACGCGCGTTTCACACTACCAGAACGTCGCGGGCCGTAAAAAAAAGTAGGTTTTTCGAATCCCCGCCATTTTTCTTCGATATTTTTATTATTTTGTTTACAAAAGATGAACATTTAGTGTAGACGCTGCAAAAGAACATTATATTCGAGTGAATTTTAATTATCGCACTATGCAAAATGTAAATTACTACTAAAATAAATAATTGTTTCATTAATACTTAGTTTATTTGTATATAATCAGTAATGGATGATATTAGGTTACTACTAGGAATGGTTTTTTAATGTTAGCAGTAAGCTAACTGTTTCAGAATCTTTTAGAGGATTCATATTTTGTGTAGATAAAGTCTTGAATGCAACTGTTGATAGTTAGATATTAAAACACTCATGTGATACTATTATCATCGTGTCCACAATCCACATTCGTGTTTTAATACACCTTATTACACAACAGTTGCATAAATAACTATTAAAAATATCTTAAAGCACTGTCTTTCTGTCAGCATTTTAGTAAAGGTAATATAAGATAGTTTTTGTCCTGTAAATTATTGCCTGAGGAGTTGAAAGTATGTATGGGAATCAAACATTTCGCAAGCAAGGGATATAAAATTCATACAAAAAAAAAGATTTACTTTCTGCATGCATTTTTATTATTATCTAAGAAAACGATTTCAATATTACACTACAACGCAATTGGAACGCATTTTAAGGAATTCGTGTTTAAAGTTTAATAAATATTAGTGTATTCCATATATGTGGGTTGGGCTACTATGCATGATGTCATTTAGAGAGTGACAGTAGGGTTGCCATTTTTCGTCAGTCCATTATTATGAATCACGTGACCAGTTTTGTGTTCTTAACTCAATTTCGACATGATTGTGGTTTGGAACGTTTTTCTGGAATTACGTCCAATTTATGTGCGCGATAAAAAAGTAAAAGCGAAGTTGGGTGGAGATGCTAGTATATATAACGTACCTCACGTATGACAGGTTGAATCTCTCCGGCAGCTGGAAGTCCAGTTGGATGGTGGCACACTGGTGCGAGCGTCGAAGGGCATCCTGGATGGTGATGTCGATCTTAGGACCGTAGAACGCTCCATCACCGGGGTTCAGTTGCCATGGTTTGCCAAACTTGTTCAGTGAATCTTCTAACGCCTGAAAAGATGTGGTGGGAGTTTTAATATAAAGCTGACGTATTAACGTACTTTCGATTATAATAAAACGTCATTCAGATTCGAACACATCAGTTACGAGGAGTGTTAGTTAGTTATGTCGGTTAGTTTGGACCGGCTCTCAGATGGCCGGTTTACTGCCTAGGAATCGGATCACCTACATACCTATAAACGTCATATATATTGCGAGATTAAAGAGAAACCTTTTTGGAGGAGAATGATCTACCAGGTGATAGCTAGAACTGTCTAGAGTTAAAAAATTATAATAACATTGCATTGTTTGACTTTCTATCGTTATAAACTATTCAATCGGCTTTAAAATTAAACATTATACATTGAAAAGTAGAGTGTTTTTAATAAGAGAAAGAAAGTAAAACGAAACTTTGAATTAAATAAATTTCTTTTATCTTACCAAAAAAGTATGAATTATTCAATACAAAATGTCACTTCCATACTTTAACCCTTATTCATACTTTATGGTAGATTGAAAAACAGTAAGTCTACAAGATTTGTATGCACTATTACCCACTTTGGTATTTATTATGAGAACAGATGATAAAATGACGAGAAAGAATAATTGAGCAGATTTAAATGGCATATACTTACACGATATAATGGGAGTGGAGCGACCACCCTCAGGCTATTAAATAATAAGTTTAATTGTACAATATTACTTTGTATACATATTATTTAGATGAAAAAAAACCCCGTTGAGTTTTTTGCGCCAGTTTTTCACTTTTAGTTTATGGCTTTCAATAAGTGATGTCACATCCTATTTTGAATAAAAATATTTGAATTTGATTGACATGCGGATAACTTTCTTTAAGGCCGGCAACATCCCTGTAACACCTCTGGTGTTATAAGAGGATGTGTGTGGCAGTGATCACTCAAAATTAGGTGACCCGTACGATGGTATGTCCTCCTCTTCCACAAAAAAAAATAAATTACATGAAATAGTGACAGAAAGATAACAGTACTGCCCGGGTTGAATACTGAACATATAGTTAGTTCTAATTCAAACAATTTTATATTTACACCAGTGTAAATTACTTAACTATGATAAGTAAGTTACCTTTTCAGCATGATTCCAAGATTCTAGATCTCCAAGATACTTTTCAGGTCTAGTTGACAGCTTGAGTTGGAATGTGAAACCGAATCTTGAATAGATGTGCTCTAGGAAATTCAGGCAGCCATTCTGAAAATTAAAATGTTATTTGATGTAATAAATATGCCCTATATTCACACGAATTATGGAAGGTCTAATCTATGTATGGGGTGGACAATATCCTGATAAGGGTTCTAAAATCTCTGTACAGGGATTCTCAAGCCTGTGTTCGTATTAATGGTGCTGGTTTGATATCTCCAAAGGTGTCAGACAAGGTTGTGTAGCCTCTCCTAGGTTGTTCAACCTATTCATGGATAGATGAATGATGTGAGAGAAACGTAATGTGGAATCAATATGGAAGGGTTGTATGTTAAGTGTCTCTTGTACGCCGATGATCAAGTCATTTTTTCATCATCGGTAAATGAGTTGCAACAAATGATGGACTGCTTGAACGGGAGCTTTAAAGCGAGAGAGAGGTTGAAAGTAAATGCAAGAAAGACGAAAGTGATGGTATTTGAGAAGGATGAAAGGTTGACTGAGTAATATCACGATTGAAGATGAAAGGGTAGAACAAGTTACAGAATTCGTATATTTGGGTAGCATCTTTACAAGAGACGGAAGATATGAAGGTGATATTGAAAGGAGAGTGACTACGGGAAACTGTGTGAATGGAGCTCTTCATGCGTTTATAAACGGTCAGACTGTGCCAATAGAAGCGCGAATGGCTGTACATAATGGAGTGCTTGTCGCCACGTTAATGTATGGAAGTGAGAGTTGGGTATGGCAGAAGAAGCATAAAAGCAGAATAAACGCAGTTGAGATGCGATCACTGCGTAGTATGTACGTATACTGACTGATAGAATTCCGAATGCGGTAATACGAGCGCGCAGTGGTTTGAAAGAGGATGTTGTGACAAGGACTGAAAAAGGAATGCTGAAATTGTTTGGACACGTGGAGCGAATGAGTGAAGAAGGAATGACGCATCAAATATATAAGGCAAGTGTGTGTGGGCAAGTCGGTCGCGGGAGAGTTCGTAGAACATTCGTCGACCAAATTGAGGACGTTTTGAGAAAAGGAAAGGTCCGAAGCACCCGGAACCGGCGAGCATGTATGAAAAGAGTAATGAATGTAGAGGAAGCGCGTGAGGTTTGTAAGGATAGAGGCAAATGGCATTCTATTGTCTCTATTGTCTATTGTCTCTATTGCCTACCCCGACGGGAACAAGGCGTGAGTGTGTGTTGGTGTGTATATTCACAATATTAAAATCATGTTTGGATGGGTGAAAGAATGGAAGACTTTTTTTATGACAAGAAGGGATGAGACAAGCAGAAGAGTCAGCTGATGGTAGTTGCTCATTTGCCGATCAGTTTCTGAGCGGCACTACAGTTGCGCTCGTCACCTTGAGACGTAAGATGTTAAGTCTCGTTTGCCCAGTAATTTCACTAGCGACACCACCCTTTTGATCGAAACACAATAATGTTGACACATTACTGCTTTACAGCAGAAATAGGCGCCGTTGTGGTACCCATAATCTAGCTGGCATCCGGTGCAAAGAAGCCTGGTACCACTGGTAAACATGGAACACATCGGATTTGCCGCAGTCACCGATCTCATGAGATCATTTAGCAAATTGGAGGTTAATTTTATGACTTGATTGAGTTTCACTCTTTAAATGACATCATGACTTAGTAACCCAACCCACATATATGGAATACACTATATTAATATTTATTAAACTTTAAATACGAATTCCTTAAAATGTGATGTTTATGGCTTTTTCAGAAACTACATCCTACTTGACATCTTATGTGACGAGGGCAATTGTAATGCCACTCAGAATTTTTGCGTTCTTCAATAATCCTGAGCGGCACTGCATTGTAATGGGCATGTCGTATCAATTGCCATCAGCTGAACGTCCTGCTCGTCTCGTGCCATATTTTCATAAAAAAAAATGTTTAAACAAACAACTCACCATCTCCTGTTCAATATGTTGCGGAGCGCAGAATATATGCGCGTCATCTTGCTGGAACCTGCGTACCCGCGTTAGGCCGGTTAGAGCCCCGCTCAGTTCGTTGCGGTGCAACACGCCGAAGTCAGCCAACCGCAGTGGCAACTCACGCCACGACCGCACGCGATTATCAAACATAAGGCTGTGGGAATACAAGTTATTATGATTTAAATTATTTGGCTAATGCTGTTCAAGCGATTGTTCAACGCCTGTATGAAGAAGAGTTTTACGAGACTTCAAGCTTTCCTACTGCCATGAAACAAGAATGTTCAAGCAGTGCATCGGGGACCCAGTGGTCTGTGAACGGCTGGATCACTTGGCGTTGCGTAGAGAAGTCGCTTCATTGTGTCTTCTACCGCATTTATCACGGGGAGTGTTCAGAAGAGCTGTTTAACCTGATTTCTGCCGGCGAATTTCACCTTAGCACGATACATCACAAGTTAGGATATCATCCCCACCATCTGGATGTGTGGCGGTCCTCCACAGTGCGGTTTTCGAGGAGCTTTCTTCCACGTACTACAAAGTTGTGGAATGAGCTTCCTTGTGCGGTGTTTCCGGGACGATACGACATGGGTGCCTTCAAAAAAAGCGCGTACACCTTCCTTAAAGGCCGGCAACGCTCTTGTGATTCCTCTGGTGTTGCAAGAGAATGTGGGCAGCGGTGGTCACTTAACACCAGGTGACCCGTACGCTCGTTTTTTCTCCTATTTCATAAAAAAAGCAGTGTTTCGGTTTATGAAATTTCATTTATTATGTCGAATACAGTATACATTATAGATCTTAAATTTATTGTAGTGTCTTCTATTCAGGTAATATAAATGAGAAATTATATTTATTTAAATAAAATGTAAAGGCCGCTGTGAAGTTACTGGGATAAGAATTAAGATCGAAGCGCAATTGCAATGCCACTCAGAATTTTGGGTTCAGGCAGGGCGTGTCACTTACCATTATGAGAATGTCTGGATTGATTCCTCTCATAAAAGAAAATTTGGATCTGTGGAACCACGAGAGCACAATGACGGTAGTTTTGTAATAATAGGCAAATTGGTACAACTATAAAAAACGGATCAACAATCATCTTTTTAGTAGTTAGTAGCGTAATCGCCTCCAAAGCACAGAATTGTTGGGCATAAAAGTGGCAGCAGAAATGAACTGTATGCTATTAGTATACATACAGTAAACACCATAAGATAGGAGTCAGGTGCTGGGATTACCTTAAAATAATAAAACTATCAATGTCAGTCGGATTTGCACACGAATGGTTTTTTTGTAATGAAAATAAGGGATGAGACGTCAGTCGGATCAATGTAAATTAGGGATGAGACAAGCAGCACGTTCAGCTGATGGTAATTGTTACGTCCTGCTCATTATAATGCAGTGCCACTCAGGATTCTTGAAAAACCCAAAAATTCGGAGAGGCACTACAATTGCGCTCGTCACTTTGAGAAGGTGTTAAATCGCTACAGCGCCCTTCAATTAAAACACAGTAATGTTAACACATTATTGCTTCACAGCAGAAATAGGTGCCGGTGTGGTACCCATAATCTAGCCGGCATCCTGTGCAAAGGAGCCTCCCACCGGTGGTATTGTATCAAAAGCAGACAGCTGATTTATATTAACTGTGGCAATTTTACACTGTCTTTGTAATTTCATCTTCATTTATTCATTTTCATATAAGTTGTCATTCATATTTAAGTATCATCTGTAAGCCATTGGTTTGATAAAGTAAGTAAAAAAAATGATAAAAGTAGCAATTAGATATCACTTACCAATGCCCAGGACAGTTCATAGGTTTGAGAGCAAAGGTTTCCTTCTCAATGTCAAACGAGAACATATTCTCGGCATAGTGGGCCCAATGCCCTGATGTCTGCCACAGCTTAGCATTGTACATGTTTGGTGATACAACCTCCTGGAATCCACGGACCCTGAAATATTAATAGAATTTATCACAGCAAAATTAGTTAATTGTTGTTTAAAAATAAGCTTGCGGACAAAGGACTAAATACAGTGTGAATGATGGATTCAATGCACAATATCTTATTTGTTTTATACTAGTAATGCAACTGTCATTTAAATATTATAATGTATAAATTCTTGTCCCCATTTACAAAACACCATTCATGAACTTAATTTAAAATTAATCTTATACATAAAATTCTCGTGTCACAATGTTAGTTACTCCTCCGAAACAGCTTTACTGGTTTTTAGCAAATTTTATATGCTTATTCAGTAGGTCTGAGAATCGGCTACTATCTATTTTTCATCCCCCTAAATGTTAAAGGTAGTCCATCCCAAATTTTAATATTTTTATTTTTTGACATTTTATTTTATTTTAATTTTATTATCATTCAGCATTGAAAAATACATACAAATTAAAATTTTCGCCCTTCTACAATCTACAACTATTTTCGAATCACGATTTTTATATTATTCTGTTCCATCCACCAAACCGCTTTAGGGTTGCAAGATGGCAATCGAATACAATAATTGTAGTACGATATATTTGGTAGGTCTGAGAATCGGATGCATCAAAATTTTAATAACTGATTTTTTTTAATATGTTATATGGCAATACAACATTTGCTGGGTCAGCTAGTTAAATATATAATATTGCGATACTGTCATTGTATATAGGTGATATTATTATAACAATTATTTATTATTATACAAGGAAGACTTAATTGCTAGCACTTAAGTACTTAATCTATAACATACCTGTATTGCTCTCTGATAAACTGCACAAGAGTATTATATATATGGGCACCCCTTGGCTGGAAGAAGCAGGAGCCAGGTGACAGCTCATGGAAGAAATACAGTTCTTGCTCCTGTACAAGCAAGATATCATAGTTAAAAACAGCGAAAAAATTCGAGGATACACCAGCAAACAGCAATGTCATTATCACCTTCAATTTGTAATACAGAATTTGAGATACTGTGCAGCACATTGACTCGGGTATAAAATGCATAAAAGACATTTATTTTCTCAAAATTGATTCCTTTAGAATTCTTTTTGATGTCATTTCTTATACTACTAGATACTACTACCGCTTCGGAAACAAATGGCGCTCTGAGAGAGAAGAAGCGGCGCAAGAAACATATATGCATATACAAAGCTCATCATGCCTTAAGCAGGTAACACTGATGTAATTCCTCTTGTTTTACAAGAGGTACACTCATCACTTGACTTAAATAAGTAAGCAAAAGAAGAACTAATATTTAGCAACAAGAAATTAAAGGAAATCAATAAAATGTTAACTAAAAATATTAAACCTTCTATGATAGGCAAGTGCACCGCGGTGTGCCATAGATCGGCGCCATTTTGGGGCGCGCGCAACGTCAATTTTAACGCATTTATTTTACGTGTATTAATAGATTGCTTATAATTAGTATGATATTAGAGAATATATAATAGAACTATTGAAACAAGCTATAAGACGATGCATAATAAACTATCTCACAAACAAAATGAGAGCCAGAACTATGTTAGGGCGTAGTGTGCCGAATGTCACCTACGATTCTGGTGTATATGAAAGATCTATGGCACTATAAATTGCACTGCTCGATTTTGAAAGGTAACTTGTAATCAACCCAAATATTTTCCTCTCTACTTACTTTGCCAATTTTCCTGTGATCCCTCTTGGCCGCTTCCTCTTGTATTATTTCCCATTCTTTCAACTGTTTTGGCTCTGGGAATGACACTCCGTACATTCGCTGCAAGGTTTCAGCATCAGCTTTGCCTTCCCAGTACGTTGATGAGTTCTGAAATTTACAATAACCATGATTCTGGAATTCTGGATCTTTACTTCAAAGAAACGTCTTCTGTAACTGATTGCAAATATATGTTTGCTTTAGCTAGCATAACATTAGGGCCAACACACACTCACTGCATTAATGCTTAAAATAATTGATTAACAACAATACTCTGTAATAATATTTACTTCAAAAGACTAGGTTGACATCTTTATGTATATTAAAACATAAACTCACCACAAGTTATGCACATGCATGTAACCAATTTGTTATTTTTTTTAAAATGATATCAATCACTTCTAGAATTAATTAAGAGAGATTGGGGAATTGAACAAGATATTTTTTTTTAACTTATGTTTTTCCTGAAAGCTGTCAAGAAAACATTTAGCTGGAGTTGTGTGCTTGGAGGTTAGTCATGCGTGGTGTAGTATCCAGTAATACATCCATATGTTCAATATATCATCTTTGTTCTGAAGAAGATCTTGAGGGGCTCGCCTTTTTAGTCTTTTAAATGTTTGTTTTGGTTGATTCACCATTAGGGTTCTTGCCAATGGGTTAGGTTGATTGTGAATTCGTTTTGTGTATGTCAGTAGGGAGTCCTTAGCTTCATCAATTACCGTTTTAATGTTTAGATCGTGGTGTATGCGACTATTAGTGATGTGCCAAGGTGCCCCTGTTATCATACGTAAAGTTTTTGATCGAAAGTGTTGCAATATTTCAATGTTGGATATGGATGCTGTGCCCCACAGTTAAGTAAGCCGTAAGTCCAGACAGGCTTAAGCATACATTTGTACAACAGTTTATTCCCTAAAGTTTAGACTTGCATCCAATAAGAACAAGATTTATGAATAATGAGTCAGTCAAACAGTTTGCTCGGTTAGTAAGAGCACTCAGTGGGAATCATGGAGGATGTGGGTTTGAGTCCCGCATCATACATAATTTATGACTACAAATTTAATGTGTATGCATGCATAACCTTATAAAAGAAATTCATACCTTAGTGACTTTAAAAGCTTTAACTTTTCCTGTATGCCTGACATGTGGACCCCGACACAGATCTATGAGTGGGCCGCATCTGTACACTGTGGTTGTTGGCGTGTTCACCTTCTCTTTCAATATCCTCACTTTGAATGGATTGTAGTCAAACATCTCTAGTAATTGTTCCTTGGTGAGTTCCAGTCTTTCAAACGGCTGTTTCTCTTTTGCAATTTTTTTTACTAGACCTTCTACAGTCTGAAAATCTGTGGATGATATCTGAAAGTTTATAAGTTTTGAATTAGTGGCTGGGTCATAGGAAATACCATTCTCACCATTTAATTCGCATATATATAATTAAACATACAAATTAATATGACAACCGAATACACTGGTATGTGGGAGGCAAAGAATAGATTGTGACTAATATATCTGTAGGTATTAGCCACCATTGCTTGTTAGGAATTAGCCTGGAGTATGTGTCTAGAATAAAACAGCCTTTCATATAATATTTTGCACTCGCACACTTTAGTATCAGCATTGTTAGGTGATAAAGTTTTTAATATGGGAATGCACTGAATAGGGACTGAACAAATATGTTTTATCTTAAATGGTAACAACACCAGATTCACAAATTCTGTTGGCATACTAACAACTGAACTAATACATGATACAGGAAATGTTACAGAACTAAGTGTTACTTGAATATGAAGTATAATATCAATAACATTCAAAGGAACTTACCCCTTTTTCAGGATAATACATATCATAGTAAAATCCTTCCTCAATGGGTGGACCGTAACAAAGACAGCCACCATATATCTGTAAATTATTATAAAGATTAATAATGTTATAACAAAAAAATGGGATCCAAAGTGAATTATAAAAAAATAATTAAAAATTTTAAGTTTATTAATTATTTATATCTTAATATATATAAATTACGTGACACATTGTTTGTCCGCGATAGACTCCTAAACTAATGAACGGATTTTAATGGGGATTACTTCATGGAGTGCAGTTTGGTCCAACTTGAGAGATATATATGTATATATTATAGTTTTTATTTCGATTTGGGACCCATAATTATTTTTATTTTCAATATTTGTTTTGTATAGGCATTTTTTCGATGAGAGAATTTAGTGATGCACAGTTTGACAGTTCCGCTGTGAAACAATTTCATTATAACAACAGAGAGCATGTTTCATGAAATAATTCTTGATGTTTTGAATTTTTAGTGGCAAATTCCTATAAAACAGTATTTTTTTATTATGTACAGTATGTCTGTCAGGTCAGCTAGTAATATATAAATATATTTATGACCAAAGAAGTTACAATATACCAAAAATAAGAAACACCAACTTTTGTGTTTTATGTTTGTTATTCTAAACTTATTTAAAAGAGTAAGTGTATAATAAGACCATATATTTATGTTGTTCATATTTCTATATACAGGGCTATACATTATGTAGTCCATATTTCTCTTAATCTACATATTTAATATTGATATATAATAATATTGACAGACTTTTTTACACAAATTATATGCCCCAAATTAAGCATATATAGCCTGTGTTATGGGTTGCAAGACAATGAAATATTTAAGGGTCATTCCATAATAAACGTTACCAAGTCATCAGAAAAAAAAATCGGCGTAGGAAGTCAGCTATAAACTTTTTTCATAGAAAATATTCGTAACCTTCATGTCTAGATTTTTTTTTTACAAAATTCACAATATTTATCATATTTTACCTACTTGAAAGTAATGTTAGAGAGGTCGGGTCATACACTTTATTTATATGTCAATATTTGGAAACACTAAAAAAAAAGAATGAAGCTGTCAACTGTATCTTGGTTTCCGTTATAAGTGAGCGTTACTTTAAGCGTTATTTGATTCGCGCTAAAAAAATAATAAAAATATTGTATTTACTGTTTTAAGAAGAGTTTTCTAAACTGTGGTAGCAGTGTAACACCCGAAACGTAAAAGAGATATTTTTTTGTTTAATTTCTCGCCTAAGTATCTTTAAACTAACACGATTTGCAAAAGTATTGTTATGTCGTTAATCCAATCGAATATCTAACAATGAATGCGCAAGCATGTGTTTTAATCGTTTTTTCAGTGTTTGAACACCCGAAACGTTTCGGGTGTTACACAATTTCAAAGACAATTTTATACTGCTTTTACTTACCTACTTGCTCTTCCCCGCAGCATCTAATTAGCGTTATAAGAAGGAAAAAGAAGATGGAATAATGTCCATAAGGTCTTAAATTGGAACAACGTTTAAGGGTCCACAAAGTTAGAGCGCATAAGGCAAAGAAAAAAATTAAGTTTTTTGTTATTATCCCATATGATACGTTGCCGGCCCTTTAGGTGGGAATATGCTATTTTCTCGAAGGTACCTAAGTCGTTTCGGTTCCGGAAAACAGCAGCCGGTAATTGATTCCACAAAGTGGCTGTGGGAGGCAAGAAGTTTCTTGAAAAACGCGCGGTTGTGGATTGCCAGACGTCAACGTAATACGGGTGGTATTTTGGATTCACTCCCCGTAGGATCTTGATGTGCTTACATACATTTTAAAAAGCAGAAGTTAGAAGTGACTTCAATCCTGACTCGGGACCTGTACCTAGTTCCTCAGGTAAACTGCAGGCTGATCAAACAGTAAAAAACAGCTTAAGCACAGTGATGTTTACACTCATTCAGAAGAGGATGAAATTTTCACGTTTTAGAAAGTAGTTGGAGATAAAGCAACCACATTCAGACGTGATGAAGATATCTATGATTTGCGATACGAGAATATAATAAGCGTGTTGCCTTCTCCTATTTTTAAACTAAAGGTGATAATATGAACTACAAATTCCCAGTAGAATTTGTAGCCCATAAATTCCTTATATGTATATTCATTTCGTACTCGTAACACCCGAAACGAAGCATCTGTAACACCCGAAACAGGTAATTTTATTAATTAAAATTAATGGAAAATTGATAACTAACTTTTAATTACGTCTTTACATGGGCTAATGTATATAGTTTGAATTGTTATAAATTAAACTGGAGATTACTGGGAAAATTCGCTGAATTATGCATATTAAGACAGATGGTCAGAAGGTAGAGGCAATTTCGTGTAACACCCGAAACAGCTACTTATTTGTAATTTTCTCTTTAATGCTTAAATATTTTAAAAATACAATTTTAGGAAAATAAAATTTTACCCAACAAGTGTGTGATTCAATAGTTATAAAATCTAGTTGCTAATACTACTTCTAATAAAACATACTTTAATGAGTTCACATGTAACACTCGAAACGATGGAATGACCCAAGAATACAATATACTTACTTAAACAAACATAAATACATATATATAAACATACATAAATACATTTAAACATCCATGACTCATAAAACAAACATCCATATTCATCATATAAATGCTTGCACCTACCGGGATTCGAACCCGGGACCTCTAGCTTAGTAGGTAGGATCACAATATTTGTCTATATATTTAATAAAAAGTATTTAAACTTAATTGAGTCATCAGACAACATTGTCTATTAATGTTTATGAAGTCTTCTACATCAAGAAGATTATTTGCATACCCTTTCCATAGCTTCACCAAGCATATGTGCTGAGGAGTGCCAGAAGACAGCTTGAGCATCTGTATTGTCCCACCGCAGTAACTCTAGTTTACTGTCTCCTTCAAGAGGTCTATCCAGATCCCACAGAACACCATTAACCCGAGCAATTATTGTTGAATCTGCTAGGCCTTGGCTGAAATTATAGATATTTCTTATATATATATATATATATATATATATTTCTAGTCAAAGCAATATCATGTAATACATCATTCTCATTATTTAAAAGCTTATACCCTCAGTATCATGTGAGTGGACTTCTAAATAGATTTTGAAATTATGGAAGAACAGATATTTACAGAATTGTGTGAGTGAGTCAAACAACTTATAACAAATTAAATGACTATGAATTATGCCATGATGCATCCCAGTATTAGAACTTTTGGGGTTTTCAAGAATCCTGAGCAGCACTGCATTGTAATGGGCATGGCGTATTGATTACCATCAGTTGAACATATTCCTTGTCTCATATATCATTTCCTGTCTTATTTTCATTAAAAAAAAATTGTTACAACACTGTGATAAAAACCTAGTTTGTAATCATGTGGCTAATTTAATTCCATATTTGTATCAGCTTGCTCACCAAGGTACAATAATTGTATTGATGTGATATTATACTTACAATTGACTCCAAAACTCGCTTGTAAGCAAATAAGATAAAAAAATATTTTTAAGGCTGCCAATAAATGTGATGTGATGAATGTGAAATGAGCCAGTAGCACACATAATTTTGAGAAGCAATAAAGCTACATTGATATATACATTCAATATAAATGAAATCTATGGAACATTTAAGTATATTATACTATACTATTTACACTAAACCCTACAGTCAACAATAAAATACCTCAGGAAATCAAAATATGCAAATGCTTTTATTATTATCTATATAGCCCCCAAACATTAGAACAAGGATGGATTAAGATCAGTCTACCAATATACAAATGGTATCCCATCTCAGTGTGGGGATATACAAAAGATAACTTGTATATAAGTAAATAAGTACCTGATTCCTTTTGCAACATCATAAGGAGTAGTTTTCCAGGCTTTTGCTTCTACCGTTTTACCATCTGGAAGTGTAACAACAATGCTCACATCAGCTTTTGATGCTATTTGCTCCTCATGTTGAACTTTATATTTGTCCCAAAGATCTAACCGCTTTTGTATATATTCCGGCCATGGATTTAATTCCGAGACATTACCAGTTGTCTCCTCTTTCTTCTTTTTCTCCTTCATTGCTTTCTTTTGAGACTGTAATTGAAAATATTGCATCAGAATGTTGAATTCAATAATGGGGTAACAATAATTATTACAGGCCACGCCGGTTCGTATCACACACGTTGAACTATTGTTAGGGCAGCGATAATTTTCCTAAAGATAACACTGGCATTGTAGATACACATCTTAACTTTTGTATTTATTACTAAAACCTACGAACCCATGTGGCGTAGCCTCCTTTGAAGCGCACCACGCAGGCCCTACGTACACTGATCAACTTCAGCATAACTACTTTACATGACACATTTAATTATATAAAATAGTTAAATTAATCATATCCCTGCCTTTTCTTTTATATTTAGATTTTCAACTTCGGTAGCCACCGCATCAGCCATTGTAATTACTAAAATAAAAATTTGTAACGTGGAAATGACACAAAATGATAATTGATAAACTCTTGTCAATTGTCACAATTAGACAACTGACAAGTGACAATTGACTATAAATCGAACTCGACCAAGACCCTATAGAGTGGTTTTTTGGAATATAAGGATCTTTAAAATTGAATTGAAAATTAGTAGTGAACAATTGAAATTAGCTTTTTTTTTTAAATTTAATATATTTATTTAATCAAAATAATTACCATTATGTATACTTAATACATTGCTGCCATCTAATAGGAAGCTTATTTTTGCCTTTGCGATAGAACTGTGGTGATCTAGTTTCGACAAACTTTTGTACTGCCTCCTGAGAAGAAAACTTTATATCACGTAGAAAATTTAATTAAATTAAATTTAAACTTAAATCTCATTGTTATTATATTAAGAATTCTCATTGGAGAGTTATACATTATATCTGTAGCTGTACCTACAACCAATAATATCAATTAATACAAATGTCTAATATCTATTACTTGTAACGTACCATTATAGATCGTAGAAATAGTAATCGTGCATAATAACTGTAATAAGCGTATGCCGTATATGTAGCTGTACCTACATATCTAACCTAATAATAATATTGTAAGCAACATCTGTTTGTAATAATCTCTTGATTACTGCGTTATTAGAGTCTACTTTTCTTTCTTGTAATATAACACTTATATAGAAACCCGTGGACATTGTCGTAGGCTATGCGCTTAGTACTAATTATGTTATTTCTTCCTCTAATGTAATCATCTAGTGTGTAATTGTTTTGTGTCCCAATAAAAATAAAATAAAATAGTCCATATCACGAAAAAAATGATAGCCCGTTGGAGCAAGGTCAACGTGCCAGATTGACGAATACGGTGGGTGACGAATTGTTTCTAATTGCAGTTCCTGTAGAGTTAAAACGGTTTCTTATGCTGTACTCATACAGCCTCAGTCTCACGTTATCATGGAGCAATAACGGTGAAGATCGATTCATGACTCGCGGCTGTGTCACTGCTAGTTTTGCTATCATTGTTCGGAGTTCTGCACAGCAGAGACATCTGTCGTTATTGCTTGAGCAGATCGGAGAAAGCTATAATAAATAACACCACCCAGAGACCACCGAAAAGTTAATATGTAGACACTTTATTCGATGGCAGATATAACAATGGCTTCCAGTTATGATGATAAGTTTGGCTTTATACGATTTTATAGACATAAAAAACAGTGGCACTGAACACACAGGAAAGCCGAGAACAAAATTGAACTATTACTTATGTATTTTTTAAATTGTCAGGAAATGTTTTATAGTGCACTAAATATTTTGTGATTTTGGCAACTGTAACAATGTCGGGAGTTCAATGGTTTTTTACCATCTCAAAAAATGCCAACATGCATGTGTATCTATGTACGTACATATACAATATTATACAGAGGTGTCATTAACGAAAACAGTGTTGCGAGCTCAATGGCTATTTCTCATGTCCAACGCGCCTAAAGAAGTTGTCAACTCAATAAAATGATATTTGTTTATTTTGAAGAGATAACTTCTCATAGAAGGATAAACAGCTTCGTAACATAACGCGTTACGGCGCCAGCCTGTCTGGCCTCCCTTTCTCTAACGTATACGGCAGCGGTTGGCAGGCTCCTCCTCTCTCACTCTGACCAATTGTTTCTTTCATATTCCAATGTATTTATTAAAATATTTCCAATGTACATATTCAGGAATTGTAACTAAGAATAAAATATATTTATAATAAATAAAAGATTTTATTAAAATAACCTTTCCTTACATTATCATATTAATATACAAAAAAATTGAGCTTTTCTCAAGTTAAACCATTTAATTAAAGTTATCATTACTGTTGGGCGTCCCGAGATGCACACGTTTTTATGTTATTCTCGTATAGGATCCTGAGCCATGAAGGCTTTTTGAATTCGTCAATTTCCCAATGCCAGCGCAACAGAACTTTTTCCCTCCTCCTTCCCCGTGATGTTAAGCTGAATCAGCTTTTATCTATTGTATCTGAGCACATAGCCAAGACATTTTACCTTGTGCTTCTTCATATTAAAAATTATTTTTCGGGGTATAGAACGCCCTCAAACACTCCTGATTTTTACTGTCCAGCTAATGCAAATCATTAGTAGCATCACCTTTAGAATGCTTGCAGGCGTCTTGCGGTGACCTTCACCAACCTTTACCCTTTTTTTATTTATAGAAAAGGACGACAAATGAGCGTACGGGTCACTTAATGTTACGTGATCACCGCCGCCCACACTCTCTTGAAACACGAAAGGAGACACAAGAGCATTGCCGGTCTTTACGTAAGGTGTAGGCGCTTTTTTTGAAGATACCCACGCCATATTATCCCGGAAATATTCCACAGCTTTGTGCTATGTGAAAGAATGTTCCTTAAAAACTATACTATGGAGGAACGCCACACATAGATGTGGGGATGATATTCTAATTTGTGACGTGTCGTGCGAAGGTGGAATTTGACTGCAGGCTTTGCCGTCGATTGTGATATTTAAGGACATTTAAAATATCATGAAAAGCCTGTAGTGTTGTTAATTCTCAACGAAAAGGTAAACTTAAAATGATGCCAATAATAATATTAATTTTACTAGGTAAGTCCCATACAACAGTTTTTCATTTAAATTTTTTAATTTGTGAAAAAATATAAGAATTTAAGTAATTAAGGCATTATTGATATACATGAAAATATTGAGTTTCTAACAATTATTATTGCAATACCTCTTTTTATAGAAATGCCACGACCATAGAGTGTTTTAATATAGGTGGAAAAATAAGAATTACCAGTTTTTTGTAGCCTCGTTGGTACGTTTAAAACTAAAGTCACTGTCTAAAATGCTAGATTGATTTCAAAGAGTATTGATTTTTAGGACTATTGAAAACAATTTTAGTCAAAATTAAGATGTAATAAATTCAAACCTAACAGTAGCTACAATATATTTCAAATTGAGAGTACTTATATATTGCTTTATATAAGATGTCTATGAAAAAAACTCGCCCCATGGATACGTTGCAACGCATCGTATCATCGTTTAAGCATTTTGAGAAAAAGATTGATAAATTACAAGATGATGTCAACTTTCAAGGTCACACATTAACAGAGCTTCGTGTGATTGTCGCCAATATCTCCAGCGTACTATCTGATAATACTGTCGGTAAACAACGGGACCTAAGAAAAACATCAAATAAAACAGCAACAGTAGAGGAATTAAAAAATGGTGATGTACCTGCGAAAAATAAAAAGAAAATTGCCTTACCACAAAATACCTTACCAAAAGGTAAAAGTTCAACCTACGAAGAAGAGAAGTTCAATAGGAAACCTGGGTTTGATGCTACATCTTTAAAGGTAAAGAAATTACCGTCAAGTCCTAAGCAGAGTAATCTTCCCATTAAGCGGTCTCAACGATACAGAAAAGCTGCAACTCTTAGGCCACAAAAAGAAACAGTGAAGAAACGCAACAAAACCCCAAAAGATCAGATTATTTCTATATAACAGAAAACTTATAAGACAATATCTTATTAATCTAACCCCTATAAGCATATATTATATTTGGTAATTCCATTTATTGCTACAGTGACATAAAAAATAACTTATTGTACCTATAAATCTGATTTTGTTTTATTTTTTAATTTCTAAACTTTTGTACCAGTTAGCAGTAGAACCCACCAGTGTTTATACCGAACAGTAGGTACAGCAATGTAGTACCATACTGCTGTGACGTGATTTGAATGAAGTGAGTGCTAACATTATTGTGAGACATCCTTTGATTTTGATAGCGGTCAAGTTCTGCCATGTAATGCATAGGTTAGTATCGAAAACTGGCTTACGATCGAAATATGTCAGAGCTATAAAAGGGAGAAGAAGGCACTGACTCTACCAGAGCCGGAGAATCCATACTACCCTCTCTCGAATCGGAATTCTCTACCCTGGCGATCTCTCTCATGCCGCCGTTTTCTGTCCAGGACACAACCGAGATAGCAGCAATCTATCATCTGTTCCATGTTTATCATGGTGACTTATGTGATATCAGGAGACTCCAAACCAAAGTCACTGCCAGGTACACTACACCTTTTGTTGGCGAATTCAGCATTGTTATTCCTGATGGAGACGCAGATGTCTCCACCTTGCAACACAGCGTATTTATCACACTCTTATTAGAAAGCGTAATTTTATGCCTCCGGCCGGGCTATGGCTATGTGTAGATAAGGAGGACCACGTCCGCAATTATGCATCCCAGGTAACAGGTCCCAAAAGTAAGAATCTGATCATGTAATGGACCATGCAGCAGTTGGAGACGTACCTGCACTGATTACCTCTGCTACAGTCATACTGTAATTAATTTTTGGATTATCGTAACATTTCCTAATTGGTAGTTTCGACCATAAATCTCCTAGACTGCTACAGTGCAGACGGCATGCGGCATCAACATGCCGCATGCCGTCCTCATTGGAGCTTCTGTTGCAATAGTCGGTGTGATGCTACATTGCATGGATGGTCATAGTCCTTGTATAGTGCGTCAGTTAAAGCAGTAGCTGACTACAAACAACCAGCGTTTCGATCCTAGTTGCTTGAGTAATAGATCCGAACTGTAAAGTTCTGAGGAGGAAATATACTGGTGCTTCGAAATACTTTAAAAGCAACCGAAGAAAATCCATGCACATCAAAATTATGTTCAAAAAAGTTGCATTTTTGTGATAGTGATGCGTTATAGACAGATTACAGTAAGGGGAAGATGATGCCGCCCAATATCGGGTGGTCCATTCTCTCGTATAGAGGCAGATTAAAAGTCGAATGCACTCTAGGTAACCGCATCGGCACATCTAGCCGCCATGATATATAATGTTTTAATTTAATGCGGGATAAAATGTATGGATCTCCAATTATCTATATAACACAAAGTTCCATCACAAGCACTTCAGTAATTCTTGCTATAGAACTCTAGAATATTCAAGATTCTTTGATATTTTTAAGAAGGTGCAGTTAGCATTAGAACCACAAGTATTGGTGCATACTTATTTACCCATTTTAAATACGTTAAATGTTAATTTTTCTTCATTCATCCTAATAAGGAAAACGTCCGTCATGTCCACTAAATTTAAATAAATCGTACATATATTACAAAATTGTCAGAAAGGCTACGGATGGGTAGGCAGTAATAATATCTGTTAATAAAACTTCAAAACATGATTCATATTTTATTTTATATTAGAGACAAAATTATGTATCTTATATTACATATATAAACTTGGGAAAAACGAAGTGGTCGCCGCCATTCATGAATTTCATGAAATCATTTACAATAATCATAAACTCTTCTAGCTGACATCTTCAGACTCGAACTTTAAATATACTATTTAGATCCAGATGAAGATTTATTATCCGCTGATCTAAAATAAAAATTAAAATTGTAAGCAAAGCATTTACCAAGGTTTTATTCTTGTCAAAAGTTGTTTACCTAGAAGACCAGGTATACTATGCAAAAGAATAAACATAGCTCATTTAAAATGACCTTCATTGGCCTTAATTCAATCTTAGGTATCAGTTCAGGCACGTACTTTCTTCGTGGGAAAATTATGTATTCACAAACATTTTGGGTTGTGTATAGGGTAGATAAGATTAAACTAGGAGTACTAAAAATTACCATCACGATAAGAGCATGCCATTATCCCTAAAACTGACCATAAATCATAATTCAGAGGATCAAGATCGGTGTTAGATGACGGCCACTCTTCAGGTCTCATGACTTCAGAAACGATCGCTTCCAACGACGCTTTTGCCAATCGAGCCTTATGACCAGGTGCTGAGTCTTGGTGACCATTAATGGTAATAGCTTCTATGCTTCTATTAAACCAGAGGGGGCAAATGGGCAAGACGCTCAAGCGATGGGAAGTGGTGAGGCATGGGCGGTTGCCCATGGACGGCTACATGACCAGGGTTAAAGAGATACGTTGCCGGTTGGAAGTATGCCCTAAGTTCAAGGGTCGCTACGTGGTTTCGGTTCGGGAAAACTGCAGCATACTGACTTCAACATAATGCGGGTGAAATTTTGCACTTGGATGTTATGGTAATGTAAGCACGTCCTAATGAATGCCGGTGGTGGCACTCATTACGATGTGCTTAAGAAGTTGGTCAGTCTCTACGTCTGCATCATCGCAGTATATGCGCAGCCAGAGATTGGATAGGTGCTGTCCTTCAAGGATACTCAGACATTGAAAAGAATACTCAAATAAGTCGTAAACACACACACCAGCATACTGTATAAAGCAGTATTCCAATTTATACCACGGGTAGGAGTAATCATATAAAGTATAAAAATATCAGATTAAGATACATGTGTTTCGGTCAAAAAGAGTTGTGCCAGCTTCACCGTCTTCAAATGAAATTGGACGGCATTTAATCAGATCGATGCCCCATAATGTTACAGATGTCAACAGCGAATGTGGAGAGTGGTTTGTGGCTCTTGCTCAGTAGAGTAGTAGAGTCAGCACTGGATTGCCCCCTTCAGAGTATGCGGGGTGATCCGGGCATCTATACCATTAGGTAGAAGTCTTAATTGTGGGCGCACTGGTGCAACTGCTTAGTGTGGTAACGCCCTGGAGTACTCTTTTTAATCCATGCTGTTATTTTTCACTGGGAAGTGATTTCCGGATAGTCATAGACCGAATGAGACACAGCGGAAAAAGCCGCTATTTCACATCAATTTTATGTGGGAGAGTGGTATTTCTCCGGGCCGGCCGGTTCAGTTCCCTTAGGACGCATGGTGTTAGGAGGCAAGAGGCTTAACTACCTACTTAGGAATCGTATCTTTTATCTATTTTTGACACATATATCATATTTGTCGAAAATATAGTATGTAATATAATAGTTTTTGCACCATTCACAAAATATGGCCTTAAAATACTTTGATAGCCAACACTCAAACAATACATCGCTGAAGTTCGATACTTCAAGGTCTGCATTCCAAAAGGCGTCTTAATACTTAATATGTGATATAGTACATATATATATATATATATATATATATATATATATATATATATATATATATGTATGTATGTATGTATGTACTAGTATATATATTTAAATATTTTACGTACATTAATGAAAATATTGACAAAACACCAGATGACGGATAACGTATTGAAACATCTTAAGCAAATAGGGACTTTAATCCCTGCGCCAATTCAAGGTTGCTAGAGCAGATATTATCACGTGATATCATATGATTAACAAATACGTTTAACCTCAGATTCCACAGGTGAATACATACTAACATCTTGTGAACAGCAATTTCAATCATTAATATTATAACAGAAGCCGCAATGCCGTAGAGCATAAAATACACCACCGGTCTCAGATTGAGTAGTCCGACACTATTGAATGAAGATACGTTATCCGTGCATTTTGGTTTTGGTACTTGATGGCGTCTGTGTAGCGCTGATTGGATTCCAGATTCTTTAACGCGCTTGAGCCTGAAAAACCTTGAAATTATTAATAATCCGTAATATGTAATAAAAATGGGTTTAAACAAAAAAAAAATCGTAGAAACTAGATCGTTCAACGATTTAATAACCATAAAACATATTTTTAATTGGCATGGCAGCCATTTTGGATTTCATTTTAGTTTTTTTATTTGATGTTTGTTTTCTTTTGATACTATTTACCTAGACATTCTGACATAATTTCACATATATTAGATTTAAAGTTGCCAACCCTTCTATATAATATAGAATCCTATTGTATTGGAGGTCCAACTGCTATATTTCTGAAAAAAGTATAAAGCAGGTGAAGCTACTACAGTTCCAAAGGCATCAAACTTAAAGAAATAATATTCGTTTCAAATTTTGCAATTATGGCAATAATGCATTCTTTAGAAATTAAGAATGATTAAAAAAAGGCCAAAAGTAGCAAAAAATATTTTTTAAGACGGACATCTTTTCGTTATCTACCTACTATACATATCTATATTTTTGTGGGTAATCATTTTAGAACTAGGTACTATTTTGACGGACAAAGAGTTGGTAACCCTGATTAGAATTGACAATAGGAGGCTTGGAACTTTTTGTCATTTTGGGAGGAGAATGTAATGTAATTGTAAACAATAAAAAAAAAATTGTACGTGTGTGTGTTCGTCTAATTGTGATAACAGTTTCCCTATGGTATATATGCCATTCACTTTGCCGGATTTCGCAGTACCACATAAACTTTTATATCGTTCCAACGGTAAAGGGCGGTGCATTACGAGATCGAATGCTGACAAAACCCCTAAACCTATTATACTCCTTTAAGCTGAATAAAGAAACCGTGTAGATACATTAAATTGCTAAATACTTGAGTGAGAAAACACGTAGTATTTTGATGATTAAAAACGCAGTCTCGTGTTGTATTCAATATAACTTTCATAGTATATGTTAAAACTAACGCAACTCTCAGCAGTTCCAAGTAAGGTGAATGTTTGTATATGGGCACCAGAGGATATCTTGCGTACATATAGTCTATTTCCATCAGGTCACATTTCTCCGTTTCAAGAAACGTCTCTTGAGCTAAACGGTAAACTGGCTCCAACATTGAATGGTATGCGAAAAGACCCTGTGAAATGTACACAAAATGTTACATAACACATTATACGATAAAGTTTTAATTTAACACGTTAAAAAGGGACAAACAGCTGTCGGAAATAATAATTATTATTAAAAATTTAACAACAAAAAACAACCGACTTCATAAACACTATTTCAAAACAATGCGATGTTGAGTTATTCATAAGTTTGTCGCATACAAATTACGGATACCCCTTCATACATTATTGGGCCAAGATGTAAAAGAAGACTATTGTGGTTTTCCCATAGATACCGTTGTCAGATCTGGACCAAATTGCAATGGGACCACACGGGAAGTACCAGCTTTCAAATAAAAAGAATTATCAAAATCGGTTCACCCAGTCGAAAGTTGTGAGATAACAAACATAAAAAAATACCGACGAATTGAGAACCTCCTCCTTTTTTGAAGTCGGTTAAAAAGCGGTATTTCGATTCGATGATAAACTTTGAATAGTTTATGAGAGCGGTTGTACTTTAATATAAAAATAGATCAACTTGTATATAACTTTGAAGTGTTGTGTTGGGAATCAATTGTAATAGTTAGGTTTAATCTGTCTGTATTATATTCTTTAAAACCGAAAGACTAGATTTCTCTGAAAACATTATCTTCGCCATGTGAATTACATGGTTCTTATCTAATATATAAAATTCTCATGTCGCGGTGTTTGTAGTTAAACTCCTTCGAAACGGCTTGACCGATTCTCATGAAATTTTAGTGCATATTGGGTAGGTGTGAGAATCGGACAACATCATTTCTCATCCCCCTAAATGTTAATGGTGGTCAGTGCCAAATTTTTTTTTTAATTTTTTTTACATTTTTTTTCAAATTTGTAGGAAATGAGTTAGCATTAAAAAATACATACAACTTCAAATTTTCACCAATCTACGATCAACAGTTACTTTTGTATCGCGATTTTAATATCGGCAATACAACGTTTTGCTGGGTCAGCAAGTATATCATAAAATTCTTAGGAATTACTTGTTAAAAGAATTTCACAATTATGCGCACGATCTGCAGATTTTTAATAGAATAGATAAATTGTATGTCGCGGGGTATAATGTGCGGGAGCCGATACCAGAAACATCTTTTACTAAAGGACCTTAGCTTGTCTGAATGCGCAGCAAATTATTTCCTAGAATGGACATCTAAAATATCATCTAAATGTGTTAGAATAGGTTCCTACCACATTTTGCGTGAAAGGCAATATAACAGAATCAGTAACGATAAGTACCCCTTACGATGGACTTATATACTTACGGGGGCCTTAGACGAGATAATAATTATACTCGGGTCACACACAGTTTCTGAGTCTTTGGCAGTATCCGGAGTTGCGCTGTTCTTTTTTTAATGAAAGTAAGGGACGAGACAAACAGGACGTTCAGCTGATGGTTATTGATACGCCGTGCCATTACAACGCAGTGCCGCTCAGGATTATTGAAAAACCCAATCATTCTGAACGGCACTACAATTTCGCTCTCTCCTTGAGACACAAGATGTTAAGTCTCATTTAGAACTTCATTAGCTACGGCGCCCTTCAGTACGAAACACAGTAATGTTTACACATTACTGTTTCACGGCAGAAATAGGCGCCGTTATGGTGCCCATAATCTAGCCGGTATCCTGTGCAAAGGAGCCTTCTCGTTCATCGTCTCTAATTTTACAAAAGTCATGAAATAGTCACATACTTGTCTAATCCTTTTAACACCTTCGTCTAAATTGTAATAATGGCCGTCTTGTTTGTTTGGTTCCACTTTTTTAAATACAGCTGTACGGACAGGATCCTTGAACATCTAAAAATGTTATTAATATTTTCTATGAATAAAAAATGATAGTATAGCAGCTACATCTAGAACGGATTCTATATTATATTATTATATTAATCTCTATCTATCTTCACGCCGGCCCACATTCTAGCGCTCTACAAAGCGCAGGTCCGGCCACACATGGAGTATTGCTGTCATCTCTGGGCTGGCGCACCCCAGTATCAGCTCGACCCATTTGACCGCGTGCAACGCAGAGCAGCTCGATTGTCGAGGACCCAGTGCTCTGCGAACGGCTGGATCAATTGGCGTTGCGTAGAGACGTCGCTTCATTGTGTGTCTTGTACCGCATTTATCACGGGGAGTGTTCCGAAGAGCTGTGACCTGATTCCTGCCGCCGAATTCCACCTTCGCACAACATGCCACAAGTTAGAATATCATCCCCACCATCTGGATGTGTGGCGGTCCTCCACAGTGCGGTTTTCAAGGAGCTTTCTTCCTCGTATTAAAACGTTGTGGAATGAGCTTGTGCGGTGTTTCCAGGACGACACGACATGGGTACCTTCAAAAAAAGCGCGTACTCCTGATTCCTCTGGTGTTGCAAGAGAATGTGGGCGGCGGTGATCACTTAACACCAGGTGACCTGTACGCTAGTTTGTCCTCTTATTCCATAAAATAAAAAAATTATCAAATATGTGAATAACCATCATAGAACCGTCAAATTGTTGGTTTATAATATGAGTATGAGGTTTTAATAAACAACGGATAGAGAATAATATATTATATACAAAGACCTTAGATTAAGGATTGGTCTCCGCTGCGCTCCAGCTATATACCGCAGGAGTAGTAGCAAATTACGGAAACGGCCAGTCTCGAACAATGTGTGACATTGACGTGCCACATGTTCTGTTAAACTTTGCTAATAATTGAAACTTAAATGCCAAGTTGCGTAGTAAAACTTTGTAAAAATAATACTACAAGAAATAAGAAAGACACTGGGATCACAAATCATCAGCAAGTATTTTGTATTTTATTAATTTCAAAGTAAATAACACGAAGTGTGTGTTTCAAAAATTTGAAAGATGCCATTGAGTGTCAAGATGCCACGCATCTAATTGTAGCCGTAATTAAAAAGATATTGTTCTTAGGTAGTGCGGTTTCTAGTTGGTGCGCAGCGGAGACCAATCCTTAATCTAAGACTCAGACTTCAAATCAGACAACCTTGACTGTCTTGTTTTATAAATGAAATATGAAACTAAAATTCTTCAACTTTCTAGATAACTAACATTATTCCAGTGATATTTTAGAAGTAGGAGAACAGACGACTCTGAAGGTCACCCCATGCTAAGTGATCACTGCCACCCATTCCCCGCAATACCAGATGTAAGCTAGCAGGACCCTCTGATAGGTTTTGGTAAGGGTTTGAGGGTCTGGATCTCGGAGTGTGATACAAATCTGGTCCATTATATCTGTGAGTGCTGCCGCCAGACGCCAGACACACTAAATACCACACTGTAAGCTATTCCTCTTACGAAGACATGGACTTGGAATGTTCTATTCTGTGCAATAATGTGAAGGTATACATTCTATACGGGTGATGTGATGATGACAATGACATAGGCATATATATAAGTGAATTTGCTATAACCATAATGTTAACACCAGGAACAGACATAAACTTATAGTGCCTACTACTCGACTAAGTCGAGTTAGTAAGTCTTTTGTGGGGCGATGTCTTAATATTGGCGATGTATATGCTTTTACAACAAGATCCCAGAAAATGTTCAAAACAAAAGTATTACGAAATTCAAAAGAATTGTTAAAATTGATTGTGTTGTAAACGTTACTATAACATAAACTACTTTCTTAATGATACCACAGATTGGGAATGGAGCAACCACCCTTAGGCTAGTAAATAATAAGTTTAATTGTGGGATATTACTTTGTAAACATTTTTTTTATGAAAAAAAGCCTGCTGAGTTTGTTGCATCTGTTCTTCTCAGGTTTGAGGCATAGTTTTTGACTTTCAATAAGTGATGTCACATCCTATTTTGAATAAAAATATTTGAATTTGAATTTACCAATCTGGAAGCACCGTTTAAGTTGATTCCACAATCTGGTTGCAGACATAAAAGTTCTCAAAGAATCACACTGTAGACGAACGCTACAAAACTGTTTTCGACGCTGATATTTTTTTATGAAAATAAGGGACTGATAACTGATGGTAAGATACGCCCTGCCCATTACAATGCAGTTCCGCTCAGGATTCTTGAAAAACCCCAAAAATTCTGACCGGCACTACAATTGCGCTCGTCTCCTTAAGATGTTAAGTCTGATTTGCCCAGTAATTTCACTAGCTACGGCGCCCTTCACACCAAAACACAGTAATGCTTTCATATTACTGCTTCACGGCAGAAATAGTCGCCGTTTTGGTACCCATAATCTAGCCGGCATCCTGTACAAAGGAGCCTCCCAATGGTATAACAAATGTTAGACCATTCTAATTATCAAAAGAATTCAGTAAGTAGGTAATGCTAGTGTAAATATCAATCATTGTTACCCTAAAAACAAAGCGGTTGTAATCCGTATCAATGGCTCCCAATGTCATGCCAGATTGTACTAGCTGATCCAAAGTTCGTATAGCAGTAGATGGTGCTTGTAGCAATACCACTATATTAGCAGAGTAGGCGGCATACAGAGCCATTAGGGTTACAAAGACTACCAAAAGCATAATCCGACCTGGAAATATTGTTCATAAATCATATTTTAAGGGAATTTACTTCTAAGTAGTATACGCATATCCCTATGAAACTAAATATTCTTCTTCAGAATCAGCGGCGTGCATATCATATAGGTAATTAGGCAGTGCCTTCCTCGTTATGAACCTTAATAAATATAACACTAGTGTTAAAGTTAATTTACTACCTACAGTAGGCAGTCTTGCATATACGAAGCAAGCAGCGTTTCATACAACTTATATTGTACTCTCGGACTCAAGCGCAACTACAACTATTTAGATCTACAGTGCCTACCTTGCTGCAAATATATTGAGTTTCCTTAAACAAACAGAATTGGTACATTTATGCAAGGTCGTTGATAGAAAACCCTGAAAACAAATCTTATAACTATATTAATAATACTATGATTAAAACTATCATTACAGGGAAGCGTACGAAGAATAGTAGCAGCATTACCACGTTGGACTAGCTAGGCTGATCCGAAAGCGTTAAAATATTTATTAGCATCTATTATAATAATAAAACTTTTGCAATAAAGAATGGGACCGATGACGTCGCAGGTATTTTTTCTCAGCACAGTTGTGCATTTAAACATGGTATTTTTAACTTTATTGTCAAGATTCCGATGAAGATGAGCGGTATATTAAACAGTCTGGAACCGAATTTTTCCTTCCCGATTCCAAAATTTTGTTACGAGGAAGCTACGGTTTTGAGGAGAAAATAGTCGAGAAGTAAGACCTCAATCTCTGCGCTTTTACTCAGAATTTTTAGTCATAGCTGCACTTGTCCATCGATTTAGAATACTTATATTCTCCAGTTAATGTTACCTCTTCCCGTAGGAACACTGCAAACCATGGAGTCTCTTCCGACAGTCAACCCTGTTCCCAATCAAAAGCTGAGACGTCTTAAGAGATTGGGTGTTACAGACAGCTCTCTTTGCAGAGTCTGTATGGGGGCAGAAGAAACAGCCAGAGGTTGCAGAATACATTGGCACAATACCTCGGAAGCCGAGGTAACTACCAGAGGTCATTGGCATCGTCAAGGGTATGCTGGGCTTCCCGGTAGAACTAGCACGGCAAGAGTAATGCCACCAACCCATCAAGCAAAATAGGCGCACTGTATGCCGTCGAAGTGCAGTACACAGCCCACCAATACCTAATAATATTATCTTTTTAGCAATAAGTATACTCCACTATATAGGTATTTGATGAGGCGACATTTTATTACTCACCAGATAAACTCTTAGGTTCTTTAGAACAGCCTTGTTGACTTAGAGCGCTCATTGTTAGCAGTAAAGCATCTTCGACTGTACCATCGAGTTGATTTGGACTCTGCAACAGAATTTGTGTCTCATTTATATAAATCCAATGTTGAGTCTGTGTAATATCTGCCAAAGACATTTTACGCGCCACGCAGACTTTTTGTGTGCCGCAGACTAAATCGCACCAAAAGTGTGTCATCTGCGATAGGCCTAATACAAACAGGCACTTTTACAGGCACAGGCGCATGAAAACAATATGTTTGTTTACTAGTATTATGAACAACTTCATACAAAAATAAAATGCTCATATGCAATAACCATAGCCACGAGAGTAACTGATCAGTTCTATTCTATATGATGCGTCCCTATCGCGACTCATCGCGTCGGCTTATTCACAGACACTACCTGTATAAGCGGAATCTATATAGATTGTTTATACAATCAATGTTTTATGTTTATTGTTTATGCGTTCCGAAACCATTGATCTGATTGTGATGAAACTTTGATAGATTGCTGATATGAATAAAAAAAAATACGAGTTGCACTCCGGGTGTGCCGGCAGAAGTGAAAACTTGAACATTAACGTTGTGCATTTATGAATATTGTGGAATGGTTAGGGAATAATTTCGCATGAATTTTTCTTTATTTATCTGTATAAAAGTACTGGCTTCGGCTTCGCAATCACAATGATCCAACCACTGGTCCAATGACCGTATGATCATTAAGTTGAAATAGTCGAACTATAATTACAATTATAAATCTTTCATCCATAATTTCAACGAGAGACTTAAGAATTTTCGATCAGGCGACGTATCCTGACGCGAGTTTAACATTTTGTACCCATCCCAAGAAATGTGCTCAACACCGCTAAAGAAGTATTTTCACTTAAAAAATGTACCAACATTTCCTAGAAGATTCAGTGGATACCAATCCACTGAATCTTCTAGGACATAAGAAACACACATTTTATTCTTCTTATCATAAACATAATTATTTTCAACCACTCTACTCACCAGTCCCGTTCTTATTATCTCCCATTTACTTGCTATGTAAATAGATAATGTTGAAAGCAATATGCTCAATAGAATAGCAACCCAAACGTGGTAAGAGAAGGGCAAGGAGAATATATTAGCCACATAGGAGAGGGGTGGCTGGCGGAAGATGAATTTCACTTCAAATGGTCCTATCGAGTCGGTGAACACCACTATTTCCAGACGTTTTGAATTCGGTACACAATTAGTTCCTGAAATAATCATTTCAATCTTTACATCAAAATATGATTGATACATTACATTCAAGGGCGGGTCACGTGCGGCAAAATGGCTATTGTGCAAAAACACTAACACAAAACTCTCACAACAACTAGCGCATCACTCAGCAATCCCTGTGACACTTACAAATGATAGGTTAGATGTTATACCTAAATCAGCTTTGCCGATTCTCAGATCGTTTATCATTCCAGACCATTGACCGTTTTTTATGTATCCCCATCGATGACTAAAGATGTACCGTGGTGTAGCGTTCAGCATGCTAAATGCGGTGCGAACATGTATCCAACACATTTTGGTTATTGGATCATGTTTTAGCAGTCTGTAAAAGAATTCACATTACCTGTGTGGCAAATTTTATCAACCTTCTACAATGTTACAATTCAATTTAATTCAATTCAAAGCATTTCTAGAAGGCTTATTAAGAAAGAAGTACCTAGCAATACTTTCAAACCAATTTTCCTCAAACATTGGGTAGGATAAACATATAACATATAATTGAAAAATATCACTTTCGAAGCTAGGACGAGGACAAAGACAAAATGCAATTTGATATTCGAAGATTTTTCCAAAAGTTGAGAAATGTAAAAATTAAGAGATTTAGCTATGGAATTAGCGGGAAGTTACAGTGATGGCCTTTAGGGTCTACCGTTTTACCAATTTTTTTCTAAAAGATTACCAACCATTATTTTCCTCCATTTGAACAACGCTACAATACCCTCTGCCAGAGGGACAATTAAATACCTATTCCTGTACTTCCACTACATAAACCTGAATATGGCTGCGTTGCAGCGGTCAAACACCGGTTCAAGAGTGTGTTAAAAAAGAACGAAAACCAAACAATAATTAATGTTAACAGGCTGAATTATTCATAATCAGCCAAAAGACGTCTACTGCTGGACAAAGGCCTCCCCAAAGATCTCCACGACGATCTGCCCTGCGCTGCCCTCATCCAACGTATTCCGGCGATCTTGACCAGATCGTCGGTCCATCATGTCGGGGGCCCTACCAACACTGCATCTTCCGAGAACTTTTCTGCCCCACCGGCCATCTGTCCGTTGAACTGCACCGGCTAACTGCTAGGCTGATTTATTATTGCGATTAATTTTTTTTAATACTTTTATGCTAAACGCTTTTGTATACAAAATAATCTTAACAGTCTTTCTTATTATCAAAGCCTTACAATCTGTCTTCCCGTGGTAAGTGGTAGATGGTGGTGTTACTATCCTGAACAACATTTGCCATTGTCAATGGCTGTCCCATGATATCCCGTCGTCTCCAGAATAGTTCCCTTCGTTGTCTAACGTCTACTAAGGTCCCGTTGAAGAATCCTTTAGGAGTCGAATATGTTGGACCACCTGGTGAAGGTTTGTGCACTAAAAAAGATGCTCATTTTAAATATACAGCAAAATCATCAAAAACTCTTGGCAAGTGTACACTGAAAGACAATTATCGACAACTTCCATCGTTAATCCTTTAGTTAGATTACACTAATTCTAGAATAAATGAGTAATAAATTTGAATGACCTTTATAATATTTAGGGACTCGCATGATAAGCGAATTCTTGTGCCTATGGCAAATATCCGTTTATGAAAACCCTTCCAGTATTGAGAAACTCAAAACTTCTATGGGAGGGTTTGCTAGCATTAGTTCATAGAAAGTTTCCTTGCAATTTCCAAAATTGGGTAATCTTTCCAGTGTAGTTGCTAGTCTAATTAATGGTTTATATTCTCAAGGAGACAATGATTATTAATAGAAAATAAAGCTCTAAGAATTAGAGAATGGATATTATAGAAAATGAAATTCTACACTAAACCCTTAAAGTCTTCTATTTTATAAAAACAAAATGATATTTATCTTCTTCAGTTTACTCACATTCACTTAGTTGATACGTATTTACTAGTCTCTCAGCTAAAACAAAATCGCTATCAGCCAAAAGAGGCAGTTCCCAAAGCATTTTCTTCTTGAAAGAATGTTCCTTGCTTGAGTTTGCATTGTGAAGTACTAACCATCTGTATGGTGATCGGAGGAGACTTGTTATCTGTGCATAAAACTTCATGTAATTTATATTATAAAAAAGTGTGTATGTATATATATACGTAAGAAGTTACACTTATATGGCATAGCACAACAAATGAAGAATCGCTTGTAGATATGCCGGGACGGTTTTCGTTACCTATGTTAAAATATCGACGTTAATAATGTTTAAATCTATTATAAAATTTTTACTTACATTAAAATGTACCTCAGCGTTGGGACAATTTAAATCTTTTAAAAATAAAATATTATGATCTTGTAAATTATTGCTGTTATATGATGCTGATATACGCACGCCATTATAAGACAGTTCTTTGAATAAGTTTACTTGATCAGCTGCAAGAATATATTCATTGTTAAATAGAAAAAAAATTAGGTCACATGACTTGCGTAAATTAAAGATACCCTCATTTATAAAAGCTTTTGTATTTCTAATGTGTTCTAAGGGAGATTCACTTGTGTGGGCAATATTCATACAAGGTATTAGTGTCACTAAATATATTTCTACGGAAAAATAGTGGTGCACTAGTGTAGCTTTGGGTACACAAGACACTCTATTGGAAACCTTAAGCTAAGATCTATAGAGCGGACTTAGAATTTGGTCAGGCTTTACTTAGGTAAAACTTAACGGAGTGTGCTTGGCACAATCTTTGATTTCGCTTTTATAGTCATTTAACAGCTGAAAATATACTGAGCTAAGACAATTTTTCAATTTCATTTTATTTATTATAAGATTAAAGAAATAAAATTACAAAATAAGAATTATAATACAAGTCTTACTTAAAAGCTAGTTAACACTGTGCCTGAAGTAGGTAATCCTTTCAGGCGTAAAGAGCTAATGGTAAAACTAAATAATCACAAAAAAGAAAAACTTAATAAAGTAAAAAGGTATAAATTAATCTACAGGTTAAGTATATAAGTTAACAATGTAATAAAGTTTATCTCTCAGGTTGTGGCTTCATCATAATACTTATTTTAAAACTATTCTGTATTTTCATAGGACATATTTTGAAGTGCTTCATGAAGAGCCTTCTTACAATTAATATAATTTAGGGGATAGATATTTGCTATACAGATTGTTTGCTATAATAGACAATACAAACCAATAAACAATACGACCCAATACAAAAACCAAGTTCATGTTTTATCACAGTCAGGTAAGTTTTTCGTATGTAAAGTTATAGCAGACTTAGTACGCTTTGTAGACCTCACCCCCTCTCTCTAAAAATGAAGATTTAGAGGAAGCTTTGCGAATTTATTGTATCGAGTCAAGTTTATTCAATTGTGTTTCGACTCTGTAAACCTATTAACTAGAATCCTAAATTTATGATTGCCATAAAAAATATTTCAAATTCCATATTTTTTCGCCTTAAAATTGATTTTTCTTACAATCAAAACATGGTTTTTGGGACTCACGTCCCCTTAAAGGCGCAGAATGTTAGCGGGGTCTTTTTTTGATGCACTACGGTCTACTTAGGTCATAATAATATCATCTCTGTCATACGTAGATAATCCCGCCTAGCGTCAAGTAGACCTTTGCATCACTAATTTAGACCAAATTATTTAGGATGATGAAGAAGTAAAACACTTTTTTAACAGAAAGCCGAGTCAATAATGCCCAATGGCCTTTGGATAATAGCTTATTTGAATTCAAATATTTTTGTTCAAAATAGGATATGATATCACTTATTGAAAGTCAAAACCCATTCCGAAAAGTATGCCTCAGACCTGAGAAGAACGGGCGCAACAAACTCAGCGAGCTTCTTTTATTATATTATAAAAATATGGTTACGCAGTAATATCGTACAATTAAACTTTTTAAATTAAGGCCTGAGGGTGGTCTCTCCATTCCCAATCTGTGGTATCATTGAAGTAATTTATGTTTTAGTTACCCTTACCACACAAACGTTTTAAACAATTCTTTTGAATTTCGTATTATATTTGTTTTGAATAATTTCTCGGATCTTGTTGTAAAACCATGTACATTGCTTATAAGTGTATGTCTGTTCTCGTGTAAACATTGTGATTATGAGATTTTCTAGCAAATACACTTATGAGCCTATGTACACACATAACATTATCAGGAATATATAGAAGCAACAGTCAAGATGTTAATTTCTTAAAGTATTTAATAATATAAAATATCGCTTTATGATTGTGCCAACTGTTCTAAGTTAGTAAGATTTAACAAATGACTTCATCTTACCTCGATTCCAGCATAAATCGCATGCTATTAAGATCATTGGGACCCGTTCGTTTTTTATATAACTTTGAATAAAGTTGTTGGTAAACGTGTCTCTTGCAACAACGTTGATGAAAAACAAACAGAAAATATAAAAAATCATTTTTCAACAAATTTTCACTGAAATGTTATTTTGTTCATGATAAAGGAGAAAATGGTTTCGTTCTTAAGCATAATAAGCTTATATTAAAGCTTTGAACAAATTGACATAATTGTTGAAAAGACGGTTCGGGAAATTAATTGTATGCTTACTGTTTACACAGTAGCTATTAAATGTTTGCATAAGCGGTACATTAACTTGCTTATTAATATTTATTTCTTGTATTACCTTGTATTTACCAGTGGGCTTCTTTGCACAGCATGCCGGCTAGATTATAGGTACCACAACGGCGCCTATTTCTACCATGAAACAGTGATCTGTAAAAATTACTGTGTTTCGGTCTGAAGGGCGCCGTAACTAGTGAAGTTAGTGGGCAAATGAGACTTAAAATCTAATGTCTCAAGGAGACGAGCGCAAATATAGTGCCGATCAGAATTTTTGGGGATTTTCCAAAATCCTGAGCGGCACTGCATTGTAATGGGCAGGGCGTATCAATTACCATCAGCTGGACGTCCTGTTCCTCTCGTCCCTTATTGTCATTTCAAAAATTCTTGGTTATGTAAACAGTCCGTTATCGAGTGGTCCCTTAAGTATTCATATCTGTGTCTGAAGTAACGGGTTGCTGGGTGGACTCCCGCTCGAATTTTACATATATTTTTCAGAATCAGGGTATTGTTCTTCATGGGCACTCCGAGCAGAATGCAAGGGCCAAAATGCTGATGATTCGGATCAAGTTTCCTAACTCCACCTCTCAAAGTTAAGGTATTATAAACAATTTGTTATTTTTAAAGTGAGAACCCTCACTTCTGGGATCCCACATGTTACGTTTTCATGTAGCATACCTAGTGGCGCAGAACGCGACGCTTGTAGACAAAAGCCCTGCCTATTTTGTTTTTTGTCACAGCCAAAAGACGAGAACACTCTATCAGTAGATGTGATTTCAAGATCATCAAAGGCTGACGTCCAAAGAAGTACTTCAGATGCTTTATGACACATTTAACTATTTGAAAGATGACTTCTAATATTTAGCGAAGCATATCTGGTTTCGTTGAAATACCTAATGTCTGAGTTACCTGGTCGATTTACAATAAATTGTAGTAGGTAAGTTAGTTACCAACAGCTGCAAACTACGAACTGATAGAAACGCTGACAACTCGCGAAACCTTAGAGAGAATAATAAAAATAAAAAAGCCTTTTATTCACTCTTAAAAAAAATTTAGTGACAACTCAAGTCAATTTCCTAATATAAATAGTAAATATTTGGGTTGAGCAGGTCATGAAAATTATCAATGTCTTCTGGGCACTAATGGCATCTTTCCAATCCCACTTCTGACACCAATTGACACGAGAGTGGGTCAGGGATTGGAAATAATACTCCGCTTATAGGAACGAGTCTTTATTTGCGTTCACTTTTTCTGAACTTGCACTTCGCCGGTCTTGTCTTGAAGTTGCAAGTTGCATTTTCGGCACCAGTCTTCCACATCACGGCAATGCAACCAGTAAAATCGTTCTTTAATTTTTGTGAGAGTTATTCTTATTCCCAAATGTCTGAACCTGAAGAACCATCGTGATAAGCTCTCAGGATCTCGTTCATCTAGTACCTGTAAAATAGATCCTGTAGATGAAGCCACAACCTGAGAGTTGAACAAGACATATACAAGATTTATCAATGATACGTCACTCGAAACAGGTCACGGAACGAAAGAGGTCGCGGGTTTGAGTCCCGCATCGTTCATGAATTTTGTTTCTAAATTAAATTTATGTAATTTAACATTGTCAGCATGTCTATAGGAGTAAAATTAAATGAACCACATCAAAGCCTATGTGGCGTGCAGGTAGCTGCTGGCAGCAGGCAGGCCGTTTTGTTGTCACACCAGCATCAATGAAGTCATCCGCAGGGCATTTGCCGCTCTAAATGTATTAGCTAAGCCAAATGGACCGTTGAAAAGGCAAGCTTTCTGATGATATGACGCTGGTAGGGCACGTGACTTGGGTCGACACTCTGGCTCCTTCTTACGTCCAGGCTACCTTAGTTCGCTCTTTGGTAACTACTTCGACTACCGGAGATAGCAAACGCCACAACTATGACAGTATCAGTAAATTTTCCATCGTTGTGCCGTTTTGTGTAGCGACACAATATAATGATAAAATAGGTACCATAACGCCACCTCTTCTATAAAAAGACCGAATTTAATACCCATGTAAGGAAGTGATACGCCGTGCCCATTATAATGCAGTGCCACTAGGATTCTTGATGGAACACAATATTCAGAGCGGCATCGCAAATGCGCTTGTCACTTTACATAAGATTTCAAGTCTCGTCAGACCGGTAATTTCATTAGCAATGTTGCTCTTCAAATAAATGAAACACAATAATGCTTGCACTTTGGCACTGCTGGTATTCACCTTCTTTTATGACAATAAGGGACGAGACGAGCAGGACGATCAGCTGATGGTAATTGATACGCCCTGTCCATTACAATGCAGAGCCGCTCAAGATTCTTGAAAAATTCAAAAATTCAGAGCGGCATTACAATTGCGTTGGTCTCCTTGAGACATAAGATGTTCAGTCACATTTGCCCAGTAATTTCACTAGCTACAGCGCCTTTCAGACCTAAACACATTACTGCTTCACGGCAGAATATAGCGGCAATCTTTGCAAAGAAGCATTCCACAGGTAAAAACTGGTAAAATCCGGTAAGAACTAGTAAAAACAATTAAGCCTAGTAAAAATAAGATTTTCAGTAATACAACGACAGCGAACGAGCTAGCAAATCAGTTTGTTTTCTGTTGCCGAGAGAGCGTGATGCTCGAAATAGATCGCAAGCAGACGCTAGAAAAAATAAATCATATAAAATTGTATTATAAAGAAAATGCAGACCGAACTCTATTCAATTATTCACAATAATTCGGCTCGGTTACGAAATTATGCCTACCTGAATAATTAATGATAATTTTAGGGCACAAATCAAACACATTTCACGAACTACCTTTTATTAATCTACATTTACCATATACTATTTAAATAATTCGGACATGGCCATTGGTGAGCATTACATAATTTATATGCTTAAGCTATTATTTATATTAGTTTACTTTTAGTTATTACCCACGCTGGGTCTGGATTTATTAATACTCTTCTCGGGTGATGTGCCGACTTCCTTTTTCCCATGTATTTTTATGTCGGCAAACACTTAATCGAGGGCTATTGCCATCTAGGTTTTAATGCGCCTATTAGGATCTTTTATTGGAGTCTTAAGGCAGTGGTGTGGTCATAATTATGGTCTTTCTCGTGTTGAATAAGTAGCAATATATGTAATATTTTAATGTAAAGAGCTAGCTACATTCCACAGAAGCCACAGTAGGAATAATATAATAGAATGCAACAAGTTTTCCATTTTACTTCTATAGTATAGGTATGTCTATATTTTATAAATCATTTAAAAGCGGCTACTGTGTCGCATAAGCTTTTTCTTTCGCCTCCCATCCATTCTGCAAAAGAGTAAGAAGTTTTAATTTGGTTTTTTGATTGGTCCACACTGATGGTATTTGAACAACATACTAATCATATTTGAAAATTATTTTAATCTAGCATTGGAATCCAACGAGAATAGAGTCGAGAAGGTTATATGTATGGAAGAATGGCCACTTATCTTTTTTTTTTTATGGAATAGAGAATAAAATAATTAACAAACGAGCGTACGGGACACCTTTTGTTAAGTGATCACCGCCGCCCACAATCACCCGCAACACCAGAGGAATCACAGGAGCGCTGCCGGCCTTTAAGGAAGGTGTACGCGCTTTTTTTGAAGGTACCCATGTCGTATCGTCCCGGAAACACCGCACAAGGAATCTCATTCCACAGCTTTGTAGTACGTGGAAGAAAGCTCCTTAAAAACCGCACTGTGGAGGACCGCCACACATCCAGATGGTGAGGATGATATCCTAACTTGTGGCGTGTCGTGCGAAGGTGGAATTCGGCGACAGGAACCAGGTTAAACAGCAGTTTATCAGTTAACAGCTCTTCGGAACACTCCCCGTGATAAATGCGGTGGAAGACACACAATGAAGCGACTTCTCTACGCAACGCCAAGTGATCCAGCCGTTCACAGAGCACTGGGTCCCCCACAACTCGAGCTGCTCTGCGTTGCACGTGGTCAAATGGATCGAGCTGATACTGGGGTGCGCCAGACCAGAGATGACAGCAATACTCCATGTGTGGCCGGACCTGCGCTTTGTACAGCGCTAGAATGTGGGCCGGCTTGAAGAATTGCCGTGCTCTATTAATGACGCCCAGTTTCTTTGAAGCCAATTTGGCTTTGCCCTCCAGATGGCCACGAAATTGGCAATTGCTCGAGATTTCGAGACCCAGTATTCCGATACTAGGCGAGGCTTTTAGGGAGGTGTTGTCGAAGAGCGGTGATACGACAAATGGGGTTTATTTAGTGGTAAACGCGCAAACTTGAGTCTTCTAGGGGTTTAAAATGGACAAGGTTCAATTAACCCCGCAAATTCCGCGACCTTCTCAAGAGAGGACTCGATAGAAGACACAAGTTTCTCCCGGCACTGGTCGACGATTTCCCGAGAGAGACCTGCATGGCCCGTGTATACGGCATCACCTGTGCTGTCGTCTGCATAGCAATAAATGTTGGAGGTGTCCAACATATCATTGATATGCAGAAGAAACAGCGTAGGAGATCGCACACAGCCTTGGGGCACTCCAGCATTCTCAGGCTTCGGGTTCGAGTAATGTCCGTCGACAACGACCTGTATGCTGCGCCCAGTGAGGAAGCTGGAGGTCCACTTGCACAAGCTCTCGGGAAGCCCAAATGATGGAAGTTTTGAGAGGAGCACCTTGTGCCATACACGATCAAAGGCCTTCGCTATATCCAGGCTAACTGCCAGGCATTCCCCCTTGCTTTCAATAGCCGCAGCCCATCTATGTGTTAGGTATACCAGAAGATCACCTGCCGACCGACCATGGCGAAAGCCGTATTGTCGGTCGTTGATCAACTGGTGACCCTCTAGGTATACCAAGAGCTGACGGCTAATTATGCTCTCCATGATTTTGGAGAGCAGGGAGGTAATAGCAATAGGCCTGTAGTTTGCCGGATCCAAACTGTCTCCTTTTTTTTGGATCGGATGGACAAGGGCTGACTTCCATGAGTCAGGGACTACGCCTTTGGAATAAGAGTGCCGGAATAAACGCGTTAGCACCGGCGTCAACTCAGGGGCACACGTTCTAAGCACGATTGGAGAAATGCCATCCGGCCCGCTCGACTTCCTGACGTCCAACGAAAACAGAGCTCGCCTAACAGTTTTCTGTCTGAACTGTACTTCAGGCATAGAGCTCTGACACCGCGGGATGGTCGGCGGTGTTTTTCCGTTGTCGTCAAGAGTCTAGTTGGAGGCGAAAAGAGCGCACAAGAGATCGGCTTTCTCTTTTGCCGTATGGGCCAGGGTGTCATTCCTCATGTGCAACGGCGGCATGGACGGCTGACTGAAGTTACCAAGAGCAGCTTTCGACAACGACCAGAACTTGCGTGTTCCGGTCGGGTAACTGGAAAGCTGCTCGCCGATCATTCTTTCCTCTTAATTACAATATCCGAGTGGCAAAAATGAAAATATAGAAACTTAAATAGGATGGAAAAGTCCTAAAGCTGGAATGGAGTTTTCTTAAAGCCGAAGAATTTTTGACTTCAGTTTTATCAAAATGGACAGGGCATATCAATTACCATCAAATGACCGTTTTACTCGGCTAGTCACATCTTATCATTAAAATGGAATAGATTTTTAGTTCTCAGATACTCACACTTTCTTATACATAATCTCGAGGACGAGCACAGCTGGTGCCAGCAGCATTCCGTAGAGGGTGGCTATGATGGCGGGGTACATATCAGTGATGCCCACGCTGCTGAACGCAGAGATACTCCCGGAGCAGTGTGGCTTAGGTACATGTAGACGATGGTGGACGCACGATTGGACACCACTCTCACGGATCTTGATGAAGCTAGAATGTTACAATGGCAGATTTGGAATAGCTTTTAGTGACACTTTTAGGCAGCATTTAGTGCTCGTCCGGTCAATGCTGACGACGGTTGAGCGTAGCGCGTAACCGAACGCGCTGACCATGTTGCATTTAGTGCTCATCATTACAGCCGGAAGACGTCCGCTGCTGGACAAAGGCCTTCCCCAAAGATCCCCATGACGATCGGTCCTGCGCTGCCCTCATCCAACCTATTCCGGTGATCTTGACCAGATCGTCGGTAGATGTTGTGGGGGGCCCACCAACACTACGCCTTCCGGAACGTGGTCGCCATTCGTCGACCTTACTGCCTCAACGTCCATCTGTCCGTCGAGCTATGTGCCCTGCCCACTGCCACTTCAGTTTCGCAATCATTTGGGCTATGTCGGTGACTGTGGTTCTTCTACGAATAATTTCCAATTCGCGTTAAGTGCTCAGCTGACAGCAAACGTGATTGAGCGTGAACTATAATTGCAATATTTTATCGATCCAAAAAATGGTTTTCCTGTCAGGCGGATTTCCATCCGAGTGCGGAGCACGGAGTCCGCATGCGTTTACTCCGAACGCTCCTGCCTACACGCAATGACATTGTCCCACCTGTAACCAATTCCGCGCGAGTGCAGCACGCTTGATAGGAAACACATGTATAAAACAACAGGGGGCGGGACCATATCCGCAAGCGGATAAAATTCCGCATGCCCGGAAAACCGCCATTAATGCGTTCATATGTTTTCATTGTTCTAGCTACGCTTGACAGACGTAGGTGGTGACCGGAGTAATAAATACAGCTTAAGTTAGTGGGTCTCAAATTTCAAGACTAAGACACATGTTCCAGTGGGAGCTTCTTAGCATAGTATACCAGCCAGGAACACCTTGGCGCCTTTTCTTGACGTGAGTAAGTAACGTGCAAACATTGTCGTATTTTAGTTTGAAGGGTTCCTCGTTCCTAGTGAAATAACTGTGACGTTATGTATCAAGGTGACGAGTGCAATTGCGCTACAACTTACAATTCTGGGGTTTTCAAGTCAATCCATCAGGTGATCGTCTTCCGCATTTCCGAACCGATAACGCTTAGGGATATTCAAGATGTATTAAAATTACAATCTAGAGCTCCGATTTCCGTTTGCCTGCTCTTGTGCTAAATGTATAAAATAAAATAAACTTTTTGATACCCACTTAATTTTGAACAGGTCATTGTATGGGGATCGCTTCTGCCCAGGAACCCAGGGATCTATCTCGTTGATGTAGTCTATCTCAACCAGATCACACTTCTCTTCTTCTTGGTAGGTTTCCTGGATAAGCCTATACCCTGGGTTCAGTTCCATGTGGAACGCAAACAGACCCTGTAATATTAATTGGTGAAATGTATTATTGCTTTATTAATAAACTAAAAATAAAATACTACTGATTTAAAAAATATAAAATAAATGGGGGTAAATGTTACGGGTCAAGCGTATGGCTTCAATAACTTTGTAATATTCCTCGTGTAAATATGCCTTCGTATTTTTGACAAAAGCAGCGTTATTATTTTCTACCAATATGCGCACCGAAAAGTTGTATATTATAAATCTGTTACTTTAGAAATTAACGTAATCGTAAATCGCGGCTGGCAATGTCCCACTTATCTCACGTGGTGCGTATACGTTTTTTTCCTACCTGGATGAAAAGCTCGCTTTTAGTCCCTGGTACGAGGGACAAAATTTGTCTTGCCGGAAGAGAATCGGCCACTATTGTCATCGAGGTTGGGAAAAAAGGCTATTATATTACACTCGGATTCGCCCCGTGCCGATAATTTGTACATTAATGGGAATCGTTAAGATCCTTCCCTTGCTAAGCAATGTACTACACACATCAAAAAGTCACATGCATGATATTACAAATTTGCCATTAATATTAATTAATTTCTAAGTTTCACTTAAAGTGCATAGGTATGCAAACTTTTTTGTTTTGATGACATACTGGCTGCTTGTAAAAAAAAAACGATTTATTTATGTTTTGTTGTTTTTTTTCATAAAATTAAATGAAAAGGAATATGTTTGAATTTAAGTGCGTTTTTATTGCTAAGTTTAGTCTTGATTTTGAGCGACGTCATTTGACGACAAATGAAATGCAAAGAGCTGTAGGGATGTTGCGTGAAGTAATCAATCTCAGGTATCTCGGCATTTTGGCATTCATAAAAGTGTTATTTGTCGTCTTTGGCAGCGCTACAATAATACAAGGGAACCCGCTGAACAGCATTCAGGTCGTAAAAGGAGTACAACCACTCGGCAAGACCGGTAAATACAACTGACTGCAAGACGCCAGCCGATGTTAACCGCTCGAGAAATAAGTTTGAGGCTACAAGATTCAAGTGGTGTTGATGTAAGTTCCCAAACTGTGCGAAATCAACTGCATGAGTACGGCCTACGAGCTCGACGCCCAATTAGGTGCCCACCGATACGTCACGGGAATCGCGCTCGTCGAAGTGAATGGTGTAGAGAACGCAGAACATGGACCCAGGAAGAATGGGATAAAATTATGTTTTCCGATTCAATTTTGTAAATGGACATGAACGCTTAAAATTATGTTGAGGATATTCTCAGACCTTATGTCCATCCATTTGCACAAACCTTTGGCTCTGATTTTACGTTAATGCATGACAATGCGCGTTCACATACAGCTCGGCGAACCAGTCAATACTTGGCAACGGAGAACCTCCCTGGCCCACACAATCGCCAGACCTCAACCCCATCGAGCACGCATGGGCACATCCTCCAGAGACGTGTTTTGAAGGACTTGGACGGAGTGACAACAACCCAACAGCTGAAGGATTTGCTACAATTCCATTGGGAGCGAATACCGCAAGATGACAAACAGTCTCATTAATTCAATGAATAATCGTTGCCGACAAGTTCTGAATAGCAGAGGAGGCCATACTTTGTTCTAAATTATCATATACTTTCACAATAAATTCATTTTCTTTAGAAATTTCATTTTGTTAAAAAAATGTTTAGTTGCTTACCTTAGTTTCTGCAGTATATTCTAATATTGTTAATTTCTGTTATTAAAAGAACTTATAAAGACAACAGCTGCTATTTTTACATCATAGGACCCTAAAAATAGTATTTTAAAAATAAAATACAACGTTATTATGTGAAAAACCATCCTAAAATATAAATTAGTACATGTTGCTTAGACTTTTTTGATGTGTGTATTTCATTCTAGATGTATGGATTTCATGACACACTCATATTACAGTTGCCATTAATTTACTACTAATTGTGTTAGGAAAGCTTTTTAGGCTTTTGAGTATTTAAAGTTTTAAAATTACGCTAATAATTGAATGGAAACTATTCTTTTTGAACATTTCTTTTAAACATTTTTAGAGAACAAGTTTTAAATGGCCCAACAACAGACTAACCAACTCGACTTAACCGAGTAGTAAGGTTGTAGGTAAGTAAGTTTAAGTGGTAGGTAAGTTATAAGTTTATAGATGTTCTTGCTGTCACCATTGTGATCTAGAAATTTTGCTAATGTGCCTATGTACTACATACATAACTTTATCAAGAATATATTGAGAGGCAACTGTTGAAATATTTATTTCTTTAAATTTTGCTCTCAATGACTCTTTAGACCAAGGTTATAAATATCGCGAATAGCCCTCTTCTGCATAGCTCTTAATAAATTTGCAATTTTAAGTTTTATCTTTATTTTTTTTTTAATTATCTAGATGCTCTGAAGAAAACACACTGCTGAAAAGAGTTGACCAAGAAACTAACTTATTGACTAGACTAATAGAACCATAATTATTAAGCACACGAGAAACCTTTCGAATTTTCTCGACCCCTTCCTTCATTGTATAAAAGTGCGGCTTCTTTCCTTTGGGGGCGATTTTCTTGTCGTAAATGGATTTCCTAATTGGATCATTCAGTTTCTGTAAAATAATAAACACATTATTTATATTTTACATACATTTTTCGATTTCACTCATAAATGTAATTCACTTTTTCAAATTTTACTCTGCTATAAACTTGTACACACACACCACAATATGCCTGCAAATAATAGTGCGATACTTTGGCCACATTGCTCGCAGAAATGCCAAAAGTTTGAAGCGTCTTATGGTGACAGGGAAGATAGAAAGAAAGAAACCGAGAGGCCGGAGTCCCATACAGTGGTCTGACCAAATTTCCAAAGAGCTGGAGGTGCCAATGAATGTTGCAATACATCAGGCAACCGAACGCAACCAATGGCGACATCTAGTGGACAAGATAAGAAGGAGTCACGATCCTCAGCAGTGAGGGAAACGACTGAGAAGAGATGAAATTGTATTCTATCGGGATAGGTTTCCTAAAATCAACTATTGCACGCTATGATATTGTATATGTGAAATGTCAATTTAGATTCTAGAAACAAATATAATCAAATCTATTAGTTTTTGTTGCAAGTAGTACCTAATTAAAACGGTTTATTAAACAAATATATAAATGTTTACTTAATATATTTGAACGGACTGAATATTGGAATGAAAATGAATATACATACTTTATATGCACATAAGAAACATATGAATACAAAAAGGGACCAAAAAAAGGTGTAACAAACTGCTTTGTATTGCATTGAGCTTTGACGCGAGTTTGCCGGAGGAGTTGTGCTGGCCAGCGATCCTATGTGACGATCGTATTAGATTTCATTTTTAAAAATTTTGAATTTGGAAAAACAAATGCCGTGTTTTGTGGTAAATAAGTGCACCAATAATCAAAATCTTATAAAAATAAAAAATAAATATTCGCGAGACCCTAATATAGTATAGAAATCAATGTAATAAATAAATTTTGTGTTCTAAAAATATACATTCGAAAATTTTTTATGACTAACGTCAAAACGGCCATCATAGCGTGCCATACGTATAGCTGACCCGGCAAACGTCGTTTTGCCATATTAATTATTTTTAGACTTAAAACAGTTTCTTGGACATTGCTATATTTTTCTAAAATAAAATAATTTTCCTAAGATAAACGTATCCTAAGTAACTCCTTGCTACATCAGCTACCTCCCAATAAAAGTCCCGTTAAAATCAGTCCAGCCATTCCAGAGATTAGCCGTAACAAACAAACAGACAGACAGACAAAAATTAAAAATATATTATTTTGGAGTATGTTCCTTATATATATTCATATAGTAAATAACGGTTATTTCAAAATTACAAACAGACACTACAATTTTGAAAACTGGCACGTGATGCCGATAGCGCTCCGATTATTTTAAAGTGTTTCTTTTTTTTTCTTTATTGATTTAGGGGCTTTTATACGTATTTACATGTCAGCCCCATTATAATCTAAGTACATTAAAAAAACAAAAGAAAAACAAAATTCTTAACTTAACAAACTAAAAAAAAAACCAAAAGCAAGTTATATCTATAGTGTTCAAACAATACGACTTATGGATTCAAACAGACTTATGGCATCCTTAGAAAAGTGTTTCTTAACCTGTGAGCTTGTAAAGGTGAACGCGAAGTACACAAGAACAACATCAAAAGAAGTTAATGTTAACGTGGAGTGATCTCTGTTGTGGTTTTTGGTTTACTTTGTAACCCTATTGTAATAAGATATAGTCTAATTATAGGAGGTGACCACAGCACCCGCGAGTGCTCATTCGCTTGAATTCATTGTTTGTGTAAGGATGCTTCGTGAATGTGATGGTCGTGATTACTGTCACAATTAGTAATCGCATCAAACAAATACAATGATTAATTAACTATAATAGGTCGACCTGGCTCCACAAGCAGCACCCGTTGACGCATGGACCAGTCATCGTTACTTTCGCACATATTTGAAGAAAGGAAGCGCGCCGTAGCCAGTGAAATTGCTAGGTAAATGAGACTTAACATCTTATGTCTCAAGGTGACGAGCGCAATTTTTGTGCCGCTTAGAATTTTTGGGTTTTTTAAGAATTCTGAGCGGCACTGCATTGAGCAAGGCGTATCAATTTCCATCAGCTGAACGTGCTGCCCGTCTAGCCCCTTATTTTCCTTAAAAAAAATCTATCATGCGTACCTACGCATACCTACGTAGGAATGCTTTAACATGGTTCGTCATGCTCACTGAATATCGCGTCATCTCCTTCCCTCAAATATGTGGCCCTGTGCTTCCTCGGGGCGTTATAAGAATAAGAGTTCCAGGCCCAAGGGTGTCGTAAGAAGGGACTAAGGCCTTTTAGAAGTGGGAGAGTCACGCTGCCGTCTTATGACGTCAAGCTTGTTAGGTGCGTAACGAAATTTTATTAAAGTATATATCTATATATATATCTGATCTCAGAAAATTTAGTATACATATAGTTTCGGGGGCGAGATATCGATCTAAGTACGTCTACTTACTAGGTTTCAATTTAAAAAAAAATGTACTTTTATCCATGTTTTAATGAGAAACTGTTACAATAACATTGTAGCGCCAGTAATAACGAGCGCCAAATACGTTTAAATGATTGATTCCAATAATTGTTAAATTTGCCATAATTTTTTTTATTTTATAATTTTTTGTAAAGTGCAAATTTTTTTTTTCGATTTTTTTAAATAAACTTCACCAATGTTTCTTTCAATTTTGACCATTTTTAATGAGTGTTTTTTCTTTAATCAGAGAATTTTTGTGTAAGTACAATTATTTTTTATTTTTTTGTAAAGATCAGATTTTTTTATATTTTTGCAAAAATGAGGTTGTCATTGTCATTGCTGTTACAATCGTTGGACGTGTACTTGCCGCGACATTTTACAGTGAAACTGTTTTTTGTGGCATAAGTATATATTAGTAGGTCATAATTAATATTTTAAATTGTTGGAGGCAAATTTGTCAAAAAAATGTGGAACGCTTCACGATTTTGCGTGTCATCCTTGCGCAGGGGCCATGCTAATCTTCTCTGTATCGTTCCAATTTTAGTATATGTACTGCCGAAGCTAGTACACTTACATTGCAGTAAGTAAAGTATATATACTTATCGGAGTGGTAAGCATTGTTAGCGTGATTCAGAATTTATCTCGTTTCTAACCAAAGCATTTCAATAATTTACTTTTTTTTAACTTTTTAGAAACAATTATGGATATTTTGTACATAATTTCATATTTTAAACTAATGTTTACCATAATTAATAACAGTTTTGTTTGTTTTAACCAATTGTGTGCATATTTTTGTAAAAGCGTCATCTAGCACCGCGGCCAGCGTTAAAACCACTTCAAAATATTATTTGTTGTATAATGTTATTTAATTTTTTTATCAATTCTGGATAATTCTGGAACAATTATGGATCTTTATTACATGATATCAAATTCAAAATTATAACAGTTTTGATCATTTTAAATAAATATGATCATTTTTCCTTGACAGCGCCATCTAGTGTTACGGCTAACCGCCCCACAATATTATACTGTGGGTTGGTAGAGGCAAAGATGATCTTTTTCGTACGCCCTTAATTTTATTTTTAAGACAAAATAAAACAGCACATTCTGTATGGTAATTTTCAAAAGACTTCCAAAAACAATAATATGTTTATATTAAAATAACTACATTTCGAAAGAAAACTTTAATTGGAATTCCACTTCCAAGTTTTTGTGAAAGAAGATATTACAATTCATTCTTATTTCATTAGAATACTTAAATTGAAGCTTCATTAAATTAATTGATTCTTCATAAAAATTAATTGATTTTCACTTTTAACTGCCAGAAATAACAACATAAACTTATAGTAAATCAGGGTTCTTTTATAATACAAGCGCTAACTGCAAATTATTGTACCTAGCTAATTTTCACAAATAGCACTAGATGGCGCTTAAAAACAAAAATTAGCTGACTGGTATATTACATGATTGATTCCTTTGGAATTCTTTTTGATGTCATTTCTAATCTTCTTAATATATATATAAATTACATGATACGGTGCTTGTCCGCGATGGACTCCTAAATTAATTAACGGATTTTAATGGGGATTACTTCATCGAGTGCAGTTTAGTTGGACTAAACTTGAGAGATAGGATACTTTTTATTTCGATTTGAGACCCATAATTATTTTTAATACCAATATTAGTTTTGTATGGACATATTTTCTGTGAGAGAATTTAATGACACACGGTTTGACAGTTCTGCTGTGAAACAATTGCATTAAAACAACAAGGAGCATACGTTACGAAATAATTCTTGATGTTATGAAAAATTAAAATGAAAAGTTAAACAAATACATAAAAAACAGTACTTTTTTATTATTATCTACAGAACAACGTCTGTCGGGTCAGCTAGTATACTATATACTGCTACGCTTCGGAAACAAATGACACTCAGAGAGAGAAGAAGCGGCGCAAGAAACTCTCCTAGTATTCTTTCTTTTGCCCTCTTTTTAATAAAATATACAATATTGTACTACCATTGCTATTGCTATAAAATAATCATAATCTAGTTCCAGGCTGTCCGATCATTTAGATATCCCACAAAAAACAGTTTCACTGTAAAATGTCTGGCGCTACATCACCCATGAAAAAAAATCAATGACGCGCGCCAAGTACGTTAAAAAAATTGCAAAATTTTGTAAAGTGCAAATTTTTCTTTATTTTTTTTTTTATTAATAAACTACACCAATTTTTCTATTAATTTTCACCATTTTTAATGAGGGGTTTTTTTTATAATCATAGAAGTTTTGTGTACTCGGTTTTATTTCCCCTTTTTTTTTGTAAAGATCAGATTTCTTTACTTTTGCAAAAATGAGGTTATCATTGTCTCCGTCACAATAGTTAGACGTGTACTTGGCGCGAAATTTTACAGGGATATCGTTTTTTTTGGGATATCTATATACGTGGGATAAAATATGTGTGTGATCTTAACCATTGATAATATCCTCTTATTCTCTTTACCAGCGACAAGCCACGTCAGTAATCAGCAGATTATCAGCAGTCCACATCAACGACCAATCAAGCTTCCATCAACGTGGACAATATAAAGTTTTTAGCGTGCTTAGTGAACTTGATCAATGACGTCATAGTTTTTATAAAAAAAAGCCCCTAGGCTTTTTTAGGCAGGAGACTCATAGCACAGGTTCTACCTCGTTTGAGCTCCTGTCTCCCAACTGTAGTTTTAACATTTTAAGAATAAGTATTGCTGTACTATTGTAACTTTACTACATATTTGGAGAAATATACGTATTTTGATTTGATTTGATTTTAATGAACCCAGAAATTATTGCAATTTTTATAAAATTCTTGCTCAAATTAAAATTATCTTTAAAACTATTGACGAAGGCATTCTAAAGTAATAAATTTAATAAATAACTGACCACACAATATCAAGTCTTTGAATTTATATTTTAATAAACATGAATGATAGATCCATTTTAAGAATTATTATAATTAACTACATTTATGCATTATATTCTAAAGGTAGAAAATATGGTGATTATATACATCAGACATTTATGCGGTAAAATGATTTATAACCGTATAGAGGAAAGCTAAATATTATTGTTGCAAGGAACTTGTTATACCATAATCATTTAAAGGCCGGCAACGCTCTTGTGATTCCTCTGGTGTTGCAGGAGAGTGTGGGCGGCGGTGATCACTTAACACCAGGTGACCCGTACGCTCGTTTGTCCTCCTATTCCATAAAAAAAAAAAAAAAAAAAAATCAATCTTATCTATGAATCGCGATTATGTTATTGTTATTTATTTGCTTTTTTCCGTGATTTTAACTTGAGTAGGTATATTAAATGACTACATCTTTTATAGTAAAAGTGTAACCAACCTAATTTGACAAAAATATTTATTCAGTTTGAATAGATGCAACTCTTTTGAAACGGTTGTAATGTTCGTTTGCTCACGAGTGAAACAACTAATCTTTACTATGTAGCACTACACTCGGACACGTCCACACGCAACCAATAGCCGATTACGACTGGCCTTCCGCTGTACTGTGCATTGAGCATTCCTTATATAGCACTCAACGTCACACGGTTAATGTCACTGTCGATGTCGTGACAGTGACAATGATAGTTAACACACACTCTGTTAAGACTAGATGTCTGTACACTACAACGGTATTGCCTTTTTTAAACTACCTACCGTAATAATATGTCAGGGAGACATAAGCGGAACATAATATAGTAAACTTAATGTTCACTATTCTTCCGAATGTGTCCTCACCCCATCGGTTATGGTCAGCTTTAGATTACCTATATTTTTTTCAAAGCGAAACTGTATTCCTCAAGAATGGGAGGGACCATATAATAGTTATTTATGCAACTGTTGTGTAATAAGGGTTATTAAAACACGAATGTGGATTTATCTCACGAGGCGAAGCCGAGTGTGATAATAGTATCACATGAGTGTTTTAATACCTAATTATCAACAGTTGCATACAAGACTTTATCTACACCCAAAATATGAATCCTCTAAAAGATTCTGAAACAGTTAGCTTACTGCTAACATTAAAACAGCCAGTCCTAGTAGTAACCTAATATCATCTATAACTGATTATATACAAATAAACTAAGTATTAATGAAATAATTATTTATTTTAGTAGTAATTTACATTTTGTATAGTGCAATAATTAAAATTCACTTGAATATTATGTTCTTTTGGAAATTAATCGCTCATTTTTTGTAAACAAAACAATAAACAATATCGAAGAAAAATGGCGGGGATTCGAATAACCTACTTTTTTTACGGCGCGCGACGCTCTGGTGGTGTGGAACGCGCGTAAAAAAAATTGTTCTTTTTTTGAAATTCATACAGATGCCACGCATCGAGCAATAAGAATGTGGCTGTCTGTTAAAACTCTTTGCGCATGAAGGGAATGAAAAAAAAATAGGAGTGTTGTTATGAAATTCAGTACAACATAACAACACTCTTTTGGATGATATAATGGTTATTAGAACATTGGGTGTTTTAATGTTGGCAATAAGCTAACTGTTTCAGAATCTTTAATAGAGGATTAAAGTATAGTATATTAAAGCATAGGTGTAGATAAATAAATAAATTAAACTTTTGTGAGACATTACTATCTTTATTTCTCACGGTTCATCGGTGTGGGTACCAATTAATTTTGAACCATTCGGAGGTCCTTTATCAGGGTGAGTGGATAGGGTCTTGTTTATTTTATTTATTTATTCATTTACAGAAAGAATCTTAAAAGCTAACATAGTCCCGCATAACTGTTTGGACAGTTTGTCTGCAGGATCAAGTCTCTTGTAATACATTAATGCTTATTAGAACATTGATTTTATACAAGTGTTATTAACAAATACTGATAAAAAATATAATAAAAAATCTAATTTTAATTTTAAGGCAGTGTTGACAATAAATATTTCTTGAGTTTAGTTTTAAATTCTCTTTTACTGGTCTACTCGGATGTCCTCAGGCAAGCTGTTTAATAGATAAGGTAGGCGTTTTTTCAAAGTTTTATCTCCGTAAGTTATTGATTCTAGGAACCTCGAACTTACCAGCGGACATCAACCGAGTATCGTGGTTGTGCATAATTGGGTTATGTTCTTGATTGCCATGATTGTTAATGGCTAATAAGTACTTATGTTTTAAGCTTACTGGCAATACTTTACATATTTTAAATAATTTTCTATAATCATTTTTACAATTATTTTTAACTTTTTTGGTGACGAGAAATTTTAAAAATCGCATTTGAAGTGATTCGAGTCTATCGATATATGTTTTAAAAGTAAGCCCATAGCTATCAAGCGTATAATCAATTATGGATTCCACCAAAGAAAAGTATAAGCACTTTAGGGTACTAATGGGTATTCTAAAACTAAGGTGGTAAAATTTTCCTAGTAGAATTCTTAATTTGCTACAAATACAGTTAACATGGTGGAACCAGGAGAAATTAGAATCTACTTTAATACCTAAGTTTTTACAAAATTAACTATTATGCTGTATGTGGCACACGGACCAACACCGATGAACCATAAGTAAAGATGATGTTAATAATTAATAGGGACTAAATAATATCAGATCTGACCATGGGATCTCTGAGTGACTGAGATGCTTTTCAAATTTTATTGGCTGTTTATTGCAAAGTTTATGGTTTTTTCAACAGAAATTCAGCATCAATTCAAGAATGAAGAGTTATGCCAAGAAACATAGCAGATTCCACCGGTTTTATCAACTCTCTTTTAGCAAAACAGGGCATTTCGGTCTGCAACTTATAGAAGAACATACCTTGAAGAAATACCTGTTGTACTCAAAGTCGCTTGCACCAAGTTTCAAAGGTGAGTTTAGTAGGTCCGGCAGAGATCTTACTGAGGAGCTGGGAGCACGGAGAAGCACCACTATGTTGGCGGAGTAGGCAGCGTATAAAATGGTGAGAGCCACGAATAGAAGAAGAGTAACACACCGACCTGACAACGAAAATAAAAGTTTAAACACTGCATTTCAGCAAAATGTTCCAAGAATCCATATCATTACAGTAATTGGTAAACCCTAAAATTTTCACATTCAAATTCAATTATTATTGTTCAAAATAGGATATGACATCACTTATTGAAAGTCAACTACCACCCATTCCAAAAAGAATGCCTCAGACCTGAGAAGAACGGGCGCAACAAACTCAGCGGGCTTTTTTTTCATCAAAAAATATGTTTACAGAGTAATATTGTACAATTAAACTTATTATTTAATAGCCTGAGGGCGGTCGTTCCATTCCCAATCTGTGGAATCATCAAGAAAGTCATTTATGTTATAGTAACCTTTACCACACAAACGTTTTTTAACAATTCTTTTGAATATCGTAGTACTTTTGTTTTGAACATTTTCTGGGATCTTGTTGTAAAAGCATATACATCGCCCCACAATAGACTTACTAGCTCGACTTAGCCGAGTAGTGGGCATAACAAATTTATGTTTGTTCCTCGTGTTAACGTTATGATCTCTGTTCTGAATCTGTCCATTAATCGCACTACTCTAGTATTGATGAACTATTTTTCTAATAAAGTGAGAGGATATAAACTTTAGGATGCACAATACTGTAACTATTTTACCAATACATGGGAGACTTTTTGCACTGGATGCCATATTCTTCTGCCCCGAAGCAATACTTTGCAGGCATTTGGGCTTCGGTTTGAAGGGCTAGCCGCTCGCTAGTAAAATTACTGGGCACAGGAATTTTGTGTTTTTGAAGAATTCTGAGCGGTATTTTAATGGACGGGAAGAGCGTATTACTTACCACCCGGTAAGTCTTGCTCGACTTGAGTGTTTTTCTCTTAAAAAAGTGATCCTTAATAATTCTTAAATATCCTTCAGAAATTAGAATCTTTAAATAGTTTATAATTTATTTGTTAAATTTAGAATAAGATTACTTTTAAATTTTATTTTCACAAAAATAAATTGTTAGTTTTATTACACTTATACCTTTTTTTATGAAAATAAGGGACGATATGAGCAGGACGTTCAGCTGATGGTTATTGATACGCCTTGCCCTTTACAATGCAGTACCGCTCAGGATTATTGAAAAGCCCAAAAATTCTGAGCAGCACTACAATTCCGCTCGTCACCTTGAGACATAAGATATTAAGTCTCATTTGCCCAGTAATTTCACTAGCTACGGCGCCCTTCACACCGAAACGCAATAATACTTACACATTGCTGCTTCTCGGCAGAAATAGGCGCGAAATAGGTAGGTAAGAGTAAATGCGTGACTCGCACGAATATATGAATAGTATATAATTTTTTTATTATATACTAATCATATATATATTATCTGCAATGCATTAATGATATCGCTACCTAAAATTCTGAAAATTGGTTTGCTCTCATATATTTATATAATGAGTTTAAATTACTGAAGACATTGTTTAAGATATCATTACTAGGGTTCTCGGTTTAATTATTTTAATAATGTAGCTTGGACCAAATTTAACCTGCAGCATATCTTGGTTCCAAAGTACACCCTTGCTGAAGAACAGCTCCAATGATTAATATCAGAACATCAGCTGATGAGCCATTTAGTTGTAATGGATGCTGTAAAAGTGCAAAAGAGGTTATTAAAATACCAGTTGATTTTTATCTGACTTGTAATTTCATTGGTCTAAGAGCCCGTGGACCCCAGACCTACGTCATTTTATAAAAGCTGAAACTTTGTCAGCGCATGCTCCCAACATATGCAAGAATGATGGTCCATTATGGAGTTTGGGTTGCAGTGGCTTTGGCAGGTAAACGGTACTAAAGGTGTGTAAAATACCGATCTAAATACATCAAAGAATAAAGTGCGATTTTTCGGTATTACATTCAGAATATTATTAAAAATCACATTATTCATTGCCAGACACTTAACATCGTGGCAATACCTTAATGTACACACCTTTAGCACTGTTTACCTGCCAAAGCCACGTCTGGCAAGGGGTTGGAACTATCAAAAGTGTCTGGCTAGTGAGGAAACATCATCTACTTATCACCTAAGTATTATATATAAAAATCAGCTTTTATACTATGACGTAAGTAAAATTATAATTTCGTGACTATTAAGGATGTCTGGCAAGGGGTTGCCACGATGGTAAGTGTCTGGCAATGAATAACGTGATTTTTAATAATATTCTGAAGGTAATACCGAAAAATCGCACTTTATTCTATCATGTATTTAGATCGGTATTTTACACACCTTTAGTACCGTTGACCTGCCAAAGCCACTGCAACCCAAGCTCCATAATAGACCATCGATCGTACCTGTGTTGGGTTGGGAGCGTGCGCTGACAAACTTTCAGCTTTTATAAAATGAAGTAGGTCTGGGGTCTACGGGCTCTTGTTCTACGTCCTTTTAACCAACCGTCCATGAAAAGGAGAAGGTTCTCATATCGATCGGTATTTTTTTTATGTATGTACGGGGTGTTATTACGCTGAGATTTATGATCCGATTTTCGTGATACTTCTTTAGTTCTTTTTTATACAATAGCAAGAGACGAATTATAATTAACGTCAACAACTACAACTGAAATAAACTAAAATTTAAACGTATAAAACTAATATTACTAACATTTGGGAATTCTAAAACAACCTACAAGTATCAATTCAAGAAATAGAAGAATTATTAGAATTGAATTTATTAGAATTTTTATGTTCGGAATAAAGCTGATGGACAATGCGTCGCGTATTATCGGTCGCGTAGCAGATCAGACAAATAATAATAAAACCTTAGATCAGAGATTAGTCTCCACTGCGATTCAACTAGATACCGCACTACCTAAGGCCAACAGTTTTTTTATTGCGGCAACTATTAGAAGCTTGTGTGCGTGGCATCTTGACACTCAATGGCATCTCTCAAATTTTGTTACATACGCTTCGTGTAATCTTACATTGAATTTAATAAAATATAAAATACTTACTGATGTTATTTGATCCCAGTGTCTTTTTTATTTCTTGTAGTATTATTTTTACAGTGTCTTACTATGCAACCCTACATTAATTTTTCAATTATTAGCAAAGTTTAACAGAACATGTGCCACGTCAACGTCACAAATTGATCGAGAGTGGCTCGAGTAACCGATTCCACCTTCGCACGACACGCCACAAGTTAGGATATCATCCCCACCATCTGGATGTGTGGCGGTCCTCCACAGTGCGGTTTTCTAGGAGCTTTCTTCCACGTACTACAAAGCTGTGGAATGAGCTTCCTTGTGCGATGTTGCCGGGACGATACGACATGGGTACCTTCAAAAAAAGCGCGTATACCTTCCTTAAAGGCCGGCAACGCTCTCGTGCTTCTTCTGGTGTTGCAAGAGAATGTGGGCGGCGGTGATCACTTAACACCAGGTGCTCGTTTGTCCTCCTATTCCATAAAAAAAGAGTAAGCCCACTTGGGCGTTGTATTAGTTGCTGCACTTTGTGGCTAGGCCTGCGGTATCTAGTTAGAGCACAGTGGAGACCAATCCTTAATCTAAGAATAAAACACTCCATTTTACACACTCAATTAATGATGCATTAGTGTGTCTAATCCATTGCCGCCAACGGATCGATGATGATATTCTATACCCAATGTCTTTTCCTTCTACGATCTTGTTCAAAAGCCTTCCAATGTGGCAGGACTAATTTGACCGTATAGGGGTGACCAAAGATACGATCGATGTATATTCCTTCAGAAATACTAAAAACACTTAAACGCCATACCTTTAGATCACTTATATGTCTTGATAGACTGTGACAAATGTGAAAACGTCGAAAAGAATTGAGGTTGATAGTTAACCTCAATTTTGAGCAATGCAAGCACACTTATACAAAATGAAATACAAATCGCGAGTGTAAAACGTACAAGTAGCTTGTCAGGCAAACTAAAATAATAAACCTGGCCTGTTTTTCATCGGTTGTAGGCTCTATGAAGGCGACGTAACCAAATGGCCCAACGGAAGACCAGCGCTGGTTTTAGAAAATAATATTCCTACGACTTTGTTTACGATCAATTTTTTTAGTTTCAATTTATAAGACTTGTATATAGATTTTCTGTACTATAACGTCACAAATAAACATTTTTTAATCTAGACGTATAAGTTATCTAATCCATTACCATTCCAACCGACGCTTCCCACTTTGACGTGATGTATAAGAATAGGGCGCAGCTCAGAACACACACAAAAATTGCCATCCAGACAGCTCCAGTGAAGGGCAACGTGAATATATTCTGCAGTAACGCTAGCGGTGGCTCTCTGAAGACAAACCTGACTGCCGTAGAACCTACCATGGCGACGTAATCTATCACCTTCATTCGTTCTTGGGTAAAGATCGTCAGGGTACCTATGGAAAAATATTATTTGAACATTTGATGATGTAGGTGTTACAACTTTAATATATTTAAATAATGGTAAACTCTAACGGCCTTACAAATAAATTTGATATAAAGTTATACAGATTGTGAAGTTATATATAGATTGCTTTTTTGTAAGTTTAACGTTTCCCGCGTTTATTTGCAAGGCTGCCTCATCATCAGAATCATCATCCGGAAGACGTCCACTGCTGTACAAAGGCCTCCCCCAAAGATTTCCACGACGATCAGTCCTGCGCTGCCCTCATCCAACTTATTCCGGCGATCTTGACCAGTTAGTCGGTCCATCTTGTGCAAGGCTGCCTGACATTTAGCACGGAGAGTGTTCCGAAGAGCTGTTTCACCTGATTCCTGCCGCCAAATTCCACTTTCGCACAACACGCCACAAGTTAGGATATCATCCCCACCATCTGGATGTGTGGCGGTCCTCCACAGTGCGGTTTTCAAGGAGCTTTCTTCTGAATGAATGAACAAAAAAAGCGCGTACACTTTCCTTAAAGGCCGGCAACGCTCCTGTGATTCCTCTGGTTTTGCAGGAGAATGTGAGCGGCGGTGATCACTTAACACCAGGTGACCCGCGTGTACGCGCGTTTGTCCTCCTTTTCCATAAAATAAAAAAAAACTTCAGAAATATCATGTTATTGATAGAGTGGTTTTATCCTCAGGTAAAACTTTAAACCAAGTTTATTTGTAAGACAAAAAGTATTCAAAACTTACCTAAATCAGCTTCTTTCTTCAGCAAATGATCCACAATGCCCTGCCAGTTCCCATACTTATCCTTGTAGCCCCAAGTATTTGTGTACAACAACCGTTCAGTTGCGTTCAACATTTCAAAGCATATCTTAACTACCATGTAACTCATCTTTGTAATGGAGTCTTGGTGTAGAAATCTAATAGTAAAGTAAATGTTAGTACTTTACTATAAATTATTATGGAACTTTTTATATCAAATTCTCCATACACAATAATTATCATCATAATAGTTAATCGCATAATAGTGCGTTCATAATATGTAGTGAGTGGCCCCCGTACATTAAACGTGCTGCAAGGCAAAATGACTTTTATCGTTATTACTTTACAGCATTTTTATGTACGGATATATGTATATGTATGGTACCAGATGCAGCCGATATCTACCACCGGATATTACGAAATGTGAAATTCATTATCATGTTGATATCTGGCATACAATCACGCGTTTTACGATGAAACTTCTTGCCGTGCAGAGCCATTTGTATAATCAATTACCAGCTGCAGTTTTCCTCAACTTTCTGTTGAGGAAAACTGATTCAGGGACCTTCAAGAACTCTAAGAGTATACTCCCAACTTAAGGCGATACTAAATACCAGCGACCTTGAGCGATATGAGTTCACGGCTATTTATATAAAGCCAATATTTTCAAAATTCTTGCGTGGAAAACGTAACATTTTAACAAATGCAAACAGTTTATATACAATCCTCATTATTGATTACTAATCTGATTAAATGCACCTACAGAAAAAAGAACAAGCTATAAGAATAACTTTTCTGAGAGTAGTACTAAACAAATGCATCATGCCGAGAAAAAAGTTATTTAACTGCAAGGAACAGTGGTAGTTCAAAATAGCTCTGGAGTGTTAACTATAACCAGCAGCAAGCAATACCAACCTACAAATGAGACATAAGGGTATATGTAACAGGATAAAGTAGGGTTCATAGTTGCAAATGTTAAACATTTTCACGACGAAACTTGTATAAAAACACCTTTATTGCGTGTTTTCTGCTTACACTTCGCCTTTAAGGCGACACTAAATGCCAGCGACCTTGAGCGATATGAGTTCACGGCTGCCGGCCCGCCATCTATGTAACAAAGACAAAATTCTTGCGTGGAAAACAGTTTATATGCTTACAATCCTCGTTATTCACTACTAAATGAACCTACACAAAAAAATACAAGCTATAAGAATAACTTTTCTGAGAGAAGTACCAAAAAAATGCGTCACGTCATGCCAAAAAACTTGTTTAACTTCAAAGAAATGTGGTAGTTCAAAAAGGCTCGGCATTGTTAACTATAACCAACAGCAAGCATTAGCAACCTACAAATAAGACTTAAGGATATGTGTAACAGGATTAAGTAGTGTTCATAGCTCCAAATGCTATATTTTCACCACATAACTTGTCTAAAAACACCATGTTTGCGTGTTTTCTGCTTACACTTAGCCTTTAAGGCTAGTAACGCATCTCTAGACCCCTGTTCATGCGGTCCATGGACGGTTGCCTCACCGCACACATCATTCGTTCCACAGCTTTCTTACGTCGTGGATTGTAATAGACGTAGAATTTCAATTCCATACGGAATCACGTTCATGCATTTGGATACTTTTTTCTATTGTGAAAGGATCTTTCTGTAATACTCACAGCCGATCGTCTAGATGATTTCTTGTATTATTACTGTCAGTGATAACGTTAGCCATTGTTAAATAATGTCCTCTTAAATTATATCTTCTTCTCGACAGCACTTTGTGTTCTCTGTAATCTCTGATAACTCCGTGTTTATTCAATATAACTCTACCATTCATTTCAAAAGCGTCAAATATTTCTAAGCTACTAGATTCATTAAAATTCTCTCGAGTGAATTTTGAAGAATTGTTATCATTCGATTTTGTATTGGCACCTTGCCATAATGCTCTTGTTGAATAAATAACGCTTGAATTTGGCTTTATTTTGTATGCTGTAAATAATTCAGTAGAGTCATTCGTTTTTATATTTCCTGCCAAATTATTTGAGTTTTTTTTATTTATTCAAGGCAAGAAATAGTCAACTCTTAGACTAGACAAATTATTTTGCAATTAAGTTTAGTATAGTTGCAGTTGAAGTAATTGTTAAATAACATTTTGGGATTCAAATATTTTTATTATATACTAGCTGATATACTGACCCAGCAAACGTTGTATTGCCGATATTAAAATCGCGATACAAAAGTAACTGTTGATCGTATATGGGTGAAAATTTGAAGTTGTATGTATTTTTTCATAATCAAGTAAATTAAAAAAAAATGTCAAAAAAATTAAAAAAAAAATTGGCGTGGACTACCCTTAACATTTAGGGGGATGAAAAATAGATGTTGTCCGATTCTCAGACCTACCCAATATGCACACAAAATTTCATGAGAATCGGTAAAGCCGTTTCGGAGGAGTTTAACTACAAACACCGCGACACGAGAATTTTGTATATTCGATAAAAATAGGATTTAAAATCACCTATTGAATGTCAAAAACTACCACCCATTTGTAATGGTATGCCTCAAACCTGAGAAGAACGGGCGCAAGAAACTCAGCGGGATTTTTTTATTTAGTTACAATATATTATGTAGTATCGTGCAATAAAATTTATAATTTAATAGCCTGGGGGCATTCGCTCCATTCCGAGTCTGCGGTGTCATTAAGAAAATCATTATGTTGTAGTAACCCTTACCACACAAACGTTTTTTATTTCAATTCTTTTGAATTTGTTAACACGTTTGTTTTGTACATTTGCGTAATATTATACATTGATAATTATGGTATGAAAAAGCAATTGTAAACATTCATATAAAATAATGTAGCCTAAATTGGATTGAAATTGGATTTTAATTGACAGGACGATATTACTTGAAGAATATAATATTCTTAGTAGTAATTAGCAGGTACTTAGCAGTGTTTTTATATCAGCAATGCAATACTTTACAACAATTGTAGTAATTGAATGGAATATGAATAAAAAAATAAATAAAACGAAGACCAAAGACGATACAACTCACCCCACCTTCCAAACTATCTGGTAATACCAGAGGTATCCCAGGAGCGTTGAGGCGTTTTAGGTGGTAGCTTGAAATTCATACAAGAGTTCAGTTCTATTCTACATGAATAAAGTGACCATTAATATTGATTTTACTTTGAAAAAAAAAACCTTAATACTGACTAACTTTGGAGGGACGTGTGTGGACGAAGCGGCGGTACGGACTCCGATATAGATGCAGTACCTAGTAGTTGCAGAAAGAAGCGACGCAACTCCAAAAATACACTGGCCTTCAAAAGTAAGTATCACACTTTTAAAATTGGGATAACGTTTTAAGTTCACAAGATATACTTTCGAAATAAAAAGAACTCTAAAGAGAATTTAATTTTGTACATAAAAACTTTATAGTCGGTAACCTTCTTTTAAGAATTGGCTGAAAAAAAACTTCTAAAACAAAACCATTTCTTTTTCAAAGTGGACGTTTCCGAATTACAATTTTACCATTCACATTTTTCTTTCTGTTTTAAATTTTTTTCAAGATCGATGGGTCTTGTTTTAAAAATTTATGCTAAAAAGCACATAACATTTATTTATCATGCCTCTTTCAGTTGAAAAATGTGCTAGGATCATGGCTTTTCTGGAACTAGGCATCAGTATGCGTCGCACTGCAAGAATGGTGGGTGTAACGGTCCGAACGGTCCAGAAGGTAAAGCGAAGGTACGAAGAGACTGGACACCATCTGAGGAGACCTTGTAATGGCAGACCCAGGTGTACCAGTGCCCGAGAAGATCGTTATATTATTTCCACTGTGTTAAGAAATCGCCACCAAAATGCAGTTGAAGTCCAGCAACAGCTACTTCAGACCCGGAGGGACTACATTAGTGACAGTACAGTGAGAAGAAGACTTGCTGAAGCAAATTTGAAATCCCGAAGACCAGTGAGTGGCCCAAAACTCGAGAAACAGCATCGAGTAGCGAGACTGCGATACGCCCGTGAACACATGCAGTGGGATGAAGAAGAATGGTCAAGAATTTTGTTTGCAGATGAGTCTCGATTCTCCCTTTACACTTCTGATGGAAGGCGAAGTGTTTACAGGCGACCTGGTGAGCGATACCTTCAAGCCTACATCTCAGAAAGAGTCCAATACGGTGGAGGCAGTGTACATGTATAGGCTGGTATATCTTCAGAAGGTCGCACAGAGCTAGTAGCCATAGAAAATGGCACCCTCACTGGGCAAAGATATGCTCTAGAGATTCTCAATGAGTATGCAGGGCCGTATTTAGCAAATATGGGTGATGAATCGATGCTGATGCATGATAATGCCCGGCCACACACGGCTCATATCGTACAAGAGTATATTCAGGTGGTCGGTATCAGCGTGATGGCTTGGCCATCAAGAAGTCCTGATCTCAACCCGATTTAACACGCCTGGGATGAGCTTGGGAGGCTAGTCAGAAATCGCAGACCACCACCTACTACCCTCAGGGCACTAAAGCAGGCCCTGGTAGAAGAATGGGAGAATATTCCCCAACATCGGCTCCGAAACCTAGTGTTCAGTATGCCAAACCGGCTCGAAGCTGTAATCAGAGCTCGAGGAGGCAATACCAGTTATTAAAAATTAAATAACATGTAATACATTTTCGTTGAATTTTTTTACACTAAACTAAAAATGTCTATTTTCATTGTTTTATCATTTTTAAGTTAAAAATGTTACGAATGAATAATTTTAGTTTCTAAGAATTAAAGCCTATAAAATTTGCAACAAAACGTTTTTAATCTTAAATCTCTACCTTCTATAGTTAAGAAAAAAAATTAATTTGAAAAGTGTGATACTTACTTTTGCAGGCCAGTGTATTTTACTTTACTGTCGTAAAAAAATGATTTAAACGTATGTCAATATAGCGTGTTCAGGTGCAAAAACACATTGTATAAACCACAGAACAGTTTAAAAAGATTTATTACCTCTTTTACCTGTTCTGTGGTATGAACCAACTATTTCAGTAAAAGTAAAACAAATTTGGTAGGTTTCGGACGAGGTTCGATCCGGGGACTCCGTGGTTAGAGTCAACCGTTTTACCAATAGGTAAAGCGCAATAGCGCTACCCACGATTCTCTACATCTTTTGGAATATGGATCAAAATAATGTAAAACGTTTGAAAAGATCTTTCGAATATGCTACATCGTTACAATTACGTTATGAAACGAACAAAAAAACGACCAATTTTTGGGTTTTTGGTCACATAATATGTGTCATTCATTAGTTAGTGCGTACACCTTCCTTAAAGGTCGGCAACGCTCCTATGATTCCTCTGTTGTTGTTACACACAAGACGGCGACGGTGACGTGGCGATGATGACTTAACATCAGGTGATCCGAACGCTCTACTATCGTCTATTCCTTTAAAAAAAATATAAAAATACTCTGTAGAGCCTCTGTACGATCTAGGTAACTGAAACCAAGAGTCTTCACCATAAAAATACAACGCCAATGTCAAAACTGACTTAGGTTGAATCTGGGAAAGCTAGAGTACAAAATATAATTACCCTCTGTAAGTAAAACTCGATTTTGCTCTAGATTTGTCGCAAAAACTATATCGCTGTTGAGTGGCATATCCAGTTTGCTGATCAGAACTTTATCCAGTGTGCCATTTGTTAAGATAAGCCATCGATATGGCGACTTTAAGTAGCCCTGCTCACTTGCCTAGAAGATTTTAATGAAGTTACGTTAGTTATAAAGTTATTTTTATTAAAATAGGGTATGTTAAGTTGATGGTAATTGATAAGCCATTACAATGAAGTGGTGGATTCTTGAAAAACGCAAAAATTCTGAGCGTTAATACAATTGCGCTCGTCACCTTGAGACATAAGATGTTAAGTCTCATTTGTCCAGACATTTCACTAGCTACGGTGCCCTTCAGACTGACACAGAGTAATGCTTACACATTTCTGCTTCACGGCAGAAATAAGCGCCGTTGCGGTACCCATAATACAGCCGGCATCCTGTGCAACGGAGCCTCCCACTAGCCGGCTAGATTATGGGTACCACACGCCTATTTCTGCCGTGGAGCAGTAATGTGTAAACATTACTGTGTCTCGGACTGAAGGGCGCCGTAGCTAGTGAAATTACTGGGCAACTTATGTCTCAAGTGACGAGCGCAATTGTAGTGCCGCTCAGAATTATGGGGCATTTCAAGAATCGTGACCGGCACTGCATTGTAATGGACAGGGCGTATCAATTACCATCAGCTGAACGTCCTGCTCATCTCGTCCCGTTTTTTCATAAAAAAAAATGTCACTTCGAGTTTACTAAACAAGCGCGATTGCGTGTAACTATAATATATTTTGGTTAATATTAAAACTTTATAAAATAAATGTAGAATATAATATTACTTTTTTTGTAATTCGTATTATGAGCCTCTAGGATGAAGTGATCACTTCTGTCATGTGGTCTTAAGCACATACCGTATTTTATTTATCCCAACCTTTCACTTTAGCAAGACAGCCTTAAGTTTCTATTTATCAAAATATTTTCGTTACAGACAAAATAATTTCAAACAACATCCACAGTAAATATTATTACATTACAGTCTATCCGGAATAAATGGCGTTTGACCATTTACCGTAGAAAAAACTATTATTTTTTACTTTAAATTCTAGCACGCATATTTCACTTCAGGGTATCTCTATATGAAACGTAGTAAAAATATTTTAATTTAAACTTACATCCAGTAGCAATAATTGACTTCCATCACAGGCCAGGTCTAAGAGAACCAGAGTGTTCTGTAGATAATATTCTGTTCTGTTTGGCTGGAAGGTGCTTGCTATGTTAATGGTCATATCTGACAGCTTTTTTGCCAAATATTTCACCTCATCTGTAGATTTAACTTAAGTTATTTACATATTATTATCATGATTATATAACACCGTTAGGGCTTCACCGTTAGAGCGCAGTCAAGTGAGATATTGACAATAGTGTTCAACACTGACCTCTACTATATACCACTGGACTGGTGGCTGTCAAAGTGCTTTTGTGCCTGTTTCATATTCGCCATTTTGGCGTTGTTGGCGAAACTATTTGCAAAAAAAAGTGTGTGTTTTATAACACGGAAATCGAACGAAATATTCAAAAATACTTCAGAGGATTGTACGTTCCTTCGCAGCCATTTGTATTATACTTCAAAATTAGTTCCTTGGACGCTCGCGAGTGGCGCTTCAAATAGGCAGAAAAATATGCTATCAATCATATGGAACAGCCTGTCCCGTGGTATTTATACAGGTCAGTGGTGTTCAGCATTAAATGTAACATTCAGAGTTTCAAAGGTATTATATATATCGAAATAATTGTGTTCAGAACTAACCTCTATTTTGAGCAATTTACGCACACTAACACAAAGTGACATACAAATCGCGAGTGTAAGACATAGCTTGTCACGCGCTAATCTAATATTCCTGGCCTGTTTTAATCGGTTGTTAACAGCAAGAGACTCTATCTAGACGTATAAATTATCTAAGAAGAAAATAAATACATACTTTCTACCTTCCAGCAAACAATCGTATTAGAACCTTTTTATAGGTTCTAATTCGAATGTTTGCAGCTGGAAACCAATAATTGTGAGTGGCACTGCAATTACGCTCGTCATCTTGAAAAGATAAAAGATGTTATGAGGAATTATTTCTTATTATCACATTTTCCCATACAAACGTTATATTCTCAACAGTTACATATTTTTAAAGTGATAGGTATCCCTCACTAATTGGTATTAATTAAATTAAATTTGTAACTAAAATTTATTAACGATGAGGTACCTATTTCTGCCGTGAAGCAGTAATGTGTAAGCATTACTGTGTTTCGGTCTGAAGGGCGATGTAGCTAGTGAAATTGCTGGGCAAATGAGGCTTAACATCTTATGTCTCAAGGTGACTAGCGCAATTTTAGTGCCGCTCAGAATTTTTGGGTTGTTTGAGAATCCTGAGCGGCACTGCATTGTAATGGGCATGGCGTATCAATTACCTTCAGCTGAACGTCCTGCTCGTCTCGTCCCTTATTATCATAAAAAAAAGGTACAATTGTACCGCGACCGATCCGGTTCCGTACAAGCGCTCTTCCAACTGAGCCAACCGTTCGAGTTACGTATGGTTCGTAAATCTTGGTATGTATTGTTCAACTCTCAGGTTGTGACTTCATCTACAGGATCTACTTTTCATTTGAAAACTTGCTCAACCCCAATATTTACATATTAGGAAATTGACTTGAGATGTCGTTCTTTCAAATCTAAACAATTTGTAATTTTGAAAAATTCATTTTTTCTCTTTGCTTTTTAATTTTAGATCAAAATTATTTTCAAATAAGATCAATTATATCATCATTATCTTTGTCTCTCTGTTTTGCTTTTTTTATATTTTTGTTTTTCTAAGTGCTAGAATAGGTACTTCAAAAGGTGCCTAAAATATTAACCGTAAAGAGGCCTAGTATACAAATCCAACTATAATCAAGCGAAAAAATATAAAAACAATTCGACAAATTATTTCCCATGCATTCAGTTTCCAAACTTACGGCTACTTAAAAAAGAATGGCCTAGTGTTAAACAAAAACATACTTACAGGGCTTCCAACATAAGTTCGGCGCAAGAACAACAGTTTGCCTTTCCTCAAATATTATAAACGAACTTATCATGTCGACTGTACTCCGAATGCCCCAAACTAGATGAGTCGAACAAAATAAAAACATAAATATTTCCACGTTCATATTTGCTCGAAGGGGTTCAAATCTATTTGTTAACAGAGAATGATGGTGTAATTTCCATAGTAATATATTGACGTGAAAAAAGTAATTCTTTAAGCGTGGACAGTCGCTTTCAAAGTACAATTTATTAAAAATGTATTTTTATATCTGAAAATTTTTAATTACTATTATTCTTAATTCACTATTCTTATTTATAGCAAAAAGTTACTGCGAGTTTAATAAACACGTATAGTAATAGAAATTAATGAGTCCCAAGGTAAAGTAGTTTCCTTGAGTAATTTTTATAGAAAATTATGCATCAAAGAGAGACAGCACCTGGATGTACACGAATGCGTCTCTCCGGGATTCGTCAGAACCCTTACAATTATTGAGAGTAAGACTTAATTCAATTTACTTATTTGTGCTTCACTTAAACAATTTCAAAATTTAATCGCAATTGTTTTATACTAAATGTTATTAAGCCACTCTTTTCAATCAAATAGAGTATTTTACAATGGATGTTATAAACATAACAAATTATTTTGTTAGGTGCTGCATCAGATATATGAGTCTTGTTTAAATAATATAAATTATTATACAATATGTAATAATATAATATTTATTACATATTGAATAATAATTATATCTACATATAAAAAATCAGCAAGTTATATTTGCAAGCTTACTGCTTTATTCATAATAAAACGCTTTTCGAAGGTATAAAGCTATATTAGTTAAAACGTGTTTTAAGCCTATCATACGTTCGATAAAATTCCTTATTCATATTCGTTAGATAAATCTCCCATAACTAATACGTCTCTATAGCACGCAATGTTGCCATTTCGTACAAAAAACATGATTTTAACTAATTTAATGAGGAACTGTCAATGGAAACAGACATCTTTTCAATGTCAAAATAATTTCAAACTTCAAAAATCAAAGTTTTGAAGTCTGTCGGTTGTCAATCTATGACGGATCTCCAACAACTTTGAGCGGGTAACTATTTATCACATTATTTAACGAACATTTAACAGCTGACCGATGTCGGCCATGTTTGTCTGCGTTCGAGTGCTTAAAATAGGTTTATAGAAGGGTCCTAGCTCCTATAAGTCACGTCAGCCTTATCGAAGAGATAATGAGCGTTTTAGCTCTAATATGCGACTATGAATACCATTTTTTAACAAGCGTATATTAGCGATGTTTTAAATCTCGGCTAAGTCATTATGAATAAGACAGTTAAACTTTAGCTTCAGATTTCCCCATTTAATATTACCGGTAATAATAATTATGAATGTCCATTTAAGTAAAACACATTAAAAGTAACAAAAACAATTATAAAAACTCATTAATATGCAAATATTCACACTATTATATAATATTATGTTATATTGTGATTATGTAAAACACCTTTACAATCCCTAATATGGCGTATATTGAACGGAACTATGAATAGGCCATTAATATGCAAATTTAAACGAATCAACAAAACAATTCCCACGAATAATATCACGTTTTATTTTTTATTGATTTAAAATTGACTGCTTTGAGTAACTATTTTATTTAGATTATAACATCTAATAAGGTAAGTGTGTGTGGGCAAGTCGGTCGCGGGAGACCTCGTAGAACATTCGTCGACCAAATTGGGGACGTTTTGAGAAAAGCAAAGGTCCGAAGCACCCGGAACCGGCGAGCATGTATGAAAAGAGTAATGAATGAAGAGGAAGCGCTGTGAGGTTTGTAAGGATAGAAGCAAGTGGCATTCTATTGTCTCTGCCTACCCCGACGGGAATAAGGCGTGAGTGTATGTATGTATGTATCTAACCGTCTAAAGTAATTCTTACAAAAAAAAAATATAGAAATTCCTTTTAATTTTTTTCTATTCTTTTCGGTTTTACAGATTCTTTTCAACAAAAACAGTTTTATGAATCGGTGAATATGTTAAAAATATAATTATACAAATGATTTCAGTTTTCTTTAGTGTTAACTCGGAAACAATAATAATTTTAATATTTTACATACATGTGAAAAAGGATTTCGTTTAAATGTGTTAGAGTATAACACACATATAATATAATACATATAATAAAACACAAAAATAACACGTTTGCATAGTTGTATGAACAAACAAATTTAGTCCCATCACCTTTGTTACGTGTCTCTTCAGGGGGTAATACGTCACAACAGCCGACCAATCACAGCGCGTCATTTCATGGGACGAGGGTATAAAAGAGCGGCTTCCGGCTCATTTGATTCAGTCTTGTGCCAGATTTTGGCAAGACAACTCGTCCTGAGGATGCCTCGTGTAGAGGCGAAACACGGGTCGAATTGTTTTGAAAACAAATATTGGCGGAATTAACACTAAAGAAAACTTAAATCATTTGTATAGTTATGGATTTCCACAAAGTAACGCCTAATTCAATATATTTTGAAAAATATAATTGTCAATTCAAAAGTGTTTATTACGAACTTAGTAGGTATGGTAAGAATTGAAGAGGTAAGAAACTTTGACTTTTTAATTACAAGTAATAAGAATAAGGTTTTCCTGTCTTTTATTTCCTTTGCTATATATAAATCGGCGCCTATTTCTGCCGTGTTGTAATGTTTACACATTACTGCTTCAGTCTTCGGTCTGAAGGGCGCCGTAGCAAGTGCAATTACTGGGAAAATGAGACTTAACATCTTATGTCTCAAAGTGACGAGCGCAATTGTAGTGGCGCTTAGAATTTTTGGGCGTATAAATTACCATCAGCTGAACGTCCTGCTCGTCTCGTCCCGTATTTTCATTAAAAAAATCATGCGTGAGAGACTTTTGTAGTCAAGTGTACCGACTAATGTAGCATTCCGTTTGGGCGCAGCCTAATGACATAGCCCAAAGCTGCGTGGCTGACATTATCCACTTACGGACAGTTAACGTGTCATTACGATTTATGGACTTCATGTAATATTACGAGCTTGTAAACATTTCTCCGACTTTTAGAGTAAGGTAGAACGTTTAAAATTACATTAAGTATGTAACAAATCTAGTATTACAGCCCAGAGGTAAAATATCATCTACATATTTTATAAATATAACTAACTAGCCAGGAGGCTCCTTTACACAGGAAGCCGGCTAGATTATGGGTACCACAACGACGCCTATTTCTGCCGTGAAGCAGTAATGTGTAAGCTTTATTGTGTTTCCGTCTGAAGGGAACCGTAGCTAGTGAAATTACTGGGCAAATGAGACTTAACATCTTATGTCTTAAGGTGACGAGCGCAGACGTACTGCCGCTCAAAATTTTTGGGTCTATCAAGAATCCTGGGCGTATCAATTACCATCAGCTGAACGTCCTGCTCGTCTCGTTCCTTATTTTTTTAGCCCAGCTTCTTTGAAGCCAATTTGGCTTTGCCCTCCAGATGGCCACGGAATTGGCAATTGCTCGAGATTTCGAGACCCAGTATTCCGATACTAGGCGAGGCTTTAAGGAAAGTGTTGTCGAAGAGCGGTGATACGACCAATGGGGTTTTTTTTATGGTAAGCACGCAAACTTGAGTCTTCTGGGGGTTAAATTGGACAAGGTTCAATTTACCCCATTCTCGAGAGAGGACTTGATAGAAGACACAAATTTCTCCCGGCACTGGCCGACGTTTTCCCGAAAGAGACCTGCATGGCCAGTGTATACGGCATCACCAGTGCTGTCGTCTGCATAGCAATGTATGTTGGAGGTATAACACACAGCCTTGGGGCACTCCAGCTTTCACAGCATACAGGTCGACAACGACCTGTATGCTGCGCCCAGTGAGAAAGAGGAGCACCTTGTGCACATTCACGATCAAAGGCCTTCGCTATATCCAGGCTAACTGCCAGGCCTTCCCCCTTGCTTTCAATAGCCGTCGCCCATCTATGTGTTAGGTATACCAGAAGATCGCCAGTCGACCGACCATGGCGAAAGCCGTACTGTCGCTCATTGATCAACTGGTGACCCGCAAGGCATACCATGAGTTGGCGGTTAATTATGCTCTTCATGATTTTGGAGAGCAGGGAGGTAATAGCAATAGGCCTGTAGTTTGCCGGATCCGAACTCTCCTTTTTTTGGATCGGATGGACAAGGGCTGACTTCCATGAGTCAGGGACTACGCCTTTTGAATAAGAGTGCCGGCATAAACGCGTTAGCACCGGCCGGCGTCAACTCAGGGGCTCACGTTCTAAGCACGATTGGAGAAATGCCATCCGGCCCGCTCGACTTCCATCTCCAACGAAAACAGAGGTCGCCGAACTGTTTTCTGTCTGAACTATACTTCAGGCACGGAGCTCTGATACCGCGGGATGGCCGGCGGTGTTTTTCCGTTGTCGTCAAGAGTCGAGTTGGAGGCAAAAAGAGTGCACAGGAGATCGGCTTTCTCTTTTGCCGTATGGGCAAGGATGTCATTCCTCATGTCCAACGGCGGCATGGACGGCTGGTTGAAGTTACCTAGAGCAGCTTTCTATAACGACCAGATCTTGCGTGTTCCGGTCGGGTAACTGGAAAGCTGCTCGCCAATTTTGACGACGTGCATCGATTTCGCACGGGCGATTTGCCGCTTAAAAAATCTGGAGGCACGGTTATATTTCCTCTTCAGAACTTTGCAGTTCGGATCCCTCGAGGCCAGCGCCGCAACCCAAGTTCGATACGCCTGTTTTTTGCGGTCAGATGCTGGTTTAACTGACGCATCGAACCAGGGCTGTGATCTGCCACCGATCGGTACTACAGAGCTTGGTATAAAAATATCCATGCCCTGCAGTATCACATCGGCTACTGCAACGGCGCAGGCACTAGGTTCATCCGAAGGGAAACAAACCTTACTCCAAGGGTAGGATGCAAAAAAGGAACGCATCCTATCCCAATAGACAGTTGGCACTACAAGTCAACTTGTAGTGCCAAACGCCAGTCTTCCTCAAAACGTGCTCTGCAAGAGTCACGAAACGTTGAATTATATATATTTTCATGTATAAAATTCTCGTGTCCCGGCGTTTGTTACCAAACTCCTCCGAAACGGCTTAATCAATTTCTTTGAAAATTTGTATGTATATCGGGTAGGTCTCAGAATCGGCCAACATCTTTTTTTCATACCCCTAAATTACACAAATACCCCTTAAAATGTTTTTTAGTTATTTTCACATTGTTTTATTTTTTATTTTATTATGATTCAGCATTAAAAATACATACAACTTCAAATCTTCATCGGTCTACGATCAACACCTATTTTTCTTTTTATATATTATTAAATTAGATTTAAATATTTTTCCTCCATTAAGTGTATGAGTAAAGTCGCTTCCTATTCGTAACTTAATCTTAATTAAGTTAAGTCAAAATATTTATTGAATATCTTCTTGCATGATATAGATTAAAATATTTTGGTGAATTATAATTGCGGGGAACGTTTTCGTCTTGTAAATTATAAAAATGTTACTTTTAACGCAAATACTTAATGTAAAAATACACTGACCATACATGACACGTGTTAATAATTTGAAAAGTATTTTCTTTAAATGTGAGTTATATCACTTCAATAAACGCTAAACTTTACTATAACTATTATTTATTTTACATCCTTGTGCCATTTGGTGTTGACACACTTGGCCCGTGGGGACCAGAGGCGTTGAGAATGTACAAAGTACTATCTTCTCGCCTCAATAGGGGCTACTGGAAACCCAAGCGCTGGCAGCTATTTCAGTCACAAGATCAGTCTATGCTGCCAGTATACTTGGTACACATCCCCGTAATGATAATTTGAATTTAATGTAAACATAATATTGTAAATATAAGTTATAAGATTTGTTTTGTTTGAATAAATTCTTTAATATTTTATATATTTTTTAATAATTAGCCTTGTGACCCTAAATAGGCAAAGTCAAGGTAATGAATATATTGCATTGTCATTGGTGCTTCATACATGTGTAAATTTAAAAGCGGCTCTAATATTCCGTTATATACACATACACATATATACTTACATTCGTATACATATATATATATATCCACACACTATACATAGAATATACTTGCGCTTAGACGACCTGTTTGTTGTACGTTATCTAGTGGCCTATGATTCAAAATAATAATTCTGGGTTGCATCATATAAGCTGTTATAGTTAAGGCTTAAGTCAAATTTAACTTTTACAGTAACGCTGACTTTAATTTGTATTCCTTGGCTTAGTTAAAATTAAAGTTAAAAATTGAAATATCAAGTCAATACCGAATGTTTATTTGTAATTTTTGACAGGTCGCTCTTTAATATTTACAATAGCTTTATCCGGCGGTGATTGCAAAACTGTCAAATGGTGCAACATATTTTTTGCTTAACCGGTTCTTCAGCATGTTTGATATTGCTAAAGTAAGTTAATGCCAACATGGCTGACTGTTTAAGACTCTTCTATAAAAATCGGTTACAGTAACACTATTTTAGCTTTCCTTTTCTATATACACGACTGTATTGGCAAAGTTATATGTCTATGGGCAAAGTTAGTAAAAAACGTATAAAATCAAGCCACGGATAATGCTTGCGTAAATTCCCGGTTTTCCTGCTGCCCTAGTAAGTAAGGCGTTATCGAATCAACGGTCCTCATTATTGTATCTTCTCAGAACCATCGGAGACCCAGGTCAGGGTCACTCACTGGTCGTTCATATTCATTCGAAATTATATCTTAAAAATGATTCATTGCCCGCCGAACAGTCAGTTAGGTTTGTGGTTTCGTCGGCCTTACTGATAAAAAGTTGCAATGAATTCGTGTCAAGTAACGAAAATCGATTATTTATGTTTTATAATTATGGCCGTATTGCATTTAATGGTAATGTACTGTATGTAGTCTTTACTGATGAGCATGAGATTCTTTTTGCTCATAATAGTGATTTTCATTATTATGACACTAGAAATAAGGGATTGCTTGTAACTAATTCTGGTAGGCTTCATAAGATACATAATAGCTTTTAGGGTGTGGATACACTTTTCTTATAAAATTAGGTATTATCTACTAATAAATTCAATTTTTTTATTAAAGAATGGCTCTGTCGTAAATCCTACTACTCCACAGCTGAATATCTAAGTGATCCGACAGGCTGGTACTAGTTGCTTGTACAGCTCCTTCTGTCTCAGAGCGCCATTTGTTTCCGAAGCGGTAGTAGTATTTAGTTTATTAGAAATGACATCAAAAATTATTGTAAAGGAATCATTCTTGAGAAAATAAATGCCTTTTATTTACTGTATATTTTGTGTTCATCCTTGGCAGAAACATCAACAATGGTACCAAAATATTTATTAAAAGATTTTGCCCTCAAATTAGTCTGTGAGGACTTCTCAGTTATTTAATGAGGCGTTGCTTTTTTTAAAGTAAATTCTCCTTAAGGCGCTCTAGGTACTTGTCTGCCATTTTATTTATTATTTATGTAACCCGATGTGTCGTGAGTTTAATCCAAAACCCACAAAAATAAATTGTAAGCTCGTCTTATAATGCTGTCACTTCCAAAAATTTTTATTTTTCATGTAGTATATTACATATAGCTTTATAGGTTAATTATTAAAATAATGTTCTTACTGTCATCATTAATCGTATCGCAAGATCAAGATTGTTACTGATGCTTGGTTTCGTTTGAAGTTATTGAGGATTGTAATTTAGGTCACACATCTCCGAGAATATACGCTTCTCTTATTTTCAATTACTTGTTAAATCTTCTTTTTCCTTTATTTAATATCAATTTAAATGGCTTCGTTTGCGATTCCGGTTAGCGAACTACATCGCACTTATTATTTTTAAAGCTAATAGAATATAATAAATATAATAGAGTGGCCCGCCATTTATGTAACAAAGCCGATAATTTCAAAATTCTTGCGTGGAAAACGTAACAATTTAACAGACGCAAACAGTTTATGTACTTTCAATCCTGATTATTGATTACCAAACTGAATAAATTAACCTACATCAAAAAACTACAAACTATATGAATAATTTTTCTGAGAGTAGTACTAAACAAGTGCGTCATGCCGAGAAAAAAATTGTTTAACTGCAAAGAACAGTGGTATTTCAAAATAGCTCTGGAGTGTTAGCCAACAGCAAGCTCTGGCAACCTACAAATAAGACTTAAAGGTATGTGTAACAGGGTAAAGTAGTGTTCATAGCTCCAAATGCTATATTTTCACAACAAAACTTGTCTAAAAACACCATGTTTGCGTGTTTTCTGGTTACCCTTCGCCTTCAGAAGTGGAGTACAAAACAAGCATACATGCAGGTCATCTAATGGTATATGTGTATGTATGCCCCGTACTTTCTTGTAACACAAGAGGAATCACGAGATCATTGCTGAACGTAGAAAGCGTGGAAAAAACATTCAAATGAATTCGAAGACCAAAATCAAATTGGTTGTTCACATTCTCTACTAGTTCTCTACTAGTGGGAGGCTCCTTTGCACCGGATGCCGGCTAGATTATGGGTACCACAAGGGCGCCCATTTCTGTCGTGAAGCAGTAATGTGTAAGCATTACTGTGTTTCGGTCTCAAGGGCGCCGTAGCTAGTGAAATTACTGGGTAAATGAGACTTGACAACTAATGTCTCAAGGCGGCGAGCGCTATTGTAGTGCCGCTCAGAATTTTTGGGTTTTTCAAGAATCCTGAACGCCCTGCCCAGGGCGTATCAATAACCATCAACGGTCAGCAATGACCGTACACACCTTAGGAAAAACGTACAAATCAAATCAAATCAAATTCAGTTTATTCACGTAGTGACCTACCGGAAATGACACTTATGAATGTCAAAAAAATTCAAAATGAATTATGAAATGTCAAAATGAATTCGAAAACCAAAAATCAAATTGGTTGTTCACATTCTCAATTCTGAAGCGCTTTTTTTCCAGTAGTTTTAAAACCCTATTTTGAATAAAAGTATGTATTTGAGTTGTGTCTGCGATAATATGGTTGAAATTTCCATGTATTTTAGTCTTGACCGATATTGTTCATAGCTGTAACATTGTTCTTCATGCTCACTGAAATGGCATTGATTATGGCGGCTTCGTGTGCCGGGTCTTCTCCTACCCTCAAATATGTGCGATGGGGACGATTGCTGGTCTATGCAGCAACTTGTCAACGGGTGCTGCTTGTGGTGCCAGGTCAACCTGTTGTAGTTCATATATTATAGTATTTGTAGGATGCACTTACTTATTATGACAGTAATCACGACCATCATGTTCACGAAGCATCCTTACACAAACAATGAATTTAAGCTCTAAAGGTTGATGCATCCTATGTTCGATAATTTATATTTACAGTTTATTCATATTACTTTATAAAATGAAATAATTTATATTATTTAAACATGATTCATATATTGAATGCAGCACCGTACAAAGTAATTTGTTATGTATATTACAGCCATTGTAAAATACTCTATTTGATTGAAAAGAGTGGCCGTTGAGTTTCTTGTATTTTTACGAGCTCAATTTTTTACGAACATATGGTAAATTCAGTAAGTTAAAAGAAATGTTAATATTGACGAAGTGTCTAATTTAAGTCTAATTGAATAAAGTTTATTTTACTTTGACTGTGTTCGCGATATATTTTTTTGTAATGTGTTCAATATACTTTTCCTATTATCTTGCGCAAAGTTCGATTTTTCGCATGCATTTGCGTTCGCAACGTACCACTTCCCCACACGTTGACACGAGCGTGCGGGAATGTAGCTGAGCGTGCGAGAATGTTTGAAAATAATTATAGTGGTCGAACTTTGCGCAACTTAATAGGTAAAATGGTATACGATACTAGTGCGCACTTAGGTCATCGTGCACTCGCGTCGCTCGTGCGGGAACGATCTACTTTGCGCACTTGTATCGCAATGTACTATATTAACTACTAAACAGATAGTCACTTATATTCGTATCTAAGACTATAATACATAAAGAGCAAGCTTAAAAGAGTATTATTTATAATATTCGTAGATTTAGTCAAATTATTATATAACTAGCTGACCCGACAGACGCTGTCCTATCTGTGTTATTTTGTAGTATCTCAAAGGGTTTGGACAGCGTTTTCGTTGAAAGCTCCCAGACGGCTTTGTTTTTTTCCAAAACCTCCAATAAATATCGTTCATGTATACAAATATGTATTGAAAACTTTTTCCTCGAGAACCATGCTATCCATTGGTGAAAACAGCACGAAAATCGGTTCAGTAGTTTTTGAGTTTATCGCGAACAGACAGACAGACAGACGCGGCGGAGTACTTTGTTACATGATATGCAGTGATTAATCTATACCTACATCTATACATACATATAAATAAAATTGGAGTGTCTGTTTGCAATATTGAAATAACCGTTTTTTACTACATCTCTATGAATATGTATGTATATGGTACATACACCAAATATTTTCTACAATTTTTGTCTGTGTGGCTGTCTGTTTGTCTGTTTGTTCCGGATAATCTCTGAAATGGCTGGACTTATTTTGACGGGATTTTATTGCCAGGTAGCTGATGTAATAAGGAGTAACTTAGGCTACGTTTATTTTATTTTAGAAAATTAAGTAATGTTGCAATGTCCAAGAAACAGTCTAACTCTAAATATAATTTATATGGCAAAGCAACGTTTGCCGGGTCTGCTAGTAAATAAATATAACTCTGAAGCACTAAACGCCCGTACAGAAAGCTGTTGTATCCCCTATTTGTCGCGAAGATGTTCTACTTATAGACTTCCTACATCGGCATGGGAAGCCTTACGTATCAATAATCATAGTGTCCAGACATCGTGATAAATTACAATGTAAAAATCGATATTGAGTTTTGCCCGGGCATTATAAATAGTTGAAACAGATTTCTTTTTATGACAATAAGGGATGAGACGAGCAGAACGTTCAGCTGATGGTAATTGTTACGCAGTGCCGCTCAGGATCCTTGAAAATCCCAATAACTCTGAACGGCTCTACAATTGCGCTCGTCACCTTGAGACATAACATTAATCATAACATAATATGCACGCACCATTTGAATTTGTAACTAATTGAGTAAGTGGTTATGTACAATGTTGTAATTCCACACACCCGCCCTTGTTACGCCTGTCTTAATAATACCTTACAAATCACTAGAGTTTGTCTATGTGTCATACAATTAGCCGTGAATCACTTCTATTGTAAAGTTTATGAATAGTACACGACACATTGAAATAAAACACTCTTAATAATTTAAACGCGTGGGAAACAAAATTATTAAATAAATGATTAATTATATTATTATTTTTATTAACCATAGGCTTAAAGATGTGCATATTTGTTTTCTGAAAGTAAGAGACGAGACGAGCAGGACGTTCAGCTGATGGTAATTGATACGTCCTGCCCATTAAAATGCAGTGCCGCTCAGGATTCTTGAAAAACCACAAAAATTCTGAACGACACTACAACTGCGCCCGTCACCTTGAGACATAAGATGTTAAGTCTCATTTGCCCAGTAATTTCACTAGCTACGGCGCCCTTCGGACCGAAACACAGTAATGCTTAGACTAGCCGGCATCCTGTGCAGAGGAGCCTCCCACTGGTAGAAATTGGAAGAAAAAATTAATGATACAAGACTGTCTGTTTAGTAGTTAATAAGTATTTTATAACAAATTTTAAAAATATATCGTGAACACAGTCAAAGTTGAAATCAAATAAACTTTATTCAATTAGGCTATTTTGAATCGTCAATATAAATAGTTCTTTTAAATTACTATATTAACTAAACGTTCGTAAAAAGTAGAGCTCGTGAAAATACAATAAACTCAACGGCCACTCTCTTCAATCAAATTGAGTATTTTACAATGGCTGTAATATACATAACAAATTAGTTTGTAAGTAGCTGCAACTAATATATGAATCGTGTTTAAATAATATAAATTATATCATAAAAAGTAAATAATAAAAAATATATAGATAAAAATGAATAAAGAATAGATATAAATTATCGTATATCGTACGAATCAAACTTTAGAGCTTGTATTCATTGTTTGTGTAAGGATCCTCCGTGAGACCATGTAATAATTATTGGCATACTAAATAGGTTGAAATTTCAATTTTACATGGTGTACGTTACTCGTACACTGGAGTACTTATTTAAAATGATAATACCGAATAAATTGTTGAAACGGTTTAATGTAAGTACTCGTTAATTACAATAGAAGTTTCTTATAATGATGCGAGCAACCACCATTACGTGTCTATAAAATCAATGTGTCAGATCCAACCACAACATTGACATTAAATGATGAAATATTAACGCGTTATGAAGTACACGTTTTTAGACGCCTGAACACATGGTATGCTCGCGTGTTAGTCACCCAGAATCCTGTTAGTACCTTCTGATAAACAAACTAACGTAGTTTTGAGACTAGTTTTGGGCTGCTTATTCAACTTTATAGCTGACTATATTGCATCAGATGAAACCACTTATTTTCTTAGACTTTAAGGAGTTCTTGCATGAAATAAATGATTTATTTTTGTATTAGAGATAACAGAGGCTTTCTCTTGCTTGAAAAGTAATTTTAAGGACGGTTTACTCACAGATAAAGTGAATCAAACCACTAAAAATACACCACATGTTATCAAATATAAAATGCTCACAGAATACCTTTATTTATTTATGGTGTATGTGGATGATGCAGCTACTGTACTCAATAACTTTTGTATTAATTTACATTTACTTTTTTGACTTACTCGTGTAAAACATTGACTATTTGACGTTTGAGTGTGTCTGTTGCATCATTTTACATTTTACATATTATATTGAAATTTGAAATGATTTGTAAATCGATGTACTTAAATGTAAATCTTGATATAAAAGAGTGGCAATGAGTTTCTTGCTACTTCTTCTCATTAGCTCAACCCCTGTGTCATTTCCGTGACCTACGTGAATAAACTGATTTTGATTTGATTTGATTGATTTGATTATTTTTATTAATTAGGCTTATAGAGGTCAGCGTATGTGTATATAAATGATACAAGTGCGACATTTCAGACAATATGAAAGCTATTATTACTCGTGCAAAGCTGCAAGCAATATCCAGTAACACAGCAGTTGTTAAGTCACGCCTACACAATGATGCGATTCATTGAATTACTAATCGGTAATTTGACGAATAAATTAATTACTCACAGAACTCTCTAGCCGCTCGTGATATCCGTATGTTCGTTAACAACGTATTCATCGCCTTTACATCATCAGGCAGGAATCCATCCCAAAGAAGATAATACGTAACTCATATTATGCGTAATTCATTTTGAATTATATTATTACTAGCTGCTCCAACAGACGTTGTTCTGTAGATAATAAAAAAAATGTTTTATAGGAATTTGCCAATAATATTTCCAAACATCAAGAATTATTTTGTAAATGCTCCCTGTTGATGTTTCACAGCGGAACTGTCAAACCGTGCGTCACTAAATTCTCTCATAGAGAATATGTCCATACAAAACAAATATTGAAAATAAAAATAATTATGGATCCTAAATCGAAATAAAAACTATCCTATCTCTCAAGTTGGACCAAACTTCACTCCATGAAGTAATCCCCATTAAAATCCGTTCATTAGGTTTGGAGTCCATCGCGGATAAACAACGTGTCACATAATTTATATATATATTAAGATTATATGATATACTAAGTCAAAGTTTTACCATACGTAACAAATTAGTTTGTAAGGTGTTGCATCCAATAAAATATGAATCGTATTCAAAGTTAAAAAGCGTTTTAAATGTCATATATTTCATGAAAAGTAATAAAACATATATTAATATAGATTACCAGCTCTTATCCGCGGCTTATTTATAATACGTTATAGGATTTTATGTTTTTTTTTAATGAAAATAAGGGACGAGACGAGCAGGAAGTTCAGTTGATAATAATTGATACGCCCTGCCCATTACAATGCAGCGCCGCTCAAGATTATAGAAAAATCCAAAAATTCTGAGTGGCACTACAACTGCGCTAGTCACCTTGAGACATAAGATGTCAAGTCTCATTTGCCCAGTAATTTCACTAGCTACGGCGCTCTTCAGCCTATTTAATATCTTAATATTACACAATTTTAAGGAGGCGCAGAACCAGACAAGAACCATGCATCATTATATATATATACTACCTGTATAGACGAGTGGTTAGCGATCCTAACTACTAAGCTAGAGGTCCCGGGTTTGGAATCCCGGTAGGTGCAAGCATATATATGATGAATATGGATGTTTGTTTCCGAGTCATGGATGTTTAAATGTATTTAAGTATGTTTATATGAATTTATGTATGTTTAAGTAAGTATATTGTATTAAATATATAACTGTCTTGTAACCAATAACACAGGCTATATATGCTTAACTTGGGGCAAGATAATTTGTGTAAAAAGTGTGTCAATATTATTATTATATGTCAATATTATTATCCTCTATATAATCTACTATACTGTAGTAAACCTTTTTTATCAAAGAAGCTTTAATATATTTCTTGAATTTGTGCTCAGTGAGTCCTAGTGGAATTCAACACAAACTGAGGACAGGATAGTATACTAATACTATCTGGTATTTTACTGTAAAATTGAAGATCTTGATTCTTGATCTATAAAAAAACAATAAAGCGTAGTGAGCATGAAATTAATGAAAAATAAAGCATTCAATCGAGTTTGCTTTGCATATGCTGAAGAAAGTAGTTGATATGACTGCGGTGTTAGCAGCATATCATGCGTATGTAGACAGCACTCTGAGATATGGGATACTATTCTGGGGTAATGCTCCAGGGATTTATGAAGTCTTCAAAGCTCAAGAGAAATGTGTCAGATCTGTCTGCTCACTAAAAGCAACCGAATCATGTAAACCTAAAGTAAATATTCTTAGCATGCCATCAATATATATTTATGAAGTAGCAGTTATGGTAAAGAATAATATCAATAAATATGAAACGCTAATTTCGAAACTAAACGACGACAAATTACGACCTTTGAAGTGCAGAACACAGTTGTATCGAAACAGCATCTTATGCATGGGACCAACAATTTACAATAAGTTACCTGACAATATTAAGCGCGAAAATATATTCTACTTTAAAAAGTCACTTAAATCTTACTTAATAAAAAAAGCATACTACTCATTAAAAGATTTTCTTGACGATAAAATAGTAAATAATAAAAAATTAACTTCGACTGAACTCAATATCATTGTGTAGCTAATGACATTATATTATAAATTAAAATGAATAATCCTATGAAATAAAAACTATTGTATAATCGATGTTAATTTAATTTTGCTTGGGATGTATATATTTTTTTAGTATAGTACAGTATATTATAATTGTTACAGAAATTAAAACGTGAACTGACTAAGTTTGCATGCCTTATGGGTTAGGATAAGAGCACCTGTTAATTATAAGCCAACAACATCTTATTATTACCTTATCTTGCAAATAAAGATGATTTGATTTGATTTGATTTGATTTGCATTCACCTAGTTGAACCGCGACAATAATGTAATCAATTTACTAAAAACTTGATCATTACAAATCAGTTAATTAGTATTCGAAGAACCTAACTCTAGACGGCTTGACCAAGGATATTAATTAATATGGAAATCGAAAGTAATCTGTACATAATATATGTAAACAAAACTGGTTTTACTTAACACGTTACCACAGTATTGATAATATGCATATTACATTTATTAAAATGTAAGTGTACAACTTTTAAGGCAATGTTTAAAAATAGACGATTTTTAAATGGGTCGAATAAAATTTTGATGTCGTAATATGTACATAAGTTATTTAAAGTCCAGCCCCCTTAAAAACGAGATCTGGAAAGGACTTGAAACGTCAGGTTAACTAAAATAAAAATTTTAACTTTTAAACAGTTACAATTACACGCGTTTTAAAAGTGTTTTATTTAAATGTGTAACACTCGCGTTAATTAAAGAAAATACTACATTAATTTTACTTTTAACTTCGCACCACTTTACAGTGTCAAAAATTTTTTGTAACTTGGGTCTTATTATGCCTGAAATAAATGCCTTTTATATATTTTAAATAACTTATGTACATACCTTTATATTACGACAAAAAACTAAAAAACAGTTACACACGATTGTCCTTTAAAAGTGTTTTCTTTTAAATAAAAAATTAAAGTAATTAAAACTATATATTGCACATATTTGTGCAGTAATTTTTTTTTTCTTGTCCATCTGAACAGAGGTCCAGCGCTTAGGCAGTGGATTCTTCGATTGGAAAACTACTTCCGAGGGTGTTTTGCATCACGTACAGATAAAGCCCCATCAACCATTGTCAAGTCGCATTGTCTTGATAATAGGTGATCCCCTAACCATTAGGATCCCTATCGATTGTGTTGATAGATTCAAAAATTGAGGCTAAAATGTGGAAGACTCATTTATTCGCTTTTAAATTAAATGTGAACTGTTTACTGGTTACAATTTTATTCAGTCTAACATTACGTTACTAACATTTTGAAAACTTACCGGACAACATTTTTATGTTAACGTTTATAATACATAACAAACAAATAAAAAAATATTTTTACAAATTTAAAACGAATTGATTTAAAAATGTTATGTAGTTATAACCATAGGCTTTCAATATATATTACTAATTGGCAAGCGTGCGAGAGAATAGAACCCTCTAACGGCAATACAACAAAAGATTTTGACTGACAATTCGTAAACAGTCAGCCACCAATTGTTTATCAGTGGGAGGCTCCATTGCACAGGATGCGGGCTAGATTATGGGTACCACAACGGCGCCTATTTTTGCCGTGAATCAGAAATGTGTAAGCATTATTGTGTTTTGGACTGAAGGGCGCCGTAGCTAGTGAATTAATTACTAGGCAAATGAGACTTCACATCTTCTGTCTCAAGGTGACGAGCGCAATTGTAGTGCCGATGCCAAACATTTTTAGGTTTATCCAAGAATCCTGAACGGCACTGGCTTGTAATGGTCAGGGCGTTACAATTACCATCAGCTGAATATCATGCTCGTCTCGTCCCTTATTTTCATTAAAAAAAACTTGACATTAACTCCTTTAGTATTTTCAACGATTAGCTTACGGAAACATTTACAAATAATATATACGTTTTATACGCTAGTATAGATGAACAAGAGTGACGGACTACTGACTGGAAAAAGAATGAGTTCGGGGAGTCATAATAAGATCTGAATAATAATAACAAAACCTTCTAATTCAATAGCTTTTTCTAATATTATTGTAAAGAAAAATTTAACGCACCTTTAAGTAGGCTGAGTGTACATACAACAATTATTGTATGTAATGAATCATCGTCAGGTATTAAGAAATGCAACAGTTTTTGTATAATCTTGTTTGCAATGGCCGAAATTACGCCGCCATCTTTGCACAAGCCTCATTAACCAAACCTGTAGAACAGGATTACATTATCGCTGGATTTTATGCTTAAATCTGACACTATGACACACAATATAATATGTCTGTAAATGATAAAGTAAGGAAAAGTCCCATTGAGTGTCTTTTTTATAATTCATATACAAACAGAGTTTATGCAAGTGGACCTTCAGCTTCCTCACTAGGCGCATACAGGTCATTGTCGACGTGGAGTGCCCCAAGGCTGTGTGCTATCTCCTACACTCTTTCTTCTGCATATCATTGATATGTTGGACACCTCCAACATACATAGCTATGCAGACGACAGCACGGGTGATGCCGTTTGCACGGACCATGCAGGTCTCTCTCGGGAAATCGTCGACCAGTGATGGATTAAACATTTGTCTTTTATCTAATCCTCTCTTGAGAAGGGTCGGGGGATGGGGTGAAGTTAACCATGTCCAATTTCCCCCACCCCTAGGACTCACGATTGGGCGTTTACCACAAAAAAAACCTACATTTGTCGTATCACCGCTCTTCGACAATACTGGGTCTTGAATCTCGAATAATACTTACACGGCAATACTTCAAGCCCGCCCACATTCTAGCGCTCTACAAAGTGCAGGTCCAAGTGGAGTATTTCTGTCATCTTTGATCTGGCGTACCCCAGTACCCGCTCGATCCATTTGACCGCGTGCAACGCAGAACAGCTCGAATTGTCGGGAACCCAGTGCTCTGTGAACGGCTAGATCACTTGGCGTTGCGTCTTGTCGCTTCATTATGTGTCTTCTACCGCATTTATCACGGGGAGTGTACCATAGAGTTGTTTTACCCAATATCTGAATTCCACTTTCGCATGACACGCCACAAATTAGGATATCATCCACACCATCTGGATGTGTGGCGGTCCTCCACAGTGCGCTTTTCAAGGAGCTTTCTTCCACGTTTTGCAATACTGTGGATTTAGCTGCCTTGTGTGGTGCTTCCGGGACGATACGATATGGGTAGCTTCAAAAAAAGCTCGTACACCTTTCTTAGGGGCCAGCAACACTACTGTGATTCCTCTGGTGTTGCAAGAGAATGTGGGCGGTGGTGATCATTTGACACCAGGTGACCTGCACGCTTCAATTGCCCAACTAGCAGATAGACTAAGCTCTGCGGCATATGTCGTAAGAAAGATTAGAGAGTACACGAATTGCGACCGCTAGATTAGTGTACTTCAGTTATTTTCACAGCATCATGACGTACGGTGTTTTACTGTGGGGTCATGCTGCTGACATTGGTATAGTGTTTGCTCTGCAAAAGAGAGCTGTTCGTGCTATATATCAGCTTTGTTATAGACAGTCTCTCAAAGAAAAAATTAAAGAAATAAATATTATGACTGTTCATAAATGTACACATGAAAATTTAATATACGTTCACAAAAATCGTCACCCTTTTGCTCTTAACATCGATTTTCATTATTATAACACTAGAAATAAGGGATTACTTGTAACTAATTCTAGTAGGCTTCATAAGATACATAATAGCGTAAAGGGTAATTATTGCATACAGTTTTTTCCCAGCCACAATTCAGGCATTATCTATAAATAAATTTAAATGTTTTATTAAAAAATGGCTCTGTCATAAATCCTACTACTCCACAGCTGAATATCAATCGTGATCCGACTGCTTGAGACTTGATTATGATTATTTTATAACAAAAGCAATGGCAGTACAATATTGTTTATTTCATTAAAAAAGAGCGCAAAAAAGAATGCTGGGAGAGTTTCTTGCGCCACTTCTTCTCTCTCAGAGCGCCATTTGTTTCCGAAGCGGTAGTAGTGTCTAGTATATTAGAAATGACATCAAAAAGAATTAATTCTAAAGGAGTCATTTTTGAGAATAGTTAGATATTTGTTCAATAAGTGAGCAAATTTATTTTTTGTTGTTGCTGACTTTAAACAATAAATTCCTTTTATGCCTTTACAATGTTTCTATATGCTACAAAGTTCAAAAGCATCATTACCTATATTGAAATTCCCGATAGGATCGAAATAGTTGTGGGAGTTGGAGGTGTGCCAATATCTAGGTTTAGTTTTATGTGGCATGATATCATCTCTGTTTCTCGTAGATGTTCTGTTCTTGTGGAAATTGACATTCTGTTATGTATTTTTAACATAGAAATGTAAAAAATAAGGTAGGTACCATCGACAAAACAGATTCATGAGTCATTTATTTATTAAGAAAACTTACAGTTCTTAGGCGTAGATAATTTATACGTTTAGATAGACTATGACAGCTATGAAAACGTCGAAAAAAATTGAGTTTATAACTATCCTCTATTTTGAGCAATGCACGCAAACTAACACAAAGTGTCATACAAATCGCGAGTGTAAGACCTAGCTTGTCACGCACACTAAACTAATATTTCTGGCCTGTTTTTATTGGTTGTCTAACAGCAAGAGACTCTATCTAGACGTTTAAATTATCTTAGCTCTTTGATTAAGGATAGGTGTCCGCTGCGCTCCAACTAGATACCGCACTACCTAAGAACAAAAGCGTTTTTATTACGGCGACAATTAGATGCTTTTGTGCTTTCAAATTTTGTAACATACACTTCGTGTTATTTTACATTGAAATTAATAAAATACAAAATACTTACAGATGATATGTGATCCCAGTGTCATTCTTATTTGAGCATGTGGCACCCCAACGTTACACATTGTTCGAGGCTGGCTCGAGTACGCCCACTTGGGCGTAGTATTAGGTACTTGTCGCAGTTTGCGACTACGCCTGCGGTTTCTCGTTGGAGCGCAGCGGAGACCACGAAACCGACAAAATTGATTCATCAGTTATTTATTTATTTATATATCTATTAAGAAAACTTACAGCTGTTTATAACTATGTCGACATCCACATCTACGATTCTAATTAGTTCAAAAAATTTCTAGAGAGTAACGAGATTTTATATTCTTTTACATTAGTTCTAAGTATAGAATTAGTACTTAATTTAATAATACTTCTTTTGTAACGGGCAAAATAACTCGATCGGTTCGTTTATTATATAAGTGCATTTGTTTTTTATATAAATGTTTGCAGGTACCAAAGTTTTAGTACGTTTCTCATGTAATGTTTTAAGTGATTTCTTAGTCTATATAAATAACTGGATATTGCATTGTTTAGTACTAAGGCCATTAGAAAAGTTACGCTAGTAAGAACAAAATATAATATTGCAATAGTGTTACCCCCTTATTCATAATGGTCCGCTAACTTAAAACTGCCGCTAAGGAGTGTTTTTTCTCATTCTGACTTAGGTCAATAGAAGAAGACAGAATGAGAATTAGCAATGATTTAAGATAGCAGACTATTATAGTCTGGTATAAATAAGGGGGTTAGTGTTATAAATAATGTTATAAATAATACTTCTATTTTTTTTTATGGAATAGGAGGACAGACGAGCGTACGAGTCACTTGGTGTTAAGTGATCAGCGCCGCCCACATTCTCTTGCAGAGGAATCACAAGAGCGTTGCCGGCCTTTGTAGTAGGTATATGGGTCTGTTTCTCGAAATACATGTAACTCCTAGATCGGCTCCAGATGCTAAAACTTTTTTCTAAATAGGTACTTTGTTCATTAAATCTATTAGCTTTTTAATTTGAATAAGTACTTTATGTGAAACAATAAATAAATAACTAGATTTTTGTCAGTATTTTACACGTGGTTCAGGATACGGCATATTGCTTACATTTTTTTATAACTGTTATTTATAACAGTTAATAATAAATAATATAATTAAAGTTTACATTAATTTTAATGATAGAATACTTTGATACTTAGGGGAGAAAGTATGACCAGAGTTATTAGTTGCCGAATTGCACTTGGCTTAGTAAAAATGTGTAAATTTGTAACCGACACATTTTGGCGCGATTTTGACCAACTTTAAACAGCCAGATTTCGTTTAAGCTTTGCAGATTTATCGAGGACCGATGACAATACATTCATTTGATAAAATTATTCCATTTTTAAATTTCAAAAAGATTTATTTTTTAATTTATATACTTTTCATATATCGTCTATATGGCAGGAATTGATATTCATTTTAAATTTCAACTATTATCTTTAACCGATCCATCGATAGGATATCGATTAGGAAATTTTCGAATGGCAAAGAGAATTTTTGGGGTGAGCATTCTATTCTTCCTACTGTGACTTCTGTGGAAGACACACCACAGATTTGACAGTATCACGTTAAATTAGACTACGAAGCTTTGAGTATGACGTGTCTCCTAAGTTTAACGGTAATGATCGGTGCTAGGATTAAACAAGGTTTTATTTTCTTATAATATCTGAAATAAATGATATATAATATGCTGTTAGACTGTTAAGGACAGATATAGTGAACAAGGATCGATTCGGTTCTGGCCGGCCGCTGCCGCGGCACGCTACTTTCGGCTTATGCGCTGTGATTACCAGTCTAAATTTGTATTTGGGACCTACTAGTGAACGAGGACCGATTCAGTTCTGGCACTCGCCGGCCGCTGCTGCGGCATACTACGCTCGTATCGTGCGTTGTAATTAACAGTGTTAGTTTGTTTTTGGGACCTACTAGTGAACAAAGGCCGATTCACTTAGATTACAATTAGTTTATTACACTAATGCATAACTAAAACATAACAATAAAAATAAATAATCACTACGTTTTACTGTTTAAATAAAACACTTCGATACCTTTTTGTTTTTAAGTAAGGTTTGGTTATTGCAACAATTATCAAGCAATAGATTTTGTCAAACTTTATCTAAGCTGTTTAGTTATAAAAATATAAGTTTGTATAATGATGTTATAATTATATGATATATTTTGTCTTTTAATTGTGATGTCGAATGAGTTATTTATAGAAAGAATAATTTGGAAAGTGATCACTTAATCAAGTATAAATTTAAGTTACTTTTTAAATGATTAGACCGAAGAGTCTCGCTGCATGGACACCCTAATGTTTTATTTGTTCACTAATTAAACTAGAATATAATAAAACTACTATCTTTACCAGTGGTAGGCTCCTTTGCACAGGAAGCCGGCTAGATTATGAGTACCACAACGAAACCTATTTCTGCCGTGAAGCAGTAATGTGTAAACAATACTGTGTTTCAGTCTGAAGGGCGCCGAAGCTAGTGAAATTACTGGGCAAATGAGACTTAACATCTTATGTCTCAAGGTGACGAGCGCAATTGTAGTGCCGCTCAGAATTTTTGGGTTTTTCAAGAATCCTGAGCGGCATAGTACTGGGTGGGGCGCATCAATTACCATCAGCTGAACGTCCTGCTCGTCTCGTCCCTAATTTTCATAAAAAAAATCTTTGAAACATAAAGACATGAGAGAAACACATTACAGTAGGTATTATTATCTTTAGCCAAAATCCATCTTCCACTCACGTTAACAAAGCGAAGAGTGCGAAAAGAGCGCCATCATATCGCATCGGCGTGAAATGCAGCAACTTCGCGAACGGCCTAGTGTCAAATTCCGGTCTCAGAACACTTTTACGAGATTCCGGCCAAGCAAATTACGAAGTACTGGCGTTTCAAGAAGTGCCCATCCATATCACGATCTGGCCAATCCAATGATCCGCCCACGACAATATGCAATATGCATACGATCTACATGTTACACACTTTTTATTAGCTTCAACTGTATGTATGTTTGTTTGTAAGCGACTCATTGTGGCGGGATTTAGACCAACTTTAAACAGCCAGATTTCGTTTAAGCTTCGTAGTATTATCGAGGACCAATGACAATACATTCATTTGATAAAATTATTCCATTTTTAAATTTCCAAAATATTTATTTTTTAATTTATATACTTTTCATATATCGTCTATATGGCAGGAATTGATGTTCATTTTAAATTTAAACCATTATCTTTAACCGATCTATCGATAGGATATCGATTAGGAAATATTCGAATGGCACAGAGAATTTTTAATTCAACAATGCAAAATAGTAGTTTAAAAAAACACGCTTTTATAAATAACCAAACTAAACAGTAGGAAATATTTTCTAATTTTTTAGTTCAGTTTTTTTGACTACTATTTACTCGTATTACAACACTTTTGATGCTGTTGTAAGACTAAAAAATATTAAAATAAGTGTTTATATAGGTATTTCGGGGACGATACGACATGGGTACCTTTAAAAAAAAGCTCGTACTCCTTCCTTAAAGGCCGTCACCGCTCCTGTGTCCATTCATCTGGTGTTGCAAGAGATTGTGGGCGGCGGTGATCACTTAATACCAGGTGACCCGTACGTTCGTTTGTCCTCTTATTCCATAAAAAAAAATACTAAAACACGCTTTAACAGCAATTACTAAAAATAACTAAAAAGGAGTTCACAGACGGTTGGCTTTAGATTGCTATACAACAAGCCCTCTATATTTGCTTCTTAAGCATATTTTTAAGATAATATTTATTAGTTTCATGTATATGTAATGGACCGACCATATAGTCAGTCCGATGCTAAGAGGCATTATTTGACCTTTACAATCACAATACACAGGTCTCTATGCAGAATAATGAATCTATCTACGGACAATTACATAATAGATCTGAAAGGGATTGATTGTGGTTAACGAATTAATGATTTCTTTGTATGTGTCTCCTGTACGCTGCAGCTGATGATCAAATTGAATCAAACCAATCAAAATCACTTTATTCATGTAGGAAACTCATTGCCACTCTTTTAAATCAAGATTTACATTTTCATCGTCTTACAATAATTTGATTACAATATATAATGTCAAATGGTTAATGCCTTACACGAGTTAGTCGAAAAAGTAAGTGTGTAACATAATAGAAGTTTAATTCATATATTTAGTTCCAAAGGTGATACAGAGATGGCGCTAATCGAATTTTAAATCGCTCATAAAGAACTTTTTGCAAAATTGTCACCATGGCTCTTCAACTCTCGTAATATATTATTGTCAATGGATTTCAATTGCCAATTTCCTTCCCACAAGCACACAGCCGGTCTGAGGTTCGAGTCTCCTTAGGAGACGCCCCGCGACTGTTGTTGCGTAGTCTTGCGGCCTCCACGGCCCACGTCCTACTTCGCTGTGAAAGCCAGGGCTGCTAACAGCACAGAGGAGGTTTTAGTCGGTATGGGGTGTCCGCTTACGCGGACACTCGAGTCCGACATATTACGCCCCGTTCCGGGGCGTAAATACGTAACAGTATTTCCTCCTCTCAAAAAAAAAAAAAAAAAAAAAAAAAAAAAAAAAAATCGTAATATATTATTGTCAATGGAAGCTTTTACAGCGACATAAGACTTTGGCCGTAGAGGACGTAAAATTCTTTGAGGCCTCTACGGTCCACTTTCCATGTCGCCTTAAAAGCTACCAGTGTCAATAAAACAATAAGAGAGTTGATGAGCCAGGGTAGAGGTGTGTCATTGAAGGTATTTAAATTAAATTAATATATCTTTGTTTTGTCAATGGTCACGACAGGATTTGAAAAATCGGTTAATGCAATTTATTAATAATTTAGATTAGTTTATTAGGGTTTTATTTCGTCAATATAATATCAAGTCAACGTTTTCGTTCGCAAATTCGTCCACTGTTTTGAATTAAGCTGTTTTCGTGAGGCATTAAATATGTTCATTTATTGCGAGTTACGGGCGAAGACGTTGATTGAATTTATTAGCTTATAACTATGTTCAACAGGTTTTTTCGTTGAAGAAAAACAGTTAATTCGTTAACGAATATAAAACTGTTAATAAAAACAGTTTATTTATTTAACGACCACCTCTAAGCCAGGGTGACAATATTGCAAAAGTGGAAAGTAGAGGCCGCAAATACTGTTCTTGCGGCCTCCTCCTCTATGTGGCTGTAAAAGCCTTCAGGGCCAACAGGATGGAGGAGGTTTTTAGTCGGTATGGGGTGTCCTTGCTTGCGCGGACACTCGAGTCCGACATATTACGGGCGTAAATACGTAAACGTATTTTCCTCCTCTCGAAAAAAAAATCGTATTGTATTCCTTATTCCTAAGCTAGGGACTGTTACTTGTCATATATTATATAGCTTCCTTTACTGCTTACACGCGAGTGTGACTGTTCTGGGACATTAATATATACAACGGAGATACTTTCAAAGTGCTTACACGTCAGTGTGACATTTTGTTAAGTGTTTCCTTGTAGTTAAACTAAAATTGTTAAGTTGTACGTTAGACCAATAAAGAGTTTATTTTCTGAGATATCTGAGAGGTTTTCACAATAATAAGCGTCCAGCAACCACCACCACTTACAAATGTAAATTGATACAAAACAAAAGTTATTGTGTACAGTAGCAGCATTATCCACACATCCTGTGAATAAATATAGGCATTTTGCGAGCATTTTATACGCGATTATATAAAGAAATAAAATAACTTTTAAGAACCTGAAGCAGAGCTTCCGGTAAAAGGATCATCCTGCCACCACAAGTAGCGCCCGTTCACGAGCATGACGCATGGGCCAGCCATCGCTTCCCTCGACAATATTTTAGGGATGGGGGTCGACCGATCAAGATAAAAAAGCAAGATCAATTCATTTTATCGCTTCGGCATAAGAACTTTTTTTATCCTTAATATTTTTTTTATTTCTTTCATTTATTTCTTATTTATACAATACACAAAGTTTAGTATTTACATAAAAGTTTTAGCAGCTGAAGCCGGACTAGGAAAAACCTGTATTCCGGCTTACAGAAGCAATCCCCTCGAATCACAATAAATAATTTACTTATATGTTTGCATTTATGTATATATATATATATCTAATCGTATTTTCTTTGGATGTTATGATAGGTGAATGAGTGAGTGTGTGTCTGTCGTTGGGAGTTAGTGTGATTGTTTAGTGGCAGTATGTGTGTGTATACATGTTAATGACTGAGATATGGTTTCATGATTAAATAAAATTAGTAAAATAAATACCTAGTTAACAATAATATATTTTAATATTTGCTTTACTTTAAAAGGTGGTTACGTTTACTAGTAGTCAAAATATATAAATATAAGATGAATGTATTTATTTAGAGTCCACGAAAACAGTACATCTATTCTTGCCATAAATACTGAATCAAAGAAAAAATATTTCTATTGCAAATAACAGATATTACTTTGCAGTGTGTTAGTTTACTACATTTAAAATATAAAAAAAAAATTATTCGAAGTGGTCTCCATTGGCTGAAATACAGTCCTTTAAACGTTGAGGCCAGTTATCAATAGAAGCACGCACTCTTTCCGTGGGAAAATTCTTCACTGCCTGACTGACTGCTTGTTTCGATTTTACCAGCCTATTCTTTTTTAAATTATCAGTTAAGAAATTACTAGTATGTCTCTTATAGGCTGCAAGTCCTGTCATCTTTTAAGATACGCGCCATGGTTCTAGGTGCTATCTTCATCTCCCATGATAAAATCTTTTGCCGTCGGACAGGATATCTTCAAATTCTTTCCCTTACTGCTTTGACAACCATTTTAGTACGAACACGACGTGGACAGCCAGATCTTTTTCAGCCACAAACAGAGGAGGTCTCATTGTACCTATTAATAGCCCGGTACACAAATATTTTACTCACACCAAGCGTATGGAGAGTTTTAAAATTGCATTTGACTCCATACCTACTTTGTGTAATGCAATCACAGCGATTCGTTTCTCTTTATCATCCCATTCCATTTTAATGTCGCGAAATATTGTACAATGTATTGGCGCCAAAATGAGAAAACTCAATGACCAATCATATAAAAATTACACATTCCAAATTCAAATGTAAAATTTTGTTTATTTTTAATTGTAATGACAACGAAGCATGAATCCGCTTCTGACCATAAGCCCATGGAGAGTAATAAATCATAATTATTTATACGTAATACATTATTTCCAGCGGAGACCGAATTCGCGACCTGCTGTAGCGCTTAAAAAACCGGATCTTCAACTTGCAATTACGAAATACGAACAAGGAAAATCTGTCCGTTAACCACAGATTAAATCCTTAAATAAATTTAATAGTATTCATATTGTACTATATTTCGTAATGGGTTGACAAACTCTTGAAATAAACAAAACAGGGTCAAGGTAATATCTACCAATGATTATAAAATAATTAATTACATTTTCTTCAGTTCTGGATGTTATTCATGCATTTGATTTGATAATGTAAGGAATATATTTATTTCAATCTGATTTAAATAAACAAAACGTTTAACGTGTTGTTAAGCGCAAAACTCGAGAATGGCAGAACCAATTTCGCTAATTGGAAATATTCGTTGAGACGGAGTAAACCGCATTTTTGTTTTCCCATACAAACTGCTCCTGGCTGCCACATAGACAAAGTAAAATCAATTTGAATATAATTTCAAATAGTTTGTGACAGAACCACTACCAGAAAAACTAGTTTTAAATCGATTCCGTTAGGGGCAACGCGTTGCCCACCAGTTAGCTATTAGGTTAGTCTTGCATATTTGTGCTAAAATTATCCTATTATACATATCTATTTAGATAGAAGCTCTCAAACTTATGTCGGAGTACGATGATACGTTTCGAGGCCAAGCAGCAAGCCCATAGAATACCTTGTCGTTCAGGGTAAGTGGAAGGCATTCTACTGCGCAATAGGTCATCGTTTTATGGAAAAGGAGGACAAACGAGCGTACAGGTCACCTGGTGTTAAGTGATCACCGCCGCCCACATTCTCTTGCAACACCAGAGGAATCACAAGGGCGTTTCCGTTAAGGCGAAGAGTAAGCAGAAAACACGCAAACATGGTGTTTTTAGACAAGTTTTGTGGTGAAAGTATAGCATTTCGAGCTATGAACACTTACTTAATCCTGTTACACATATCCTTAAGTCTTATTTGTAGGTTGCTAATGGTTGCTGTTGATTATAGTTAACACTGCCAAGCCTTTTTGAACTACCACATTTCTTTGAAGTTAAACAAGTTTTGTGGCATGGCGTGACGCATTTTTTTGGTACTTCTCTCAGAAAAGTTATTCTTATAGCTTGTACTTTTTTGTGTAGGTTCATTTATTCAGATTGGTAGTCAATAACGAGGATTGTAAGCGTATAAACTGTTTTCCACGCAAGAATTTTGAAAATATTGGCTTTGTTACATGATGAGGCGGGCCGGCAGCCGTGAACTCATATCGCTCAAGGTCGCTGGCATTTAGTGTCGCCTTAAGAAAGGTGTATGCGCTTTTTTTAAAGGTACCCATATCGTGTCGTCCCGGAAACACCGCACAAAGAAGCTCATTCCACAGCTTCGTAGTACGTGGAAAAAAGCTCCTTGAAAACTGCACTGTGCAGACCAGATGGTGGGGATGATATCCTAACTTGCGGCGTGTCATGCGAAGGTGGAATTCAGCGGCAGGAATTAGGTGAAACAGCTCATCGGAACACTACCCGTAATAAATGCGGTAGAAGACACATAATAAAGCGATGTCTCTACGCAATGCCAAGTGATCCAGCCGTTCACAGAGTACTGGGTCCATTGCGATGGACTGAGCAGTTTAATTCTGCTGTGGTGCCGTGAGTGACTGCACTTGAATGACTTCTGACAGACAGAGATGACGAGAAATTGAGAAACTGTTTCAACCAGAAAATTTGTTTACTATACTAAGATTAAGTGGCAGTGGGCAGGGCACATAGTTCGACGGACAGATGGCCGTGGGGGCAGTAAGGTCCTCGAATGGCGACCACGTTGGCAGGCCCCCCACAAGATGCACCGACGATCTGGTCAAGATCGCCGGAATACGTTGGATGACGGCACCGCAGGACCGATCGTCGCGGAAAGTTTTGGGGGAGGCCTTTGTCCAGCAGTGGACGTTTTCCGGCTGATGATGATACTAAGATTATGGTTTCAACTGAGCGTATCGACCGAGAAGTAGAAAAGACATACTTAACTGTTTATATCATTCACATGTGGCATACAGAAACGCAAATGTCTATGATGTTTGTTTCTCAAGAGATTTTCTTTCAAAGTCAATACGTCGGAATTTTAAAAAGCGTCCGTGACCACTCACCACGGAGCCCTCGGTTCAATCCTCACCCGCCAAATACCAATGTGATTTCGGTTATCTAATTCATATGTACGACTACGTTTATTTGACGCCTTATAAGGTCGGCATCATTCTTGTGATTCCTCTGGTGTTACAAAAGAGTATGGGCTGCGGTGATCACCTACCATCAGGTGATATACCGGGTACAACGAGGACATCACTCGAACATCTGCTTTGAACATAAAATTTTGTACTTACTAAGAAATAAAGTGCATGGGAGTGTTTAATGTAATTTTTTTTTGATATTTCTATGTTTATTAATTAAGTTATTATTGTCATTTTATTCAGTAGGTAAAGTACTTTCAAAATCATTTTAAAGTTTTTTGATATCTGTAATAGTTACGGAATAATCGCCTGTGCACGCTTAACGAATGCTCGTTTGTCCTCTCTATAAAAAGAAAGCTATTAGCGATTTCGATCAACTTATTGAACACGAGATGCTCGGACAATATTCCGGTTTTATATCTCATATTTTTATTAAAAAAAATATTGATGAAAATCAGTTGGACAGGGACAAATGCAGCTCCAAATAAAAGTCATAAGTAAAAATCTCAAAAACAAGGTTTCTCTCTCCTTTGGTCACTGTTCGAAGTAATCTTGAACTTGAAGAAACTAAAAAGCGAAAGAATTACAACGGAGTTAATGATGATATGACTTGATTTGCTAAAACGGTTAAATCCAAGGACGAAACAGTCAAGAACTTTTATATTTAAGAGGTCCCGGGTACGAACCCCGTTAAGAAACATTTATATGAAAATGGTTGTTTGTTTCCCAGTCATGGATGTTTATATGTATTTATGGATATTTAAGTTTAAGTATGCATATCGTATTAAAAATATCGTTGTCTTGCAACACATAGCACAGGCTATGCCTAATTTGGGGCAAGATAATTTGTGTAAAAGTGTGTCATATATAACAAATTGCTGTAAAATTTACTCTAAAGACGTTTGTAAGCTTCTGAATTTCTGAACGGTTGAAGTGAATACTGAAATGCCTGTTGCATGATTCATATTTGATTGACTTGAATAAAATTCGTTCTATAGATAGAGTGCTAGTCATGAAATATAGTAGCATCACGGAGGTTTGTGTAAGTATGTTTATTTACACCCATGCTTTAAATCCTCTATTAAAGATTCTGAAACAGTTAGCTTATTGCCAACATTAAAACACCCAATGTTCTAATAACCATTACATCATCCAAACGAGTGTTGTAATGTTGTTCTGAATTTCATAACAATATCCTATGTTTTTTTTTAATCCCTTCATGCGCAAATATTTTCAACAAACAGCCATATTCTTATTGCTCGGTGCGTGGTATCTGTATGAATTTCAAGGAAAGAACATTTTCGTTTACGCGCGTTCTACACTACCAGATCGTCGCGCACCGTAAAAAAAGTAGGTTATTCGAATCCCCGCCATTTTTCTTTGATATTTTATTGTTTTGTTTACAAAAAAATTAAACTAAAAAGTAAAAGAACATTATATTCGAGTGAATTTTAATTATTGCACTATACAAAATGTAAATTACTACTAAAATAAATAATTGTTTCATTAATACTTAGTTTATTTGTATATAATCAGTAATGAATGATATTAGGTTACTACTAGGACTGGTGTTTTAATGTTAGCAGTAAGCTAACTGTTTCAGAATCCTTTAGAGGATACATATTATGGGTGTAGATAAAGTCTTGTATGCAACTGTTGATAATTAGGTATTAAATCACTCATGTGATACTATTATCACACTCGGCTTCCCTCGTGTGATAAATCCACATTCGTGTTTTAATACCCCTTATTACACAACAGTTGCATAAATAGCTATTAATAAGTTTAAATGTGTACGTTAATCATCTATAATCTATATGAATATGCACATGAATGTTGACCAGCTACAACAGTTTCCAAATATAATGAATTTGTTTTAACACCATGATGTCTAATTATTATATGATTTGGAATTAAAATGAGTCAAGTGCAAAAGATTCTGCATGACTTTTAAGGATACAGAATTTTTTCTTGATGAATAAAAATACCGCAGGGTATGATGGAAGACTAGAAGAAACTTCATGTAGAGAGGTGTTTTAAAATGATAACTATTTAGCTGTTTAAATAAAATACTTTGTAAAATTAAACGCCTGTAATTGTTAGTATTTTTTAATATTATTAATTTAGATTAAAAATGTAATATTTACACAAAAATCTTATGAAAAAATACAGTTATTACGCGTTTTAATCCTTTAAAAAGCTATATAGGTGTGCATTGTTAATGTAATTCAATACATTGGCTGTTTATGTTATTATCGGCCGTTTTCAATAACCTATCTATCCCTAGTTTAACTTAATAGAGGATGACAAATCCATCCTTTAACGCTTACTAACATTTCAATAACCTATCGATAGATAGAATTGGATTATAACCGAAAACAAACTACATTGGACATAACTATTGATAGATAAGATCTTGTCATTAAACGGTGAAAGAAATGTATCCGTAACTAGAGATAAGTTACTGAAAACGGCCGCATTACAGTTAGTAAAACCAAGAGCCAATCTTAAAAACAGATTGACAATGAAGAAAAGTAGAAGCATTGGCTAAAATATAAGATTAAATTAGAAGTTTCGCTTGACAAACGAAGGTGATCAAATGCATATGTATACATCAATACATGCCATGCGCATATTACAATAATTTCTTGATGGGCATGCTCTTGAAATTACATACAAACAGAGGATAACTACACCTTGAACCCTATTTTATTATAAACTAGCTGATACCCGCGACTTCATCTGCGTACACGCATGACGAAGCACGTAGTACTTATAAAAATATTTATTTCTTATGACAAACTTAAGATTTAACGTTCATAAAATGTTGTTTTCAAATTTTATTTGAGCTTAAATTAAGTTTATATTTTACCTGCTGAGAAAGTTTGAAAGATATTAAAAATTCTAATTAGTTATTCATTTTAAACTATTCTTTCAATTTTATTATCTGAACGACGGAGGACACATCAAAGGATAAACAAAATTGTTGTTTTTATTTAATTCCGAGCATTCTCATATTTATTAACCTTTTAAACCTTCTCTGGACTTCCACAAATAATTCGAGACCAAAATTAGCCAAATCGGTCCATCCGTTCTCGAGTTTTAGTGTGACTAACGAACAGCAATTCATTTTTATATATATAGACTAGTGGACCCGACAGACGTTGTCCTGTACACACGTCTTAAATTTGAAAAATCGGTCCTGCCGTTTAGGATGTAGTTTAAGTGTGAATCTAAACCATTCTCAAATCCACCTGAAGACACACACCAATCTCAAATTCACTGGAACACACAAAAATATCATCAAAGTCCAGCCGTTTAGGAGGTAGTTCAATTGTGAATCTAAACCATCCTCGAATCCACTTGAAGACACACAGAAAGTTTCATCAAAATCGGTCCAGCCGTCTAAGAGGAGTTCAGTGACATACACACGCACACAAGAAATATATATATTAAGATAATTCAATAACATAACTTTTAAGAAGCCCAAAATAGCCCCGAAGCCTTTGAATTGGGACTTTCTGTCCACAGCAAATGTTAAGACATTTTTCAATATCACACATAAAGCCATAGAACTTACAATCTCATGAAAAGTACAACTATATTTCTAAAAATATATTATACTAGCTTATATACAACAGGCGTTGTTCTGTAGATAATATAAAAAAAAATATTGGAATTTGCCAATAATATTTCAAAACATCAAGAATTATTTCGTAACGTATGCTCCTTGTTGTTATATAATGAAATTGTTTCACAGCAGAACTGTCAAACCGTGCGTCACTAAATTCTCTCATAGAAAATATGTTCATACAAAACAAATATTGGAAATAAAAATAATTATGGGTCACAAATCGAAATAATAACTATCCTATCTCTCAAGTTGGACTAAACTGCACTCCATGAAGTAATCTCCGTTTAAATCCGTTCATTAGTTTAGGAGTCCATCGCGGACAAACAACGTGACACGTAATTTATATATATTAAGATATCAGCAGCTCGTGTTTAACTATTCGAGAATCAGAAACAAAAAATTCTACTTAGAATGAAACACACCCCCTTGTTCAAAGCCGTGCTGCAAATCATCGTCGTGTTTCTCGTGAGTTGAATATGACTTATTATCTTAACAGGTACTCCGTTTTACAGGATAACTAAACTTTAAAGCATCATAATATTCTAGCGGATTTCCAAATAACCATAATATGAATACCCGTCGATATATCATAACTATCTACTCACTATGTTCTATAGTATCGTATAATGCAGTTTACAAAATTTAAGCCAAGCAATGCTATGATCTAATATTAAGGATTGGTCTGCGCTGGGCTCCAACAAGATACCGCAGGAGTAGTCGTAAAATGCGGCAACTTTTTCAACGCCCAAATGTACCCCACTCGAGCCAGTCTCGAAGAACGTACGACGTTGACATGCCACATGGTCTGTTAAACTTTGCTAATAATTGAAACTAAAATGCCAGGTTGCGTAGTGCAATTTTGTGAAAATAATACCACAATAAATAGTAAAGACACTGAGATCACACACTGAGACATTATCATCAGTGAGTATTTTGTATTTTATTAATTTAAATGTAAAATAATACGAAGCGTATGTTACAAACTTTGAAAGATGACATCGAGTGCCAAGACGCCACGCAACGAGCATAGTTGCCGCATTATAGAAGCTAAATTGTTCTTAGATAGTGCGGTATCTAAATAGTTGTAGAGCAGTGGAGACCAAATCTAAATCTAAGGCTATGTGACTAAGCTTCTTCCGAAAACTAACAATAATCAGATACGTCATTACTATGACGAAACCTCACAGGAAAGTCCGTAGCAAGTATAGTTCACGTGAAGAGATATGACGCGTCCTTATGTCATTGAGTCGAATGATGACCGGCCTTTGGGAAATACTGCCGAGTTCTGTTTAAGCTATGTATTTATTTATAGTGTGACACTTTTCGGCACCGCAGACGTTGCTGTAGTGTGACCATGATGTCGTATTTTAGAATACGCGAGTGAAATGTAAAAACAATACCTTTGTATACCGATTATCATGCCATGTGTATTCAAATATTTAATAATCTTCCCGATGCTATTTAAATGTTGAATATCGGTCCCTTTAAAAGTCAATTATATGAATGGATTAATATCAATTTTTATGCTGTACCTGACTTTTAAAATTTGTTATTTTTTTATATAATCTTATGTTGAACATTGACTACCTATTGTATATTTTGTGTGTATAATGCGTGGAGCTACAGGAGAAGAATTATTTTTATTGCTTTCACTGTTAAAAAAAATACAATTGAAGAACATTACTCCCCCCTACTTTGATAAGAATCAAGGAGTCACAAAGCTTTATTAATGTTAAAATGTAGTAAAGACATCAACCAAAATGCATTAAGGCACTATCTTAGATTGTGTTGTGAAACCACTTAGCAATATGCTTTTTAAATAAAGAACATACTTTCTTTCTGGCTTTCCCACCTTTAACTAACAACAACTACCCAAGCTCGGCTGAAAGTCAATTTTCGCGACTTTAGACTTTTCCCATGGAAACTGTCTTTAAATCGTAGCAAGAATAAAACCTGCATTAAAGCCGAAGATAGATATTTCAAATACAATTGTTTTTTTTTTATTGCTGAGTCTTTAATATAACATATAAGTTTAATAAGATTCATTACGTCATAAAATCATAAAAGTCAAGTCAAAGTCATAAAAGAGGAGGTCCGTAGGAGAACCAAAGTCACTGATATAGTCCAGCTGGTTGTGAAACTGAAGTGGCAATGGGCAGGGCACATAGCTCTACGGATAGATGGTCGTTGGGGTAGTAAAGTGCTCGAATGGCGACCGGACGGCGTACCGAAAAACCTAGTGTTGGTAGACCCTCCACATGAGAGACCGATGATCTGGTGAATATCACCGGAGAATGTTGGATGCGGGCAGCGCAGGACCGATCATCATGGCGATTTTTGCGGGAGGCCTTTGTCCAGTAGTGTACGTCTTCCATCTGAAATGGAATTTCATAAAGAATTATTAATATATAATATTATTTCATAAAAAATTATTTGTAAGAAAACTAAATGTATGTACATACAATGTATATTTAGCCAAAATTAAAAACACTCAAATATATGTATAAATTAAAAAAGGTTTTACTATTTTTCGGTACACTTAACTGACTTTACCTAGGAGCGACTTAAATGTCTGAATTTTATTGATTCTTACTAGTAAAATCATAATAAAGATAAAATAATTAAGTAAAATAATTTAAAAGTAACCTTGATTTCATAGCTCATAGCTAGAATTAATATTTTTGTTAAAGAACAATTTTGAGGAAGAGCAATACACAGAAACATTGAATAAAATTATTTTACTACTACCATGGAAATGATACCAACAATACAATTGCATAATATAAAAATTTGTATAGGTTATAAAAAAATTCATCAAATTGTACGAGAAAATTGGGAAATCATACTCAACCTACATTCTCAGCATCGGTTCGAACGGCTGCAAAGATAAATATTATATTCGCGGCGTTCGATCTTCGACTCAGTTGCGACTTGCGTCCGCGCATCTACAGTACGGTCATCTCATTATACGCTGTCATTTAACGTAAAGTTTAATAAATTTCTGTGAGTGAATTAAAGTGTCAGTTAAGTTTCGGTACGTTGTTGTATTAGTTTTAAAAAAATAGGTCTTAAGTGTATAATATTGTTAAAATTAAAAATAATAATCTATCCAATAGGAGTTGAAATTTAGTAAGTCATTTGCAACCATTATTTTTTTTAAGCATGACATTAAAATAGTACGGTATCGTTTGTTCATATTATTAAATTATATTTTCGGTATATTTTTCTACATTATCTATTACAAATAGAAAACTGGTTTGTCAAAGATTTTGTTGAAAAACCGGCTATGTGTTCACTTTGAAATACTCAAATATATAAATTAAAATACTTCAAATATTTGTAGAAACTTATTATAAACGATTGTCATTTTCATAAAGAATTATTTTTTTACTTAAGCACTTTAAGACATTTTCTCATATATGAATGACATGTTTTCCTAATATAACAAACATTGTCATGAATTAAAATGAAACATGCATCTTAGTATTTAACCCAAGTCCTGTTATTCTTCAGTGTATTTTTATATTACCTATTTTAAACAAGCTAAAGCTTTAAATCAAACTTTTATGGTTTTTATGAATACCTGGACAACGGAGCTCTGCTCGTTCTTCCATGTATGCAAAAGGGGTTGCTTCTACATTAAAATATAAGGTTTGGTCTAAACAGCAAAAGATTATATTTTAATTCGAAGAAAGAGAAAAGATACCTGGAAGACGAGGGGTATGAAAACTCCGTAAAACGCGTTTTCTCATAGTTAAATAATACAACAATAAAAAATCAGTATAGTACCCATAAAATCTTGGTATAATATCATAAGATAGGTTATGATTATAAAATATTATATGTTTATACAATATGACCCTCATTGTAATAAAAGTAACTATAATAGGTAGCACGAGATAATATTATGAAGATTTATTAATATTTCTATTTTTCGTTGAACTTATTTATAAATATTTAGGTTAATATTTAAATTTGTAAAATATATAATTAAAGTTTTACCCCCTTATAGCCCTTAATAGTCTGCTAACTTAAAGCATTGCTAATTCACACTCTGTCTTCTTCTATTGACCTAAGTCATAATGAGAAAAAACACTCCTTAGCGGCTGTTTGAAGTTAGCGGGCCATTATGAATAAGGGGGTAACAGTTTATAATAATTTAACAGCTATTTCCAATTAACTGCTAAAATGGTGATATCTTTGTTGAGATTTAATAATTAATTATTTATATCAGAAACAAATAATATTTATGTGAATTATCAACTAACGAGCAAGGTGCTTGTCTATTTAATTGAGGGTAGGTGATCACCTAAGTACATAATACACATGCGCCGCTTATTGTGTTTTTATTTATGCTAGTAGAATTATTTTTTGTTAATGTAGAAGTAGTATTTAAATATACAAATTTTATTTATGTGTAGTTTATGTATCTATTTACCATGTGGGATTCTAACATGTATTTGAATTCTATTTTTGGTGATTGACGTTGACGAGCAATCTTTTGACTTTATGTCAATAAAATATTTTTGACTTTGACTAACCTGCACCTCTTGGGAAACACCCCAGCGCTTTGACCACTTAGCCATCCATCTTAATGATGCATTGTTCATAAATCTTAGTAAGTTTGTTCAACTTCCGAGTGCCGGCGCCATCTTTTTATTATTATTTATCAAATTTGGGTATGTAAATAAATATAAATTTGGGTTTATCAAATTTGGGTACATAAATAATATAAAGCCAGAACTGCGGGAAATAACTTAAAAAATAACGTTGCGTTTAACTTAGCGGATATTATAATAAATAAAAGTTTTTTTTTCAGATATTCAGAAATCATGGAGCCACTACAAGTAGATGTTGTACACTTTTATCCCAAAGAAAATGCAGAACCGCATAATACTTTAAAGTAAATATCAATTTATTATCTTACGTCTATTATAGAAATCTAACAATATTAAGTGGAAATATTTCAACTGTCCGGGACAATATTTCCTTGGCATTCATTTGTATTGCATTTTGCATTTAGGGGATGAATGGGGATGAAGTAACCGGGAACGAAAACCTGAGTCTTGAGTTTTTTTCTCATAACTTTTGTTGCAGGTGCAGAATTACAATTTTTTTGTCTGGTCCGCGGTAACTCGACATAAATATTGATTTAGAATTATTGTAAATCTAAAAAACAGGTTTACCTCTAAATACTCCATGCTATGTCTCCATAATACTTATAAATCTTATTATAAGAATATACTATAAAGATTTATATAATAAATATTATAAAAATACTCATAAGTTATTGATTGACGTAGATCGACAAAGAGAGCAAGTGGCAAGAAACTTCTTGCCACCAAATTATTATAAAAGCTTCATAGTTATTTTTACAAATTATTTTAAATACAATCTATGCAAGCAATACAACAAATTACTCAAAAGTTTCGCGTTATGAACATATTGTAAATATTATCATCATCAGCGGGAAGACGTCCACTGCTGGACCCCCAAAGATTTCCACGACGATCGATCCTATGCTACCCTCATCCAACGTATTCCGGCGATCTTAACCAGATCTTCGGTCCATCTTGTGAGGGGCCTGCCAACTACTACTACCTGTTATATATTTGTTATATTATATATTGTTAATATATTTATAATAAAAGCTACGTGAATTTTAATGGCTACTTCACACCGTTACATATTTGAAATTATAGTAGAAGTCTCTCTTTCAGTCTGAATGTGGCCTTAATTATACTTCTGCCAATGAATGTTATAGATTTGAAGCCGTGAATGATGAGAACCCCACCACCACGATAGTACGTCGCGGACAACCCTTCAACGGAGTGGTGAGGTTCACCAGACCCTATGATGACAACGATGATATCGTGCAGCTTGTGTTCACGTTGGGTGAGTTTCATCTCTTATATAAGCGTCAGCGGTAACGGTTTACCAGTGGGAGGCTCCTTTCCATAGCATGCCGGCTAGATTATGGATATGGGTTTGAATTCTTAAGTTCTTTCATTCGACATTAAGACCTATTATGTAGCTAGCATCTTATAGTTTGATATGAGCAAAGTCACAAAATAGAAGATTTACTTGTCGATATCGACATTCCTATAAATTTTACTTGAATCAAAGCTAGTACTGCAGATGTTCTACTTACTCAGCGCTTTCTAAATACCTATTAATAATAATCTAATTCGAATTCAATTATTGTTATTCAAAATAGGATTCAAAATAACATTCAAATTGCAAAAACTACCACCTATTCAAATTAGACTGTCTCAGACCTGAGAAGAACGGGCGCAAGAAACTCAGCGGGCTTTATTTTCATAAAAATATCGATTACAATGTAATATCGTACAATAAACATTTATAATTAAAGAGCCTGAGGGTGTTCACTTCATTTCCAGACTGTGGTATCATTAAGAAAATCGTTAATGCTTTAGTAACCTGTCTCCCACAAAGGATTTTAACAATTCTTTTAAATTTCGTAACACATTTGTTTTGTACATTTCCTGGGATCATATTGTAGAAGCATATAAATCGCCCAATAAAAGACTTACTTACTCGACTTAACATTATATTAATTTTATGCTCTCAGGTGACAAACCCAGTATGGACACCCAGGGTTCGATGTACCTGAAGTATGACAGTGTGCCTGACATACACAGCTGGAGCGCCAAGCTACTCGATGTACAGGAAAACACTCTTTCGTTTGTGGTGAGTTGTTTTTTTTTTATGAAAATAACGGACAAGACAAGCAGGACGTTAAGCTGATGGTAATTGATACGCAATGCCCATTACAATGCAGTGCCGCTCAGGATTCTTGAAAAACCCAAAAAAAAACTGATCGACACTACAACTGCACTCGTCACCTTGAGACATATGATGTTAAGTCTCATTTGCCCAGTGATTTCACTAGCTACGGCGCCTTTCCGACCGAAACACAATAATGCTTACACATTATTGCTTCACTGCAGAAAAAGGCGCCGTTGTGGTACCTATAATCTAGTGGCATCCTGTGCAATAAAGCCTCCCAATGGTACAATAGTAGCTGTTGTATGACCTCAATATTTCATTGTTAATTTAAGATTAATTTGAATACAGTTTCCATGCGGGCGTCTGTCGATTCTGCAATTTTTATGGCAATCATAGTTTAAATCAGGTTCGAGTCCCGGTAGGTGCAAACATTTATATGATGAATATGGATGTTTGTTTCCGAGTCATGGATTTTCATATGTATGTTTCGTTGTCACCGTTGTAGGCATAGTACAGGCTATGCCTAGATTGGGGCAAGATAATTTGTGTAAAAAGTGTGTCTATATTATAAAATTTATTTATTTATAAGACAACATATTATAAAGTTAAAGTTAAACAAATTGCACTCGCCAAACTCTAACGTTTGATGGCGAAGTAACGCTTTTATTTAATACAATTTATACCATAAGAACAAAACTAGATGTTTTTCGTATTGTCTTTCTTCTTAATGAAGTTTTCACTTCTGAGGTTTTACCATTTTTTATTGTTATACCAAATGTAGTGGAAAATTGAAATTTTCAATTTCAAACGGTAATCTAGAGCCAAATAAAATTAATATGTCAAAGTCAAAGTCAAAAATATTGAACTAACATAAAATCAACAGACTGCTCGTCCACACCAATCACCAAAAATACATGCTAATTACACAAAAGCATAAACATATTATATATTTTGAAAATATAATATAAAATCCATAAAAAAATAACACCTATAATAACATACAATTCTACATTGAAATATCGTTAACGTAATCTTCAATACTGTAATAAGCCTTCGACATAAATCTGCGTTTAATAAAAGATTTAAATTTATTTTTTGATAATTCAGATACACTTTCGGTATTGGTATGAATAAATGAATTGACTTTGTCAGTAAACTGCATTACAAGGCTGCAAGTAAGTATGTATCGTGGGTAGTAAACATGCAAATATTAAATGATATAAACGTGTGAATGTAAACTAAACAAGTTGATAGAGTCTTTATTTGTTCGTCGCAACCCACCAGCTCTCAACCGTGTTTAAGAGAACTTTATAAGACATCAAACGAAAATTGTTATTAGGGTTCCGTAGCCAAATGGCAAAAAAACGGAATCCTTTTCGAACCCTGTCTGTCTGACCGTCCGTATGTCACAACCACTTTTTTCCGAAACTATAAGAACTATACTGTTGTAACTTGGTAAGTTGATGTATTATGTAACCGTATTAAGATTTTCACACAAAAATAGAATAAATTCAATAAATTTTGGGGGGATACTTAGAACGGAAACCCAAAAATTTTTTTTCATCATGATACGTGTGGAATATCTATGGCTACGTCTTCAAAACTGATATTTTCTAAACTGAATAGTTTGCGCTAGAGACACTTCCAAGGTTGTAAGTGTCCCCCCCCCCTGTAACTTCTAAAATAAGAATTCTCTTATTTAAGAAGTTACAGTTTTATCATTCGATAAAACTAATATAAATATATGATGTACATTCATATACCAATTTACCTTTTATTGAATCAACTCAAATATTCATGGCGAAAAAAATATCTGCATGTGTTTTACAGTTCCATTTCTTTTGAATGAAGTGGGAAATTTTAGTTTTCCAGACACTAAAGCAGCATTATATTATACAATATTTATTTATTTTAATTTTATATTGGTAGATATACATTTGAAGTACTTATTTAAAAAGTATTTTTAATATTTGAGTTGATTGAATGAAACGTAAATTGCTGTTTACGATTTCTGACGTATTAAATAAAACTACTTACCTACTTGATCTCGTTCAAACCAATTTTCGTGGAAGTTTACATGGTAATCATACATTTTTTTAGCTTTATTATTTTAGAAGTTACAAGGGGGGGGGGACACATTTTAAGTGTCTCTCGCGCAAACTATTCAGTTTCGAAAATAAAATATTTTAAACCTCAATATTATTTTCGAAGACCTATCCATAGATGACCCCGTATGGTTTCGATGAAAAAAAAATTTTGAGTTTCATAAGTATGTGGAACCGCCAAAGTTTATTGTTTTTTTTTTTTTTCTATTTTGGTGTGAAAAAATATAGTTTCGGAAAAAAGTGGCTGTGACATACACACGGAGAGACAGACATGACGAATCCATAAAGGTTCCGTTTTTTTGCCATATTGCTACGGAACCCTAAAAAGTGCCAATGCAGCATTTGAATTAATAAAAAGTAGAGCCGTATTACATGAATTTAAAAATAACAAGAAACTGGCTAATATCTAAGCATGTTAACAATTATGTCCGATTCACTAATCTTTGTTAGATAAATGTTTGGTTTGACCTTTGAGTTTTTATGTCGCGACTTGAACGAAAAACACTCAGACAGTTTAAATAGCTTTTTATGACTATTGTCTTATACAACATAGTATGCATAGAAAATACTAAGTTTCGTGATAAAAAATCATTATAATATAGCTTATAATTATTATGTACTAACTAGCTGACCCGACAGACGTTGTTCTGTAGATAATACAAAAAATACTATTTAATAGGAATTTGCCAATAATATTTCAAAACAACAAGAATTATTTCGTAAAAAATGCTCCCGGTTGTTACAATGAAATTGTTTCACAGCGAAACTGTCAAACCGTGCGTCACTAAATTCTCTCATAGAAAATATGTCCATACAGAACAAATATTGAAAATAAAAATAATTATGGGTCCCAAATAAAAACTATCCTATCTCTCAAGTTGGACCAAACTGCACTCGATGGAGTAATCCCCATTAAAATCCGTACATTAGTTTAGGAGTCCATCGCGGACAAACAACGTGTCACGTAATTTATATATATTAAGTTTACTAGCTGTTCCCGCCCGCTTGGCTGGGCGAATTTTAAAAGGAAATAAAAAAAAATATAAAAAAATAAGTAGCCATAAACCATCACCGGTTTCATGTCGATACGATCAGTAGTTTAGGCGTGAAAGAGCCTCGAACAAAGACCATTTTCATTATATATAATATATAGAAAAAGATTAGTTATTGGGAATAAATTTTGTGGTAAATTTTCAATTTATTTTTCGCTCATTTTACATTACAAAGGCATCTTATTGTATAAGATATCTGCAATATTTAAAGGGATTGAATGTAATATTTAACGAATCATAAAATTTTATTAATATAATGACTGTTTTTATATATTTATCATTCATACAATAACAATGCTTGTATTCACATCAGACACATTTTTTTTAATAGGTTCATTTACAAATATAAAATGTAGAACCAAGAAATAGGAAATGTAGTGATTACTTACAAATAAACACAGCTTGCACAGAAATAATTTATTTGAATTATTATACAGAATAAATAAAACAGTTTTTTTTTTAATTAGTAAATGAGTAGGTAACATATTTATACACAGTTACGTTAATATACCAATTATAACATTAGGAAAGATTACCAATATTGGTGCAAATGGTCTTGCGGAATTTGGCTAAGGAATCAGCAAATTAAAATTTTACATAACCGTGGGACTAGGGACAATTCCCTAGGTACCAATGTACCTAGGATTGTTCGACGAAATGGAGCTTACATGTAATTCGTACTGATACTCTCAGGCTAAATTTACTTACCAATTTTGGGCATCGCTTACGTGATAAGTAAAACTGTTTACGGTAACTATGTAGATTTATGAGAGAAGTATGCAGAAAGACAGATAATGGATGAAAAATATAACGCCTTCCGAATTTCAGCAGCAAATGTCACGATATACATAAATGCTATTTTGAAAGTCCTAATTATATCTGAAGAGGTAGCAGTGTTTGATTGCTATGAAATATTCATATCAAATTAGTTTGATTAAAGAAATAAATAATCCAAATATATTACACAAATCCGCTCCCGAATCTTGTACTAATAGGTAGATAAGTATTGAACCACTATTAATAAATCAATTCAAATTCAAATTCAAATATTTTTATTCAAAATAGGATGTGACATCACTTATTGAAAGTCAAAAAAACTACCACCCATTCCAAAATGAATACCTCAGACCTGAGTAGAATGGGCGCAACAAACTCAGCGGGCTTTTTTTTTCATCGAATAAATATTATTACAAAATAATATTGTACAATTAAACTTATTATTTAATAGCCGGAGGGTGATCGCTCCATTCCCAATCTGTGGTATCATTAAGAAAGTCATTTATAGAATAAAATAATAGAATAGTTGTCATCATAACTAATGTATGCTAAATTATATTACAATACGATTATATTGTATACTAGCTGACCCGACAAACGTTGTTTTGCCATATAAATTATTTTTAGAGTTAAACCGTTTCTTGGACATTGCAACATTACTTTATTTTTCTAAAATAAAAGATTTTTTCTAAAATAAACCTAGCCTAAGTTAATCCTTATTACATCAGCTACCTGTCAATAAAATATCCTTGAAAATCAGTACAGCCATTTCAGAGATTAGCCGGAACAAACAAACAGACAGACAGACAAAAATTGAAAAAAAAAAAATATTTTGGTGTATATATATTCACATTCATGTAGTATAAAACGGTTGTTTAAATATTACAAACAGACACTTCAATTTATATGTATAGATAATATGAACCCCTAGCACGTACTATCGTACGTCTACTGTGCTATCGTCGTCGAATACATAAATTTGATAAGACATAATTATGATAATATTATGATACGAGTCGTCGACCATTGACACTTGAAAATCATTCCTAAATAATGTCTTACTATAATAGATAAGAATGTTACATCAAATTATTTATTCAATCACCATCCTCAAATTTACTTAACACCCTGTGAACTCCATATGAATTCATGAAAATATTTCGTGCTTTAATTTAATAACAATAAACTTACTCAGCAATAATACTTATGCTTACTATAAAGTCTAACGGCCTTACAAATAAACTTGGTATATAGTTATACCTGAGAATATACCAGGAATATGCATTATGTAAACAAATAGACATTTTGCTTATTCATTGGTTTATTCAGACGTAAAACGTTTCCCGCGTTGATTTGCAAGGCTGCCTGACATTCGGACAACTACAGATTTATCATTGTATTGACAGTGTTGTCAGCGATATAGTCAACATTTTGCATATTCTTGGTTTATTCCCAGTTATAACTTTATACCAAGTTTATTTGTAAGGCCGTAAAAAAAGAAATAGATAGATACATCTATAATAAGAATTATTAGTAAGAGTTGAGTGCTTATTCAAAATGGATACCGATAAGAAACAATGAAAATATCGGCTTCATTAATAAATAATCAAAGACTCTCTCCTTTCTCTAGTTTCTGCCCCATTTATAAATATTTCATGTATATATTGGGAAAAAAAGTTGTAAGAGTAATAAAAGTGTACATGCCTAAGAATTTTTCTTATGTTTTAGTCTTATTCACAGCATTTGTATTTACTTTAGAAGTTGAGAAGCAAAAACTGTTAATAATCTTAATACGTTTTAATTCGTTATCACCGAACACATACTATTAGATAATTTATACGGCTAGATAGACAACCTGTTGCTGTTAGACAATGGATAAAAACAGGCCAGGAACGTTAGTTTAGTGTGCGTAACAGGCTACGTATTACACTCGCAATTTGTATGACACTTTGTGTTAGTGTGCGTGAATTGCTCAAGATAGAGGTTAATTCTAAACTTGAATACTTTTTCGTCGTGCTTACAGCTGTTATAGTCTATCTAGATGTTTAAATTGTCTAAACACATACTTTACACTTGGTGGCCTACCTCAACCTGACATTGGCTAAATTGTGAAGGCCCTTGCGCAAATAAAAATAAATAAGGTAAATTGTGGAATGTTGCTAGACCATTAAGCTTCAAATTTGTGAGCCTCAGTCAGGCATTAGCCACTAACAACATATTCTAGACATGTTTCAAATGAAGATTTGAATCCAAATGAGACGGATTATCGTAAGGATCAGTGTCAACTATATTTCCTGGTACTCCACCGAGAATATTAAAACGGTATTGTTAATACTATATATATATTCCTCTTTTTAAGTACATAACTAAACTAAAAGTACATAATATAAGCTTCGTTCATTGGTTGACACACTCACAGTGAATTATTTCCTCAACTTAGGTAATGTTATATGAAATCAAATCGACTATAATCGCAAATGGCGTATTATACAAAAAAATCAAATTATCAGCTATGATCGCAAATTGAGTATTATACAATTAATTTCATATTATAAACAATGATCGCAAATGGCGTTTTATTCAATAAATTTCAAATTATCAACTATGATCGCAAACGGCGTATTATACAATAAATTTCAAATAATCAACTATGACGGCAAATTGTATGTTATACAATAAATTTCAAAATATCAACTATGATGGCAAATGGCGTATTATACAATAAATTTCAAATTATCAACTATGATGGCAAATTGTGTGTTATACAATAAATTTCAAAGTTTACAAAGATGAACCCTACTAATATTATAAATGTGAAAGTTTGTATGTCTGGATGTATGTTTGAACTTCTTTAACGCAAAATCTACTGAATAGATTTGATGAAACTTTACAATAATATAGCTTACACACTTACACACCAGAATAACAAATAGGCTATAATTTGTAAAACTATAGTGTGAATTATACAAAATATAAATGAAGTGTGATTGTTGCTGATGAATACAACTAGCGCCATCTCTTATCAACTAGCAAGCAAAAGATCAATACAATTTATATGGCAAAACAACGTTTGCCGGGTCAGCTAAACAAAAATTATTTTTAATTCTGATTATCCATTAAAACCTCCGTAAAGGTCGCACAAAAATATTAATCAACAAGCTAGCAGACACGATCAAAAAATCCCAACTTGTTTCTATAACGACAATTTGTATTCTCGACTATTTAAATTTTATATTAACATACAAAACTCGTGTATCCAGTCGATTTAGCTAAATGTTAACTCAAAGATTGCTCAAAAATAATAGTTATCTTTCGCTGATAATCTTACAATATTTTATTATTGATAAGTTTTCATTAAATAGCTGTATATTAAACTAGCTGACTTGACAGACGTTGTTCTGTACATAATAAAAAATGGTTTATAGAAATTTGTCAATAATATTTCATAACATCAAGAATTATTTCGTAAAATATTATGCTCCCTGTTGTTTTTATGAAATTGTTTCACATCAGAACTGTCAAATCGTGCGCCAATAAATTCTCTCGTAGAAAATATGTTCATAAAAAACAAATATTGGTAATAAAAATAATAATGGGTCCCAAATCGAAATATAAACTATCCTATCTCTCAAGTTGGACTAAAACTGCACTTCATGAAGTAATCCCCATTAAAACCCGTTCATTAGTTTAGGAGTTCACTGGAAATGAACATCAGGACACTGGATTTATATATATAAAGATAATTACTATGTTATTTGGTAGATATCGTACAACTTCTATTCATTATACTAATACTGCTATACCTTTGCCTACATTTTACAATACCTGTAGTTACTAGCTGTTGAATATACGTTAGCGAATGTTTGGTGTGTTTAATAAATCTGGTTTGACACTGAGGTAATATTATGAACAACGTAAAGTTTTCGTATTATAGAAGCTATTCCGAAGAAATTATAGAATGCAACTTACAGCCGTTCCTAATATTCAGTCTATCTCTTACTTGAGATAAAAATCGTAACTATCGTTGACTTTTCTGTCCCAATAAACTTATCGACTGTATCTTACCTTATCCGTACATGCTGTCTGTCAATGGGACGACGTATAACTTACCAGCGATATAAGTTTGTATGGAAATCGCAATTCACGCGTCCCAATATAAGGCGATAAGAATGACTTATCGGGTCAATTGGAGCTCATTACTGACAGTAGAAGGTAGTAATTTATCTCTATCTGTAGGTAGTATATTGGGAACGGCCGTTAGTGACAGCGAGTCAAGGGGCTCCGGCTAACGTGCTAAATTGCGTGTTAAATTTATAAAACATAATTAATTAAGCGTATTTCAACATGTAGTTTGTTGAACTTACTGTTTTAAAAACAGTATATCAATACACACGAAGCTATATAACAACTAGCTGTCTACAATAGATATGTAGCTACAATATCGAACTATAGCCCTTAATAGTGATTTTCATTATTATAACACTAGAAATAAGAGATTGCTTGTAAATGTATACACTTCTATAATAAAGTTCCTATATCTATAAATAAATTTAAATGTTTCATAAAAAAATGGCTCTGTCGTAAATCCTATAACTCCACTGCTGAATATCTAAATGATCGGACAGCCTGGGACTAGATTGTGATTATTTTATAGCGATAGAAATGACTGTACAATATTGTATGTTTTTATTGAAAAGAGCGCAAAAAAAGAATGCTGGGAGAGTTTCTTACGCCGCTTCTTCTCTCTCAGAGCGCCATTTGTTTCCGAAGCGGTAGTAGTATCTAGTGGTTATTAGAAATGACATCAAAAGAATTCTAAAGGAATCAATTTTGAGAAAATAAATGCCTTTTATAAATCACATATTTTGCTATCATCACTTTTCTGAATTATCTGCCACTATTTTATAAAATTTAAAAATATACTGTTGTTAATATAATAATCTTTTAGTTCACAATATTTATGAGAGTAATAGGACCTGTTCTTCTAAAGTCCTTTAGAAAAGCAATGCAGGAAAAGAAATCCAAATATATGAGGATTCTCAACGGTAGATTTTTATAATTAGACGCTAACCTGATTATTTCCATCAGGTATCAACACCAGTGACTCTACCTGTTGGATGCTGGACGCTTCGCGTGGTGACAAGACAGAAGAGTTCGCCAGCACGTCAGATATATGACTTCGAACAGGATATCTACATACTGTTCAACCCATGGAATCCAGGTATACCCAATGGAATTATTTTAATTAAATCCGCGGCTAATAGATGATGTAACTCCTGCTTTCGAGGGGTCAATTTTATCCAATCTTGAATATATTTCTCAGATGACCAAACATACATGGAAGACAAAAGTCTCCTTCAGGAATACGTTGAGAATGACGTGGGCAAAGTGTGGGTGGGACCGATCAAGACTACGCGTGGAAAGCCCTGGTTCTACGGCCAGTTCGACGCGGTGGTCCTGCCAGCCTGTATGTTCATGTTGGACAGAGCTGATATACCATTCCATCAGTAAGTATTGGCGAGCTTTTGAAATAAGTAATTGAAATGTTACTTTATTAATGATAATACCAGTGGGAAGCTCTTAGCACAAAATGGCGGCTAGGCAGCTCTATCTAGACGTATAAATTATCTAAGGGTTATGAATTGAACGCGAGTTATTGGCTCTTAAAAATGTTTTGATTGAGTTTAAAATAATTTTAATGCGGTTCGTTGGGAATGTTATTCATAAGTAGAAAAAAATGTCAAAGCAAGTTGGATCGTTTTTTAATATTAGGGTGAAACGAAAGCAGAACATGGATGTTAATTTTAGTTATTACTTAAAAATATAAACAAAAATTTACAATTGTCACAACGTTTACAATTTGGAACTAATACTACTGCTTCAATAGTGTCAAAGATATACCCAATAAGAACCCATTCCCTTCAAAGTATCAAATATTTTAAATAACTCATCAAATGCGAAATTTTAAATGTTTGTTTTTTATAGACGTGGTGACCCTGTTAAAATGACACGCACAATATCCCGAATCGTGAACTCGAATGACGACGCCGGTGTCCTAGTGGGAAGGTGGGATGGAGAGTATGAAGATGGAACAGCACCATCGGAATGGACTGGTTCTGTGGAGATCCTCGCGCAATACCTGGAAACCCAGCAGGAAGTGCCATATGGACAATGCTGGGTCTTCGCTGGCGTTGTTACAACAGGTAATTTAACTAATTTTTGGAGTAACAGATTCCTGAGGCGCTTTCTTTTGGAAGTTTTTGAATGAGACTCGTTTGGGTTTAGCTTACTAAACAGGTTCAATCTGGTAATTTTTCAAAGATCTTAGAGTTCATTTTTTTTATTGAAATATAATCTTCTTTCAGTAAAAGTTGTATGAAATACTGCATGCTTCGTATATGCAAGCTGTAGGTTCATGAACAGGTATGCACTGCCTTATTGCCTATATGATATGCACGCCCCTGTTATAAATACAATATAGAAAATAAATGTTTTCTGTGGAAGTAAAATAAAATATAGTGATATTATTAAGAAGGTAAAACTGGTAAAGACGAATAACTAAATTTAAAAATAAAAATCCAACTCAATTTCTTGATTATATATAATTGATCTTAACAACCTCTAATAGGGTATTTGAGAGTAAGATAATTAATAATAACTTATTTATTGCCATACGCGTAGATTACGGATATTATAAGCAATAAAGTATTTAAAAAAGTTAATATTTCAAAAAAAAACCCAATACAAAAACAAATTAATTTTAGCTTAGATAATTTATGATGCCTTCGACTTTCATCACTGCCCCCGGTTCGATCCTCGACTGGTACGTTCCAATGTGTTCTCGTTTTTCGATGTTTTTTAAGGTCGGCAACAATTATGTGATTCCTCTGGTTTTGCAAGGGAATATGGGCTGCGGTGATTACTTACCGTCAGATGACTCGTATGTATTTTCGATTATCAGGCGGAAACCAAGAGGCGCGGGTTCGAGTTCCGCATCGTTCATAAATTTAATTTTTATAACTACGTCTTATCATATAGTAAAAATATTAATGTTTTAATATATTATAAGACGAAATATACGTTCTGTTATAGTTTGCCGAGCTCTTGGTATACCGTCTCGTGTGGTTTCCAACCTGGTGTCAGCCCACGACGCGAACAGCTCACTCACCGTTGACAAATACTACACGGAGACCATGGAGGAGCTGGAGTTCGACCCCAACAATCCCCAGGGAGCAGACTCCATCTGGAACTACCACGTGTGGAACGATGTGTGGATGGCGCGACCTGATCTACCACCAGGTGGGTAACTATGAGATACACCTCACTACGAATATTCGCTTACGAGATCACATTAGTGATGTTTGCTTTTGACGGGCGCCTAATATTTTGGTGCTGTTACGAGTGCTATGATCGCGGGTTGACCAATATAAATATACCTATTGGATCACAAAAATAATAATATGTATGATAAATAATTGTTTTCTAGAATATTTACTGTTTGTCCGTTTATTTGTGTGCGCTAATCACAGTTACAATTAAGTTCGATTTAAAAGCAGTTTTCACAGAGGTAATATAGTTAGCTATCCGTAATATTCCAATTCCAATCGGTTGGCAAAACCAACGCAATTTCCGCGGGGTGTCAGATCGCTCGTCTACAATATTATAATTATCTGTTGTAATATTCTTTCGACTATAGGTTACGGTGGTTGGCAAGCAATTGACGCAACACCCCAAGAAACTTCATCAGGCATGTACCAGTGCGGTCCAGCGCCTTTGGAGGCCATCAAGCAAGGAGTTATCGGAGTAGGGCATGATGTCGAGTTCATGCTGGCCTCAGTCAACGCTGATCTGATGCGGTGGAGACAAGACCCTGACGCTGAGACAGGGTATTCCATGGTGGACACAAATAACTATCAGTAAGTATTTTAAAAATAAAGTATAACATAGATCCTGTACATGGAGCTACAACCAGAGAGTTGAACAAAACATACCAAGATTTACGAACCATGCGTCACTCGAACGATCAGTTTCGAAGGGTCAGTAGGTACGAGTTTTCGGATGGAGCCCGAGAGATCCCGGGTTCGAGTCATAAATTTTGGTTACAAATTTAATTTATCTATGTAATTTACAACAGTTTACAAATTTAATTTTATACGTAGCTTGCTAGGAGTATCTTACTTTAAAGGCGTGTAAGGCAGATGTTCATGGACAATAGTGATGACAATCAAATGATTTAGAATAGAATGAAATAAAAAAATACTTTATTAGCAACAAAAACACACACATTTAAAATATTATTTGCAATCTTAAAATACCAAATTAAATGAAGTTTCACTACAATATTATTTATTCCGCAGCATTGGTCGCATGATCCTCACCAAGAAGCCGTTCGTGTTCGACCCCCTGGGCGATGAGGACAGACAGGATATAATTGGGGAATACAAGCACAGAGAGGGCAGTGCCTCCGAGAGGATGGCGCTCATGAACGGCGTGAGGTACTCCGAGAGAGCTAAGAGGTCAGTTATAACTATATATATATATATATATATATATATATATATATATATATATATATATAAAATGTTTACGATTATCTTATTATTTAGGTATCTTGACACTCAATGGCATCTTTCGTGTTATTTTACATTGAAATTAATAAAATACAAAATATTTAATTGTTGTATTATTTTTGAAGTTTTACTACGCAAACCGGCATTTTAGTTCCAATTATTAGCAAAGTCTAACAGAACATGTGGCACATCAACGTCATCGTTCGAGATTGGCTTGAGTACGCCCACTTGGGCGTAGTATTAGTTGCCGCACTTTCCGACAACGCCTGCGGTATTTAGATATTTGAAGTGCAGCAAAAGTGGTCATTATTCATGACTAACTGACGGTGTTATTGCTACACAAGACTCTCAATATCCAGAACGTTGCAAATGTAGGCACGTAACAATGTCATATTGTATGTAAGTATATAATATTCTAAAGTAGTCCCTTAAGGAACCAGTATTTATAATCTTTCTGTTAACTTATTATTAAAATTTCTATAGTAATAACCCACTATCGTAAATTTAACATTAAAACTTTGTCGTTGCGTGACGTTGTATTCAAAGCGCGGTCGAAACAACTGAACGAAAACACTAACTAATAAACGCGTAGGCAAAGATTTGCTTCAGGCAATTTTTGAGCGTCTAGTTGTTTCTAGTAGGTTAATGTTATAACCCTATTATTATTTTCAGATACTACGCCGTAGCGTCGAGTCTTACGAATGACCTGACATTCAAACTACGAGACATTGATACCGTGTCGATCGGAAATGAGTTCAGAGTCACAGTCGACATTGACAACACTTCCTCAGAGGTACCTAGCTATACTTCCTTCTTAAATCAAAGGCAAAATCAGATATTTTTAATCAAGTAGGTTCGTAAATTAACTTACACTTTTAAATCAATAATTATATTTTTAAATAGCATCATTTAATGTAATGTTGCTTTTGTTCAGAAAAATCGGCAAGAAAATCAACAATTGCACATTTAAGAATCTATAGAAATATTAAAATTGATAGATTAACATAAAAGGTTTTTAAAATATAAAATATACTTAAAAATAGCTGAAGTATAGAAGAATAAACACTTAATTTCAAGAATAAGAGCTATTATTTATATTATTTGCTTGACCAATAATTTTTTTTAACATATTTTATGTATATATACACATTTCTCATTCATAAATCTTATAAATCTAAGCCCCTACCTATACCTACATCTTCAAAGTAAAATACATGTAATTAGTAAAATAAATAAATAAAATCATTGTATTGTCAGTCAGGGACCCATATAAAACATGTTTACATAAACTTAGTCAGAATATTGGATAATTATCAAAAAATCAAAATATTTATAACAATTAATTAATTTAAGATTAAGATCATAAAAAATGCACAAACTGAACTGGAGTCCCATATAATAAATTTGGTGGTATCCTCTCCGGACCTTTACCAGCTCTAAAGATCAACATTTCTGATTTGCGTACTTTGTATTTTAATCCATGTCTCAAGGCGTAACTTTCGCAAATCGATACTAATTTACTTAGATCATATATTGAGGGGCTAAGTAGCACCATGTCATCAGCGTAGCTTAAGTTGTTAAAACAAACTACGTCGTTTGATTCTCGTACCAATATCTCATCAGCTCGACAATACCGATATGGACGATAGGAATATTGACGTTTGAGTCGCGCATATTTGTCAAAATATTTAACAAATCGTAAGCCGTAAATCGTACCTTTTTCATCATAACCTTCGTTTCCAAAGTTTTATCTTTATATAAAGATAAATATGTATTTCTTGTGTACATGTGTTTCACTGAGCTCAACCGAAACGACTGGTTAGATCTTGATAAAATTTTCTGAGTGTGATTTATTTGAGAATGGCTTATATTCAGAATTGATCCCATAGAAAATAATTTTTGACCAAATATTTATTGATAATATGTTCCTGTGGATCTTTGTATTGTTTTTAAGATATTGTATTTTAAAGGGGTCTGATTGATATATCGGGTCTTGTCTGATATGTATTACAATTACATTGCACATAACTTTGCCAAAACATATAGATAAACACATATTAAATTATTTGGTAAACTTTTATGGACACTTGCTATGATAATCTCCTATTTTTTCAATTATAAAATCTACGTTTCTACGTACAATGATCATTAATTAGTATGAATTTAAATCTCTCTCAGCTAGCCAGTGGGAGGCTCCTTTGCACAGGATGCCGGCTAGATTATGGGTAACACAACGGCGCCTATTTCTGCCGTCAAGCAGTAATGTGTAAACATTATTGTGTTTCGGTCTGAAGGGCGCCGTATCTAGCGAAATTACTGGCAAATGAAACTTAACATCTTATGTCTCAAGGTGGCGAGCGCAAGTGCCGCTCAGAATTTATGGGATTTTCAAGAATTGAGCGGCACTGCATTCTTATGGGCAGGGCGTATCAATAACCATCAGCTGAACGTCCTGCTCCTAATCTATTTAATATGTATAAAAATAGAGATGTGTTTATATTCTTTATTTCACTTTGCAAGTAAAACTGCGCCTGTCAGACGCATAGTGTTTGTATCTCGAAATAGGTTGTCATACACTATGGTGGTTGCAAGTTGATGAGTGTAGATCTTTAATCTTAAATGAATTGGATTGTTCAAAAAAATTCTAGAATGATCTAGAGATTTCTAGAATTATTTGAAATCTTTTAAAATATTCATGTCAAATTAAACTGTTATAGAAAATTTTACAATAAGTAAGTTGTGATAGATTATTAACATTTACAAATAACTTTACCATCAAAAATGATCCAGTGAAGCGGGTATTCACAGCTAGTATTAATAACATTATTTTTATTCAGGGTCGGAACATAAAGGCTGCGTTAACAGCCACCAGTGTCTTCTACAACGGCGTCAGGGCGGACATTGTCAAAAAAGTCGAAGGGAAAATCTTCGTTGGACCAAATCAACGTCAGTATTTTAACATGTAAAACATTTGTTCGAATTGAACGACAAATATAACTTTTAAATAAAACCTTTTTGGTTGGCTCAGTTGGAAAGAGCGAGCGCCTTTCCAACTGAGCCAACCAAACCAACCAAAACCACGGAACGGGAGAGGTTGCGGATTCGAGTTCGCGTCGTTCATAAAATTTTGTTTTCAAATTTTATTAGTGTGAGTAACTGTAACACAAAAAAGAATGCGAAAACACAGTTACATTCACGTGAGTTTTAATCCTTTAAAAAGTATTTTATTTAAATGTGTAACACTCGCTTTGATAAAAGAAAATAATAAATATAACTTTATTTTGTGGGTATAGAATGCCAAAGTCAAAGTGAATGAAATTAAATTTTCACTTCAGTCGTTTGTTCTTAAGCGTATATGGTTTTTTTTATTCATAAAGTTGTTCTAAGATTCCTAAAACTTTCATTTAGACTTTAGAGCATAAGAGGACAAACAATGCGGGTTTTTAACTGGATGTGACCGACGTCGCCTATGCTCTCTTGAAACAATCATAACTAGTGAAATTGAAATTCGGCGGCATGGATCAGAACTAACCGCTCTTCGGAGCAGTCCCCGTTTTAAATGCGGTAGAAGACTCACGATGATTCGAAGTCAACGTCAATCAATCGAGTCGTTCAAATAGTATTACTGAATTTACATTAACTATTGTATTATTAGTTTATTAACAGCTTATTTTTATTAGACGTGGACGCTAACTATGGGCCTTATGAGAAAGCTCATGGTCGCTCAGAGGGCAATGAAGAGGGCTATGCTCGGAATTTCCCTGGAAGTACGAATCAGAAATGAGGAGATCCGTAGGAGAACCAAAGTAACAGACATAGTCCAAACCATTGCGAAACTAAAGTGGCAGCGGGCAGGGCACATAGTTCGACGGACAGTTGGGGCAGTAAAGTCCTCGAATTACGACCACGCAGTGTTGGTAGGAATACGTTAGATGAGGGCACCGTAGGACCAATCGTCATGGAAATCTTTGGGGGAGACCTTTGTCCAGCAGTGGACGTCTTCCGGCTGATGATGATTGTATAAGCGCGTGTGTAGATAAACATAGAATATTAAAAATTTTAATTAGTTATGTCGGAACAATAGACAGACATAACTTAGGAGTTCTGAGGTGACCCTGTACTGCTGGGGATCTCCGCTAATCCCCTTGGCGTAGGTGCTAAAAGATGTGTGCGTTGATGAATTAAGGTCTAACCGGCCCGAGAGTCACAATAGGCATAAGATCAACCAATCAGATACTAGTACGCCTGTTCTCTATAGGTATTTCCCTATTTACTACAGGAAACTATATGGACTATAGTTTGCCAAAACAAACAATTACAACATAAAGAATAGACAATTGCGGTGCGACCAACTATATTATACTAAAGCGAATCAACACCGATATCATCGTCTGTTTGCCGTTTCCTGTTTACCAGACGTTCTCCATAAATTTGCATATTAAATTCAGTTAAATTGAGCTGATACTGGGGTCATCCCACTTGAAATGTGAGTAATAGGTAGGTACTCAATTAAGTACACAAATTAGTGTGTGATGTGATGTTAGAATTCGGTTGCAGGTCAAAATATATTATCTCCCGTGACAGATGGCACACGTATGATGATTATATTAAAATAATATTACAGACGAGGAGATCAGCGTTCTGGTGCAAGCTGAGGAGTACCTACCGAAGCTGGTGGAGTACTGCAACATGAAGATATCAGCGATGGCGATCGTCGACGAGACCAAACAGTCCTGGGCTGATGATGACGACTTCCAGATCCTCAAACCGAACATTCTCATTAAGGTAGAAACCCTTTTGTATACCTAAATCAGCAGCATGAAAGTCAAAACTAAGTAAACTAAGAAGCCAGTTTCTTAGGTGTAGGATTGCTACCTATTTGTTGAAAGTTTCATTTTAAGATTGTATTATTTAATACGATATACTTACAATAAACAAAACCAATTACAATAAACAAATTAAATTCGTATTATAATTATTATCAATAAAAGTTCTATGTTAAGAAAGATTTTGATGAAAAATTCGGAGTTATTTAATTATGTACCTACCTAATACTGATCCCGTTCTACAAAAAATAATATAATAAAGCCGAATAACTTGTCAGCTACATCCTACCTATTTTTTTATGCCATTGAGGAAATAGACGTGCGGGACGGTTCAGTTGATGGTTATTGATACGCCCCGCCCATTACAATTCAATGCTTGTTTTTTCTTTAGTATAATATCTTTGTAACGCTTTAGATTTAATCTGTAATGTTACATTGTATCTTTGATAAATAAATAAATGCCGCTCAGGATTCTTGAAAAACCCAAAAGTTCTGAGCGGACATTACAATAATTGCGCTCGTCACCTTGAAACATAATATGTTAAGTCTCATTTGCCTAATAATAAAATATCACAACGAACTGCGCCAATTCCCCGCATCTTAAGATAGGATATCATCTCATCTGTAAATTTCAGTTCAATGAGGATCTCATCATCGGTCAGCCATCCACGATAGTGCTGTCGCTGGTGAACCCTCTAGAGCGCACGCTGACAGGGTGTGAGTTCCGCGTCACGTCATCAGGGATCGCTGGCCGGACGCTGCGTTTAGCCGCCGCTGACGTAGCGCCCAGAGAAACACTCATCACTGAGCTGCCGGTCCAGCCTAATGTAAGTACTCATACATCAGCCATCAAGGTTGCCATAGCCCATATTAATAACAAATGAGTGCAGGGGAGATTGGGCAATTAACTGACATAGATACGGCGCGACTAGTATACTTTAGTTATTTCCATAGTATTATGTCCTATAGTATATTGCTATGGGGCAACGCTGCCGATATTAATACAATATTTGTGCTGCAGAAGAGTGCTATTCGCGCTATTTATAACCTAGGTCCTAGAGAATCATTGAGAGCAAAATTCAAAGAAATTAACATCTTGACTGTTGCTTCTCAATATATTCTTGATAATGTAATGTATGTTCATAGGCACATAAGTGAATTTGCCAGAAACTGTCATAACCATAATGTTAACACCAGGAACAGACATAAACTGATGATGCCTACAACTCGGCTAAGTCGAGTTAGTAAGTCTTTTACAACAAGATCCCAGAAAACGTTCAAAACAAAAGTATTACGTTATTCAAAAGAATTGTTAAAAACGTTTGTGTGGTAAAGGTTACTATAACATAAATGACTTTCACAATGATACCACAGATTGGGAATGGAGCGACCGCCCTCGGGCTATTAAATAATAAGTTTAATTATACAATGTTACTTTGTAAATGTTACTTTAATTGTAAAACATATTTTTGATGAAAAAAAAAAGCCCGCTGAGTTTGTTGCGCCCATTCTTCTCAGGCCTGAGGCATTCATTTTGGAATGGGTGGTAGTTATTTTTGACTTTCAATAAGTGATTTCACATCCTATTTTGAATAAAAATATTTGAATTTGAATTGACAAGCTAAGTCCGAAATGTTAAACGCATGTATTTTTGTATCTATTAGAATTTAGAGTAATCCTTTACTAAATGTTGAATTATTGTATTTGAATAAAGAACAAACAACATTTGTTTTTAATTCTAAGTATACATATATCAAAATCAATTGATAAAATAGTTTATTAAGCAATATATATTGTTTGCAGAAACTCGGCAAAATAAACTTCGTCGCAACTTTCAAGTCAACCGAACTGAAGGACATTAATGGTGCAGCTAGTGCGGAGGTATTTGAGGGTTAAGTATTTTTAAGTCGAAGGAGTATCTTTTTTTTTAATAAAAATATCCAAATGTTTAAAGACAGCAAATCTATTATTAGTCTGTTAAAAGGATATGTAGGGATTGTCTTGTACCCATAGTACGGGCTATGTCTAGTTTAGGGCAAGATATATTGCGCCTATTTCTGCCGTGAAGCAGTAATGTGTAAGCATTACTGTATTTCGGTCTGAAGGGCACCGTAGTTAGTTTAATTACTGGGCAAATAAGACTTGACAACTTATGTCTCAAGGTGACAATTGTAGTGCCACTCAGAATTTTTAGGTTTTTCAATAATCCTGAGCGGCATTGCATTGTAATGGGCAGGGCGTATCAATTACCATCAGCTGATCGTCTCGCCCCTTATTTTCATTAAAAAGAAAAAGGATAATTTGGGATTTGAAAATGTGTGTCAATATTATTAATTTTTTAAAGCACAATTATTTACGGTCATAAACTCTTAACTGTCTTGTTAATAAACGTAGTGTAAAGTTGCTCCAAGTATAAAATTACTTCTCCCTGTCATGTACCTAATTCTGTAGTGACAACGGTAAGATAAAAACAAAAAGTTTTAAACTTGGCGTAACTTTACTTCGCGTTAATTAATTACTCAGTGAGTGTACATAGTTAAAACAGTCTTTCCCGTTTATATCATTTAAGGAATATGTTGAAAGATTATTTTTATACTTAACATTCAATTATTCACTTAAAGAAACGCGCAATTTTATTATATTACTGGAACATAAGTGCAAGCAAGAGCGCTATATAGGCAATACCGCTCCCACGAAATAGGACATTGCTATTGATATATATATAAAAGTACAATTATTGTTAATACTCATTTATTATTATAATTACCAATTAAATTTATATTATATATAAGATGGTAGCTTTACTCATTATATTTTATTACAAAATAAAAAACGTTATTATAAAATCAATTGTTTTATTGAATCACTATAGCTATTCTCACTTACGTACTACAACATATTTTGTTCTTACTGTTATACTTCAATTAGTGAATCTTAAAATAGGGTAAAAGCATCAATACCAGGCTACTGAAAAAAATCAAATAATTTAATGACCGAGACATCAGCAGACAAAAAGAATAATATTGATTAATTCTCATTAAAAAATTATTTCATTATTTCTTCAAACTACACTCTGTCAGTGTTATATTGTAATGTATTATAAGTAAGGTATAACATTAAGGTAATTCAATTTTATGATAACAAGTAAGATAAAAACATAGAAGGGTTTCTATGCAATTACAATTTTTGGCAATATTTTTTTCAATTGTTATACTTTAAAATAGAGAAAAACAATATACAACATTATAAATGCTATTTAAATTTCAACAAAAGGTATAACACACTCGATAAAAGCATACTATTGCAAGTACAGTGACTACAGTAGATAAGTTTCTGTATGTTTGTAAAGCAGTTGTTAAACGCAATGTTAGGGTAAACCTATATTAATGTATGTATATTGTATATTTTGAGACAGATGTTTCCGTTGATAATTACTTTAAAGATGTACTTGAGATACTTTTGAGTATTATTTTAAATACATTATTTTAGTATTCTTCATTAATTAATTCTTACTTCTAATTTACTTGCATGTACTTAAATAAAGTTAATAATTTAATTCGATTCATATTTGCATTAAATTAGCTATAAAAAATTCAAAACCAGACCGATCACTTTTGAAATTTTATGTTTTGATAGAAATTATATGGAAAACGAACACAATAAGAACATTTTTGAAAGTATTCGTTCCAGCTGTAAGATCTTATATAACATTAATTTTGATAAATCAATTGTGTTTTATATTCATACACAAAACAAAAAAAATCATAGAAAATATTTCTATCAATCAAAAGCATGCGTTTTACAACTGCTGTACACATTCAAATTTATTATTTTAATAATTGAAATAATAATCTTAACATAATGCCAGACATATTATTCACAGACAAATGCATCATAATCAAATCACTCTCTTTACAAAAGAAATATACTATCCAATTTCTTTTAAATGCATTTTAAGTATGTTGGCATTATAAACTATAAATATATGTTCAATATTGAAAAACCCCAACACATGTAAGCCACAACGCGGCAATACGATTATTATATTCAGTATTTGGTCACTGTGTATTTTTCAGACCAAACTACAAAGTAACTTTACCATAATATGACAGTAAAAGATAAGCGAACTAATAAACACATATATTTTTATGTTTGTACAAGATGGTACGAAACTAGTGGATTTTACCCCAATAGTATTCTGTCGGTTAGGAACAGATGGACGGCAAACAAAACAATCATTGAAATTATTGAAAAGCACAGTATATTTATAACAAAAACTCTAGGAAAGCTATTGGTTTTTATTTATTATACTACTGTATAATGTAGTTCTGTCTACATAGACATGTAGAAGGTCGAAGATGATAAGTATATTTCGATAACGGAAGAAAGAATGAATTTTACATAGAGCTGTTATAAATAAAGATTTTTAAATATATAAATAATGTACATTATGAGTTATATCTATTAGGATTCACTTGAGATATACTGTACATTAAATCTTAACTATTTAGTACTATATCTTAGTATGTTCAGAATCTGTCAATGTCCAATCTCTCTGTGACAGTCGAAGTACAACTCATTACATTTTGCCAATAGGAATCGTGTGTCTATCACATTACTTCATATTGATCTTTCAAATTGTTTAACGGTGACGCTATGTTTTATTTAAACAAAAACAAAATTATACCCCTTTTCACTACAGGGGTATAATTTTGTTAAAGGGGTATAGGGATACCCCTTTATGATGATAAAATGATGATGATATACACAAGAACAACAGCTCTAGTGTTTTAGCTAAGCATAGGACAAAGAGATATAAGACTGCCAATATTTTTTGAAAAATTCTAACACATATGTATCTTCTTTGGTTTGCTACGCTAACCCATTGATATTTTTTAAGTGAAAACTATTTTAGTGGCGTTTGATTTTTTTTTTTCATCAGCGTCAGGACACGTGGCCTGATCGAAAATTCGTAAGACAGTCGCTGAAATTATGGTTGACAATTTTTTTGTAATATAAATTTTATTTTTTATGTACGATAGCGCAATAAATGTATCTTTTATTTAACCACATAAATGCTGGAACTTTTATACTGATAAGTAAAGTCGGTTTTTCAATTCGTGCGAAATTATTCCCTAGCCATTCCAAAATATTCAAAAATGCACAACATTAATGTATTTATTTTTAAACCAAAATTCGCGTCGGTAATACTTTATTTCTAATCACTAACGATTCCTAACCAACCCAATAATTTATTTCAAATAATTCCACCATTTATACAGTTTACAAATCCACCATTACTTTTAACAAGCAAGAATTACAATTATGATAACATTCTCCAAGTTCCCGAATTATTATTTCAATACATATTTATTATACATAATATACCAAAATAATGAGGTTTCCAGAAATTTAATATCGCCATTGTAAGTTATTAATATATGCAATAATCTAACAATAATTATCACACATTGTGTCGTAACATGAACATATTTTGACAACTGATTCAATTCATGACCAACAATAGAACAATGACAGATTACAAATAATAATAATAATAGTAGATTATGAGTGCAATATTAGTATATTTAGGTTATTAGGAGGATAGATACCAGTATATCTCTTCTTATAATATTATAGTAACAATAATGACTTCAGGTTGCTCTCACAATTTTGTCTTTTATCACATTCCTATTGTACTATAGACAAAGAATAATGCCTAAAAGCGCCGATTGAAATTAATACAATCGATCAGGATCACCTTCGATTGCTGAAGAAGTCTCTGGAAACCTCATCTCAATTTTCCACAACCGATAGCAAAATGTTCAATATTTTTGAAGACTTCACTTTAGTATACTTTCTCCTTGCCGGTGACGACTTTTGCGTACTCGGTGTAGAACTGGGGAAACACTTGTATAGCGAAGTAGACGAGAGTGAGATACGCGCCGATGGCCAGCGTCAGTATGAGATCGAACACCGCTGGTTTTACGCTGAAGCAATAAAAATCAATTAATTATTAATCATTATATGTCCAAAAGGATATATTTAAAATCAATGAACGTATACAAATGACTTGAGTTTTCTTTAGTGTTAATTCCGCCAATATTTGTCTTTAAATAATTCGACACGTGTTTCGCCTCTACACGAGGCATCCTTAGGACGTGTTGTCTCGCCAAAATCTGGTGCCAGTCTCGTCCCAAATATTGGCGGAATGAACACTAAAGAAAACTCAAATCATTTGTATAATTATGGATTTCCGCAAAGTAACGCCTACTTCAATAAAAATAATCAATGAACGAATAATCTAATAAATCAAAAATCATTATTCGGAGAGAAACTAACAGAAATCAAACTAATGAAACTTAAATAATTTAATTTAAATTAAAATATTGTAAATTTTGAATGCAATAAGTAACTTTATCAAAAACAGTTTGGTATTATTAGCGGAAAGTCTACAAGGCTGATGCTGGTTTTGTGACTTATCCAAGGCTTGTGATAGCATCCAGCATCAGATATTACTTCGGAAACTACATTATTACTAGTATTCCGTGGGCGATACTTTCATTTTTGTTACCATACATCTGTGATAGAATTCAGAGAGTTGATATCTATGGTTATTTAACATCTGGTTCACTTGTAACAATGAAGTTGCCCCAGGGCTCAATAATAGGGCCATTTCTGTTTCTTATCTATACTTCCATTACAGTTCCTTGTAGTATTAGTGTGCTGTAACGGTAATTTATAAAAATCACTACATAGGCACAAATTACGTACACTGCCGTTACTTTGGTGTGGTTATCGTGACACTAACTACGTACTACGTCAAGCCATTAAGTATAGTATCATCCATATCATATTCATCAACTTTACGGTGTTTTCAGGGTTTACACCTACTTAAAAGGCCGATACTCATGTAATTCCTCATGTATCGCATCACATTATGGGCAGCGGTGATCACTTACCCTCAGGTTTGTCCTCCACAAAAAAAACTATGCAGAATCAATTACAACCGAAATGATTAAAGAACTCTTTCGTGAATCGTTCTACAGTTGACTATGGTGTGCCATAGAGTATCTCACCTGTAGACGTAGAGAGTCGCTCTAGTGGTACCATAGAGCACGTATTCGGGCTCGCGCTTGTCCACGGCGTGCACGCTAGTGGTAACTTCCATATACCTGGACATTGCTAGTTCCAACGCACTGTTCACACCTAAAAAATAGACACTGTATCAATTGTAAGCTTTAGGTCTTTTAAATGCGGTCGCTGCCGGCCTTTTGAAGTCTTATCTTCATAATAATACCTTCTTTAAATATTTTTGAAGAATTCAGTTTTTTTTTAGGAAAAGTTGCATAGCTATGTTTTATAGCCAAGTGGCAATTTATATTTCACAGGTTATTGTTTATAATAGGCTTTTATTGCCAGATTTCTCTTTTAATATTATCTAGTGCTTGTGAAACATTCCAAATATTCATTACACACTACGGGATATTTGCAATGTCCGCCATCTTTTAAAGCGACATCAATTTTATTCGAACCGTCTGAGAATTTTCTTTCGAATTTTTCTTTTCGAAGAAATTTTGAGTGGAGTAACAAAATATGAAAATAATATTATGTTCTTCGAACTTATCCAGATATCAACGTGTTGCAGTTGAAATTTCACAAACTGACGATGTATATAATTTTCGATGGTGTAATTTGTTATTTTCAAAGTGATATCCCTCACTTCTAGGATTAATTATACAAATTAAATTTGTAACAAAAATTTATGAACGATGCGAGACACGAACCCGCGAACTCTAGACTTCCACACGAGCGCTCTTACCAACTGAGTCAACCGTTCGAGTGACGCATGGCTCGTAAATCTTGCTATGTCTTGTTCAACTCACAGGTTGTGGATCCATCTACAGGATCTACTTTACAGTTGATAACCTGTTCAACCCCAATAATTTCATATTAGAGCATTGACTTTAGATGTCGCTCTCTCAAATTTAAACAATTTCTATTTATTTAATTTTAATTCAATCTTTCCCCTACTATCGTACAACTCACGCGTGTACTATGTAAGTACCCAACTCACCCGCGTCTTGGTTGGCGACAGTAACCACGTGGGGTGACCGGCTCTGTGACGCCAGGTAGTTGTACCATTGCTTTACGGACGTTTCTTCCACACTCTGCAATTCAAATTTAAATATTTTTATTCAAAATAGGATATTATATCACTTATTGAAGGTCAAAAACTACCACCCATTCGAAAAAGTATACCTGAGAAGAATGGGCGGATTTTTTTTTTCATAAAAAATATGATTACAATGTAATATCGTACAATAAAACTTATTATTTAATAGTCAGAAGGTCGCTCCATTCCCAATCTGTGGCATAATTAAGAAAGTCATTACTTGTAAACAATTAATTGTAATTTTAAAGTGATAACCCTCACTTCTGGGATTAATTATACAAATTAAATTAGTAACCAAAAATTATGAACGGCGCGGGATGCGAACTCGCGCCTTTCGGGTAACGTTCGTACAAATTGAGCCAACCGTTCGAGTAACGCATGGATCGTAAATCTTGCCATGTCTTGTTCAACTCTTCCAGGTATACAGTAAAGTAGATCCTGTAGACTCAGTTGGAAAGAACCGCGGATTCGAATCGCGCATCGTTCATAAATCTTAGTTACAAATTTAATTTGTACAAAATACTTGTGTTGCCTAGACAGGCCTCTTCCTGATAATTTTGAGGGCCACATTCTGAATAAAATAAATAAATCTGAACGGATATAACTCACCAAGGCATCGTCGTAAAGCGCGGCGTCTTCGTCGTTAACCTCGTCGGTAATGTTGTAGATGTGTGAGGCAAGCGCTCGACCGATAGTACGTATGTTGTCCACCAGGTGGCGTAGTGCGTCTTCACGCGGCGAGTCCAGAATGGAACTACGAGATGCGTCTTTGTGACTCTGAAACACGAACACAACATAGTATGTTACACGCGGTGAAAGAAAGAAAGAAAGAAAAAATGTTTATTGACGTCATTATACATTCTGATAATAGTTCTTAAAGTTATACTAATCTTATTATGATCTAATGACGCCAATGGGCCCCCAACTCAGCATAGTCGTGGTTTCGAAAGAATCCACAACGCTGGTCTTCCGTGGAAACCCAGAGAGCGCTACTAATGCACAGTCCTGTCACACGCAGGTGTACAAACTATTAATTGTCTATGAGCACAAAGCACAAAAATAGTGAAACTAGGATCTAAAATTAAAACTAACAACATATAAAAACAATTAAACTTGCCATTGCCACACAAAACAAACTATTTTTTTTAAATATTTTAAATTGATTTTTGGACATTAATGAAAGTAGTGTAACATTAAGAAAATTTATAAGTATATAGGAAGTCACATCAACAATTTATATTTTATTCCGCTTTGGATACGTTTTAGCTATTAAAATTTATAGAAATCTTTCACAGTGTGATTAGACAAATAAAAAAGTGTGTGTGTACTTATACTTGTAGGTACGTATGCACGCAAGAAGCTATATTTCTTTGGCCTAACAAAGCAAAAATCCTTAAAATTATTTATTCCTCGTGCTATTCTGCGTTTGTAGAAGGAACAATATTGTAAAAATCTTGCAACGATGGCTTTGCCAATTAATTACTAAATAAAGAATACGGCTGTAAGGGCTTGAACCCTTTGCCTATCCTAATAATGCCTATCCAAAAAAAAAAATAACGAATGTCGCAAACGTTAGAAAATTTTAGGAATCAACTTCACCCTGTTACTTTTGTGTTACAGTGATGCGCGCGCATCTAACTCTCACCATTTTTTTATAACGCGCCTAAAAAATTAGAAATAAGTCATTTTTATAACACCATATCTCTTGACAGTGCAGAATTAACTACCCCCCTCCCTGCACTATATATACCCTGTATCAGAAGTGGGAATATGATTTGCCTAATATCAGTATGTTAACGAACAGTTGAGTTACATTTACAGTTAATACTTACACCGTTATTTTAAAATAATCAAAAATTATGCTGGTTTATATATTAATATTACTGAACAAATTTATAAAAAAAAATTAAACATTGTTAAAAAAATATCCAAGAAAATAGTAAATAATTGACAAAATTCACAATTCTATTCATAAATCGTAATTTTCTCGCCCGGAGCTCCTCACTCAATGCCAAAGTTAGAATTCATATAATAAGGCACTCTCATTAATAAGTATATAGTTTTAGGTAGGATTACTGAAAAATTTTCTATGTACAAAACATTGCCTAGCTCTATAATAGCTGGCCACTTTTTGGAACTGGATGTCTGCAAGGCTAAACATCTGCTGACTGGGCGTGCTAAATCTTCATCACCTCATTGTCGCCTTACCTGCAGCGAGGACAGAGTGAAGGCAGTCATCCGCCGTATGCTGAATCTCTCGTGATGCCAAGCCAGCAGCTCATCGGCCAGATTGATCTTCTTGTGGTTGAGGCGAGCGGAGCCCAGACGCGTGTGCAAAGAATGGGCGGCAGTCGAGGGCTTGGGAGGCTTCGACACGTGAGTCACCAGCCCCTCTGACGATAGCGAGTCCAGGCACATCACGAAAGACACATCCTGCGAATAAGTGAACATTTTGAAGTGAAACTTGTTTACGCGGATGTGGGTAAAACTTTTAGAGATAAAAAGCAATTATACGTTATTGTCCAATAAAAGGGAGATACCGATTGAGAGAGAGTGAGAAAGGGCGAACGAAGCATGAAGGATATAGCCATGGAGCAGGAGTAGAACGAAAGGGAAAGAGATATTCAGAAAAAATACTTCTATTGTTTGATGATTTTATTTAGTAGTTAAATAATAGAACTCTAGATGGCAATTCTGTCGCATAACGTCACAAGACTTTATGAAAGATACAGCGACGTCTTTGTGTGACTACAGCCAAGAAGAATTTTTATATGGGAGGATAATTATCATTTCGCTCACCTGATCACCAGAGGAATTAAAGTGTTGCCGGTTTTTAAATGCGCTTGTTTTGAAGGTATTCACGTCGATGGCAACATAATGCAAGTTCAGTTCACAATCTGGCTGTTCTTTTGGAAAAGAAGGACACACGAGAACACGGGTCGCCTTATGCGAAGAGATAGGTAACCGCAGTCATACGTGTTTTTTTTATGACAGTAAAGGACAAGACGAGCAGGACGTTCTGCTGACGGCTGATGGTAATTGAAACGCTCTGCCTATTACAATACAGTGCCGCACAGGATTCTTATAAAAAGCCAAAAGTTCTGAGCGGCACTATACAATTGCGCTCATCACCTTGAGACATAAGATGTTAAGTCTCATTTGTCCAGTAATTTCACCTGCTACGGCGCCCTTTCGACCGAAACACAATAATATTTACACATTACTGCTCCACGGGAGAAAAAGGCGCTGTTGTGGTATCCATAATCTAAATTGTTCACTGACGCCTAATGCTCTTGCGGCACTAGAGGAGTCAAGGCAGTCGCGCCCACCTTAAGTTCAACTTGATATAAAAGAAATCATGCATATAAAAGACAGAACAATAATTATTGTAAATTAAATCGTACGCACCTGTAATAAAGATGAATCTGCATTATCCAATTGTTCCTCTAACCATTTCTTAGTGGTAAAGTAATTTAGTGAATGACCAGTGGACATGAGTGCGAAGACAAGCGTGGGGCCTCCTCGTACTGAAGGGCTCGAATACAGCCGCGAGAATATCCGGGCCAGCTCCAGTAATGCGACGGCACCCGATGCATTCGAATCCGCACCATATGAAAGATCCTTTATATCAACAATATTTTTTTAAGTAAGGTCATAGAATGATATTTTTTTCAACATGATACAGAAATATATACTTAATTAGCAAATAAAATTTAATAACAAAATTTTATGAACGATGCGGGACTCGAACCCAAGAGCTCCGGCGTTCCGTGCCGGTGCTCTAACCAACTGAGCCAACCGTTCGAGTAACGTATCGTTATAAAATCTTGTTTGCTTTGCTCAACTCTCAGATTGTGGCTTCATCTTACAGGATCTACTTTACAGTTGATAGCCTGCTCAACCGCAATATTTGCATATTAGGAAATTGACTTGAGATAGCGCTCTTGTAAATCTAAACAATATGTTATGTTTTTAAAGTGATAACCCTCACTTCTAGGATTAATACTCAAATAAAATTTGAAAACAAAATTTTATGAACGATGCGGGACTCGAACCCACGACCTCCGGCGTTCCGTGCCGGTGCTCTAATCAACTGAGCCAACCGTTCGAGTAACGTATCGTTATAAAATCTTGTTTGCTTTGTTCAACTCTCATCGAGTCCCGCATCGTTCATAAGTTCATAAGTTTTTTTTTAATATGAACAGAGAAACGTCTGTCGGGTCAGCTAGTTAATGTTAAATTATGTTTCTATAATGTATACTCACGGGTATCATGCTTGATGCATCATAATGTGCCGCCACCACAATGGTAGGAGTGCCACTTCTTCCGACTAGCTTTCCATGGAAACTGACTGCTTTTGATTCAAGCTTCTGCGGGTTTGGCGCTGACACGACTAAAATTATATTATATTAAACATATTGCTCTGATTCAGATGTAGTTTTAATTTTAATGGTAGAGGATAGGAGTACGAGCATACGAGGTAGCAATTGGTGACCCATACGGTCACCCCTTGCAACATTATAGGCACCACAGGAGCGTTTCCGGCCTTTTAAGTGTTCAAGAAATGGAGTATAAGATAATAAGCGCTTTATCGAGGGTACCCGTGTCCTTCATCCTGGAAGCACTGTGCAAGAAGATCATTCCACAGTTAGATTGAAAGAGGCAGAAAGTTTGCATTATAAATGGCAAACGCTCGAAAATTTCGAGATCCAGTGGTACCTACTAGACGAGGTATTAAGAGGTGTGCTGTTGAAAACCGCTAATACGAATAATGCGGTTTATCCGCCGTGCGTAACACGCAAAGTTTAGAGTAATGCAGGTTAAATGGATCAAGCAAATTTTATCGAATACAAGATTTTGTTGACAATTTCTCGAAAGAGACCTACAGTTTCCAATACTGTGATCAACATAACAAATCATGTTGGAGGCTTCCAACACATCGCTGATATGTATGTAAAAAAAAACAGTGCAGGAGGTAGCATACAGTCATGGGAAACACCAGCGTTCCAGGGTTAAGGGTCTGAGCAACAATAGCCAACTAAGCTGCTCCGATGATCAAGCCACTTGCAAAAACTGTGAGGAAGTCATAACTTTTAAGAAGTGCCTTTAACTCGATCAATTAACCAAAAATCATACAGACAAACTGGTAAAGTGTCAGAGAGGAAGGTTCTATGGAAAGGAGTATTCTAGGGCTAAAGTTAAAAGACAGTCAGAAATATAGACGTCAGGCATAAAACAAAACTTACAGATATCCGTAGATATATTACGTATCAACCAACTAAAATGGAGATGTACTGGACATTTGCTCCGTTGTCAGCAAGATAAATGAAGCAAATAGGTGAATGTCTGGTTCCGAAGAGATAGGCATAAAAGCCGAGGTCGAAAAGTGAGAAGATTTGAAGACTAGCTAAAAATTACCTTAGGTCCGCATTCGCTAAAAGTGGCGGCAGATAGATAACAGTGGAAATTGTTGGATGAGGCCTACGCCGCAAGGCAAACCGAGCTAAGAGACATATTATAAATATAGTAATATGAATAAGTTCAACATGTACGAAAGTTTGGAATAAAAGGTTTTATTATTATTATTGTACTTAATCAAAACGCTACATCCAAACTAAGTAATAGAGCGATTTTGCACTACGTCGGATCCGAATCCGATCCGTACCCGTGAAACTACGGTCCTGTGTAGTCGTAGAACTACATCTACGGTTGACAGAAAGAAATCGGATGACGGAAGCCGGATCTAGTGCGTAAACTACCTAGAATTAGTTCTACTACTCCGGACGGTGTTTTCATGGGTACGGATCGGATTCGGGTCGAACGTAGTGCGAAAGCGCTCTTACGGCCGTCTCAATATTCAGTCTATCTCTTACTTGAGATAAAAATCTTAACTATCGTTGACTTTTCTGTCACAATAAAGTTATCGACGGTAACGCACCTTGTCCGTGCACGCTGTCAGTCAATGGGACGACGTATACGTCTTACCAGCGATATAAAGTTTGTATGGAAATTGCAATTCACGCGTCCCGATATAAGGCGATAAGAATGACTTATCGGGTATTTTGGAACAGCTTCATATTATTTGGAGCTCGTTACTGGCAGTAGAAAGTAGTAATTTATCTCTATCTGTAGATAGTATATTGGGAACGGCCGTTAATGACTGTACAATATTGTATACTTTTATTGAAAAGAGCGCAAAAATAGAATGCTGGGAGAGTTTCTTGCGCCGCTTCTTCTCTCTCAGAGCGCCATTTGTTTCCGAAGCGGTAGTAGTATCTAGTAGTTATTAGAAATGACATCAAAAATAATTCTAAAGGGATCAATTTTGAGGAAATAAATGCCTCTTTATGCCTTAATGTATACTAGAAGATCGCCAGCTGATTGACCATGACTGGAAGCTGTACTGTTGGTCATTATCAACTGGTTTTCCTCTAGAATCTAGGTACAACCTGAAAAAATCTTACTTGCTGTAAGTGTTAGTCTGGAACTACGGGTTTTTGTGCATAACTAAGCATCAGAATAAATTAGATTGGAAATATGCAACCTTAACAAGCATTTATGGTCGCCACAGGCATTCTTACAGGCAAATGTGTAAGTAGTCCATATATATAAAAGAGAATGTATGTTTGTATGTACCCTAATAACCCCCTAAACTATTCGACCAATCTCAATGAAATTTTTGTAATATATTCGTTGAAGATCAAGGAAGGTTTACATATATAATTTATATGGCAAAACAATGTTTGCCAGGTCAGCTAGTATCATATAATCAATCAATCAATTAATATATATATGACAAATAAATTGCAGCACTATGCAATATAGAGTGCTCATATGACTCAAACATCACAGCTAAAATATAATTAAATTCTAAAAAATAACATACCAATTTGATAGCCATTTGATGACACAGTATTAAACATAGCTTCTAAGGCAGTGCCAGACTTCTCATCAGTGATTCTGCTGTGCTGCAAGTCTTTTATCATATCATCAAAGTCTGGAGACCATTTCGCAAAGTATACAGGTATATTGATCTCTTCTTGAATCATTGCCATTTCGAGTAAATATATGTGCTGTGGAAAATATTGCACTCAATTATTTTAAAGACAGGTTTGACTTGAGACTTGTAACTACATTCCATGATAATAAACTCATAATAACCATAACCATTCTAAAGCTGCGTCCGTGTTTTCGTGTTTATTAACACTGAAACATGTTTTAAAAAGGGTGTGGCTTAACAAATTTGTTAAATAATAGTTATTTATGCAACTGTTGTGTAATAAGGGGTATTAAAACAAGAATGTGGATTTATCATACGAGGCGAAGCTGTAGAGTGATAATAGTATCACATGAGTGTTTTAATACCTAATTATCAACAGTTGCATACAAGACTTTATCTACACCCAGAATTTGAATCCTCTAAAAGATACTGAAACAGCTTACTAACATTAAAACAGCCAGTCCTATTAGTAACCTAATATCATCCATTACTGATTATATACAAATAAGCTAAGGAATAATGAAAGAATTATTTGTCTTAGTACTAATTTACATTTTGTATAGTGCAATTATTTAAATTCACTTGAATATTATATTCTTAGGCAGCGTTTGAAATCTCTGGCGGTGTGCTGTCAAAACTTGAATCGCTTATTTTTTGTAAACAAAACAATAAAAATGGCGTGGATTCAAATAACCTACGTTTTTTTACGGTGCGCGACGTTCTGGTAGTGTGGAACGCGCGTAAACGAAAATGTTCTTTTTTGAAATTCATACAGTTTTGCCCTGTACTTTCTCCGGGGCGTAAAAAGAATAGGGGAGTCCCAGGCCCATGGGTGTCGTAAGAGGCGACTAAGGGCTTTTTAGAAGTGGGAGAGTCACGCTGCCGTCTTATGACGTCAGCACAATCGGGCCAGACTCGTCCGGGTTAATTACCACACTCGCACAGAATACCGGCGTGAAGTAGCGGCCTGGTGCCGCTATGTTTCGCATAGGTTAGTGTCGAGGACCGGAGGCCATCCCTTCCCCCCCCCCCCACACCCACACAAATTATGAGAGCGGTCCGTAAACAGATATTACCCCAGGAGGGTACCAGCTCTACCAGAGCCGGAGAATCCCTCCCCGAGCACTCTCGCTCGGGCCGCCCTTCGTATTCTGGGGTGGGCACAGAACCGCGCATGACCGAGGACAAACGAGGCAGTAACACCACGGCACCCCGCTCCACGCTCAACGTGGACTTTTGCAATATCAGGGGAATTCACTCCATTTTAATCGCCGTCCACCACCACCTTGAGACGGCGCAGCCGGCCTTGTGTTTCCTTACGGAGACGCAGATATCTCGACCTAGCGATACGTCATATTTAACGTACCCCGGGTACAAAATTGAGCACAACTTTTTGCCTCATGCCGGGGTATGTGTGTACGTTAGGGAGGATATCTGCTGTCGCCGTCTCGGCAATTTTGAGGGTAGGGACCTGTCTACTCTCTGGCTCCGCGTAGATTTAGACGACCGCGTCCGTATCTATGCGTGTGTCTACAGGTCCCATAGTGGTAACGCAGAAACCGATCATCTCATGGGCTGCGTTCAAGCAGCAATTGACGTCGTGCTTGCACAGATCCCCTCCGCTGAAATCGTGGTCTTGGGTGATTTCAACGGGCACAATGCCGAATGGCTTGGATCACGTACCACAGACTACGCAGGGCGATCTGTGCATAATTTTGCATTGGCGTATGGTCTGTCCCAATTGGTTGAGTCGCCAACGCGGCTCCCGGATGTGGATAGCCACATGCCGTCCTTATTAGATCTTCTGCTGACTACACATCCCGATGGTTACCAAGTCTTTGTCGACGCCCCTCTCGGAACGTCCGACCATTGCCTGGTCAGGAGTGTAGTGCCTATCCGACGCCAACGTCGCAGACCACCAGCGACCCGCCGCGTTTGGCACTACAAGTCAGCAGATTGGGATAGGATGCGTTCCTTTTTTGCATCCTACCCTTGGGGCAAGGTTTGTTTCCCTTCGGATGATCCTAGTGCCTGCGCCATTGCAGTAGGCGATGTGATACTGCAGGGCATGGATATTTTTATACCAAGCTCTGTAGTACCGATCGGTGGCAGATCACAGCCCTGGTTCGATGCGTCAGTTAAAGCAGCATCTGACTGCAAAAAACAGGCGTATCGAACTTGGGTTGCGGCGCTGGGCACAAAGGATCCGAACTGCAAAGTTCTTAAGAGGAAATATAACCGTGCCTCCAGATTTTTTAAGCGGCAAATCGCCCGTGCGAAGTCTAAGCACGTCGTCAAAATCGGCGAGCAGCTTTCCAGTTACCCGACCGGAACACGCAAGTTCTGGTCGTTGTCGAAAGCTGCTCTTGGTAACTTCAACCAGCCGTCCATACCGCCGTTGCACATGAGGAATGACACCCTGGCCCATACGGCAAAAGAGAAAGCCGAGCTCCTGTGCGCTCTTTTCACCTCCAACTCGACTCTTGACGACAACGGAAAAACACCGCCGACCATCCCGCGGTGTCAGAGCTCTATGCCTGAAGTACAGTTCAGACAGAAAACTGTTAGGCGAGCTCTGTTTTCGTTGGACGTCAGGAAGTCGAGCGCGCCGGATGGCATTTCTCCAATCGTGCTTAGAACGTGTGCCCCTGAGTTGACGCCGGTGCTAACGCGTTTATTCCGGCACTCTTATTCCAAAGGCGTAGTCCCTGACTCATGGAAGTCAGCCCTTGTCCATCCGATCCAAATAAAAGGAGACAGTTCGGATCCGGCGAACTACAGGCCTATTGCTATCACCTCCCTGCTCTCCAAAATCATGGAGAGCATAATTAGCCACCAGCTTTTAGTATACCTAGAGGGTCACCAGTTGATCAACGACCGACAGTACGGCTTTCGCCATGGACGGTCGGCAGGTGATCTTCTGGTATACCTAACACATAGATGGGCGGCGACTATTGAAAGCAAGGGGGAAGGCCTGGCAGTTAGCCTGGATATAGCGAAGGCCTTTGATCGTGTATGGCACAAGGCGCTCCTCTCAAAACTTCCATCATTTGGGCTTCCCGAGAGCTTGTGCAAGTGGACCTCCAGCTTCCTCACTGGGCGTAGCATACAGGTCGTTGTCGACGGATATTGCTCGAACCCGAAGCCCGTGAATGCTGGAGTGCCCCAAGGCTGTGTGCTATCTCCTATGCTGTTTCTTCTGCATATCAATGATATGTTGGACACCTCCAACATGCATTGCTATGCAGATGACAGCACTGGTGATGCCATATACACGGGCCATGCAGGTCTCTCTCGGGAAATCGTCGACCAGTGCCGGGAGAAACTTGTGTCTTCTATCGAGTCCTCTCTCGAGAAGGTCGCGGAATGGGGTAAATTGAACCTTGTCCAATTTAACCCCCAGAAGACTCAAGTTTGCGCGTTTACCACTAAAAAAACCCCATTTGTCGTATCACCGCTCTTCGAGAACACTTCTCTTAAAGCCGCGCCTAGTATCGGAATACTGGGTCTCGAAATCTCGAGCGATTGCCAATTCTGTGGCCATCTGGAGGGCAAAGCCAAATTGGCTTCGAAGAAGCTGGGCGTCATCAATAGAGCACGGCAATACTTCAAGCCGGCCCACATTCTAGCGCTCTACAAAGCGCAGGTCCGGCCACACATGGAGTATTGCTGTCATCTCTGGTCTGGTGCACCCCAGTATCTGCTCGATCCATTTGACCGCGTGCAACGTAGAGCAGCTCGAATTGTTGGAGACTCAGTGCTCTGTGAACGGCTGGATCACTTGGCGTTGCGTAGAGACGTCGCTTCATTGTGTGTCTTCTACCGCATTTATCACGGGGAGTGTTCCGAAGAGCTGTTTAACCTGATTCCTGCCGCCGAATTTCACCATCGCACGACACGCCACAAGTTAGGATATCATCCCCACCATCTGGATGTGTGGCGGTCCTCCACAGTGCGGTTTTCAAGAAGCTTTCTCCCTCGTACTACAAAGCTGTGGAATGAGCTTCCTTGTGCGGTGTTTCGGGGACGATACGACATGGGTACCTTCAAAAAAAGCGCGTACACCTTCCTTAAAGGCCGGCAACGCTCTTGTGATTCCTCTGGTGTTGCAAGAGAATGTGGGCGGCGGTGATCACTTAACACCAGGTGACCCGTACGCTCGTTTGTCCTCCTACTCCATAAAAAAAAAAAAAAAAAAAACAGATATCACGCTATATAAAATTCTCGTGTCACGGTGTGCGGGACCGAACTCCTCCTAAACGGCTTGACCGATTCTCATGAAATTTTGAGTGCATATTGGGTAGGTCTGAGAATCGGACAGCATCTATTTTTCATCCCCCTAAATGTTAAGGGTGGTCCACACGAAATTTTTTTGACATTTTTTTTTAAATTTGTTGGATTAAAAAAAAAAGTAAAAGTAAAAAAATAAAATTAAAAGTTAAATTTTAATTAAATTAAAAGTCAGCATTACAAAATACATGCAATTTCAAATTTTCACCCATCTACGATCAACAGTTACTTTTGTATCGCGATTTTAATGTCGGCAATACAACGTTTGCTGGGTCAGCTATTACGTGACACGTTGTTTGTCCGCGATGGACTCCTAAACTAATGAAGGGATTTAAATGGGGATTACTTCATGGTGTGCAGTTAAGTCCAACTTGAGAGATAGGATACATTTTATTTCGATATGGGACCCATAATTATTTTTATTTCCGATGTTTGTTTGGTATGGACATATTTTCTGTGAGAAAATTTATTGACGCACGGTTTGACAGTTCTGCTGTGAAACAATTTCATTATTACAACAAGGAGCATACATTTAGAAAAAACTTGATGTTATGAAAAATTATAGACAAACTCATAGAAATATTTTGTTTATTACGTTATTATTATTATTTATAGAACAACGTCTGTAGGGTCAGCCACTATTATATAATATATACCAGCCACTATTTATATATATAAACTAGGTGTCACGTTGTTTGTCTGCGATGGACTCCTAAACTAATGAACGGATTTTAATGGGGATTACTTCATGGATAGCAGGTTAGTCCAACTTGGGAGTCCAATATCTAAGTGATCGGACAGCCTGGGACTAGATTAATATTATTTTATAGCAAAGAAAAAGAGAGTGCTAAGAGAGTTTCTTGCGCTGCTTCTTCTCTCTCAGAGCGCCATTTGTTTCCTTATCGGTAGTAGCATCTAGTATAATAGAAATGACATCAAAAAGAATTCTAAAAGAATCAATATATTGGGTGTAAATTCCTGATTTTTCGACACGTGTTTTGCCTCTACACGAGGCATCCTCAGGAGATGTTGACTCGCCAAATTCTGGCATGAGACTGAGACAGAGAGGCATGTCGAATTGATAAGCGACCACCGTCAGACTTAAATAATAAGATAGTGAATACGATCTTGACTTTTTCAAGACACCATTTTAATTTAGACGTCAAGTAAATAAAAACTTAATTTATATAAAGTAAAAGTAGGTTATATAATATTATATTAAATGTAGGTAAATAACTATACACAATAAATAGTTATTATTTGTGAAAACTTGTAAATAGCTTTCTGTTGTAGAATAGATTAATTTTTAATATGTATCTACCTGTAAGTTTTATAAAGTTGTAAAATAAATAAATAAAATAAGATTAATTGTACAATATTACTCTGTAAACATATCTTTTGATGAAAAAAAAGCCCGCTGAGTTCGTTGCACCCATTTTTCTCAGGTCTGAGGCATTCATTTTGGAATGGGTGGTGGCTTTTGACTTTCAATAAGTGATGTCACATCCTATTTTGAATAAAAATATTTGAATTTGAATAAGAAAGACAAATCTTAGTGGATTTACATTCAATAAAACTCACATCATTCACATAATTTTTTTTGTTGCCAACCAACAAATATTGTCATGCTTTTGGGTATGGTGCCTATAAGCCTGGAATCATATCTAAAAAGTAATTATTTCTTTCATATAAATGAAAAATCCAAACCTCTTTTTCCTCTTGTGTGAGCAAAGTATCATTCTTGGGCAAGACAAGCAAAAGTGCCCCTGCCCGTTTTCTAATCTCAACAAACTGATCAATTGTAATGTCCTGGATGTTACCAACAACACAATGCCGAGATGTGCTCCAAGAAGTAAGAGATCTACCTTCCAGGTTAAAGGTGGCACTGCGACAGCCTGAAATGAAAATAAGCATGTTTTAAATAAGTTTTTAGTAATGTTCATTTTATCATAACATTTGTTAATATGTTAATGATAAATAATAATTAATTCACTATATAAACATAGTGAATTAACTACTTGTTTACAGCTGAACTGAGATTTATTCAGTCTTTAAATACTTTTTCATTATACTGGCTATGTGAAGACAACTGTGTTTTTTCTTAGGCTGTTTATTTTCAATATTTTTGTAACAATTTTGTCATTTGACATTATCTCGAAACGAAGATCAAGTTTTCTGATAGTCAATATTTCTAGTTAATTTGTGGTCTGGATAATCCAGTCTCTACTGTTGTGTAGGGTCCATTAAGTGTAGTTTTTGAATTTCAATAAGTAATATTATATTCTATTTTGATTATATATTATTTATGCATTATTACACATTCCCTTGGCCTAGTGTACAAACAAAGAAAATGAAGTCAAAAATCTTCATTAACATGGCCTTCTCTCTCACTTGCTTTATGGCACTTGCTCTTTTTGTATCATTCCATAGCTTTATTTTGACATTATTTGTTATATGTGGTGTGTACCTTAGTTTGAGAATTGGCCCTATACTTAGATAAAATAAAAAGTTGATCTGTGGCAAAGGATTTGCTGATGATTTCTTGTACCCATTCTTCTGAGGTCTGAGGCATAAATTTTCGAAAGGGTGGCAGATGTTTAAAGTCATGCTTGCTGATTCATATAAAATGACTGATATTAAAAAGCATTTTTCTCTTCGGAATAGATTACTGACTCCGTAAAATTTCATACTGATATCTTACAAGATCAGTATCCATATCTCTCAACTCAAATATGTCCTAAATTCCAAGAGCAAATAAAGATAATGTATCAAAGTAGATCATTGAATAATATTTTGAAGAATATTTCCATTTTCGTAAGGTATCTTGGTGTTCTTCATTGTTCATGCCTATTTGAAACAATACCCCACTCATTGCAACAGCTTTCAAGAAAAGACATAACCATTATTTTTGAAGGAATAGGTGGAACATAGTGTGTAGTTGATGATGATAAATAATCAGAATTAGCTATATGTTGTTTGCCATAAAAGCAGACTTATAAGAAACATAGTAGTTCTTAAAGAAATATGCACTTCTCTGAACAATCCTAAGTCAAATCAATTACCTAGAAACACTGCTTTAGAAAGGTGATGTGTGTAGAGTTTATATATTTACTTTATTGGGGACAAAAACATAAACAAAAGATTGAATACACATTCAAATTATAACTAACTAAAATAATATCAATTGTTCTCTTGGAACGTCTCACTGAGAACATAGATGTTAAAGATAAAAGTGACATCTGCTGAGTGCATACATACAATTTACAATAAAAGTTAATCACAGCAAATGTAAGTAAAACTTGGCAAAAGTTATCTATATCATTTTATAAAACTTGAATATAGAAATCAAAAATAATATGATTTAGTATGATAAGAAATGAATATACTTATAACACTAGAAATAAGGGATTGCTTGTAACTAATTCTACTAGGCTTCATAATAGCTTTAAGGGTAAATGTATACACTTCTATATTAAGTCCCAGCCAATGTTCAGGCATTATCTATAAATAAATTTAAATGTTTTATAAAAAAATGGCTCTGTTGTAAATCCTATTACTCCACTGCTGAATATCTAAGTGATCGGACAGCCTGGGACTAGATTGTGATTATTTATTGTATTGTATATTTTTATCGAAAAGAGTGTAAAAAAAGAATGCTGGGAGAGTTTCTTGCGCCGCTTCTTCTCTCTCAGAGCGCCATTTGTTTCTGAAGCCTAGTAGTTATTAGAAATGACATCAAAAAGAATTCTAAAGGAATCAATTTTGAGAAAATAAATGCCTTTTATGCCTTTTACTGAATTAGTTTTTTATGGGAAAAATGGGAGCACAAAAACATGTCAATGTTATTCAACTTGAGATTATGTAGTGTAAGTATTCTGTGAAGTGGCACACATTTATTGATGTTAAAGTTTAAAGTTTAGTATTGTGAGACTAAATATTTTGAGTGTGCTATATTCATAAGAATAATCATCAACCTATCCATAATTTTTTAGGCAGAGATTGGTATTTTTATACTACACAAAAAACGGAATCTCAAAAATCAGTTCTAGTTTACAGTTGATAACATCCTGGATCCCAATAATTGCATATTAGAATATTGACCTATTATTTTTTTACACACTATATTAGCTTCACTTGTATGTTTGTAACCGACTTCTTTGGGCGCGATTATGACCCAGTTTAAACGGATAGATTTCATTCAATCTTTGTAGATTTATGGAGGACCGATGACATTACACTAATTTGATAAAATTATTCAATTTTTCAATTTGCAAAATATGATTTTTGTTAATTTATATAATTTTTAAATAAATAAATCACTAATAAGCCCCATCTAGTACTTTTTTGTAAACTGCAAAGGAAACGTGCGACATGTCAAGACAGTTCCACAAAATTAAAGTATCTAATTCGTTTAGAAGTAAATAGATGGCGGTGAATTTATATTCCCATTATAAATTATTAATATGTGATTTAACTGAGCTAATTATTATAAGAGCTAGCTCGGGGATCTTTCAATATAACTAAAATAGTTTTATTCGCAAATATAAAAATCCTTGCTTTCCTAGCTTTTTAAGATATTATTAAAATAATAATTCTTCTACATCCCACACTTTTTATTATAATGAAATATATAATATTTTTTACACTATTTTCAATTTAAATTTATTCTCTATTTTCTAGTTGAATTTTATATAAAGTGTGTTCTTTAGTTTTTTTTTAAACTATTATTATGACAATAAGGGATAAGATGAGCAGGACATTCAGCTGATGGTAATTGATACAACTTGCCCATTACAATGAAATGCTGGTCAGGGTTCTTGAAAAACCCTAAAATTCTGAGTGGCCTAAAATGTTAGTCTCATTGCCCTATAATTTCACTAGCTATGGCACCCTTCAGTCTAAAGCACAATAATGCTTACACATTACTGCTTCATGGGAGAAATAGGCGCTGTTGTGGTACCCATAATCTAGCCGGCATCCTGTGTAAAGGAGCCTCCCACTTAAAGATGTGACTCTTTCTAATCGAAACAATATGATTTTCAGTGGTCTCCCTCAGTTTGGGGATTAAATATACAAAGATTGTTTTGGTAATGTGTAATTCTTTAAATTTGTTTGTTTGTTATTGACTATATTGTTGATCATCTAATATCAAAATTTCAAAATGTCTCTCAATATGTAATTCTTGATTAGGTGTCTTTGGCAGTCTTCATAACTGTGCCTAAGTGAGCATGTTATCAAAAATTTTATTAAAGTAAAGACTTTTAATATGGTATGTTGAGCGAAAATACTATGAAAATAAATTAAAAATATTGCTTTAAGTACTAGGTTCAACTAACTGTTCTTAAATTAAAGTAAGAAATATACGATGTTTGTATTTATTTGTGTTTTATAAGATAGAAATACACATTAAGGGAGATTTAATTTAATTTACTTATTGATTTCCAACTTTATATTCTAAGTCATAAATATCTTATGAACTTAAAGTCATAACCTACAACTTTGTGTTAAAATAGTCTTAATTGATACTTACCATGGGGCACTGTATGGAGATCATATTGCTGCATTCTATACACAGAAAACTCATGAGAAGCTTCCACAGGATTCATTGGAGACATAATTATTAAAATTGGAAATACGACTAGCAAATAATACGGTAAAAAACCCTTGAATATTTCCGCGAAGCCATCGGCTTGGTCGAACAACATTTTGTCGTCTTTTTAACTACTGTTTGTAGGGAAATTAATTCATAAAATCAGTTTAAATATCACAATCTCATTAGGAGAAACCTTACGAGCGACGATAAACTAGGTCAATGACATTTAGACTTCAGTAGTTTCCTACTTTTTTTTAAATTTATAAATGACAAGGGATGCAGTTCCACATGCAAATGACATTTATACTTTTTCAGAGTTGCCAGCGCGCATTAGTCGTTTGGAGTTTGTTTTTAATTTTTGTCTGTCTTGCTCGAAGAAGTTCACTCCATAAGTTGTAATTGATAAAATGACCCTTGAAAACCTGTAGAAAAACATGAGATATCCAACTGGTGAGGTAGATAGCCTAGCCTTTGTGGCGTGTCGCTCGACGGTGGAATTGCGCGGCAGGACTCAGGACAAACAGTTTTTCAGAACTCTTCCCGTGATAAATAAAGTAGAAGACACACACTGAAGCGACGTCTCTACCTAATACCATGTGCTGGATCCCCAACAAGTCCGGCAGTACTGCGTTGCACATATGTAATGTAAATTGGTGTCTTACGTCCGTTCCCAATATACTATCTACAGATAGAGATAAACTTCTACCATCTACTGTCAGTAATTAGCTGTCAATAATTTGAAGCTTTTCTAATATACCCGATATGTCATTCTTAGCGTCAGTTCACTGTAGGTAAACTGTCTATCTGAGCCCTCCCATGCGTTCGAGATTATGCAAAATAACGGAGGAAAATTAGGGAGAAATTCTTTATCGCTTTATTATTCTATTTTCTATGTCAAGGTTTTTTTACAACAACTAAAAAATATAATAAAACAACATATTTATAAGTTTAAATATAAAAAATATACCGATGTGATGACAACGGAACGTCTTTCTAATGGCAGTAATTCTTGAAATTTGACACGACGTTTTACGTTAGATTTACTCCTATGTTATCACCTGCTAATACCAGAAAGAGTTGATCAGAAGGTGATATTCGATATAATAATAGTACTTTTCTATTATACACTATCATAACTTACCGCTTAGATGTTCCTTTTATGTATGGGCATATTTCCATGAGCAAAAAGTTGAAAGAAGAATTCGTTCAATTGGAATCTGTATGTGAACTCGTAATCTTCATATTTTTCTATGTATTTTACACGCTCCTCTTAAGTTTTATTCATTGTCTTTATCAGATTTTGCTCAGTTACAAAAATTCATTATTACTTGAACTTAACCCTAACTAAGTATTTAACAGAAAACAAAAGTATTTTGCACATATTTAACACCAATTACTATTCTATACCGTATCCTAGATTTTTGAATCACTTGTGCAACCATTCATATTCAATCACATTAAAGACCACTGAAACCCCTACCAACATGGTTTTATGCCTAAAAAGTCTACTACTACTAATTTAAATCAATTGTGTATCAATTCTTATTGATTCGGTTGACAAAAACCTACAAGGAGATGTAGTTTATACTGACTTCGCTAAGGCATTTGATAGGGTGGACCATGAATTACTTATCAAAGAACTCTCATATTATGGTATTAGTGACATATTTTTAAGCTGGTGCAAATCCTACCTTTCTAACCGAAATGCCAGAGTAGTGATTGACGGCGAGTGTTCAGACTCGAATGCAATTCGGTGTTCTGCACGGCTCTAATTTGGGACCTTTATTCTTTGTTTTAATTATTAACGATATAACTGAATTATTTAAAAATTGTCAGGTTTATCTGTTCTCAAATAATTTAAAAATAGCTAAAATCAGATGTAACAGATCTGCAAGCAAATCTTGACAGACTTGTCCTTTGGTGTGAAGCTAATCGTATGCTGCTTAATCCGGATAAATGCAGTTTTATAAAATTCACTATAAAGAAATATCCATTAATGAGTTTATACAACATCTTGGGAAATAAATTGAAAGAAACAGATACCATTCGGTACCTAGGCGTAATATTTGATAACAAATTAAAATTTGACAAGCACATAAATTCTACAGTGATAGCTTCTTTCAAATTGCTCGGCTTTATTCTCACACAGTCTAAAGATTTCAAAAAGCTAACAACAATCCTTCAACTGTACAACAGCTTGGTTCGTAGCAAACTAGAATATTGTTGTCAACGTACACAGAAATAGTAGATTTTACAACGAGTGCACAAAACGATCCATTTTTATCCGGTACTTTTAGCGGCCGAGCCGAAGGCGAGGGCTCATAGTAATGTCGAGGATAAAAAGGTTTTGTGGACGAGTTATAAACTCTGCTTTTCATTTCGATTGCGAGGAAATAAAACAGTAGTATACATTGGCCATTTTTAAAAATTTTAGCAAATTTTTCTAGAAATTAATAAACGCACAAAAAAACAAGGCCTGTTTCCCGCCGCTTTTTTTTTAATCTTACGACATTGATATTAGGCTTGGGCTCCAGACCTATACAGCCTACTATTGAATTATTCTGGTAAAATATGTATTTTTGAATTAATTAAATAACCTACCGTATTTTAATTAAAATTTTTATATCTTTTATTTCTTAAACACAAAGAGGCAAATAAATTAAAGTATATATTAAAAAATAACAAATTCTATGGCTGTATGGCTCATTTTCTTTGCCTTAATATTGATACATTTATGAGTAGATCCTTTTGTGCACAAAAATCGATTTTTTGCAGCCTATATCGTGAACAAATAAGCAATTTCAGAGCATGAGAAGTAAAAATGACAATTTATATTACATAAAAAATTTAACGATTCAGTAATATTACAATTAGTTAATATTCAACAGTTGTTCTCTCACAAAAAAACAACTTACATCCTTAATTTCAGAACAGCAACGGGTCAGCACTTGTATAATAACTTTAAGATTTGCGTGCATCGTGATCGTGCATGAACCTCTAAACTGCTTATGAAGTCCTGGTACATGTTGCTTGGATGAGACATGATTTCAACCGCTATTAAAACCATTACCACAGAGTAAGGATGGGTATTTAAGTTATCACCTCTATCATATTTATGTACTTCTAGTATATTTAGTAATACTTTGATCGAATACCGTCAGAATATATTAAGGTATACTCGCGTCAGTAGATAGAAGATGTACACTTATGTTTCTGTGACAATATTATTTGAGAGTGCATATTCTTATATCATTAGATAATTTATACGTTGTGAGCCTCTTGAGATTCGCTGTCAGCATATGTAAATGAGATAGCAATAGTCCGTGACATGTGTTATGTTTTCATGTTTTCGATACGGACGATTTTTGCAACGTAATAGACAACAACGTCACATATTTTAATAATAACTGTGATGAAGCCCATCCAAGTGGACCTATCCAAACAAAAAAATTCCATACGCGAAAGGGATAGTAGACATTGTAGGGCACTGACCTGTATAAATACCACTGGACAGGCTGTTCTATATGTTTGATAGCAAATTTTTTGTGCCTATTTGAAGCGCCACTCCCGAGAACCCAGAGAACTAATTTTGACGAATAATACAAATGGCTGCGAAGGAACGTACAATGCTCTGAAGTATTTTCGCATTTTGAATTAATTTCGTTCGTTTTTCGTATTATTTATACTTTTTTAACTATTTTATACGTTTTTTTTTGTAAATAGTTTCCCACCATCTATCGATGTGTGCTGAGGTTTTCATCACTAGTTTTTAGTACCGCAGACTCTCAGGCGCCAACAGCGCCAAAATGGCCAATATCAAACAGGCACAAAGGCACTTTGACAGCCACCAGTCAAGTGGTATATAGGCTTATTTCATAAATGTATAGGCATGGCAGCGATAGAATTTTCAATTTTTTAAATAGCGGTCGACAAGAATCTAGGGGGCCGGCTCCACAAACCGCCTTGATACACTTCTTCTGTCCAATAAATAAATACCCTATGCTCACCGAGTTGCCCCATATGACCAATCCATATCTTAAAGCTGAAACCACGAATGCATGATATGCCATTAGCGCTGTTTTTTCACCTATTGTTTTTGATACGCGTTTGAAGACAAATACATGTTGGTTAATTTTTTTGCTAATTTTGTCAACATGTGACTTGAAGGACAAGTTGCTGTCTAAAGAAATACCAAGAAAATTGACAAGTTGTGCTTCTTTAATATTCTCATTATGATAATTAACATTAATATCTTTTCCTTTCCCATTCTTATTATAATACTGCATTTACATTGTTTTTTTTATATTTACAGTCAGGTATAGTGGAAGTCACTGTTGTAGGGTATCTCGCTTGCCCTGAATCCCAACCAAATTTATGTGTCACTGTCACATTATTATTGTTATTTAAGTGACGCATCTATTGTTCATCTTCTATCTACGCTCGCGTCATACATACAATGACGTTATACATAAGACAATCTCTTATTCAACTATGATCGCCTGGTACCAAAACACTGTATAAAATTGTCTTACGAATTTTCGATAACTTATATAATATATACAAACCGACAAAACGATAAAAGTTCTACAAAATACTTTTTTGGCTTCGGTATTGAATGCAGATCAGTAATAAATAAAGTAAAGTGGGTAATCTTTTAAAAATATTAAACTATAATTTACGCCCCCACAAACGCCCTTGCGGATAAAATTTCGTAAAATCCGTTCCTAGCTGATATCCACTCGACGAAAGTAATATTCCTACCAAATTTCGAGACTCTGGGTCTTATGGTTCCAGAGATATCGTGGTGAGTCAGTAGGTGGAAATGTGTTATAATCTATACCTATAAATGGATAGCCGTATTTTTCCTTCGGTAATACTTAAATAAAACATAAGTAAAAAATTGGCAAGTTATACTACAAGTATCCATATACTACAAGCATTTGAAAACTAGACATTTGTAATTATATAGAAAAAAAAATGTAAGGAACTCTACATTGGCGCATCTGATTCGAGGCCGGTTTTTTTAATACCTTAATTAATTATATGAATAGTCGAATCCGTTATTGGCAGTATAATTCTAAATAGGTGAATGGAAAATAATTAACTAAATTTTTATTCCCTTGAGAGTGACGTTATAATAATATGTACCTTCACTTTTCTCGGCATAAACGTCTTATATTTTCACAGCTTCAAGAGACTGTAGACCTTAGTATATCGTTTTAATTTCAACTTGATAATTCCACGCGTTCCCGATACAAAGGGTCTTGACTGACAGACAGACAGATGGAAAGAGAGTCGGACGGATGGACAAGAAAGTGATCCCATATATTTATTCTCTAGTTACTAAATAATACGGAACCCTAAAAATAGATTGAGTTAAAAAATAATATTTTCAGAAGTTATCGTGTTTTCCCGCCCGCGCCGTGCGGACTTTATAAATAAACACTGTAAGCCACTAAGAAACCAATTTAAATATGTAAAAATAGTAAACATCAATTTAAAAAAATAGTTAAGTTCAACAATCATATTTTATCTTTCTAACGATGTGTTTTTTATATTATCATTCATAATATGTTGTTTTATACAATATAACTATTATATACGATTTTATGCGACAAATCTACGGGATTGATATAAAAATACCTAATGTTAATTGATATTAATATTTAATTGTTACATTATTAACTTAATTGAATATCATAATAGAATCATTATACCAATAATATATATAATGGATAGATGTATTCTCGTTCAGTCATTAAATCTCACACTTAATATTATTGAGAATTTCTGAGATCCGTCACTCTGCATTTAAATCACATCTCCAAATCCATACAGTTTAGAAGACGCTTGCCATCACAACTTATAACAAATGCTTAGGTAGGTATTTACCACAAAACAGGGAAATCTGTGGTATTTACCGATTTATGAATGCCAAAAACTATCCCACAGATGGGTTGAAATTAAAACACCAACAAAACGTTACACAGATCAGTATTTCAATGTCAAAAGCAGGAATCAGCATAAAATCCATTTCGAATAGTCGAGATAATGTTGTTTGCCGTTAAATATTATAACTGGCTCTAAATGAAAATATGTAGGTATTATTTAATGAATATAATAACAATTATTAATCTTGTTCAATAATTTAAAAAAGGAGTCACATTTTCTACAGCAGTTGTGTTTGAAGAACGGACGTTCTTCCGTAACTTCAGGACATTTGGATATCCTGTTGTCAGACTGTGATCGGGTTGGGACCCGATTACTGTAATCCACCACGCTGGGCCAATGGATGGCCCAAGACTAGGAGTAATCTATCTTCTCATTGAGGAGGGCTATTGTCCTCTATCCCCGACGTAGATTTAGGACAGCCCATGAACTCCAGAGAGGGCGCGCGCGAGGTGTGTGCGTCGAAGCATAATCCCAGGACCCCCCACCATATCCGGGGAGACGGGTCGAAAACCCGTACTGACCGCTGAGCACAACAACCCCATCACGGTGGTAGAATTAGAGCGGCTCTACCACCACCACCGCCTTACTGTGTAGAAGCGGACTCCCATGATCTATGGTTTGACGACAGTATATATGTTACATGATGAATAAACATTGTTAGCGTGATCTAGAATTTCATAGTATATTGTGGTTATACCTCACTACGAAAGTAGTGACAGAAGTGTAAATATATTCAATACACGTTTATTTCATTTTAGGACGCCATTATTTATCAAAAAAGTGATAATATAATTATATTTTATACCACGAAGTGGATTGATTTAGAAAACTCATAATAGCGCCATCTAGTTGTTGTCCTTGTAATCTATGGATATCAATATTCTTGCATTCTAAATTAATTTAGTTAAATTGCAATTGTGGTTTTCAAGGAAATTTCTTCCACGTGCAACCAAGTTATGGAATGGGCGAAGCTTAAATAAGATTTGATATGAGTACCTTCAAAAAAATGCGACACCTTTCTCAAAGGACGGCTGAATTCCTATGATTCCTCTGGAGTTGCAGGAGAATGTGAGCGGCGGTGATCACTTAATATCAAGTGACCCTTACGCTCGTTTGTCCTTCTCTTCCATACAATTTATTTTATTTTACGCCGTTTAATTAAAGAATTATGTTGAAACAAGAGAATAATAAAGTTTGACTGAACTGCAAAAGTACATAGAATATTACAACATAATATTTCTAACTAAGAGAAAAATATATAATAAACTTAATTAAAATTATTCGAAAAAAAACCTTCTTATATAAGAAAAAAAGGATGTTATTGCCTTAATGGGTCTTTTAAATATTGAATATTTGAAAAAAAAAAATCTTTTCGGGGAGGCCTTTGTCGAACAGTAAACGCCTTCCGGCTGAAATGATGATCATTTCAATTGTTAAGAGTACAATAAACTATCGAAATCAAGATGTTGCATTCAAAAATATCCGCCATTCAAATTAAAAAAAAATATAATGTAGGAAATTGCAAAGCCAGCTAAAAAAAAACTATATAAAACACTGCATTTATTCCCAAGGAACTCTCTCGCTAAAATGCTATGGAATCAGTTATTTATTTACCAGTGGGAGGCTCATTTGCCTAGGATGCCGGCTAGATTATGGGTACCACAACGGCGTCTATTTCTGCCGTGAAGCTGCAATGTGTAAACATTATTGTGTTACGGTCTGAAGGGCGCCGTAGCTAGTGAAATTACTGGGTAAATGAGACTTAACATCTTATGTCTCAAGGTGAGGAGCGCAGTTGTAGTGCCACTCAGTATTTTGGCTATTTCAAGAAACCTGAGCGGCACTGCATTGTAATGGACAGGGCGTATCAATTACAATCAGCTGAACGTCCTGCTCGTCTTGACCCTTATTTTCATAAATAAAAAGTTAAACGGAGCTCTAAGGAACCCATACGTATTCCGAGATTGTCTGGTTACACCCGGTAAAAACGTTATAAATGCCCACAAAATTATTGCCCACACAATGATATCATTAATAATGTTTATTGTTACTTAGTGGATAAACAAATAATAAATCATTAAAGTACTAAAATATCACATACAACTCGTAAGAAAATTTCCATGTTTTTTCCTCAAAGTAGTTCAAAAGAAGCTCTTTTTAAAGAGCTTGTCAATTTAAGTATTAATATTTGATTCGGCTTTTAAGAGGTTTGGTAATATAATATCATTAATTTTAATTGACATTGGGGAAGGAATGTGTAAAGAAATTAAATATAGGGGTTAGTCGTTAATATTGCTTAACATGTTAAAGAACTTATACGAAAAAAAATAACACGTTGTGCAAAACGCTAATTATTATATATATATATATATATATATATATATATATATATATATATATATATATATATATATATATGTATACAGCTACTATACAGCGTTATATTTTATTGCTTATAAGTTATATATATTTTATGAGCATCACATTTTGTTTGTGTTAGCAGTTACTTACTATTCATAATAATAATTAAAAATCTACATAGGTTTTTTTCGTATTTATGAATCAGTTACTGGGCATTAGCCAGATCACTAGACTTGGCTAGAGGTCCTAGGTAAGACGTGTTGAATTTAAAAATACATCAATCAATGAATTTTCCTTCATACTTAAACAGACTGTTGGACTGTCTACAGTCTGTCTTCTCTCAAAATAGTCCCATATAGCAGCAGTATAGCGTCGTTCCGCCATAATTATAAACGAAAGTTTTTTTACACTTAACCCAGACCATTATACTTATAGTTAAATAACTATTTTAAAATTCAATATTTTAAAGTTTTTGTCGACTGTGAACACTAATTACTAACGCTAATCAACTAGAAATACGAAAAATTTATTTTAATAAACAAAATGTACCAAACAACCAAAAATCAAAAATATTTCCGATCCAACAATGTTCGACTCCATTCGTCACGCCACCACTATGCAAAAAAAATATTTATTTTGATTATAACGGTTACAATAGGGTATATGCATGATTCTTAAAAAATACTTAAATTTGATTTTTCATATCAAATTCTAAAAGTCATCAAACTTTTTTTTTTGTAATTTGGTATTATCTCCGTAAGTCTTGTTGCCGTCACAGAGAATAATAAGAAAGTTTTATCTAAATTACTGTTTTATTATTATTTTATTCCTATATTATCCGTTTTTTAATATAATGATAATTAAGTGAGATCTGTTGTAATTAATTATGAAACAATTGATTAATGTAGAAAATGTTTGGAAATACAATTTTTTACATTTTCTATAATTAATATGTTTTTATCAATTTGTTTGTATTATTTTTCAGTGCTATAAATGAAAATTGTATAACTATGAAAGTCAAAATAATTCCTAAAATAGGTATTTCTAAACAATCCAATAATAATATTTTAAAGTTGAATTGCAGGAACACGATTTTCAGAGTTAGTGTAATATTTTATGAATTGACATGTATATTGTCCTGTGTTGGTGGACCTTAAATTATTAAACAAATAAGTTCGTAAAGCAGAAAAGTTTTCATTTTTGACATGCAGTCCCAAAGAACATTTTTTTTCATTATTTGCACCACATTTATGTAACATCTGCTTCTTCTTCGTCGTCCCCTCATTGCTGAGGATCGTGACTCCGTAGAATGTCAACAGCATTCCTCCATCGGTTAAGGTCGGTGATCTGGTGCAGTGCTACGTTCACAGGGATATCCCGATGTTCGGATATATGATCCGACCATCTCTTCGAACTTTGGCCCCTTGGTCTGTCCCCTCTAGCATAGCGTTACCATCAGTCTTTCGAGACTATCTACTTAGACTATCTACTTAGCTTCTGCGAGCAATATTTCAAGATTCTTTGTGGGCAAATCTGAGAATCTGAATAGTAAAATATATAACATAATTAATCATAAGCTCTTAGATTCTTTCAAATAAAGTTTTTTTTAATTGTGTGTATCGGTTTTGTATGTTAGTTTGTGCATGCGATTATGTTTTTCATTTTGAGGTACGGAACCCTAAAAATTGATTGAGTTAAACAATAATATTTTCAGAAGTTAACGTATTTCCCCGCCCGCACCATGCCGACTTTATAAATCCACACCGTAAGCCACTAAGAAACCAATTCAAATATGTAAAAATAGCAAATACATCGAATTAAATAAAACTTCTTTAAAAAAACCGACTTCAAAAACTGAAAAGTATCAAACAAATTAAAATTTAATTTAATACACTTACTTAATTTAATACTTTAATACATTTAATATTAATAAAATACTATTATTTGTATGTGCTACCTATTGACAGGTTTTAAGTCAGTGCCAAGCCCTAAAAAAAATAAAACTTAATATTATAAACAGCTTATATACTGTAATTATTTAGGTTGTCAGGCCACGCGTGTCTGTCCGCTTGGGTTGTTTCGTTCTAGACGAAGCTATCCCGCTCAAAGTCACGCGTGGCAAGTGTACCTGGTACCTTTATTACATTTGGCTTCGCACCAACTTCAGACCTATCAATATGTAGCACATTCAAATAATAGCATTTTATTAATATTAAAGGTAAAGGTTTGCATAAGAGGTGTATAAATTAAATTTTTAGTTATTTGATACTTTTCAGTTTTTGAAGTCGTTTTTTTTTTAATTTTTACGGTTTAGTGTCAGTTAATAATAATATATAATCAACCTGGATGAAAACTAAAAAAAAGCCCTACACAAAAAACAATTACGTCATCCAGGTAGACGAAAATATTCATATAAATGTTCATGAAATGAAAACTACCGGGCCAAACTATGTAAAATTTTTATGGGACCAAATGGCATCTATTTTGCATCAAGAACTACGTAAATCGAATCATAAATCACAGAGTAATCAGCGTACATACATAAAAAAAATACCGATCGAATTGATAGCGTCATTCTTTTTGAAGTCGGTTAAAAGTAATAGTTAAGTTCAACAATCATTTTTAATCTTTCTAACGATGTGTTTTTTGTATTATCATTATTAATATTATGTTGTTTTATACAATATAATTGTTATGTACGATTTTATGAGACAAATCTTCGGGCTTCGCTCTTATGGCATGATATAAAAATAATGTTAATTGATATTAATATTTAATTGTTACATTATTAATTTAAATGTTATCATCATAGAATCATAATACCAATAATATATATAATGGATAGATGTTCATGTATGTACTCTCGTTCTGACATTAAATCTCCAACTTAATATTATTAGGAATTTCTGAGATCCGTCACTCTGCATTTAAATCACATCTCCAAATCCATACAGTATAGAAGACGCTTGTTTCCACAACTCATAATAAATGCTTAGGTAGGTATTTACCACAAAACAGGGAAATCTGTGGTATTTACCGATTTATGAATGCCAAAAACTATCCCACAGATGGGTTGAAATTAAACCACCAACAAAACGTTACACAGATCAGTATTTCAATGTCAAAAGCAGGAATCAGCATAAAATCCATTTCGAATAGTCGAGATAATGTTGTTTGCCGTTAAATATTATAACTGGCTCTAAATGAAAATATGTAGGTATTATTTAATGAATATAATAACAATTATTAATCTTGTTCAATAATTTAAAAAAGGAGTCACATTTTCTACAGCAGTTGTGTTTGAAGAACGGACGTTCTTCCGTAACTTCAGGACATTTGGATATCCTGTTGTCAGACTGTGATCGGGTTGGGACCCGATTACTGTAATCCACCACGCTGGGCCAATGGATGGCCCAAAGACTAGGAGTAATCTATCTTCTCATTGAGGAGGGCTATTGTCCTCTATCCCCGACGTAGATTTAGGACAGCCCATGAACTCCAGAGAGGGCGCGCGCGAGGTGTGTGCGTCGAAGCATAATCCCAGGACCCCACCATATCCGGGGAGACGGGTCGAAAACCCGTACTGAGCTGAGCACAACAACCTCAACACGGTGGTAGAATTTGAGCGGCTCTACCACCACCACCGCCTTACTGTGTAGAAACGGACTCCCATGATCTATGGTTTGACGACAGTATATATGTTACATGATGAATAAACATTGTTAGCGTGATCTAGAATTTCATAGTATATTGTGGTTATACCTCACTACGACAGTAGTGACAGAAGTGTAAATATATTCAATACACGTTTATTTCATTTTAGGACGCCATTATTTATCAAAAAAGTGATACTATAATTGTATTTTATACTACGAAGTGGATTAATTTAGAAAACTCATAATAGCGCCATCTAGTTGTCCATGTAATCTATGGATAGCAATTTTCTTGCATTCCAAATTCATTTAGTTAAATTGCAATTGTGATTTTCAAGGAAATTTCATCCACCTGCAACCAAATTGTGGAATGGGCATAGATTAAGGAAGATTCGAAATGAGTACCTTCAAAAAAAGTGCGACACCTTTCTCAAAGGCCGGCAGAATTCCTATGATTCCTCTGGAGTTGCAGGAGAATGTGAGCGGCGGCGATCACTTAACATAAAGTGACCCTTACGCTCGTTTGTCCTCCTCTTGCATACATTTTTATTATTTTAAGCCGTTTAATTAAACAATTATTATTGACAAGAGAAGAATAAATTTTATCATTATAAATAAGTGATCAACAAAAATACTTAATCAACAAAATATTTCGAATTAAGAGAAAAGTATATAAACTTAATTAAAATTATTCGAAAAAAATGCTTCCTATATAAGAAAAGAAGGATTGCCTTAATGTCTTAATTTTTGAGGCCTTTGTCCACCAGTAAACGCCTTGCGGCTGAAATGATGATCATTACAATTATTTATATAACAATATATTATCGAAATCAAGATGGTGAATTCAAATATATCCGCCATTCAAATTTAAAAATATTATTACGTAGGAACTGTACATTGCAATACTGGCTAAAAAAAACTACATTAAACACTGCATTTTTCGCATGGAAATATAATTAAATGCTTTGGAATCAGTTATTTATTACCGCCTTTGCACAGGATGCCGGCTAGATTATTAGGCCTATTTCTGCCGTAAAGCAGTAATGTGTAAGCATTACTGTGTTTCGGTCTGGAGGGCGCCGTAGCTAGTGAAATTACTGGGCAAATATCTAGCTTATATCTCAAGGTGACGAGCTCAGTTGTAGTGCTGCTCAGAATTTTTGTGCATTTCAAGAATCCTGAGCGGCAGTGCATTGTAATGGGACAGGGCGTATCAATTACCATCAGCTGAACGTCCTGCTTGTCTCGGTCCTTGTTTTTATAAAAAAAGTTATAGGGAACTCTAAGGAACCCTTACGTATTCCGAGATTGTCTGGTTACACCCGGTAAAAACGTTTTAAATGCCCGCAAAATTATTGCCCATGCGTTTTAAATGTCATAAAAGGGATATTGAAATAAAATGATATCATTAACAATGCTTATTGTTACTTAGTGGATAAACATTTAACAAATAATTAAAGTACTGAAATATCACATGCAACTCGTTATAGACATACTTATAGCAGACATTTATTTTATTTTATCTCTAAAGTAGTTCAAAAGAAGTTTTTTAAAGAGTTTATTAATTCAAGATTTGATTCAGTTTTAATAAGTTTGGTAATATTTTATAAAATTTTAATTGTCATTGGGAAAGGACCTAAATTGTGTAATTAAATTAATTATTGGGGCTAATCGTTTTAACATGTGAAGCAATATTAATTGCTTAACATGCTAAAAAGCTTATGTGAAAAAAAATAACATGTTGCTCAAAACGCTAAATATTATAAGTTATGGCTAGTAAACGTTAGTGTTCAAAACTTTATTAGATGGCATTAAATCGTAGACATCTCTCACCAATATAAGTAAATTTTAAAAATTAATAGTAATAATAAAAGTAATCACCTAGTGTCACTTTCATAAACTATTTCGTATTTCCAAATCGAACACTGAATCTGTCGAGTATAATACGACAACCTAACGCTTTCCGATAGATGGCACTAATCACAGAACACACTTTAATAAGTTTGAAAAAATCACCATTAACTATGAAGATTTTGTCATTTATAGCATTGTTTAGAGCATTTATTAGTAACATTGTTAATGTTATTTTCTGGATAATAGTTTATATTAATTGTTATAACTTTCAGCACTAAATTTTATTATATTATTAACTAACTAACTTTTGTATGAAGAAATATATATAATATATATATAATATGTAAATTTCTCGTGTCACAATATTAGTTGCCATACTCCTCCGAAATGTGTTGATCTATTTTTATGAAATGTTTTATGAAAGTATATTTTGTAGGTCTGAGAATCGGTCGTATATATTTTCGAACTGCAATGTGATCCAGTTTTTTCTATTTATATGGCAGAACAACGTTTGCCGGCTCAGCTAGTTACGTTAAAAAATAATGTGTTTCATAAGTAGCTAATGTATATTTTTTTCCTCAAAAAAGAAAAGAAAAGGAGGCCAAACGAGCGTACGGGTCACCTGGTGTTGAGTGATTACCACCGCCCACATTCTTTTGCAACACCAGAAGAATCACAGGAGAGTTGCCGGCCTTAGAGGAAGGTGTACGCGCTTTTTTTTAATGGTGCCCATTGTGTATCGTTCCGGAAATACCGCACTAGGATGCTCAGTCCACAGCTATTTAGTACGTGGAAGAAAGCACCATGAAAACCGCACTGTGGAGGACCGTCACACATCCAGATGGTGGGGATGATATCGTAATATGTGGCGTGTCGTGCGAAGCTAAAATTCGGCGTTAGGAATAAGGTGAAACAGCTCTTGGGAACACTCCCCGTGATAAATGTGATGCTCAGTCCACAGCTATGTAGTACGTGGAAGAAAGCACCATGAAAACCACACAATGAAGCGACGTCTCTACGCAACGCAAAGTTTTTATGTTAGTTGAATTACAGGAACACGATTTTTAGACTTAGACTCCCCCACTGCTTAGGATCGTGACTCCGTAGACTGAAGAGCAGAACTCTATAATAATAATAATAATTCTTTTATTTCAGGCCAATTACGTCCCATAGTTAACATTAATTCCTTTTTCTAATTAAAAGTAAACTTAAAAATTAGAATACACTGTATAGGGGTGTGGTGTCCAAAATATAAAAATATAAAAATTCATAATATTCATTATAGTCCAATTCTATTGGTTAATAATAATAAGAATAAGAAAACTTTATTCCATGCCCCACACATAAAATACAATCTTAATACTTAATAATATATTCCTTATCCTAACTTAACTAAATATGCTGTGTGGCAAAAGAAAAGGCCGATGCTCAGCCTGTTCTGTAAGCCAATACTGCCTTCGGCGCAGATTTTCAGCATCTACGTAGTTACGGTCGTTGGTCTGCTAAAGTGCTACTGACAGGGATATTCACATGTTCAGATATCTGATCCAATGATCTCCTTGAACTACGGCCTCTCGTACTCCTCTACGTTCCGCGTCATCATAAGTCTTTCGAGACTATCTGTGACAGAAGCGCTGTGAGCAAAGCAATAATACATGCTAAATTTAAGGGTAAATATATATATATAAATATAGCTATAATAAAGTCCCAGCCACAGTTCAGCCAATGTCTGTAAAAAAATTTAAATGTTTTTTTGCAAAATGGTTCTGTCGTAAATCCTACTACTCCACAGCTGAATATCTAAGTGATCGGATAGCCTGGGACTAGATTATGATAATTTTATAGCAATAACAATGACAGTACAATATTGTATATTATTTTATTAAGAAGACCGCAAAAAAAAAGTATACTGGAAATTTTTTTTGCGACCCTTCTCTGTCAGAGCGCCATTTGTTTCCGAAGCGGTAGAAGTATTAGCAATGACACCAAAAAGATTTCTTATGGAATCAATTTTGAGAAAATAAATGCCTTTTATGCCATTTAATGTGCCCGAATTATTTCAGGATTCTTTGTAGGCAAATCTGAGAATCTGAATAATACCGAACATATAATCTCTTATTTAGATAATCTTTCAAACAAATTTGTATTTTAGTTTGTGCATGCTAAATATCAGAAAGGGTTTAAAAGATCTGAATATGATTTCCATTTAGTGTACTGGGAAAGCTTTCTGTTACATATAGCTTTTTTTAAGTCCAATTGGTTAACAAAAGTTAAAAATAAACAATTTACTCAGCAAAAGTCACGGGTGCTCAGTTTCGTTTTAAAATAAAATATTATGGTTTTATGTTAAGCCAACCTTGTGTTGTAAGGGTAACGAGAAGGTTCTATATTCTGCAACCTACACGCTTCAAAACATATATTTATTAAAGTTTTCATTTACGGCCAGTGCCTTTTACAGATTTGTAGCGTGAGCTTTCATGACTGAGATCACAAAAGAGTTTTTATATCTTAGTTTTAGAGCATAGCGTACATGCAGTTTGTCGTATGTTTTGAAGAGTATTCATTGTGAGGGCAGCGACGGCGCGGCGCAGTGCGGTGCTATCGAGCGGCCGGCTTGGGGTGCGGACTAGAGATGTGGTCGCCGCTTGCGTATCGATACTTAGATATTCGATTAATCGAACCTGGACTATTGTTTTTAAAAAACATATCTCAAATTAAACTGTATTAATAAATTATTAATACCTATTTATTATAACTACTATGTATTTTTTTCTCATTACGCATTCGTAGTTGAAATTGCACTTAACTACATTTTAACACCGTCCGTGGTGGAATCGGTAGAACCGTTAGCCTCTATTCCACAAACAAAATTTCCAACAAATAAAGATTTTCCTTTATTAAATAAAATAGATTATGTGACCCGTTACAAAAACCCTTCTGAAACTTCAAAAACCCGTATTGGATTGATTTACGGCCGTTCCCAATATACTATCTACAGATAGAGATAAATTACTACCGTCTACCACAGTTTCTACTGTCAGTAATTACCTGTCAATAATCTAAAGCTGTCCCAATATACCCGATAAGTCATTCTTATCGCCTTATATTGGGACGCGTGAATTGCAATTTCCATACAAACTTTTATCGCTTGTAAGCTATACGTAAGGTGAGTTACCGTCGATAAGTTTATTGGGACAAAAAAGTCAGCGATAGTTACGATTTTTATCTCAAGTAGGCCACAACCGAAGACTGAATATTGTGAACGGCAGTTACTCGATACAAAAATTGTTTCGATTAAATTGTCTCGATGAAATCGGAAACAAGTCGGGCAAAGTTGTGAATGTGTAGCCGGGTTGGTATCGCGAGCTGTGTGTGTCGAGAGGCGGACGGCAGTGTGCTCTCAGCGCCCGGGAGCGCGGGATGGGTAGCGCGCTGCTGCTAGCCCTGCTGGCAGCGGCCCGCGCCGTCGAGCCAAACCTCACCGACTTCACCGACTACACCGACACATACACCTCGACACTGGAACCAGAACTCGAAGAAAAAACTCCCCTGTTCCCCACAGATCTGTTCACAGAAGAACAACGCCGCTCTGGCGCAGTCCTCTTCCACGTGGTCGGTATGGGCTACATGTTCGTAGCCCTCGCGATCGTCTGCGACGAGTTCTTCGTGCCAGCTTTAGATGTTATCATCGAGCGGCTCGCCATCCGGGATGACGTCGCCGGCGCCACGTTCATGGCTGCTGGTGGCTCGGCCCCCGAACTGTTCACCTCGATCATTGGAGTGTTTGTGTCTTTCGACGACGTTGGCATCGGGACGATAGTGGGCTCGGCCGTGTTCAACATTCTGTTCGTGATCGGTGCCTGCGCGCTATTCTCTCGCACTACACTGACTCTGACCTGGTGGCCACTCTTCCGCGACTGCACCTTCTACTCGATAAGTCTGCTCGTGTTAATATACTGTTTCGGTGACAGCGAAATTTACTGGCACGAAGCTCTCGCGCTGTTCTCCCTGTATGGCGCGTACGTGATGTTCATGAGGTGGAACCAGCCCGTGGAGAGGGCGCTGAAGAAGCTGATATACAAGAACAAGGTGACCAGAGTGCGAAGTACAGATCAGCTGATGCCGACGGTGAGCTCGCCCGCACTCTCCCCGCATGCACCCATGACCTGAATCTCCTTTAAGCCTCTAAGTGTCCCCACAGGTCATGCTAGATCCTGATATTTAGATATCTCATGTTTGAGCTTCTAGATACTGCATAGATGTCGTCGATAGTCATTATTCTGTAGCATTCTACGCCTTAGCATAGCCAGTGATTACCTAATAGTTGCTTTATTGTCAATTTATTTGAGTACGTATTCGTTTAAGATATATCTAGCTGATATTCTACTAATTCTAGAGAGAAACAGATTCTATATACTATAATTAAAAGATACATTTATACCAACCTTATTTAATATATAAACATCTATTAAAATAGGGCATCACTTTACTGATAATTATGAAAGACCCTCAGCAAGTCTTCTTAATTGCATCCTTGAGAATGGTGTCATAATTAATTGTCGATCGTTTGACGTTTGAAAAGAGATCGTAAATGGTACATCCAACTTGGTATTTGAATTATTACTTTTTTATAATAGAATAGTGTTATTTTATAAACATTATTTATATAACAATAACCTGATAAGAACTGCCATTTTTTAAGTGTGTCAGAGACATAGAGTCATTCATGGATTTAACCAAAAGCGAACTGAAAGTACAATTAAAGATAAATGAATGTGTACATGTTTTAATTAATCGTGTTTTGTTTATAATCGTGTAGAGAGTTGTTTGTTAAGCGTTGTTATGGCGACTGTGATACGCCCCTGTTTCTTACATAACGTTGGCGTGACCTCGTGTGTATTTTGGCTTTGATTTGAGCGATTAAACTCTTGTATTTTTATTGTACCGATTAGCGATGCTTGTAGGTAAATTGGGTTACGGTTTCATGTGTGCTTTTGGTCCGACCTGATGTTTTACATATCATTTTGACATGGTTCCATCCAATTTTTATGTCAGTCAAAGAGTATTTTATATTTTTTACGTCATTTAAGTCAATGGTCATAAATTTATGAATGACACTTGATGTTAGTTCTTCTTTCTGACCATATATCTCTAGGCTAATTTTTATCTTCTTTGATAAATTATTTTATAGACCCCAAAATAAGTTCCAAGTTTTACCAGTGGGAGATTATGGGTACCACAACGGCGCCTATTTTTGCCGTGAGCAGTCTGAGGGCGCCGTAGCTAGTGAAATTACTGGGTAAATGAGAATAATGGACGTCTTATGTCTCAAGGTGACGAGCGCAGTTGTAGTGCCGCTCAGAATTTTGTGTTTTTCAATAATCTTGGGCGGCGGTGCTTTGTAATGGGCAGGACGTATCAATTACCATCAGCTGAACGTCCTGCTCGTCTCGTCCCATATTTTTATTAAAAAAAAAGAAGTTCTAAACGTTCTAATCGCAATTAACATTCCATTCATCTGACAGTGATACGATTTCGGAATTCTTTAATACAAATAGTCGTGGAAAACTATGCAATAATCACAGAAGGAATCGAACTTGTAACCCCTTTTTCGATAAGGCAAACACGTTAACCGCTAGACAAACTGTCTTGTTAGCTATTATTGAGTGATTCCCATAGTCTTTCGTTAACAGTTGATATAAGCATTATAGTACGAGATTATTCTCAAATTAGGATATCATCCCCATCATCTGGATGTGTGGCGGTCCTCCACAGTGCGGTTTTCAAGGAGCTTTCTTCCACGTACTACAAAGCTGTGGAATGAGCTTCCTTGTGCGGTGTTTCCAGAACGATACGAAATGGGTAAAGGCCGGCAACGCTTCTGTGATTCCTAATGTTGCAAGAGATTGAGGGCGGCGGTGGTTTGTCCTCCTATTATGGTTATAATTTATGAACGATGCGGGACTCTCAGGTTCCGTCCGAGCGCTCATTCCAACTGAGCCAACAACAAATAATTAATCCCAGAAGTGAGGGATGTATGTTTTTTTAATGATCATACGGGCGAGACAAGCAGAAAGTTCAGCTGATGGTAATTGGTACGCCCTGCCCATTACAATGCAGTGCCGCTCAGGATTATTGAAAAACCCAAAAAATCTTACACATTACTGCTTCTCTTCTGCGCTACCCATAATATAGCCGGCATCCTGTGCAAATCCTACCACTGGTAAATATCCCTTTAAAATTACAAATTGTTTAGATCTATAAACTTTATGGAGATATAATCTATACATTTATCAAAAACTCAAAGTAAAGATTAACGAGATTGATATCACATTGGTGGTGTTATAAGCTCGGTGTAATAACACATCCCCGGGAGCCCAACACTTAACCGCGTATATCTAAATTATGAAATTACTTCACTTCTCTATATCTGTTTTCGAGTTTAGCTTGGTTTACGTGAGCATTCAATCAGTTTCTACTAATTGAAATCTATACCTATAATCCCTATTATAATATTATAAATGTAAATGTAAGTTTGTTTGCTTCGCTTTTACCGCGGAGCTACTGAACCGCTTTTGGTTAAATGTGGTACAGATTTGTGAAAAATAGAAATTCACGTCGAAGAGCTATAAATATACCAATAGTAGGTTTATCTTCCTCGAAATAAGATTCATATAAAATATGTTGGGAACGGGAGCAAAAACGGGAACCGAAACTGGAATAGGACATGAGATAATCTTCAATTCCAAACTTGCTTATTATTTTTAAAACCCACTTTTCTACACGGTAGAAGTCGCGGGCATCAGCTATTATATATATAATAGATTTCCGATAGTTATAGATATATTATAAACATACTGACTAACTTTATTCTCTTTTAAAAACTTTGTTCCCGATTTACTTGAAATTTAGCAGAGAACACTGATTTTCGTTGTAGACGCTCTAAAGAATGGATTCAAAATGTATTTATATTAAAAAAATATAGTTTCACTGAAGCGTAGCCGTTTTAAACTGTAAGAGCGCTTTCGCACTACATCCGATCCGAATCCGATCCGTATCCTTGAAAACACGGTCCGAAGTAGTCGTACAACTGTTTCTATGGTAATTTACGCAAAAGATCCGGCTTCCGTCATCCGATTTATTTCCGTCAAGCGCTGGAAATTGTATACGACTACATCGGACCGTATTTTCACGGGTTCGGATCGAATTCGGATCGGACATAGTGCGAAAGCGCTCTAACAAAGAATATGTCATATTATGAATGCGAAAATGACTACGTTGCGCTACGAGCTACGAAAAACTTAGAGCTACGCCATGTAGGAGGAATCTGCAATGGACTCTCAATAACGCCGAAAACAAACTCTTACATATAATATTTATTTAGTTTACATCATTCTCACACACCCAGGAAGCAGTGTTGCAAATAAATCTGATATTTCCAAGTTGCAAAAGCTTAATAGGCTAATGGGTGAAGCCTGCCTGCTATAGTGGCGCTATTAACATGATGCATTGCTCAGCCAGCGGGATTTATGTCATGATTACACAGATTTCACGCTATTTTTAAACGACTACGTGATTTTTTAAACACTAATAGTATTGGGAGTTCTTTTGGGGACATAAATTGCTATTTAAAATATAGTATTTTATTTAATTAACGCGAGTGTTACATATTAAAATAAAACACTTTTTAAGCGTTTAAAACGCGTGTATTTCTTACTTAGTTTTTACATTAGATTTTTACGTAAGAGTTCAGAAATTGTAAAAGAAAATTGTAATACCTTAAAGTCAACCCTCGCTTATGGGATTGATTACACAAATTAAATTTATAAACAAAATTTATGAACGACGCAGGACTCGAACCCGCGACCTAAAGCCACACCCTGAGATTTGAACAAGACATACCAAGAATTATGAACGATACGTCACTCGAACGGCTGCGGTTCCAGTCACGCATTAATTTGTGTAGCATAACAAAAGTTTCAAATGATGACTTGTGTTAGTTAATAAGATTTAAAAAAAAGTTTACCGGGACCTGACTGAGAGGCTACTCGAAGCTTTTAAGGAACACTTTATTTTTCAAACTTAACTTAGCGATTGCAAACGTAGCTTACAACTGACTTAGCTTATAGATTACGTGGTCTTACATACAATTTCTTGATACACACACGCACATCAGTGCGGCACGGCTGTTCTACGCCCAGACGTAATTAATAGTCATTACAATAAAATAAATGGGAGCAGAAACCATTACACCTTATAGCTACACCGCAGTAGGCTACACTGAAACATTTGTTACGTCGGATGTCACATGTAAACATTCCGTGGGAAGCGTCCGCTAAGTGTACGCTTCTCTTAAATAACGATAGATAGAGGTCTATCTCTAACAGAAATATATTTCTGTTCAAGGGATTTACTTTTACTTTGCCAAACAAAGTGTAAAATATATATGAATGCTAATTTTTCAAAACACAATATTATGGCACATACATTATTTACATACCGATACTTAACTCCTGTAAAAATAATTGTAATATTTGTAATTCACCTGTAGCTATTCCAGTTATGTGCTGTATTATTGTTATAGTTCATTTCTTAACAGTATATATATATATATATATATATATATATATATATATGAAACACAGCTCTATATATATATATATATAGCTGTGTTTCAATAATTTTGTATGTTTAATAATATCACATCATATTTTCACACCTTTCTTTCATTATAATCAATTTTAACCGATTTAACAGGTGACCCAAGATTTGATACGTACCTCTGTCAAAGGATAAGTTTGGATATACAAAGAGGTAACGTTGCCAGCTTCATGGGCACCTTACCTGCCGATAGCGATCTTAATGATATTTTCTATTTGTAATTAATTAGTTTTGTTAGATTATTTAAGTTTTATTTTATTATCATTTATATAAATTGCGTTATTAATTATTAAGTCATATGTAAATAATTTATAAATAACTAAACTTTTACCTCTAATATGAAAAAAAAAATATTTAATAACATACGTGTGATTAACCTATTCTATTTTAAGTGTTACTTTGTTTTAATTTTTCTTACTTACTACTTACTTACTTTGTTTAATCTTATTTATATAACTAAGTGAAAATTTGTAATTAGCCTTCAGTATTTAATTATATACTTACCTACTTGTTAATAGCCTAGCTGCAAGTTTTCCGAATAGAATAAAAATAAAAATAAAATAAAAAATTATAAAACAAAATCCTTCGTCACGTCTGTCTGTCTGTTCGCGATAAACTCAACTACTGCACCGATTTTCAAACTGTTTTCATTAATGAATAGCGTGGTTCTCGAGGAAGGTTTAAGTATGTTGTTTTAATTAATAAGATTGTATAAAAATACGCAATTATTTTTATGCTTTTTAGTAAGTATTATATTTAGGGATATCGATGCTTAAATTGGAAATAATATAGGTCAAGCGGGTCATTGATTTCAGAAACCACAAGTTCAGCAACCGTTGAGAGTTTACAATATCCCACTTCTGATGTACAGAAAATATATATTAAGTACTTTTTCTTGTGTTTCTTAAAAACTTACTTGAACGCAAGTATTATACATTTAAATGAAATACTTTTCAAAGGATTAAAACGCGTGTAATTGTAACTGTATGTTTACACGCTTTTTTTTAGCTTCACCTGTTTGTATGTTTGATTGTAACAGACTCATTTGGGGGCGATTTTGACCCACTTTAAACGGCCAGATTTCGTTCAAATTTCGTAGATTTATCGAGGACCGATTAATTTTATAAAACTATTCCATTTTTAAATTTGCAAAATAAGATTTTTGTTAATTTATATAATTATTTCACCATCATCGAAAAGGCAGAAATTGATGTTCATTTTTTTGTTTCAACTATTATCTTCTCAACCAAAGCGTGTTTTTTTGTTTTTATTTTAACTATTTTATGACATTAGTTTTTGCGTAAAAGTTACATTTTTATTATTATTTTATTTAGCAAGCGAGTCGTGCCAACATCATTAAGTATTCGGTTAAAGCAGCTAATGACGTGATGATGACATTTCGTTGATCCAAGTAAAGTACTGCAGTTGCGTCATCCCGTAATTAACGAGTGAGACAAAATGCTACTCAACCGACTCTCTCGAGCTACACTCATTACCGCGATGGGAGTTTGTACGTGTTTTGTTCGGCTACGCTATTTGATAATTTAATATGCTTCGAAACGACATATTACAATTCAAATATTTTTATTCAAAACAATATTTAAAATCATTTATTGAATTTAAAAAAACTACCACTCATTCGAAATCGTATGAGTCAATTCAGCGGGCTTGTAAACGGGTAATACAATAAAATTCATTATTTAATAGCCTGAGGGTGGTATTTCCATTCCCACTCTGTGGTATCATTAAGAAATACAAATAAAACTCAAAACAAAATTTTATGAACGATGCGGGACTCGAACCCGGGACCTCTCGCGTTCCCTGCGAGCTCTCTTTCGAACTGAGCCGTGTTTTTTGTTCGACCGTTTTTTCTCCGAATTACTTTGCAAAACCGACTACCGCAAAAAACTCTTTTCATTTTCGGGTTAGTATTTAATCTATGACACTCAAGAATAAAGTGTCTTTCTATTGGTAATTTTTAAAATTGGTTCAGTAAATCCAGAGATAAGATCCTACAACCACACAAACTTCACCATCTTTAGAATATCAGCAGAGAGTAGGGATGGATATTTACATAGATTACTTAAGAGGTAATTAAACACGATTTTTAAAAACGTTTTTCTTCGATGCATCGCAATACTTGTTAGGTAAAAAAAGCGGCTAGGCGTTCCGTAGCTGAAGGTAGGTAACATAATATAGAAGTTCTTATAGTTGTAACGACTTATGAAGTATTAAAAAACTACTTACTAGATCTCTCTATATATTTTTTAGTTTTATCATTCCCCTTATTTTAGAAGTTACAGGGAGAGGGGGGGATACATTTTACCACTTTGGAAGTGTCTCGTGTTGCGCAAATTATTTAGTTTAAAAAAAAATGGTATTAGAAAACTCAATATCATTTTGAAGACCTCTCCATAGATACCCCACCACACACGCATGGGTTTGATAAAAACAAATTTTTGAGTTTCAGTTCTAAGTATGGGGGACCCCCTAAATTTATTGTTTTTTTTTCTATTTTGAGTGCAAATCTTAAAAAAAGTGGCTGTGACATACGGACGGTCAGACAGACGACAGACATGAGGAATCTATAAGGGTTCCGTTTTTTGCCATTTGGCTACGGAACCCTAAAAATACTTACCTGGTATCATCACACATTGAAGGAATGCTATCTGATGTTTACTTGGATACGTGGCCTAATGGATTGTATACACTTGCATAGATTTCTTTTACGTAGTTTTCTCTGGTTAATAATCTAATCTACGATATACTAATCTCGTATATACTAACACCTACCTAAAAAATATGCGGCAACGGATGAACGTGAAATTCAACATAGTAAAAGTTTTTATGGAGAAAAAGTGCATAAAAATATTTTTCTTATATAAAATGCCTGATATTTACATTAAATTAATTAGAATATGTATATATTACACACACTACTGCTTGAATGACACACAATACACACACATACATGAAAGAGGTCTTGGACAAAATTCTGTATTAAATATTTAAATAAATTGTGGCACTGACCTCTACTATATACCCCTGAACTGGCGGCTGTCAAAGTGCATTTGTGCCTGTTTGATATTCGCCATTTTGGCGCTGTTGGCCATGTAGTGAGAGACTGAGGCACTAAAACTAGTGATGACAACCTCAGCAAGCATCGATAGATATTGTGTATTTAATTGCGTTGATTCCTGAAGTATAAATAATACGTTGTACGTTCCTTCACAGCCATTTGTATTATACGTCAAAATCATTTAGTTCTCTGAACGCTCGCGAGTGGCGCTTCAAAAAGGCACAAAAAACTTGCTGTTAAAAACATATGGAACAGTCTGTCCAGTGGTATTTATACAGGTCTGTGAAATTGTGGTCAAATTTCGAGTTCTGGGCGACCACTTGTCATTATAAAATGTCATTCTATATTTGTAAGAATGATTTGTAACGATCGCGCGCCTGGTGTAGAATGCGAGCTTAAATTCAGATCAGATTACAGCGAGCACAACAACATAATGAATATTTATGAGTTTAAATTGGACAAGCATTTATATATGAGCACTGCAAGCACCTCTGACTCTCACCGATAACGAACATTTATTATGTGGATCAAGTTACTGATGACTCACCATTGCTGTACTCAAAAGTATCCATATTTGAATATTTTATGATAAAAGTGCTACATAAGCCGGGACTCTGCTAGGAGTCTATACTGAATAAGATGACGGTTAAGCATTTATAGAATTTTGTCTTTGCAGAGTCATTAAGAAGATTAGGAAACAAAATATGTTATATTCGTTCTACTTGATAGCTTAACCTTGGTATGTGAGCAATCCTTGTCTTCTTTTCTTTCTCTTCCATAATTCGTTCTTCTGCACACAAATAAGAAAAAATGACCAAATCCTCGTCACTATCGTTCATTTTGTAACGTTGCTCACATGCTAACTGCCATAGAAATACCGCAAGCTGCTTACTGTAGTTGTAATGTTGTACCGTCGAACGACGTGAAGCGACGCGCCGCGCACTGCCGCTCTAATGCGATTCGGTTTTTATACTTGCATACTTACAAGCACTATTATGGATTCAATTTTAAAGGTGCCGTACCTTGTAAAATTCCTGGGTCTCAAATGCTATCAAAATGTCAGTCAGAAATATGGATATGGAAAATCAGGCCGTAGAACTTAAAATCAGATGAACAAACTTAACAGGGAAATTTTGGCACGGCCGGTGTAAGAAGAATTCCCTGTGTTGTCATCTGCATAGCTATGAATGCCGCTGATTTGCAGCATATTATTGACATACAGAATAAATAGTATAGGGGATAGAAAGCTCCCTTGCGGGATACCAGCGTTAATTGGTTTAAAGTTGGAGAATACTCTGATTAGCCAAAAAGCTAGTGACATATTCAAATAACGTCTCGGGGGGCTATGAGCGCTTTCTGGCATACGGGATCAAAGGCTTTCCGCTATGTCCAGACTCAACGCTTAAGCAAGTCCTTCGACTCAACCACTTGCATCCATTTATGAGTGAGATCAATACAATAGATAAGATAGGTCACCAGTTCACTGACCTTGCAGGAAGCTAAACCGCTCCTCTATGTAACGCAAGAACTGGCAGCTCATAATCAACTCCATAACTTTGGCGAAAATGAAATATGTCCATGTATATATTGGCAAGCAAGAACCTTGCTTATTCGTCTTAACAGAAACTTGTTTATATATTACAAAAGTATTTAATACGACATATTACAAACAGTTAATGAAACTGTAAGTGCTGTTAAAACTTTTTTTACATAAAATGAGAATAAAATATGTTTTAACCGTTATTTACCAAATTATAATTAAATAATTGCAAAACTTAACACTACTAATATTACTATAAATGTACGCTTTCACGCCTAAACCATTGAACTGATTTTGATGAAATTTTATACAGAAACAGACTGGAGCTTGGGAATGGACCTAGTCATTCCATAGTCAGACAATTTATCGCGCAAAAATTCTTAGAGGGGTTGAAATAGGAGATGGAAGTTTGTATGTAAGGTCATCATCATCGAAGATGACACCATGAATGTTTGTGTTAGGCACTTGATAAGAAATAAATGAATATATGTTCTATTCTATTCCATATTATTCAGAGATAAGAAAACTCAAATGGAATTGGACTGGACATATAATGGGGTCGGACAAAGGATTTATTAGAGTTGTACCCTAGAAATCGGAAACGACAAAGAGGACGTCAAATTAAAAGATGGGAAGAGGATTTACCAACAGTATGGAGAAGGTTAGCACGAGATAGAGATGAGTGGAAGAAACTGGGGGAGGCCTATGTCGAAAGGCAACCTGACCAATAAAGTGGTTGCTGTACATTAACATAATTTTACCTTTTAATATATTTAAGAAAACATGTTCAGTAATCTTAATATAATTACGTGACTCGTTGTTTGTCCACGATGGATTCGTGAACTAATGAACGTATTTTCATGGGAATTACTTCATGGAGTGCGGTTTGGTCCAACTTGAGAGATAGGATAGTTTTTATTTCGATTTGGGACCCATAATTATTTTTATTTTCAATATTTGTTTTGTATGGACATATTTTCTATGAGAGAATTTAGTGATGAACGGTTTGACAGTTCCGCTGTGAAACAATTTCATTATAATAACAGGGAGCATTTTTTAAGAAATAATTCTTGATGTTTTGAAATATTATTGGCAAATTTCTATACAACATTTTTTATTATGTACAGAACAACGTCTGTCAAGTCAGCTAGTAGTATATAAGTTAAATTGTATGGTCAGTGAATTAAGGCTTTTATTATTATTATTATACTCCAAATATTCTATACTATTACCACGCGGACGAAGTCGCGGGTAAAACCTAGTACATAATATAATACTAAGTTGACTGCTCTATTAGGCTTTGGTAGGCTCACCGTGCCAAGACACAAAGTCGTAGCATTACCATTTGCAGCTAGCTTGTACCGTAACTAGGCTATCGATTCTGGCACGTGCGTCCGTTAAGCCTACCCAAGCGGTTTGCAAATGGGCATAAATTTAACATTCAACTGATATTATTGAAAGCACAGTTGGCGCTTGGATCAATGCCAATGTAACATAAGATCACTTCGTGTTTAAAGGCATTCGACAGACATATTGTTTCGATTTTATTACAATTGGTTGCTCGAATATCGTATGATTTATTCATAAAAGTTCGTTACATTTGAAGATCTGAGTAAATGAAAAGTTAAAACCAAGAACTTAAGTATGAAGGTAAAAATGACTAGATAAAGGGCTTTAGAAAGCTCTGTCAAGGTAGAAGTGGCAAAAAAGCAAAATATGTAGCTTTTTTGTTACTTATTCCTTGGGAGAAAGGCTATTTTGTTGCTTGTGCCGTTTGCGAAAAATCGCAACAACTGGTTACTGTTTTATATAAAGCTAGCATTTAAATGAAACAATTTTTTATGGATTTAAACGTGTATAATTAAAGACTGGATTTTTACATTAACTTTAGAGTGAATACCACCTCTGAGGCAATAAAATGCGCTAAGCTTCATAATGACATCTATGATAAATACTATCTCGACTCATTTCATCTGCAGTTCACCTGAAATCGAGATCTGGATAAGTCTTGAAACATCGGCTTAACTAAAATATTAATAAAAATATAACTTTTACGATAATCTAATGTAAAAACACAGTAAAAATTTTTTTAATCCATTAAAAACTGTTTAATTTTAATGTGTAAGTAACATTCGCGTTTATCAAATAAAATACCATAGAAATTGTAAATCGGTTAATATCTAGTTAACAAATACGCCAAAATTTGTAGCTTTCTTGTTGCTAATTAGTTCCCTAAACGACGATTTTGTTGTATGTGCTATTGCTAATTTGATATTTATAGGTTTAGCTAGCATGGAAAAACTGTCTATCGATGACTTTCCAGTCAATTTTTTTGTCTTTTTTTCACCAACATTTTCCGATTGATACGAATGTTTAGTACGTAAAATCCGACGGGGCAAGAAAACCATTTACAAATGTAAGAGAAGTGAAGCGCGGATTTTACGATTTATCAGTAGTTTGTGAATATCTCTAGAACTCAAAGTTAAAATTAAATAACTCCATGGCTTCATCTACAGCTTTACAGTTGATAACCTGCTCAACCCCAATAATTGCATTATAGGAAATTGACTTGAATGTCGCTTTTTAAAACCCAATTTCTTATTTACAAAAATAACTGATTGTTTTTTTTTTAATTTCTTAGAATAATGACACGATTCCATGCCAACGTTCAGTAATACCTCATGACAACCAAAAATATCTGTATATGAAACGCATTGTATACATGTCAGCTTAATACTTAAGATTTTTTGTTTGAATTCTTTAAAAAGTTTTCTAAAAAAGTTCTTAATTATGGTGCTAATAAGTGATCTTTCAAGGTGCTTTTTAACACACCTCGCCATCGCGATACCTTAATAATAATATCTAATATCTATACCTATCGAAAGGTATAGGCGTTATTATCTAATAAGTTTCTGCCATCATAAATTGCTACGTAGTTGCTACGGTCTATGCTACTGCTACAAGCTACTACAGTTCTTATGAATTTGTAGACAATATGATATTATGAAACACAACTATGATAATTAAAGTTTAATAAACAAAATAAACTTTACTTGCAAACTTAATTTATTGTTTAAAAACACACAATTATTTTTATACTTTTGAGTTCTTATTATATCTATTGTTTTGGAATAGTGTTTTTGAAGTCGGTTGTTTTTTGTTAAATTTTTTATTGTCACAATAACCTTGCTAATATCAAAAGGCACATCTGTTTTTATTAACTTACAATACTTTTTGAAAATACATTATCTATTCCTATAACAAATCAATTTAACGATTACAATCTAACAAAATCTTATATGGCAATATCGGCAGCTTCTCGTTGTATATTTTAAAGCTGTAAATATCTACAGATAGCGGGATGAAACATTGAACAATGTACCGCAGTAATTTATAAAGACCACGACATAACTGATCTTTTCTTCTTCCTCAAGTAAGCCAATTTATCTTGACAAAGACTAACCAGTTCGCTATTTGGAAAGTCCAACAAATTGTGAATTACTGAAGCGTTGCAGAACGTATTTATAACCCGAGATTTATCCTGGGGGGCTTTTATTACGATTATTACAAAACTGAAGTCTCAACAAACTTCAACAAGCTTAAGGGTCCACCAATTTTAGTATGTTATTCTCAAAAATGAATTCTTAACAATATACATAATATACAAAGCTAATTTGTGCCAAAATTAATGGACGATGCGGGACTTGAACCCGCGCCTCTTTGGATGCACGATAAACGATATGCCATAAATCCTTCATGAATCAGAACCACCATTGGTTACAAAGATAACAAACACGTCGTGATTAATCACAGGAGTCAAAGGAATATTTTCGTATAGATATTTCTTTTCAGATAACTACGCTTTGTCGTAAGAAATGCGTAGCATTTTTCTGTTTTTACCCTTCCTATAGTTTCATTGTTACAACCTTTATTTCACCAAATGATTTCATTTGAGTGATGTTCACACACCTAATACACTAAACTTAACCAATGCAACGTCACTTTATGTCAAGATAAAGTAAAATCATCTTTTCATCATTCAAGAATCATTCATAAGTTGTTTTTATCCCTGATCGTTTAAAGTACGTAAAAAGTAAAGCTCTTACTGACGAGTTATGACAAAGGAGACAGCAGTATCTTCATAGAAAAACAATATGCAGTGTTTGAATATATTATAATCAACTAAATAATATATCTGTCTCGTTACCTACGAAAAAAATGCAGGTCTCTCTCGGGAAATCGTCGACCAGTGCCGGGAGAAACTTGTGTCTTCTATTGAGTCCTCTCTCGAGAAGGTCTCGAAATGGGGTAAATTGAACCTTGTCCAATTTAACCCCCAGAATACTCAAGTTTTCGCGTTTACCACTAAAAAAACCCCATTTGCCGTATCACCGCTCTTCGACAACACTTCCCTTAAAGCCTCGCCTAGTATCAGAATACTGGGTCACAAAATCTCGAGCAATTGCCAATTCCGTGGCCATCTGGAGGGAAAACCCAAATTGGCTTCGAAGAAGCTGGGCGTCATTAATAGAGAACGGCAATACTTCAAGCTGGCCCACATTCTAGCGCTCTACAAAGCGCAGGTCCGGCCACACATGGAGTATTGCTGTCATCTCTGGTCTGGCGCACCCCAGTATCTGCTCGATCCATTTGACCGCGTGCAACGCAGAGCAGCTCGAATTGTCGGGAACCCAGTGCTCTGTGAACGGCTGGATCACTTGGCGTTGCGTATAGACGTCGATTAATTGTGTGTCTTCTACCGCATTTATCACGGGGAGTGTTCCGAAGAGCTGTTTAACCTGATTCCTGCCGCTGAATTCCACCTTCGCACGACACGCCACGAATTAGACTATCATCCCCATCATCTTGATGTGTGGCGGTCCTCCACAGTGCGGTTTTCAAGGAGCTTTCTTCCTCGTAGTAATAAACTGTATCAGGAGCTTCCTTGTGCGGTGTTTCCGGGACTATACGACATGGGCACCTTCTAAAAAAGGGCGTACACCTTCCTTAAAGGCCGGCAACGCTCTTGTGATTCCTCTGGTGTTGCAAGAGAATGTGGGCGGCGGTGATCACTGAACACCAGGTGACCCGTACGCTCGTTTGTCCTCCTATTCCATAAAAAAAAACTTCAAACTACTACGTTCAAACTGAAAGTTCTTAGAAAATTTAAAACTGATTTAACAAGCAAGTTATAAGTTTTATTACATCTCCAAAATAGTGTCCATCAACGTCAATACATCGCTGCAGATGAAAACTGAGAAAAGCACTTTGCCCACTCGACGTTTGGGGTCTCTTCGACGGCCTTTTAAAACATGGCGCAGCTGCCTCGGCGTCCTTAAAACGTTTTCCTTGAAGTTTTTCTTTTACTTTCGGGAATAAATAAAAATCGCAAGGTGCGAGGGTGACCCAATTCCATATCCGTGTGTCTTCGCCAAATAGTTGATCATTCCCTGGCGATGTGTGAGGAAGCGTTGTCGTGGTGAAGAAAGATCCTCCTACGAGTTCGTTTCTCTTGAAATTTATTCAAGTTAAAAGGCAAACAATTGTGTGTATCACTCTGCTGTAACTGTTTTTTATCCTATAAAACAAATGTCGCCTAATGAACTGTCTTATTCTGAATATCTTTTTTCTTACGCTTCGACCTCTCTTCACTTTAGTTGGTAACTCCTCGAAGGGAAATATCCATTGAGCAGATCAGTTGGTTTCGGGATAACATTACAGAAAAATGTCGCGCCTTTTTCAACAATAAATTCATCATAATATTTCGTAGATTTCAGCACCTTACAAACATTGTGCAACTACTGTATCTATTTATATATTTATCGGATAATTGCAGAAAATGCAAAACTTGCTCTAGGATAACCACCAATATATTTACCAGCCATGCGCTTAGGTCATGAACGGGCACTGCTTGGGTGACTGGTCAATAATAAAAGATGTCACAGTAATATTAAGGATTTCTACAATGTAAAAAATATAATAATTTTATATATAAAATTCTCGTGTCCCGGTGTTTGTTATAAAACTCCTGCGAAACAGCTCCTGCTTTGTGTGCATATCGTAAGTAGGTCTGAGAATCGGCCACAATTTTTCATACCTCTAAATATATTTATTTTGTTTTATCGACATTCAGCATTCAAAAATACATACAACTTCAAATTTACACCCGTCTACGATCAACACCTATTTTTGTATCGCGATTTTTATATTATTCTGTTCCATCTACAAATCCCCTATAGAGTTGCAAGATGGCAATCGAATACAATAATTGTAGTACGATAAATTTGGTAGGTCTGAGAATGGGTTGCTTCTATTTTTTATAGGCCAAAAATTTTTTTTTTACTTTATATGGCAATACAACGTTTGATGGGTCAGCTAGTATGCTCTAAAATTTCGCTATAGGACTTTGGTTAATATATGAATTTATTTGTATTATGTGCATAGGTTTTCGTATTCTTTCTTATATCTTTAGTTTCCAGTCAATCTTTTAATGGTCTTTCTTTAATGGCTGAACTGACGATAGCCTATTTTTCCAGCACCAGTCAGCTGCTCAAACCTTGGTGAGTTTTTCCCTCTTTCTAAGCATCTTCACACTTTTTTTCTTTCTTTTCTATAATGCAGATATAAACCAGGTGCTATTGTAAGCTTCACCTAGTAGATAACGCCTGTTACACCGTAGAATAAGCCATGTATAATAAGCCTGTATTTAATTTAATCATATTTATACACAATTAATTCAGTTCACTTTTGTTAATAAATATACTAGCTTTTACCCGCGACTTCGTGCGCGTGCAACAGTTACTTTGGGCATCATTTTTAATTTTTTAATATACTCACTTTGCAAATAATACACAACAAACTGCTGTGGTTAATACATTTTTATAAGCTAATAACTATAGATCTTTCATCCCCCTTTTTCACTCTACATTTTAACTACTAATAACTAATTTTACAGGTCTAAATTTTAAAAACGCTAGAACAAATATTTAAAAGTTTCAGAGTGTTATCTTCGATAATTAAGAACTTTCATACAAACTTCCACCCCCTTTTTTTAACGAGGAGGAAATACATTTACGTACCACCCCTGCGCCATATATAGCACAGGGAGTGTGGAACTCCACCCACTTAGACCATCTTCTACGCAGATAGAAGTTGGCGAAGTTTGGTAATACCCACTAAAACCCCCCTCGAAATTAGTGAGTTCCCCTTTTTGAGAGATTCTCCGGGATCTTTGCAGGGCATTTCACCGAAGAATAAACTATTTCAACCCCACCAAGCCTTTTATTCGCAATAGAACGTAGGCTATGTTTTTTCCCAAGCTCTTGTCTATGTCTGTAATAAATTTCATCAAAATCGGCTCTGTGGTTTAGGCGTGAAACCGTAACAAGCAAACTGACATTCACATTTATAACATTATTAGGGATTCAATGTATAACAAATACTTTACAGGGCTTATTAAAACTCATATTAGACTTTTGTAAATGTATATTTGGAACTATAAGTTTGCTCTCGTCGAAAATTTAACTATCACTAAGTGGAAAATATGACAAAATAATTGCTTAAGCACATTTTCTTCTCAGGAGTCTTACTACCAAAGTTTATTAATATAGTAAGTAAACTTTGAAAATACTAAGAACATTAGGTCCATAATATTACTATTCTCTGGGAAGTCCACAACGGAATGCTGTTGAATTTTTTTGTCATCTATTGCACAATTTTTTGAACGGAGCTATGGCTCGCTCTACATTCATATCATTATAACTTCTGTAGACAAAATAAGTGACTGTCTAATAAGTGACTCTCACCTCAATTTGCATAATTATTTATATTTTTCTCTTGTAGCATAATTTTTGTAAGTAGATCTACACCCAAAGAATTAGCAGGCCATCATTTTTCTTTTACTTCACCTTTACTTTGTCTGGCAAACTTCTTTGGGAAATATCTTAAGGGCTCCTATCGTTAATAACTATCTTCATCATCTGAGGTGATAACTAACAAATTGCTTCGCTTCCAATATTATTTTCAAAAATGCCACACTTATCTAAAAGACATTGCTAGATGATTCATTATTTACAAAGCTTTCAAGAAATCAAACTAATGCCTTATTCCGTATGTATCTGTTAATATTTCACTTTTACCAGCTTTAATCATTAGCCGGACAGAAATCACGTTATTTGCAGTGATTTAGACGGTTGTTTTCCTTCAATTTATCAATGATATTGCTCCGACTGAGTTTAAAGTATTTAATTTTGATATAGTAGTGCAACGTCATATAGTTTCGTTATAATATTCAAATTTATGTCTGTCTGCACCATTACTATAATCGTAGCGAATAGCGTAATAAATCATATAATAGCGAACATTTTCTTTAGATCGATAGATATCTAGATTAATAATGTAGTACCTGGACGACCAAGGTACAAAACTTGAACAAAATAATACGAATAGGACATCTGAATTCGAACCGGGGTCTTCTGCTTTCCGGATCACCCAATGTCCCATCAGAGCTATTATAGTGTTGTATATAATGGCGAAATTTACCTTTGCATTCTAATGTTTTGTAGTAGTTTCTCATAAAAACACAGATATTTTTTTTTAATTAAAACTTAGCTAGATTGATTTCTCGTCCTCGAAACTACCTGTATACTAAATTTATTTAAAAAATGTGGAGCCGTTTCCGAGATTCAGATTATATATATAATCTGAATAGATATATTTATATACAAGAATTGCTCGTTTAAAGATATAAGATTATGGAATATGGAATAAAAGTATATTTACAGCCTCCTGAAGTTTTCATTCAAATGTTGTGAGTTTTCTTGAGTGTGAATTCCGCTAAAATTTGTTCCAATTCGACACATGTTTCGCCTCTACATGAGGAATCACATTATTTCCTAATCGGCAACATGTGAAAAGCAGTTTACATAAAAACATGTAAAAAATGAGCTGGAACAACCAAAAACTTCTCGAAATATATGGCCAGGATTTTGACAGAGCAAAAACATTGAAATTCTCGCAGAACACAATAAGATGGCACAACATAACGGTAATAGTTACATTATTATATTTAACAGACTCGAGGCCAATTAAAGTGGCGCACACAGGGTTGCCACCTCATATATTCTTCTTAAAGTAAAATATGCTTCCAACCTTCTTTATATTATAAAAATTGAAATATTAAACATTGGGGAATATTTATTTTTTTGGCTTAGCAATTTTTTCTTATGCAAGTTTTGTTAAATCTTACCTCACTTTTACTAACAGTATCTATTTTTTTTATCGAAGAAGAGGGCAAACGTCGCCTAATGATAACTGATCTCAATTTTTGATCTGATGACAATTTATAATATACATGGGACACACTAAAAGTTTTGCACTGCTAGCTAATCGGAACTATTTGAATTTCGAATGTTATATTTTTAGAAACGATGCAACCTTCTTAGTTATAAAAAAACAATTGGCGGGAAATCATTTGTCAATTGTTTTTTTATCACACATCAAATTTCTACGTACGCAACGAAAATGGAATTTAGTCGAAAAGATTTTAGAGCGATGATTTGTTATGATTTTAAAAGTTCTTTCTCTCCGAAAGACTGTGCCGCTTTTCAATAAACATGTTTCTTCTTTGTGAGTAATTGTGGCATTTTTTTTAATATAGTTATTAAATATTATCTAACAAATTCCAATTCACGTATCTAGCAAATTAGAAGTAAGATAAAATCACTTACACTCTAGTTCAAACTTTGGATATAGTTTATAGAGGATGTACAATTTATTATTGCTACGTGTGGCATCCTTATCGTACAGCACGTTGCAAATTACATCTGCATGTAAACGAAAATATAAATTGTCATTTGCAATGCATGCTTAGCATAAAATACAGATGCAATTTGTATTTTATGTTGAATGTCACGCAATATTTTATGAGTGAATTTTTCAAAATCAGCAGTAAAGCTGCAAATTCTGGCAATTTGCCATTCGGAGGCATGGCGTATCGATTTATCTGATAGCGCTCGTTTATATTACACTTTGACACATTTTGATTGAGATGAAAAATGCTATGCCAAAAATAACGTTATCTTTATTTAACGTCATATAAATAAGCTCTAGGAAGTTCGTTAGAAAGGTAGGTAAGTTATTTGCTTATAGATTCTTTTATTAGCTTTTTTTCCTAGGTGCCTACCGTAGCGGCTACTTTTACTGCCATAAACATTAAACTTATAATAAACAGCTACACACAATCACGCTCAAAAATTGTCTGAAGCAAAACTCGTCTACTTGTCTATTGGGCAGAGCTTAGTTCGGTTATGTTTCGACCGCTCTTTGAATACAACGCCACGCAATGACAAAGTGTTTAGTGAAAAGCTGTCCAAATAACATCATATCTAAACTGGTCGTAATTCAGGTAAGTGCCCCATTCAACTAACAAAATTGTGTAACTAACTTGACGTCTAGAATCATTAAAGTTACAGCTTAATAATTATATTTCAATTGCTAAAACAATATTAGTGAGCGTATAGAATAGAATTTGAACATTAATACAACGAAATAACTAGCTAACTTGAAAGAATATTTTAATATTATCTATTATTGATTCGCCCTGCTCATTACAATGCAGTGCCGCTCAGAATTTTTGAAAAACACAAAAATTTTGAGCAGCACTATAATTGCGTTCGACACCTTCAGAGATAAAATGTTAAGTCTCATTTGCCCAGTAATATTACTAGCTACGGCGATCTTCAGACCGAAAGACAATAATCAAATAAGTGCCACTTACATAAAAAATAACATTAAAATGAATAGTTATGATGATTGAAGAATCTGGTTTTACAAAGTCGATTCCCCCCAGTAGGGGGGTTAATTATGTACAAATTAATACCATACTATCATAATTCATCTTTTCTTTTTTATGAAAAAGGAGGACAAATGAGCGTACGGGTGGGTCACTTTGTCACCTGGTTTTAAGTGATCACCGCCGCCCACATTCTCTTGCAACACCAAAAGAACCACAGGAGCGTTGCCGGCCTTTAAGGAAGGTGTACACGCTTGTTTTGAAGGTACCCATGTCGTATGATCACGGAAACACCGCACAAGGAAGCTCCTGACACAGTTTTGTAGCACGTGGAAGAATCTCCTTGAAAACCGCACTGTGGAGGACCACCACACACCCAGATGGTGGGGATGATATCCTAATTTGTGGCGTGTCGTGCGAAGGTGAAATTTGGCGGCAGGAATCAGGTGAAATAGCTCTTCGAAATACCATAATAAATGCGGTAGAAGAGACATAGTCCCGGAGTCTTGCTAGACTTAAGCTAACATGGTTTATTTATTTTGTTATAAAAACTCATTGTCACTATGTACTTACTCGTACTATATAGGTAAGCTAAGCAAAGTCTAAAACCTAACCAACAAAAACGAACTAAGCAATATAACATCTCAATTGTAGTTTCAATCGAAAAGTGTGATTTAGCAGACAATTGGCAATTTCCTATGAAAAGTTAGAAATTGGGTTACGAAATCAATCATTTCTCCTTCCCGTGGGTGACGTACCAAATTACTCGGTGGATTTACCGACGGAAAATTAATCATGCTCTCATGAAAGGGATGACTCGTATTTTCATATTGTTACCGCACCACTCCATTTACTTTGGCGAGTGCTGTCCCCAAGAGTATTGGCACCATTTCACGTTTTATAACTTACCATTTATCATATAATTAATCCTTATTTAGATTACGTTTTGTTTAGCAGATATATTATCTCAAAATACCTTGTTAAGTATTCGTCGTATGGACAGCCATACATGGATAGCCAAAGAGACAGCCCTTTCTCAAATTTATGGCAAAGAAAATATTATAATAGTTCAAGTACGGGGGTCTCACTCCACAAAATCAATTAAAGAAATAAGGGCTCTTGCGGTCATACAATAAGGTGTAATTCAGATCGCACAGCGCTACTAACCTCCATTTTTATTCACCTAGAAGTTGCCTCTCTTTCTATTGCGTGACTCTTACCTCTTCTGACGAAATTAGGGTTGACTTTTTACCTAAAAGTGTACCTACCTAGAATAAGGTCATCTTATAAAATTAACTCAGATTTTCTATGATGTAAATAGGTATGTTATTGTAAATTTAAATGAATATTATTTCATTGTCAAACCTACATTAGCTGCAGGTAGTAGGTATGCGTTGGAAGACCACGACATAGTCAAACTTAGTATATAGGAAATAAATAGGTAGCCATCATTAATGGTAAATTCATTATAGTAATAATCACATTAAATTGGATTGTTTCAGCGTCTTAAGGACGTTTAAAAAATTACATTCCGATCGCAATGACCTTTAATATGCATTGCTTTATTTATGTTTCTTCATTTTTTAAATATCGGTCAAAACTGTGAAGAAGGTCACAACAAAGCGCGGGTGCATCACTGCCACAGAACACTTTTACTCTAACGACTTACCCCCTTATTCATAATGGTCCGCTAACTTAAAACAGCCGCTAAGTAGTGTTTTTTCTCATTCTGACTTAGGTCAATAGAAGACAGAGTGAGAATTAGCAATGTTTTTACTTAGCAGACTATTATGAATAAGGGGGTTACTCTATAGACGATTTGTTCCTGTTTCGTCCCGCAAAGTTTCGCCCCACACAAAAAATTCTTGTTTCGCCCCAGATTTTATTCCTGTTTCGTCCCGAAAATAAGAAAAATGGATAATTTATTGTTTTATTCTTGTTTCGCCCCTCTTTTTGTTCCTTATTCGACCCGGGTAGTAATTTATGTGTTTTATAACATGTTTTGTACGGACAGCATACAAAATATTTTAAAAATCATATTTTTGACGATAAATATTATTAATTAACTTAACAAGTTAGTATTCAATTCCAGAAATCAATTAATGAAAACAGGAGTCTTTTAACTAATTCAAAATGTTATATAAATTGGTTTAAAAACTCAATATCTTTAAAAAAAACTTTATATTTTAAAACCTTTTTATTAATGTAACTGATGTGTGATTTTGATTGTGATTTTTTTACTTGTATAGCGGTCTATATTAGGATGATAACTTTGAATTGTTGATAGAATAGTTAATAGACCTGTCTGTGATTCGAATTGTGATTTATTAATAAATATTCTTTATATTATGATGATTATACAATCTTATTAATCCTTAAAATCCTAACTTTTCCTAACCTTCATCTTGATGCATGGACTTCGGAATCAAGATCATTTTACTAAGTACTTGGTCCATTTATTATATTTTTGTGCCAAGTTTTATCGTTAACTTATATATATCTAGAATATTATTATAATTCACATTTTTTTTCTGGCTGTACAAAAGTAACATTTTAAAAAGTGGGACGAAACAGGAATAAAAATCAACGTGGGACGAAACAGGAATGTGGGACAAAAACCCGGGCCGAAACAGGAACAAATCCTATAGAGGCCGCGGCACAACCGCGTTAATCGAATAAAGTACTGTGAGTAGTTAGAGTTAGTCTTTACTGAGTTACTTTTTATTATTTATTTACTTTTCATTTTTAATTACGTAAGCCGTACCATTGGGGTATTTCTGTTGCATAGATGAAGAGGGGCGTTCAATAAATAGTAAGGATGATGTCTGACCGAGATCTTAGTGATGACAGCCACACATCAAATATCACCAATCAAAAGTACTCTTTGCAATCTGACGTCTGTGTCCTAACGTCACTCATGACAAGGTAATGTCAAAATACATATCTTTTCGAACGCGCGGGGATTATAGTATCTAGCAAAGAGGATGTAAATACTACTTAATAAGAGACGGGACTGCCTATGTAAAATGTAGTTTAGCATGAAACGTGCAGTCATTTGACATAAGTTTGAAATAGTAGTAATTACAGTATGGCGATTGGCGAAGTATATTTCGGCTAAGTTTGAAAGCGTACCATTGCTTAAAACGTCGTGAAATTCGGTGGTCTCCGTTTTATATAAGATTATATCCGTCATCTGTCAATTTATCAATGACTGCACGTTTCATACAATCGCGTGAATCGCTTTTTACTTAGAGTTTCGCTAGGCTGCTATCTAGATTTAGTTGAGAATATGAACTTTCATTCATCATAGTATCAATGACATTGTTATTCACAAATAAAATTTGAAATACAAAATTTTACTAACGATGCGGGACTCGAACCCACGACCTCTGCCGTTCCGTGCCGGTGCTTTAACCACCTGAGCCAACAGTTCGAGTAACGTATCGTTATAAAATCTTGTTTGTTTTGTTCAACTCTCTGTTTGTGGCTTCATCCACAGGATGTAGATAAAAAAAATGTTTTTCAAATTTTGTGTGTTGAAATGAGGGTTATCACTTTAAAAACATAACATATTGTTATTCAGTTCAACTCCCAATGCATACATACTGCAACTAAGTATAAACTTAAGTCTATATAAATGAAATTTTGAAAACAAAATTTACGAACGATGCGGGACTCGAACCCGCGACCTCTCGGAATCCGTCCGAGCGCTCTTCCTCTGAGCCAACCGTTAATAAATCTGGTATCTCTTGTTCAACTCTCAGATTGTGCCTTCAACTACAGGAAACACTTTACAGTTGATAACCTGCTCAACGCTAATATTTGCATATTGGGTTATAGATTTTGAGGGTTTTTACATTAAAAAAAACCAGAAATTGTGAAGACTATAAATTTTGATGAAGTCTCAAAAATGATAATTGTTTCTGAATTGAAATTAAAAAGGCTTGATAGGTTTTTCTGTGTGTATAAGTATTCATGTGTGAATAACCAATTTTTTGTTGTTTGAATACTTAAAATATTATAATACTATAAGTGAATTAATTTACTAAACAAAAATCTAATATATAAAATTCTCGTGTCATGATTAAACTTTGAACTCCTCCGAAACGGCAAGACCGATTCTCATGAAATTTTGAGTGCATATTGGGTAGGTCTGAGAATCGGACAACATCTATTTTTCATAATCCCCCTAAATGTTAAGGGTGGTCCACAGGATTTTTTTTTAATTTTTTTTTGACTTTTTTTTAATTTGTTTGATTATGAGTCAGCATTAAAAAATACATACAACTTCAAATTTTCACCCATCTACGATCAACAGTTACTTTTGTAACGCGATTTTAATATCGGCAATACAACGTTTGCTGGGTCAGCTAGTATATATATTATAATATATTTTATTCTAGAACTGCTTTACCAAAATATAATAGAGGCCAATCCTTTAATTTCTATTATTACACCAATTTGGCCAAGATAAATAATTATTCTGAAAAAAACATCAATAATTAAAATTGAAGCGAAAAATAATAATATGCTTTTTTATTAAATGGGTACGAACGCACTTGATTCTCACTTTTTATTGATCGCCCCTCGTAGTTTATTTTTTAATAATATAATAATAATAATATTAACACACTTTTTACACAAATTATCTTGCCCCAAGTTAAGCATATATAGCCTGTGTTATGGGTTACAAGACAATGATATATTTAATACAATATACTTACTTAAACATACATAAATACATTTAAACATCCATGACTCTGAAACAAACATCCATATTCATCATATAAATGCTTGCACCTACCGGGATTCGAACCCGGGACCTCTAGCTTAAATTAATTAATAATTTAATAGTCTGCTTGGTAGATTATTTTACTGTTTTTAAGTGCAAGAGAAATTTATGATGATATTTAACTTATATAATTCCATAGATTACAAAAAAAAACATTGGAATTGTACTTGAAGTTTTAAAAAAAATCTTGGCCATCCAATAAGGTATGTTATGTCGTTGTAGGCATCCGTATTGCGATAAACTTTGATGCTGTTATAATTAGCTCAATTTTATAAAGAGTCTGTATATATTTCCGGTGCTCAAATATATGCCATCGTTCGTCTTGTGAGTATTATTGCAAAATAGAAATAATAATGACTGATATCTACAATTAAATATCAATATAACTAACTATATGTATAAGATAATTTAACAGTAAACTAAAAACATTTTCCAAATTTTCATTAAAATTAACAAATATTCCACGCCCACCATTCCCTCTCATCATCTCAGCTCTCATTGCTTAGTGGCGTCAGTCCAACAAAACCTGGCAGGAATCCTATGTGGACGGTCAGGTTTAACTCCCATTTGTGCATTTTGAAACCGACTTGAAATCTCTTCTCCATGATCCATTTTTTTATTTGCTTCATCTTTTTGAACTTCCATATCTTTAGGACTTAATGAAACACTTCTAAGTTTAATTCTCTCAGCGATTGGAATTTGTATTAATTCTTCTTCAGAACTACTATGATTTTCTACAACATCTTGTTCTAACTCTTCTAATTTTGACAAACTTCTGTTTTGTTTTACGGACGCGTTATATATGTTATTAGTATAAGCGTCCAACGATTTTTCTATAAAATTTAATTTGTCTAAAATAGTATCTATTTTCTGCGTATTACTGAGCAAGTTTCTTTGTATGGTTTGTATTTCAAAAGTCGTTTCATTATTGTTATGTAGTTCTTGCATGCATTCTTTTACAACTTTAATCACAGGCGTATATATTTTCTCATAAAGCAAGCATTTTTCTTTATCGTTCATTATTTGTACTTTTAGCTTCACTTCGTTTGTAGTGTTGATATTCTCTGTTGCTAGAGCTTCGACGGAATTAGGCATATTACTTTGTTTAGATTTTGAACGCCTGTCTCGTTTTAAATGTTTTTTCTCGGAGATTTCCGATAGAGAACAACAAATAGAGTGGTTTTCATTTATATCATCCAATGTGTTATTTTGAGAAGAAAAGTTTGATGAATCCTTCCCACTAAAACTATCTTTATTTTTAAATTTTAAATTTACAAATGACTTACACACTTTTTTACTTTTTTCTTTCTCAATAGTCACATCTTTTTCGTGGGGCGGTGGTTTACTTCTTTTTAGATGTCTACATTTTTTACAAGTCTTAATTGTATATTTTATTGAATTTTGGGAGTCGTCTTCACTTGGTGGTATAGTTAAAGGAATTATATCCTTTGCAAATTTTATTGTTTGTTCAAGAACTGGATCATGATGATTATCATTAATTATTTCAGTTATGATTTGACGAGATTTATTCTTTAAATTGGCTTGGATTGATTTGTCTAATGTATGTTTTACCTTTTGGATAGCGTTACTATCCTTATGATTATAGCCAGGGTAATATTTTTTATGTATGTACACTACAGGATTATAGGAATTAGGATCTCGTATGTAATTGGATAGATCAACGCCATTGGTGCCATTGATTATTGGAATACGGGTACCTGTAATAAAATATTAACAACCAGTTATTTTGGGTGTTTTAAATGAAAAATTAATAAAATTTAAAATAGGATTTACCTGACGCCATTCACTGCTTAATATGGGTTTAGCTGTGGTAAAGCCAGTCGATTCGAAGCCTAATTACATTACTAAATTAAATAAAATATCTATATAACTAAATGAATACGCAAAATGTATGAACTGATGTTACTTTACAAGATATTGTATTATTATTTTAAGAATTTATATAAAAAATATTAAGAATAGGAAATTATCTTCAACGTATTACTACATATAGTTATGAAAATATGATTTTATGACATATTGTTATGATATGATGTGATGTTGTATATGACGTTATATATTTAGAAAAAGTTTTTATTGTCATGTAAAAAATCAGCGTTGATTAGTATTATAAAATCTTAATATATATAAATTACGTGACAAGCTGTTTGTCCGCGATGGACTCCTAATCTAATGAACGGATTTTAATGGAAATTACTTCATCGAGTGCAGTTTAGTCCAACTTGAGAGAAAGGATAGTTTTTATTTCGATTTGTGATCCATAATTATTTTTAATTCCAATATTTGTTTGGTATGGACATATCTTCTATGAGAGAACTTATTGACGCATTGTTTGACAGTTCTGCTGTGAAACAATTAACATCAGGGAGCAATGACATTCTATTCATGATATGGAACGTCATTGACAGGGAGCATATGTTAACAAAATAATTTATATTATTGACAACATAAAAAAACAGTATTTTTTTTTAATTATGCACAGAACAGCGTCTGTCGGGTCAGCTAGTAATATATATTACTTAACTGTTAATAAAATGAGAATTTCCACCATTTGGCAGTTTAATACCAGATCTAGAATAGCTTGCTGTTCGTATAAATGTGTTCGAAGGCTGATTTCAATACCATACAAGAATAGGGTAGTCCCAGGCGCAAGGTAAGAGGCAAATTAATGCATTTACCAGTGGGAGGCGTGCACATGATGCCGGCTAGATTATGGGTCCCACAACGGCGCCTATTTCTGCCGCGAAGCAGTAATGTTTAAGCATTATTGTGTTTCGGTCTGAACGCCGTAGCTAGTGAAAATACTGGGCAAATGAGACTTAACATCTTTAGTGTCAAGGTGACGAGCGCAATTGTAGTGCTGCTCAGAATTTTTGGATTTTTCAAGAATCCTGAGCGGCATTGCATTGTAATAGGCAGGGCGTATCAATTAGCGTTAACGTCCTGCTCGTCTCGTTCTTTATTATCATAAAAAAATTGGATTTGGAAATTAAGATTGTCATACAGATGCAAGATCGATTTATGGATTACAAAAAATTATAAATAGTCTTACTTTAGTGATCGAATATAGTAACTGTTAGATTATCAATAACTATAATAAGTATTAAGGGTATGTTCCGATATGCACTGCGAGCACTGCACAGTGCTATCACTGTAGAAAAATTCGTTCCGTTATGGACTGCCAGTATACTGCCGCAGTACCCTAGGGAAATATATGACGTCATAAATAGCCGCCATATTCTACTGTGAGCACTGGCGTTTTCGAGGTTAGGTACTCGCAGTACTTTAATCACGAGATCAGTAAAAGCCACTCGAGTGCCTAACGTCTTATAAATAATACATACAGTTTAATCCCAAATATTTTTAATTTGACAGTACTCCAAAAACAGTTTTTTTTTAATGAACTAGAAATCTTTAATGCACTCACTTGAATGCTGCGTCAAAAAATGCGGCTGACTGTATACGGGATTGCGTTCCGTTTTAAATAGTTACCAATATAACTGGCTATAAAGGAACGGCTTCACAGTATACTAAATTGACGTCACACTGTACAGTGGTCGCAGTGCATATCGGAACTTACCCTTTATTATGTACTTTTAGCATAAGTCATTGAACTGTCATTTTCTATTTCATCAATTGAAGTCTGCTGACGACATTACATAAGTAGGTAAATAAGCCTTAATGCACAAGTCACATATACTTATCCAATTCTTAAATACGCTTTATACACGCATACGCTACGCCTGTAGCCTGAAAAAAGATGTCGTGACAAGAATTGAAAAAGGTACGCTGAAATGTTTTGGACACGTGGGGCGAATGAGTGAAGAAAGAATGACTTATCAAATATATAAGGCAAGTGTGAGTGGGCAAGCCGGTCGCAGGAGACCTCCTAAAACATTCGTCAACCAAATTGGGGACGTACGCATGAGGTTTGTCAGCATAGAAGCTAGTAGCGTTCTGTTGTCTCTGCCTACCCAGATGGGCGCGCGTGTGAGTGTGTGTGTATGTGTGCTACGCCTGTCTGTGACATTCCCTCACTCCAAGATGTCCCAAAAATTTACCCGTATGTCAATTCAACATTTGTATTACTTCTGCCTTAGATGCCACATAAAAGGCAAATGCTATTAGATACTAACTACACTATATACATTATTGAAGTCTACAGTAGCCAGTAGTGATGGTTTATGATAATTACGGACTAATGAGAATGCAGTACCCGTTCCCGCTCACCTCAGTCGATTAACTGAATCGTTTGCGAATATAGAAGAATTATAGTGCGACAACTTCGTGCGCGACCGTCCCACGGGGTGACAGCCGGCAGTCTCACGCCTTGCCCTTCCCAGCAATACCACCCGATACCCGCTGAAATCTACAGTAACCCCTCCCCGCCATCGTCTGTCACCCCGTGTGACGGTCGTGCACGAAGTTGTCGGGCTACTAGGTCTTACAATCGCTGAATTTAGCCATGACCCTGGTCAGTATAATATAAAAAAATATGAAAACACATATTATTATTTAACAAGGGATCAAGCCTTTTTATTAAATTCACTTTCGATACTGTTTTGAATACTAAAAATAAAAAGCTTATTTAAATCTTAAAAGAAAATAATTTTTAAATATGGTCAGTTAATTCTTTAGTAATAATAAAACGGGACTTTATATCTGTTATTTATCCTTTTTGTTTTTTTTTTTTTTATTTTTGTTATAGTAGTAAAACAGCATTTTTAACTATGATTTCCTTTACTTCTACTCGATACATTGTAAAATATTTGATTGAAAAGAGCGGCCGTTGTGTTTCTTGTATGTTCTTCTCACGAGCTCAACTTTTTACGACCATATTATATGTAAGGTATATTCAGTAATTTTAAAAGAAATATTTGTACTGACGATTCCAAACCGCTTAGTTTAACCATATTTTTCAATATATTCATTCATTCATCATCAGCTGCAAGACGTCCACTGCTGGACAAAGACCTTCCCCAAAGATCTACACGACGATTGGTCCTGCACTGCCCTCATCCAACGTATTCCGGCGAACTTGACCAGATCGTCTGTCCATCTGGTGGGGAGCCTACCAACACTACGTCTTCCGGTACGTGGTTGCCATTCGAGGTCTTAACTGCCCCAACGGCCATCTGTCCGTCGAACTGTGGCCTGCCCACAACCACCACATCTTCGCAATCATTTGGGCTATGTCGGTAACTTTGGTTCTCCTAAAATTTCAATATATATTTACATATAATTGTAAGGTCTAACAATTCCGCAAAGCCATACGTAATTAGAATCAATTGAGTTAGTGATATGCGCTATTGCACCCTTTATGCATTGCCTAATTACATTAGCGTTGCCATTAACCTTATTCACGCCATTTCAACCTCTAATGTGTAAGGAATGAAGACGATTTTCCCCAAAATTACATTCAGTGATGTAACTCTATTTTCGTCGAGCAATATTGTATGTTACTTCGAGAGCTTAAAGACTATATTTGCTCATCAAATAATATGTAAGAGATAGGGGTTTCTTTGTGTCAAACGAAAGGAAATCTTGGCGCAGTTCAATCGCTTCTGCGCTCTTTAATCTGAAAATTTTATCACTCGTTTCACTGAATAATACGAAGTCATTTTCTTTTAAAACTCATTTAGACTGAGAGATTTACTGTGTATTTATATTTCTGCTTCACTATGAGATTTTAGGCTTTAAAGAGTGAATAAGATTTCCATTGTTTCCTATCTCGTGTGTCTCTCCTGCAGTTAGATCCCGCTGTTAACTTTATTTCATCCTTTCATCTGGTAAACTACCTACTTCGGCTTCGTTTGCCATACCTTGGATACCATTCCTTCGCTGCCTGGTTCAATTTTCCTTTTGTGTTTCGCATCATCTCTACCCACCTCCATTTGGTAGGTCTAATCTTTGCAGTATATCGATGAGTTTCGTTTTTAATCGGAGAAAAATGTTTCTTACTCCATCCCTTCTTTTCGAATCTGACATACTCCTCTCCATTGTCATTTGAGATTTGGCAATTCCATTATATTTGTGATTTAATATAAACCTCGAAAAACATTTGAAATGGCGGGAATTGTTCGAAACTCAATCAGCGCGTTCCAAATTTGAATTCAAAAAAATATTATTATATATTAATTACGTGACACGTTGTTTGTCCGCGATGGACTCCTAAACTAATGAACGGATTTTAATGGGGATTACTTCATGGAGTGCAGTTTAGTCCAACTTGAGAGATAGGATACTTTTTATTTCGATTTGGGAACCATAATTATTTTTATTTTCAATATTTGTTTTGTATGGACATAATATTTTCTGTGAGAGAATTTAATGACACACGGTTTGACAGTTCTGCTGTGAAACAATTTGGACAAATCCTATAAAACAGTATTTTTTTTGATCTACAGAACAACATCTGTCGGGTCAACTAGTAATAATTATAAATTGTAACAATATCTATGTTCAGGCTTTTTAGTTAAATTATATTTTAAAAGCTTAGAAGTTTTCTATATCCGATATATTCAAGAATCGTATCAGAGGATTATTCATATTGTGAACGCACCTCTCGCTAATCGCACTTTGATAAAATATTCTTTGGGGTGAGTCGATAAGCAAGATAGGACGACGATTGGACGTGACTCGCGACTGAACGATTACTTTGGAAATCGCTTAAGCAGGGTTTTCACTATCTGCGAACATTCGGATCGGAGTTCACTCGTGCTAGGTAAAATGTAGAAGGACACTCTGTTTGACACACATTCAGAGTCCAGCAATTGAGTGGTGTTGGTTCCTTGCATAATCAATGTCATATTATTTATTGCTAAAGTAAAGCATACCGTATTGTATTTTAGAATTTTTTAGGGGGAGAAGACAAGATAATATGAATTCAGTTTTAACCCTAGAAAGATAACTTTATGTTATGCGTCGTTTCGACACACGAAGTTTTGGCGACCACTGATTGGATAAATATTTATCGTGTCGTAAGTAAGATGGAATTATTGAAATGACACTCTTCGAATCGACGTAGATTATCTTATAGGATTAAATAGATAACTCCGATATCTGCTATAGGAAAATTTCTAAAAGTTCATTCCAATCTTTCTTAGGTCATTTTGCTATAACTCCAAGTATTGTTTTTATGCAAGACGAAGACAAATGAGCGTATGGGTCACCTGGTGTCAAGTGATCCCCACACATTCTATTGCAACACCAGAGGAATATCAGGAGCGTTACCGGCCTTTTTGAAGGTACCCATGTCGTATCGCCCCGGAAACTCCGCACAAGAAGCTGTTTCCAGAGCTTTGTTGTACGTGAAAGAAAGTTCCTTGGTTACGTAGGAATTGAACTGTGTGTCTGTTTAAGTTACTTAACTTAAATTAATACGGACGTCCCATTCCATGTTACGAGTAAACTTGGTACGATTTTAGTCAGATAGTGAAAACCCTGCTCAAGATCTATACTTATATTATAAATTTGAGACGGATCCTTATATTGTAATAGCTTAGATTAAGGATACGTGGACGAAAGCTCCTTGAACACCGCACTGTGGAGGACCGCCACACATCCAGATGGTAAGGATGATATCCTAACTTGTGGCGTGTCGTGCGAAGATGGAATTCGGCGGCAGGAATCAGGTGAAACAGCTCTTCGGAACACTCCCCATAATAAATGCGGTAGAGGACACACAATGAAGCGATGCCTCAACGCAACGCCAAGTGATCCAGCCGTTCTCAGAGCTGATACTGGGGTGCGCCAGACCAGAGGTGACAGCAATTAAGTGTTGTCGAAGAGCGGTGATACCACAAATCGACGTATCGCTAGGTCGAGATATCTGCGTCTTCGTAAGGAAACACAAGGCCGACTGCGCCGTGTCAAGGTGGTGGTGGACGGCATTTTAATTGGAGTGAATTCCCCTGACATTGCAAAAGTCCACGTTGAGCGTGGAGCGGGGTGCCGTGGTGTTACTCATTTGTCTCGGTCATGCGCGGTTCTGTGCCCTCCTTAGAATACGACGGGCAGCCCGAGCAAGCTCAGGAAGGGATTCTCCGACTCTGGTAGAGCCGGTACTCTCCTGGGGTAAAATCTCTTTAAGCACCGCTGTCATATTATGTAGGGGGGGGGGGGTGGCCTTGGTCCTCGACACTAACCTATGCGAAACGTAGCGGCACTAAGCGTGGTAATTATCCTGGACGAGTCTGGCCCGATTGTGCTGACGTCGTATGATGGCAGCGTGACTCTCCCACTTCTAAAAAGCCCTTAGTCGCCTCTTACGACACCCTTGGGCCTAGGACTCCACTATTATTTTTACGCCCCCGGAAAAGTGCAGGGCAAGTACTTGGCAGCTGTTGAAATTTTGAAGATTATTTTTAAATCAAAATCTTAATATTATTACATATTAAATCATTAAGAAATTGTATTTCAACTCTTACGTTATCCATGGATTAGCATGTCGCTCACATTTTTGAAGTAAAAAATTGTTTAAGCGAGCTGAACACTATTTGGGAGATATTGAATGAGACTGAGCCGTCAAGGTTGGCTCTGCAACGTTCGCTTGGGTAAACTCGATTCGAATAGACTAAGGGAGACTCGTTATGTGAGCATAGCTGTACTTCGTATTTTTTTTTTCAGGATTCTTGAAAAACCCAAAAAATTTAGAACTACACTTCAATTTCCCAGTAATTTCACTAGCTACGGCGCCCTACAGACCGAAACACAGTAATGCTTACACATTACTGCTTCACGGCAGAAATAGGGGCCGTTGTGTTACTCATAATCTAGCCGGCATCATGTGCAAAGGAGGTCCGACCCGGTAAACATTCCATGGAAGAAAAACTACAGGATGAATTTCATAACGTGGTGTATCGAGGAATCAATAAATGTGAATATTATGACCTAAAACCCTGGTTAATTCTTCTGACCACAACAACTGAATTTAAAGCCACTGTGAAAATTGAACCAGGATTTCTTGGCCTAATATCAGACACTATTATAACCTGACCATTGCCTTGCAAATACAATGTCTACAATGTATATAATATTCAACAATACTTCGAGAATTTTCCTCAGTATCAATTCTTTGCGGAATTGGACAATATAATAGACAAAGAAAATTGTATTATAAGTCGAGTGGGTTAAGGTGAGTTTCGCGTTGTGAGCACGATGGCCTACAATTGGAATGAGATGCTTCAGACCCAAAGATCGTAATGTGGGTCATAGCGATACGAGACAGTTGCCACCTTCACAAATACAATACATAAGATCTCCTCGCAGAAATGTAAAATTGCGTTTAGAAAATATGTCATTTTATTAAGATGGTCTGACATTTTTAAAGTGAAATAAATCTTCTTGAGTCGTGGTGAACACTTTTCTTCGTAAAATTGATTGAAGTAGGCGTTACTTTGCGGAAATCCATAATTATCCATGTGATTTGAGTTTGCTTTGGTGTTAATTCCGCCAATATTTGTCTTTAAACAATTCGCCTCTACACGAGGCATCCTCAGGACTGGTTTCAGTCGTTTCACTCAAATCATTTGGATACTTTTCTTCGTGTACAGATTCAAGTTTTTCTTCATTACAAAAATATTACAAATCGGTGAACGTGTAAAAAATATTTGAATTTTACACAAAAGAGATAAGAAAGAGTAAGAACAGTTACATACCACATTATATATGATAAATAAAATCATGTACCGAGTAGGATTGGTAATAAAAAAAGTAATACCACCAACTAAGCCCATGTTCGTTTAATGAAAGCTGATATAAATAAATCGGTGAAATGTATTCTGTTTATTATCTCCTGAAGAGAATTAAGAAATACCATCATTATAAAGGTACAAATTGTATTTTTTTAAAGCCTCACTTCTGGAATTAATTGCACAAATTAAATTTGAAAACAAAATTAATGAACGACGCGGGACTCGAAACCGCGACCTCTCGCGTTTCGTGCGAGCGCTCTTTCACAACCTGAGAGTTGAACAAGACATACAAGATTTATCAACGATACGTCACTCGAACATTTGGCTCAGTGGATGAGCGCTCGCAAGGAACGCGAGAGAACGGTTCGGATCCCGCATCGTTCATAAAATTTTGTTCTCAATTTTAATTTGTGCATTCATTATGTAATTTCAATATGAGTTCCGGGATTATAAAAGGCTCTGGTCGGGTTCAGTTCAAACAGTTGCTAATGCTATTTAACCTCTTACTGTCACGAAGAATCGTCTCTCCACTAAACGTATTCTACCAAGACTATATTTTTTTTATGGAATAGGAGGACAAACGAGCGTACGAGTCACCTGTTGTTAAGTGATCACCGCCGCCCACAATCTCTTGCAACACCATAGGAATCACAGGAGCGTTGCCGGCCTTTTCAACTTCAATTTTCTATTCCAAAATATAGTATTTGATCTAGATAAATATAGTAAGTCTTTTGTTAGAAGCTATATATGCTTTTACAACATGATCCCAGAAACAAAACAAAACAATTGTTTGAAAAGTAAATTACTTCCCTCCATCCCTTAGGCTATTAAATTTTATTGTAAAGATATATTATTAAAAAAAAGAAGCCCGCTAAGTTTCTCTCCTCCGCTCTTCCCAGGTATGACGCAGACATTTTTGAATGGGTACTAATAATCGTATTTTGAATATATATTTTATAAATATGAATTTATGAAAATATGTATTACACAAGTAACATATACAATACATTATTTAATCTGATTCCTGTAACCGAATCCATCAGATTAACTGTAATAACCTTTAGGTTGGAATTCCAAGGATGGAATTTATTCCATCCTTGGAATTCTGGGTTCTGAAGACACTTTCTTCACGGATAACCAAACACGAGACAAAATTACCTACCTGAGTCGATCCGAACTTAACCATTTCTAAATCCTTATTTTATGAAATTAAGGGACGAGACGAGCAGGACGTTCAGTCGATGGTGTTTGATTCCCCTGCCCATTACAATGCAGTGCCGCTCTGGTTTCTTGAAAAACAGAAAAATTCTAAGCGGCAATACAACAGCGCTCGTCACCTCGAGACATAAGATGTTAAGTCTCATCTGCCCAGTAATATCACTAGCTACGGCGCTCTTCAGACCGAAACACAATAATGCTTACACATTACTGCTTCACGGCAGAAATAGGTGCCGTTAAAGTTCCTATAATCTAGCCGGCATCCTGTGCAAAGCCTCCCACTGGTATATCTTTTCGATATCTCCAAAAACACACAGAAATCCTCTCGTTTTTGCGTTGGTGCTAAGAGAGACCTCGAATTTGTGATTTCTCAATTATCTTTAGATCTCTTCTCTGAAGCTCTTTTGTACTCATATCCCATAGATAATAGTCCTAGGTTCGAATACCGATAGGTGCGAATATTTATATGATGATGTGTGTTTGTTTAAGAGTCATGGATGTTTATATATATGTATTTATGGATGTTAAAGTAAGTATATAGTAGTACAGGCTATGCCTAGCTTGAGGCAAGGTTATTTGTGTAGAAGTGTGTCAAAATTATTATTATCATTATTACCTTCACAACGGTAAGATTTAATTCAAAATATCAATATTGTAAACATATATACAAGAATAACTATATACATGAAAATACAACTATGAAAACAAAGTAACAAAACCAGTTTACATTTTACTCCTAATTTGAGCATAAATTCACAAAACTCCCAAAAAATGGTCTCTCTCCTCCGCTCTTCCCAGGTATGACGCAGACATTTTTGAATGGGTACTAATAATCGTATTTTGAATATATATTTTATAAATATGAATTTATGAAAATATGTATTACACAAGTAACATATACAATACATTATTTAATCTGATTCCTGTAACCGAATCCATCAGATTAACTGTAATAACCTTTAGGTTGGAATTCCAAGGATGGAATTTATTCCATCCTTGGAATTCTGGGTTCTGAAGACACTTTCTTCACGGATAACCAAACACGAGACAAAATTACCTACCTGAGTCGATCCGAACTTAACCATTTCTAAATCCTTTTTTTATGAAAATAAGGGACGAGACGAGCAGGACGTTCAGTCGATGGTGTTTGATTCCCCTGCCCATTACAATGCAGTGCCGCTCTGGTTTCTTGAAAAACAGAAAAATTCTAAGCGGCAATACAACAGCGCTCGTCACCTCGAGACATAAGATGTTAAGTCTCATCTGCCCAGTAATATCACTAGCTACGGCGCTCTTCAGACCGAAACACAATAATGCTTACACATTACTGCTTCACGGCAGAAATAGGTGCCGTTAAAGTTCCAAAAACCAGCCGGCATCCTGTGCAAAGCCTCCCACTGGTATATCTTTTCGATATCTCCAAAAACACACAGAAATCCTCTCGTTTTTGCGTTGGTGCTAAGAGAGACCTCGAATTTGTGATTTCTCAATTATCTTTAGATCTCTTCTCTGAAGCTCTTTTGTACTCATATCCCATAGATAATAGTCCTAGGTTCGAATACCGATAGGTGCGAATATTTATATGATGATGTGTGTTTGTTTAAGAGTCATGGATGTTTATATATATGTATTTATGGATGTTAAAGTAAGTATATAGTAGTACAGGCTATTCCTAGCTTGAGGCAAGGTTATTTGTGTAGAAGTGTGTCAAAATTATTATTATCATTATTACCTTCACAACGGTAAGATTTAATTCAAAATATCAATATTGTAAATATATATACAAGAATAACTATATACATGAAAATACAACTATGAAAACAAAGTAACAAAATCAGTTTACATTTTACTCCTAATTTGAGCATAAATTCACAAAACTCCCTAAAAATGTGTCAAGTATATGCATTCGGCTAAGTACAGCCACGAGTGGTCGTTTTAAAACGTGAATCCACGTAGAACTTCAGCCATTACGGTTAGACAGCTGAGAATTTTTAGCGAAACTCGGGGGATTATCTCAACCCAGATCCGTAAGCCTTCGGGGACGCGAGAGTTAACTAACTAAAATTTTCGCATTTTGTACACTTATAGCGGAAACTAGGTCCGATGATGTCAGATGTGACTTGTTGTGTGAGATTATATACATAGGGGTATATAGGTATACAGGGTGTCCCAAAGGTTTTTTAAAAAAAAATCAAGTTTAATTTATGTCAATTATTTTAGTTATGTTATTTAGTTAGTTAGGGAAAGTACCTTAAATATACTAGATAGGGTATTTTAATGAAAGAAGACTTTATGTTATTTGTAATGTTAGTAATTCTGCATTCAAAGATTTTCTAAAAATTACTTGCCTCATCAGGGAATCGAAACGAATAAAATGTAAGAAAAAAAAACACCAAAAACCTGTAAGTTATGGGACATGAAGAGAGAATAGAAAGTCAGTGCGTATATATACAGGATATTTATGTCTATCCGTTTCATCAATCCATAATGAATCTGTATTTCAATATATCAATCTTAATTTACAAATCCACGTAACGCTTATTTGTCACATTCATACAAATACTATGCTAAAAATACAATATATTCGTTGATGCATTTAAAGTGATCGCTAAAATGATCCATAGATTGACTACTGAAGTGCCAAAAGCAGGAACTTAATCATGAATTAATCAATTCCTTAGTGTGATTTGTTGATCTCCTGTTGTAGCTAGGAAAATTACAACTTTGAGGTAAAATGTGACGATTTTTGTGAACTTGCCTTTAATGTTCATTAATATACTGATATACATTCATAAAATTAATGTCTTTAAAATATATTATAAAGCTTTTCTGCATATATTATGATATACTACGAAGTAAATTTTACCAAACGTTACGTAAATATGCAACACACAGACATCGCGCGGACACACGTATTACACGCTCATCACGGGGTGCGGCAGTTGGTAGCGGGAAGGCGAACACATGGACCTGTCGGTGCTTGCGCTAATCTATCGAAATAATCATATACGACGGTAATGCCCCTGTAGTTACCCCGTGGGACAGTCGCGCACGAAGTTATTGAACTACAACCCAACACTTCATTTATTTAGAGAGTTACTTATGCAAAATATAAGTGCCTCTTGTGCATAATTAGAAAAAAATCGAGTACCGAGTATTTTCCTTATGTATTGTTAGTGTCTCAATGATCATACTGTAGAGTACAAGAAATAATCTCGTAGAGCGCTAAAACGAACATTAATATGAGCAGCAAAACTACTTAAGATTGTATTGTATTTGTAAACTGAACAAGGCATCTTATTTTATTTATAAATCGAAAGAAATGAAGAAACGAGACAAGACGAGAGTAAATAAATCATGACAATTCGTAAATGTCGCTCGAGTTTCGTAATAAAAGTTAGGAATGGCGTCACAATACGCTTGATGAGATTGAAAGGATATCTTTAATATAAGCTGAGAGAGTTTTTACAAAATATAAGGGATGCGTGATAAAAGAGATTGAAAAATATATGTATCACACACACATGAACGAATTTATTCACAAACCTGTGAACTGATTTGAGCAGCCCAATCGACCGTATTCGTTGCTCAATGCATCGTAGCATTTTCCTGGTCCTGTTTTTTCCGAAGGTATCCTAAAAGATAGTTTTGCTATACCCGAACGGTACCGCGTAGCAAGGCAGGGAGAGATGGAAGAATCTTGAGTTCACAAGTAATCAATATTTTCTATTGAATTCAAACTTTTAGATAAATTACACATATGGCTTTGTTTATATACTAGTAGTTGCCCGTTGCATTAAGTTAGCATAGCACACCAAGAGAGGGAAGATTTTGGTATGATGAGAAAATATGATAAATTTTAAATATTAAAATGTCATAGTTAATTGTTACATTTTAGAAATTTAAACTAACATATTTTGGGTATCAGAGTTTGAATCAGTCTTCTTACCTACTAGAATTGCGGCAAAGCGTGGTCTATCTCTAGATATTGCTCTCATGCTAGTCTTATAAAGAAAGACATTTACGGCCGTTTTGTTTACTTCTAATATAAGTTTTAATAATCTATCTATCCTTAGTTTAACTTACTAGAGGTAGACAAATCTATCCTTTTACGCTTACTTACATTTCAATAACCTATCGTCTAACATCTAACCTATATTGGGCATAACTATGGATAGATAAGATTTCTCAATTAACGGTGACAGCAATCTATCCGTAACTAGAGATACGTTATTGGAAATGGCCGTTAGACAAACAGTGATTACTGCGGTGGGACAAAGAGAAGCGGACTGCTATGTCTCGTGTCTCAGTCCGCAGATACTTAAGGTATAGAAGATTCGATCAAACGATGTAACGTGTACGACGTAAAAGTTATTTGCGTAACTTTCTGTAATAAAATACTTTTTTTATGAAAATAAGGGACAAGGCGAGCAGGACGTTAAGCTGATACGCCTTGCCCATTAAAATGCAGTGCCGCTCAGGATTGTTGACAACCCCCAAAAATTCTGAGTGACCCTACAATGCGCTCGTCACCTTAAGACATAAGATGATAAGTCTCATCTGCCCAGTAATTTCACTAGCTCCGGCGCCCTTCAGACCGAAAGACACATTACTGCTTCACGGCAGAAATATGCGGTATTCTGTGCAAAGGAGCCTCCCACTGTTAAAAAGTCTATGAAACTCATAAATTAATGATGAATTTCGACGATATATTGACACCAACTACGTTAAAACGATTCCAATTTATATGGTGCATGTTTCAAGTTGTCAAGTTCAATCCCTGCTATCAGAAATGCTTGAATAGCTCGAGTGTTGCCAGAAAGGTCAACCTAAGTCGGTTTTTGTACAATAAATAAAACCTAATACTGCGTAATGACATGGATTTTTATGCCAGAACTTTCAGCGTATCGTAAACAGTTGATGGTATATAAACGCAGGCCATAACAGCGGCAACGCTATTCCGAACAGTTTTATATTTACCAAGAGCATTAGAAAACATAAAACACGAACGGATAAACCGCAAAAGCATTCTGGATAATTCTTGTTCACAGGATGAAAATTCTTATGCAGTTACCCGAGTTTTTATTTACTAAACATTCATAAAGATAAATCTATCTTTGGCATCATGAACACTTCTGGTAAAAAGACGTCCACTGCTAGATAAAGGCCTCCCTCAAAGATCTCCACGATGATTGGGCTTGCGCTGTCCTATTTAACCAGTGGGAGGTTCCTTTGCACAGAAATCCGGCTAGATTATGGATACCACAAAGGCGCCTATTTCCGCCGTGAAGCAGTAATGTGTAAACATTACTGTGTTTTGGTCTGAATGGCGCTATAGCTAGTGAAATTACTGGGCAAATGAGACTTAACATCTTATGTCTCAAGGTGACGAGCGCAATTGTAGTGTTGCTCAGAGTTTTTCGGTTTTTCAAGAATCCTGAGCAGCACTGTATTGTTATGGGTAGAGCGTTCAAATACAGCTGAACGTCCTGCTCGTCTCGACCCTTATTTCCATAAAAAAAAACCAGTATATCTTGTGGGGGGGCAAAACCAAAATTGCGTTTACCAGTACGTGGTCACCATTCGTTGATTCGACTGGCCCAACGGCCATCCATTCTTCGAGCTTTGTCGGTGCCTTTGGTTCTCCAATGGATTTCTTCATTTTCGATTCGCGAGCAAAACTACGAGCATATCCTTCTCCATTACCAAGTTAAGAGACTAAAAGGCCACAACATACTGGATCGAAAATTGCACCTAGTTCTACAATAAATGGAGGTCATTTATTTCTTACTTTCAATGAAAGGCTCTACCTGTGAATTATATCATCATCAGCCGGAAGACATTCACTGCTGGACAAAGTCCTCTTCCAAAGATTTCCACGACGATCGGTCCTGCGCTGCCCTCATCCAACGTATTCCGGCGATCTTGACCAGATCGTCGGTTCATCTTGTAGGGGGCCTACCAACACTGCGTCTTCCGGTACGTGTGTGGATTATGTGCAATGACAAAATGTGCTTGAAGTCTTTTTTATATAAGAGGGGGCAAACAGGGAATAGGGCTACGTGATGAAAAGTGAGGCAACTGCTCATGGACATCCGCAACACCAGGGGTAAAAAGATGCGTTTCCAGCGCTTAAGTTGGGAGTATACTCAAATCTTAAAAGTCCCTAAGTCGTATCGGTTCGGAAACACTGCACCTGGTAATCGATTCCACAAAGTGGCCTTGCGAGGAAATAATTTCCCGGAAACTCAACACGATGCGGGTGGAATTTCGAATTTTCACGTAATTTCCGGTAGTGGAATTCAACTGAGGGTATCAACCTGAACAGCTCCTCTCAAGACTGCAGATATATAGCTCAAACAACAGTTGCGGCCGTTCCCAATAATCAGTTTCATCTCCTACTTGAGATAAAAATCGTAACTATCGTTGACTTTTCTGTCCCAATAAACTTATCGATGGTAACTCACCTTATCTAAACAAACTGTCCGTCAATGGGACGAAGTTTGTATGGAAATTGTAATTCACGCGTCCCAATATAATGCGATAAGAATGACTTATCGGGTATATTGGGACAGCATCAGATTATTGACAGGTAATTACTGACAGTAGAAGTTAGTAATTTATCTCTATCTGTAGATAGTATATTGAGAACGGCCGTTAGTAATTAATGTAGTCTTACGGCCGTTTTCAATAACGTATCTCTAGTTACGGATACATTGCTATCACCGTTTAATGACAAGATCTTATCTATCCATAGTTATGTCCAATATAGTTATAGTTCAATGCTTTATGTCGATAGGTTATTGAAATGTAAGTTAGCGTAAGAGGATAGATTTGTCTACCTCTAGTAAGTTAAACTAAGGACAGATAGGTTATTAAAAACGGCCATTATACTACACAATCAGGATAGATTGACTCATAAAATAAAATCTGTATTAAAAAAAAATATGCTCCAATATTGAAATCGGCCTTAAGTTATTATTGAGTGACTAAATAACAGCTTTTTACTGTAATAGTAAATAAATTTTTGAGGGTGTTTACTAATAACAGAAAACTTTATAATATTTTTCTGTCTCTTGACAACCCTAGGCTGAAACCCCTGAAACCCTATGAGCGGTTTCAGGGGACTCACGGCATTCTTAATTATTAAACAAAACAAAATCCAATAATATATCATTATATGTTTTATTGAACTTTGGTCCTTATTTGTATCCCTAATGTACGGTGGGCAGAAAAATATTATATGTAGTAATCAATATTGAGTTTATTAACTAAAATAATTCAGACACTTCAAAACAGGTAACGTTGGTTTATTAGCAACGCGATTTGCTATAATATGTATTTATAATGATAAACTCGTTAATTTTATTTCAGTGTCAAAAATATTTTATTGACATAAAATCAAAACATTGCTCGTCAAAGTAAATCACTAAAAATAGAATCTAGATATGTATCTAGGATGAAAATTTTTATGCAGTTACCCGAGTTTTTATTTACTTAACATTCATAAAGATAATCTATTGTGGAATCATCCTTGTCACCATGAACACTTCTGGTAAAAAGATGTCCTCTGCTTGATAAAGGCTTCCCTCAAAGATCTCCTCGATGACGGGGCTTGCGCTGTGCGCCTAATTTACCAGTAGCTCCTTTGCACAGGAAGCCGGCAATGTGTTAACATCACTGTGTTACGGTTTGAAGGGCGCCGTAGCTAGTGAAATTACTGGGCAAATGAGACTTAGCATCTCATGTCTCAAGGTGACGAGCGCAATTGTAGTGCCGCTTAGAATTTTTGTTTGTTGTTTTTTTTTGTTAATTACACAAAAGTTTAAACATATAAGTACATAGTTTTAAACTCGTGTCCACTAAAACAATACAGGGATGAACCATAAAATCCATGAAAACTACAATACTATTCAATTCCAAATTGTACTATCGTTTACGTAATCTTCAATACTGTAATAAGCCTTCGACATAAGTTTTCGCTTAATAAAAGATTTAAATTTATTTCTGTGCGTATAATTTTATATCTCCTGTCAGTATCAATAGACGGTGTTTTGAAGTTTGTTATAATTGGTATAATATACCTTAAGATTCAATTACATATTCTGTCTTTTTATCTATTACTAGCTGACCCAGCAAACGTTGTATTGCCGATATTAAAATCGCGATACAAAAGTAACTGTTGATCGTAGATGGGTGAAAATTTGAAGTTGTATGTATTTTTTAATGTTGACTCATAATCAAACAAATAAAAAAAAATATCAATAAAATTAAGAAAAAAATCGTGTGGACCACCCTTAACATTCAGGGAGATGAAAAATAGATAGAGACTACCCAATATGCACTCAAAATTTCATGAGAATCGCTCAAGCCGTTTCGGAGGAGTTCAAAGTTTAACACCATGACACGAGAATTTTATATATTAGACATATATATGCATGTGTACTTAAATTGTGTAACGCAATAGAATATTCCATATAACGTAACAAAATATGACTTCTTTTGAAATTTCTTGCAATATCTGGTGATATTTATATTAGTTACTAGCTGATACCCGCGACTTCGACCGCGTACACACTTGACTAAGCACGTAGTACTTATAAAAATCTTTATTACTTAAAACATAACTTAAGATATCTCCATATTTTATCAATTAATATAAAAAAACATTTAATTTAGCTGAAATAAAGTTTATTTATTACCTCCTGAGAAAGTTGGAAAGTTATAAAAATTCTAATTAGTTATTCATTTTAAACTATTCTTTCAATTTGATTTGTGAACGACGGGGGACACATCAAAGGAAAAATGAAATTGTTGTTTTGATTTAATTCCGAGCATATTCATATTTATTCACCTTTTTAACATTCTCTGGACTTTCACAAATTCAAGACCAAAATTAGCCAAATCCGTCCAGTCGTTCTCGAGTTTTAGCGAGACTAACGAACAGCAATTCATTTATATATATATATAGATATTGTTTGAACTCCACCAAATTGAAAAATGAATACTCATCCATAGATGTAAGTGCTTTTAAAATAGTTGGTATGTTCATTATTATAAAGCTTAGTAAAATAGATTTGAGAGCCATTTTCAACTTCATTAACCTCTTAAAACTAGCCCATTTTGCATTTCTTAGAATAAATATTTCCTAGAGCATGTAATAGACATACTCTCTCTAGAGCTAGAACCTTTAGAGTGCGGGCAAGCTACTGTTAATATTAAGTACATTGATGTTACAAGGAATATGTTTTTTTTAGAAAATATGTTAATGTAATAATAATAAACATTGCACGTTTCGGCATCATAAAAAGGCATAAAAGGCATTTATTTTCTCAAAATTGATTACTTTAGAATTATTTTTGATGTCATTTCTAATAACTACTAGATACTACTACCGCTTCGGAAACAAATGGCGCTCTGAGAGAGAAGAAGCGGCGCAAGAAACTCTCCCAGCATTCTTTTTTTGCGCTCTTGTCAATAAAATTTTACAATATTGTACAGTCATTTCTATCGCTATAAAATAATCACAATCTAGTCCCAGGCTGTCCGATCATTTAGTTATTCAGCAGTGGAGTAATAGGATTTACGACAGAGCCATTTTTTTATAAAAGATTTAAATTTATTTATAGATAATGCCTGAACAGTGGCTGGGACTTTATTATAGAAGTGTATACATTTACCCTTAAAGCTATTATGTATCTTATGAAGTTCATCATCAGTTTGTAGATCTCCTTGATACAGAATAAATTTTATGAATAAGCTATGAAACCTGCATTTAATGAATCCTTAATTTGGTTTTAGGTACTTTATAGACTACAAACAATTGAACTACACTATTCTATTAATGGGGCGAAAAAAAAAGTCCTACAAAAGATTTTTATTAAGATAATTTAATATCGATAGTGAAGTTATTATGACAAATTTAGGTACCTTCTTAGTTACGAGGATTTTATTTAATATTTGTCAAACAAACATTACAATACTAAAGTAAAATAAACTATTGACTAAAAATAAAACCGCAACATATTATAAATAGGAAACCGCATTAAGGTAACAGTTGGTATTGAAAGGCACAAGAAGCTGGCAACGTTGCCTTATTGAAGTGCCTAACTTAATCTTTGGCGAAGACACCTGATTTCGAATTAACTGTAAAATTTATATGTAAACTGGACATTTTAAAGATGAACCAGGAAAAAGTCTCCACATCAAGTAGTGCTGCCGCGCCAAGACAGGTCATGACATTCAATATTAAATTAATGTTGCCCGACGCAGACTACAGAAATTGGGTCTCATATTTGATCCCATTTGAGTAATGCTATGCCCGCGGTAATAACAAATCTAGGATTTCAGGATATTTTTGTTTCATAATATTATGTGGTGTATTAGTCAGTGAGTTTGAGGTGGAATTACGATAAGGGGATCGAGAGTGTCATGATCAGTGCTGCTGTTTGAATGCGTTTCATACGATATGTTTACAGTTTCATGGAAAAAATATTGAAAATTTCTGTAAAATGTTTTTTTTTTGTAAAACGTTTATATATCAAGTCTGTAACAAAAATACCTGTGCTATAAAGCGTAAATATTATTATTGTAATATCAAATGTTCTCGTAATAAAGGAGTAAGGGTATTTGTTTGAAAAAAATGTGTTAAATAATAAAAAAATCCTTGAAACTCTTTTTAGCGTTAGTAAACGGAGAGTATTAGGCGGGAATTTGATAATAATTCTTCTACATACTTATAACTTTTGGGACACATTATTTTTCATTAATACCGTGGATGGTCTTTTTAAGTGTTGTGGTATTGTAGTCGTCGTCAGAAATCACTCCCAACACCACGTTTTATTACATAATGATAAGGCTTTGTGAAGTATACCTAGCATTACGATTATAATGTTTCTTGCTAATAATGATGCATAGTGCTTATAAGAATGTGTTTTACTTGCTGTCGTGTTAAATGCTCGCAATAATGGAGAAACTCGAAGATGCTGACCATGTGAAGGGCCGGGCCCCGTCATATATAACATATTTTCCGCCCTAGAAGAAGAAAAACAGAATTATGGTGATGCTCCGCCATCTACTCCAGCTCTCAGCAGTGTCAGCGACGTTACCATCTGAAACGCCCAGCGGGAAATAATAGTTTTTGTTTTTAGATAATGGATTGAAGAGTAATGCAGTCATAGTTCCATTTAAATGGTGCAAAATGTTATAAGACTTCTTTACTGATGATATTGTAATTTGAAAATAAGTAATAGACAGAGTTTCTAGCACCAACCGTAAAATTAATTTTCATTGCAAAATTTTTTACCATTTGTTTTCTTTGCCAACTGTACCAAAGCAAGAATTTTAAGCATATTTAAAAAAATACACTTTTTAAGGGATTAAAACGCGTGATATTGTAACTGTGTTTTTTACATAAGATTTTTGCGTAAAACTTACATTTTTATTATTATTTTAGTAAACCCGACGTTTCAAGTCCTTTCCAGATCTCGTTTTCAGAGGGACTGAATAATGATAAAGTGTAAAATATAGTGCATAAATAAAATATTTTATCAACGTGGTTGTTAAGTAAAAATCTAGAAGTGGAACATATGCACGATTACGGTGAGGTGGGGGCAGAGAGGATGCCTACCGGCGATTACTACGTGAGTGCCGGTAGAGGAGTCGGAGTTTGCACGTTATAGTGACTAAATAGTAAAATAATTTTGTTTCAATCTACCAATTTATATACCAATGGGAGGCTCCTTTGCACAGGATGTCGACTAGATTTTGGGTACCACAACGGCGTCTATTTCTGCCGTGAAGCAGTAATGTATAAACTTACTGTGTTTCGGTCTGAAGAGCGGCGTAGCTGGTGAAATTACTGAGCAAATGAGACTTAACATCTTAAGTCTCAAGATGACGAGCGCAATTGTATTGCCGCTCACAATTTTTGGGTTTTTCAAGAATCCTGAGAGGCACTGCATTTTAATGGGCAGGGCGTATCAATTACCATCACTTGTACGTCCTATTCGTCTCGTCCCTCGTTTTCATAAAAATAAAATATCAGATAAATTATTTTCAAATAGATAACTCAAGTGTAAATTTATTTTATAATTTTTTTTGTGTAGATGTTTGTGATATAATAGGTTAGTGTAATCTTCTGTGGTAAGAAATGCAAAGATTAAAAATTTATTAAAGTTTACATTTGTCTTGACTTTATGTCAGGGAATCTACGACGGGAATCTACAAACAAAAATTTGCTCGACGTTGCGATGCAGACATTCGTAAACCCCGACACACCGAATCAACGCTATTAGGAATGAGTTCTGCTTGCACTCTCAGACTACTTTGATGCAGGTGTCCTGCAACTTTGAATATACCTTTTGCTGAATCTCAGCTTAATTGAATCTGATAAATTATAACTATAGTCGTAATAATATATAATATTACTAGCTGACCCAGCAAACGTTGTATTGCCGATATTAAATATGCCGATACAAAAGTAACTATTGATCGTAGATGGGTGAAAATTGCAGTTGTATGTATATTTTTAATGCTGACTCATAATCAAAGAGATTTAAAAAAAAATATAAAAGAAATTTCGTTTGGACCACCCTTAACATTTAGGGGGATGAAAAATAGATGTTGTCCGATTCTCAGACCTACCCAATATGCACTCAAAATTTCATGAGAATCGGTTTTGCCGTTTCGGAGGAGTTCAAAGTTTAATCATGACACGAGAATTTTATATATTAGATTTTTGTTTAGTAAATTAATTCACTTATAGTATTATAATATTTTAAGTATTCAAACAACAAAAAATTGGTTATTCACACATGAATACTTATACACACAGAAAAACCTATCAAGCCTTTTTAATTGCAATTCAGAAACAATTATCATTTTTGAGACCTCATCAAAATTGATAGTCGTAACAATTTGTGATTTTTTTAATGTAAACCCTCAAAATCTACCTTATATGCAAATATTGCGGTTGAGCAGGTTATCAACTGGAAAGAAGATCCTGTAGTTGAAGCCACAACCTGAGAGCTTTATATATTAGAAGATTTAACAATAGTAGTTACTCAATGGGTCACTGTGTTGGTATTAACCCAACGCAGAATGACGCTGAGTCAGCTCCTTTTGATAACAATAACTGCTACACAGTACTTTTAAATTAAGATAATCACTATAATATTATACATATACAAGTGGACCCGACAGAAGTTGTCTTAAATTTGAAAAATCGGTCCAGCCGTTAGGTGGAGTTCACTAACATACATATGAGCAGGAGAATTATATTATATGGACGGAATTGAGAATCGAAAACAATCTCAAATTCACTGGAACACACAAAAAAATCATCAAAATCGGTCCAGCCGTTTAGGAGGTAGTTCAATCGTGAATCTAAACCATTCTCGAATCCACCTGAAGACACACACCAATCTCAAATTCACTGGAACACACAAAAAAATCATCAAAATCGGTCCAGCCGTTTAGGAGGTAGTTCAACCGTGAATCTAAACCATTCTCACATCCATCTGAAGACACACAGAAAGGTTCAATAAAATCGTTTAAGCCGTTTAGGAGGAGTTCACTTACAACAGACGCACAAAAGAAATATATATATTAAAATTTGTTTCTTTTTTTTAAAGTTATAAGTTTTTAATTATTTTTTTACCTCTGTAAGTCTTTTTTACTTGTATTATTCTGTGTGTTTTGTGTTTGTTTTTAAAAAACTTTTAATTAATTCATTCATAATATCCTTCCAATACTTCTGTACGTGGTCGTTAAAGCAACTTAGTTACCTTCCAACATGAAACGTTTCATTTCTCTTACAAAGTATTCATTAAGTAAGGCTTTTTCGTTACAATATGTTATTTGCGAGAAAGTATTTCAGATTTAAATTGTTCGTGAGTAATGTAACTGCTGAAACGATTAGTTTTCAGCAAGAGTGGTTGAGCTCCAAGTGATGTGAGGGTGTGTTATAGCGCGACGCGGACGGAGGAACAAATTTATTTAATACTAGCAATGTCCCGCGGTATTACTCGCGTAGATACAGCGTAGATGTAAAGTCCACTAAGTCGGACTATAGATTCATGTTTTATTTCACTTAGTTATTATATTATTTTTTAATTTTTTTTTTCTTTAGATTGACATTTAAATTCATTATATCTTTTGAATGGAAAGTCCGATTTTAATGAATTAAAAAGTATTTTACAGGTATTAAAACGGTCTTTAATACAATATAATTGATGGGATAAGGATGATAAAATAGGTATGAATAATGTGGTTTGATTACTTTCGGCACCTTTATCAACTTTTTAAAAGTAAGAAAGGAGTTATAATGGCATAACTATAGTACGAGACTTTGAGTCTCGTGCCAGATTTTGGCGAGACAACACGTCCTGAGGATGCCTCGTGTACGAAACACGTGTCGAATTGTTTTAAAAACAAATATTGGCGGAATTAACACTAAAGAAAACTTAAGTAATTTGTATAACTATAGTAGTTGGACATAATGGTATCGCGGACTTTTTTGTAGATTCACTTCTATAATATTGTAGAGCATTTTTTTGTTCTATCATCAATAGTTTCCGCAACGCACGCGATGACAGATCTTTGATGACAATTTTTCACACCTTGGGTTATATTATTGAAATTTTATTAGGGATCCCTATTTTTTTTGAAAATGTAATATATCCTATGTCACTCAGTAAAGATGCAGCTTTCTAATTATGAAAGAATTTTTGGAATCAGTTCGGTAGTTTTTGTGTGAATAAATTATAAACATACATACAAAAACACAAATGTTCTTTATAATATTAGTTTAGATTGACACACTTTCCCTTATTATTTTGCCCCACGATATTTTTAATAAGGTATTCATACTTAAACACACATTTTAACATGCATAATATCTGTATAAATAAAATTATAGAGGTTTTCATTTTTGTGTGCGCATCACGGAGAAACTCCTGGATAGATTGCAATTGAGTCTTCTAAGTGTTCTTACACTTGGCCTTTTTCTACAAAAACATTTGCCATAGCTATCTTAATTTAATGTAAAGTTATTAAAGTTTTTAGAAACAACTATTTTTATAAGCACTACGTGCTCAGTTATGTGTTTACTCGGACGAAGTCGCAGGTATCAGCTAGTTCATAATATAAATGTTGGCATACTCGGATTCAAACCTAGAACCTCCAGCTCAGCTGCCCAGTGGCAGGCTCATTAATCACTGGGCTAAATGGTTGTTTTTATGAAAATAAGGGACCCCTGCCCATTACAATGCTGTGCCGCTCAGGACTCTTGAAAAACCCAAAAATTCTTATCGGCGCCACAATTGCGCTCGTCACCTTGAGACATAAGATGTTAAGTCTCATTTGCCCAGTAATTTCACTAGCTACGGCGCCCTTCACACCGAAACACAATAATACTTACACATTACCGCTTCACGGCATAAACGGCGAGACGTCCAACATTCCCATTTCAATACAATTCCCTCCAGGACTCAATTTTCTGAGTTTAAGTCCAATGCTCTTTGTGTCATGGTAATGGCGCTCGCCACTTTGAGACATAAGTTCTTAGGTCTCATTTACCCAGTAATTTCACTAGCTACGGCGCCCTTCACACTGAAACACAATAATACTTACACATTACCGCTTCACGGCATAAACGGCGAGACGTCCAACATTCCCATTTCAATACAATTCTCTCCAGGACTCAATTTTCTGAGTTTAAGTCCAATGCTCTTTGTGTCATGGTAATGGCGCTCGTCACTTTGAGACATAAGTTCTTAGGTCTCATTTACCCAGTAATTTCACTAGCTACGGCGCCCTTCACACTGAAACACAATAATACTTACACATTACCGCTTCACGGCATAAACGGCGAGACGTCCAACATTCCCATTTCAATACAATTCTCTCCAGGACTCAATTTTCTGAGTTTAAGTCCAATACTCTTTGTGTCATGGTAATGGCGTTCGTCACTTTGAGACATAAGTTCTTAGATCTCATTAGCCCAGTAATGTAAGCTACGGCGTCCTTCAAAGAGGAACAAAAATAATGAGAAAAATTAAAATTAAAACTGTAACCAACAAAAACATATTAATTTTCTTAAGGAAGCATAAATAGTTTGTTTTTGTAATAGTTACGACTACGACAAGAAAACCATAATAATAATATTATATAATAGTTAAAAAAATAACTAAAAAGCTCAAAATTCTCTTTGCTATTCGAAAATTTCCTAATTATAGATAATTCGGTTAAAGATAATGGTTGAAATTTAAAATTAACATCATTTCCTGCCTTATCGACGATAGATTTAGAATGATATAAATTAACAAAAATCTTATTTTGCAAATTGAAAAATGAAATTATTCTATCAAATTCATGTATTGTCATAGGTCCTCGATAAATCTACGAAGTTTGAACAAAGCTGGCTGGCTACTGGCCGTTTAAAGTCTGTCAAAATCGCGCCTAAATGCGATAAAAATCGTGCTAAAAAGTAAAATTATTCTGACATACTTATATCATGAGATGATTTTAAACAACTTCAATTATTCTCACGAATAAGATCTTTTTGACTGAGTCTTCCAATGTATCCATCTGAAACAGTTTTTTTTTTAAGATTTCCTCCATTTTATCCACACGGAATTTAGAAATTTCCTACTAAACCACGAGTAGTATATAAGTAACGTAAAAATCCATTCGTTAAGCCTTAGGATTTGATGCTGACGAAAATGGACATTTGTCACGTAAAGCCGGCAAATGCGTATTCCGAGAGCTTTTCAGATTAAGTCATAATGAAGCAACCTTTTCAAATTTATTTACAACAAAAAGTTGCTTCTGTTTTTATTTACATGCAGTAAAATTGTTACTATGTGGAACTTGTCCAGGGCAATTGCCGAAATAATTGCCAGCTATTTAGTTTCTAGTTCATCGAACTAACATTAAGTTAGTAAGTCTTTCGAGTTAGTAAGTCTTTTGTTCGGCGATGTATAAGGTTCTACAATATGATCCCAGAAAATGTACAAAACAAATGTGTTACGAAATTTAAAAGAATTGTTAAAAAACGTTTGTGTGGGAAAGGTTATTATAGCATAAACGATTTTCTTAATGACACCACGGACTGGGAATAAAGCGAACACCCTCAAGCTCTTTAATTATAAATGTTTATTGTACGATATCACATTGTAATCCATATTTTATATAAAAAAAGCCCGCTGAGTTTCTTGCGCCCATTCTTCTCAGGTCTGAGGCAGTCTCTTTTGAATGGGTGGTAGTTTTTGACGTTCAATAAGTGATTTTAAATCCTATTTTGAATAAAAATATTTGAATTTGAACATTGGAACGAGTAAACAGTAAGGCAATTTATACAAAATCCGCGCCAGAGGTAGTATCAATCAAAATTATAAATTTTTCAACACAATATAAAACGGTCACAATTAAATAAAATTGAAAGAAGTAAATAGGTAGATAACACACGAACTTGCGAGACAGGAAGTGTAGTCTAAAATTAAGTATTGGAAAACAACTATTCACAGGAATTTGGCAAAATTCTCAAGAATTTTCTAATATCTAGGGAATGTGCTTTTGTCGCCGCATTTAGGTAAACTTTAAACAAAATACATGTTGAGATAGCTGTTGTATCAACTCACTAGTGGACTCTGCAGTACACCGCAACACGAAATAGGCGTCGAGCTAAATGGAGCGTTTTGCTTTTATAAACAAGAATATTGTGCACTTCTGTGTGGCCTTAGTGGTAATAGCTCACATTTAAATATTATGAACTGGCAAACACAAAACACACATCATAGTACAAGGTAAGTTCTAGAAGACTATTTCGATTTATTTTATTTATTTGTAGGTTTTCGTAACTTAACACAACAACACAAAATGTTTAATATTATTGTGTTTTTTTTTGGAGTTTAACAATGAATGGAAGAGAAACTACTTTCTTCTGAAAATGTAAGAATATCAGGCATAAACGTTTTTCTTGTTTTAATAGGATGTATTATCTCCTGTTGACTATTTTTTTTTTGTTTTTCTACAAGATCTTGGAGTTTATATACCATTCTTGTGTCAGTGCTTTGAGTTCAGCAACTAGTTTTAGGACCGGGTCTCAATTTATCCGGATTGCATGCTGTCTAACTCGTGGCACGTTTCCCAACCTCAATCCTCAGTCAATATTGATCTTTTTGCTAGAATAAAAGGTTTGATAATATCCCTGTATTTTACTCTTCTTTTTTTTCTCACAAAATAAACTCAATTTTAATTTCTTAATTCACATTTAATAACGATTTTGGAAGGAAATTGACACAATATCTCATCATGAGATGTTATTACCCGAGTTCCGCCGGGAGCAACTACTCTTCTTATTAACCTGTCACCACAAACCTTCTGTAAACTCGTGAAACCATAGAAAAGTAGAAAGATCTAGCAGTTTACATAAGAATAAATCCGCAAATATTCAATTTACAACGATAAGAACAATTTTAAGTACATACAAAAATTATCATTCAATAAATTACAACATTGACGTAACTTGAATTATTTTATAGTAAATTGTTTTGTTTTCTAGAAATTTTTTCTTAGTTTGTTACATTTCATATTAAAATTTTTTTTGTGTATGTATACCAGCCACATTTTTTTCAATTCTAATAAATTTAATAGTTCTGCATAAATCGATAATTAAATTCCAATGAAAGTAATCTTGTACTTAGATGCAGTTTATGTGGCCACCAGTGTTTTATATACAGTGGGGAATGGACTTAGAACTGTACTCGCCTTTAGTACGTTCCTGATAAAATGGGTTTTACCAAGTGGACTGACGTACAGCCAGGCACTCGGACAATCAAAGTCAAATAAACTATATTCAATTATGCTTAAAGTAAGCGCTTTTGAATCTTCACTACAAATATTTCTTTTAAATTACTGAATTTACCTTAAGTTCGTAAAATGTTAAGCTCGTGAGAAGAACATACAAGAAACTCAACGGCCACTCCTTTGCAATCAAATAGTGGTACTTAAGGGGTTCCTATTTTACTTTTCCTAGGCTTCATATTGAAAAAGTATTTTATTAGTAACACCAAGTAGAAAATTTATTTAAAAAAAAAACAAATCTTATAACTATATTTACAATAAAATGATTAGGTACATAAAATTGAAACTATCATTACGTGGATGCGTACCAAGAATACTGGCAGCAATTCCACGTTCGATAGCTAGGCTGATCCGTTGACCGACATAGCTCCCAGCGCTTGGGTTTCCAGTAGCCTTATTATTACTAAAGTTAAAAATCCAGTCCAATGATCTATGAAGACAGAAATAATCAAATTAATTATTGTCCTACTGCATTTATCTCTTAACAGAATGGGAAATATTACTTTTCCGGTCTGTTTCGGACGGAACAACGCCAGGTCTAAATGTTTCTGTCATATTTTCAAAACACTTTGTAATTAATCTTTATTTCACGCCGCTCTCGTTTCGTGACGTTTTTCCAATAACAGAAACACAATTGTTTTGTTTAGAAATGAGAAATGAACATTGTGTTTTAATGACAATACGGTTACTAAAAGTAAACGACCAACATTTTGAAGTAAAAACTTCTTTCGGCTGACTAGTTTTCTGTTGGTGTGCATGTTAATGCATATACATAAATAAAATTTGAAAAACAAATATAGATTCGCTTTCCTTTTCTATCTTGGTGTTCTTTTCTCTCGTTTTTTTTTTTATGAAAATAAGGGACGAGATGAGCCAGACATTTAGCTGATGGTAATTGATACGCCCTGCCCATTACAATGCAGTGCCGCTCAGTATTCTTGAAAGACTCAAAAATTCTGAGCAGCACTACAATTGCGCTTGTCACCTTGAGACATACGATGTTAAGTCTCATTTGCCCGGTAATTTCACTAGCTAAGGCGCCCTTCAGACCGAAACACAGTAATGCATTCACACATTACTGCTTCACGGCAGAAATAAGGTCCGTTGTGGTACCCATGATCTAGCCAGGATCTTATGCAAAGGAGCCTCCCACTGGTTTAAGCTTTGTTTGTCTATAACCTACAATATTATATGTCTATAGTTTTATAAGACTAGCCGTCCCCGTTACGTGTATTGGCACCAGGCAATCATAAGTAAAGAAGAGATAGTAATCTGTTTGAAGATAAATTAATGACGCGTGTCTTACCTTATATTCTTACAACATGCTCATCACTGCTCCCCACAACGTCCAAGTGAACATAAATAATATAGCGGTGATAGGAATGTGTTTGATAATGGAAATCACATGTCATTCTGATAACATGTACCAGGATTTCATGTTTAGTACAGACACAGGCTTATGCCAAACTTATTTAGAGGATTGTATTCTAAACTTTAACTTATGTTGATGAGTAATTGTATACTTGTTAAACCTAAGAATATAATGTTTATAATATAAAATTATACCCAAACTTAGTTTTAAAATAATTTGACCAAAATTCAAGACATCCATAAAAGGAACGGGCCCGATAGTTTCCTACAAATATTTTCACCAGAATTTTTGTGCATTCTTCATCCCAAAAGTGATTTACTCCGCAAACAAAATTTTCACTTACAAAATATCTTTACAACTGTATCACTCTATAAAACTAGGTGATATAAGCCAATTTAAATCACTGGGAGGCTCCATTTGCACAGGATGCCGGCTAGATTATGGGTAACACAATGGCGCCTGTTTCTGCCTTGAAGCAGTAATGTGTAAGCATTATTGAGTTTCGGTCAGAAGGGGGCCGTAGCTAGTGAAATTACAGGGCAAATGAGACTTAACATTCTTTATCTCAAGGTGACGAGCGCAATTGCAGTGCCGCTCAGAATTTTTGGGTTTTTTCAATAAATCAATCAAATTCTTTATTTGCATAAAAACATGGTATGTTACGATGGCACAATCTTAAAGTTTCACATGTTTCGTCAGATTTAACTAGGCATGCAAATTAATTTAATGCAAATAAATGGTATGAGTAATTAAATACAACAAAATTAGATGATGAAATATATCAATAAAATTATAATTAACATACTAATAAAAAAAATATACCAGACTAACATAATAATTAATTAATATTTTTTAATTAATTGTTAATAAAATTTCACATTTCATGTCATCACATTACTCGCATTCAGAAATTCATTAGTCGTATAAAATAATCGCTGATTTAACCAGAGTTTAAGATTTTTCTTAAAAAGTCTTTTATTTAATAATTTTAAATTAATAGGCAATTTATTTGTATACCTACTAGCTGACCTGGCAAACGTTGTTTTGCCATAGAAAGTATAATTCACGCGATAGTTTTATAAGTAATAAAATATTGCCTATATTATAGCCTATACATCATTTTGTTCTATTGTCAATAGTTTTTGCAGCGCACGCAAAAATAGGTTTTCGATTTTACACCTTGTGTTACAAAATAGCAATTTTATTACGGATCCCTAATTTAAAAAAAAAAAACATAGCCTATAGCCTTCCTCGATAAATGGACTACCCAACACTGAAAGAATCATTCAAATCGGACCAGTAGTACCAGAGATTAGCGCGTTCAAACAAACAAAACACTGCAGCTTTATATATTAAAGTATAGATTTTGACACTCATAGCAAGTCAGCTTGTGTCATACTGCAAGGCCAGTGGGATTTCGTCGAAAATTAGTCTATTTGGATCACGGCGGTTCCTTTGAGTGTTAGTGTAGAATCCTGAGCGGCACTGCTTTGTAATGGGCAGGGCATATCAATTACCATCAGCTGAACATCCTACTTATATCGTCCCTTACTATAAAAAAATCACTAAGTCAATTCCAATTTAATAACACTCTGTGCTCTCAATAAACTAAGGTGATGAAGCGACTAAAGTGATAAATTAAATCAATACATAGTTGGTCGTTCATAACACATCGGCTGCATAAATTTTATTCCGGTTCATTTTAAACGCTTTAAACGAAACGAAAATAAAATTCATTGAAAGCGAGCAGTTGAGGTTCTATTATCTATACTTATATACTTATTACTTATATTACTTATATAATATTATAAAGCTGCAGTGTTTGTTTGTTTGTTTGTTTGAACGCGCTTATCTCTGGTAATACTTATCCGATTTGAATGATTCTTTCAGTGTTGGGTAGTCCATTTATCGAGGAAGGCTATAGGCTTTGTGTTGTTTTTCTTTTCAAAATTAGGGATCCGTAATAAAATTGCTATTTTGTAACACAAGGTGTAAAATCGAAAACCTATTTTTGCGTGCGCTGCAAAAACTATTGACAATAGAACAAAATGATGTACAGGCTATAATATAGGCAATATTTTATTACTTATAAAACTATCGTGTGAATTATATAAAATATATAATTTAATTTATATGGCAAAACAACGTTTGCCGGGTCAGCTAGTACTCAATATAGTTGATTCGAAGACGATGTAATAGTACGTATTTTGCCGCTGCCATTGAGTGGTATATCTAAATGGACGAATGGATTATGATTATTTTATGGCAATAATAAGAGGCAATACAATCTGTTATTTTTTTTAAAGTTACAGTATATTGGGAGAGCTGAAGCACCGTTTTTTTCTCTGAGTACGTTATTTATTTCCAAAGCTATGGTGGAGCTCTGATCCAAAGCCATGCGTATGCCATAGCTATGTTTACTATACCATAATTACATTAAATAAAGACTATCGTTAGGGGAAGTGTATCAAGAATACTGGCAGCATTTCCGCGTTGAATAGCTAGGCTGATCCGTTGAGCGAAATAGCTGCCGGCGCTTGTGTTACCCTATTCATTAGGTCGACTCGCAAAATCGATAACGATATATTCGGAACGATTCGATAGTACCCAGAATATATCGCACCTACCTTACTCTGACAAGTGTTCGTATTACATATCGTTAATCGTAACAACATCGTAACCATAGACTAATATTTTGATTTTTTTTACGATGTTAGAGTGAATGAATTATGCACAAACCTTGAAAAACTAAATATTATGTCGCTGTTAAGTGTCAAAAGTCAAAAAATAGTTTAGGCGCTAAGGACCATGCCATGATTCTGCACCACCAATTTGCGTCATTTACACAAAATGTAAATATTCAATAATTATGTAATTAAAATAATATGACCATTTAAAATTGAATAAATAATACGAAACTTGCGGATAATAAAATTTAAAAAAAAGTAACTCAATACTTCTCGCGACTTCCTATTTCTCAGGCGGCCATTTGCATTACTTTCTACGCATAAACGATCAACAAAATGACTTAAATTACTTAGTAGTAAAAAAATCCTGTTGAATAGTAAATCACATATGATAATTTTAATTTTATTTATTAAGTATGTATATTGTATGGCTAATACACACATCAAAAAAGTCTAAGCAACATGTACTAATTTATATTTTAGGATGGTTTTTCACATTATAACGTTGTATTTTATTTTTAAAATAATATTTTAGGGTCCTATGATGTAAAAATTACAGCTGTTGTCTTTATAAGTTCTTTTAATAACAGAAATTAACAACATTAATAAGCAACTAAACATTTTTTTAACAAAATGAAATTTCTAAAGAAAATTAATTTATTGTGAAAGAATAGGATAATTTAATACAAAGTATGGCCTCCTTTGCTATTCAGAACTTGTCGGCAACGATTATTCATTGAATTAATGAGACTGTTTATGTCATCTTGCGTTTTTCGCTCCCAATGGAATTGTAGCAAATCCTTCAGCTGTTGGGTTGTTGTCACTCCGTCCAAGTCCTTCAAAACACGTCTCTGGAGCATGTCCCATACGTGCTCGACGGGGTTGAGGTCTGGTGATTGTGCAGGCCAGGGCAATACCTGGACGTTCTCCGTTGCCAAGTATTGACTAGTTCGCCGAGCTGTATGTGAACGCGCATTGTCATGCATTAACGTAAAATCGGAGCCAAAGGTTTGTGCAAATGGATAAAGGTCTGAGAATATCCTCAACGTAATTTTCAGCGTTCATGTTTCCATTTACAAAAACGAGCTCAGTTCGCCTGTCCTTCATAATACCCGCCCATACCATAACTGTTGAGCGCTGTATGGATGAACTTCCTGAATGCACCTGAGCTTTTCAGTATTTCCGGGCCGACGGTACACTCGCATCCTTCTTGTATCAGGCCTAAACCCGAATCGCGACTCATCGGAAAACATAATTTTATTCCATTGTTACTGGGTCCATGTTCTGCGTTCTCTACACCATTCATTTCGACGAGCGCGATTCACGTGACGTATCGGTGGGCACCTAATTGGACGTCGAGCTCGTAGGCAGTACTCATGCAGTCGATTTCGCCCAGATTGGGGACTTAGATCAACACCACTTGAATTTTGTAGCCTCAAACTTATCTCTCGAGCGGTTAACATCGGCTGGCGTCTTGCAATCAGTTGTATTGTCAGCTGGTCTTGCCGAGTGGTTGTACTCCTTTTACCGCCTGAATGCTGTTCAGCGGGTTCCCTTGTATTATCGGCGCTACCAAAGACGACAAATAACACTTCTATAAATGCCAAATTGCCAAGATACCTGAGATTGACTACTTCCGGCTTGCAACATCTTTGCATTTCATTTGCCCTCAAATGACGTCGCTCCATGACGTATAGAATATTTAACAATTAAATTTTGTCGCTAACTTTATTTAAATGGTTGGTAAAATTATAAAATCAAGACTAAACGTAGCAATACAAACGCACTTAAATTCAAACAAATTCCCTCTCATATAATTTTATGAAAAAAGAACAAAACATAATCGATTTTTTTTTTACAACGAGCCAGTATGTCATCAATAACAAAAAAGTTTACATACCTATGCACTTTGAGTGAATAAAGACTTAGAAATTTATTAATATTAATGGTAAATTTTGTAATATCATGCACGTTGCTTAGACTTTTTTGATGTGCGTATATCTATACAACCTGAAACGATAATAGCAACGACAGCCTAGAGGGTGTCGTTGAGATTATCGTAAAAATGACGTTTGATTGTTTGTCGAATTCGAATATTCGTCTCTGACATTTTTAACTAAGAGTAGGGTTAGGACCGATAGTATCGAAAAATGTTTCGTTCGTTCAATCATCGTTTCGACATTGAATACGATGTAACTAAGAGTAGGATTCGACACGATATATCGAATATCGATTTTAGGAGTAGGCCCCTTTAATTTTCTTTTAGATTTTATCGGCATGTTCCTATAAATAATTTCAAACACAACTAGCGACACCTGTGAGTTTTCCCATATTTTGTTAAATAAAAGTATTCTAAGTTCCTCCTATAAACATTTTACTTCGATGAATCAATTCCATTCACATTCATCGTAGCCATCTCAATAAAACGTATCTATTTTTAGGTCTTAAGCCAAATATCCTAATTATATATAACAGGAATTTGTGCTTAAAAGCGTCCAAATGCTTAAAGCAAGATTGACGCGGAATATATTCTATAAAGCTTTCCATTTGTAAAGGTGATAAATATGATTTGACAGGCTCCATAAGATACATAATAGCTTTAAGGGTTAATGTATACACTTCTATAATAAAGTTCCAGCCACTGTTCTGGCATTATGTATAAGTAAATAAATTTAAATGTTTTATAAAAAAAATGGCTCTGTCGTAAATCCTATTACTCCACTGCTGAATATCTAAATGATCGGACAGCCTGGGACTAGATTGTGATTATTTTATAGCGTTAGAAATGACTGTACAATATTGTATATTTTTATTGAAAAGAGCGCAAAAAAAGAATGTTGCGAGAGTTTCTTGCGGCGCTTCTTCTCTCTCAGAGCGCCATTTGTTTCCAAAGCGGTAGTAGTATCTAGTAGTTATTAGAAATGACATCAAATAGAATTCTAAAGGAATCAATTTTGAGAAAATAAATGCCTTTTATGCCTCTTTATGTCTTTTTAGGTATGTACCCTGTTATTTCTGTAAATAAATGTTATAATTTTTCTAAATACATGCTAATATACACTCATTTACATTACATGTAATTACCAAAAGCCTATTGAAACGTTTAGTTAAAATTATTAGCTTGTGTTTTAGTACGTATTTATCCCTTTCTTCTCAGTTTATTGAGGCATAAGCTTCAATAAAGTTCATATTATACGGGTCAACAATTCTATATGAACAATTGATTATCAAAAAGTAATGTTGAACAGTTAGGGAATAAGTGAACTGCCATAAATAGCAGTATTTCTGGAATTTCGAATAGTTATTTGACTTTTTTTACTAGGAATTGTCTTTGAAATACCAATTTATAATATACTAGCTGACCCTGCATACGTCGTACTGCCTTAATGGATAAATAAAAGTTCTACCTATACTTTTGTATAAAATAAACTTATAACAAACGAAAGGAATCCTTTTATTATTTAAAAAAAAATAAAAAAAAAATACTCGGCATGAATGAAATTTTAATATTATTTTCGATTATTCCTGAAATACTGGTTATTTATAAGGTTTCAATTTGACAGACACACACAGTTATAATACAGTCTGTTAATTAATTTAAAATTAATTAATTTTTTGTTTTGTTTTGTGGTGCGGTTAAGTTCAGAAATTTTATTTTTTGACAAAACTTAAGATTTACCAACCTACATAATATAATCTGATAGATAATTAACACAGTTATCAATCTACCTGCTATAGTTACCTAAAATCAAGTTTATTTTTTACCTCCTGAGAAAGTTAGAAAGATATAAAAATTCTAATTAATAATTCATTTTAAACTTTTATTTTAATTTGATTTCTGAACGACTGGGGACACATCAAAGAAAAGTCGTTGTTTTTATTACAAAGTACTATCTACGCGTACTTTGTAAATTATCCGCGCCTCTGGACCCCACGTGGCGATAAAATCTAAAAGAAAATTAAATTTGACATTTGATTGTAAATAAAATACGTTTATAAGTTTGTTTGGGTGCTGGTTACAAGCGTGATCGGAGTTAAACGAAAAATGAACCAAGTGCGCCTCTTTATACATCTCTAAGGATTATTCTTGAATGATATTGTCATCAGAATCAAAAATAATAAAAAAGTTGTTTACGGAACAGTTTGTTATGTCAAACTCGACCTTAACGTACAAGTCATAAAGTCAAGATTCCCTCACCTATCAAATTTTATTACTGTAATCTCCACGTGAACTTTGTTACAATAGTATATTAAAAATTAGCAGATATATTATTCATAATACGCGTGCACAGCATTACTCAAAAGGATCCTAGTTGGGACCTTTTCTCTCGTCTACGTCGCCCAGGGCAACTATCACAATATTGAGTGAGAAATACATAAAAACGGAATCCTTTTTTCAGATGTTCTGTGAGTACAACTTAGATCTCACTGCCCTCTACTATATACCCCTGGACTGGTGGCTGTCAAAGTGCTTTTGTACCTGTTTGATAATCGCCATTTTGGCGCTGTTGGCCATGTAGCGAGAGTCTGCGGTACTAAAACTATTGAACATCAGCAAAAATCAATAGATGGTAGGAAACAATTTACAAAAAAAATTGTGTACTTTATTATGTTGATTCTTGAAGTATAAATAACACGGAAAACGAACGAAATCAATTCAAAATGCAAAAATACTTCAGATTATTATACGTTCCTTTGCAGCCATTTGCATTTGCGTCAAAATTAGTTCTCTGGACGCTCGCGGGCGGCAATTCAAATAGGCAAAAAAAAATTGCTGGCAATCATTTGGAACAGCCTGTCCAGTGGTAGTTATACAGGTCAGTGTTAGATCTAATGTACTTATATTGTATACGGTAGCCCCTATAACCCACACAATCTCCAGCTTCTTCTTTCTATCCTTCTCTCTCTCCTTCCAGCACGGCAACGCCACGACGTCGAGCGAGACGTCTGTGGGTACTAACACGGGCACAGTGACCGCGACGGCCGGGCCGAGCAAGGCTCCGCCACCGGCCGCCAAGTTCCGCCACGGCCTGCTACAACTGATGATACATACCATCGACCCGATGCACGACGGTGAGTTAGGTACGCACGCTTCGCTTTACTTACACTATGCTATCTTTTTTCTATCTCTTCATCCGAATGTAAATTGTGTCCCAAAAAGATGTAATGTTCGTGTATAGTAAGACAAAACAAAGCTTCAAAACATTTTTCAACAAATTTTGGATTCTAATTGCTGTCGTCTGCACCAGACAAACAAGATTTGTGGAAAGAGCCGTATTTATGACAAAAGTATATATAATTGTATTTATCAATCATGTTTTATGATGTAATCCACACAGCTTTTTGAGTGATCTTTCAAAATCTTTCAAAAGGGTGTCCAGAGCTACCAGGTTGTGATTCTATATTTAAAATCAACTATTATCAACAAAGAAAACTAACAACAATGAATTTATAATAACAAAAAGTAAATACGGAAACGAAAAAATACTATGTCACTACAAACCCAATCCAAACTGGAACGATCTTGTTCACAAAATAGCGGACCAAATGTTGACAACTATGGTACTGACTCCTTTCCTGTACCACGAAATATGACTAACTGACGCCATTCCTGCGTACCTGTGATATGGATAGATATAATAATCGCTTGCTAGTGCATATAACTCATGTCCGTTTGTTTACATTTTTTGCCCTGTTCTCGTTGGCCTTAGTATAGACGTCAACGCCACCGCGAGATCACCGCGCCGCCGCATAACTGCGTATAAGTGACAATTATCACCGAAGCGTCTTTGCCACACCGTCACTATTTGAAAAACTTACATTCGTGTGTGTTTAGTGTATGAGAGAAAATGTTCTCACTAGTCAGAAGTTAAAAACGTCAAGTCTAAAATCAACGAAATAAAACACAAAAATGCTAAACACTTAACAAACTTAGGTAACTGTTGGCCACGTTGAAGAAGAGACATGTGACTGTGAAATAAATGCACATTTTGTTGGTTCTGTTATAACTATTTTAATATTCACTCCATAAATCGTACAACTTGGAAACATAATTAGGTGCAGTTTTCTCGATAGAATAAGATCAATGTAATGTCTAAAAGATAAATTAAGCGGCGGGAATAGTTTAAAAACGGGTACTTTTCAATATATGTATGTTTTATATAATTAGAAGGAAATACCTTAATTCGCACGTCCAACCTGAGAGCCGCCGCGTAACCATCCCCCACGGCTTGATTTTCTCCTGTTTTCGCTCGAAACTCGGTACCCCCTTAACTCACGTTCAATCGGCGTAGGTACCGACTGCTATTTTAATCAGACCAATCGGAAGTCTTTCAGGAGAGTGACATGTGTTTTTTTCTATTTAACAAATGTTATATAAAGTAGCGTTGGATATACTTACTTTAATCGCATAATGCCTTCATTTTATTTACGGTATATTGTGTGGATTGATACATCTACTGTATTGTAGTTTAAGTATTTACTCAATAACTTAAGACTAGACTTATTGACTTAAGGCATTTAGTAATTGACGTTTGTGTATTTTGTTGCTTCACTTTGCATATATTATAATTGAAATAATTTGTAAAATTAAATCGAAAATAAGAACCTGTAATACTATTCTGTTTTGAAAAGAGTAACCTTAGAGTAGTTCTTCTCTAAGGAAATCTGCCTTCCAAACGAGCTGTATGAAAAAATGACATATTTCAAGTGTTATGCAATTTACCTTCGAAATAATATATATTTGTTTGTTTGTTTAGCATAAATTAGGGTTATGAAAGATTAATTAAAACATTAGAAATAGTCATCATGTCGTTTAAAAAAACATCCTACTAATATTATAAATGTGAAAGTTTGTATGTCTGGATGTGTGTTTGTACTTCTTTAACGCAAAAACTACCGAATGGATTTTGATGAAACTTTACAATAATATAGCTTACACACCAGAATAACACATAGGCTATAATTTATAAAAATATTGTGTGAATTATCCACAATATAAAAGAAGTGTAAAGTAAGTAGAAAAGAAATCTACAATCTGCAAGCTATTAATAATCTCTGGATCTTCTGAAACGATTTTAAATTTTTTCTTACCTATAGAAAGCCACATTTTGTATGAGTGCTTTATGCTTTATTATATTAACTCGAAAAATGATAAGACTTTTTCGTGGTCATGTTTGTCGGCTTTAAAAAGTAAGTCTGAGAAAAAGCGGTCGAACACTAAAAATAATTTATATGGCAAAACAACGTTTGCCGGGTCAGCTAGTAGCGAAATTTTTTTTTATTCAGTGTGTCGCCATCATATCTATTTCATGCCCTAATGTTACACGTGTTATTTGGATACCATTAGACTAGTCCATTTGTCGAGAGGAAGTTATAGTAAAGTGTCTTAAGTGTCTGCCAATGGAGCAGTGAGTTGCAAGAACTACATTTTTCTTCATGCGACGTAACACGATTTATGTTTCATTTTGTAATCGACTTTGTTATATTCGTTACTTTCACGAGGATCAATTTTTCTTACAACTTAACAACATTTCAATATCTTATGTATATTATAATGAAAAAAAAAGTGTGTTAAGATCACAAGAATAAGTTCAGGGAAAGCAGTTTTGTTAGGCTCTTAATACAATAATACAGTTAGAACTATGGTTAAAAATATTACTATTTCATAAATCATCACTCAAGCATATAAACCCCTGAAAGTGTAAGAATCTTATCACGAATACAGAGTTGTAAAATGAAAAGATTTATTCATGCAAAATATTATAAATCATTTTAAGGAAAAAATCCACATTCATCCACTGCTTTTCAATGGCTAAGGTTTCGAGTATATAGCTTCCTTTTACAGTTTCTCTTTTACAATAACTAAACACTAAATTCACATTATGGATGCAGATATTTCTACTTTATTTGCAGTGACATAAAGTTCTAATTTTGTTTAATAAAATTAATAAAACAAGAAGAGAATTGGTATAATTAATAATGTAATATTTATCAAACATGGCACATTTTGTGACCAATATTAATTAATACTTTAATTAAAAATAATTGAAATTTTTTCTAATAATAATTGTTAAGATTATTAAAAAATTGTGTTTTTGGCGTTTTAACGTATTATGTATCTTAGAACAAAACTATGGAATAATATTTAAAATATGATTAAATATTCTTGAAGAATTGCGCTTCGAACTGTGGTTAACTTTATTAATAACTAGCTGACCCGGCTGACTTCGTACTGCCTCAATCAATAAATAAAAACCTAACCTTTTGTATAAAATAAATTTAAAACAAACAAAAGGAATCCTTTTTTTATTAAAAAAAAAGATTCGGTGTGAATGAAATTATATTATTATTTTCGATTTTTCCTGAAATAGGTACTGGCTTTTTATAAGGGTTCAATTTGATATTGTCAGACACACAGTTATGATCTAATTAGTTATTCATTATAAACTATTATTTTTAATATAATTTCTGAACGACGGGAAATTAATCAAACAAATATCAAAAACGTTGTTTTTATTTAATTCTGAGATTTTACATATTTATTCACCTTTTAAACCTTCCACAAATAATTCAAGACAATTAGGCAAATCGGTCCAGCCGTTCTCAAGTTTTAGCGAGACTAACGAACAGCAATTCATTTATATATATATAGATAATTAACCTTATAATCCGTCGAATGAACGAATAATATATAATATATGAATTGGACAACCGAAACACATTGGTACGTGGCGTGAGAGGATTGAATTGGGTTAATCAACGGTTTTATCGAACGTCTAGAAAATTTTCAATAAGATCCTTGATTCAATTAAAATGATACCCTTTTCAAGATTTAAAACTACTTCAGAATTCATTAATAATTAATTAGAATATTTTATCTAATTACCATTTGAAAAATTGTATAAATATGACATTACGTAATTAATATTGTAATGAATATAAGCTTAAAATTTATAAAGTTTGTATTCCACTGTGACTTGAAGCTATTATAAGATCAAATTTGTACCTATTGGATGTTAAAAAAATAAATGAAAGAATTTATTTATCTCAATATTAATACTTGAGGCGGAAACTTTAGAACCCAATTAAGGAGAAATGCTGAAAGGTAAAGCAAATAACACTGTGAATAAAATTATTCAATCACAGTTTTTTGTTATTTTTAATAATGTCAAACAAGTAAATAAAAATAGCAAATTATATAACCGTTAGTCAAAATGGTTAATTTTCTCCTCCGTTGATGAATAAATATAAATTTATAAATGTTATATCTAAATTTAAGAAAATATCTTTAAAAAAATGCTGGCCTACGTGTGCCTTGTAGTTAAAAATTAATTTACTTATTTAGATGTGCTTGTAATTAATGTTAAATATACTTTTTAGATGTTTTAGAGATTTCTACCCATACACTGCTCTGAAGGATGCAATGCAATGTTTTCTACGGTAAACACACATCGGTAGAACTACATTTACGGCCGTTTTCAATAACATATCTCTAGTTACGGATTAATGACAAGTTAAATACAATTGACTTATCTATCCATAGTTATGTCCAATATAGTTTTATTATTACTTATAGTCATATATAACATTTCTGTTCGTAAATAATAATATGTTAGTTGATATTCATATATCTAATATTTTTAATAATTTGTTTCAAATTCTTGTTAAATTTGTTGGTCGAACTTTATTTTGTATTTAAATTAATGTCTTGCAATGAGAGTGGTGTATGCACCAGTAACTGGCATTCAAACCAGATTAGGTACCTATTAGACCATAATTATTTTAATGTTTTGTATGTAATGCTGTTTGTTTGTCAGTAAATAAATAAACAGTCCAATGCTAGGTTATTGAAATGTAACTAAGCGTAAAAGAATAGATTTGTCTACCTCTAGTAAGATAAACTAAGGATAGACAGGTTTTTGAAAACGGCCGTTAATAAAATGTGCTAAGTATCAACTGTTAATGGTTAGTTATAACGAGTGTATTTTCGAAAATATTTCATTAAATGCTTTTTTTACAAAAAAAAAGATTATTTTGACATTAATTATTATTACTCGCGAACAACGTCGAAAACGACAAAAATGTATTTTTTATGGACAAAAGCTGCTTACAATAATAATATAAATTTGTTTAAATTAAAATAATATATGTCTGGGGAAACAGTACCTAGGCAAATCAAATCCATGGCATAAGCTTTGTTAGTATGCATAGAAAATTTATTGAATAAGCGTTACTTTGCGGAAATCCATAATTATACAAATGATTTAAGTTTTCTTTAGTGTTAATTCCGCCAATATTTGTTTTTAAAAACAATTCGACACGTGTTTCGCCTCTACACGAGGCTGAGGATGCCTCGTGTCGTTTGTCTCGCCAGAATAGAGTCTCGTGCCAGATTTTGGCGAGACAACACGTCCTGAGGATGCCTCGTGTAGAGGCGAAACACGTGTCGAATTGTTTTTAAAAACAAATATTGGCGGAATTAACACTAAAGAAAACTTAAATCATTTGTATAAGTAGTATACACAGAATTAAATTATTATTTAAACATTAAATTTGTTAAATATTAGACAAATCTTATTGTAATTATGGAGCTTTGATTGTATAAATATTATTTGTTCATAATATAATAAAATAAGTAAATAATAAATATTTTAAAAATAAAAGCTCTCACCAATTATTTCATTTTGTCGCTTGCAACGTCGTTCTTAACTTAAAGTTTATACTTTTCCATTTTCAGTTGCCTTGTATACTTTTTTCTGTCGTGAAGCTGTAATGTGCAAGCATTATTGTGTTCTGTGAAAATTATGGGCAAATGAGACTTAATATCTTATGTCTCAAGGTTACAAGCGCAATCGTAGTGCCGCTCAGAATTTTTGGGTTTTTCAAGTAACCTGAGCGGCACTGCATTGTAATAGGCAGGGCATATCAATTACCATCAGCTGAACATCCTGTAAAAAATTGTTAAAACATGTAAAATGTCATAAAAAATATAAATCATAATTAAATTTGAGTTATTCTTTTTTAAAAGATAGGCTTTAGCCTATAATTACTAGATTTACTAAGGCAGTGATATCATTACTACAGTATAATAATGTTCAATTGACGACGCCTATAGCCTAGTGGTTAGTGACCTTACCTACTGAGGTAGAGTTCCCGGGTTCGAATCCCGGTATCATTTATATGATAAATATGAATGTTTGTTTCCGAGTCATGGATGTTTATTTGTATTTTTGTATGTTTAAGTAAGTATATTGTATTAAATATATCGCTGTCTTTGCACCCATAGTACAGGCTATGCGTAGTTTGGGGCAAGATAATTTGTGTAAGAGTGTGTTAATATTTAAAAAAAAAGGTGCCTCCTAAATCATGAAGGATCACCACAGCGGAGCTGACTGATTCAGGCTTTAGTAAGTTAAAGTACTAAAGTTTTAATACTTACGTACTTTATTTTACTATGTCCTGCGTCAGTTGGTCTAAGGATTTCAACAGAGAAGACGAATAGAAGATAATGGAGAATTTGAAGAACTAGTGAAAGAAGAATTCTTAGATGCTAGAAGACATTTATTACGCTTGCAGTTAAGAGTACATTGTTGGTGTTTCTATTTCAATATTGTGTACATTTTTAATTATTAGTGCTCTGTGTAGCATCTTAAGGTGTCATGTAAAAAATTATATGGTGCTATAAGTACAGATAACTTTTTTTATAAAAATCGTTTTGAGGAGTGACCAAAAATGCCATGTATATTATCCAAATGTTTTGAGTATTCTTTAGAGTAAATTCCGCCAATATATTGGCGATTTCCATAAATTTTCTTAAATCGGCAAGTATAGCCGAACAGGCGAAATTTCACATCAATTTGACAGCTTGCTTCAACATCTGGCAGCTCAAAACGTTTGGTTAAATCAACAGTGTAAACATCTAAAAGTCATTCCTATATTGGCGGAATTAACAAAGTAAATAATACTCAAAACATTTGGATAAATAGGGATTTCCGCAAACTAACGCCTACTTCGATAAGTTTTGCCGTTTGTATTGTTCTCGGTGCATTTTCCTCATGGTACATGCACGTAGAATCTCTATACTTAATGACCCGTTCAGTGGCATGCACGTATTAGTGTTTTCTCAGTTTTGCACGGAAGTCTCATCTTCTATATATATAATGTAAATGGTCTTTGTTTGACGCTCATTCACGCCTAAACCACTGATCGTATCGACATGAAACTACCACCGTTCGATGCGAAATTTATCCTAGATGGTTTATGGAATATTAATTATAATTAATTTATTATATAAGGATATTATTATACAGGAATATTAAATTACTAAAGTTATTAATTTTCAAATTCCAACATTCTTTCATTAATTTATTAGTAGTAGATTATGAATAAGATATTTATCATATTGCCTTACACAATTTTGATTGACAAGTCGTAAACAGTCAGCAACGCTTGTAAGTACCTCCTTTGTAATGTGAATATTAAATCACAATCGCACACATTGACAAGGTCAGGTCGTTTTTTGTTTCTTTTTTATTTATTTATTTCTTATTAACAAATTACATATTATAGGTAACAAAATTATGGTACACTAGCTGACCCGGCAAACGTTGTTTTGCCATATAAATTATTTTTAGAGTTAGACCGTTTCTTGGACATTGCTTTATTTTTCTAAAATAAACGTAGCCTAAGTTACTCCTTATTACATCAGCTACCTGCCAATAAAAGTCGCCGGATTAGCCGGAACAAACAGACAGACAGATAAAAATTGTAAAAAAAAATATATTGGTGTATGTACCGTATATATATTTATAATATACATTTAGTAAAAAACGGTTATTTCAATATTACAAGCAGACACTCCAATTTAATTTAAATGTATAGATAATTCACACAATATTTTTATAAATTATAGCCTATATGTTATTCTGGTGTGTAAGATATATTATTGCAAAGTTTCATCAAAATCCATTCAGTAGTGTTTGCGTAAAAGAAGTTCAAACAGCAGACATACAAACTTTCACATTTATAATATTAATAGGATGCATAAACTCATTTGAGTTTTACCGTGTACAATAAGGTCGTCGGAAGACATAAAGTTTAATACTTAATTAACTACTTAAATTAAATTACTTATTTTTAAAGAAAAATGAAACAACTTTAAACTACATACAAATATTAATTATACAGAATAAAAAAACAAAACAAAAGCATAAACATTTAGGTGCTAAGAAATTTTATGAACAACATTACAAACTAAATAACTTACAAATACCCTCAATATTAACACTACAAGTATTGTTGCTTTATATACAGAGTGATTATTTTATTTACAAACAATACAACACTGCAAGAACGACTAGGAGGGTACTGTCAGGTCCTAGTATATGGTTAGAAATACATCTATTTAATATATCTTGTATTAACATTTCTTCTCTCGATAAGTTACTAAAAGTGCAATATTTACGTAACACTTGACACGAAGTAAAAACATTCCTAAAAAAAAACTTCAGTGTCAAATTAAACGAAACGCTAAGCCACCTGTATTTTTAAGTAAATTGTATTTGAATTCAATCGATTGATCAAATCCACAAAATGGCGGAAACGGCACGTTCGCCTTATTTAATGTGTGCACATTCGATCTTGAGTTTTTATCACGATTTTAAATATTTTCAGGGTTCTGTATCTGTATTCTGTTTAGTTTGTCACTATTACTTAGGTACGCTAGGAAATTTCAAGTTTAAATCAACATTAAGTGTGCATCTGTTTGGTCCTTTAAAGTTGTTAAGTACTAATATTTTACGACTTAGTTAAATCAAAACATATAAGTTAGTATTATGACTTTGTTAGTACGCAGTCGTAATATCATGAAAATGCCAAGAAATAAGATCATAAACAGTGTCAAGTATGTACAATAATAATCAATTTAGGAGTCTGTTTCGCAAATGAAAAAGAATGCGTGCGTACAAAGTACACATGTCAGAAGTGAAACCTGCATTATGCATGAACCTCTAAACTGTATATGAAGTCCTGGTACATGTTGCTAGGATTACACATGATTTCAACCGCTATGAAAGACATTACTATCCCCGCTACCATATTTATGTTCTCCTGATGTCTAAGTAGTAATACGTACGTCGTGCGCATGACGTCAGAATATATTAAGGTATACTCGCGTAATACATATGACAATCTCTTCTTCAACTATGATCGCCTGGTACCAAAATACTGTATAATGCTTCCAATCTCATTTCCTGCATCTCATTTCATTATCTCCCATGTATTTATGTGTAATGTCTCTTTTTATTGTCGCGCTTTTTCGTTTGATCGACTTTCAAATCACAACGATGTGAAAAAAGTTTTCACTTCAATTAAACGATAAGCATGAAAAAAAAAAATATGTCCCTGATAGAGTATTTTGTTAGGTAATAAATAAATTAATAAATTAAGACTAAAACCATTACACTTTGGAAAAAAACGGATTAATCCGAATGATTCTTAATGCGCATACTTTCCCCGTCTAAGGGTAAGTGTGCGCACTTGTGTGGGGTTAAATATGAAACAAAACGTCTTTAGGAATGATTTTACAATATGTAGTAATAAAATGATAAGGATTAATTACCGCTTTATAATTGCCAATTTTTTAATGTATTAGGATGGATATAGTATCCTTAAGAGAAGGACATTGCTATCGATATTATGGTATATCGACTTTTCTGCAGTTCTACATAAGGTACACAATTTTACTATATATTATTGCTATATCTCAAAGGGCACATATATAGCATTTTCGTTGAAAGCTTCCAGGTGGCTTAGTTTTTCCGACACCTACAACAAATATGATTAATGTATATAAATACTAGCTGATCCAGCAAACGTTGTATTGCCATATATACTATTCAAACAAATAAAGTATTAAAAAAAATTTTGGGTGGTAAAAAGTAGTTGCAAACGATTCTCAGACCTACCAAATTAATCGTACTATAATTATTGCAAGTATTGATCCATTGCCATCTTGCAACCCTATAGCGGATTTGTGGATGGAACAGAATAATATAAAAATCACGATACAAAAATAGGGGTTGATCGTAGGGAGTTGAAAATTATAAGCGTTGTATGTGTTTTTTAAATTTGTATCATAAAAAAATAAAAACAAAAAATTACGACCAAAAAAAAATACCCATAACATTAAGGGGGATGAAAATAGATAGTAGCCGATTCTCAAACCTATTGAATCATCATCATCATCAGCCGGAAAACGTCCACAATGCTGGACAAAGGCCTCCCCCAAAAATTTCCACGACGATCGGTCCTGTGCTGCCCTCATCCAACGTATTCCGGTGATCTTGACCAGATCGTCGGTTCATCTTGTCTGCCTGCCAACACTGCGTCTTCTGGTACGTGGTCGCCATTCGAGGACTTTACTGCCCCAACGGCCATCTGTCGTAGATGGGTGAAAATTTGAAGTTGTATGTATTTTTAATGCTGACTCATAATCAAACAAATTTAAAAAAATATGTCAAAAAAATTAGAAACAAAATTCGTGTGGACCACCCTTAACATTTAGGGGGATGAAAAATGATGAGATGTTGTCAGATTCTCAGACCTACCCAATATGCACTCAAAATTTTATGAGAATCGGTCAAGCCGTTTCGGAGGAGTTCAAAGTTTAACACCATGACACGAGAATTTTATATATTAGATTGTACTATTGTGGGAATGGGTGTGAAGAATTGCCCTTTAATATATTTAAATCGGTAATCAAGATAATTTTAATTGAAAAGGCTTATTACCTTAGGTTAAGGAATGACCTCCGCTGCGCTCCAAATAGATACCGCAGGCGTAGTCGCAAAGTACGGCAACTAATTCTACGCCCAAGAGGGCATACTCGAGCTAGTCTCGAACAATGTGTGACGTTAACGTGCCACATGTTCTGTTAAACTTTGCTAATAATTGAAACTAAAATGCCGGGTTGCGTAGTAAATCTTTGTATAAATTCGTATTTGTCACCCAGTGTCGTCACATATTATCAGTAAGTATTTTGTATTTTATTAATTTCAATGTAAAATAACACGAAGCGTATGTTACAAAATTTTAAAGATGCAATTGAGTGTCAAGATGCCACGCACACAAGCATCTAATAGTTACCGTAATAAAAAAGCTATCAGCGGAGACCAACCCTTAGTCTAAACTAATTACACTGTAAATTATTACACTAAGAGAAGTACATAGTGTCACTACTGTCACAATAACATAATAAGTAATTTAATTTAGACGTCGCTTAAAATTTTTGACAAGTACAAGTGTGTGTAAATATCATTATTTCATTGCATATCTGCACAATTGAGGTCACAATAACGAATTATTGACTATTCAAACGCCACGAGATAAAAGATATTATTTCTGCATAACTTTATAATATCTTCGGATGCAGTTTCCACTTCAATATTTCTTCCAACTCCAATTGTAAGTTTTTTTTTATTGTAAGTAGTCTTCGATATTGCGTTTTTAATCTCAGTAACTGCATTGTTTATTTAAGTATTACTAGCTGATGCCCGCAACTTCGTCCGCGTAGATAAAGGGTTTTTTAAAATAATAATAATCAAGTTTGGAATTGAAGATTATCTCATGTCCTATTCGAGTTCCGGTTCCCGTTTTCGCTCCTGTTCCCAACATATTACATGAATTTTATTTCGAGGAAGATTGCTATGGGAAACTAAACCTACTATTGCTATCGTTAAAGCGGGAATTATGGATTTTTCCGGATAAAATATATCCTATGTCCTTTCTCAAGCTCTAGTATCAAATTTCATTAAAATCGGTTCAGTAGCTCCGGCGTTAAAGCGTAACAAACAAACCTACATTCACATTAATTATAATAATAGAAGTGATAATTCATGGAAAACCAACAGTAGCAAGCAGGTCTTTCCAAATATTGTAACTTAGAGTTAAGTAGAGATATTTTATATTATAAACAACGAAGTATTAACAAGAAAATATTAAGTTCAATTTAGAGAACAAATTGAATACAAATTAATATTGAACTAGATATTTTATATCTCTAGATAGACTGTTACATCTGTGAACCCGTCGAAAAGTATAGGGGTCCTCCAATATAAAGTTTCTTCTTTAAGCGTTGATAATAGTGTGAAATCATAAAGAAAACTGAAACATTAATCTAATCAATTTGTTATTTTTTAAAGTGATAACCCTCACTTCTGGGATTAAGGACACAAATTAAATTTGAAAACAAAATTTATTAATGATGCAGGATTGGACCCCGAAACCTATCGTGTTCCGTGCGAGCTTCAGCTCTTCCACTGAGCCAACCGCTCGAGTGACGTCACGTTTATCAATCTTGATAAGTCTTGTTCAACTCTCAGGCTGTGGCTTCATATACAGGCTCTACTTTACAGTTGATGCTCAACCCCAATATTTGCATATTAGGAAATAGACTTGAGATGTCGCTCTTTCAAATAACATTCTTTAGATTTACGTCACGGGTCCAAGTCCCGCATCGTTTATAAATTTTGTTTTCAAACTTAATCTCTGAAATATTAATGTAAACTTCTAAGAATTCCGTAAACTTTATCTGCCATTTCAACTTGCTAGGGTGGTGAATAATGAATTGAATTTTCAATCACCCTGATTGTAGCCATAACCATGAAAATGATAGACGTATCCAATTATGGGGTGATTACGTTTGTGTATGAACGTAGCTAGTAATAGCTTCTACTATTCGCATCGAGTGCACATACGAGTACATATCGACTGCCACAAGGAACAGTATTGATTCTGAAATTTTTCCTTTTTTTGTTAGATATGCATAAGCGGGTACTTTTATATTACAAGTAATGGTCTCTCATGCTGTGATAGCTATTTTTTATAACATTATAATAAATATTTGAGAAATTTAGATAACAAAACCAAATATTTAATCTTCATGCTTCAGAAGGCAACTATGATATAAACAAATTTCTTAAGTAAAATAAGTTTATATTTCAATAGTTGGTTCATAAATTGCCAAGGGATAGTATCGAAACTGGTAGATTCAATATTTTCCATGATTTTATAAAGCATGAGTTTTATAAACCTACTATCGAATCTGCCACTTTCGATGAATTTGCAATCTATATTGACAAAGTTCATCACTGAAAATGAAATATATATAAATTGCAAATTAAATTCTATTAGCAGGTGTAAGCAAAAGAAAACACATCAAAATACAACTTCAAACTGCTCCACTGTTAAATATGTAATTTGTAGGTTCGATACTGTTCGTTGCGGCAGTCGATATTATTAGCTATGTATGATTATAGATAGATTCAAGCCTTTGTCGTACCCGGAACCCATAAATAAAAATAAAAAAGCCTTTTATTCCCATACTAAATTACATAATTAAGTTAAACTAAATTAAAAAATTAAAACAAACTTATAATTATTGTTAGTAAACTTAACTTAACTTAAGCCTAATATTATAAGAACTTAAAAAGAGAATAGTTTTATGTTAGTATTTTTTTTTTCTATTTCTTAATAATTAATGTTTAATTGGTAGTATGGGCCCCTCTTTGGATTAAGGCCTCCTCCATTTTTTCCGCACTATACGGACTTTGCCCAATATTAGCAAGTCTTTTCCAGTGTATTCAATCACATCATCAGCCCACCTTTTACACGGTCTTCCAACTTTTCTAATACCCACTGGCCCTTTCCATTTCGTTGAACCCATAGTCAAGTGAAATTAATGTTTGAAGGCTAATGAATTATGTTTACATTTTAATTGCAATAAAAATCATGAAGTTTAGTCCGATCCTTTGATTAAAGGTTTGTCTCCGCTGCGCTCCATCTAGATACCGAACTTATTTTTTTAATGATAATAAGGGACGAGATGAGCAGGACGTTCAGCTGATGGTACTTGATACGCCATGCCCATTACAATGCAGCACCGCTCAGGATTCTCAAAAAACCCAAAAATTCTGAGCGGCACTACAATTGCGCTCGTCATCTAGAGACATAAGATGTTAAGCCTCATTTGCCCAGTAATTTCACTAGCTACGGCGCCCTTCAGACCGAAATACAGTATAGCTTACACATTACTGCTTCACGGCAGAAATAGGCGCCGTTGTGGTACCCATAATCTAGCCGGCTTCCTGTGCAAAGGAGCCTCCCACACTACCGAACTACCTAAGAACAATAAGTTTTTTATTACGTCTACTTTATATTGTAGTGTCTATTGGCTATTTGTAAAGTTGCTTGTGTGCGTGGCATCTTGCACTCATTGGCATCTTTCAAATTTTGTAACTTATAGAAGCTTCGTGTTATTTTAGATTGATATTAATATAACACAAAATACTTACTGATGATATGTGATCACAGTGTCTTTCTTATTTCTTGTAGTATTATTTTTACAAAGTCTTACTAAGCAACCCGCCATTTTAGTTCCGATTATTAGCAAAGCTTAACAGAACATGTGGCACGTCAACGTCACACATTGTTCGATATTGGCTCGAGTGCGCCCACTTGGGCGTAGTATTAGTTGCCGCAGTTTGCAACTACGCTACGGTATCTAGTTGTAGTGCAACGGAGACCAATCCTTAATCTAAGGTCTAATCATTATTTTAGGCAAATTTATAAATTTATGAAAAAAATCATGTCGGCCTCTTCCATAGAAAAATATTGTTTTTTTAAACTTAATATTTAAAAATCAATACGTTTAGGAAGCAATTTATTTCGAAAATTAAAAAAAAATATAACTCGATAATTACTAAAGATTGTAGTCGATTTCACAGGATTGTTTGGCCAACGGAACAGAAAATTGGGCTAACCCTCAGTCTAATTCAAATTCAAATATTTTTATTCAAAATAGGATATGACATCACTTATTGAAACTCACAAACTGCCACCCATTCCAAAATGAATGCCTCAGACCTGAGAAGAACGGGCGCAACAAACTCAGTCAGTTTGCAATGTGTTTCATATGTTTAACAGCAGTGATATAGTACAGATTTAAAATACAGTAAACAGCGCTATATCGCTGAACTTTTATTACGCGATTCCATTATAACACGGGCACTCCCCCATATACCGCGGGGATATCCTACACACATATTTCTGTACTATGAAATTTAAAATTATTTGTACAGTTCACAATTACCTTTGTGCACCTCTGCACGTGTATTTTATTAAATTTGTGTATTAAATACCTCAATAAAATAGTAAAAACTAGGCAAACAATTGGTTATACCTGTTACGAATTGTGGTAAATTAATATTACGAATTACGAAGTCGTAAAAACGTGATATACGGTTACAACCCTATAGCGCGTTTTCCTATAACGCGGAACCAATCTACCACTTACCTGTATTATCAATACTAAAAAATATATAACTCATGAAAATTAAGTTATTTTAAAAATGTAACTAAGCCTTTTTGTAGAGAACTACTCACGGTTACATTCACAAATGTCGGTTTGACCTTATCTGTCAACAGATATTGGACGAACAGTTTATCACAAGCTCGGCTATTGTTTTGTTACAGAGGAATAAACTTAGATAAATCGATTTCGTTCCATCAATCTGGTTTATACAGATTCCTAAGACATGATTTATTGATATCCATCGTAGATGTTGAAAAAAAATAATTCCAAGCATTCCATACTTTTATTTTGTTAATAGACAGCTACCAATTAAGCAATTGGCGTTAGTAAATTAAGTTTTGTTTAAGCAACTATTAAAAGAAAACGCTTTATAGAGGTGATTCCGTATAACGAGTTTTACGATCTCGTAATTCGTAATAATATTAATAATTAATCTCACCTCGTAACAACAAGTATTTCCAAATGTTTGACTAGTTTTACTATTATATTAAGGTTTTTTTACTATTATATTAAAATTTTAATACATGAGTTTAATAAAATAATTTAATTTTTTAGTAACTCAATTGACACACTTGTTATTTATTTATTTAAATCCCTATAGTATACTATCTATATATATAAAAATGAATTGCTGTTCGTAAGTCTCGCTAAAACCCGAGAATTGCTGGACCGATTTGGCTAATATTGGTCTTGAATTATTTGTGGAAGTCCAGGGAAGGTTTAAAAGGTGAATAAATATGAAAGTGTTCGGAATTAAATAAAAACAACAATTTTATTTTTCCTTTGATTTGTCCCCCATTGTCCGATATTTGTTTTGTATGGACATATTTTCTATGAGAGAATTTATTGACGCACGGTTTGACAGTTCTGCTGTGAAACATTTTCATTACATCAACAGGGAGCATATTTTACGAAATAATTCTTGATGTTATGAAATATTATTGACGAATTAATTAAAAACATTCTTTTATTTATTACATACAGAACAACGTCTGTCGGGTCAACTAGTATTTAATAAAAATCGTTGGAGCCGTTACCGAGATTCTAATTATATATATACAAGAATTGCTCGATTAAAGGCATAAGATATTGTAGGGTCTTGGGTCTTTTAGGTACGGGTTTACGTTGGCCAACTTGAATGTGCCAGTCATTGTTGTTTTATGTAGTTTATAAAAACAATAAACCACTGGAATATTCGCATGTGTGTCAAGAGTCATGTGCCTACACTTGGGTTTGTAAACAACTTTAGCTGTTAATGGTTCTAGCAAATAAAGAACTTTGACAGTACTGAATACTATAGAAGATAATTAATAGCCTACAGTTACTTAATTAGAAACACAAGCGACAAAGTTTTAAAAGCAACAAACGTTTGCCAAAAGTAAACCAGTCCAAGAGCGAACTGCCCTACATAGTTGACCTTCCAACATATTCTTACTCCAGTGAGTATACTCAGCGCTCTGTCTTGATAGAACTAAGCATTCTAAAGAAGACATTTTGACCGCGGTTTGGAAACCAAAAGGAATTGAGTCATAATCATAACGATTTTCTATGCACTTTATTTCTGGTTTTATGAAAAAAGGGACGAGACGAGCAGGACGTTCAGCTGAAATTAATGAACGATGCGCGACTCGAACCCGCGACCTCTCGCGTTCCGTGCGAGCGTTCTGTTCGAGTGACGTCACATTCATAAATCTTGATATGTCTTGTTCAATTCTCAAGTGGTGGCTTCATCTACAGGATCTACTTAACAGTTGATAACCTGCTCAACCCAAATATTAGCATATTAGGAAATTGACTTAAGATGTCGCTCTTGTAAATCTTAACAATTAGTTATTTTTTTAAAGTGTTAGCCCTCACTTCTGGGATTAATTACACAAATAAAATTTGAATACAAAACATTTTTCGAGCTGAGGGTAATTGATACGCCCTGCCATCATCTGCCCTGACATCACAATGCAGTGCCGCTCAGGAAATACTGAAACTGACTCTTCTTGAAAGACCCACAAATTCGGCAGTACAACTGCGCTCGTCACCTTGAGACGTAATATATTAAGACTCATTTGCACAGTAATTTCACTAGCTACGGCGCCCTTCAGACCGAAGCACAGTAATGCTTACACATTACTGCATCACGGTAGAAATAGGCGATGTTGTGGTACCTACTCCTTTTCTTATTAGTCGTGAAAATACAGTTTTAAGTTAAAAACATTGGAGTTTTATTTTGGTTTGGTTTAACTCCTGACCGTAGCAACGTTATGACCCAGCAATTAAATATGTCACACTCGTCCATTTACCGAAAAATAAGGCAGTGGGAGGCTCCTCTGCACAGGATTTCATTTGCGCCTTACTTATTCCTGTGTTTCAGTCTGAAGGGCGCCGTAGCTAGTGAAATTACTGGGCAAATGAGACTTAACATCTTATGTCTCAAGTTAACGAGCGCGATTGTAGAGCCGCTCTGAATTTTTGGGTTTTTCAAGTTAACGAGCGCGATTGTAGAGCCGCTCTGAATTTTTGGGTTTTTCAAGAATCCTGAGCGGCACTGCATTGTAATGGGTAGGGGTATCAATTATAATAAACTGAACATCCTGCTCGTCTCGTCCCTTATTTTCATAAATAAAAAAATATATAAAAACAAAAATAGCAGCCATTCTCGTTATATAAATGCTATGGGCTTCAACAATTTGTCCGCTAGGTATATGAGTTGAGCGTTATATATGGTGCCGTGCTCCAGTTAAATTATATTAACATATCTTATAAACAAGCTTTATTTCTAGATTCTTCACTTGGGTCAAGTTGTTAATTAGTGATTTTGGAAGTACACTTGCCATCTGGATGTAAGTTTTCTGTTCATTAAAATGCTGTGATTTTTGCAACATCGCTGTAAATATATCATCTTCATGTTGGTATAATGATGTATTAAACAAATAAAAAATAAAATTTATGAATGCTGCGGGACACGAACCCGTGACCTCTCGCGTTCCGTGCGAGCGCTTTTCCACTAAGCCAACCCTTCGAGTGACGTCACGTTTTGTCTTAAACTTTCAGGTTGTGGCTCCATCTACAGGATCCATTTTACAGTTGACAACCTGCTCAACCCAAATATTTGCATATTTGGAAATTGACTTAAGATGTCGCTCTTTCAAATTTAAACAATTTGTTATTTTTTTAAAGTGATACATCTGGGATTAATTTTTTTCTAGTCAGAAATCGTTCATAAATCAACCAACCAAGTTCAACCTGCTATTTTTCTGTTACAGTGATGCGCGCGCATCTTAAAATTTTACACCCGCCTTATTTTATTATAACGCGCCCAAAGAAGTATAACACCAATAAAAAAACAGTAAAAAGTATCATTTTGAGGATGTGCATCTAAACTACTGACAGTATTTCCTGATCCGTTGGCCGAAATAGCTGATAGCGCGTGGGCTTTCATACGCTCTTTCAAGAAGCGTAGATCTCCTCTCTTCTCCTCCTCCAAGTGACTTAAGATGTCAGACTCATTGAACCATACATATCTGTAAATTTTGCTGTCTTCAGCATTCGTAGCAGCAGCATATTTGACTATAAAAACCTATAATTTTTTACTGACTTCAAGGAAGAGGTGGTTCTCCATTCACTAGGTTTTGTTTATGTATGTACGCTCCGATTTACGTGATACGATATTACGGTATTATCGATAGTTTTAGCTTTTTCGAACAGCTTAAGTTATATACACATTGTAACGCATATTTTATATTACACAAGCCAATAAAATTTCCACTTAAATATAAACAAAGTAGGAGTGAATATAATACAAAGTATAACGATTTGATATACATTTTTTTTTATGGAAGAGGAGGACAAACGAGCGTACGGGTCACCTGGTGTTAAGTGATCACCGCTGCCCACATTCTCTTGCAAAACCAGAGGAATCACAAGAGCGTTGCCGGCCTTTAAGGAAGGTGTACGCGCTTTTTTTTTAAGGTTTCCATGTCGTATCGTCCCGGAAACACCGCACAAGGAAGCTCATTCCACAGCTTTGTAGTACGAGGGAGAAAGCTTCTTGAAAACCGCACTTTGGAGGACCGCCACACATCCAGATGGTGGGGATGATATCCTAACTTGTGGCGTGTCGTGCGAAGGTGAAATTCGGTGGCAGGAATCAGGTTAAACAGCTCTTCGGAACACTCCCCGTGATAAATGCGGTAGAAGACACACAATGAAGTGACGTCTCTACGCAACGCCAAGTGATCCAGCCGTTCACAGAGCACTGAGTCCTCGACAATTCGAGCTGCTCTACGTTGCACGCGGTCAAATGGATCGAGCAGATACTGGGGTGCACCAGACCAGAGATGACAGCAATACTAATAATAATACAAGACCACCAGCGACCCGTGGCGTTTGGCACTACAAGTCAGCAGATTGGGAAAGGATGCGTTCCTTTTTTGCATCCTACCCTTGGGGCAGGGTTTGTTTCCCTTCGGATGATCCTAGTGCCTGCGCCGTTGCAGTAGCCGATGTGATACTGCAGGGCATGGATATTTTTATACCAAGCTCTGTAGTACCGATCGGTGGCAGATCACAGCCCTGGTTCGATGCGTCAGTTAAAGCAGCATCTGACTGCAAAAAACAGGCGTATCGAACTTGGGTTGCGGTGCTGGGCACAAAGGATCCGAACTGCAAAGTTCTTAAGAGGAAATATAACCGTGCCTCCAGATTTTTTAAGCGGCAAATCGCCCGTGCGAAGTCTAAGCACGTTGTCATAATCGGCGAGCAGCTTTCCAGTTACCCGACCGGAACACGCAAGTTCTGGTCGTTGTCGAAAGCTGCTCTTGGTAACTTCAGCCAGCCGTCCATGCCGCCGTTGCACATGAGGAATGACACCCTGGCCCATACGGCAAAAGAGAAAGCCGATCTCTTGTGCACTCTTTTCGTCTCCAACTCGACTCTTGACGACAACGGAAAAACACCGCCGACCATCCCGCGGTGTCAGAGCTCTATGCCTGAAGTACAGTTCAGACAGAAAACTGTTAGGCGAGCTCTGTTTTCGTTGGACGTCAGGAAGTCGAGCGGGCCGGATGGCATTTCTCCAATCGTGCTTAGAACGTGTGCCCCTGAGTTGACACCGGTGCTAACGCGTTTATTCACGAAAACGGAACGCATCCTATCCCAATCTGCTGACTTGTAGTGCCAAACGCGGCGGGTCGCTGGTGGTCTGCGACGTTGGCGTCGGATAGGCACTACACTCCTGACCAGGCAATGGTCGGACGTTCCGAAAGGGGCGTCGACAAAGACCTGGTAACCATCGGGATGTGTAGTCAGCAGAAGATCTAATAAGGACGGCATGTGGCTATCCACATCCGGGAGCCGCATTGGCGACTCAAACAATTGGGACAGACCATACGCCAATGCAAAATTATGCACAGATCGCCCTGCGTAGTCTGTGGTACGTGATTCAAGCCATTCGGCAATGTGCCCGTTGAAATCACCCAAGACTACGATTTCAGCGGAGGGGATCTGTGCAAGCACGACGTCGATTGCCGCTTGAACGCAGCCCATGAGATGATCGGTTTCTGCGTTACCACTATGGGACCTGTAGACACACGCATAGATACGGACGCGGTCGTCTAAATCTACGCGGAGCCAGAGAGTAGACAGGTCAAAATTGCCGAGACGGCGACAGCAGATATCCTCCCTAACGTACACACATACCCCGGCATGAGGCAAAAAGTTGTGCACAATTTAGTACCCGGGGTACGTTAAATATGACGTATCGCTAGGTCGAGATATCTGCGTCTCCGTAAGGAAACACAAGGCCGGCTGACAAAATTTATCAAATTTATCGGTTAGACATATTTTAAGGATGTTTAATTTTTTAGTAAAAGTTCGATAGCTGCTATGAAAAATGTCTAAGTGACTATAATTATTATTATAAGTGTTGCATGCTCTTATAATAAAAAAATTGCTGGTATAATTAGTTCTACGAACAGGGATAAAGAATGAATCTATAGAACGTGTGTAATGTTATGGACAGTTAAGTTTAATGTTACTTAAAATACTATTGGAATCAATTAAGTTATGTAACATTTTTAAAAGGAAAACTTGATCTCTGATTTTGCTTGGGTTTTTTATACTTTATGAATCAAATAAATGTACCTACTATGTATGTACATTTGGCTTAGCACCCACTTAAAACCTATCAATAGCACCGTAGGTAGCATATTCAAATATTAATATTTTATTAATATTAAGGGTACTTAGGTGTGTATAAAATTAAATATTTATCAAGTGATTGCTATTAAATATTGGCTAATTTAAAACTATATATATTATATTTCAAATTATTTACATATGACTTAATAATTAATAACGCTATTTATATAAATAATAATAAAATAAAACTTAAATAATCTAACAAAATTAATTAATTACAAATAGAAAATATCATTAAGATCGCTATCGGCAGGTAAGGTGCCCATGAAGCTGGCAACGTTACCTCTTTGTATAGCAAAACTTATCCTTTGACAGAGGTACGTACCAGATCTTGGGTCACCTGTTAAATCGGTTAGACGCCTGGATAGCTCTTTTACGAGTTTTTGTGCCGATGAACCCCAAGGACCCATCGTCTCCCTCCAAAGGGAACAAATATGTATCCAAAACTATTTAGTTTTCGTTTATATAATGTTTATAAGTCCTAACAATCATAATTATATTAAGACATATGGCAGAAAGTTTGTACAAAACACAACATACAAAAATATTCAAGATATCAAATATCCTATCTGCTATCGCTCGCAACATGAATTACAATTGTTACGCAAAACTCTTTTGAGAATGGATGCTCATTGCTAGTACTTGACCGTGTCGTAAAAATAGGTCAAATAGCGTAATTTGTTAACCGCGAACCAGCCTACAATAGTACATTGTTCAAGCGCCAACTATAGAAATGTACTGAAAATATTTGTCGATCTGAAGCCGAGCTTTGAAATGGGATTTATGTCGGTTTGAACGATTTTCATCTGCGTTATTGTAAGAATGCTTCAACAGTTGAAAACGAATGGGTTTGGACTGAATGTGTATACACGACTGGTACTGTAGCATCATACAAGATATTATACAATGTCTACTTTTTTAATACTTTTGTAAAACAACATGTTTTAATAGGCATAAAAGGCGTTTATTTTCTCAAAATTCATTCACTTAGAATTCTTTTTGATGTCACTTCAAATACTAACTACCACCGCTTCGGAAACATATGACACTCAGCCATCCATTTTGGATAAAAAGAAACTCTACCGTCATTCTTTTTTACTGTCATTGTTTTAAAATAATCATAATAGTCCCAGGCTGTACGATCACTTAGATATTCAGCTGTGGAGTAGTAGGATTTACGACAGAGTCATTTTTAATAAAACATTTAAATTTATTTATGGATAATGCCTGAACAGTGGCTGGGACTTTATAATAAAAGTGTTTTCATTTACTCTTAACGCTATTATGTGTCTTATTTTGAAGTGAAAACGTCTGTATTCTGAAAACTTTACTGTGGATACCCTATGAGAATGAGCTGTCTTGCTCGGATATGTAACGTTCGGGTAAATACGGCTCGATGTTCGGTGACCGTAGCTATTGTACTTCGTAGTATTTGACCAACTTTACTCTTCTGTCATGAGATCTCTTGTCTCCTACGGTTTTTTTGATGTATATGTGATAGGTATGTACTTAGGTGTAATTTAAATGAAACGCGTGCGCACAGGGTAAGCGTGGTTTAACGACTGAAGTTCGTAGATCGTACAACTCGATACAGAGCCGTAAACAGCCGTAAACAACTTCACAACATCATTATGTCAGCCATTTTGATTTTTAGGATTCCGTTGCCAAATGGCAAAAAACGGAACCTTATAGATTCGTCATGTCTGTCTGTCCATATGTCACAGCCATTTTTTCAACTTTACTATTCAAACTTGGTAAGAAGATGTATTTTGCAAACCACAATAAGATTTTTACACAAAAATAGAAAAAAAAACTATAACTTTCGGAGGTTATACTTAGAACTGAAACTGACAATTTTTTTTTATCTAACCTTTGCGTGTGGGATAACTATGGGTAGGTCTTCATTGATATTAAGGTTTCGAATATCATTTTTATCTAGTTAATGGTTTTCGCGAGAGACACTTCCAAAGTGGTAAATAGTGTCTGAGTTCTAGTCGCCACGAGACGAGGAACTCCAGAGGAATCACAAGAGCGTTTCTGTCGGTTGATACTATTTCTTCCTCTTTTCTGTCTAAATTTGTGCATACCAAGTCAAGGGTAACAGAAACTATGTTCAATTTAACCTTAATATAATACACTTACAATAGTCAAGTTGTGTCTAAAGCCAACGCTCAAACAATACGAGCAAAACTTTGTCAAAGGGTTGCCAGCACATAATACTGTTGTAACTCTGGCAACGTTGAATAATCGACCACAGATTATATTAACTAGTTAGTTGGTCGTCTATTAAAATGCAGTATATTGTTATCTGTGGTTATATTTAGAGAGTAATGGCTTTACGGCTATGTTTTTAAGTTTATTTATTAAACTGGGATTAATTTGTTAGGAAATACACAAGAATTATTTAAGAAATTGTGTGATAAAGGACTTAATGAAACCACTAAATAATAAATTTTATTGTACGATATTGCATTTTAACAATATTTTATGAAAAAAAAGCGGCCAAGTGCGAGCCGGGCTCGCCCATGGAGGGTTCCGTAGCAGTGAGTAGCATAATATAAAAGTTCTTGTGGTTGTAACGATTTACGACGTATTAAAAAAACTACTGACTAGATCGCGTTCAAACCAAGGAAGTTTGCATGGAATTAAAATCTTTGAGTTGCAGTTCTAAGTATGAGATATAAGAAGATATATGAGACCCGAAAATTTATTGTTTTTTTTCTATTTTTGTGTGAAAATCTTGTTGTGGTTCACAGAATAAAACACCTACTTACCAAGTTTCAACACTATAATTGGTATAGTTTCGGAAAAAGTGGGTGTGACATACGGACCGATAGACAGACAGACATGACGAATCTATAAAGAGTCCGTTTTTTTGCCATTGAACCCTAAAAAGAAGCCCGCTGGGTTTCTTGCGCCCGTTCTTCTCAAGTGTGAGATACGTTTCCGTATGGGTATGGTAGTTTTTGTAGTTCAATAAGTATTTTAAATACTAATTTGAATTTGATAGCGAAAGAGTCAAAGAAATTGTTAAGTTAAGTGTGGACTAACGCCAATTATTTCCTGGTGGATTTTAGTTGGAATGTGCTGCATCACACAACTTTCGCTTAGAATATCTTTTCACTAGAAGAACCATCGACACTTGTTTGTATTTGTAGCTTTCGTTGTGACATCGGTTGCGTATAAGCCTTTCCTGACTATACCTTACGGTAGGTTTTGCCCATTACGATAAAGCAGGATTCTTGGTTAAACTCAAAGTTCTGAGCGGCAAGGTAATTACGCTTGTAACTTTGAGAGATCATTCGTGGTCTCAGTAATTATACTATTTACGGCGCATTTAATACCAAATCAGCAAAAATTCTTAACATTCCTTTTTGACGGCACAAAATTAGTAGCATCTTTTTATTGATTGAATTGTTTAGGGACAAATATTGGCACAATTAACACTAAAGAAAACTCAAATCATTTGTATAATTATGGATTTCCGCAAAGTAACACCTACACCAATAAATTTTCATTAAGAGCAGAAGTATTTGTACTCCGCGGTGACATCAGCGTATTATAATATTTTTCATGATATACCTGTTGAGGCTTTTGTATAAATATAGGCATATCGCATAATGATATAGTGATGTTTTTGATGTTCAAAGGATTGTACAAAAGTAAAGTAGGATATCTGTGAATAAAATTCAGTAAAAATCCTGTAGCTAAGAATCTGCTAGCTTTTACTAGACAGTATTAAGTAAAAACGAGACTACAATACTATTATAATGTGTTAAATACATCCCGTAAATCAAATATTATTATATTAATAATATACCAAAGAAATAATTGACATTCATGACAGTCGATTTATTAGGAAAACAAACAAACATGATAGGGTCAACTACTATTAGTTACACAAATAAAATTTTGAAAACAAAATTTATGAAAGATGCGTCTTTTGTTATTTTTTTAAAGTGACTTTCACAAAAATGTCACATAAAAAACATATCAAATTGTTTAGATTTACAATAGCGACATCTCAATTCAATTTCCTAATTTGCAAATATAGGGGTTCAGCAGGTTATCAACTGTAAAGTAGATCCTATAGATGAAGCAACAGCCTGTGAGTTGGGCAAAGCATAAAAGATTTTATGACGATACGTCACTCGAATGGTTAACTCAGTTGGCAGAGCACTCGCACGGAGCGAGATAGGTCGTGGGTTCGAATCCCGCTTCGTTCATAAAATTTTGTTTTCAGATTTTATTTGTGTATTTATCCTAGAAGTGAGGTTTTCACTTTAAAAACATAACAAATTATTTATTACTAACTACTTTGCATCTTACTAGAATGCAACCAAATGATTAAATAATAAAAAATAGATAGCAAGACGGATGCACAAAATTTTGTCTATAACCGATTTTGGTGCATTATTATAACAGATTTTTAATGTTTTTTTTGTATTTATTTTTGCGACTGTGGACTTTATGCTTCGTTTCTTGATCTAAAACAATTATTTTGAGAGAGGTTCGATGAAATATTTTGCTTATAATATAATTACGCCTATTTTATTAACTGCACGAATTTTAACACATCTGCAATGAGCTGCACAATGTTATTTTAAATATCAATTAAAAGAGAACGATAAATTTGAACGATGAACTGAAGCAAATCGCTTATCAATGGATGCTGCTTTCGTTTTGCTTTACTCTGCTGAATATTAATTTGGTGGCAAAAATAAACGCAATGTGAATAATAAATATGATTTTTGACCATTGAGAATTTAAAATATTATGGCTATTATACTTAAGCCAACCTCCTACTCACGAGTAAGTAAGTAACCCTTTTTTAATGAAAATAAGGGACGAGAGGAGCGGGACGTTCAGTTGATGATAATTAATACACCCTGCCCATTAAAATGCAGTGCCGCTCAGGATACTTGAAAAACCCAAAACTTCTGAGCGGCACTACAATTGCACTCGTCACCTTGAGACGTAAGATGTTAAGTCTCATTTGCCCGGTAATTTCACTAGCTACGGCGCCCTTCACACCGAAACACAGTAATGTTTACACATTACTGCTTCATGGCAGAAATAGGCGCCGTTGCGGTACCCATAATCTAGCCGGCATCTTGTGCAAATCCTCCTCCCTCCTAAACCATTTTCTAAATTCAATAATTTTCTTATAAGCCAGCAATATGACACAAATTTAAGCCGCATAGCTCGTTCACTTTACTCTTTGTTCGCAGGAAAAGTGGATGAGAAAGCGACGCAGTTGCATGCAATAGCGTCGCTAAAAGTGCTGCTTGAAGCTACGAGGCCTACGGCAGGCGGCGCAGGTGCTGCTGCTGCTAGGAACTCTGCAGCGACAGCACAAGCAAAAGAGACGCCACTGGATCTTCCTAATGGTGGATTAGCGGACGTCCAATTAGATGCTATAGAAGAGGTATGTAATTTTAAGCTTAATATAAAAATTTAAATAAAAGAGGTCCTACAATTGTACCTTGGGGTATACATTTTTACTAATACGTATCAAATTGAAATAATAGATTGTTATGTTTTCCGGTATTAATATTGAAATTCAAGCATTCAGTAGAATTTTATGCTAAAGTAATCTATCCATACTGTCTGGCAAAATTATAACAATACAATCATAACTAATTTTATATTTGATTATAAAAAAATTTTGTTACTTGCTTGTCGCTTGTATCACAGAGTAGTAAAGGATACTTATTGAAACATCTTAAGATAAATCAAAGATATTTGGCAGTAATAATAAAACACTATCGAAAGTTGGTAGTTATAATAAATAAAGCAGTTTATATAAAAATTATAGCTCAAAATTATTTTTGAGTATAGATTTACGCTCGTCCTCACAATGGAAGCACAGAACAATGCCAAAGATAGAACCATGGCTACAATTGTTACAATAGAGTTCCACAAAATAACTCCTAGTACAATTGAATTGCATTACAAAAGATAATACCTTACCTAATGGGTATAATTCAGGTGGGAATATCTTAACGTAAAGTTTTGTTTTTTTTTTGCAAATTTGAAGAATCGGGACCTAACAAAATTTTTATATATTTCTTACTTCTTTCTCAGTGTTTGAAGCTATTTAGTACCTATCTATTACTAGTACAAAAAATACAAAATAGTTTAGTTTATTTATTTATTTATTTATTTATTCAGGAACAAAACAGTCTTTTACAATAGTGAGTTACAAATATACATAAACTAGAAGACAAAACAGTTCCATAAATTAAATACTAATTATGGTTTACAATGGACAATAAAGCAAAACAAAAAACAACATAGATATTTTAAACCAAAAGTAAAAACTACAAAATTACTATATACAAAACGAAAATTTAAACAGTTATAAGAGTATAGTTAAGAACAGCACACAACAACAATGATTTTATTAGGTATTTAGAGTTATAAATTTTTTAAATTGAGTATAATATCACCTACTATTAATTATATTAATTAATGCATCATTTTATACATGAAACCCTTTGGCCCGGGGAGAATTGCTAGCTTTACAGTGAATATTATTTTCATTTATCAAAAGAAACTTAGCATTAAAAGTCATTTCGACAACGGAAGAGCAGGGCAGTATTTTCAAAACTGGAAAATATTTGGAATACAATGGACTAAGCCCACGGACGGCATTAAATAGACTGGAGACAAATATTACATCGTTAGCGTAATGCCTAGACTTATAAACGTATTACTACGGATCTTGCTAGAGTGGGTAGATTAAGTAAGAGGACAATTTGAAACGTTTGTCACAATGAAAATTAACCGAATTACGAATGAAATAACAGTTATCATGGACTTAACATAAACATCGAGGTTGCTTTTGAATAAGAAAACAAATACTGATATAAAATTTACTGCAAATGCAAACGAGAGAATGCGGTGTACACTGAATGGGTGTATCTTAATATTAAATTTCTTTTAAAAGGCACATTAGCTTTATCAGTCTTTAGTAGCTGTTGTTTTAATTTGAAATAAAACAATTGCTGGCAAATGATATTGTAAACTTTTTATATATAATTATTATATTCGTTTTCGAAGGCCTGAAATATAGAACTGAACGACGAATACAGTCCATAATCCCTGAAGACTTCAAGACTTCCCTCAGTAATACAGGAACCAAACACTGAAATATACTTTAAATAGTGAAGAAATATATTTTGAGAAACAGTAAATACATTATAAACAATATTTATTTATTATTCTACCACAATGTACACTGTCCTTACAGGTGAGACCTAATGCAACAGTGAACTCTAATCTATCATATACCTATTAACAATTATACTTAAAATAAATTATTTACAACGATAATTATTAAACAACAACTTAACAGCTATCTTATGTGTAACTAATCATCCCCAAGGATAGCACTTGTGAGCTCACTCAGAGAGCAACAAAAAAGATTTATCGTTTTGGCTATAAGGTTAAGGGTGCGGAGAGCGCGCGTCAGCGGCGCCTGCCTGAGTAAATAGGTACGCCCGTATAGCACTGCCAGCAGCCGACTTCTCCGCTCTACGTATCTGTCCGAGGCACACAAACTAACCTACGCCATTACACAGAAACTGTAAATGAAAATATAGAAACTTAAATCATGTATTACAGCGGCGCCTGTACAATCACTTTTCAGTTTAAAAGGTGTCGTGGAAAGTTTAATTTCTGGGCTACGAGTACTTCACATGTTTTTGCTCCCAAGATGACAAGTGCATCGTAATGCCACGCCGAGTATTCAATTCTCAAGAATCTGAGCCTTACTGTTTTATAGTGGGCAGTTTGTAGTTTTCACTTCATGAAATCAGCTGGAAGACGTCCATTGTTGGACGAAGGCCTCCCCAAAGATCTCAATGACGATCGGTCCTGTGCTGCCCTCATCCAACCTATTCTGGCGATTTTGACCAGATCATCGGTCCATCTTATTATATCTTCCAACACTGCTTCCGTTACGTGGTCGCCGTTCGAGGACTTTACTGCCACAAAGGCCGTCTATCTGTTCAGTCTCTTATACGGATGCTCTCATTTCTAATTAGATCTTGCAGGGAAACCCCGAGCATAGCCCTCTCCATTAACCTCTGAGCGACCATAGGCTATCCCATTAGGCCTTGTTCCCTAGCTACCATTCGCTCAATTAATTTGTGCAGTCAAACACCTATGGCCTTTCCTCTCTAGGTGACCAAACTTCACATTTCAAGCCTCCAAAAACATTTCAGAAAATTCTATGGTCATATAAGATTTCACGTAGCGGCTGCCAATATCGCACTTCAATTAAAAACTGTAAGCATAAAATATGAGACAGCAACTTGACTGTTCCAACACAAAAGACCTGACCTTGCTTCAGAGAGTAGGAGCGAAGCGGGCAGCTCTCGACTGTTACGTATTATTTATGCGCTTGTATTTGCATCACGTTTTTCTCGCCCTATTTTTTTCTTAAATTTCATTTTTACAAGCTATTAGTATTAAAGGTATTAAAGATAAGCTGGTTGCGATTTTCAGGAATCTTTCTGCCACGAACAACCAAACTATTGAATGAGCTACCTTTCAAGGTGCTTCCAGAAATTGCGACATGGGTACACACAAAAAAAACTCGTTTTTTGGCCACAAAACATTTTTTCATTTAACATCAGGTGACACGTACGGTCCTTTGTCTTTCTTTTCTATAAAAGAAGGCCGTTTGTAACACACTAAATTCACATTTCAATTGATAGAAATTCGCATCTGTCACAATTTTTTTCAGGTATCTGCACCTGAAGAGTTACCAACGGGAATTCTATTGCTATGACTCCGCTGTCAACACGTCCGCCCGTTTATCTGTCAGCTTGCTGTATCTCCAAAGCTGCAGTATTTAGATGGTTGAAAAAATTGACATAGTGTATACTTTTTACTAAAGTATACATAAATATGGTGAATTCGATAATTACTAACATTTCCACAGCGCCCTATCTTGTCTTTTATCTATCGTCCTTTTACAAAAGGTGTTTAAAATGTACATAGTCTTATCTTGTACAATGGCAGGTATGCGAAGCCCTTCGTGTACGCAGCCGACTGATTTTTATGTCAACCATCATCCGACGGGCACTGTATATGATCACCTTATTTCGTGTTAGAGGATCACTTCCGCGTAGCAAATCGCAATATAGTATTTTTTAATCCAAATAACACTGGGACTATTCATAAATTTAGTAATGGCCGGGATTAAGGCGTTATTACATGCTAGTGACCTTGCTCATACAACGAGGGCATGTGACCGGGGTGTACGAGTGGTATTTAAAGGTTAAAATAATTATTAATTAATAATCATTGATGACTAAAGAAATTAAGACCCAGTGTAATATTCTTTTTGCATTTTCGGATTTAAATATTATTTTAGATGAAGTAATATTAACCGATGGTTTACGTTTAAGGCGACACTAAATGCCAGCGACCTTGAGCGTTCACGGCTGCCGGCCCGCCATCTATGTAACAAAGCCAATATTTTAAAAATTCTTGCGTGGAAAACAGTTTATATGCTTACAATCCTCGTTATTCACTACTAATCTGAATAAATGAATCTACACGAAAAAGTACAAGCTATAAGAATAACTTTTTTGAGAGAAGTACCAAAAAACTGCGTCACGCCATGCCAAAAAACTTGTTTAACTTCAAAGATAAGTGGTACTTCAAAAAGGCTCGGCAGTGTTAACTGTAACCAACAGCAAGCATTAGCAACCTACAAATAAGACTTAAGGATATGTGTAACAGGATTAAGTAGTGTTCATAGCTCGAAATGCTATTCTTTCACCACAAAACTTGTCTAAAAACACCATGTTTGCGTGTTTTCTGCTTACTCTTAGCCTTAAACTGAAAATAACGAGGTCGATTTATGATTTTTTAGTTTCATACAACATGTGATATAAAAAATAAAATGTACATCAACCATCCAACGTATGTTACACATTAATACTTTATGTTTTTAGAACTGCTACTTATATTAATTTGGAGAAAAACGGTTATAACTAGAGTGAATTTTCTTTATTAAAAGTCACTTCAGGCCTTAAGTAAAGACTTCTTTGGTTGTTGATGTTGATGTGCACACAGCTGTCACGCTTCGTCAACTTTCAATGGATCTTGACCTTGTCCTAATAGCGCAGACTACTCAGTCAAATGTACGACTTGTCATAATTATTGTTGGCATGAAAATGTTTAGAGGAATCCAACGCCTATAACCTAGTCCAGAAAGTGCTGTTTTGCCGCGAACAGTTTCACGCGAAACCATTCGAGCGTTAGCGACTTGATGACAAACATCGGGTAAATTAAAAATACGCGCGTAAATCGCGTGCAGAAGAGACGCCGTGAACGGCTAAAAGTTCAACTTTCAATCAGTTTACGCACGGACTTCAAAACGTGTGAACGTGTCGAGAGCAATGGAACGCCAAAAATGTCATTCTATCATTAAGAATTGCATGTAAGAATATTGGGTCTGCAAAGCTTTGTTATACTTACTCAATTAACCTTTAAAAATATATCATATAAAATGTATTTTTTTATGGAGAGGAGGACAAACATGCATATACTTAATCTTGAGGCGTATATTGGTATCAAGCAGTGAGAACAAATAAAAATTGATTTTCAGTTAATAAGCACAAAAAAAAAACAGATTATTTACGTACCCAATAATAAAAGTTTGGACACCTCTGCCTGCGGCTATTTTAATCTTTCTCTGCCCACACACCCATTTCATTCATGTATCCTGTGAAGGGCGTGCGGGCGGGGGACAAAACGAAAGTTTTGTATTAATAATAAACATCGCCCGCCTTCTTCGTTTGAGCATCTGGTGCTAAATGTACGCCATTGGACCGAGGTCAGGACCTTAGTTTACTGGTAGAATAAATAAGTCAAGGGTTCTCAAGATTTTTGATAATATTTAATATGAAATGTTCTCTTTATCGTAGCATTTAATTCAAGGAGTTTTGATTTTTTATTTTATTTTTAGTGGTGTCTCCGCATTCAACTTCATATCCGTGTCAATTATGGTATGGTAGGGTTTTTAAACACAGTGTATATTACCTGATGGTATGTAATCACCGCAGCACATACTTTCTTGTATCAGGTCAGAGGAAGTCAAGAACGTTACCAGCCATATAAAGTGTCGAATAAACCTATGTTGTATTTTAAGGAACCTGAGGTGAAATTGAAATAGAAAAAACGAAAACTACCACTTACACATTTATATTTGTATAAAAGAATTAAAAACAAAAACAGTTATATAAAAAAAAAGAGTTCTAAATATTGCTCTAACAATATGAACTCAAAAAATTAAAAACAGTGGAGAGTCAAAAGGTTTTGCCTATTGCGCCACGAATAGTCACTGTTTTTTTATGACAATAAGGGACGAGACGAGCAGGAAATTCAGCTGATGAAAATTGATACGCCCTGCCCATTACAATGCAGTGCCGCTCAAAATTATTGAAAAACCCAAAAACTCTAAGCGGCCCTACAATTGCGCTCGTCACCTTGAGACATAAAATATTAAGGCTCATTTACCCGGTAATTTCCCTAGCTACGGCACCCTTCAGACCGAAACACATTAATGCTTACACATTACTGCTTCACGGCAAAAATAGGCGCCGTACCCATAATATAGCCAGTATCCTGTGCAAAGGAGCCTCCCACTGGTAAATTCTTTCAGCCTGACAAACTTTACCCAATACATCTTCCTTGCTGTTGTAAAAAAAACTAAACTAAATGCTAATTATCCATTATATAATATGACAATTCGTTTCTCTGGCTTTAGGAGTTTCTAAATATTAGCATTACAATTTTCACAAGCAAAGGAGATAAGTTTAAGAGTTTACTTCAAGTCTTAATCACATGGAGGAAAGCCAAGTGCCTTGTAAAGTAGATCAACTGTTGAGATATACGCTCTTAATGTTTTTATATCGTCCTCGAGCTCAGCTCCAACCTTGGAATAATCCTTATACTAGGGTTCTTTATCTTTATAGCTCGTTTATGTGCGTGCAAGTGTAGAATCTAGTGTGGGCAAATGAGACTTAACATCTTATGTCTCAAGGTGACGAGCGCAATTGTAGTGTTGCTCAGATTTTTTTATTCAAGAATCCCGAGCCGCACTTTATTGTATTGTATCAATTACCATCAGCTGAACGTCCTGCTCGTCTCGTCCCTTATTTTCATAAAGAAATAAAAATTTATACAGGATACTCCCATACATTTAGTATGAGGTTAGTAGAAAGTTCATTGTATCGCGCAACAAGGACGTCACTTCGAACATCTGTTTTGAATACAATATTTTGTACTGACTAAAGTAAATATTATTCAATGAAAAGATTATTTTATTTCATTGTTAGGTTAATTAATAGTTTCCATTAATATCAGTACTAAGCTAAAAAAATACGGGTTACACTCCGAGAGTGCCGGCAGAAGTGAAAGCTTGAACATTAACAGCATTTTTGAATATTTTGGAATAGTAAGAGAATAATTTCGCACGAATTGCTTTATAAGTCAGTATAAAAGTACTAGTATTAATGTGATTAAATACAATATTGATTTATTGCGCTATCGTTCGCAAAAATGACAATTTATATTACATAAAAAATTTAACACTTCAGATTTATTACAAATTTTTTACAATGTTTCAACCACTGGTCCAATAGCCGTATGATCACTTAGTTGAAATAGCCGAACTATAATTAGTTAGAAGTTTAAATCTTTCAATCAGGCCACTTGTCCTGACGCGAGTTTAACGTTTTATACCCCTCCCAAGAAAACTGCTCAACGCCGTTATAAAAGTTTTCACTTAAATAAACTTTTAAACAAAAAAAGTGTCTGTCAGCTCCGACGCACGACTGGAGTTTACTCCTCAAGAACGATTGTGTTTGAACAGGTACTAAACAAAATCAAGTCCAATGGAGTCGGTTACAAACAGACATACAGCAGAAGCTAATTAATTATATGCATAGCTCATATAAATTTGTATGAACTATATTGATGATTCAATATTTAATAAATACAAAGCATACACATGTTTATATTCAATACATGTCATATTAATGTATGAATTGTAACTTAGTACCCACGTGCTTATTTATTTATAGAATTTTCACTTAACTTTATGAAAGTATAATATAAAATTATTTCAATTTAATATAATAAACGCCAACTGAACAGTGAAAGGTGCGCGAGCAATAATGCTGACCAAAAACGTTACTATCCCATTTGATAAGTAGATTTTACTCTCCATACTTTTATATTATAGGGAGTGTTTTTAATAAATAATTTTTACCAGTTTAGGGATGCTCCCTTGCATAGGATACCGGCTTAATTATGAGTACCTCAAAGGAACACAATGGTCCCCTCTTTCCCGTAAAGAAGGCTCGAGACAGCATTAATTGTTTCGAGCACAGCTAGAGTTGTGTTGTTTTGGAGGCAAAATTTGAACGGGCAGTTGTAATTTTAGGCAATAATTTGTTAGTTACGAAGCATGAAAGATATTCAAGTGCTAACAAATTGTAAACTTTCTCACCTTCTAGATAGGAGACTTGGAGGATGACACGACACCGCTGGACATGTCGTGGCCCTCGGGTTTCCGCAAGCGGCTGACATATCTGTTGGTCGCACCAATAGTCTTCCCACTTTGGATAACTCTTCCGGACACTCGGACGCCGAGAGGTAACCAAACTTTATATTTTATTTACACTTCTTTATCTCAAGACTCCGTCTGCAACTTTTTTTGTGTCCGTCAGTATTTTCTATGATAACACGAGAACGGCTTGATGGAAATATTAAACCTATAGTTAGAATATGTAATTGCGCTATTAATATAACATCCACCATTATTGACAAGCAGGATTGTTAATCGAAATAAATATTCATGTAATACATAAAATAACCCTTATGAATGTCAAAATGGGAAGAGGTGGCAAGAACTTTTCGACACTCTTATCTATTTTACAGTTTGACCATTTTACATTTGTATAAAAATACAAGCTATGCAAAGTGATGCAACAATAATACTCAGACTTTCCAACTCAAACAAGATAATTATAATAATATTGATACACTTTTACACAAATTATTTTTCCCCCAAAGTAGACATAATCTATACTATGGGTACAAAACAACGATATATTTCTTACAATATATTTACTTAAACGTACATAAATATAAATAAACACCCATGAATCGCAAACAAACACCTATATTGATCATATATATGTGTCGTCTGTGTACCTTCCGGTATTCAAACCCGGGACCCCTAGCTCAGTAGGTAAAGTCACTAGCCACTGGGCTATATGGGTCGTCAAAAGTATAATTAAATCTTAAGAAAAACACTTGAGGGTTTATTAAGTAGACTAGATTCGTGAAGTCAATTTTAAAATTATAGTTATACTAGCTGACCCGACAGACGTTGTTCCGTAAATAATAAAAAAAAATTATAGGAATTTGCAGATAATATTTCAAAACATCATGAGTTATTTCGTAAAAAATGCTCCCTGTTGTTTAATGAAATTGTTTCACAGAGGAACTGTCAAACCGTGCGTCACTAAATTCTCTCATAGAAAATATGTCCATACAAAACAAATATTGAAAATAAAAATAATTATGGGTCCCAAATCGAAATAAAAACTATACTATCTCTCAAGTTGGACCAAACTGCACTCTATGAAGTAATCCCGATTAAAATCCGTTCAGTAGTTTAGGAGTCCATCGCGGGCAAACAACGTGTCACGTAATTTATATATGTTAAGATGTCAATAGAACTTACTTAATGTACGATTATTTAGTGCGAAAATTTAGCTTAGCTACTGATCCAAATACAGCTATATGTAAAGCCGAGATTGTTATTGAGACTCAATCAGCAATTAGTAACGGATTGAGAGGCCATTAGACGTTGACAACCCTATTGCGATATAATTAGATTAAATGCCGATGCATTCTGTGATAGTGTCGTTAGAGGCCATCTTGCCTGTGGCTAACTTTAATACGTCAGCCATAGATTTACAATATTTAGCATTTAGATAAACAAAGCTCATGAGAGAGAAGAACATATTTAACGGAAATACAGCAAGATAAAAACGGAAAGAAAATCTATTGTAGCTGTAACTGATTTTGATTGACAAGTCGTAAACAGTCAGCCACGCTTTGCGTTGGCTCCTTTCTCAGACAGAGATGACGGACGGACAGACAGCGGAGTCTTAGCAATACGGTTCCCGTTACCTTTCAGATATGAAAACCAACAAATGGTGAATAATATAATTATATTTATACGTTTATCTATTAAAGGTGAGATTCAATAACTTTACATAACAACCTTATAATCTGCCTCAGAGAATCAAACAATATATATATATATCATATCCAATATCTGATGAGAATCAAGAAATATGGTGTCAGCACAATAACTCATTACTAGATAGGAACCTAGAACACAATTTATTTTAGTATGCGTGGCTTTTGAATCCGTCATTTAAATTGTCAATTATTTGATATGCACACACTGTGTCAAGAACTCAACTGTGTTATTAATAAACGCGAAATAAAGTTGTTGCAATTTTAAAACTTTTTAAGCCTTACGAATAATCTTGGTATAAAGGAATACCTGAGAATAAACCTAGATGCAAAATATTGACTATATCCTTGACAACACTGTTAATACAATGATAATTCTGAAGGTTTCCGAATGTCAGGCAGCCTGACAAATAAACGCGGAAAACGTATTATATAGTATATAAAAATTTTGCATATTCTTGGTTTATTCTCAGGTATTACTTTACCAAGTTTATTAGTAACGCCGTTTTTCCTTATCGTACTTTTGTCACTAAAGAATTACATGGCCAGGAGAAGTAATTTCAAACTTACCTCACTATACCAGTGGGAGGCTCGTTTGCACCGGATGCCGGCTAGATTATGGACAGCGGCTACAGCGGCGCTTATTTCTGCCGTGAAGCAGTAATGTGTAAGCATTACTGTGTTTCGATCTGAAGGGCGCTGCACTGTAGCTAGTGAAATTACTGGGCAAATGAGACGCCGGGATAGTAGTGCCGCTCAGAATTTTTGGCTTTTTCAATAATCCTGAGTGGCACTGCGTTGTAATGGGCAGAGCGTATCAATTACCATCAGCTGACCGTCCTACTCGACTCGTCCCTTATTTTCAATGAAAAAAAAACTTGGAGTAACCATACACTGCGTTCATTATTAAAGATAGCAACTGCTTAGCAATACAGTTTCACTTTCAAAACTCTAAAAACAAACTGAGTAATATGTAACCCCGAATGACGATAATCATAACATTTGTATGTCTTTCTAAGTTCGTACAAGTTGTACGTTTACAAAATGCTCCACTTTAACTCAGTCATATCCGGTAAAAGCTAGTCTCTGGAGAGCTGCGGAATATTTCACTGGGGCTTAAAACGATTTATTGAAGGAAAAGGCCTGAGAAAAAATAGTTGGTGAACTCGTTCAGTACACATATTTCACTTTGTGGTGTTCTGTTCACGACAGCGCGACGTTGTCTGCTGAAAATCAATACGCAAAGATATTTGGCATCGATTCATATTGCGATATACGTTTTACGTTTGTTCGATTCTGTTCTGGTTATTGATTATCTTATTAAGTGAAAGCTTCTTTGGGCGTACTGAGCTTCTTCTTCTATACATATAAATAAAATTGGAATTTGTAATATGTACATTACTAAATTGTCGCACCTGTCTAAGAAAGCAGAAATCTAAGAAAATTCTGCACATTGTCACGAATGTAACCCTATATGACCAGTATAACAAGGATTCCTTAGATATTTACGCTTCCTCAAACTTTAAGAAAATTATTCTTGAAAGAGATATCTTTAATAATATTACCCAAACAGGATCTTAAATCTATGCTTACTAATTTTGCTACTATTTTATGTATGCAATAAAATCATAAGTGTGTTGTTATCTTAATTAAGTAAAATTCTGTTCATGCTGTGATTTCTTGTAAGTGATAAAACACTTAGCATTAATTTAACTGTATTGTTTTTTTTTGTTGTATTAGTGTACTTGTTGTTGGAAATCTAATAAATAAATAAATAAACCGTTTTTTACAACATGTATTTGAATATACATACACCAAAATAACATTTTTTACAATTTTTGTCTGTCTGTTTGTCTGTTGTTCCGGCTCATCTCTGAAATGGCTGGACCGATTTTGACGGGACTTTTATTGGCAGGTGGCTGATGTAATAAGGAGTAACTTAGACTAAATTATTTTACTAAAATTATTTTATTTTAGAAAAAAAAATGTTGCAATGTCCAAGAAACTCTAAAAATTTATATGACAAAACAACGTTTGCCGGGTCAGCTAGTATTGAATAAAACTTAATCGTAACGCTCTGCTATGTAACGCTATAACGGATTAAGTTAGTTCGACATCAGTAGCATTCAACGTCTACATAAATACAGTGTATGTAATGTTAATACTTTTTATTTAATGCATTATTTAGTATATATGTTATATGTGACAAAATTCATTTCAAAACTTTTGTACGAGTACCTATCATATAAATGACCAGACATTAAAAAAGAGTTACCAGAGTAATATCTTGTACACAAGTATAAATTATTAACATTGTTTAAGTTAATAATTTTTATAAAAAAAAAGATCTATAGCACATTACGGTTTTTCGTTATGTTTCAACTTTGCCCGATTTCAGGTTAATCTTATTAGCTTTGTCAAGGAGAAACTGGAACAAGAAATACATTGAACAATTTTTAAATATATTACTACGAGATTTTTGATTACAATTGAGAGCACTTTATACCAATAGATATTATTTATTATATATTAATAGAATTTTCTTTTCCTTGGAATTAAATTGTATTTCGTTTTTCTTTCAGGGAAGAAGTTTTTCCCAGTAACATTTATAGGATCAATAGTTTGGATAGCATTTTTCTCGTACCTGATGGTTTGGTGGGCAAACGTGGCGGGGGCAACAGCGCAAGTGCCCCCAGAGGTGATGGGGCTGACGCTGCTAGCTGCCGGGACTTCTGTGCCGGACCTCATCACCTCGGTGATCGTGGCCAGGAAAGGCTTCGGTGACATGGCTGTGTCCAGTTCAGTGGGCAGCAATATTTTCGACGTGACCGTCGGGTGAGTTGATATTTATTTATTGAAATAGTTTAGCAATGGGAGGCTCAATTGCACCAGATGCCGGCTATATTATGAGTACCACAACGGCGCCTATTTCTGCTGTGAAGCAGTAACGTGTAAGTATAACTGTGTTTCGGTCTGAAGGGCGTCGTAGCTAGTGAAATTACTGGGCAAATGAGACTTGACATCTTATGTCTCAAGGTGACGAGCGCAGTTGTAATGCCGCTCAGAATATTAAGGTTTTTCAATAATCTTGAGCGGCATTGCATTGTAATGGGCAGGGCATAATATATAACCATCAGCTGAACGTCCTGCACGTCTCGTCCCTTATTATCATTAAAAAAAAACATACAAAATTAGTTACAAGTTCTGTCAGACTTTAGTGAAAGAGTACTTTAGCATAAAATTCTACGGTAACTTTGAATTTCAATACGGATACCGGAAAACATAACTATCTTATTTAACCAAGGTTCAATTGTAGGTCCCATTTTATTTATATTTTTGTATTAAATTTAAAGTCACTAGTCCTCCATTAGGAAGATCCAGTGGCGTCCCTAATTGTCATAAAAAATATAACCATATCAATGTTGTAATACATTAGTCCATTAAAATAAAAAGTTTCTCCAACACTTAGTAAATTTATCATAATACAAATCGTAAATTGCACTAAAACTTTTTAAACCGCCCCAAACAAATCAAATAACTCATGAAACGCGGTTCTAACTTAGCAAATAAATACTAACAATGGTCATTTCAAGGTTTTAATGAAGACATAATTTGAACGTAGCGATCTCTTGCTGAGCTTATGCCGTAAAGCTCGCCTTAAGTGCACTGTTTCTGGCGCAGAGCCAAAGGTTATATAAAAAGTATATTGACTATAAATTGCCGAAGTATATTGCAGAGATGATGTTAGTTCTTCTGGATTTTATCATCGGAAAATACGAGGTCGTTTATATTTAAAACTAGCAATTCTGGGTGATTGTAAATTTTTATACGCTCAATTATTGAGTTTCCAGCCAATACGTATGGTGAGATTTTGAATTTATCATTGGTTATGTTGGTTGGTATACAACTTTATTTCAGCAATAAAATAGTATGTTATAAAAAATATGAATTTTTTATGAATCTATTTAGAAATTACGCGCGGAAATTCCCGTAAATGGCATGGAAGACCTTATGACGTCACGCCCTCTTATATATTATTTATCTCACCATTAAAATAGTCTATTAACAATCAACCTTCTGCCCGCGACTTTGTCCGCCTAAAATAAATGTTTTTTTTTATGAAAATAAGGGACGAGACGAGCAGGACTTTCAGCTGATAGTAATTGATACGCCCTGCCCATTACAATGCAGTGCCGCTCAAGATTATTGAAAAACCTTAAAATTCTGAGCGACACTACAACTGCGCTCGTCAACTTGAGACATAAGATATCAAGTCTCATTTGCCCAGTAATTTCACTAGCTACGCGCCCTTCAGACCGAAACACTATAATGTTTACACATTACTGCTTCACGGCAGAAATAGGTGCCGTTGTGATACCCATAATCAAGCCGGCATCCTGTGCAAAGGAGCCTCCCACTGGTGTACACATAATCAGTGTCATTATTGACCTTAACGAATAATTGTTTATTTTTTTATTTTAATACAGGGTAACATAAAATAGGGTAATTTAACACAAAGAGTCGCCTAAGATAGTATAGACTAAAGTTGCGTTGTTCATAAATAAATTTCAGAGCTACAATAATATTTTAAAATTGAAATTAAAATGGAACTATTTTAGTTCGAATAGTACGCGACGCTGTGAATATTTATCACAAAGTTGTGGGTTCGATTCGAGCTTCGGTGGTTTTGTTCTGATTCGGAAGAGAGTCACGTCGCATCGGTTAAATGTCAGTTAGTTATTGATTCCGAGAAACGTTCTTGATTCTCTTGGTGATAAAAGTTTACTAACTTATTTCAAGAAATTTTCATTCAGTAAAGTATCTATCAGCTTTAACTGAAATATCTTTTTATGCCGTTGGTAGCACAATATGTAGAACCGTACACTTTCATTACGTACCAATCGATTTTCCGTTACACTATACATATACCTAGGTAACACTGAAAATGTTTAGAAAATGAAAAATGGCTAAATGTAGAAAGTTGCCAATACTTTTATTGTTTTTCGAAGTAATCTCCGTTCCTCTCTACACATCGTCGCATTCGATGGAACCATTGAGAAAAGCAGTGGGCCCATCCTTCCATTGGCACGAGATGGGGCTTCATTAATACTAATCGCAGACTATCATAGCTTTGTTGTTGAGTAAGTCCACAACGAAAGTCATAATAAATCATTGACCGAAATTTTTCTCGCGTTAGGTTCATTTTCACGTGTAAGAAGAGTTTTAGATTTGCCGCCAATTCACAAAAACAAATGACAAATGAATGCAATATACTACATTAGGTTACCAAAAAGTTCTAAAATTGAATAGCAAAATAAGTTTTCATTAGCAATGTTTCTAACTGGCCAGTTCTGAACATTTTCGGTGTTACCCACGTATATTATGTACATTTATTCAATACTTTATAAGATTGCCGATGCTCTTGCGATTCTTCTGATGTTAAAAACCAATATGTCAAAGTCAAATAAACTTTATTCAATTAGGCTTAAACTGAGCGCTTTTGAATTGTCACTACAGATATTTCTTTTTAATTACTGAATTTACCGTATGTTCGTAAAAAGTTGAGCTCGTAAGAAGAACATATAAGAAACTCAACAGCCACTCTTTTCAATCAAATAGAGTATTTTACAATGGTTGTAATATACATAACAAATTAGTTTGTAAAGTGTTAAATTCAGTAATTTAAAATAAATATTTATATTGACAATTCAAAAGCGCATAATTTAAGCCTAATTGAATAAAAATTATTTGACTTCGACTTTGAAGTGGTAACTGACACCAATCTAATTCTTAATATTATATTTTTAGTGATTATTTTCATCACATTATATCTTAACATTCTATTAATTATTGTATATTGTAGGGTCTTTTAGGTATGTCTTTACGTTGGCCAACTTGAATATACCAGTTATCGATTTATTTTAGTTTATAATATACTAAAATATTATATATATTTGTTTTGTTTGAATAAATATATATTATATTTATTCAAACAAAACAAATCTTATAACTATATTTACAATACTATGACTACATAAAATTAAAACTATCATTACGTGGAAGCGTACCAAGAATACTGGCAGCATTACCGCGTTGGATAGCAAGGCTGATCCGTTGACCGAAATAGCTGCCAGCGCTTGGGTTCCCAGTAGCCTTATTGAGGCGAGAAGATAGTATTTTGAACATTCTTCGCGCCTCTGGGACCCACGTTTATAATATTAATTATAAAACGTAACCACTAGAATATTTGCATGTCTGTCAAGATGAAACATGTGCCTAGTCTTAAATTTATAACAACTTTAGCTAGAAATGTTTCTTACAAATAAAGAACTTTGACTTTGACTTAACATAGTTATATTGATATTTTATCAGCAGTCCCTATGACTGCCTGTCTTTTTTGGTTAGCTATTGAAAACCATGGAAAAATCGTACTTAGAAAATTCTGCTTGTTGGCAGAAAATGACGCTGTTCGCTACCCATCTAGCCTTGTGCCTTTATCCTAGCGAGCCTCCCTCCGGTAAAATTTATAAGAAACACTAGCGGACCCGACAGACGCTGTTCGAAAAAACTGATGTACGTATTCGGGAATCGAAACTTGTGATAAGGATTAATATTATATCTGTGTAAACAGCTTTTACATTACCGCTTTATAATTGCCAATGTTTTACAGTATAAAAATGGATATAGTATGTTATTCTTAATAGATAGATATATATCATCTCGGACTTATCTGTAGACCTATTATAGATACACATTTCCACCATACATTACTTTTCACCCCCCCCCCCCCCTGCTTCCAGGCGATTATTTTTTCTGACACCTCCAACAAATATCGTTAATGTATACAAATATGAAAACAAATATTTAACATTTTTTTTTATGAAAATAAGGGACGAGACGAGCAGGTCGTTCAACTGATGGTAATTGATAGGCCTTACCCATTACAATGCTGTGCCTCTCAGGATTCTTGAAAAATCCAAAAATTTTGAGCGGCACTAAAATTGCGCTCATCACCTTGAGACATAAGATGTTAAGTCTCATTTGCCCAGTAATTTTATATTAAAATCTTCCTAGAGAACCACGCCATCTATTGTAGAAATCAGCACGAAATTCGGTGCAGTAGTTTATGAGTTTATCGCGACTTTGTTATATAATATATAGTGATAAAATATTTCTCACAAAGTCATTGAATACAACATGGCATAGATTCGCTGGAGCCACTTATTATTTTCCATCTAATTAAGTGCACTAAACCGCCTAGTTCTTTCAGTCTGACAAAGAATCTTTTGTCATGACACGAAAGCGTACGAGTATTTTATAAAGTGCTGACTCGGAAATGTCAAGATTATGATCCAGGGTAATGGTTCAAGGTCCACAGCTGTGGCTGAATGTATCTGTGTGATTATAGCAGCTTATTTAAAACAAGTTTTACACACTATCCATGCTTCATGTATGTTTTTTTATTTCTTTTATTTTTTCTATAGTTGTAAAATGCTCGCATAATGACTTTATTTTATTTACGGTATGTGTGGATTGATACATCTAGGTACTGTATTGTACTTTAAGTGTGTCCTCAATGACTATAACTATGTTTTTACATATTAATTTATATTTTTTTTACTTACTCGTGTAAGGCATTTAGTAATTGACGTTTGTGTATTTTAATCGACTTCAAAATAGGAGGAGGTTCTCAATTCGTCGGTATGTTTTTTTTTATGTTTGTTACCTCGAAACTTTCGACTGGGTGAACCGTTTTGGATAATTCTTTTTCTATTTGAAAGCTGGTGTTTCCCGTGTGGTCCCATTGTAATTTGGTCCAGATCTGACAATGAGAAAACCATAAAAGTCTTAAATTTGCTATACATACGTACGAGTATATCAAAGTGGATGATAAATTTACGAGTACCTCAATATCACGCCAACCGATTTCGATGATTCTTTTTTTAATGGAAAGGATATACTTTAAAGATAGTTTGATGAGAGTTTAGTATGGTTCTGATAACGGAATCCATGACAAAGTAACAGAGCTCTTCAATTCTTAGGAGCAAATTAACGATACTCGGGCGAATCTTTCTTATGCTATCCGGATATTTAAGTCATCTACCATAACATAGTTATGGTGAGGTAATTGTCGTAGTCGAATATGATGATCAATGGGACTCCTTAACGACTTACAGTAAGGGTGCGATTTGTAGCAGGATTTCTCTCTGTAATCAAATTGCAAAGCACTTACGTTCATTGCTGCATTGAAAAATTTAATATATCTATACATATTTAGGCAAATTGTTAGTACTTCAAATTCACTAAAAATCATAAAAAAAAATAAAAAAAAAAATAACCGACTTCAAAAACACTATTCCAAAACAATAATACACTAAAAAGTATAAAAATAATTGCGTATTTATACAATCTAATTAGTTAGTCTTATTCTAGTTACGATTATTGTAAATTTTTTAGTCGTAACAAATATACGAACAATAATCGTAACTAGAATTAGACTAATTAATTAGATTGTATAAATATACGCTATTATTTTTATACTTTTTAGTGCACATTATATCTATTGTTTTGGAATAGTGTCTTTGAAGTCCGTTGTTTTTTTGTTAATTTTTTTTTTATGTTGCATCACTTTGCATATATTGTAATTGAAATGATTTGTAAAATTGATTTGATAATACGAATCTGTAATATAATTCAGTTTTGAAAAGAACAACCTTAGAGTTTCTTGCTCGTTCTTCTCTAAGGAAATCTGCCTTCCAAACGAGCTTTATGAAAAAAAAATTACATATTTCAAGTGTAATGCAATTTACCTACGAAATAAAATTTTTTGTTTGTTGGATAAAGTTTTATATATTACCGGAAGAACGCATTTTTTTAAGTCGAAAAGAAGAATATAAAGTGGAAAAGAAGAATATAAATAGAGTGGTCAAAGAAACAAACTTTTTTTAGGAACTTTTATCTCGGCTTACCTTAAGATATTCTTTAGATACTTTTATAATCGTCTCGCAAGCATCAGTAATGCATTGTCTACTTTTTGCCTTTGATATCCGATGCAAATGCAAAAAAGGATATGAATCAGCAGTAGCTAGAAATCTCTGAAAATTGACTGAATGAATATGTGACTGTGGAGAATCATTTGAATTTAATTTTTTTAAGCTATTGCATAGCTTCTATCGCGGGCCTTGAGAGTGGAGACCGAATCCAGAAATTCCGTAACGAAAATAACCTAACACCCCACTTACTAGATGTATATAGATATTTCGCCACAGTCAGTACAGTTGCCGTGGGACAGAGGTTATCACGTATGCTTTTTGTGCAGAAGGTCCCAGGTTCGAGCCTGGGGTCAATTTTTCAATTTTTTTTGTAATATTGTAGATAAAAGCGTGATTCCACCCTATCAAAACGTCAGTGGTTAAACCACTGCCCTGTATAAATACCACTGGACAGGCTGTTGCATATGATTAACACCAAATTTTTTGTGCCCATTTGAAGCGTCACTCGCGAGCGTCCAGAGAACTAGTTTTGACGTATAATACAAATGGCTGCGAGAGAAGCGTACAATACTGTGAAGTATTTTGCATTTTGAAATAATTTCGGCCATTTTCCATGCTATTTATACTTCAGGAATCAACGTAATAAAGTACACAATTTTTTTTTGTAAATAGTTTTCCTATCGATTTGTTAATTGAGGTTGTCATTACTGGTTTTAGTACCACAGACTCTCGCTTCATGGCCAACAGCGCCAAAATGGTGAATATCAAACAGGCATAAAAGCACTTTGACAGCCGCCAATCCAGTGGTAAATAGTAGAGGTCCAGTGGGTTAAACTAATTCATGACTGTACAACGAAAACCAAACGTTCAAATGCATTATAGCCATTAGCCATGAAACAAACCAGGTTCTAGATAAACTGCCTCATAAATCGTAACAGCACGTGCTCTGCAAGTGTAACCTATAAGTAACAATATAGTAACAAGCGAAAATAATACTTATACAACTCACGATAAAGTTCACAATCAGAAGAAATATTATTGAATGTAATTCTATTGCAGCTGGTTTATTCGCTTTTAATGATTTTTCTCATTTTGTTTCAGGCAGTTTTAGTAGTTACTCTATTTATTATATACTTATTGTTATAGTTTATTTTATATATGAGCTAGAGGTTCTAGGTTCGAATCCCGGTAGGCGCAAACATTTATATGTTGAAAATGGATGTTTGTTTCCGAGTCATGGATGTTTAAATGTAAACAATTTGTTATTTTTTAAAGAGATAACCCTAAATTCTTCTTTCCTTCAAATATTTACCACAAAAAAAAAATTTCATTGGCGTTTTCTGGTAACCGACCCTGAAAATACTTGACTTAAGTTCCTGTATTCCCTAGCTGGGGCAGAGGGCACCAACAGCGCATCTCCATCGGTTCTGAGCATCTCCCTTCATTTGACTCTAAGTCTCCTTACTTCCTTTAGGGCTTGTAGGGTCGAATGCATCTTTGAGATTTAATTGGTCGGTATGGAAGGTTGTAACTTGTAAGGTAAGTCTACAATACAGTCTTCACATTGGACCGGAAAATCCTCCATTAAAAAAACGATTGAAAAACAAGTTATTTGACATAATTGATAACAATAATTAAAAATAGAAAAATCAGAAAAGTTCAAAAAATCTTTCTTCTCAAGAGAGTGTTGTAAAGATATACAAAATTTCTTAATTCATATAAATCCAGTGTCCTGATGTTTGCTCCAGTGAACCCCTTAACTAATGAACAAATATTAATGGGGATTACTTCATGGAGTGCAGTATAGTCCAACTTGAGAGATAGGATAGTTTTTATTTCAATTTGGGACCCATAATTTTTTTTGTTTCCAATATTTTTTTTTTGTTGCACTAGTTTGTTTGTCTGGTTTGACAGTTCTGATGTGAAACAATTTCATTATAACAACAGGGAGCATATGCAACGAAATAGTTCTTGATTTTAGGAAATATTATTGGCAAATTCATAAAAAGCAGTATTTTATTTATTATGTACAGAACGTCTGTCGAGTCGGCTAGTAACAATAAATTTATTAATCAATTAAACAAAAGAAAGTAAAAAAGGTTTTTTTTTTGAATAATACTAATCTATCATACCTTGAACGGAACGGAAATTATAGTTATATGTTCTAAATTTAAATATAAGCTCCTTTAAATTTCCACATAGGGGCAACCATATAAGGGTTGTTGATTTTTTTTTGAAATGATATGGAATTTTATTTGCAGGAAGCACTGTACTTAAGATGTTAACATAATCCTATTGATAAACCAATATCTTTCGTCAATTGACATGCAAAATATGTTACAAAATTGTCTCAACACTACTGTTATACCGAAACATGTCAGATTTCATTAATATTTATAAAATTAAAATCTTAAGATATTATAATATGAAACGTAAATAATAATTCATTTAGTACCTATGTATAATATTAACAAATTGAATGTCATAAAAGTATATTAATTTACATATATTATTATCAAATAGACTAATTCATTTTGTATTGAAAAATCCATTTAAACTATAGAAGCATTGAATTACATCTCCTGTGTTTTTCTGCGCTGTACACAAATAACACACACACAATGAAACACGTACTAAAAGTTTCGTATTTATACTGCTGACCGCTGAAGAGTTCCTTGATGTGGATCCTGGATATCGATAGAGGTCAAGATTATAAATCAAATCAAATCATCTTTATTTGCAAGATAAGGTGATAATAAGATGCTGTTGGCTTATAATTAACAGGTTCTCTTATCCTAACCCATAAGGCATGCTTATAGTGGAATACATAGTCAGTTCACGTTTTAATTTCTGTTACAATTATAATATACTGTACTATACTAAAAAAGGTATACATCCCAAACAAACTTAAATTAACATCAATCATGAAAAGTTATTATTTCATAGGCTTATTCATTTTAATTCATAGTATAATGTCATTAGCTACACAATGATATTGAGTTCAGTCGAAGTTAATTTATAAAAATTATTGTATTAATACATACGTAACCAACAATTACATATTAATTTACATTTACTTTTTTACTCACTCGTTCAAAGCATTGAGTATTTGACGTTTGAATATTTTTCTTACGTCACTTTACATATATTGTAACTGAAATGCTTTTTAAAAAGATGGACCTGTAAACTTAGGTCATTTATTAATCATTTATTGATAGATGAAGGCTGTAAATACGTCGAACAAAATTTAATTTAAAACTAATCTCTATTTTGAGCAATTCTACACTAACACAAAGTATCATACAAATCGCGAGTGTAAGACGTAGCTTGTACGCACACTGAACTAATATTCATGGCTTGTTTAGGTTGTCTAACAGGAAGAGACTAAGTCTTGACACAGATTATCTATAAATGTTGCTTTAAAAGAGTAACAATACGTATCTTGTCACTTCTTCTCATTAAAGCGGAACCCTTTCCGAAGTGGCGGTAAATATAACAAAAGAAGAAAACTTTTGACATTCATAGGTGTTATTTCGTTGACCTACACGAAAAAAGTGATTTAAATTTGATTTGATTAACCTATCAGATAAATCAGTTAGGCATAATTTAAAAGTAGATAGAAAATTAATATAAATATTGACACACTCGTACACAAATTATCTTGCCCCAAACTATGCATAGCCTGTACTATGGGTACAAGACAACGATATATTTAATACAATATACTTACTTAAACATACATAAATACATATGACTCGGAAACAAACATCCATATTCATCATATAAATGTTTGCACCTACCGGGATTCGAACCTGGCAATATGGTACGACAACGTAAACTAAAAACTTATAAAAATCAACTAACCGTAGCTTGCTTTTATATCGCGGAAAACAATATCAAAATAGAATTAGACATTTTAAAGTAAAACTTGCTCCATACACACAATGCTCCAGACATCCTCCATTCCGAGACTGCAGTCTTTTATTTTTGTCTCGTGCCTACTTCCATAACGATCAATACTGAAAACGACAACTCTTTAAGCCTTAATGCCTGGTAATAAAAACCAAATTTCTCTACACCGGAATACGAGATTTGCAAAGAAACTGCAATCCTAGACTGTTAAGTTTAGGTGCATTTCAGTTGCAGCTGGGTTTTATGCTTTACTATTTTGAAATGTACTGAGACTTTTTATAATTACTACACTACTATTACTACACTACAAATAAAACCTTTAAAATTAAAATAGCCAAATACGAATACAAAGGTTTTTTTAAAACACTTATTGAATCTCAAATCAACCAAAAAAGACATATTAATAATGAAATTAATACTGTGGTAAATTGGGTGGAAGATATAACAATAATCTTCAAGTAAATATTAAAAAAACCTCATTTTTAAGTAACCATTCTAATAACAATTCCATCTACTAGGCTCCGTAAAATTGCTAAATCTTTTAAAGTGGATTGTGTTATATTTTATAATAAACTGCCAAATGAAATTAAAATATTACCTATTAAAAAAATTAAATGTATCGTAAAAAATAAATTAACATCTAAGGCCTATTATAATGTGAAAGATTATTTGAATGATAAAGATAGTTGGAATTAATGTTCTAAATTTTGTTAATGAATATTGTTATACTCATTTGAATGCTATTGTAACCTTTGTACTTCATCCTGACTTGCACTAAATAACTTATAAAAATTTACAGTGAATAAAGATTTTTTGACTTTGACTTTGACTTAACTATAACCCAAATAGAAGAAGCTCTGCATGTTAAATTTTTAGGAGTACTTCTAAATAAAAATCTAAAATGGAAGGAGACAAAGAGCACGTCGGCATGGAAGCCAAAAAAGTCCTAGATATGTGTATGTGTTATATAGATTACGTAAAACGGCTTTACCAAATACAGCCCTGGCAGCTTATGATGGCTATGTCGCATCAGTACTTTGATATGGACTCGTCTTGTGCCGAAACTCTAGCGAGGCTAATAGCTACCCGTCCAACGACTTAAGAATGATCTTTTTACATGGCTAACACATAAATGATTTTATTCCATAAATGATATGTTGGCACATTAGATTACAGTTAATTGACTTTTAAAAATATATTAATTATAGTCTTAAAATAATGAAATTTAATAATAATTAATTGAATTTAAATTGGCCTAAGTACATGTTAATATAGAGTTTGTTAATGTTGAATGAATTATAATAATAACTAGAATATTGTACTATATATTTAATAATGAATGAATACACTGTTATACCAGCCACTGTTCAGGCATTATCTATAAATAAATTTAAATGTTTTAAAAAAAAATGGCTCTGTCGTAAATCCTATTACTCCACAGATGAATATCTAAGTGATCGGACGGCCTGGGACTAGATTATGATTATTTTATAGCGATAGAAATTACTGTACAATATTGTATATTTTTATTGAAAAGAGCGCAAAAAAAGAATGCTGGGAGAGTTTCTTGCGCCGCTACTTCTCTCTCAGAGCGCCATTTGTTTACGAAACGGTAGTAGTATGTAGTATATTAGAAATGACATCAAAATAATTCTAAAGGAATCAATTTTGAGAAAATAAATGCCTTTAATGCCCTTTTTACTTAATAATAATTTTGCATGCCCGAAATCGCCGATTACATTGATACTTTAAAATTGTTTACACCCATTGTTATATGTTTTCTGGCAAAATAAAGGATGTATGACTTATGATATGCCTTAAGTCTTAGAACAAAGGTGAGGTTATTTGAGTGAAGTTACATTACATTTAAATCAAATCATTAAATAGCCTGGTGGTGCTCTGTATATTCCCAGGGTATGGTTCGGTTCGGTTTAAAGACATTTATTCTCATAAGATTTAACATAAAATCACTTACATCAGAATTTTACATAAATATACAATATAATATTACTTTAGGTTTCTATGACTAAGCATGCAAAACAAACAAAGTGAACAATCACAAAAAATGAAGGTACATAAAAATTCTCAACAAAAGAACATCAACATATTTTATATTTATCCGGAATAAGAAGGACTGGATGTAGCTAACGACTTATAAAGATAACAGTTGAGGTAAACTAAAATAATACCTACGGTTTGAACAATAATACAAATATGAAAACTTAAAACAAATAGGTACATGTTTATATGAGTGATTGTGCATTCGAGCATTTTTTTAAATCATATTATTTATTTTATTCGTAACAAAGTTAAGATGAAAAAATACTTAGAATGAAGTATAATTATTACCTATATTAAATAGTGTTGTTTATAATAATATGTGCTTTAAGTTTTTTTTTAAATAATGCCGTACTTTTAATTTATTTTATAGTATTTGGAAGTTTATTATAAATCTGAATTCCCTCGTAAGTTAAGTTCCTTTTACCGTAATTAGTTCTTGGTGGACGTAGCATTAAGTCATTACAACATCTTAACAATTATTATTTTTTCTTGGGAATACTTCTTTTTTTTTAAACATTAATTCTGTGTGTCTTTCGTTAGTAAATATTTTTCGAATAAGAATACATGTGTAATATTTATATGTTTGTGTTACGTCCATTATTTTAGTTTCTTTATATACTTTGCTCGTTGGTGTCAGAAAATCATATCTAAATAATACTTTTATAAGTTTATTTTGTGTAGTTTGGATTAAATTTATATTAGTTCTCGCAGCTGAACCCCAGATTTCAACCATAATGGTTAATAGGTCTTTACTTAGATCATAAAGTCTATGAAAGGCGTGTCATGGATAACATATTTATTTTTACTTCGGGTAGGTTTTTTTATGACAATGAGGGACGACACGAGGAGGACGTTCAGCTGATGGTAATTGATACGCCCTGCCCAATACAAAGAAGCACTCAGGATTCTTGAACAACTCAAAAATTCTGAGCGGCACCACAATTGTGCTTGTAATATAAATACTGTTTATTCAATCAAGAATTATTTCGTAAAATGTGCTCCCTGTTATTAAAATGAAATTGCTTCACAACAGAACATTACTGTCAAACCGTGCGCCAATAAATTCTGTAGTAGAAAATATTCTATCTCTCAAGTTGGACTAAACTGCACTCCATGAAGAAATCCCCATTATAACCTAGTCCTGACTCTTCACTTTCTTTCAGTCGCCGTCTTCTATCTTCAATACTCACAAGAAACGGAAACCTAAAACGCCCAAACGAGTTTTCACTTTAAATGCGTATGTCAAGATTATCAAACTAACCTGATACCAAATTTTAGCTAAATCTATTCGATCGAGTATAAACATTAGTATGTAACAGACATTAAATAAACTTTCGCATTTATACTTTTCGTAATAATATTATATTTTACTATTTCTAGAAGGCTTTATAAGCTGAATAATAGCATTAAGGGTAAAATGTATACACTTTTATAATAAAGTCCCAGCCACTGTTCAGGCATTATCTATAAATAAATTTAAATGTTTTATTAAGAAATTGCTCTTTCGTAAATCCTACTATTCCACAGCTGAATATCTAAGTGATCAGCCTGGGACTAGATTATGATAATTTCATAGCAATAGCAATGACAGTACAATATTCTATATTTATTATAAAGAGCGCAAAAAAAGAATGCTGGGAGAGTTTCTTGCACTTCTCTCAGAGCGCCATTTGTTTCAGAACCGGTACTAGTACGAGAAATGACATCAAAAAGAATTCTAAAGAAATTAATTTTATGAGTCTAAATGCCTTTATAATTTTTATTGGAAAAAGTATCCCGAAAGATTGTCTTCAACTCTATTTTTGTCCCGATACTAGTTATATATAACAAGAACAACAGTAAATACAGAGTTCACTTCACCATGTCCCTTGTTTTTGCTGAATTCACAATATATTATTTGACAACTACGTTAAATCGAAGCCGAACAGTACAAGAGGGCCGTCAGATATAAATCAAGAAATGTGGGTCACAAATATATTCCATTCTTGTTTCCTTTTACTCCAGCTTGTCAATATTTTAGAAGAGGAAATTATTTCATATCGCTTAGCCTATTGAAGTGAAAGATTCTTTGACTGCTTTGAGTCATTTCTTGGGATGGGTATAAAATTATAAACTAGTGACAGGACACGTGGCCTGATCGATAATTCGTAAAACAGACGTTGAAATTTTTGATGAAAGTTGATTTTTCTGAGAGAAAAATTTTTAGATTTCTAGTCAATCCGAACTACACTAACTAATAATTTGTCTTAGATTTGTGTAGTACTACTAAATTTTGTAATGCAGGAATTAATGTAAACGCATTGCAATTTTATTAGAGACAGAAATTCGGCCACAGACCGCACCCTTACGTTAGTAAGGTATATAAGTCGTTAAAGAGTTCCATTGATCATCATTGACTACGACATTACTTGACTACAACAATTACTTGATCATAACTACGTTACGGTAGGTGACCCAAATATCCGGATAGCATAAAAAAGATTTGGTCTGGTATCGTTAATTTGCTCCTAAGAATTGAAGAGTTCCGTTACTTTGGCATGGATCCTATAATCAGAACCTAACCAAACTCTCACCAAGCTTCCTTTGAAGTATATCCTTTCGAAAGAAATATCGAAATCGGTTGGCGCAATATTGAATTCTTCGCGCACATACAGCAAATTAAAGAGTTTTATAGTTTTCTCATGGGTGCAATTGTCAAATTGCAATGGGACCACACGGTAAGCACCAGCTTTGAAAAGAATTATCAAAATCCAATGGAACTACACGGTAAGCACCAGCTTTCAAATAAAAAAAGAATTATCAAAATCGATTCACCCAGTCCAAAGTTTTGAGGCAACAAACATAAAAAAAAACATACCGACAAATTGAGAACCTTTTTGAAGTCGGTTAATAATTGTAATAGTTCTAAAATATTAAATTTCTTATGTAATATAAATTGTCATTTTTGTGTACGATACCGCATTAAATTAAAATTGTTTTAACCACATAAATGTGATGATAAATAATGCAATTCGTGCGAAATTATTCCGTAACTATTCCAAAATATTCAAAAATGCTGTTAATGTTCAAGTTTTCACTTCTGCCTGCAACTCCCAAAGAGCAACCTGTTAATTTTATCCACGAGACTTACAATATAGCTATAGAATTATAATTCGCTAAAGGCATAGGGGTTAACACTTGCGTTGTTTTAGCCCCAGTGGAGTATGTTAGCATGGTACTAGATTGAGATTATATGTTAATTATTGTAATGTTACAGTACAAATTCGTATAAATTCAAACCCAACATTGACTCCTATGGAACTCTCTACTCAACTATGGAAGATCATAAAAATAAAAATAAAATATCGTGTACCATTCCTCCGCACACTTCCCATGATATCGACTGCCGTGACTGAAATCACATATTTTACAGTAGAACAGTTTGAAGTTGTATTTTGATCTCAAATGATAAATTATAAAAAAAATGTAAAAGTTATACCCTTATACGATAGGTAATTTAATGTGTTTTCTTTTGCTTACACCTGTTTAGAGAATTTAATTTGCAAATTGTATATATTTCATTTTCAATGATGTGCCTTGTCAACATAAATTACCAATTCATCGAAAGTGGCAGATTCGACAGCACTCATGGTTTTTAAAATCATGGAAAATATTGAATCTACCAGTTTCGATACTATTCCTATTACTATTATATGCGGTAGAAGATACATCTCTACGGAACGCCAAAGAATCAAGCCAATCGGAGATTCCTCGATCGACGATGATTTCAGGCGCACTACAACGTATTCAGTAAATTGGAGGAAAAGTTAAAGGAGCTGCTAAAGCACAATTCACTCTAATAAGATACTTTTATCGTATTAACACGATAAAGGTAAATACCAACACAAACTAAACTTCTAATTGCCCAATGTGAAGCCATGGCCTAAATATTGGGTCAAGAAAATGCCACGAAACGATCCGTCGCGTGATAAGGGTGCGGTATTTCCCCTAATTCTATACAAATAGGTCAATTAATCTTTATTTCTTTTGCTATACGAATTATACTCAAAAGTAGGGAATTAGTTTTATTAAAAATACTTAATGGTTCCTGCGATACTTATCAGCGTAAGTCACGTTTGTTAAATATATTTCCGAAATAATTCATCTTATGTGATTTTACTTTTATTAGATTTAAACACACACAATTCGTATACTACACATATATTTGGGCAGGGTTTCCACTTAGAATTCACAATAAGTAAATAATACTCAAACTTAGCACAGTAGCTTAAATAGGGCATGACAACCAATTGTGATAATGCGACCAACTCTTATATTAGCCGGTTTTCATTAAAACACGGATAAAACTATATTTTTTAAAATTTAAACCTAGATTGAAAGTTAGATCGATTTCTTGCCCCCAAAACTACCTGTATACTAAATTTCATTAAAATCTTTAGAGCCGTTTCCGAGATTCAGAATATATATAATATAATATACAAGAATTGCTCTCTCGTGAAGATATATATTTATAACATCAAGGTTTAAAATGATAAACTAATTTAATTTTTTCTTCCTTTCAGCTTACCGTTGCCCTGGCTGCTGTATGGGTTGATCTACGGCGAGCCAGTGCAAGTTAACTCCAAAGGCATGGTTTGCAGCATCGTTCTGCTGTTCGCCATGCTTCTCTTCGTTATCCTCAGCATTGCGTGTTTCCGGTGGAAGATGAATAAGGGCCTTGGTTTTACAATGTTCCTATTATATTTTGTCTTTGTTGCCGTCAGCCTTGGTCTAGAATACGGCTATTTGCATTGTCCAAGTGAATAAGCGACCAATTAGTAACTTTAGGTGGTCACCTCAGAAACGCATGATACCTGAGATACCAAACTATACAAGTTTTAAAAGTGCAAAATGTAATTTAGTGAAAGGATCAATTACTCAATATCGTTAATACTGAGCAGTTTTAATAGTGTTTTTACTAATACCAAAATTATCAATAAAGGAATTCTCGAAATGGATCTAGTTATATTACATTTTATAGATTCAAGTATTCATTCAATAATCGTTAGAAGTGTACTTAGATATAAATACTGGAAGAATATGACCTTTTACAATTCTTGTAAAAACCAGTACATTCTACCTTACCTACCTTTACATTCTACCGTACCTTAATAATGATAAATAAACAAACAGACACACAGTATAATATTTAATATGTAGATGACCCCTTCAAATTATTTGTAGTTATTCATTTCACCGCCTAGGGGTTAAGGATACCATACAGGAATATATAGCTAAAAAATAATAGTTTTCAATACATAGGTCTGTTAAAATGTGGAAAAATATCGTGACATATTTATAATTTATAAAAGAACTAAAACCAAACTGACAATGGCAAGATTTAAAAAGAATTAAAGGTTTGAATAGCGCCATATAAACATACATAAATAACTTTAAAGTAAATATCAAAATTACTGCTAATAAAAAATTTATCAATATTTTGGGTGACATCTTAAATTTTGCAGTTATTATTGGTCTTTTCAGCGGCTCAAATCATTGAAACGTTAATAATAATCCGTTAAAGTGTTAATTTTAACAGTTATATTATAATTATTAAAGAAATACATGTCCTTAAGATAATTAAACTGAGATTCAATATGCAAAAGTGCATATAACCGGGACAGCGCTTAAGTGCCTTATGGAGTGTGCAGTGCCAATTGACAATTTTACTCTGAAAATAAGTAAAGATTCCTAAACTCGCAAATTCATCATCTATCAGCTTGTTTAACACACATATAATAAACTTTTAAATAGTATTAGTTTATAAAGGTCGTATCACATAACGTCGGTAATGTGTATTAACGTAGACAATGAATATTTGCCTTACCATAACACATAAAATAGATAGTAATAGTAGGTTACAATAAATCAAAACTACTTTTTTCCCATATTTGACCAGCAACTTAGGTTCCTCGCAGACATTCTGACTTTCATAAATTGATTTTATTTTCATTTAGCCTAAACAATTTATTAATTCAATGCTAATTATGCCAATAGTGTGAAATTTAGAAAATTTCTGTATTTTAAAACCAAAATTGACTCGAGAAGTGGATATTTGAATAAAATGTGAGTGAGAAAGAGCAGGAATCTTAATTATTCTTTTCAACGCATGAGGTGATCACCTATTACCCTTTACAGCTAGTTGTTTGATGCAGTTTTTTGATAGTTGCGAAGAATTGTTTAATGTATGCGGGTTTAACTAATGATTTAAATATTTATATTGTTATAATCTTATAAATTTATATTCTGTTGTCATATCATAGCGCAAATTAAACATATAAATATAAAATAGTTAACATTTAGATTTACACTGTGTATTTTGATTGAATATTTCGTTTTCACAATATATTTACAATTGTTTATTTATTAGATACGGAGATATATATAAATCTGTTGTCAATGCACAAAAGACTTGAGAGGTGTGTACATAAAGAAGTTGGAATAATTGTCTAAATTAAAAGTGTCCTAATCTGTGACGTCATTATGGAGACAATTGTTGTAATATGCACTCCTTTAATCGATTTAAAATAATCGATACTGTCCAATCGAGTTTTAATAAGTAGTTTATAAAAACGTATTAAACAAGAAGTGGACCGAAAATGGTCCCCTGAGACGTTCTGTATTCAAATTGAATAGTTAAAATTGGACTTTAGATATGATTTCAACAAATCAATACTTATTTAAATTTCAGCTTGTTCACACGATTGCTAAAATAAATTTCCATCATTTTGATATAATTTGAAGTTGATTTAGAGATAAATGAATATGAGTTATCTTTACCTTTTCTGAGCAAAACACGGTTTATTAAATACTATACTCTGACTCTTAACATCTATAAGCCGTCCGCAGCTCGTTCATCAAGTGTATTATGCTCATATTCATACTAAATACGTAATTCAACGACGAGTTAAAATCAGTTCAATTGTTGAAATACCAAATGTAAATGAGTAACCCGCCTATTTGTCATAGCAATAAATAATCTAGAATAGTTAGTAATTTTTGTATTGTTAATGCATTGAAAATTGTATGTTTAATTACGACGCTGGCTCTGTAACAAATGGGCATTTTAATAATATTTACAAAAAATAATTTTGTTAGTGTTCTAATTACTCAATTTAAATATAAATCTTTGTGTTTTTTTGTAAAGATGCCTTTTTTAGCAGAGCCAGCGCAGTATCTAAACTTAAGTATAGTTAAAATGCTCAAATCTTTCAATTATGATTATTTTTAACGTTCCAAATGCACAAATATTCAGAGCATTAATGCTAATTCATTTGAAGTCTGTTTCATAATCTAGTTAATTATGTAGATTGACTTATATAACATATCGGTATACATCGGGCCAGTTTCCCAATCATATACAATGATACAATGTGATAAGAATGGCATGTCCACGAATTGAGGCAATGTCATTTTCATTGAGTTCAAAATATATAATCTAAGATTGAAATTAATCGTAGCCTTCTGTAGTTCGCTTAGCGGTGCCACTTTTGGTCAAACGACCAAAATTTTCATATTACGCTATACTTACCAAAGAATTATCGATAGTAATTAAACGATTCGTAATATCTGAATGACCAGAGTGGCCACTCTATTATAATTCTAAGGCTTTTCTAAGGTTTGAACAACTTTTTCTCTATCCAATAAAGTACAATGATAATAATATTATAAATACATTAGAAGAACGTAGTGAGCTAATATTTCTCAACCATGTATACTATATTATACTGGAAAGCACCAAATTTTATGTGTGTACGTCTGATTCACATTACACACTTATCTAAGAACTTATTAAGTACTCTAGAGAATTCTATTATATCTCTTATATTCATTAGACTCTGTATATTAAATATCCTTCCATCTAATCTTTGTTTCTAGTCTTTATCTAAATATATTCAAGAGTTTAATATCTCTTCATATCAAGCGTTCTTATACACAAACGCTTCATCGATAGCCGTCATACCTTACTATTAACCATCAATAATGCGTCATACAGCTATTTGATAATATTATTATAGTACTGTATTAATTGTTTTTCTAAGCTCCGAACAATTTTGAAGGCATAGTAATCGAATAGTAATTTGATACCCTTGTCCATATTTATAGTCACTAAGGAATTGTAAGCTTCGAAAGTTTTGTATTTTATTTCTTTATGGAGGTTTCCAATAGTATTAAATACTAAATCTTATCACTTTTCAATAAATGCCAACTAGTAATATTATGGCACTAACTAGACTCAAAATAATAATTCGTAAAGTAAACTAACCGCTATATATATAGAGGTCTAAATCTGCTGAGAATACAGTGCCTGAGCACGAAGTGTAACGCAAGTTTGGAACAAGATGCCCGTAAAAAGTTGACAATAAGTTAAACAAATGGTATAACAATCCTTTCTAATAAATAATTTTGGTTTTAATATATAAAAGAGGATATAAAACCAGGCAAAATTTCAAAGAAATCAAGTTAAAATAATTGCAATAAATTGCGGTGCAATCAATACAAAATATGAATCTTTTACTCAAACTTTTGTACCATTACATATACAGATTTGTTTATAAAAAATCTACATGCGTACTACAATCAATCTTCTGAAGATACAGCATTGTGAAATATGGGTGTGTGTGCAACTCTCCCGCCGGCTGAATATGGAATTATACAATATACAGTGTGTTTCATCTTAGTCATATGCAACCTCGCCAAAGTTACCTCCTTGTAACTAATGAATCGTTATTCCACACCAGTGGGATTACATTTTGCAATAACAATTTTTTAACTGAGACCGAGAACGTGTAATGTATTCTATCTCATTCTTTCGCCGGCTGAATCCTATACATTTACCTGTTTGTGTCTTTATCGTCTCGCGTTTTCGTTTCATCAAGTTTCAAATCACAACGATTCTAAAGAAGTTTCACTTCAAAAATTATATCATTGCACCGTTAATTGATAATTTGCAGTTTGCTAAAAGACCGTTTACAATTCCATAGTGACAAATCTATTATGACTTCTCTGTAGCATAATAAGATTAGAGTAAGCTGTATGAATTCTTACAATGTTAACTACCTTACAGATGCCGATTGGTATCTGAGTAGAATTGTTACTAGAATGATGATTTTTATATAAACGATGAAGTGGAATATTATAATATTGTCGTTTCATTTTCTTCTATATAAACAATGTGAATATATTCGCCGTCAATGCTTCGAAATAGAATGAATTAAACCACTTTTATAGCTTTAAACTTTTGTGTAGAGGAAAATGAAATGAGTCGTAGATTTTTTCTGAGCTGGGTCATCTCGATTGGGTATGAATTATATTTAATTTAAATAATGTCATCTTATTTTAGGCCGTAAATTCTATGTGCTAAAATTACTAATTTAAAATCGAGAATGCATTTGACCATGCTTTCAAAGTATATATTATATTGTGTCACCAAATATAACATTAAAAAAAACTTAAAATGACATGCAATAAACAACCAATTTGTCATTTATATGTATCTGATTTTATAAATATTGTATTTCCAAAAGTGTAATAATTCACAAAATCGAGATGCCAGCGTAGATTGTTAATAGTGATATTATTAATAATTATTAAGTAAAAATTTAAAAATGTTACTGATTTTAAAGCGTAGATAAGACTTAGGATTTTCGACATATTGTAACAGAAATATTGACTCGCTCTTGTAGGATTTGTATTTTGTATGTCAAGGTTTGGAATATTACAAAAATACTTTTGTTTCTTTAATTTAGAGGCTTGAATACATTTCTTAGTAAGTTTACGCAATTTATTGAGCGCGCTGTGCAACACTGCTATGTGGTTAGACCTTTATTATTGTAATTGTGTTTGTTTGCTCTAAGACGCAATAAATAACGAAATATACCGAACAAATTAACGATGATAATTATAATGAACGTGACCTAGAAACAAATGTAAGTAACAATTAAAAAAGTTGACATTCGGCATTGGATTTGGCCATTTAAGGTTCTACAACTATTAAAGAAAAATTTAGGGATTAGTCCGCATCTATTTCCCTAAAATCGTGATTGATATGTGATAATAATTACTACTCTGGAAGCTAAATCTTAATTCTTTTTCATTTGAAATACAAAATTTATGCTTTGAAGAATATGATTGATAGCAGAACGTATAGAGCATTTATATACAATACCTCTTCGTATTCGGTTGGTTGGACAATACTTTTGTCTGAGAAGTAGATATTCCATGTATTGCTCTCCTTTCTGATGCATCGGATAGCTCAAAATAATCAATCGCATGCATTGCAGAGCTGTTCGAAGAGTCAGAGATGCAGTATTCTGTGAACGGGTCTTCGGTGACGTTGTAGATATGATTTGGTTGATGTTTTGTCTTCTGGTGCTCTGCTTCCTGCCGCTGAATTACAATTAATATACAACAAACAATTATATCATCATCACCATCTGAATGTGTAGCTTTCCTCCAACTTACTGCCACGTTCAAACAAACTGCGGAAAGAGTTTCCATGCCGATACGACATGGATGCCTACAAAAATACCCGAACACTCTCCTAAAAGACCAGCAACTCTAATAACTCCTCTGGGGTTCCAAAATAGTATGGGCGGGGGTAATCAATTCCCATTACCCGTTTGCTCATTAGTCCAAAAAATAAGCAATAGAATGTAATGTAATTAATTAATAGTTATTATAGATCATTGATCAACTTAACTGTTACATACAGTTGATTTTGGGAGGAGGAAAATGTTTTATAGCCGTACTGGCAGGGCCCATATTATGAAGACCGACGACCGACTAGAAACTTCTCCTATGCTGGTAACTGAATAAATTTTCGGGTTGCGGGCATGGTTGGTAACGAAGACGACGAAGGCCTATACATCCTCTTCCCTTTCACAGCACGTATAACTAATTGACATTTATTTATGTCACAGACCCTTTATATTTTATCATCCAGTATTTCTATGAACTAAGATCCCTGTAAATCATACACAGGGCGCCCAATCCTTAATTGCTGTTGGGAGGAATTCCTAATTAGCCAATCAAAGGAAGACGTTGCCTTTACTGGGTTAATTATTCTATACAGCAAGAACATTTTAAATATACTTACTTTGAACTACTTATAATGTGTGCGTAAAGTGGAGGGCTTACCAACAATACGAAATTTGTGTTTCCCAAAGGCCTAAAAGGGGTTTATTACTGTTATCATGAAATTTAGAAATATTTTTGAATATTCATGCCTAAAAGGGGTTTATTACTGTTATCATGAAATTTAGAAATATTTTTGAATATTCATATTTCAAATAATATGGTTTTAGCTGATATTCGCGTTACCCATGCCCGAACAAAATAAAATGAAAATAAAACATATAGCAACTAGATATGTGTATTATAAACATTGAAATAAACGGAAGGTCACGTTCATTATATATTGTTTCGATCTGTTGCCAGCCATTGTTATGAATTATTTAAAAAAAAAATGTATGTATACTTATGTATGCACGCAAGAAGTTATACTTCTTAGGCCTAACAAAGCAAAAATGCTTAAAATTATTTATTCTACGTTTGTAGAAAGAACAATATTGTAAAAATCTTACAACGATGGCTTTGACATTTAATTATTAAATAAAGTTTACGGCTGTACGGGCTTGAACCCTTTGCCTATATGTATAATGGACGAAGAAACAAAAAAATAACGAATATCGCAAACGTCAGAACATTTTAAGAACCAACTTCACCCAGTTACATTTGTGTTTTATTAATGCGCGCGCATCTTAAAATTCCACTGTCATCATTTCTTCACAACGCGCCTTAAGAAGTATAACTTCAAAAACGTTTGAAATTCTCTAACACCAGTGCTTCTACCTTACTAAAAAAAAAGAGTAACGGATGTTTTATCTGTGGTATTACAAATTAGTGAGTTGAAAATGTATGATTTTGAACAGTTGTGAGCTAATATTTACAGTTATATTATTATATTAAAGCTTTTATTAAATGTTGAATATTGTGAAGATAGTTTAATGCATCCAGGTATTGTAGTGTATTGACACATCGGTTTTTATTTAGAAATACGAATGTAAGTAATGAGTTTTGGCGCGAGCGGCTCTTGTCGACGGTAATATGAAAAATTACAATAAAAATTATAAAATAGTAATTGTTGATTTTTATTTAACCCCGATTTAGGGAAAGGTTTTGACTAAGTAACTAATTCCTACGAGGGAAAAATGTATTGGTACAAGAGGGAACTGAGGGCCTCAATACACCCGGGTACGGTTAGATATACAATTTCTCTTAGCGGTTTATAATATCTTAGATAATTTATACGTCTAGATAGAGTCCTTTGCTGTTTGGCAACGTATGATAACAGGCCAGATTTATTACTTTAGTGTGCATGCACTCGCCATACGTTCGTCTCTTTGTTTGGGTGTGCCAGCCTTGCTGAAAATAGAATCTAACTATTCGCCGCTAATTTTTTCGACGTGTTCACAGCTGTCAGTATATCTAGACGTACTCATAAATTATCGAAGCTTATTATCTATTTATTTATTTATTAGGGCAACTAACAAATTACACTCTTTACATGCTAAAACTTAAAATATAATAATTATATGGATAAGAGTTAGTTCACTTATAAGCTACCGCAGCATTCATAATTTTTACTACGTTTATAAGACAATAACTTTAACAATTTAAAAACTATAATCTATAAATATTGGAGGTTTCTATGTCACGTGTGTAAATTAAGTATTTTCTTTTTATATTGAGCAAGCGGAATGAATAAATCAATGTTCTGCGATTTGGCCAGTGAGTTATATGACCTACAGAGCCTAGAAATAGTTGCGTTTGGACCCAGATTAGTCGTAGATTGTGGTACTACAAACAACGAATAGGCATTTTTTATTATTCATTTTGGAGGAACGTTTATTTTCAATTTTTGATAGCAAGTATAGAGAATCTATTTTACCGCTAAAAATATTATGTAAAAACAAAAGATCTAACACTATCCTTCTATCCGCCAGTGGGATCACACCTCCTTACATAACACGTTCGTCAAATATAAATAACTTACTCCGTTAACTATCATTTAACAGCTATTCCAGATAGCCCATTCTTTTTTAGTGATCACACACTAATGTTGAACATAGATTACCGTTGATGAGATTTTGTTAAGAAAATTCACTGACTGCACACATTTATATAAATAATGTGGATAGAAGATATAAATTCAAAATGTTTGGAAAATCCAAATATGCATGCCTCAAATAAAAAAAATACAATTTTAACAAAAAAATATATGATAATTGAGGATTCAAAAGATTCCTTTTTCCGTCTATAACTGTAAGTCAACTTTAAAATGAATTATCTAAATAATAAAAAAGGAAAATTGAAAAAAAACGTTGTACTCTACCAAGTTTATGGAAAAATTCCATGGTTTATGAGTTGACGCACTATTTGGTACTCAATACGGTATCATCTCGCGATTATCGCTACACGCGGCGTCTACAGGAGAAAGCGAGACAGCATTGCAATTAAAATTCAAATATTTTTATTCAAAATAGGATGTGACATCACTTGAAAGTCAAAAAAACTACCACCCATTCCAAAATGAATGCCTCAGGCCTGTGAAGAATGGGCGCAACAAACTCAGCGGGCTGTTTTTTTTCAATTTTTTACAGTTAAACTTATTATTTAATAGCCTGAGTCCGTGGGTCGCTCCATTCCCAATAAAAGTTATAAAATTTATGTTATAGTAACCCTTGCCACACAAACGTTTTTCAAACAATTATTTTGAATAACGTAGTTCTTTTGTTTTGAATATTTTCTGGGAACTTGTTGTGAAAGCATATAATACATCGCCCCATAAAAGACTTACTAACTCGACTTAGCCGATTAGTAGGCATTTTAAGCTTATGTCTATTCCTGGTGTTATGACAATTTCTAGTAAAAATAAGATGGTAATTCCGTAGCAAATCGCCGTAGACAGATGGAAATGCCGTAGCAAATTGTCGCAGTCATTCGGAGATTCCGTACAATGTCGTCAAAGTCACGTTATGATTCCGTTGCGACTTTCGGCGATACCCTGACGAAATACCAATAGTCCCTCTCCCCTCTGGTTGGCCTGCATCAGTCATAAGGCAGCACACCAAGGAGCTACATAATAAATACTGGACGGAGATGAGTGGATGCAGACAGGCAAAAGAGGCTCTACCATGCATAGATCAGAGGCTCTCTCAAAAGATGGTGAAACACACACGATCAAGATTACGTAAGATAACTCATGTAATAACGGGTCACGGCCCCTTTAACAAACAACCGTTTAATATAGGTGTCACTGACAGTCCCCTGTGCAGGGCTTGCATGGAGATAGAAGAAACGGCCACACACCTCATCCTGGAGTGCTGCAGTGTGGGCACATAACGGGCCAAACACCTGAGGTCACTGAGGACTGTCCCCGAGGTCATGGGTGACATCAGAGGTTTGAGTAACTTCCTTGAGGAGTTTTGATAGCAAGATTAGCAACCCAACCCAACGACGCAAAATAGGCGCATAGCAGACGTCGAGTTGCGGAAAGTAGCCCGTGAATACCTATACCTATAGGGTATACCTATACCCTACCCTGACGAAATAATCGTCTTCTCTTAGGGATTAATCGACAATAGAAGCACGATATCGTCGCAATGCACTCGCTCGTAGAGTAAGCGGCTAAATCAATAACGAGAAAAGATCAATACATTGTTTAGACTGCCTTTTCTTTTATATTATATATATGAAGGGTAGAGGAAAGGAAATCATCACTTATGGGAGAAAAGTTGATAAAGACGAGTCTAGTTTATGCTGTAAATAACAGTTCCAAAAGCTTCCACATGGCGCTGGTGTAGGCACAGGGTATAGTATGAAGTATGGTGAATGTAGCAAAAGTAAACGAATTGAAGTATGCCGAGTTAAAAAATTTAATATAATTGTCGATCAAAGTAGTTAATTATCGAACATTGCAACAACTTAGGCTGTACAAAAGAATGTAGTATATATACTACAGAATTATTATAGGGAAACGTGCATATGGGCGCAAACTGCCATCTACCGGCAATAGTTGGCAACTATTGATATTTATGTTTTAGTTTATCATTAAAATGAATATTATTGTTATAGATATATTTGAAATATATAGGATTTAATTACAAATAGCTTTATTATTTTATAAATTTGGCGCTCTACCCTCCATAATTATTAATTTCAGATTTGATATTTTGATTATTATTTATGAGTTTCGTTGACAGATGACACAAAAGAGTATCAACATGAAAGTAAAAACAACAATCCATCGAAATAATTTATTCAAAACAATAAATCTACACGTACAGATAGATACAACACAGATGACAAATATTGTGAATCATTAATTTAGAAAAATAGAAAATTAAATCAAAATAACGTGTCTAGTTATTTCGAATGTATATCTTTGTAAGCGTCATATATTATTTTTTTGATCTGTGGCAATATTATAAATCAGATAAATCTTATGATGAAATATTTTGGTACACAGTACAAGTTTATCCAAATCTCTTATCCAAATATTGCCTTTTTAGTAGTAAAGCTGTAGAAACTTAACGTAAACTCCTGCCTGTCTATCAAAAAAATCGCGTTTTGTTTCTTGAATGGTATGGTCACATTACAGATGAAGTGAGTACTTACCTGGATGTGACAAGCAAATAATAATACCTTGCAACTTGCAAGACCACAAAATACAAAAAGTCTTAGACATAAAAAGGATGAAGTGTTTAATTGCGACCAACACGTCGGCTTTGATCCTAATAATTTTAGAGTGAGTGACACAAATTTAAGCGGTACTAATTGAGTGTTGCATCTAACTCATTTTAAAGAACATGGTATGGTAACCTATAAATGGTTAAGATCATTTATACGTCCAGGTAGACCTTGACAGCTGTCACACGTCGGAAAAATTGAGGTTAACAGTTAAAATATCTCTATTTTGAGCAATGCACGCACACTAACACAAAGTGACATACAAATTGCGAGTGTAACACGTAGCTTGTCACGCACACTAAAATATAAAACTGGCCTGTTTTCATCGGTTGTCTAGCAGCAAGAGGCTCTCTCTAGACGTATAAAATATCTAAGGAGATAAGGTTATTTAATAGACTGCAAAATACATACTGAACGGAAATCCGAAAATAAATCCATATCTAAGTACGATTTTTAGATAAAATATTCTTTGGCCACTGTAGTCCCCCTAAAATACAGCTACAATACGCGTATTAATCCTTTAAAAAGTATTTATTTAAATATTTGTTTAAACAGTGTTTTGAAATATACAAATTAATAGATTTTGTTAAAAGATTGTCTGATAAAATATTTAACAAAGGCTTTTGCTATAACAAAACTAATAAATCTAAAAAGAGTATTATTAGTATCTTTAAAATATATATAAAAATCTAAATATTTTGTTATTTCTTCTCCGGATCCGACTGAAATACTAACGGTGTTATTACAAAAAAAAATAAACATGGCTTAGACAGTGTTTTGTTAAACAGCGACCTAACTATAACAACGTCAGTGACCTAACAATAACGACGTCTAAAATCAAGTTTATCTTTTTCTATTACAAAACAGTGTTTAGCTTGCGTTTAACTTAAACATCGTTAAACACAACATAAGCTGAAGTGTACAGGAACTATTAAAGGAACGGAACGCAATTTTTGACAGCTGTCATCATATAATCTAAATATTCCATATGAATGTGATTAATGCGTTAGACACACCTTAGACAAGCTTCGACTCGTGTTTAAATAGAAGCAATATCTAAAGATTGTCTAAAGCCAAACTTCAGAAATATACAGATTTGTAATAGAACTTATTTAAAACAAGTGTTCAACACATGTTTAATTTTTTTGTAATAACACAGAAAATTTCTTAAATTATTAGTTTCTTCATCCTAGTGTTTTAAATACAAAGTACAGTACTACACTATATCGATCTGAGATCCTATTCAGTAACAAATTAGAATGACAATACGATTTTTTAAGTAACGGAAAATAAAACATTCTATATAATACATGTAATATATATACATATTGTTATAGTATACAAGCTCGGTCGCGTTATTTTTTTTAAAACCTCTATTAAAGAGGCATATGCTCACATTCGCGCGTTAAGTGGTTTTAAAGAGGAAGCTACAAGAAAACAGTAAACACTCGCACCCCACCCTGTTTTATAACAGCGCTATTGAAAGATACATGAAATTTAATTATTCTGAGAGTGGGTTCCGAGTGTTAGAGACTTTTTTTTTTAGAAAATTGTAAAAAAATTAACAGCATTATTCCACGTTATTTTATGCAAGCAGGAATACAATGAACTACTCGTATATTGTATAAAGTATATATTACAAACATACATTGCGTTATTTGCTATTGGAATGTATTCTAGATTTTATTATGAGAAAATGTGACGAAGCAAGTGCTAGTGAGCAAGTCGTTGACCTGGGGCTAAATAATACGCCCTGCCCATTGCAATGCAGTGCCGCGCCGAAGTCTGGATTGAACTGAAAATCTTAGAGGCACAGAAATTTTGCTCCTCACTTAGAGACATATAGTGAATCATGTCGCTTAAAAACAAAGCCGAAATATGGAACATGCCACAAATTACACCATATTAAACTTCGACTATCTTCTACCTTCTATGCATTGCCGCATTTACTCCAGTTCTTTAAAATATTCTTGGTCAACAAACAGCAATGTAAAACATTCATTCAGTTTGGGCTACTTATGTTGAATTTAGAACTCGATTCACACAGTGAGAGTTGACACACGACTCAGAGGAAAGGTGTGCATACATTGTCTTTAAGCACACTTTTGCCGTTCCGCTATCAGACAGCGAAAGATATGTCCTCATGTGTGTATAGAATGTCATTGCAGATTATGTTATGTGCTATTAATCCAGTTATTTCTTTGGTTAGCTACGGCGCCCTTACACATTAGTGCTTACACATCACTGTTTAACAGCAAAACAGACGCCGCTTTTGCTATACAGATCTTAACCAGTATTGAATCTCATTTCTAACTAGAATCAACTGCTTTGAAGCAATCTGTCGCTTGTTTCAAGCTTAAAATATTTTTTTATTTAAAAATAATTACTTCTACGATCTTTTAAAACAATTCTCCATCATTATTATTTATTACTGTGACAAATTAATCACTAGTTTATTTCTTGGAATTATTTACTGTATGTTTAAATTATATGCATATCGATAACATCATCTTCGGTTATCTTTTCAAATAAACTACTCCATTACAGGTTGCCTGGAAGAAATCGCTCTTAAGCGATAAGGCCGCCTATTGCTTTTTGTAGTCTCGATTTTTTATTTTATTATTTTGTGGTGTGCAATAAAGATATATTTCATTTCATTTTCATTACAGAAGCGTTTCCTGCTTACACTTTTTTTGAAGTCTTATTGACAACTGAACACCACACGATGAAGATTATTACACAGGTAGTACGAGTAATAAAGTTACTTGAAAACCGCAATGTTAACGAAGGTTACCAGATGGTATTTTAGTTTGTGGTGTGTGAATTAGGTTTTATACCAGTGGGAGGCTCCTTTACACATCATGCCGGCTAGATTATGGGTAACACGACGGCGCCTATTTCTGCCGTAACGCAATATTGTGTAACCATTATTGTGATTTTTGTCTCAAGGTGACGAGCGCAATTGTAGTGCCACTCAGAATTTTTGGATTTTTCAAGAATCCTGAGCGGCACTGTATTCTAATCTGCTCGTCTCTTCCCTAATTGTCATAATAAGAATGCATGTTATATTTTTGACAAACAAAGTAATAGTTTAAAGTAATGTAAGACGTAATCTGGTCTTACAGAAGAGTATGAATGCCAGTATTGCAGCGATAGCAGCTCCGGCCAGGAACGTGTCGTCTCGTCGACTGCCGCTAGCCCGTTCTACCACATTACTCTGAAAACATTTTAAATATGAAGATTACATGGGGTAACAGTCTTTTCTTGTAACTAATTTTAATAATCTATTATATGGGTACGGATATATTTATAACACTCTTTTATTAGTTTCACCTGTATGTATGTTTGTTTGTAACCGACTCGCGCGATTTTTACCCCCCACTTTAAACGGCCAGATTTCGTTCAAACTTCGTAGATTTATCGAGGACCGATGAAAATAGATAAATTTGATAATATTAATCCATTGATCAATTTGCAAAATAAGATTTTTGCTAATTTATAAAAAAAAACATTTATAAGGCGTCGATAAGGCAGGAATTGATGGTCATTTTAAATTTTAACCATTATCTTTTCAACCAAACCGTGTTTTTTAGTTTTTTTATTTTATTTTATATTCTTGAAAATGTTATGTATGTACGTAGACAATAGTCATAATCATAATGTTAACACCAGGAATAGACATTAACTTATAATGCCTACTACTCGGCTAAGTTGAGTTAGTAAGTCTTTTGTGGGGCGTTTTATATTCTTTTACAACAAGATCCCAGAAAATGTTCAAAGCAAATGTATTACGATATTCAGAAGAATTGTTAAAAAAAGTTTGTGTGGTAAAGGTTACTATGACATAAATGACTTTCTTAATGATAATACCACAGATTGGGAATGGAGCGACCGCCCTAAGGCTTTTAAATAATAAGTGTAATTGTATGATATTGCTTTGTAACAATATTTTTTATGAAAGAAGAAAAAAAACCGCTGAGTTTCTCGCATCCGTTCTTCTCAGGGTAGAGGCCTACTTTTTGGAATGGGTGGTAGGATTTGACTTTCAATAAGTCATATATATCCTATTTATCTATATCACCTATTTTGTATAAAAATATTTGAATTTATGTGGTCAAATGGGGGCAGAGCCATTAAAATAGTCATGAAGTAGCCCTTTGGCGAATGCTTTATTCTCAAAATTGGTATTGTTTATTAAGTCATTGATGTAATAGTAATCATTACCGCCGTAATATTAGTAAATATTTTTTTTATTCTTAATATTATATTTGTGTAGGCAACACATAATATCTTTTGCACAATATGGAGTCCTGTTATACAAACAAACTTTTGTATGTTAGTATAATAATAACATTAATAAGTTAATTAACAGGAAGGATAACAATTGGAACCATAATATACGTATGGCATGGGAGTTCGTCCATCTCACCTTACGGTCATGGAAGATGGCGTTTCCCAACAGTGTGGTCTTCAAGTAGCTTTCTTCACCATAGTACTAAACTGTGAAATAATCTTCTTCCGGATGTTCAAGTTTTTATTCTAGTGGTGCGTGGGTAAAGCAAACGAAGGTGTCAAACTCACTCACCCAACCTCCATGACGGATAGCCCACGGCGTAGCGCACTGCGCAACGTGTCTTGCCGCCCAGTCCGCCGCTCTACACCAGCCTCCCACGCGCACTGCACGCGAACAGACTTCACAAAGAAACGCCAAAACCACTAGCGCCCTCTGTTCTATGTGGACACACGCCTGAAAATAAAAACAACGTTTTAGATACAAACAGAGTTTTAATAAAACACTTTTTATACGATTAAAACACGTGTCAAAATCAGTTAATTTAACTGTGTTTTTATATTAGATTTTGCGTAAAATTTACATTTTTATTATTATTTAAGTTTCGAGACCTTTTCAGATCTGGAAACTTAACGTGTCTTATTTAAATGTATAACACTCGCGTTAGCCAAAGGAAAAAACGAAGTTGAAAATAAATTAATGTGCGTCTTTGATTAGTAATGACCATCGCCACTCACGCCGTCTTGCACAATCTCAAGAAAATGGCCGACCTTTTCAAATCAAATCATTTACTTACTAAACAAGGTATTACATCGTTGGTTTAGTTAAAATCTACCTACCTACTTCTACCTATGTCATGTGTGTTCTGAAGGTACTAGTAATGAAATAACTATCTACCTAAAACATAATCAACATGTGATGTTGTCTATTCTGTGTAAACTCTAGGAGTGTTTAAAAGTTGCGCAGGATACAATTAATAATATGGATGGTGGATTTATGGTATGTCGTTAAATCCGTACGTATGTTACCTTATTATTCAAGCCCAAGGAAATTGTGTAAATTGATAAATTGCTTGTGTAGAATTATGTTAATTAATTACAGGTACTTACAAATGAGAAAGAAATACTTGTTCATTTTTAATTAAAATCAATAGAATATGTTTTAGTTTGATTTATGTACGAGGGCTGCACTGAAAATTTCGGGAATCAAGGAAGTGACACAACATTACTATTTAAAAATGTATTTATTGCTTTTCGAAGTATTCTCCGCGAAATTTGGCACATTTTTCCATACGATGGAACCAATAATTGAAGTAACCATTCCATTCGGAAGTTGGGGTCTCCAAAATGGCCGTTTTGTAGGCGTCCACAACTTCAGGTGATGAAAATCTCTCACCACGCAATTTATTCTTTATTTTAGGGAAAGTATAGAAATCATTAGGGCTTTGGTCGGGGCTGTACGGCGGATGGTCTAATAATTCTATGTTTTCTTGCTCTAAAAACTCTTTTGTTCTGTGCGCAGTGTGAGAACTCGCATTGCAGTTCTCTTTAAGGAGTCCAAAAACGACCTGTGGCAAACAAATGCTAGCATACCATCCTGCATTAACCGTTCTTTGTCCCTCAAGAGGAATAGGCCGGTTTAGGAGACAAACGTGGCCACCATTTTTTTTGCAACACTCCGTGAACGAACAATTTTTGTTGGCTTTAACTCATTTTCGAACACCCAAAGTCGTGACTGGTTTTTTGTTTCGGGTTCGTACGCATATATCCAGGATTCGTCATCTGATACGATGTTGTATACAGCATTTGAGGATCCTGCGAGGAATCTTTCGAGAGTTCTGACGCACCAAGTAACGCGAGCCGCTTTTTGCTCTTCACAGAGCAAATGCGGTATCCATCGGGAAAACCACTTTTTTAGACCTAATTTTTCATGCAAGATTATTTGTATTTGACTCATGCCAATGTCTAACATTGCCTGAATTTCGTCGATCTTCCTCAATCAGCTTACGCACAGCATCAACGTTTTCTTTGGTGACTGCAGTTTTTGGGCGACCTTGACGGGGATCATCACTGAGCTTGACACGTCCACATTGAAATTCAGCAAACCAGCGATAAATTGTGGTTTTGGATGGGGCTTCATCACCAAATGCAGAAATCATCCGGTCAACACACTGTTTTTGTGTTAAACCAGTTCGAAAGTCATAATAAATCATCGCTCTAGAAATTTCTCGAGTCAATGTCATTTTCTCAACTACTACACAAGTTTGACAAGATCTTGTGACAAGACCGAGAATCTTTTTTTAAATAAATAAATGGTATTCGATTTTTAAAACCAAGGAGTTTTAAATTAAAAAGATTTTAATATGACAGGAACAGTGGAAATATTCCATTCCCGATACTTTTAGTGCAGCCTATGTACATACAGGCACACATTTCAATTCCTCAGGTAATTTGTTAAATATTTTAATGCACTTTCCGCGAGCAGCGAAGTACGCTGTGGTGTTTCAAATACAAGCCGTTTCTTGTTTCTGATACATCTTGTGTGTTTTTGTTCAGCAGTTGTAAATAAATTATTGTATTTTTTCACAAATAGGCAGGCTCCAAGAATATACATACATGGCAGGGTAAGAAATTTCAAGTTTTTAAATCGAGGTTTAGGTACATGTTTCATATACCCCCATTCCGGTTCGTCATGGAAACACCGCGCAAGTTACACACATTACTACACATCCAAATCGTTAAGGTAGTATGGCCGAGCTTAAGACACCCCTTGCGAAGGTGGAATTCGGCGAAAGGAATCTTAAATAGGTCTTCGAAACACTCAACTTTTCCGAAGTGGTGGTAAATAGAAAAACAAAAATTATAGATTACGAATACTCATTTCTGTATCTAAGTAAACAAAAATGATTTATAGTTGTTATTGAAATCAAATAATTTTAAAGGCCTTTATTATGTAATTATACGCTTTATATTAGCTTCACCTGTATGTTTGTATGTTTGTAACCGACTTCTTTGGGCGCGATTTTGACCCACTTTAAACGGCTAGATTTCGTTATAGATTTATCTAGGACCGATGACATTACACTAATTTAACTAAAAAATGAAAAATAATGCTTTTTAAGATATTATTATAATAATAATTCTTCTACACCCCACGCTTTTTTTTACAATAAAATATCTTTTTTTTACACTATTTTCAATTTAAATTTATTTTCTATTTTTTAGTTGAATTTTATATAAAGCGTGCTTTTTAGTTTTTTTTAACTATTCTTTATTTTTTTCTAACTGTATGTTTCGGTTTTTTTTTATTCTGGTGCTCGTATATAAATTCGATACCTCAATTCCAAAGAGTAACAATTGAGAGAATAGTTCAAAAAGAAAACAACTCGAGTTGTTTCTACATGGATGTGCTGGTGAGGAAAGACATACAGGGACGGAGGGAATCAAATTGGCCTTTATGTTAATCCTTTCTTCTATGTTACTACTTCTAGGTCAATTATCACTGATGAGGTTAGATAGGTGGCGCGTCCGCTGCGCAAGCGTGTCAGCGCTTGATTTACCTACGTGAAAATGTCTGTCAGGGCACGGGGTGCGGAAGGAAGGAGGAGGAAGCGAGGAATGGAAACGAGAACTTGACAACTGACGTTGACGCTGACAGTTACAAGCGTGTTCCGAAATGAGCAAATGAAATATGGCGCCAACACGGCATGAAACAAAAATATCTTAGACTTATGAAGAAATATTGGAAATAAAACTAAACTACATTCTCTAATCCACTTGTTTATCTGTGGTACTGGTGGGTTATCGATTTTTTTCATGACAAGAAGGGACAAGACGAGCAGGACGTTCAGCTGGTGGTAATTGATACGCGCTGCCCATTACAATGAAGTGCCGCTCAGGATTATTGAAAAACCTCATAAGATGTTAAGTCTCATTTGCCCAGTAATTTCACTAGCTACGGCGCCCTTCAGACCGAAACACAGTAATACTTACACATTACTGCTTCACGGCAGAAATAGGCGCAGTTGTGGTACCCGTAATCTAGCCGGCATCCTGTGCAAAGGAGCCTCCCACAGGTTATTAATTTATCGATCCCGATTATGGAACAATTTCCCATACTCAAACTTAGAAGTGAGGCATTGAATTTATAATTCTATAAGACAGTATACTCAAGACGCTTTACATCCGGGAAGTGGGTTGAGGTTGAAGGGTTGCTTCCAGGAAATGAACTTCCCCTTATTTCCGTTGACGTGCCTCTAACAAATTGAAAACTTACTTGACACAGTTCCTGCATGATATCTTCGAAGGCGACCTCATCCAGGCTCAGCAGAGGTATGTGCTCGGCTCTGGCAGCTAGAAGCGGCCATGCTTTTGTCTCTCTAAACCTCCTGGCAGCTCGTTCTAAGCTGCGCCAGTCTCTCCAATACATCCACCATCCTCTGTTGAATCATACAACTTTCAATTTGTGCTATAATTTATGCACAATGTGGGATTCGAATCTTTGACGAATCTTCGACGCTCTTGGAGCAGTTATCCCAACGGTGGATGGCTTCAGTGAGTTAAATGACTTTAAAATAAAAATACTTTTTGCATTAAAAGTATGGTGAATGATTTGAAATTTAAGTTTTTAATTAATTTGCAAGGGAAACTATACGCATAATAAAAATAAGACGGTGTACATTGCCGGTAACTTTTATTAAATATAATTTTATTTTGCCTTTAAGCGTGATATTGTTATGACGGCAAATGTCTTGTTCCTTAAAATACGCCAGGAACCTACCGGCGTAAAGGCATCTCGACATTAACATATCGAGCTTGAACCGAAACAAAGTTTTTTACTAATCATGCTGTTATGTATTCTGGGTACTTGTTCGATTACATTCGAGAATGATCCTTACTTTTAAATAGAGGCACTTTTGTTCTTTTTTATGGAAGAGGAGAATAAAAAAGCGGGTCACCCGATGTTAAGTTTGATTACTTAACATCGGGTGACCCGTATATGTCACCGCCGCATACATTCTCTTGCAACACCAGCGAAATCACAGGAGCGTTGCCGGCTTTTAAGGAAGGTGTACGCGCTTTTTTTTAAGGTACCAACGTCGTATCGTCCTGGAAACTCCGCGCAAGGAAGATCATTCCACAGCCTGGTTGTACGTGGAAGAAAGTTCCTTAAAATCCGCACTGTTGAGGAACACCACATATCCAGATGGTGGAAATGATATTCTTATTTGTAGCGTGTCGTGCGAAGGTGGATTTCGGTGGCAGGAATCAGGTCAAACAGCCGTTCGGAACACTTCTCTTAATAGATGCGGTAGCAGACACAATGAAACCACGTCTCTACGCAACATCAGGTGATCGAGCCGTTCACAGAGCACTGGATCCCGAAAATTTGAGCAGCTCTGCGTTGCACGCGGTCAAATGGTTCGAGCTGATACTGTGGTACGCCAAACCGTGTGATTGACAAGTGCCTTACTCTTGGCATGATTGTCGAACTGATAAGATAATCTGACATATCCCTTCCAATAATTTGTCAAAGACAATTGGTAATGCTTTTACAAATAAACTGTAAAAGTGAAACCAGTCAGTTTCATCTCGCCTGACTTTAATACACAGTCACACAAACTAACTAGAAATGCTCACGCATCACTTTCATTAAGACACTACCTGATCATGATATAAGTATAGGAAAGGCTTTTGGAATTTGGAACTGAGATTATTTTTATTTAGAGTGTACAAATTATGAAATACAAATAATAAGTAATATTGACATACTTGGGATCAGGGTTTGCTGGTACCAACATACAGGGTGGAGGTCGTAACTCTTCGGTCCTGAGATGTTGGAGCAGCATCGCCCTGAACAACCTCACTCCCTTCTCTTCTTCTTCTCCGTCAATGTATGCACCTCGCCAATGTCCTTGACAGTCGTCCAGTCGCTCTTCGTCAAGAGAGACTTGGCGAAGTAACGGCGCTCTTGGGGAATCGTAGTCATCTAGAGGTTCAATGCTGCTATCTGTAAAAATATCATGGTATTGAATACCAGACCATAGGACAGTGGGAGACAGGATAGATTCAAAGTCAAATAAGCATTATTCAAATAGGCTTTAGGTAAGCGCAGTCTGAAAAAAGTAGAGCTCATGAGAAGAACATACAGGAAACTCAACGGCCACTCTTTAAAAAAATAGATTATTTTACATTGGCTGTTGTAATATACATAACAAGTTAGTTTGTAAGGTACTGCGTGCAAAATAAAATGAATCATGTTCAAAGTTAAAAAGCCTTTTAAATATCAAATATTTCATAACAATTTATGAAAAAATAAACTATATTGGATCCATGGACGTTTACAGCTTAAGTTCATTGTCCGTGAACATAAAGGTCGTGATTACTGTCATAATTAGTCATGGCATAAATCACATGCCTACATATTAAGATATTATGTATACACAAAACAGGACAGTTTTGATGTTTACGTTATTTGATAATCCCAATAAATCAAAGACAACCAAATTAGCTTGAACTAGTCTCATTGTCACAGTTGACAGCACCTTCTCCTCTAAACTGATTAAAGCTATCGACCGACGGTCAGCGCTGACGTCGGTCATGCGCAGCTTTAAATTTGAAAATCGCGATCAGTCTAGCGCTGATGAATTGCTACGCGCCTACAGCTACGTCGCACTGACGAAAATCGTCGGCCGATCTTGTCGGTCCGTCGTACGTCGGTCTACTGACGCGTTATGGCGATACAATGCAATTGTACACGCGCAATCAAGTTTGATGTCAGCTGAGCACTAAACGCAACATGGTTAGCGCGTGCAGATTCGCTCGACCGACGTCAGCACTGACCATCGGTCGAATGTAGCCTTACGACCGCTTCCAATATGCAATATGGACTGAATGAAGAAACAGACTGGTAGTTGAAATGTCAAAATCAGCATTTTGGATTGGATTGAAAAATCAAGTGATATCACTATATATCACATATATATAAGAATCAGCCGTGACACAATATAACAAAAAAATAATTTGAAATGTGTTTATTAAATTATATGGATTCCAACGTCATCCATGCATTTAATAAAACAATAACTTCTAGTGTCAAAGTTTATTAAATATTTTTTTTTATTTAAAATAAAAGAAACACTTGAATAGTTGATTACATTTTCAACACTTCCGAGTCGTAAAACTGCTTGTGTCGCGAAGAACCGGCAACGACAACAATTTTCCATATTCGAAATTAAATAGATTATTTATTTACATAAAATTATAGTTAATTATTTGAATATCAATACATCAACAATTTTGTTTTCTAAATCAAGACGATACATTGTTGTTGTTGAGACAAGATATTGTTGTATCACACAATACAAATATAATTTTAAGAGACTACTATATTGTAGTGGAAATAAATTCATGCACAAAGTCTTAATCGTAAACAAGAAAGGCACTGATAAGTAAATAATTAAAAAGAATACAAAGTGAGGCAACTACTGATACAATGTTACTATTTACAAAAAAGCGACAAAAATGCATAATATTCTTACGAAAACGACATTTAGAACAGTGTTGATTTAGTGCAATAAACTACTTACTCAGCAATGGGGTAACTGGTGGTATTAAGTCCATTTTCAATGAAGCACTCCACTGGATTGGCTACGATCATACACTGGACGCCAAACACGACTGACCTTGTGATTCTAGCACATCCTTGACATACATCTAGACTCTAGAGCCTCCACGCATGCGCGACACAACCTTCCCTGTAAACTCTATTTGCTAGTAGATATCATACTATATTGTATAGTTTTCCCTAGATGAGTTTACTATACTTCTCATTTAGTATTATATAAATAAGAAGTAAGTAATAATAAGTAGTAGGAATCAGTACCATATTCAAATTCAAATATTTTTATTGAAAATAGGATTCAAAATAATTTATTGAACGTCAAAAACTACAACCCATTCAAAATAAACTGCCTCAGAAGAAGAAGAGAAGAACGGGCGCAAAAAACTCAGCCAGCCTTTTTTATAAAACAATAAACATTTATAATTAAAGAGCCTGAGGTGTCCGCTTCATTCCCTGTCAGTCGTATCATTAAGAAAATAATTTATGTTATAATAACCTTTCTCACACAAACTTTTTTTGCGAAGCGTCGACATAAAACGCCAGGACTGGAACTGTGATTCACATGGTTTTAGTACGATTTTAGATTTAGATTTTATGAAAGCGCTACGCATCGTCACAAGTGTATATTTTACTAACATTAGGATCGAGCGAAACAACAAACATTACGTTAGTACTGATTAGTTGATTTTTAGCTAAAAAGCTAGATTTTTATTTATTTTTTCTAGATAATTGGTTGTCAATTTTTAGTCATCGCCGCACCGCTTCATAAATCTCTTAATGAGCTCATTAAGGTGTATATGTCGTAAACGTGATGACCACAACCAACAATAGAAGTTTACAAAACAGATTAACAAACTAGATTCTATACAACAGAGGTAGAGTGGTTCCGTGTTGTAATATTCTACCGACATCTTCTTTTAAATTGAATGTTAAAAAATTCCACCATTAGAATTTTTTGTTATTTTTTTTACTTAAGGGCACATCTTCTGGTTCAGCTGTATTTATAAAAAATTCGCTATTTAATGGTTCTTCGAGTGGTTTTTTATGTTAATTCTGCATTTTTACATATGGTGCAAGACAGTGCTGAAGATTTATTTTAGAAACAATTTTTTAACACATAAATAAAAAAAAAAATTAAGTAAGCAAAGCTAATTATGAAGTGTCATTATAAATTCCACAGTACAGAAATATGTATGTGGGAAATCCCGCGTTACATATGCCTCATAAGGCATTGCCCGTGTTATATAGTCAATTGATCGTGTAATATTAAACGCTTCATAGGGGGGTTTACTGTATATTACAGATATACAGATATATAGAGATACAGAGGCTACTCTACTTTTTATAGAATATATATATTGTGAAATTTTTAGGGGAATTAACACAAGGCACTTCATTTATATAATTTTAAATAGCAATGGATGTCCGCAAGATAACGACTAATTCTGCTTAAAATATTCATAATATTTTCACTAGACCTTTATAGTTATATAAATACATCTATTCCTTAATTAAAAATAAAGAAGATATTATAATTAAAGCTAAACTTACTTCATAAGAAATTATTTAAGCTAAAGCTCGTAAACCTCCTAAAATAGAATAATTTGAATTTGATGATCAACCAGCAAGTAATAATAAACATACTCTAACTCTTGTACAACTTAAAAAAAATAATACACAAATTAAACATAATTATATTAAAATAATAAGGAATTAATTAGACCATTCACAAAAGCGAAAACGACGCTAAATAGAAATGAATATAGCCTGATAATTGTGTCTAGTGGCTATAAATAAAATCTCCCGAATATACGATTGTCTCTTGTTAGGACTCAATTGGTTATCGGGCCATTGTGCAATCACATATCGCACCGGAAGACCCATTTGCTTGGATTATATTCAGATAACTCAGTTATAAACTTTAACTAGACAATACAACACAACTCGGTGATAAATACAATTTTAATGAGTTTGTTTGTAATATTAAAGACTTTGAAGAAGATGAAATCAAAATGCGTACAAATAATAAAAGGAAAGTATCAGTAACCGAAGAGTATTCGTGTTGTAAAAAATTGTCCCTTTTTGCTTGTGTTTGTGGAGTTCTTTCGTTATTATTACACACGTATAGTTACGTGGAAAGTGAAGGTAAAAATAGTATAGAGACGTTAATGAAGAGAGAATTAGATAATGAGTTAGAAGAGAAGATTAAATCATATTTAAGTGAATTATCAATGGATCCGCGTAGAAGTAAAAGAGATGCTATGCTTGTAAGTAACCTGTAGTTGTTTATTCAGATTATAAGTCAATACTTTTTTGAATCTTTCTTTGTTTGCGTTATTTATATGCTAATTAATAGTATGTGCGAAAGTACGTTTAAAAATTTTAAAGCCCTCCCGGAGGATTGATGCTGTTAAAAATAGAAACAGAAATTTTGAAAATTAGTAAAACTTATCTGGTGTTATTTAGTCTTGTAATGCATTCAAATTCAAAGTCAAATAAACTTTATTCAATAAGCTTAAATTAAGCGCTTTTGACGTCACTTTAAATATTTTTTCGAAGATTCTAGTTATCAAAAAGTTGAGCTCGTGAGAAGAACATACAAGAAACTCTTATCAATCAAATAGAGTATTTTACAATGGCTGTATATATACATAACAAATTAGTTTGTATGGTGTTGCAACCAATATATGAATCGTCCTTAAATTTAGGTACCAACACTTTTTAAAAACAAAACAAATCTTATAACTATATTTACAATACTAATTAAAACTATCAGTACGTACCAAGTACCAATCAATCCCAACCACTCACTTGACCCCGGCATCACGCTAAGTGGCACGGCCCTCCCTTGAGCATAAACTTTCAAGTATCTAGGATCCGTTCTCCACCGAGGATGGCTCAATAGAAGCGGACGTAACACAGAGAACGACATCTGGATGGATGAAGTGGCGTACTCTCACAGGGATGCTATGTGACGCTAAAATGCAAGTAAAAACTAAAGGCAAGGTCTATAAAACGGCAGTACGACCAGCCTTACTGTACGGTAGCGAAGTTTGCGCAAGCAAAAAGACCCATGAACAGAAGCTACATACCACCGAAATGCGTATGCTGAGATGGGCGGGAGGAGTAACACTCAAGGACAAAGTACAAAATAAATATATAAGAGGAAGCTTTAAAGTTGCACCCATCACCGGTAAAATATCAGAAACTAGGCTCATATGGTACGGACACGCAATGCGTAGGCCCGACGATTATGTGGTGAAAAAGTGCCTTTCCATGCCTGGAAGAAAGACGGGTAAACCCCAAACTACCTGGATGTCGAATGTCCAAATGACATGAAACGCCTTGGCCTCAGTGACGAAAATGCGAAAACAAGATTTACAAGGCGCTGCATGATAACAAAAGCTGACCCCGCGTAACGGGATCAGGCGAGGGTAAAGAAGAGTACGTACCAGGTACCGTTGATTGAAATAGCTGCCAGCGCTTCTACGCGAAGATAGTACTTTGTAAATACTCCGCGCTTCTGGGCCGCACGGACCAAGTGTCTCGACACCAAAAGGCACAAAAAGATAAGACTCACATATTTGCGACGCTTGTTATCTTCAGCCGTCGAAGCAGCAGCCCCAGCACCAACTGGCGTATCTTGGACATGAGAAGGAGCCAGAATGTCGACGCAAGTCGCGTCCCTTCCCCGTGTGGGCACGGGGAAGGGACGCGACTTAATAAATAGTAATATATAATAGCATAAATTTTATTCCCATGGTGTTTAAACAATATTAATTATTTCATAGAAAGTAATGAAGAATTTTTGGTATATTAGATGCATTAACCTTTAGAGCTTGAATTTATGAATTAGAAGAAGCAATCAAGTAAGTAAGTAAGACGTAAGACGAGAGCCCAGTGGTTAGTGACCCTGCCTACTGAGCTAGAGGTCCCGGGTTCGAATCCCGGTAGGTGCAATCATTTATGTGATGAATATGAATGTTTGTTTCTAAGTCATGGATGTTTATTTGTATTTATGTATGTTTAAGTAAGTATATTGTATTAAATATATTGTTGACTTGCACCCATAATACAGACTATGCCTAGTTTGGGGCAAGATAATTTGTGTAAGAGTGTGTCAACATTATATTAAATTCGCTCAAAAGCTCCAAAAAGCTAATAATTTTAAACGTAAAAATTGACAGTTTGTTTACGATACTAGATTGATAAGATAAGGTATAATAATTGACGAAAAAAGAAAATACCTTAAAACACAATTGTCACGCTTCACACATTCGGAAATAAACATATGATAGATATAATCACGGACTAGTAAAAAAATAAGGACTCCGTGTCAACTTACATAACAGTGTAGCACCAAAACAAACCGATTAACGTGTAAATACATAGCCCCACGCACACACTTACACTACTACAGGCCGATAGACGGCCATTATGATAATTGTCATCGTGTGTGACAGATCAGTTTGCGTCTCAATAAATTATTTTAAAATTGCCATCGTGCGTTGTGAAAAAGTGTAAAAACGATACAATATAAGTATTTGTGGCCATATATGATTATTAAAGGGAGAAAAAATTGTGTAACTAGTATCCCCCGCAACCGCACACACACTAGCATAAAGTACTTCTTTTTTTACTCGTCCGTGGTTCAAATATCAAAAATTCATTCTCAAAAATTCTTCTTTATTGTAAACAAATACGTTATGGCCTATCACTGAACATGATTTAAATAGTAATAAAAGTAATGTTTGAATCCATTATTGAATTAAAAACCAATATCACCATATTTTAAATGGGTTATCGGCCGCTCGAGATTGTGGCTAATCTTCATGTTTTTTTTTAATTATTCACATAAAAATAGTTGGTGTAGTGCTAATAAAATGGATGTGATTACTCAGAAACCATCACCGATCCAAGATGACAACACCGTCGCACCTCATGTTGAATTCTTTAACCCGAAAATGCGTGGAGAGCTCGAAGAAAAGGATGCTATAGAGATGAAGAGGACCGGAGCCAAGGGACCAGCTCCTGGTGGCGATACCTGGGTGTGGCTCACCAGTTACTCCAGAGTTCCTGTAAGTTGTTATAGCTTAACCTATCTACTTCAGACGAGACATATTTTCCTTGTTTTACAAAAGTATCGCGCATTTTAATAAAAAAACTTATGAAGAGAGTTGAAACGTTGTTAACCTTGTAATGCTTAAATTTCGATATTAAATAACATAGGATTCATGTAGCTTAATCATAAATAATTAAGGTTTTTTTCCGTTGTTCCGTGGTTCAAATATTAATTAAATGTTAAAATTCATGCTTAATTATTAGGATACCATTGTATTCTGTTTTTTTTTTTCATAATACCCTTCAGGCTCCATTTACCTAAGTTTAATCTTCTTAGAAATCTTAGATTAAGGATTGGTCTCCTCTGCACTCCAACTAAATACCGCGGGCGTAGTCGCAAAGTGCGGCAACTAATACTATGCCCAAGTGGGTATACTCGAGCCAGTCTCTAACAATGTGTAACGTTGACGTGCCACATGTTCTGTTAAACTTTGCTAATAATTCAAACTAAAACGCCGGGTTGCGTAGTAAAACTTGGTAAAAATAATACTACATAAATTAAGAAAGACATTGGGATCACATATCATCAGTAAGTATTTTGTATTTATTAATTTCAATGTAAAATAACACGAAGCGTATGTTACAAAATTTGAAAGATGCCATTGAGTGTCAAGATGCCACGCACACAAGCATGTAATAGTTGCCGTAATAAAAAAAGATGTTGTTCTTTGGTTGTGCGGTATTTAGTTAGAGCGCAGCGGAGACCAATCCTTAATCTAAGTTTGAAGTATTCGATTTGAGTAAAATTATGTTTTTTTAAGACCCCAGGTGGACGGTTCACTTAGTGCTGGAACTCGGGTTATCCCGAGATCAGCGGATTTGAATCCCACATCGTCCATAAATTTTGGTTACAAATTTAATTTGTATACTTAATTTATTTATTTATTTATTTACAAGTAGGTACAATAACAGATAACAAGATAAAACTATCATCTAATAACAAGTACAGCATATTTTTATGATCCTGAGAGCCAATTAAAATTGTACACATCATTCACCAAACACAGTAAAAAAAAATAAAAAATTAATAAGTGGACACAATAGTAATTACAGTATAACGAAATTTAGTTAAACATTAAATTATTTTACATAAACTAGAAAGTTTTATAAAGAGTATTTTTAAAAATGTCTACATTTGTAAAGAATATATCAAAATCAGCACATACTTCGTTAAATTCTCTACAAATTCTCATAATCGGGTTGTTATGCGATACATTATTATTTGAGGAATTGATCGAAAATAAACATGGAATACGCACAGATCGTGTTGGAACTTTAAAGTTTATCAAACTTAATAGATGACTATCCATAAAACCATTCGCAATGTTATGTAAGACGCACATATCAGATACCCATCTCCGTTTATCAAGACTATGCAAGTTAAATTTACGTAAGCGCTCAGAGTATTCGGGAATTTTACGAAGTTACGATTAATCCCAGAAATGTGGGATATCACTAAAAAGTAACAAAAATTTTCCGTTTATGTTTATTGTAATAATGCTTCATATATGCCTTCTTAGGTAACCGTTATTACTGTAACTATAAATGCTTTTACAACAAGATCCCAGAAAATGTTCAAAACAAAAGTATTACGTTATTCAAAAGAATTGTTAAAAAACGTTTGTGTGGTAAAGGAAACTATAACATAAATGACTTTCTTATGACACCACAGATTGGGAATGGAGCGACCACCCTCAGGCTACTAAATGGTTTAATTGTACAACATTACTTTGCACACAAATTTTCTTTGATCAAACAAAAGCCCGCTGAGTTTGTTGCGCCCATTCTTCTCTGGTCTGAGGCATTCGTTTTGGAATGGTTAATAATTGGTGTATTTTGACTTTCAATAAGTGATGTCACATCCTATTTTGAATATAAATATTTGAATTTATACCAGGCAAAATGACAGCACTGATACATTCGCGTTATTATATTTACGTTCCAGCTAATGGAAATAGAGCTCAGCTAAACATTATTTTGATTTTAGTACAACGTCGTGCAAGGTTTCTGCAGAGCTACTCAGGATTATTGTCCACCTGGAGTTCAGGGGCCGAAGGGACCTACGGGCGAGCCAGGTCCTAAAGGTGACCGAGGTGATCCCGGCGCTCCAGGCACTCCTGGAAGAGCAGGGGCTAGAGGACCAGTTGGACCACCCGGAACGAAAGGTTAGCCATGTGGTGATAAACATTTTATATTCCCATTTATTTTGTTTATCAGACATTTATCTTTTAATATAATAGACTACGATAGTTTATACTTAAAGACTAAACTGTGTCTAACTTTTGCACCTTCTGTTATAGCTCAGATTTTCTAATAATATTTGACGTAAAATTTGCGCGCGTGAGAGAGTTGCGTGTCATTTAAGGAAACAAAAGCGAGAAATGAAGATTCGGTCTCTTTCGTATATCATCAAAGAAGATTTGGAGCTTTGTGCTTAATGTCGATATACAGGATACACCCTAAATGAATTCCTACAGATAAACAGAGCAAATTCTCGATCAGCATACTAGCTGTCTCATTACGCGAATGAAAAGTACAGCAACATCATTTTCACTGATAAAAAAAATCTCAATTAAGCCAAAGCACAAAGTTTTATAACAGATTTTTTTCGAACAGATTTATACTATTTGGATTACGTCATAAAAAAATAAATGCAAATGATCTAAAACAGAACTTATGGACTTTAAGAAATTTCATATTAATTTATCTTAAATATACAGTGTTGTTGGACTTATGCAACAATAAAATAAAAAATATCATTGCATCAATCTAAAAAATCTGAAATAGACAAAGTTATTTTCAAAATCCGATAATTATTTATATCAAAAAGAATTCTAAAGGAATCATTTTGAGAAAATAAAAGCCAAAATTTATGAAATATACAAAAACGATGACAAAACTCTTCAATCTTATAATACCAGGATAGATACTAATAAAATGGTGTTGTGGCCTTTTATTCAAACCGAGTACATAATAAAAGTGTTTCTCTCAAAGAGGCCAAGGAATTTCAGCTTGAATGTGTAATCCAATGTAATTAAACAGGTAATGGGTTTTTTGGCCAATGGATAACATTGTAATATTTGTAGGTGATCGAGGTTTGCCAGGTAATCCAGGATTAGACGGTCGTGATGGTGTACCGGGAGAGCCTGGGCTTGATGGCTTATCAGGGAGAAACGGAGCGGACGGAGCACCGGGGAAAGATGGCCGTGACGGTATACCAGGGCGAGATGGTAGCCCAGGGAAAAATGGAAAAGACGGTAAAGATGGTAAGTATTAAAGTTAATATTATTGCCCAGGGTGTATTTATCGAAGTATTATTAACAAAATATTTATTTAATTAGTTTATCTAAGCATTCATTCATAATCATTACAGAATATTCCAATGCGGTAGAGGTGTACATACATTATTATATTTAACATTTTTATACTTAAATTTTATAACATATTATAAATAAAGCTACTCTCGTGAATTCACCATTAGTGCAACAAAACAGATCCGTCTGTGAGGCTATTTCGTTAATAGTACGAAGTGCACGCGTCATCACTGCCGTGTTCGTCCGGGGCAATACGGCTACCACACCATACAAACAGCATAAAAATTAAAAAACGGGAGGTGCTTATATATATATATATATGTTCCTCGTCTCTGTTGGACAAATCCCTCCCTCAATTATCTAAATGGCAATTGGTCCTGCGTTGCCCACATCCAACATATTCCGACGATCGTGACCAAATCGTCGATTCATCTTTTGGGGGACCTACCAACACTGCGTCTTTCGGTACGCAACGTACTACAACTAAACTATGTTTCTTCTGCGGTATTTAAAACGATATGACATGGGAAGCCTTAATAGCGTATATTGCATTGATTGATTTTGTATTTGGGTTATTTTTAGGGAAACCGGGAGCATATGGACCACAAGGCCCTAGAGGTCTGAAAGGTGAAAAAGGACCAATTGGCCCGAAAGGGACGCGTGGTAACGACGGTCGTGACGGCGCTCCAGGGAGGCCCGGACTATCAATTTACAACTATACAAAGGAAAATCAAATGTTCATCCCCCCAACATTTGCTTGTAAGTAAAATTTAAATAATTTACAAATTTGAAATAGAAACCCCATGGCACAGATACTGGACAGTTACGTCGATGCATAGAACGGCAGAATATTTAGTTTTATTAATTTTTATGAAAATAAGGGACGAGACGAGCAGGACAGCTGATGGTAATTGATAAGCCCGGTATTGACAATGCAGTGTCACTCAGGATTTTTGAAAAAATTCAAAAATTCTGAGCGGCACCACAATTGCGCTAGTTAAGGGTGCTAACCCTATAGATTTATGCTTTGTCAGCTAAAGTAGAGCATAGCAACAAGTCGTAGGTACATTTACTTTACACGTGTAGAACCTTCTGGAAACAATATTGCTGATGTACCAAATTACTTTCCCACAGAAATATGACTCTCTTTGTTAGAATAAGCTATATAATGTAAGTTTCCGTAAAATTAAGTATTCTGTGTTTAGTCTTAGCTCCGTAAACATTGTAAATCGGGTTTATTGAATAAAGTTATTTTTTTATAAAGTAACCATTCAGTTATTCCTTGACTGGCGCAGCCGGTAAGTGACCTTGTCGTTTGGGTCCTCTGTGCCATCGCGAATAAAAATTTTCGGGCAACAAAGCAGACTCCTAACGTTCGTTTTAACGATTAATCGGGTCAACGAACCAAAAATAAATTTGTCAAGAGAAGACACGGCGCGGAGCAAGCTGACCAGAATCACTGATCACAGAAGGAGAGCGGAGAAGCGGGTTATGTGAGTAAATCTTTTCACTATCCTGTCAAATTTCCTTTTATATTTTCCTGGTGATCTTTATATTATGTGTTTCGTGTAATAATAGGGATTAGAAAAAGCCCGTCCAGCACGTTGCATATATAATTTAGTTAGTAAAGTGATTAAAATCTCACGTTAGTTACTTATTTTGTATTTGAATTTATTTAATAAATAAAAATGGAAGGAATCGTAGTTGTACCTGCGGAAGTTTTGAAAATAATTCCAGTATTCAGTGGAGAGACAAGACTCTTATCGTTGTTCATCCGCAAAACAGAATACATTATTAGTTTATATAGAGGAACTGAAGTACAAAATGAATATCTTTTTAATGCAATTACTAGTAGATTAGGCGGGGAAGCAGCTAACTTAATTGGTGAAAGAGAATCAATACAGACTTGGGTTGAATTAAAACAAATATTACAGGATCATTTTGGGGATCCAAGGACGGAGGATTGCCTTGTCCTTGAGTTAGAAAGTTTGAAAATAAATAGAGGCGAAAGTTATTTAGATTTTTGTAACCGAATACAATAAATAAGGAGTATTTTAATAGCCAAAATTAATGAAACTGTCGATGATGCAGCTGTTAGGTTATCTAAACAAAATATATACACGGATCTTTCTATGAAAATTTTCTTGTTTAATTTGCCGAAATATTTAGTAAGGTTGGTGCGATTGAAAAATGGCTCAACATTAGAAGACGCATTAAAAGCTGTTCTAGAGGAACAATATTTGCAAGAAGTTTATGATCAAAAACAAACAAGGTCCACTCAAAGTAATCAAAACTTTCAACGGCGAAATATTCACCAATATAATTTAAATCAACAAGCATCGACAAGTACATACAATAACTCGTCGAAATTGCAACGATCTATTAATAATTTCACCTCTCATCGTAATAATTCACCACATTATGCACTTCAAACAGAAAATGGGAATAGGTCCCGTAATAACTTTTCTCCACATGATTCATTTCAATTAAGAAATAATAATAGGTACCAGAATAATCATTTGAATCAAATAATCCATCCTAAAATAATTATAATACATTGGAACAAACGAGGCCGCAGTTCCCACATCGGCAAAATGCTGACAACGCTCGTCGCGGCTCGCAACACGTACAGCCAACGCCGGCGACGGGATCAGGTTGCAATACCGATGTAACCATGAGAACAGCTAGTTCGAGACGTGTGAACTATACCGATTATAATGATAATGAAAATAATGTGTTACCAAATACTTTTAATGATAATGAACTAGTAGGAAATTTTTACACACGAGAACGGATAAAATTAAATTGTAATATATTAAATCTCCCGCATATACGTATACCAGAAATTAATGCTATCTTTATGATTGATACCGGTAGTCAACGCTCGTTTATAAGCCCAAAGTTAGCGAATCAATATTTTTGCGACTTCAAGCGAAACGAAAATTTTGAAGTAGTTAGTACTCATGCTAGTAGTAAGCATAATGAAGTAGTGTTTATACCTTTACCTAGATTATTTCAAAGTGATGAATGGCACAAATTTTATATTTACTGTGTTGATGATAGGTATGACGGCTTAATTGGTAGTGATTTATTGACTCAACTTCACGCAAATATCGATATGAAAAATAAAAAATTATTTACAAAGGGCACTTGCATACCGATTATTTATAGTCCGCCAATACGTGAAATTTATGTGTTACCTCCACGTAGCGAATTAAGGGTCAAACTTCCAGTAAACTTGTTACATGGTGAGGGCATATTAAACTTCACAGAATTTACTGAAGGTGTTAGAATGCTAACAGCTTTAGTAAACTGTATACATGGTTACGCGACAACTGTTATTCAAAATTCCAGATCCGAGCAAGTGGAATTAACAGTGACTTCTTCTTTTAAAGTCGAACAGTACTCAGGAACGAATTTTGAATTTGATAGGGTAAATTTCAATTTTACTGATAAGTTCAATTTTAACATAGATCAACTGTTAACAGATAATCTCTCAAAGTTAAGAGTAGATCATATGAATGAGGAGGAAAAGCAATCAGTAATTAATATTTGCAAAGAATTTAAAGATATTTTTTATTGTGAGGACGTACCTCTTTCTTTTACTAATGAGGTAAAGCACAAAATTAGGACTAAAAATGAAGATCCAATACATATTAAAGCCCATAGGTAACCGCCTACACAAACAGCAGAAATTAGGAACCAAGTAGAGAAAATTCTCAAAGATAACGTGATTCAAAAGTCTTTTTCACCTTGGAGTGCACCGGTTCATCTGGTACCCAAGAAAGTAGATAATTCAGGCATTAAGAAATGGAGGATGGTCATAGACTACAGACGCCTTAATGAAATAACTATTGACGATAAATACCCTCTTCCGAACATCAATGATCTTTTTGATATGTTAGGCAAGAGTACATATTTCACAACTTTAGATTTAGCGAGTGGATACCATCATATAGAGGTGGAAAATGAGGATAAAACCAAGACAGGATTTAGCACCCCTTTTGGTCACTACGAATTTAATAGAATGCCATTTGGCCTAAAAACGGCACCGGCTACATTCCAGCGAGCAATGGACAACGTTCTAAGGTGATTACAAGGTATCCATTGCCTCGTATACCTTGATGACGTAATAATCTTTGCTAAAAGTATTCAAGAGCATAACGAAAAACTTAGGGCTGTATTTGAAAGATTTCGCGAAACCAACTTAAAAGTGCAACTAGATAAATCTAAATTTTTACGTAAGGAAGTGTTATATTTAGGGCACACGATAACTAGCGAGGGCTTAAAATCTAATAATGATAAAATAGAAGCCGTACTAAAATATCCTATACCGAACACCACAACGGAAATCAAAAGTTTTCTTGGCCTTATAGGTTATTATAGGAAATTTATTAAAGACTTTGCGAAAATTACAAGGCCGCTAACAGTCTGTTTGAAAAAAGGTAAATGTATCGATTTAAATGCTGATTATATAGAAAGCTTTGAAACTTGTAAAAAACTTCTCACAAATGCTCCATTATTACAATTCCCAGATTTCAATAAGCCTTTTATTTTGACCACCGATGCATCAAACTATGCAATCGGGGCAGTACTTTCACAAGGCACTATATTGCCCTGTGCTGCCTCGGGGCGTAAAAAGAATAGGGTAGTCCCAGGTCCAAGGGTGTCGTAAGAGGCGACTACGGGCTTTTTGAAAGTGGGAGAGTCACGCTGCTGTCTTATGACGTCAGCACAATCGGGCCAGACTCGTCCGGGTTACTTACCACACTCGCACAGAATACCGGCGTGAAGTAGCGGCCTAGTGCCGCTATGTTTCGCATAGGTTAGTGTCGAGGACCGGAGGCCATTCCCCCCCGTCCTTTCCCCCCCCCCCCCCCCCCCAACAAAATATGAGAGCGGTCCTAAAAAATAAATTACCCCAGGAGGGTACCGGCTCTTGTAGAGCCGGAGAATCCCTCCCCGAGCATTCGCGCTCGGGCTGCCCCTCGTATTCTGGGGAGGGCACAGTACCGCGTATGTCACAGGACAAACAGGGCAGCAACACCACGGCACCCCGCTCCACGCTTAATGTGGACTTTTGTAACATCCGGGGAATTCACTCCAACTTAAACGCCGTCCACCACCACCTTGAGACGGCGCAGCCGGCCTTGTGTTTCCTTACGGAGACGCAGATATCTCGACCTAGCGATACGTCATATTTAACGTACCCCGGGTACAAAATTGAGCATAATTTCATGCCTCATGCCGGGGTATGTGTGTACGTTAGGGAGGATATCTGCTGTCGCCGTCTCGGCAATTTTGAGGGTAGGGGCCTGTCTACTCTCTGGCTCCGCGTTGATTTAGAGGACCGCGTCCGCATCTATGCGTGTGTCTACAGGTCCCATAGTGGTAACGCAGAAACGGATCACCTCATGGGCTGCGTTCAAGCGGCATTTGATGACGTGCTTGCTCAGATCCCCTCCGCTGAAATCGTAGTCTTGGGTGATTTCAACGGGCACAATGCCGAATGGCTTGGATCACGTACCACAGACTGCGCAGGGCGATCTGTGCATAATTTTGCATTGGCGTATGGTCTGTCCCAATTGGTTGAGTCGCCGACGCGGCTCCCGGATGTGGATAGCCACATGCCGTCCTTATTAGATCTTCTGCTGACTACACATCCCGATGGTTACCAGGTCTCTGTCGACGCCCCTCTCGGAACGTCCGACCATTGCCTGGTCAGGAGTGTAGTGCCTATCCGACGCCATGGTCGCAGACCACCAACGACCCGCCGCGTTTGGCACTACAAGTCAGCAGATTGGGATAGGATGCGTTCCTTTTTTGCATCCTACCCTTGGGGCGGGGTTTGTTTCCTTTCAGATGATCCTAGTGCCTGCGCTGTTGCAGTAGCCGATGTGATACTGCAGGGCATGGATATTTTTATACCAAGCTCTGTAGTACCGATCGGTGGCAGATCACAGCCCTGGTTCGATGCGTCAGTTAAAGCAGCATCTGACTGCAAAAAACAGGCGTATCGAACTTGGGTTGCGGCGCTGGGCTCAAAGGATCCAAACTGCAAACTGCGAAGAGGAAATATAACCATGCCTCCAGATTTTTTAAGCGGCAAATCGCCCGTGCGAAATCGAAGCACGTCGTCAAAATTGGCGAGCAGCTTTCCAGTTACCCGACTGGAACACGCAAGTTCTGGTCGTTGTCGAAAGCTGCTCTTGGTAACTTCAACCAGCCGTCCATGCCGCCGTTGCACATGAGGAATGACACCCTGGCCCATACGGCAAAAGAGAAAGCCAATCTCCTGTGCACTCTTTTTTCCTCCAACTCGACTCTTGACGACAACGGAAAAACACCGCCGACCATCCCGCGGTGTCAGAGCTCCATGCCTGAAGTACAGTTCCGACAGAAAACTGTTAGGCGAGCTCTGTTTTCGTTGGACGTCAGGAAGTCGAGCGGGCCGGATGGCATTTCTCCAATCGTGCTTAGAACGTGTGCCCCTGAGTTGACGCCGGTGCTAACGCGTTTATTCCGGCACTCGTATTCAAAAGGCGTAGTCCCTGATTCATGGAAGTCAGCCCTTGTCCATCCGATCCCAAAAAAAGGAGACAGTTCGGATCCGGCAAACTACAGGCCTATTGCTATTACCTCCCTACTCTCCAAAATTATGGAGAGCATAATTAACCGCCAGCTCTTGGTATACCTTGAGGGTCACCAGTTGATCAACGACCGGCAGTACGGCTTTCGCCATGGTCGGTCGACTGGTGATCTTCTGGTATACCTAACACACAGATGGGCGGCGGCTATTGAAAGCAAGGGGGAAGGCCTGGCAGTTGGTCTGGATATAGCGAAGGCCTTTGATCGTGTATGGCACAAGGCGCTCCTCACAAAACTTCCATCATTTGGGCTTCCCGAGAGCTTATGCAAGTGGACCTCCAGCTTCCTCACTGGGCGCAGCATACAGGTCGTTATCGACGGTTATTGCTCGAATCCCAAGCCCGTGAACGCTGGAGTGCCCCAAGGCTGTGTGCTATCTCCCACGCTGTTTCTTCTGCATATCAATGATATGTTGGACACCGCCAACATGCATTGCTATGCAGACGACAGCACTGGTGATGCCGTATACACGGGCCATGCAGGTCTCTCTCGGGAAAACGTCGACCAGTGCCGGGTGAAACTTGTGTCTTCTATCGAGTCCTCTCTCGAGAAGGTCGCGGAATGGGGTAAGTTGAACCTTGTCCAATTTAACCCCCAGAAGACTCAAGTTTGCGCGTTTACCACTAAAATAACCCTATTTGCCGTATCACCGCTCTTCGAGAACACTTCCCTTAAAGCCTCGCCTAGTATCGGAATACTGGGTCTCGAAATCTCGAGCAATTGCCAATTCCGTGGCCATCTGGAGGGCAAAGCCAAACTGGCTTCAAAGAAACTGGGCGTCATAAATAGAGCACGGCAATACTTCAAGCCGGCCCACATTCTAGCGTTCTACAAAGCGCAGGTCCGGCCTCACATGGAGTATTGCTGTCATCTCTGGTCCGGCGCACCCCAGTATCAGCTCGATCCATTTGACCGCGTGCAACGCAGAGCAGCTCGAATTGTCGGGGACCCAATACTCTGTGAACGGCTGGATCACTTGGCGTTGCGTAGAGACGTCGCTTCATTGTGTGTCTTCTACCGCATTTATCACGGGGAGTGTTCCAAAGAGCTGTTCAACCTGATTCCTGCCGCCGAATTTCACCTTCGCACGACACGCCACAAGTTACGATATCATCCCCACCATCTGGATGTGTGGCGGTCCTCCACAGTGCGGTTTTCAAGGAGCTTTCTTCCTCATACCACGAAGCTGTGGAATGAGCTTCCTTGTGCGGTGTTTCCGGGACGATACGACATGGGTACCTTCAAGAAAAGCGCGTACACCTTCCTTAAAGGCCGGCAACGCTCTTGTGATTCCTCTGGTGTTGCAGGAGAGTGTGGGCGGCGGTGATCACTTAACACCAGGTGACCCGTACGCTCGTTTGTCCTCCTATTCCATAAAAAAAAAAAAAGGCTCAGACAAACCTGTGGCATATGCTAGCCGAACTTTGAGTGATACAGAGTCTAGGTATAGCACCATAGAAAAGGAACTTTTAGCAGTCATCTGGGCAGTAAAGCATTTCAGACCGTATTTGTGGGGTAAAAAATTCCACATTTATACAGACCATAGGCCCTTAGCCTGGCTTTATTCACTTAACGAACCAAATAGAAAACTCACTAGATGGCGCCTTAGACTTGAGGAATATGATTTTGAAATTAATTATAAAAAAGGGTCACAGAACTCAAATGCAGATGCTTTATCTCGTGTAAAAATAAACAGCTTAAGAGCGGATAGTAATAATATCGTAGTTAGTTTAAATGGTAGACAAATTAGGGAAATAAAGGTTTAATATATTAGATAATGACAGCGAATCACTGCAAGTTAATATAGATGGTAAAGAAACTACTAGAACTTTAGAAGATAAAAATGAAAGTGATGTAACAATTTGCTTATCAGAATCGGACTCAGATAGGATGAGTATAGATAGAAAAGAGATTCCTGTCATAGACATATCGGAATCAGATGACAGAGCTACTGCTCACTCAATAACGAATAGGGAACATGAAGGCATACCAATTTTAAATGAAGCCATTGATACCAAACCTAGACAAATACTTATCTACATTTGGTATAAAAATGACATCAGTGTAAAAGACATTTCAAATAATAGCCAAAAAATAATTGAGGTTCACATGCCTGCTATTAATAATGAACATTTAGTTTAACAGTTTTTAAAGAGTATATAGACTTTAAACAAAAGTATTTCATTTATTTCGAAGAGGAAATATTTAGGAAAATTTTTAATAAAGTAGTAACAGCTTTATATAAAAAAGGCTCTCAAAATTTAATAGAATGTACAGAGAGAGTAGTTAATGTAACAAATGAAGAAGAGCAAAGAGAGATTGTTATTAAATATCATGAGGGCGAAACTGTTCATCGGGGTATACGAGAAACATTCACAAAGCTTAGAAGACACTATTGGTGGTCTAACATGAAAGTTATGATTTCTGCCATAATAAATGCATGCGAGCAGTGTAGGAAAATGAAATATGATAGAAAACCCATTAAGCCCCCAATACAACTCACTCAAACACAGTGTATGCCATTTGAAGAAGTTTTTATGGATCTTTTGTATATAGAAAATAATTATTATTTAACTATAGTGGACGCGTTTAGTAAGATAGCGCAAGCATTTAATGTACCCAATAGAAGTACGCCGGAAATTGTTAAAGCATTAATTAAATACTTTAGTATCTATGGAGTCCCAAAAAAGATAAATAGCGACCCCGGCACTGAATTCAATAATAATCTAATTAAAGAATTACTGAACTTGTACAAAATTGAAATGCATGTAGGGACACCAAACAACCCCAATTCAATGGGTATTGTTGAACGTTTTCATTCGACAATTCTTGAAATTTATAGGTTAGCAAAATATGAAAAAAGAGACCAAGATGCAGCATCAGTAATGACATATGCTATTATGGCATATAACAACACTATTCATAGTGTAACGAATTTCACACCTTTTGAAATAGTATTTGGACATACAGAATCAGGAAATGCGTTTGATGTAGATAGAGATAAAAAATTATTACAGAAATTAGTTCAGGATCATAGGAAAAGACTCAAGGTATTATATGAATATGTAAGCGAAAAGATTATAGAGAATAAAAGTAAAGTGGTAGAGAAAAAAAGCGGTGAAAAGCCTCCAGAGATACAGGAAGGAAACGAAGTTTTCATGAAAACAACTAGGAATCGAAAAGGCAAGGAAATGCCACGGTACGAAAAAGCCAAAGTTATAGGGAAAATTAATAGGAATATTGTACCGGTAAAATTAGGGAAAAGGAATACAAAAGTAGCAATAAAAAACGTAAAACGCCCTCCACAGGTGGTGGCAAGCAGTCTTGACGCTCCTGGTCCTAGTGGAATCAGCAAGCAGCGTAAACCTGCAAGATATGAATCAGAATCCGGGAATAGCGCCGTTACGGATAAGTACAGCAGTGATTCAGAATAGCCAGTGGACTATTTTTAAGACGTTAGATTTAGAAACTTTAGCTAAATACTTAGAAACTAATATAAACCAGTATTTTAGATTAAAAGATATGATTTACTCGCAAAATGAGTATCATAATGAACTTGTAGGATTAGCTTCACATATTGAATCTTTTATGCAACTTACAAAAGATAGATTTAAACAAATTATGCCCAGTAAAAGGCTAAAAAGAGGCTTAATAAACCCGTTAGGTTCTATTATTAAATTAATTTCAGGCAATTTAGACAATGATGATGCTATTAGATATAATTCCGAGATTACTCATCTCAAGGACAGAGAACATTCGGTAGAAAGAAAACTGTCACTTATGCAAAAGGCTTTCGATAAGCTTGTTAATGTTTCAGATGATTTAAAACATAACTTACTTCGACTGAATATTAAAACTTCGCAGCTACGAACATTGCAGTATAATCAGTCAACAATACATAATATAGTCAGTCAAATGAATACTCTTTATCAAATCTCAAATAACTTTCGAACTTTCTATAATGTAATACAAGAGATAGAAACAGCAATAGCCTTTAGTCAAATACATATACTTCACCAATCTATAATCAATTCTACAGAATTATTTAATATATTATTAGAAATAGAAAAATATCATAGATTAGTGTATACAGTAGGTAAAGACAACCTAATGAAATTAGAAAGTACTATAGTTCTTAAATCGTATTCTGATAATAATAAATTAGTTTTTGTGTTGGTAGTTAGACACGATCACATATAATTATTACAAAATTATCCCGATACCTATATATAATCCTATTTCTTTAAAAACATCTGTTATTATTCCCGAGTATCCTTACCTCATAGAGAATGGATTGAAATACAGACCCGTGTCAACTCCATGCCAGCAAATAGAGAATGATCGAGTACTTTGTAAGGAAGATAACATCGTGCAATACGCTGACACTACGTGCATAGAACAAATAATGCTTCTTAAAAACTATTCTTCATGCCATAAGAATGTTGTACAAATAGAGGACCTTAGAAGTCACCTAGTAGCAAATAGAATATGGTTACTTTTCACAAAGAAAAACGTAATTCTTACTGAGAACTGCAAAGAGGAAGCCAGGAAATACAACCTAAAAGGAACATTTTTGGTAATTCCCAATGGAAGCTGTGAAACACAAATCGGCGACAAGATTATCAGTAAAGTAGCTGAAACAAGCACACCCGAGGTGAAATTGCTGCTAAATCCTGTAACGATGCCAGAGCTGCAACAAGAAATCAGAATAGAAGACAGCCAGGTCGACCTTCGCGGTGTAGACCTTAACGATATCAAAGATATTCTCAATAGTGAAAAATACAATAGTGAAAGTGGTGATAAAAATAAAATTTCAGTGTCCCAGGACATAAGTGTATGGACAATAAGTATCATAGTAATAATGTTTGTGTTTTTAATAGCCTTTGTAATTGTTAAATTAAAGTTGTTTAAGAAAATCCTTCAGATACGTAGAAATCATCTGGAACCAAAAGATTCGTCTCCAGCTGATTTCTCTCTTAAGGGGGGAGGAGTTAAGGGTGCTAACCCTATAGATTTATGCTTTGTCAGCCAAAGTAGAGCATAGCAATAAGTCGTAGGTACATTTACTTTACACGTGTAGAACCTTCTGGAAACAATATTGCTGATGTACCAAATTACTTTCCCACAGAAATTATTGCTGATGTACCAAATTACTTTCCCACAGAAATATGACTCTCTTTGTTAGAATAAGCTATATAATGTAAGTTTCCGTAAAATTAAGTATTCTGTGTTTAGTCTTAGCTCCGTAAACATTTTAAATCGGGTTTATTGAATAAAGTTATTTTTTTATAAAGTAACCATTCAGTTATTCCTTGACTCGCTCGTGACCTTGAGACATAAGATGTTAAGTCACATTTGCCCAGTAATTTCAGTAGCTACGGCGCCCTTCAGTAGTAGGGATTCGCCGGTTCTGGCTCACAGTAGTAGGGATTCGCCGGTTCTGGCTCCTCGATTCTGGCTCACTTGCTCGTGATGCCTACTAAAAAAAAAAAAAAAGAAGTTTGGTGTCAAACTGGGGGTTTTGATGTATTTCCGAGCGATTGCGCTGATCCGTTTTTCGATATCTCTTATAGTTTCAAAGTTAGCATTTTAAATTAAACAGATCCATAATCATTAATAATCACTGGTCATTTAGCTAATGATTGGTGAGCGACTCAATGTCTAAATTTCCATGAACGTGATACAGGTAATTTACTAATTACCTCTATCACATTCGTTACTACGATTAAAAAGACAGTTTCTGTATTTATTATTTCAGAAATATTACGATTTTTATCAATTTCAATAACATTATCGAATTCCGCATAAACAATACAGTTAATTGTTTGTGTAAGAGCTGATTCAAAACGAACTTCTAATCTTACACTACCATGTTTTATAAGATTCCAATGACTTGAAGAATTTGCTGATAAATCGGGTGTTAAGTCGAAGGCTAGCAAGCAAAACCCTTTGGCATATTGCTCTCTTGATACTCCATTGCCTTCATTTAGGAAATGTATACCTGTTCCTGAGAATAACGTATGATAGACCGTAGTAAAAATATTATTGTCAAACGATGGCTGTAAGGCTTTTGAAGGTATCTGTTGTCCATCTATGTATAAACAAAATGTATTAATATCATAATTTTCGAAATTGAATGGGTTTTTTGTGAGACTACCATTAAAGGATGCATTATTCACAAAACCGACTATACACCTTTTGGGTATTTGACCAAGGAATATGTTATCAAGGGTTTTCCCCTGAATGCCTGATGGTATAGTTAAAACTTTGACTTCTGCTCGCGTGATTGGATATTTTGCTGTAGTAGATGATAAAACTTTTTGATGTGCAAGTAGCACAGTTGGGTTGATTCGTGCTCTTCGAATAATAAGAGTTGCATCTGTAATAGACACTTTAAATTTATGGTCAGTTGATGAAGCCATGAGATTGAAATTTTCTCTAGAACGAACTAACTTTACGCACATGTCAACGCCATTAATCAAAAATTTTTCTTGATTGAATAAATCTCCATGTAAATGTCCTATCATTTCTATTTCTTTGCTTTCACTAGCCAATTCTTGTCTTTTAATAAATCCTTTATTTTGTTCATCAGTTGCATCCATTTTTCCAGCTGAATCTTCATACCATAGACCACAAGTGAGATGAGATTCTTTTGCAGCAGGTGCATAATTCAATAGAGTTTCAATATAAGCTCGATATGCATATGTATTATTCGGTGGCGATACAAGTTTTTGATTTAAATATACATCAAGTTGACTGAAAAGTGTATGTAACCAATTATTAACTGGGGCCACAACTGTCGGTACTGCCAGTTTTGTATAATCTTGATTCAAAACTTTAGCTTTTATATGGAGTAAAGTATGGGATAAATCCACATAGTCATCACCTGCCCCAGGTACTTGAAATTCTATTGGTCCATCATCAGCAAGTGATGAAATGGGCTTATAATGAATCCATAGTCCACTTTCAATGCTAGTTTGAGTTGATGGTAATGCAAATAAATCCAATTCGGACTTAATGCATTCACAAGACTGACTATGTAAAAATGACATATTTAATCAGTAAATATATCTTTGATTTGTTTTTGATTCAATTTTAATTTCTTAATAGCTTTCGCTTTCGCAGTCAATGATGGAATGATCGCAGAACGACGTTTTCGTTTTGTTATATACCCAGATCCAAACATGTTGATATTATCTATTTTAGCATCGGCTTTTCGTTTCAAATTTGAGCTGACTTCTTTTAGACGAGTTTTTATTGAATCTTCCATGGGGCGTGCATTAACCATATCTGATAATATACCTACACCGGTACTTAATGCTTCTTTACCAATAGTTCGAACACCACTAGACAGTAGTGGTAAAATAGATCTAAACAGCCCCCCAAGAAAACTTCCGATTCCATGACCTCTTTGATACGGTGCTCCTTTATAAATAACTCCGATACCCGATCCGGCCTGGTGAGTATAATAGTGTTCATATGGACATGAAATATTATCACGTTTGCCGTACATTATAATTTTTGAAAGTGGAGTTTAATGCACACTGTTCCAAATTGGAATGGTATCTTTTGACCGGTGCTTGTTCTTATATCTATTTCGATTGTATCAAATTCTCTACGCATCACAGGTAGGTAATGGGGAGGAGAGAAAACGTGCATTTTGTACGCTCCATATATGTATTTTGAGGGATCCAATGGTATTATTCGTAAAAGGGGTGTCATAACATCTCCAACGATTTGAGGCTCCACTATGTCACAATAAACAAATAATTGAGACGGTAAACCCAAATGCAAATTAGCTGGACACTTTCCAAAATTTTTTTCAACGAGGTTCCTGTTTGGTTCGAACCCTAGTTGAAGACATAATTTAGGTGATAGAGTTACAGATTTTATGGATTCATCCGTTATTGTAGCAACTACAATCCTTGAAACCTCATCGCACTTAAATTTAATTTTTTCTCGAGTGTTATTCAGTGCCATCAAAATATGATTTATGTTATCGTAATTTGTGGCTGGAATATGTGTCTTGTAATAAACATATGACGGTTTACTTTCATTGGGTACTTGCATCAACTTTGTTATATAAATAATGTTTTCATGTTCTTGAACGGTGAACATAGTGCATGGGTACTGAAATTCTACTACTCCAACCCTCCATTCACCTTCTAGTATTGTTGGTTTTGGCAGTTTCGTAGAAAATAATGTTGTTGTATTATCAGGAAAATAATCCATAGAACTATTGCTTAGTAAAGTTAAATAAAAACTATCTTTATTCATATTTTTTTCAAAGTAGAAGCTAATATCCAGCTATTAAATTTATTTGGATAACCTCTCCACTTCACCAACAATTCTTTTCTGTTACCGGTATATCGAGAGCGTATTATTTTATCTATTTTGTATTTAGTAGTGGGGTCGAATATGATTTTTTGTAACTCTTTTTCATAAAAAGTACCAACTATCTCTTCGCCTTCTAAATCCTTTAAAGTAAATACTACAAACGGAGATCGGTGTATTATAGTAGATACGATGAATATTTCGTCACTCCAATTTGATTCATATCCTTTTTGGAAAATATGTTTATGTTTTGTTATTCTAACATAATCTCCAACGTGAATTCTTGGATTCACCATACTAATTGATGTTTTTATCTTACTTTCTCTATCATATAAATTTCGCCATACACTCATTATATTTGTATTATTAACATCACATGGACACATTTTTATACTAGAATGAAAACTATGATTATATGAATGCACTAGATCTTGTAAAACATCAATGTATTTATGAGTATTTTTGTGTGTAAAATAGCGCCACATTTTCATTTTAAGAGTTCTCTGAAATCTTTCGACAATACTTGCTTTAATATCTGGATTATTGGTTGTATAATAATTTATGTTTTTTAATTTAAAATATTTTTGTACATATTTGGAAACAAATTCAGTTCCTTTGTCAGACTGTATATGTGTAGGTGTAGTATTAGCTTCAGCAAAAATACTTTCAAAGCATTCCTTAACTGTTTCAGAGTTTTTCTTTTTCATTGCTCGAACATACGCATATTTACTAAAGACATCAATAACACAAAGTATGTATTTGAAACCATCATTATATTCAGAATAAGATCTCATATCACTTAAATCGGCCTGCCATAACTCATTAATATTAGACAAAATATATCTGTTACGAGGAAATTTTCTTTGAACAGGTTTATGTAATGTATATGTTTCTTGTGATTGTAACCACTTTAAGACACTATTTCTGTCCATTTTACCCTTCATTGCTTTTGACAATTTATCAATAGTGCTGTAGCCAGCAGGATGTGATGCATCATAATAAATTTTATTTATTTCTAATATGGGGTCCATTTTTCCCAGTCCGATCTTTTTTTTAGTTTCCCTGTGTACTTATTACTTGTTGGTGTAGAAAATTCTTCGTCAGGTACTGATTTAGCTTCAACCTCTTTTAATTGCAAATGGTTTATAAAATCCAATCGCTTTGGGTTCCCGATATAAGTGAGTGGTACTTTTATTTCCTTTAAAGTTGTTGCGAATTTTTCCCAACCTATAGGTTCACTTTTCTGAAGAGCTCTCAAGGTATCACTCACCAAGTCCACAATATTACTCCCAGGTATTTTTTCATTATCTATAATCACGGTACCAGATTCATCCCAGCTTATTTTATTTTTATTCAAGGAAATCAAATTTAGTAAAAGTTCACCTTTTTTAGCATATGTTTTCGGTATTAGTTTCAGTATTTCAGAGCTCGTGTATATTTCTCCAATATTTTTGTTAACCTCCACTGATGTTTGAGAAGGAACTACATTTATTTTATTCACATCATGATTTATATAATCAGTATCGATTTCATTATGACTTTGATTAAAACCAATATATGAATCATTATCATTTATAAGTGGTATGTGGTATGGTTGTCGATCCTCTTTGACGAAGTTTAGATATCTTTGAAGGGTTTGCAAATATAAAATACATTTCTTTCGATCTTCTATGTCACTGCTTAAGATATTTTGCATATCAGTATCTAATCGAGATCTTGGCGTATCATTTTCTTTGGGTTGTTTTAACTTCTCCAATAATGATGGTTCAATAAGTAACATTTTTTTAGCATTATCCATTTTCTTAAATAAATGAATTAATCAACCCACTTAGAATAGAACCCAATATTATCGGTAGAAATGAACCTCCTTTTTGTACAATTATATTTTTTCTAATTTTATTCGTACCTTTTCTTACCAATTTTCGAAGAATATTTTTATATTTCTTTAATTTAGATTTTTCTTTCTCGGCCAATTCAACGTTACCCCGCAGTACGTTATGAATACATTCACAAATGTAATTTATTTCTGTTTTGTTACATGATTTTAATAAAGCTTTTTGATATTTTGGCTTCAGTTTATGTAGAGCAATTAACAAATCTTTATGCGTCTTTAAACGTCTATGCATCATTTATAAATGATCGAAATTTCTTGATTCTTACCATATTTAAACCCTTTTGTGGGTACATAAACAGTGCAATATCCATCGGATGGAAATATCTTTGTCTTAACGCGACACAATTCATTTGTTTCTTGTTTCAAATCAATCATTAAATAACCATGAGCTTCATTGGTAGCATCTCTGTAAGAATCTTCCAAATATTTCGGATTTTCAGGGAATACTTGACGAGATAAGTATCGAATTTGGGTTTTATCTCGAGGATTTTTGAAATATATTATATAACTTGAGTTGAGTGATATATCTCTTTGTCCTTTACCTTGATGAAACAAATTTTGAGATAAATAAAACACACTTAAGTTTCTATGATGACTTCCTTTCGTGAATATATCAACAATACGACCATCTGATTCCCTCATCAGGTCATCAATTATTACAAGTTGAGGATTTTTTCCGTCAAACATAGATAAATCAGGTAAACCTTGAAGATAATTAATGTGGTTGAGATTATATAAAGGCTGCATTTCATCAAAGCACCAGGTGATTTGGGTAAAATTTGCATCACAGATATCATTCAAAAATTTTATAAAATTATTTACGAAAACTGATTTTCCACATCCACTTGGACCAGCAACTATTGCAGTGAATGGATGATTGAAATGATGCATTATCTACTACGTCTATGTGTGTTAAGGTTTAGTATAGTAATGAAACAATCTGTTATTAAACAACCATTTATTTAAACAGAAAAATCGATAATTGAAACAATATACAGTACATCATGTTTTACTCCGCAACTTATACATCTAAATACAATAATCTCTCATTTGGTTTTTTAAAACTATAATAATTTATTCTTAAAATTTAATATAATATTTATTCTATTTTATGATGACCCCAAGCTAATGTATCAATATTATTCGGTAAAATGTACCGTTTGGTATCATTAAATGACAGACTAGATTTATTTATTCTTTGAGTAAAAATATTATGCTTTATTGACTTAAATCTAAGCATTGAACAATATTCGTTCTTATTTTCAAATAAGCAAGTCTTATAATTTTCCATTTTCATATTCTTAGTAACACTTTTATTAACCCCCTTAGCTTTAGCTGTGAATTTTCCTTCAACATCTAATGCATACATTTTAGATCTAAGTCCTACAAATTCATTAAATATGTTACCATTGTTTTCATCTTTAAAGTAGCCTAACTTCTTTTTATTGAGTTTTGGATAGCCAAATATATTTTTTTCTGTATAGTCCGAGGTATCGAAACGCAAATGTAAATCAGGTTTTATATCTCTGTAAAAATCATCTGTAAAAATTTGATATATTAAACTATCAGTATCTGTGTACAATAATTTTAATTTGTTTTGAAACTTTTTAAACATATAGTTATAGTGAAAGTCGTACATTAGAGTTTTAGAAATATCCAATATACAAAATCCCAAATAAATAGGTTTATTATGGAACAATTTCGTCTTTCGTAATTGAACTGCAACCAAATTTTCATTAAAAATAGATAAACTATGGAATTCTGGCTTAGCAATTAAATCTTGTGCGCCTAGAATTTTACCCTGATTTTCCCAATGACTCAATAATTTTACATTTACTCTTTTTTCGATATTTTCCATTGTTTTTCCAAACACTGAGTTATTCATTAATTTATAAAAATCTTTTTCGAAATCAGATGTGGCTAGTTTACGCATGTTTGTATTTAAATCTATATAATATTGTAACCATGCGCATTGTTTGAATTTTAAAATTCTATGAATTTTTTGTAATTTTAAACCCATTGTCAGACATTGCTTTAAATTTCTGTAGTGAATCACATATTTAATTTTATTACGAAGGTTTGGAACTAATTTTATGTCTTTTGTATTACCAATACATATATTCTCGGGACATAAGGGTAGGTCAGAATGTAAATCATGCAGTTCAATAGGATATTCTAGATCTACTTCCAAAATAAAACCATATTCATAATCATCAGGGACATCAAAATTAGTTGTGACATCTACCCACTCAAAACCTCCTGTAGGAAGGAATTGAGACATGGCCCATCCGTAAAGGTTATTAGCATCAAGATAAGTTAAAAATGAGTTTGGTGTGTCTTTATCATATTCTCGCATATATTTGTTATTAGCTTTGGCATAACGATTGCTACATTGAGATACACCTCCTCGAATGCCCGATCTAATAAAAGCTATTTGTTCAAAGTCTTGAAGTAATTCTAATTTAATTTTTGTGCATTTTAACATAGCATCCCAACTTAACCCAGGTGCTGTATAATAATGAGCTGGATCTAGACCATATGTTTGCAAACATAAGGCTCGGAAATTTTCAAACACATCTGTTAAAAGTAAAACATCGGTTTTAAGATATAAATCAGAATAATCTGACATATTTTGACAATGAAAGTGTTGCCAAACATCCTTGGCATGTTCATAATCTTCATCGGAAATATGTGTGTCGGTTAATGTATTGTAAAATTTATCGCGACTAGGGAGTGCTGAAAGTTTTAAGGAATCATGTGATGACATAAATTCATATGGATAAATTCCTTTTTTTCTAAGACGTAAAAAATCATTATTATTTGGAAAATTATATTTTAATGTTTGAAATTGTTCTTCCTTCAAATTTTGAACAAGTTTGTCTAAACTACAAGGCAAAAATTTAAACGAATCAACGAATCTCAATTGAATTTTATGATTATTTAATTTTATCGTTTTTGTGAAAGAAATGTACTTTTCTTTCGTTTGTGGAATAATATCAATTTCCCCTTCAATAGAATTTAATGCATGAACAATAAAATGAGAGTCATATTGACTAAGATTGTGTAAAAAAACTGGGATGTGATAGGGGATTCTAAACTTTGTCTTACATACTTCGTGTGCAACTCCTCTAAAATTTCCTGTATGCGAGTCAAAGTATAATGCACATTCACCATTTAAATTAGATTGACATATAAAGCAGTCTTTACATTGTGAAATAATTTCATTATCATTGGAAGTCAAAGGTTTTGGACTTATGACAAAATAATTTTTTGTGCAAATCACTTCTAAATCTTTATACAACTGATTCATAAAGACATGAGTACAATGAGGACCACTATATGTTTCATATTTTGATAAACTATCATCATATGAACATTTAATATAGTACCCAAAACTATAAACTTCGTGTTTGTGAACATTAGTTGTATAAGGTTTTGATGGATCGTTAAAGCATGTCTGAATTGGATTAAGGAAAGCTTCAAAATCCGCGTATATAACAAATGGTATTTGTAACATCTTATTAAATTTATCAAATTTTAAGACATTGTTTGAAATTGGTTGTCCAAACCAATCTTTTAAAGTTTTTTCTGTACTAGGCAATTCCACTTTAATATGACAACAATCATTCAATTGATGGGCTGATAACTTATCATTTGTTGAGAAGTGTAAAAGACAACCGTCACAGATGTAGATTGCATGTTCATGGTTTGAAATTTGACCACTTACTAAACGCGATAGGTTTTTAATGTAGCAAAAATGATTAATTGTTCCGTGCGAAATAAATAATAAATTGATATGAACAATTTTCCGTGATTTTGTTAAATACAATGGACCAACTAATTCATGTACTTTCTTTTTACAATTGTATTCAAGACCAAAAACATTTACACTTAAATTATTTAACCTTTCTACTTTTTGTATATCTGTCATTTTAACAGGAAACGTAACTCCGTCAAAATTTAATTTATTTGAATATTTACTGTAAGATGAAACTCTCTGAGAGTTCTTAGTAACTGGATATAATGCAGAAAGCAAAGCCCATTTAAAGCATAAATCATCCGAGTTTTGTACATTTATAACACTTTTTTTTAATTTGATTTCTTTAGGTAATTCAATGTATGATTTTCCACGTAATGGATTGAATTTGTTTATATTCATGTCTAATGCATTTATTTTCTTAAGACTCCAACCACTATCTTTTTTCTCAAATGTGCTAATTTTAGTCATCAACATATCACATAAGGACGAAAAGAAAAAATTTAAATCCTCACCCTGCATTATAGTATAACTACATGTTTGAAATTCAAATTCATTAGAAATATTTTTTGTTTCTTGAACAAAATTAGCGTGCAGAATAAAATTAACTTTAAAAATTGTAAGCAATCGAACAGATTCCTCAAATAGTGAAATAATTTCATTTTTAATAGAATTCAAAAACATTTCTGGTGTTTCGAATGTTTGTAATTGGTTGGATTTACTCTTTATTTTATATGAGATTATTCTATTACCAAAAGCCGATTCGTGTACTGTGACATTTTTTAAAGTACTATGTAATTGCATTACGTTATTCTTATGGAGGTTACTTCTAAGATGATTTGCATAATATCTTTTCCGTATTAAGATTTGACATAAAGAACAGTTCACCATTTCATCGTTCACACTGGTGAGCCCCGATGATGTGGATGGTTCCCCTTGTCTTCCTCTCTTTGTACTTGTATCATTGTCTTCACTGTCTTGTAATACTGCACTTCTTCTCTTAAAACCTCCTCCACTTTGTAGAACAGGTTGACTACAACATAAGTGAATGATATTAGCCACATTTCATCAATAATATAATACTAAATAATTTACAAAGAAAATAACTCACTTGATCATTTTTTCAACCTCATTACATACAAAGCAGAGTTCCATATCGTTATGTTTAATTTTCCAAATGATGAGAATATAATAATATTATTTGTATAAGAGATTAAATAAACTAATAACTAAACTGAACTAATATTTATGTATTTCTTCATAGCTACCTACTTATTGTTAAAATTATATTTCTTATAATTTTCTGTTTCTAAAATTTTCTTCGTAACATTGTATAAAATCTTTTTAATGTCCTTATAACTTTCATTATTGTCGATTGTATAATATTTTAATCTATAATCAGCGTATTTCCATTGTTCTTGTGCAGGCGTGTTTTTTATTTTATTGAGATCATAGATTTCTATTTTAACCAAATGTGATGCATTTCTTCCGTCATCTGCATTAGTTGTAATGTAAATACTTCCATTATCCTGTGCTCTGGATATTGATGATGATATTTTCTTTTGTTTTGTTTTTTTCACTTCGAATAATGCATCTATATTTTCATTTGAGCTGGCCCTCTTCAAGGATTTAAGTTGAGGAACTTTTAATGAATCCTGACTATCTTCAGACAAGGGATAGTAAAATGTTTTATATGTATTTTCTTCCATTGTTGGGTTGAATGCATTCTACAACAACAATAAGACTGCTTTAGAATAGTATTATACATACATATCTTAATATAACAAATGATATAACTTTTTAATTTCAAAGTGAATAATAGATAAAACTTACCTCCATTGCAGCAAATCACTCAACAATTACACAAGACACAAAATATATAATAATTTGACTGAATACGCCACTTCAATGATTATTTTTCTGAACAGTTCTAGCATTTTATACTAAAATATCGTAAAAGTAAATTTGTTTATGATTAGTACTGGTTTTTAAATATTGTGATGAAACATAATGGCACTTAAATGATAAGTTCAATTATTGATAGTTTAATGGAGTCAACATTTCCAGATTGTACTAATGACTACGTAAGTATGTAGGTACAAAGTTCGTTTTCAATCAGCTTTTATATTATAATAAAATTGATGAAAATATAATTTCATCAAATGTTCATAGATTTATATTTGAATCGCTTGTAATGATATTTTGTTTTATTGTAACCATATAAGTTTTAAATACATGAATAAGATACATTAAAGCCTTATTTATTGAGTGCTTATGTTATTATGATCCACATAACTATTCAATCATCGCAACTGACAAGACCCTGTTCTCAACTAATATGAATACAATCGAGATACAGAATTATTTGAACAAAATCGATCCCAGTATTAAAAATAATGTTTACGCGGCAAACCGATTGCCGATATATGTTGTAACGCCCTGTTATATTGTCAGCAATTTAGATAGTGATAATAAGCCAGGCACTCACTGGGTTGCAATACACATTGATGAGCAGGGTATTGGACAATACTTCGATTCATATGGTCGTCCACCTCAGGGATTCCAGCTGATGTTTTTACAAAGGAATTGCAGAATGTATAACTACAATACTGCAAGAGTACAGAATGAATATACCGCAGTGTGTGGCGAGTACTGCATAATGTATCTATACTTTAAGTTTAATAAGAAGAGTTTGAATGATTTCATCAAATATTTTGAAAATGATACAATCTGCAATGATGTTTTATTATATACTTTATTTAAATCATGTTTTAAAAATAAATAATAAATACAGAAACTGTCTTTTTAATCGTAGTAACGAATGTGATAGAGGTAATTAGTAAATTACCTGTATCATGTTCATGGAAATTTAGACATTGAGTCGCTCACCAATCATTAGCTAAATGACCAGTGATTATTAATGATTATGGATCTGTTTAATTTAAAATGCTAACTTTGAAACTATAAGAGATATCGAAAAACGGATCAGCGCAATCGCTCGGAAATACATCAAAACCCCCAGTTTGACACCAAACTTCTTTTTTTTTTTTTTTAGTAGGCATCACGAGCAAGTGAGCCAGAATCGAGGAGCCAGAACCGGCGAATCCCTACTACTGTGAGCCAGAACCGGCGAATCCCTACTACTCCCTTCAGACCGAAACACTGTAATGTTTACACATTACTGCTTCACGGCAGAAATAGGCGCCGCTGCAGTACCCATAATCTAACCGGCTAAGGAGCTCCTGTGCTAAGGAGCCTCCCACTATAGAACAAGGTAGATCAGCACAATACGTGCCGTTTCTTCTCTTCCTTATGACATCATGTTGACGTCATCACAACCCACATCATCTTGATGTCTGGAACTCTAAAATCGCGCATTTTGCGATAAATTTCCTGCCTCTTACAGCCACTTTGTATGATCAATTTCCGGCTGCAGATTTCCTTCTGCAGGACTTTCAAAATTACGTCACACTCCCAACTTAAACGCCGATAACACATCCCTTGACCCCTAGTTTTGCTAATGTCCATGGGCGGTTGCTTCACCACTTTCCATCACGTATGCCTCTTGCCAGTTTGCCCCCTCTTATATTAAAAAAACAACTGTTCCCTTCGTTCCTATAACAGGGAAAAACATTTTTCAAATGAGCGTACGTTTCGCCTTGTGTTAAGTCATCACCGCCGCCAATATTCTCTTACAACACCAGAGGAATCAAGGGAGCGTTGCCTGCCTTTAAGGAAGGTGAACGTGCTATTTTTGAAGGTACCCATGTCGTATCGTCCCGGAAACGCCGCACAAGGAAGCTCACTCCACAGCTTTGTAGTACGTGGAAGAATGTTCCTTGAAAACCACACTGTGGAACACCACCACACATCCAGACATTCCTATTCGTTTTGTACACATTTGTAACCTCCTCAGCTAACTTGCTTGTGGCGGTGTTGTAAAGTGAGGTCGCTCCTTCTCTAAAATATTTAATAATAATAGAGAAGAAAGGTATTATGGCTATTTGGCGGAAATCCATAATTATCCAAATCTTGTGATTTTTATTGCCTGTTAATTCTGCTTAGTTTTGTCTTAAATCAATTCGGCACGTGTTTCGACTCTGTAAGCCTCGCCAATTTCAGTCTCATACCAGAATTCGGATATACAAGACAGAGTGAGAGTTGGATATACAAATAAGACTAAGCGGTTGAGTTATTTTAATGCATCACTTTGCATAGGTTATGTATAAAAAAAATTCATAAAATGATTCATCTGCAAATATTGATTTCACTTTCGTGCCACTTCTTCCCGTTAGGTAAAACTTAAAGTAGTGCTAAATTATAAAATATACATTGAGATGAATTTAGTTTTAATTCAATTTACAAAAGTCCTTTCACAAGTTTATCAAAACACTAACGACACACATCTAACAGCACAAAATCAGGCTTTTCCACAAGCAGAGAGGTCGTTAGTTAGTGATTCTCACAATATACAATCTCACGGAATTGTTTCAGTGGATAACCCTCGTCTAATAGTACGTGAAGGAGACACTATGAGGATGGATTGCAATCCCAAAGGCTTTCCAGAGCCTACTATAGAGTGGCGTAGAGCTGACGGGACCCCCATCATACAAGTAAGAAAAAAACATTTAAATGTAATATGAATGAATATACTAACAGCAACATTTACTTAATAATACCAGGGTGTCGATAAAAGTGACTTTTTCTTTAAAGATAATACGGGACGAGACGTAATTAATACGCCCTCCCCATATAACAATGCAATTGCCACTCAGGTTTCTTGAAAATCCCAAAAATTCTAAGTAACACTACAATTGCGCTCGTCACCTTGAGACATAATATGTTAACTCTCATTTCACTAGCTACGGCGCCCTTCAGACCGAAACACAATAACGCTTACACATTACTGCTTCACGGCAGAAATAAGCGCCATTGTGATACCCATAATCTAGTGGGCATCCTTTCCAAAGGCGCCACCCACTGGTAAAACTCACTGACTGACTGAGGGCTTTTTGATGTGTCAAGTGAGGGTCAACCCAAAATGAATTTTATTGTCTAATCCATAGTTTCTCAACCTTATTTTGCTCACCGCCCACTTTGAGAATGTGTTTTTTCCTAGAATATTTTCGTATATTTTTTTGAATTTTTAGACTATATTTTTTCTACCCACGCCCCATCTGCGCCATCTCAATTCCCCCTAATTTTCTCTGGGTCTTCTACTGCCCCCCCGAAAGTCTCAAACACCCACAAGTGGCCGCTATCGCCCACGTTGAGAACCTATGGTCTAATCCATGCGCTGGAAAGACGAGGAGAATGGTATGATGTCTGGTAACTAGGATCTACCAAATACTTTTTAGCTTTTACTACATTGTTTTCATCATTTTAATCTTTTTTGCATTTTCTTTGATTAACGCGAGTGTTACACATTTAAATAAGACACTTTTAAATGTACACCGATAAGTCTGAGATTTACGCGATTCTTCTTAAATTTATATTTAAATGTGTTATAAAAAAATGGCTCTGTCGTAAATCCTATTACTCCACTGCTGAATATCTAAATGATCGGACAGCCTGGGACTATATTGTGATTATTTTATAGCGATAGAAATGACTGTACAATATTGTATATTTTTATTGAAAAGAGCGCAAAAAAAAGAATGCTGGGAGAGTTTCTTGTGCCGCTTTTCTCTCTCAGAGCGCCATTTGTTTCCGAAGTGGTAGTAGTATCTAGTAGTTATTAGAAATGACATCAAAAAGAATTCTAAAGGAATCAATTTTGAGAAAATTAATGCCTTTTATGCCTTTTAGTTCGATGCGGAATAGATGCCATTTGGTCCTATAAATATTTTACAAAGTTTGACCCAGTTTCCAGCTTCCATTTTATTAACATATTACGTGGATCATATTATTGTTTGTTCTGTACGGCTTTTGTAGGAGTTTTCATTCCGGTTTATTATATATTATTATTATTAACTGACACTAAAAAGTAAAAAAAAAAACTACGTCTAAAAAAACCGACTTCAAAAATTGCTAAAAATTTAATTTAATACACCTCTTATGCAACCCTTTAATATTTAAAAAAAATAAATTTAATAACCCGACGTTTCGAGACCTTTCCAGATCTCGTTTTCAGGGGTACTGTAAATTAAAATTAAAATGTAACTTACGCAAAAATCTAATGTAAAAACAGTTACAATTACACGCGTTTTAATCCTTTAAAAGTCTTTTATTTAATCTTTATTTTAAATAAAACCGTTATTTAACTTGAAAATTGTTTGAACTCATTTTTCTTTAACAATTCTTTTGAATTTCGCGATGCATGTGCAGTTTGGTATATGTATTTAGGATCATGTTATAGAAGCATGCTTTGCCCAGCAAAAGAATTTATTTATTTTATTGCTGGCATTTATAGTGGGCATACCATGTTTATTGTATTAATATTATTATGACTTCTCGAAAATTCGTTGTTGATTATGATTCCGCCAACTGGAATATAATGTCAACCAATAGTCAATAGGCTATTTTTTTTTTATGGAATAGGAGTACAAACGAGCGTACGGGTCCCCTGGTGTTAAGTGATCACCGCCGCCCACAATCTCTTGCAATACCAGAGCAATCACAGGATCGTTGCCGGCCTTTAAGGAAGGTGTACGCGCTTTTAAAGGTACCCACGTCGTATCGTCCCGGAAACACCGCACGAGGAAGCTCATTCCACAGCTTTGTAGTACGAGGAAGAAAGCTGCTTGAAAACCGCACTGTGGAGGACCGCCACACATCCAGATGGTGGGTATGATAATTTTTCTAAATTTTTCACTAAAGAATTCTCTAGGACATATTAAATAGAAATTAAGGCCAGCAGCTCTTCTGAATACATAATTTATAAAAATAAAAAACAACCGACTTCAAAAATCACAATTTCAAAATAATATAATGCACTAAAAAGTAAAAATAATAATTAAGTATTCTTCTCCATTCAACAACTTTAAAATCAACTTATTTTTAGAGTTCTCCTGAGTAAAATGAAATAAAAAATATAACACTACCTAAAAGTCAATAAATTATTATCTATGTATACACAATAATGTAGTAACAGTCCTTGTTGGTTCCACTCCCGCCTCTCGCACCGTCAGGTCGCGCGTGCGACACAAGCACATCTCACTTATAACTATGTATGTAGTTACAAACTTACCCTGGCTGGCACCGCCTCCAAAAATAACAAATGTAATAATCATCAAAATCGGTTCACCTAGTCGAAAGTATTGAAGTTTTTTTTATGAAAATAAGGGTCGAGACGGGCAAAACGTCCAGCTGATGGTAATTGATACGCCCTGCCCATTACAATTCAGTGCCGCTCAGGATTCTTGAAAAACCCCAAAAATTCTGAGCGGCACTACAACTGCGCTCGTCACCTTGAGACAAGATGTTAAGTCCCATTGCCCAGTAATTTCACTAGCTACGGCGCCCTTCAGACCGAAACACAGTAATGCTTACACATTACTGCTTCACGGTAGAAATAGGCGCCGTTGTGGTACCCATAATCCAGCCGGCAACCTGTGCAAAGGCGCCTCCCATTGGTAAGTAAACAAAAATAAAAAAAAATAGAGTGGAATTGAGAAGCTATTCCTTTTTTGAAATCGGTTAAAAAGAAACGATTTCATGTGTATATTTGTTTTATTTAAGGGTTCGTGGAGAGATGCATCTGTGAGTGGACATATTTTGAACATACCAAACGTGTCTCGCTGGCACACGGGCCAGTACGTCTGTCTTGCTAACAACGGGATGCAACCTCCTGCCAATCAGACTACATACGTGGAAGTACACTGTAAGTTTCTTAAATGTTTGTTTATTAACTTACCTTTACACAAACTATCTCGACCCAAACTAGGCATAGCCTGTGAATATGAATTCAAGACAATGATATATCGTATACCTACAGTACATAGTTTATCACACGTAAATAGATCCATGACTTGGAAACAAATATTCATATTCATCACACAAATGTTTGCATTAACTCCGATATACCATAAGTAAGGGTCACCTACCATATTCAAATTGAAATATTTTTATTCAAAATATGATATGACATCACGTTTTGAAAGTCACAAACTCCTACCCATTCCAAATGGCATGCCTCAGACCTGAGAAGAATGGGTGCAACAAACTCAGTGGGCTTTTTTTTCTCAATATGGATCGTCAAATGGGTGATTGGCATGATAAATTAAGTCACACTATATATAGAGTCAGCTAGAAAGTTATCGCTGGATAATATTTACTAGATGGAGCTTGTATTTTGAAATACAAATTATTATATTATCAGCTATCAATAAACAAGTCTCAGATCATTTATACGTCTAGATAAGACTATGACAGCTGTGAAAACGTCGAAAAGAATAGACATTATGACTAACCTCTATTTTGAGCAACGCACGCACACTAAACTAATATTCCTGGCCTGTTTTTATCGATTGTCTAACAGCAAGAGACTCTATTTACATGTATAAATTATCTAAGAAATAAGTATAGAAATAGTAAACACTTTATAACAGTATATTATTCACCAAGATGAGAGATTTCAAGCACTCGGCCGAGTTGAGGAATTGAATAGTATTTCCGAAGTGATACGTTGTGCTTGAGGGTTGCAGTTCTATTGAAAAATATGAAATATGAAAATTATGGGAAAAGGCGCGCATTTTTTTTTAATTGCACGCGCCAAATTTAAGATGATTGATTACATAATATAGCGTACAGCCTACCGGCCGTTCCCAATATTCAGTCTATCTCTTACTTGAGATAAAAATCGTAACTTTCGTTGACTTTTTTCGACGGTAACATACCTTATCCGTACACGCTGTCTGTCAATGGGATGATGTATAGCTTACCAGCGATAGAAGTTTGTATGGAAATTGCAATTCATGCGTCCCAATTTAAGGCGATAAGATAGACTTATCGGGTATATTGGACAGCTTCAGATTATTGACAGCTAATTACTGACAGTAGAAAGTAGTAATTTATCTCTATCTGTAGATTGGGAACGGCCGTAAGTAATCAAATGTAATCTACAACAATATATTTTATAACAAATTATTGAAAATTACAAACATGTTAATAATAATAAATGTATTTCCGTCTAAATTAGGGAAACATTTACTTATTCCAAAAATGTAAATGGATTTTGAGCAGCATAAAACCTCTTTGCTGTTCCAAAAAAACTGTATTACCCGGTTAAATTGAAAATGCTCTGTTTACTCTCATATAGTTTGCAGTGGGGTACTAACTAAACTTTATAGGGATGATTATATTATGCACGTGTGTGTTATAGCTCGATTTATGGCCCTAAAGACGATGAAATAAGGCTCACTTCACGAGGAAGTGTGTTGAAAAATAAACTATTTCATATGCTTAAAAATTGATTTATCACTTCAATAAGTGCTGGTTAAAGAGCTATTGATTATATATTGAGAAATCATCATTAATAATATTTTCTGCGAAATAAATCTGGCCTCTTTTGCTTAAAATTCCTATTAAATATACTTGAAGAGGCAGGAGGGCCTGCATCAGAACTTATCTTGTGTGATGTATGTGGGTAGGTAGGCAGGCAGGAGTGTGTGAGCAGAAAAATCTCAAGTCCTTGTTACAATCACAGTTGTTTAATCAGCACAGGGTTTAATAATCGAAGTACACAGTCAAATGAACAATGTACAGTCTAAGCAACACGAAAACCAACTTAATTTTAACACGAGATTAAACTATCACTCGGATGCAAAGCGATTCGTCACAAGCGTGGTGCGCGGGCACCGTCTCGAACAAAAAGTGAAATCAAGATGTCCGCCCGCACTGCCATCGACAATGACGCTTCGCTAGGCTGACTTTTAGAGCTAAAAGTCAACCTGACGTCCAACGTTGGCGGATGCGCCGTCCTACTTAACTTTTTGTTTATATTTAACTTTATTTATCACCATTTCTTCAACTAATTCCATTGTTACTTTTTCAGTTAGCCCATACATTCGAGTGCCAAACAATATTGTGTATGTCTTCAATAAAACAGCGAAAATAGAATGCGAGGTAAGATTGACAAATTAAATATTTAAAACCACTGACCTGTATAAATACCACTGGATAGGCTGCTCTATATGTTTGACAGTAAATTTTTTGTGCCTATTTGAAGCACCACTCGCGAGCGTCCAGAGAACTAATTTTGACGTATAATACAAATGGCTGCAAAGGAACGTACAATACTCTGAAGTATTTTTGCATTTTGAATTAATTTCGTCCGTTTTCCGTGTTATTTATACTTTAAGAATCAACGTTATAAAGTAAACAATTTTTTTTTGTAAATAGTTCCCACCATCTATCGATGTTTGCAGAGTTTGGCATCACTAGTTTTAGTACCGCAGACTCTCGCTACATGGCCAACAGCGCCAAAATGGCGAATATCTAACAGGCACAAAAATACTTTGTCAGCCGCCAGTCATGTGGTATATGGTAGAGGCCAGTGTTTAAAACATACTTATGCGAATGGAAAAAGAATTTATAGGCCAAACGATCAAACAGCCAATGTTCGTTTAGAAGTAATAATTTGATTTTAGAATACTCTCTTGATACGTTATGTTCATTGTTTGAATTATAAAATCAATTCTAATAATCACTATTCGTTTCATGAATTTTTATATAACTTTTGCAGTGAGATCTCAAATAGTGGAAGAATTAGCTTACCCGTTGCTAATTTGTAAATTATAATGTGTAAGTGTAGTTAAATAAATGCTAAACATTTCAAAGATCAATTTGAGAATCAAAATAAATTTTAAATTGATTGAAATGCCCTTATTCATGATTGAACTTTGATATTACATTTATATCATAGAATATAAATTACTTAGATCATTTATAAGTCTAGATAGACTGGATGATGTGAAAACGAGAGGAAATCTCTATTTTGAGCAATGCACGCACACTAACACCAGCGACGTACAAATCGCGAGTGTAAGACGTAGCTTGTCACGCACACTAAAATAATAAACCTGAGCTCTTTTTATCGGCTGTCTAGCAGCAAGAGCCTCTTTCAACACGTTGAAATCTAAGAGAAATTATCATTTTAATGTTAAACTTACATTGTTGAGGTTGAGTCTGTATAGGTGTGCCAAAAAAGGATGGTGGTGCGCAAAAGCGTCAAGTAATGTAACCTAAACACTTAACAAAGAAATTTTCACTTCAAATAATTTCCTCTAGAAAAGAATTAAAAGGTATTCAGTGATGTACCTTGTACCACGTACCGGAAGACGCAGTGCTGTCAAGATTGCCGGAATACGTTGGATGAGGACAGCGCAGGACCGATCGTCGTGGAAATCTTTGGGGAGGGCTTTGTTCAGCAGTGGACGTCTTCCGGCTGATGATGGTGTACCTTGTACAATGGGTGCGGATCTCTCTCATCAGATCGACTGCAACCTGACCATTTTATTCTCATTGCAGGTACAAGCTTGGCCTGAACCTGTCCTGGCTTGGGAAGTAGACGGCGTTACAATAGAAGGCACCAGGTACAAGACTGAAGTGGCCACAACCGGAGACGTGTGGAGATGGATCATGACGTTAGAGGTTCCTCACATCAGGGAGCAAGATTTGAGACAATTCAGCTGCGTAGCCAAAAACGAACTTAACAACCAAACTGTTAAAGGACATATTCGATTGATGCGTACGTAAACAGTTACGGTTTTTTGATTGCAATTTGCAACACGATCATCACACGATACCAATGGCGTTCTATACATATATAATGTACATAGAACGTTATTGCACGATACACAGAATGAGTCATTAATTTTTTTTATGGAAAAAGAGGACAAATGAGCGTACGGGTTACTTGTTCTTACGTGATTTATTCTCTTGCGACACCAGAGGAATCACAGGAGCGTTGCCGGCCCTTTAGAAAAGTGTATGCGCTTATTTTGAAGTTACCCATGTCGTATCGTCCTGGAAATACCGCATTGAATGGAATACAAGGAAGGTCATTCCACAGCTTGGTCGTACGTGGAAGTTAAAAGTTCCTTAAAAACCGCCCTGTGGAGGAACGCCACACATCCAGATGGTGGGGATGATATTTTAATTTTTATTGCGTGTCGTGCGAAGGTGGACTTCGGCGGCAGGAATTAGATCAAACGGATTTTCATAACAAGTTTAATTTTAATATTCTAATTCAATTTGGATTCTTATTAAATAGTTCTCCTGCGAAAGTTTGATAAAGTAGCCGAAAAGATATTTATTTAATATTTTAATAAATGACTGTAGTACCGGGACCCAATCAACACATGCAAGTTCAGCAGCCAACGGAGTACGGCTCCCGGCCTCCAACTCTGACGTCATACGAGGAGCTGTGCCAGGTGCAGAAATGTCCAACGTGTCAGCGATGTGACCGCACCGTACTCCTCATATCCTCGATGAACGGCACCACAGCGTATAAGCCCAGGAGAAACACGAGTGAGTTTGAAGTTATACTACTTTTGGCGCGTTAGGGAAAAATCATCAGAGTGAATATTTACTATCGTAACGCAAACTAGACCACTTGTATCATACTTCAGCTATCAAGTCTCTTGTAACTCATAAGTCTACTAAACCAAAAATAATGGAATGAAAAATTTAAATACAAGTTTTAAAATAAAAAAAAAATATTTCCCTCCAATTGTATAAAAATAATTAAATAATATTTAATTACACTTAATTTAATTAAAATTTTGCGATACAATAATCTTTTCATTGGTTGCATTTAATATATTCTTTATAACAATATTGATTTTTCTACAAACGTAACATAGCACGAGGAATAATTTTTTTAAGAGTTGTATAGAGATTCAGCTCTAGCAAACTGTAAACATTTGTGCTATACCATCTTGTAATGAAACCTATTCAATGCAAATAAAGTTTATCTTATCTTATCTTAAGGATTTTTGTTTTATCACGCCAAAGAAGAACAACTTTTTGCGAGCGTGCATAAGTAAACACCCATTTTTTTATATTCTTGCTTCAAATAATGGTGATATTCACGCATCAAAAAACGTTCAGGTATGTTTTATAACTAGAACAAATCTTTTTTTGTTCGGAAAAGTTATTTACGTATTATTATTATTACGTACTTTATTTCCATGAGAGACGCAAAATAGTTGATATTCTATTCTTAACAAAAATAGCACAATTTCACATTGACGCTCCCCATCTTCTCTCGAACATAAATTTAAATATTCCCAGAACCTCCGCAAGACATCCGAAATATTTACATATACCCCATTGTGCGTCAAATTTAAATAAAAACTCATTCTTCTCAAGAGCATCTCACTACATAAATAATCTTAAAGGCTTTCATGATTTTGACCTGTTTAACTCACCCACAAATTCTATCAGATCAAAAATTACTAAAAACTGGTTTAACTATGTTTCCCTAACTGTTAATATAAACTTAATTGAACGTAGTGTTAAAATTCTCTTTTAACATAATAAATGTAATACCTATGTGATTATTAACATATTTTATATAATACTTATATAAAAAAAGATGTTCCTATATTATGCTATGTGTTATTAGAAACAATATGCGAAAACTATTAAATGGTGTTAAATGTTAACACTATTGTATTCATGTTATTAAGTTATTGTAACACTGTAAGTTTTCCAAATAAAATAAAATAAGTATTTAGGCCCTGAAACAGGGCACATATGTTGGGCTCGGGTGTCCACCTCCTACCGATTGCAATCCTCCTCTATGTAGCTCGGAGGCTTTTGCAGCGAATCCGTGCGGGAACGAATCCGGGCGAGATTTTCAAATCTCCTGTAATCTGTGTTTTCACCAGAGATCAACAATAAGATCTAGTATATTCGCTTCATTTAGCTAGCCTTGCTCAGCCCATCTCGACTGAAAATAGCTCTGATGTGATTCTATTAGTTCATAGCAAACTGAATTCTACGCATCCTGGCGGATATCTAGTGGTAGCGTAGCTTTAATATTTGTATCAAAAACCACATATTTCTCCGCTAGAGTCTCATTTGATCGGAGCAGCAGAACTAGCACATATAAAATTGGAACAATGATCATGATATTAACGTTCCATCCTTTTTTTATGAAAATAAGGGACGAGACGAGCAGGATGTTCAGATGATGGTAATTGATACACCCTGCCCATTATTCTCTATTCATTCTTCGAAAAAACAAATATTCTGAGCGGCAATACGATTGCGCTCGTCACCTTGAGACAAGATGTTAAGTTTCATTTGCCCAGTAATTTCACTAGCTGAGGCGCCCTTCAGACCGAAACAATAATGCTTACGCATTTCTGCTTCACGGCAGAAATAGGCGCCGTTGTGGTAAAACTTAACCTGAAAACTTTGTTCTGGAAAGACTACGAAATGTCAGATTCGATAGATGGTTGTGTGTTTTAGCGTTTTATACAATTAAAGAGTTATTCATCTGAATATAAGATGACCTCAATGGAGCTATCTATGACCATAGTAGAAATGAATTTTATCAAAAATATATTACGCAGACCTGCATGAGAGATAAGACTAGACCAAACTTTTATTAGTTTAATTATAGAATTAAAATTGTTGATGTTCTAATTTGCTCGTACAGATTGTCAGCTGTACGCTATCGGGAAGCCGGTGTATCATCGCTACAAAGATGAGCTGTTCGGAGCTTGGCTGCGAGATTCAAACGCCACTGATAACCAGGTATGACAGATGTCATGTCACTTATTAATATTAAGCATTTGTCGTAGTCAAAAACGTCGAGCTTAAGAAACGAGTACGAAGATGATTTGGTATTCGTCTTAGCTCGGGTGTAATCGGCGTGCGGTGAGAGTGCGGGCGCACGGCGAGCGCCTAGCAGGCAGTCAGGGAAGAACTAGCGAGCGAGGTGGTTGTGTCCCACGCGCATGCCGGGAACACTACGTTTTCATCACATAATCGTATTTGCTGTTTTAGAAATGCACCTATCATTACGATTGTAAAGTCTGTTGCTAGTAATGATACCATGTGGTGTAAAGACTGTATTTTACTTGCTGTCGCGATCAATGCCCACAACAATGGACTACCACGCGGATCCTATCCGTGAGACCGGTCTTTTTTGGCCGACCGGCGGTTTTTAATTTGAATGGGATTTTTTTTTTGTTTTTCTGGTTTCTTGTTCGTCAGAACACAATTATCCATAAATATAAAAAATATTAATAAAATATTGGTTATATTAAATTAATAGTTTTTTTTAGTATCGATTTACGCGGAACTTATGTACCAGAATGCACATGATTTTTCGAGTTACTCTCTCTTTGTTCCGGGTAACCTCGGAACCGCTTTTGTGACGGGTGTTTCGCTAATTGGTAGCTTAATTTTTACATTACTAGCTGACCCGACAGACGTTGTTCTGTATACTATAATAAATAAAATAATGTTTCTATATGAATTTGTCAATAATATCAAAAATTACTTCGTAAAATATGCACCTTGCTGTCGTAATCAAATTGTTTCACAGCAGAACTGTCAAACTGTGCGTCAATAAATTCTCTCATAGAAATTATGTATGGACACATCAAAGGAAAAACAAATTTGTTGTTTTTATTTCATTTAGCAGCATTTTCATATTTGTTCACCTTTTAAACCTTCTCTGGACTTCCACGAATAATTCAAGACCAAAATTAGCCAAATCGGTCCAGCCGTTCTGGAGTTTTAGCGAGACTAACGAACAGCAATTCATTTATATATATATAGATAGATAGATTATAAGCAGTACCTTGTGTTTTAATTTTAGAACATGACAGGGGTTGATACGGTCTCTACCAACCCCAGATAGGAAACAGATGTGATTGTATGTATGTAAAGCATTACGAAATTCAAAAGAATTGTTAATAAATTAAAAAGTCAAATAAATTGTTAATAATCATTTGTGCGGTAAAGGTAAAAACGGTAAATAAATGACTTTCTTAATGATAACCACAGATTGGGAATGGTGCGACCGCCCTTAGGGTATTAATAATAAGTTTAATTGTATGATATTTGTAATTATAAACATATTTTTATGAAAAAATAAAAGAAACCCGCTGATTTTCTTGCGCCCCTTCTTCGCAGGTCTGAGGCACACTTTTTCGAATGGGTGGTAGTTTTTGACATTCAATAAGCGATATAATATCCTATTTTAATAAAAATATTAGAATTTTGAATTTATTGAAATACAATATGTGCTATATATAATTGGCACTTATATCCTCACCAATATTTTGCAATAGTTTAAATATATCAAACGCAGAAAGAAAAGCTGTGGACAACACAAGAGACTGACGTGGAGAGGCTCAGAGAATACAGAACGAAGGGCAGCTTCAAGAAAGACCACGTCGACGAGTTTCACAAGTTGCAGAAGCCATTCTTTGTAAGTTTGATCATGAAAGTAATTACTTGTAAGTGATGGAGACAGAGATATTAAAAATGCGCAAACATGTTATTGTTGCGTTAACTGAAAAGGGTCCTAGTTTGCACCCGTTTTTTGGTTACGTCGGCCAGGTTAGCAAATTTATTTTATCACCTCTTTTTCTTTTACAGAATCACATTTACATTTCCCAGTGGGAGGCTCCTTTGCACAGGATGGCGGTCAGATTATAGCTACCGAAACGGCGCCTACTTCTGCCGTGAAGCAGTAATCTGCTTTATTGTGTTTCTGTCTGAAGGGCGCCGTAGCTAGTTAGCAGTAATTTCTACTGGGAAAATAAGAGTAAACATCTTATGTCTCAAGGTGACGAGCCCAATTGTAGTGTAGAAGTTTTGGGTTTTTCAAGAATCCTGAGCAGTACTTCATTGTAATGGGCAGTGCGTATCAATTACCATCAGCTGAACGTCCTTCTCGTCTCGCCCCTTATTGTCATAAAAAAAAACAGAACATAGCATGAGAGAGAAGATCATCTCTAACTAAGATACAGAAAGATACTTACTGACGTACACAGTCCGCCACGCTTGGCTTTACCTCCTTAGTATTTTTAATACTAAACTACTAGCTGACGCACATATACTACTCTTGCGGCGCCGCGACTCAAAGTAGGACTTGTCCTCGTCCACTTATTTCGGTCCTTTGCGATATCACGCCAATTTGTGATTTTCATCTCGCACAGGTCAGCTTTCTTTAGGGCGACCTACTGCGTGTCTACCTTCTATAAGTACCGAGTATGCCTTTCTCACTCCACGATCTTCTCCCACGCATTCTTTGTGGCCCAGCCGGCGAAGACGGTGGGCCTAACTTCTCCAATAATGTTAGGCTCAGAAATGAGGTATTTTATCACGGCATTCTTGCGGACATTCCATTCCACATTTTAAAAGGCATAAAAAGGCGTTTATTTTCTCAAAATTGATTCCTTTAGACTTTTTTTTATGTCATTTCTAACGCTACCACCGCTTCGGAAACCAATGGCACTTTGAGAGAGAAGAAGCTTTGTAGAGAATTTAACGAAGTGTGTGCTGATTTTGATATATTCTTTACAAATGTAGACATTTTGAAAAATACTCTTTATAAAACTTTCTAGTTTACGTAAAATAATTTAATGTTTAACTAAATTTCGTTATACTGTAATTACTATTGTGTCCACTTATTAATTTTTTAGTTTTTTTACTGTATTTGGTGAATGATGTGTATAATTTTAATTGGATCTCAGGATCATAAAAATATGCTATACTTGTTATTAGATGACAGTTTTATCTTGCTATCTGTTATTGTACCTACTTGTAAATAAATAAATAAATAAGCAGCGTAAGAAACTCCCAGCGTTCTTTTTTTGCCCTCTTTTTAATGAATTATACAATATTGTACTGTCATTGTTATTGCTATAAAATAATCATAATCTATTCCCAGGCTCTCTGATCACTTATATATTCAGCTGTGGAGTTAGTAGGATTAACGACAGAGCCATGTTTTTAATAAAACATTTAAATTCATTTGTAGATGGAATAAACATTTTCCCTTAAAGCTATTATGTATCTTATGAAGCCTACTAGAACTAGTTACAAGCAATCCCATAAATGTACTAACAATGAACAGTCACAATATTTATTTCTTCAAATTTATCTTTGAGTGATAGTGTTAGGTCCAAGATCTTACGTAGGATCTTTCGCCTGCTACAAGTAGTTCTTTTTTTATTGAATACCACAGGTACCATGGGTCACCTGTTGTTAAGTGATCACCGCCGCCCACAATCTCTTGCAACACCAGAGGAATCACAGGAGCGTTGCCGGCCTTTAAGGAAGGTGTACGCGCTTTTTTTGAAGGTACCCATGTCGTATCGTCCCTGAAACACCTCACAAGGAAGCTCATTCCACAGCTTTGTAGTACGTGGAAGAAAGATCCTTGAAAACCGCACTGTGGAGGACCGCCACACATCCAGATGGTGAGGATGATATCCTAACTTGTGGCGTGTCGTGCGAAGGTGGAATTCGGCGGCAGGAATCAGGTTAAACAGCTCTTCGGAACACTCCCCGTGATAAATGCGGAAGAAGACACACAATGAAGCGACGTCTCTACGCAACGCCAAGTGATCCAGCCGTTCACTTAGCACTGGGTCCCCGACAATTCGAGCTGCTCTGCGTTGCACGCGGTCAAATGGATCGAGCTGATACTGGGGTGCGCCAGACCAGAGATGACAGCAATACTCCATGTGTGGCCGGACCTGCGCTTTGTAGAGCGCTAGTATGTGGGCCGGCTTGAAGTATTGCCGTGCTCTATTAATGACGCCCAGTTTCTTTGAAGCCAATTTGGCTTTGCCTTCCAGATGACCACGAAATTGGCAATCGCTCGAGATTTCGAGACCCAGTATTCCGATACTAGGCGAGGCTTTGAGGGAAGTGTTGTCGAAGAGCGTCTAATGTAAATGTTAGAATGACAAATGATTGAGCTGTCAGGTCATCTAAACTCTATTATATTCTTAGTCTAAGCGTTGAACACTTTCTGGATATGGAAAGAGACTGAGCTGCTTTGCTCGACTCATGCTCGTTCGGATAAACTGGACTCAGGTCGGAGCATGATAAGTCAGAGACATTTACCAGAGCTATTTAAACATAATAATAATTAATAATAATATATAATATATTGGCACACTTTTTACACAAATTATCTCGCCCCAAGTTAAGCATATATAGCCTGTGTTATGGGTTACAAGACAATGATATATTTAATACAATATACTTACTTAAAAATACATAAATTCATTTAAACATACATATTAACATACATAAATACATTTAAACATCCATGACTTGGAAACAAACATCCATATTCATCATAATAAAAAATATAAATGCTTGCACCTACCGGGATTCGAACCCGGGACCTCTAGCTTAGTAGGTAGGATCGCTAATCACTCGGCTATACAGGTCGACAAATTGTTAATATACTCGCTTTATGTATATAGGACAAAAAGTTGTACCTTCTATTATAACCTCTAATCACCTCTGGTGATCTAAAAAACACACTGCCGACTGTTTGCAAAATTTCGTAATGATCGCCCAATGTAACCTACATTGGGCGATCACACTTCACAATATAACATGTAATAATAATTTATACTCCTAATTAATATTATGTTGATTCATTAGTCTCAAATAAAATTTTTACAAATATGTGAAATTAATAAGTTTTTATTTTTAATTTATTTCATGAACATGATGTTAGTAAGTTTTCTTAGTTTAGTATTTATTCTTTTCATAATTTCCCTATTTCCAGGGTAACGGCCACATAGTGTACAGCGGGTCGTTCTTCTACCAAGCGAACGAGTCTGGACACCCGGGAGACATCATCCGGTACGACCTCACGCAGAGCCGCATCAAATCGGTGAAGCTTCCTCACGCTGCCGGGAGGCTCTACATGGCGCAGCATAATCAGGTCTCCACGTTCAACAGAAACTATTAGAACGTCTCGACTTCACCCGGGGTGCAATTTGATCGATCGAAGGATTGGTCTCTGCTGCGTTCTAACTAGATACCGCAGGCATATACGCAAAGTGCGGCTGACGTGCGACATATTCTGTTAAACTTTTCTAATAATTGAAACTAAAATGGCGGGTTGCGTAGTAAAACTAATACCAATATTAATACTCATGAAAAAAGAAAGACACTGGGATCACATATTATCAGTAAGTATTTTGTATTTTATTAATTTCAATATAAAATAACACGAAGCGTATGTTACAAAATTGGAAAGATGCCATTGAGTGTCAATGCCACGCACACAAGCTAATAAAAAAGCTATTGTTCTTAGGTAGTGCGGTATCTAGTTGGAACGTAGCGGAGACCAATCCTTAATCTAAGCCTTGATCCTTAACAGGAACTACTGGTACTATATATATCCTTAGTTTACCGATTAGTTTCGGACCGTAGTAAAGCCATATTAATAAATATAGTTATAATGTCTCACGAAAGTTTTCTTTGTAATTTAATAATATGTTCAAAATGGTTGCAGGTGGACTTCAGCTCTGATGATAACGGATTGTGGGCTATTTATTCCATTGAAAATTCTAACAACACGGCAGTAGCTAAGGTAATTTATCATTATATCATCATCAGACGACCGATATAGCCGAGTGGTTAGCGATCCTACCTACTAAGCTAGAGGTCCCGGGTTCGAATCCCCGTAGGTGCAAGCATTTATATGATGAATAAGGATGTTTGTTTCCGAGTCATGGATGTTTATATGAATTTATGTATGTCTATATGTATTAATGTATGCAAAAGTAAGTATATTGTATTAAAAATATCGTTGTCTTGCAACCCATAACACAGGCTATATATGCCTAATTTGGGGCAAGATAATTTGGGTAAGAGTGTATCAATCATTATTATTTTCTCAGAAAAACTTACACAGAACTGAAATCGCGAATCCTCGAAATATCAAGATGTTGGTATCTATAGTATATATATTTTTTTACTTATTATAACGATTTATGTATAAAGTATCAGATTATAATATATTACTGGTATATTGATATAATCATGTCCGTATTATCGAAATTAAATTTTAATTATATCCAAAAATAAAAAAAACCCCATTTGTTGTATCAGCGCTCTTCGACAACATTTCCCTTAAATCCTCGCCTAGTATCGGAATACTGGGTCTTAATAGCTCGAGCGATTGCCAATTCCGTGGTTATCTGCCGGGCAAAGCCAAATTGGCTTCGAAGAAGCTGTGCGTCATACATAGAGCACGGTAGTACTTCAAGCTGGCCCACATTCTAGCGCTCTACAAAGCGCAGGTCGCGTGCAACGCAGAACAGCTCGAATTGTCGGGGACTCAGGGCTCTGTGAACGGCTGGATCATTTGGCGTTTCGTAGAGACGTCAAGAATATTATTTTTTTCTGAAGTTTCGCTAAGTTTCGGTCTGAAGGTGGCCGTAGCTAGTGCAATTACTGGTCAAATAAGACTTAACATCTTATGTCTCAAGGTAACGAGCGCAATTGTAGTGGTGCTCAGAAATTTTGGGTTGTTCAAGAATCCTGAGCGGCATTGCATTGTTATGGGCAGGGCGTACCGATTACCAACAGCTGAACGTTCCGCTCGTCTCGTCCCTTGCTGTCATAAAAAAACGTTTGGAGGTAACTTGCAACAAGCGACAATAGCGCGAATAATATACAATTTAAAATATATTTTAATTTTATAGTTGGTATCTTGTGGAGGTGGAAATTGGAATTCATATTCTTGTACATAAATACTCAAATAAAAGACAGCAGAACACACCAGCATAAGGGTTACCTGATGGTAGTTGATCACCGAAGCCCACCTGTGTAACACCAGAAGAAATACAGGTGCTTTGCCAGCATTTTTTTTCGAATTGGTTTGAAGTAATACTGACGTGAACCAGACTTATAGGTGTGAGTAATACTCCATATGTAGCTGGTATATGCACTGCGAGCACTGCACAGTGCTATCACTGTAGAAAAAATTATTTCCGTTATAGACTGCCAGTATACTGCCGCAGTACCCTAGGGAAATATATGACGTCATAAATCGCCGCCATATTCTACTGTGAGCACTGGCGTTTTCGAGGTACGGTACTCGCAGTACTTTGATGACGTGATCAGTCCAAACCACTCGAGTGCCTAACGTTTTATAAACAATACCTACAGTTTTTTTATAATGAACTAGATAACTTTATTACACTCATTTGAATACTGCGTTAAAAAATGCGGCTGACAGTATACGGGATTGCGTTCCGTTTTAAATAGTAACCAATATAACTGGCTATAAAGGAACGGCTTCACAGTATACTAAATTGACGTCACACTGTACAGTGGTCGCAGTGCATATCGGAACATACCCTAAATAAACTAATATGTTTCAGCTCAGCTTTGATCCGAACAAAGACGACTTAAATATTGACTACATTTGGAACATCTCATTAAACCATAAACAGGTAAGAACTTGCCATCCTAAGCTGGTTCTATATATGATATTTTATTTATTTTTTGTTTTATTTATTTATTTTCAGGGAACATACAGTCTTTAACAAATTATATACATAATATACAGGTAAAAATTACTTTCAACAATGAGTCCCATACAAGTTTAACAAAATGAAAAGTTTCAAGTATAGACGCAACTTTAACTATAACAATTTTGAAAATTTCTTATACAACGATAACAAAGTAGGTATTTTGAGTGCGCTTACCCAAGATAGTAGTGTATCTCCCCTACTAGCTTTGATACACACAGGCTTAGCGCCAGTCTCAGCTAGGGGTGTTACATCGCATCAACAAACAAATCTTCAATTGATAAGTATATTTATGTGTAGCTTCGATAGCATCAAATCTATAAGGCATACGTAAACTTCTGATTGTACCTTTTTATTAAAAATTCACAAACCTATAAAATTTTAACATAAACAACCTACACACAGTTGACATTAAAATATAAATTTGCTGATCGACTTACCTATTTCATTCATCATCTATTCTATTCACCATCACGCAAGAAGTTATACTTCTTTGGCGTAACAAAGCAAAAATACTTAAAATTATTTGTTCCTCCTGCTATTCTACGTATTTAGAAAGAACAATATTGTAAAAATCTTGCAAAGATGGCTTTGACAATTAATTATTAAATAACGAATACGGCTGTATGGGCTTGAACCCTTTGCCTGTACTAATAATGAACGAAGAAACCAAAAAAAATGACGAATGTCGCAAACGTCAGTAAATGTTAAGAACCAACTTCACCCTGTTACTTTTGTATTACAGTGATATCAAATTATTATAAAGTATTTAATAACTCACAAGTGCCAACCCTGACAGTTCTGCCGATACCCACCACGTAGTGATCGCCGGTGCGATCCGCTGCCCCCTACGCACCACATCTTCCCGCATGTATCCTCTGTTTATGGCAAAGATGTTCTTCTTTTAAATTTTGTTTTTTGGTATTATGTCTGTGAAATCAGTATTTCTTTGAGTAACGCGAGTGTTATAAATTTTAATAAAATACTTTTTAAAGGATTGTAACTGTGTTTTTAACTTAGAATTTTGCGTAAAAGTGACATTTGTATTATTATTTTAGGTAGCCCGACGTTTCAAGACCTATCTAGATCACGTTTTCAAGGATCTATGGTTTAACTAAAAAAATGTAACTTTTACGAAAAATCTAATGTAAAAATACAGATACAAATAATTATACGCGTTTCAATCCTTTTAAAAACGTTTTATTGATATCTGTTAACTTTTAAATAAATAGGTTCTATCACTGTAACTTAGAATAATTTCTAGGTTGGTGAAATGTTCATAGTATGCGGAGTGTTGTACGCGCTCGACTCGGCAACGGAGCGAGACAGTAAGGTGACGGTTGCCATCGACCTGTACCAGAGCAAGCCCATTGAGGTGACGCTGCAGTTCACCAACCCATTCAGAAAGACCACGCAGCTTGGATACGACCACGCGCTGAAGGTACGGAACATAGGTAGAAAGATTATTATTAATAGATCATTATTATATAGATCCATTTGACCGCATGCAACGCAGAGCAGCTCGAATTGTCGGGGACCTAGTGCTCTGTGAACGGCTGGATCACTTGGCTAGGATATCATCCTCACCATCTGGAAGTGTGGCGGTCCTCCACAGTGCGATTTTCAAGAAGATTTCTTCCACGTACTACAAAGCTGTGGAATGAGCTTCGGTGTTTCGGGGACGATACGACATGGGTACCTTCAAATAAAAAGGCGTATACACCTTCCTTAAAGGCCGGCAACCCTCCTGTGATTCCTCAAGCGTTGCAAGAGAATGTGGGCGGCGGTGATCACTTAACACCAGGTGACCCGTACGGTCGTTTGTCCTCCTTTTCCAATAAAAAAAGACCAGATTAAGGATTGGTCTAGGCTGTGCTTCAACTAGATACCGCAGGCGTAATTGCAAAGTGCGGTAACTAATAGTACGCCCAAGTGGGCGTACTCGAGCCCGTCTCGAACAATGTGTGACATTGACGTGCCACATGTTTTGTTAAATTATGCTAATAATTCAAACTAAAATGCCGGGTTACGTAGTAAAACTTTGTAAAGATAATGTTACAAGTACCGAATAATAAAGGCATAGGGATCCGATATCATCAGAAAGTATTTTATATTTTATTAATTTCAATGTAAAATAGCACGAAGAGTATGTTACAAAATTTGAAAGATGCCATTGAGTGTCAAGATGTCGTAATAAAAAAGCTATTGTTCTTAGGGCGGTATTTAGTTGGAGTGCAGCGGAGACCTGTCCATAATAATCTAAGATAGAAAGATTATGAAAAAGAAGGCAATAAATAATAATTATTTTTTAAGCGCCCTCTGTGGCAAAATATACAAAATGCTTAGACATATTGTACCGAGATGTGGAGAAGATGAGCTTTTACAATTAGTTCGCTAAGCTTCCGCTATGTTGTGCTAATTCCTAAAAAGTTTTTATTTGAAGACAAGCTCGGCTCAACAAACTTAGCCCCCCAAAAAAAAATTTTTTCTATTTTTGAATTTTCAATATTGCATATCGTTAGTTCGTAGTTTGTTCCTAATTGTTCGCTATAAATAATTGTTTGTTCTTTTGTTGTTTATTTAAAAACAATTAATTAAAAATGGGGGGAAACGCCTACTATTTGGTTCTGGTTGTTTTGACTGTTCTAACATAACCAATTTTAATGAATTGCATTTTTTTTTTTTAAATCGAGAACAAACCAAGTAATAAAAAAAAATTAAAATAAAAATCTGGGGGGCTAACTTTCTTGAGCTGACAATCTCTTAGTGCCGTTTATATTATTATTAATTAACAATAATTGTTAATGTTGAAATAATGAAAAAATAAATAATTAATTGTCGGTGTGAATATATTAAAGTATATTATTATATTAAGTATGCTCTCTTTATAACCGTATCCGCTCTCTGTATATAGATATGTTTTATCGCAGAGTAGTGAAAGACGTATTTAGTTATATAAGAAATATATTATTTTAGTACTTCCGTATATAATAAATTTATTATAAAATCCGAATTGTCCTCATTATTGGTCCTTTTTATTGTGCAATTTTTTGTAAACTTTAAGTGGACCCGATAGATGGCGCTGTTTCCATATTAAGAGTTTTCTATGAAGTATAATTTCAGTTGATTGAATGTTTTTTTTCAGGAACTCTACTCATGGGACCGTGGAAACCAACTGACATATCCTGTACGATACAATGAACTGCCGGGTCCATAGCACCAAATACTAATCAGTTGTGATACGCAAAACCAAAGGCGATAAACTAGTGACTGATTATCGTGTTCCTAAACTCCACTCACTGTAGTAATAATTGTACATGAGTATTTAAATAATCAGATATATCTCTAGATACAAAGTTCTATATTTGATACAAATTGTATAGATCATTCTTTCCCAAACATTGCTCTGCCGTGGCAAGGTAATTTTCTCTATACCACTTCGTGTCCAATTTAATACTTTTAATCCCAAGCTGGTTGATAGTAGATAACATTTTTAAAACAAGGCGGGAGCATTCCGACCCGATTTTTTATTTTGATGATAGCGCGACCCGGTAAATGGGAATCGCTCGTATAGATAAATATAATTTAAATTAAATAAATAATTTAAGTGTAATTACACATTTTATTTAAATAACCGCTCACCAATACCACATCATGTTTATGCATTTTCAACAATATTAACATTATCCAATATCCACGCATCTGTATTTTCACCGACTTCATAAACTACAAACACTCGTTTGTCCTCCTGTTCCATAAAAAAAGGAAATTTTTATCAAGTTACGTAGTATGTATGTATGTTAGTTGTCTACCTAGTTTCAGTATTTTTTTTCTTTACTTCCCCCTTAAAATTTTAAAAATCAGAATTTCATCGGGGTTGGCGCCATTCGAAAGGACTTGACCAAACTTAGATTTTGAATAAATTTCGTACAACAAATACGAAAAATAAAATTCTAAATGTGGTTTTTATGGAATAGTTTTTAAAAGGCTTTACGATCGGTACTGAAAACTGGGTGATAATCGGTTTATTCATTCAAAAGTAATTGCGGTTTAAACATTTATAAAATATGGTTTTATTTAACTTTTATCAGAATTTTGAGCACGGAAAAGCATATAAACATAGAACAGCTAACTCTTACGAGTATAAATAATAACACAAAATATTATATTTTTGAGCTCGAAGTGCTCAAAATCGTCATAAGTAGGTACATACAATTTGAAGCGTTTTGGTATGGAACTAGCGGGAAGTTTCACGGATGGACTTTAGGATCAACCGTTTTCCAAATTTTTTTTAATAAAATTAATTCAGATTCTTTAATGAATTTTATAAGTGATTTATTCCTTTATTTTAAAGGTTTGCATATTATATTTGTAGTTTTTTCAATAAACAATCAAGCGTATTCGTATGTTTTGTAGGAACAACTGAAAAAACCTCAAATGTCCACAGGAACTTTGAATAGTGAGAACATAGTTAAATTATATATGATTTGATTGGTTATAGGTTATAACCAATCAAATGTGAGTTATTTTAATAGAAAATAGTACCAACGAACTGATTTGGTGATTAATTCAGATCTTTATTTTTACTTACAAAGGGTAGCTAGTTTTCTAGTTCGCATTCAACATTAAACTATTGTGTACGTCAGTCATCTTATACATCGTCACGTCCGAAGTATTTACGAGCCGCAGTATCTTCTTGACACGAGTAATGCAAACATCACTCGGAAGTAAGGTGTACTTTACAAGGGTGAATTAGTGGGCCACAATCGCAGAGATGTATCAACAGAACAACGAAGAACAGAAAATTGTATCGCACTCGTGTTTGAGCGTGTTGATATTCTCATGAGACCCACTACCAGTATTAATAATACCTAACTTACTTAGTTTACATAATTTATTCAAACAAAACAAATCTTAAAGCTATACCTATTTACAATACTATGATTACATTACATATATTGAAGGGAAACTTCTTTAGAATCGTTGTCATTTCAAACCGGATGCAACGGCAGGTAAGAGACACAAATACAAAAATGTGTAGGATGAAGCTGGCAAAGAATGAGACAGAAATATGCATACTATTGAAGTGAAAATTTCTTTATCATCGTTGTGATTTGAAAGTCGATGAAACGAAAAAGCGACAGTAAAAAGAGCAGTCACATCAATTCATAATATTTAACATGGAAGATAATGAGATAGGATGCTTCCTATTATGCTTAATACAATGTTTTGGTACCAGGCGATCATAGTTAAAGAAGAGATTGTCTTAAGTATGGCGCGAGTATACTTTAATATATTCTGACAATAATAGACACCAGGAGAACATATTATTATATATATTAGTGGTGGTAGGAATGTCTTTCATAGCGGTTGAAATCATGTGTCATCCTAGCAACATGTACCAGGAATTCATATGCAGTTTAGAGGTTCATGCACCATGCAGGTTTCACTTCTGACATGTGTACTTTGTACGCACGCAATGTTTTTTTTTTAAATATATATAATCGCTTATATAATGCTTACAGAATACCTTTATTTATTTACGGTGTGTATGGATAATGCAGTTACTGTACTCGATAATTTGTTTTCTATTAATTTACATTTAATTTTTTGACTTACTCGTGTGAGGCATTGACTGTTGCATCACTTAACATATTATATTGTAATTGAAATGATTTGTAAAACGATGAAAATGTAAATCTTAATTTAAAAGAGTGGCAATGAGTTTCTTGCTACTTCCTCTCATTAGCTCAACCCTTTACGAAGTAGCAGTAGATTCATTAAGCAAAAAAAAATTTTTTTAATTCATAAGTGTCATTTCCGTAACCTACATGAATAAAGTGATTTTGATTTGATTTGATATAGCCCAACTAGCAGATAGACTCAGCTCTGCGGCATATGCTGTTAGAAATATTAGAGAGTACACGAATGTTGCGACCGCTAGATTAGTGTACTTCAGTTATTTTCACAGCATCATGACGTACGGTATTTTACTGTGGGGTCATGCTGCTGACATTGATATAGTATTTGCTCTGCAAAAGAGAGCTGTTCGTGCTATATATCAGCTTGGTTATAGACAGTTTCTTAAAGAAAAATTTAAAGAAATAAATATTATGACTGTTTATTGTCAGTACATTTATGAAAACTTAATATACGTTCACAAAAATCGTCACCTTTTTGCTCTTAATAGTGATTTTCATTATTATAACACTAGAAATAAGGGATTGCTTGTAACTTATTCTAGTAGAAACAGCAGTGTTTACACATTACTGCTTCACGGCAGAAATAGGCGCCATTGTGGGACCCATAATCTAGCCGGCATCCTTTGCAAAGGAGCCTCCCATTCAATTCAGCGTTCGCTCTATATTCTCACCCAAACGACAGAAGAGATCTGCTTCCTCAAACCAATGTCAAAAACGCGTCACAATCCGTTATTTTCTAAAGCCACAACGGACGATGTCTGCGTCTCGACAGAAAGGCGACCATAAAGCATTCGTGAATCTAAGCAAAGCCGAATTGCACTTTCCGCGACACGCCACAAATTAGGATATCATCCCCACCATCTAGATCTTTTTTGTGGAAGTTTTTTTTCGTGGAAGAGGAGCACAAACGAGCGTACGGGTCTGATTTAAATGATCACCGTCGCCCCCATTTTCCTGCAACACCAGAGGAATTACAATTTGATGGGTTTGATAACTTTTAGGATGTAAATGATCAAATTTAAGTATTTAAAAAAAAATCAATACCTTGATAAGGCTAACCGTTTATAATTTGATAATTAAGTAATAGCTTAGCTTAATAGTTTTTTTTCTGTTCTCTAAGTTTAAAATATAAAAAAAAATCTAAAAAGGGTTTCCAATTATTCTAATTACGCATCTAACATAAAGGTATGTATACATTATATTACGTGTAAACAAACTTATCGACAGCCATATTCCTGCAGCTTCATCTGAAGGTTCGGATCATTCGCTTATGCTTTGAATACACGAGACTCGCGAATATTCGTGCCAACGAGATGTGTGCAGCCCCGCCATAAGAGCTATTAGCCGTATTGGAACCCCAAACATGAATTGGCAAACATAGCACTGGGCGCGATCAATACGTGCGCGCTGCCATCGCGCAACCAAATTACACTTTAATAGTTCATTAGATCCAAAAATGGTGGGGACGGTTTAAATTCAACTCGCCTTATCGAGCGGGGAGTGTAAAAAATGATATCGCAAATACGATTTTTGGTACAACCAACGGTGTAGATATCTGCGATTGTAACATCGAAAGCGTAAGGACTTGAAATTTGAATGCAAGGCGATTGATGGCTTTAACTGGGAGATAGTTGGAACATAATTCTTAGATGTAAGTTAGTACATCTGTTTACATGTGTTTGAGATTGATTGGTTGGTTTGGGGGAAGTAATTTTTTATCGCTTAGAAGTTTTGGTACAACCATCAATGTTGGTATCTATAGTAAAATCGAAAGCGTAAGGTCTTGAATGCAAGTGGGTAAATATCTGGTGATTTGTTGTCACATAGTGAACTAGGTATCTGTGAATTTCAGGCACAGATAGTTCCATGCTGTAAACTTGTAAAGGATTAGTCATGTTTATAGTTAAATAATAAAAATATAATAAGTAGAACTCACGGTACCTATGTTCAATTTTAGTCGGAACAATACTTCACACCTATTTCTGATACAAAGTAGAAATGTCCATGTTCCAGTTTTAGGAGTGTGTGTGCCGATATCATTATAGGGATTTGAGACATACCATAATATGCTCAACCTAAGCTCAGTAGAATGCAATCAGGGTTACCTATGTCGTATTACGTTACACGTTATGTCGTGTTCAAAGGCATAAAAGGCATTTATTTTCTCAAAATTGATTCCTATAGAATTCTTTTTGATGTCATTGCTAATATGCTATACACTACCACCGCTTCGGAAACAACTGGCGCTCTGAGAGAGAAGATGCGGCGCAAGAAACTCTACCAGCATTCTTTTTTTTGCGCTCTTTTTAATGAAATTTACAACATTGTACTGTCATTGCTATTTCTATAAAAAAATCATTATCTAGTCTCAGGCTGTCGTATCACTAAGATGTTCAGCTGTGGAGTAGTAGTATTTACCACAAGGCCGTTTTTTAGTAAAACATTTAAATTTATTTATAGATAATGCCTGAACAGTGGCTGGGACTTTATTATAAAAGCATGTACATTAACCCTTAAAGGTATTTTGTATCTTACGAATCCTACTAGAATTAGTTACAAGCAATCCCTTATTTCTAGTGTTATAATATTGAAAATCACTATCTAGAGCAAAAAGGTGACAATTTTTGTGAACGTATATTAAATTTTTGTCCTACTGACAGTAAACAGTCATAATATTTATTTATTTAAATTTTTCTTTGAGAGACTGTTTCTGTTTTGTGACGTGCTTAACTACGATACTGTCACTGTTATGGGCAGACTCTAACAGCCTTACAAATAAACTTGGTATAAAGTTATTACTGATGATAAAATAAAGAAAAATGCAAAATATTTACAATATCGTTGACAACACTGTCAATACAATGATAATTCTGAAGTTTTCCGAATGACAAGCTGCCTTGTAAATAAACGCGGGAAACGTTATGCGTCCGAACAAACCATTCGTAAGCAAAATGTCTACTTGTAAACATTTTACATATTCTTGGTTTATGCTTATGCCAGTTTTATTTGTAAGGCCGTTAGACTCTAGAGTTCTAGAGTCTAGACTCTCTAGACATGTTTTTTTTTTATTAATTGATATAGCGTAAGAATATTTTAATGTTTTTTTTTTGTTATTAACTGCTTTGACCTTTACGTTATGCAAATGTAATTATTATGATTGATTGACTTGTATTATATTATTAATATGGTTCTTTAAAGAGCAGTTGTTAAGTTTCTTGTCAATTCTTCTCAACATAAGCAACCTTACAAATCTATGGTTGTGTAAAAAATTTATGACGATTCAGTAGTACTTTTTATGGAGTGTACTTGAATAAATGACTTTGACTTTATATTGCTGTGACTACTAATTTACATATTTTGCAGTCCGTTTGCGGCTTAAAGGTCGGAACGCATTGCAGCGGCGCTGAGCGTCGCTTCACGTCGCTAGACGGTACCTATCGCACTACAACTGCAGTAAGCGGCAGCTCGCGTCAATTCTATAGCAGTTTGCGTGCGAGCATCATTACAAGATGAGCGATAGTGACGAGGATTAGGTCATTATTTCTTTATTGTGTGCAGAAGAATAACCTATTAACGGATGAGAGAAAAAATAAGATTTGAAGTCAAATAAACTTTTTCAGTTAGGCTTAAACTAAGCGCTTTTGAATCGTCACTATAAATTTTTCTTTTAAATTACTGAATATACCATAATGTTTCGGAATAAGTAGAGCTCTTGAAAAGAACATACAAGAAACACAACGACCACTCTTTCCAATCAATAGTATTTTACAATGGCTGTAATATACAAAATAAATTAGTTTGTGAGGGTATGCATCCAAAATAAATGAATGTAATAAAATTAATAATTAATTTTTTTTTATTTAGTTATTATAATTAATTAAATTATATTAAGATAAAATTCTATAAATTTAACAATTAACAGTATGCATACTGAAGCGACGCGCCGCCTGCTGTGGCGCACTGAGCGTCGCAGCGCTGCGCGTCAAAATATTCTCTCGGAGGCAACTCTGACGTGACGCGCAGCGACGCGCAGTGCAGCGCCGCTCTGGTGTGACATACAAAGTGTGCATACAAAATGGTTGAAATAATATTATGACGCTTAGTGCCGCGCAGTGCAGCGCTGCGCAGCATCGTGCTAATGCGTTCCGGCCTTAAGAAGACGGATTTCCCCTCAGACATTGCGGCTCTATGAACTCTTTTGAAGCAAGCATTTATACGGACGTACGGGCGCGGGCATTCTATTCGTTCTAAGCGTCAGATTTCAAGCGTTACACGATAGCGTCAGATTTAGGTCCGTTACACGATATATTTAAATATAGGAATTATGGTATAAAGAGTGGCAGCAGCCGCGCAAATACCAAAATGTAAATACAGTATGCGATATGAAATAACGGTTTCGAAAATAATTTATTATTAAAATATGTTTAGAATGTATTTTTGACTACCCAGAGTATTTAATAACTTAGTATTATTCTTATTTCTTTTTTCTATTTCACGTAGAAGTTCTTTACCACGGATTTTTTGCGTTAGCTATGAAAGTAATTTATTATTATGAAGTAAAAACTGGTACTAATAAAAATTATATTTTTTTTTAAATTTATATACATTCCTTATAAATTTATATACATACCGAGATGTATTGTATGCGCACGGTGGTAGATTAGACTTTCTTATTTTCGAATTATTTATATATTTTCTTTTCAATTTGTTCCTTGAGAATTATTTTTTTTGCAAAGTCTAAGTGCTTTTTTTGCAAGTCACTAATATAAAAAAGGTATTTTTTCGCAAACCAAAATCCTCAAGACTATCATGTAAGGCCCGTGTGTCTTCTACCGCATTTATCACGGGGAGTGTTCCGAAGAGCTGTTTCACCTGATTCCTGCCGCCGAATTCAACCTTCGCACGACACGCCACAAATTAGGGTATCATCCCCACCATCTGGATGTGTCGTGATCCTCCACAGTGCGGTTTTCAAGGAGCTTTCTTCCTCGTACTACAAAGCTGTGGAATGAGCTTCCTTGTGCGGTGATTCCGGGACGATACGACATGGTACCTTCAAACCGCGTATTCACCTTCCTTAAAGGCCGGCAATTGTCATGTGATTCCTCTGTTGTTGCAAGAGAATGTGGGCGGCGGTAATCACTTAACACCAGGTTATCCGTATCTTCCTTTTCCATAAAAAAGGCCGTTGCACTCTGAAAGAGTGACTGTCTGGTGCGCATTTTGGACTTGGGGCATAATAATCTTTATTTTTTTTTGAGAATCATGTGGTGACCGTTATCGGCACATGATTCAGAATTTTCATTGATCGAAATTGGAAGAAATGGATCTGACGAATATCTGGTTTTAACAAGACCACCCACATGTATAACCTTCTGATAAACAATCATTTTAGAGGACTCATATAGCCCAGTTTTGTGATCCTTCCAACCAAGCTAGAGGTCACGCGTTCGAATCCCAGTAAGTGCAAACATTAGATTTTATACGATGAAAATGGATGTATGTTTCCGAGTCATGGATATCTCTCGTATGAAAATTTATTGAAGTAGGCGTTACTTTGCAGAAATCCATAATTATATAAATGATTTGAGTTTTCTTTAGTGTAGTCTTTAGAGTCTCGTGCCAGATTTTGTCGAGACAACACGTCCTGAGGATGCCTTGTGTAGAGGCGAAACACGTGTCGAATTGTTTAAAGACAAATATTGGCGGAATTAACACTAAAGAAAACTCTAATCATTTGTATCTCTGGTATGATTAAGTAAGTATAAAGTATTAAATATATCGTTATCTTGCACCCACAGGCTGTGCCCAGTTTTGGGCAGGATACATTTTCTTTTATGAGGAATAACAAATGATAGTGTATTGATCATTTAAGTATAATATATATACAAAATTGTTATAATACCGTGCAGAAACATGCATTGAAAAAGTTTGCGCTAGACTGCAGGGAGAGTAGTTTATATTTACATCACGATTGTCTATAAGATATTGTCTATATTACATTTGAAATTATATTTTTTTTATATTTCCGTTAAGCTTTTCTAGCCGTGTGCTCATTTAATTTCGCCATGGTAGCACCACGCCAGGCGTATAGAAAAAATAAAAAAACGTTATTTTTTAAGTGGTGTCGGTATTGAATAGTTGATTAGTCTATGCCATAGAGTATATTTAAGTTGCAATACCAGAATAGTCGTCTGGGTCAGCCGAAAAGAAATGGGTCATCCTTTATTGGGAATAAACGGGAATAAAATATTGGGTGTATTGGGAACGGTCACGAACGGTGAGCACATGCCTATTATAAGTAAGCTGATGGCGTATTTCCAAAATTCCAGTTATGAAGGCACATGAAGAAAATGATATTGGGAACACAATTAAACATCAAATAAAATTTGAAAAACAAAATTTTATGAACGATGCGGGACTCGAACCGTGCCGGTGCTCTAACCAACTGAGCCAACCGTTCGAGAACCGCCTCGTTATAAAATTCTGTTTACTTTGTTCAACTCTCAGGTTGTGGCTTCATCTACAGGATCTACTTTACAGGTGATAACCTGCTCATCATAAAATCATCGTTCATATAATTTTGTTTTTCAAATTTTATTTGTGTATTAATCCTAGAAGTGAGGGTTATCACTTTAAAAACATAACATATTGTTTACAATTAACCAAATTATTTATTTATTTTCATCTCTGAAAAATCGACAGTGTCAACATAAAGACTAAAAATAGTCTGAAAAACTGAAATACCAATTAAGAGTTCTCACTTAAAAGATAGAAAGTACTACACAATATTAATTAAATGTCTATACAAAAAACAGGACCTTTAGGTATGTTTTTCTAATATTATACGTAGGTAATGTGTCATATCTAGTTCACAGAAATCTCTAAATTATTGTGAAAAAAAAAATTTGATGTTAATTGCTGCTTTAACAATGTTTAATTATGGGTTTTTCATACGGGCATGTTTGTAAATATACTTGCCCGTCCTGCATCTAAGGAAGTAAGGATGCCATAAGTCTGTTTGAATCCATAAGTCTTATTTATTGAACAATATAGATATAAATTGCTTTTCGTTTTATCAACTTTTTTTTTAGTTTGTTAAGTTAAGAATTTTGTTTTTATTTTGTCTTTCTAATGTACTTAGATTATAATGGGGCTGACATGTACGTATACGTATAAAAGCCCGTTAATCAGTAAAGAAAAAAAAAATCCTGAGCGGCACTGCATTGTAATGGGCAGGTTACCATCAGCTGATTGTCCTGCTCGTCTCGTCCCTTATTGTCATAAAAAAGTTTTATCTCCAGGCTTCACATGTAAAATTAAATAATATAAAACGGTCAGTACTTTACTTTAAGCACCTAAAATATTTTTATAGCAATTCTGTCTTCGTTTTTTCACTAGCTACGGCGTCCTTCAGACCGAAACACAGTAATGCCTACACATTACTGCTTCACGGCAGAAATAGGCGTCGTTGTACAGTCACAAGACTATCAGCGCTCTGCTTCAATATATTAATGGGTTCTGGATTTTGATGGGACTGTGATCCTTCAGTGCTGCTGATATGCTCACGCATGCACAAGTCGATGATTTCCATGGCATCGTCCGACAAAAATCTGCCGTCACTCTTCTGTAATGTACGGGCCAACTCCAACTCCACCGTAAACCATATAATAGAAGAAAGATACGATTCTCTAAAGATGCCTTCGTAGCAACCAATTTCTTTCTAAAAATACTAAGATTTACTGACACAGTTATTAGATCTTCCTTCTATTGACACACTATTATGGATGATACTTATATGAAATAAACTTGTTGCAAGAAAGCTTTTTTTTTTAAATGGAAAAGGAGGGCAAACGAGCGTACGAAACGTCACCTGCTGTTAAGTGATCACCGCCGCCCACATTCTCTTGCAACACCAAAGGAATCGCAAGTGTTGCCGGCCTTTAAGGAAGGTGTACGCGCTTTTTAAAGGTACCGATGTCGTATCGTTCTGCAAGTACCGCTCAAGGAAGTTCATTCCACAGCTTTGTAGTACGTGAAAGAAAGCTCCTTGAAAACCGCACTGTGAAGAACCGCCACACATCCAGATGGTGGGGATGATATCCTAACTTGTGGCGTGTCGTGCGAAGGTGGAATCGACGGCAGGAATCAGCTGAAACAGCTCTTCGGAACACTCCCCGTGATAAATGCGGTAGCAGACACTCAGTGAAGCGATGTCATTACGCAACGCCAAGTGATCTATCCGTTCACAGAGCACTGGGTCCCCGACAATTCGAGCTGCTCTGCGTTGCACGTGGTCAAATGGATCGAGCTGATACTGGGGTGCATCAGACCAGAGATGACAGCAATACTCAATGCTTTTGATATTAAACTTAAATAGTATCATAACTATAACTAACTTAGTTCTTGGAAGTAGAGTACAAACAAGAGTACAGCTTCAGCTAATCCTGAGTGACCAACACCACCCACACTCTCGGGTTAAATGAAAATGATAATTTATGCGCCATAAAATTTAAGACCAACGAAATTGCAACAACTATGATGTGAATTTTGATTAGCCAAGTAATTTCACTTGCGACGGTGCCCTTCCATCTGAAACACAATAATCCTTGCACAACACCACTGCTTGATGACGGAAAAAAGCACCGTTATACACCATAGCGGACATTCTGAAAATAGAATTAGATTGTCTGGAAAGCGTAAATGATTCAGATTTTCGCCGTTGAGTCCTTTTTATTCCAATCTAGGTTTCTGAATATAATCTCTAACGGCCGTTCCCAATATTCAGTCTGTCTCCGGTTGTGGCCTACTTGAGATAAAAATCGTCACTATCGTTGACTTTTCTCCCAATTACTTATCGACGATAACTCACATTATCCGTACACGCTTCCTTAAAGGCCGGCAACGCTCCTGTGATTCCTCTGGTGTTGCAAGAGATTGTGGGCGGCGGTGATCACTTAACAACAGGTGACCCGAACGCTCGTTTGTCCTCCTATTTCATAAAAAAAAACAGCCGAAAACACCTTGAGTGAAATTGGATCACCCTGTAGAGTACGAAACTCCAAGGAAACTCCTCTCTCGTTGGTTCGAGGCTGATTTGGGCTGTGCTTTTTGAGTATATGTTCTTAAGTATTCGTATGTACTTTTCCTATATCCCTGATCCCCAATATACTATCTCGTCGTGTTAATGGTAAAACCGACTAAATGCCCAAGTTGTCAAAACGAGATAATGCATTTTGAAAGTTGAATAAACAAAATCTCTGATAAAATAAATTATAATTAAAGTTGCGCTAAAATTTATTTTTAGAACAATTATTTATCATTTCAGATAAGTAAATGTTGCATGCTGCAAGTCTATAATAATATCAGAAAACAGAAAAAATGTCTTGTTGTTTTCAACGGTGCATGCTCCGACTTAAAACCCATAAACGCTGGTGTCCCGCAAGGCTGTGTGCTATCCCCTACACTGTTTCTTCTGCATATCAATGATATGCTGCAAATCAGCAGTATTCATCAGCTATGCGGACGACAGTACAGAGTATGCTTCCTACACCGGCCGTGCCAACATATCCCAGGATAGCGTCGACGTGAACCGGAACAAACTTGTGTCTGAAATCGAGACTATGCTTTGCAAAGTCTCGGAATGGGTGCAACAAAATTAAGTCCAATTCAACCCCAAGAAGACACAAGTGTGTACTCCTCTAACTGCCACAGCCTGTCTCGGCATACTTGGCGTCGATATATCGAGCGACGTTCAGTTTTGTGGTCACTTGGAAGACAGCACTAAACTGGCATCTAAAAAGCTTGGTGTAGGTACTCAGTAAGGTGAAACAGTACTTCACTACAAGCCACCGCTTGCAACTATATAAGACACAAATTCGGCCTCACATGGAGTATTGTTCTCGCCTCTGGGTGGGATTCCACCACCGGACATTACGTGCAAAGTACCATCCGCATCACGTAGACGTCTGGCATTCCACAACCGCGCGTTTTGTTAGAAATTTCTTGTCTCGCACAGCCACTTTGTGGAATCAAATACCGGCGGCGGTCTTCCCGAACAGATACGACTTGGGGAACTTCAAGAAAAAAGCATACTCCCACCTTAAAGGCCGGCAACGCATTTCTTGACACACCTGTTGATGTGGATGTCCATGGGTGGTTGCCTCACCTCTCCCCATCCCGTGAGCCTGTTGCCCGTTTGCCTCTCATATAAAAAAATATATTTTAATCTTACTCTTCATCTTCATGAAGATACCTCATCTTCATCAGACACAGTAGCATCAACAATACTACCGTCGATCTCCATTTTCTTTTACCAATCATGGTACTCCTCTGGAATTACTCCTTTGCAACAAAGTTTTTGCAAATCTGCTTTTTTTGCTTAAGTAATTGGCAGAGAATTGTTAAATATTACAGTTAAATCTGGTGCAAGAATATTAATCAAAGGCTTTAAAAGTTTAACTGATATGCCCCAGAGATCATTTGTCGCCTTAGTCTTAATAGTTTTAAATGCTTTTATAAGATCAGACCCAGAAACAGGATCATTATTTAAAGATCTTATCACATTCAAGAATATTATCTTTAATAGTGAAAGATATCTGTGTAGAAGTATATCTGTAAAGTATGTTTCGAAAATTTTGCAACTTCGTAATCCGACGTGACAGATCTGTTTTCAATGTTTAAATTTAACTTAAAAATGTTATGTTTCACCCTTCCGGCTTCTTCATTCATTATTTTCCAAGTCGTTTTTATTACATTTTTTTATATATAAGATGAATGATTTTAGTGGTTTTTACCATTAACTATCTTTGTAAAGCTGCATGATACTGCAAAGTTGGTTTTACCATTAGATAGTTCTCAATTTTTTAAGAAAAAGTGTATTTTTAACTCAGTTTTCCAAAAATCGATTCTTAGTCGGTTTTACCATTAATGCGACGATCTACAGATAGAGATAAATGACTACCTTCTACTGTCAGTTATTAGCTGTCAATAATCTGAAGCTGTCCCAATATACCCGATAAGTCATTCTTATCGCCTTATATTGGAACGCGTGAATTGCAATTTTCAAAAAAAACTTCTATCACTGGTAAGCTATACGTCGTCCCATTGACAGACAGCGTGTACGGATGAGGTGAGTTACCGTCAGAAAGTTTATTGGAACAGAAAAGTCAACGATAGTTACGATTTTTATCTCAAGTAAGAGATAGACTGAATATTGGTAACGGCCGTAAAACTAATGTTGTAATAGTATGTTAGTTAACGCGCCGCTATTTTATTGATAATCTATATACATATATAAAAAGTAATTGCTGTCCGTTAGTCTCGCTAAACCTCGAGAACGGCTGGACCGATTTGGCTAATTTTGGTCTTGAATTATTCGTGGAAGTCCAGAGAAGGTTTAAAAGGTGAATAAATATGAAAATGCTCGGAATGAGATAAAAACAAAAATTTTGTTTTTCCTTTAATGTGTCCCGCGTCGTTCAGAAATCAAATTGAAAGAATAGTTTAAAATGAATAACTAATTAGAATATTTATATCTTTCTAACTTTCTCAGGAGGTAGAAAACAAACTTAATTTTAGCTACCTATAGTTGGTAGCTTTTATGCACAATTTAATATATGGTAGGTTGAGAATCGGTCGTCATCTATTTTTTATACCACCAAAAATTTTAATTCTTGATTTTTTTCTTATTACTTTATATGGCAATACAACGTTTGCTGGGTCAGCTAGTAGTTTTATAAAAACATGGAATAAAAAGTCTAAGAATGCATAATATCACTCAGCTTAACCCAGTTGGCCGGATTGACATAAAGAATCTCTAAACGTTTTATATTATCATAAATATTGAGAAATCTTGGAGTTCCGCCCAACTATACCGTGAATATATTTACAGTAAAAAATAATAATATAAACATTTGGCGAAGACCGCGACTGAATCGTAGTAATGACAGACTAACACAGAGTAACTTGATCGATCCTGAAATATGAAGCAATAAAAATTGTTTTTTTCAAAATTAATTCTTTAATTTTTATAACGACAGTCAATCACTTGGGAAGCAAACTGTGCATGCAAGTGACGCTCCGAAAGAGAACAATAGGCGTAAGAAACACGAACAATTTTATATGATTTATGAAATTTTCCATTTCTATACAAAGTATACAATATTGTCTTTATTTCATTGAAATAAGATTATTCAAAACCCAGGCTGTCTGATGGATTGGTAATCTGCAGTCGATTTGTAAGATTTACAGCAGATTATCATTAATAGTCTTGTATAGAATTGAAAAATTTAATTCAAGGCCGGCAACGCTCTTGTGATTCCTTTAGTGTTGCAAGAGAATGTGGGCGGCGGTGATCACTTAACACCAGGTGACTCGTACGCTAGTCCTACTTTTCTATAAAAGGAAAAAGAATTAATAGAAAACATTTGAGCATCGGGTGGGTTTATATTATAAGATATTTTATTTGATTGTCGAAAGAAAGGACAACTTAACATCAGGTAAAATGTTAACTTAATGGCATTCCTTATTTGTCATAAGCTTACCTTAGATACTGTTTTAATGCAAGGAATCTCGAAGAGGTAAGATTAGGCGTAAATTTACATGTATATTAGTTCATATTTAATTTTACATGTGAAGCCTGGAGATAAAACTTTTTTATGACAATAAGGGACGAGACAAACAGGACAATCAGCTGATGTTTATTAATACGCCCTTCCCATTACAATGCAGTGCCGCTCAGGATTCTTGAAAAACCCAAAAATTCTGAGCAACATCACATTTGCGCTCGTCACCTTGAGACATAAGATACGTCTCATTTGCCCAGTAATTTCACTAGCTACCGCGCCCTTCAGACCGAAACACAGTAATGTTTACACATTACTGCTTCACCGCAGAAATAGGCGCCGTTGTGGTACCCATAATCTAGCCGGCTTCCTGTGCAAATGAGCCTCCCACTCCCACTGGTAGTTTTTGACTTTCAATAAGTTATATCATATCCTATTTTGAATAAAAATATTTGAATTTGAATTTGATGCGAACAATATTCCATAACTTCCGGGACCTACGCCTTATAAATATTATAGAGTGAGAACCGTCTTGAAGTAGTGTCTCTATCCACTGATTACCTCCAGTTACTTCGAAACCAATTTGGCAAGGAATCATTAAGAGAATAGTTAAAAAAAATAAACATTTTAATTGATACATCTCAATCTATTCTTAATAATTTTATGTATGTTCATAAGCGCATTAGCGAATTTGCTAGGCACCCGGAACAAACATAAACATACTATGCCTACTTTGACTTGACTTGTTGACACTTTTACAACATGGTCTCATTACTACTAATAATAAAAAAAAATATCTTACGGTATTATATTTTATCAATATTATATTTAAAAGAGGAGGCCACTGAGTTTCTTCCGTTCTTCTCTGGTCTTAGACATAATACATACATACTCAATCCAAACACCCATCTTCAAATAGGTGGTAATTTTTAACGTTCATTAAATAATCTTAATTTCTATTTTCAATATAAATATTTGAATTAGAATGCCTCCCAAGTCCCAACTGACCACGAAACTAGCAGCAGGTGTCTTCATTTTGTTTTTTGGGGATGGAATGGACAAGGACTTGCTTTATGAGTTTTGGTCTATGCCTTTTGCATATGAGTGGCGGAATAAATGCTTTAGCACCGGAGACAATTAAAATGCCATTTCGCCTGCTAAACTTCTTCCAAGCAAAATAGAGTTTGTCTTACAGTTTTCTGTCTTTAGTGTTCTGACAAGAGTGGAGCTTTAGGCAAATAAAGCACCATATGATCAGTCTTCTCCTTAGATGTATGGGATTTTGTTGAAGTTACAGCATTCAGCAAAGCCCAGAAATAGGATTTGACGACATTTAACAATTTTACTTGAGCGATTTGCTGCTTAATGTTGCAAGGCACGAAAGTTTAAACTCTTTAAATCTGTGCTGTTCGGATCGTTTATTTCCAGCACCGTAACCCAACCTAGACGCGCCTGTTTTTTGCGCTGTATTGAACCATTGCTTGCCAATCTGCCACCAATTGGTACTATAGAACTTGGAATTAATATACCTATTTAAATAGAGTTGGTCGGAATTCTTGACTAAAATTAGGCCCTACCAACATTAAAAAAAATCTAATCTGCTAGGTATTTTGACGATCGCCGCTTGGACTATAAGAAGTTATACAAGTTTTATCATAGTGTTTATTTATTTATTTATATCCAGGGATATCAACAGCTATTTACATATACTTAATAAAATACAATAAACAAACTAGAGCTAATTGCAAATATTTACTAATAGACTGATTCGAGGATAGCCCTCTCCATTGTAGTCTGATCGACTATAAGCTTCCCCATAATTCCCGGGCTCATAGTTAGCGACCATGCTGCGACCTGCTTTCCGTATGTCATCACTTGCAACAGAAACTGGTTAAAAATTTCCTCTTCAGACACTGTGGTATTAGGGAGGAGAATATTGTACAGAGCTTCCTGAACGATGCCCATGAGGGATCATGGGCATCGGATGGGAATCCGAGTTGGATTCGACGAGGGACCTCTTTTGAGAAATTGGGTCAAACTTCTAAGATTATTGGAAGATGTACTCGTCAACAATTTCGAGAGTACAGTTCCCAACGGTTGAAGAGATCCGTAGAAGAACCTTAGTCACTACATAGCCCAGATGATTGTGAAACTGAAGTACTGATGGCCATAGGGGCAGTAGAGTCCTCGAATGGCGACCAGGAAGACGTCGTGTTGGTAGGCCCCCCACAAGATGGACCGATGATCTGGTTAAGATTGCCGGAATACGTTGGATGAGGGCAACGCAGGACCGATCGTTGTGAAGGTTTTTGTCCAGCAGTGGACGTTTTAGGCTGAATGATGATGAAGAATAATAGGCTGTAGTAAGAAGGAAAACTATTAAGTTCAACATGTAGTAAGTATCTAATAGTGTTGTAGTTTTTATTTTTAAAAACACTGCTTCGCTCGATAACTTACTTTAAATACCTACTTACTTCATAAGATACATAATAGCTTTAAGGGTAAATGTATACACTTTTATAATAAAGTCCCAGCCACTGTTCAGGCATTAACTATAAATAAATTTAAATGTTTTATAAAAAAAAATGTCTCTGTCGTAAATCCTATTACTCCACAGCTGAATATCTACTTAGATCACTTGATCGGACAACCTGGGACTAGATTATGATTATTTTATAGCGATAGCAAAGACTGTACAATATTGTATATTTTTATTGAAAAGAGCGAAAAAAAAGAATGCTGGGAGAGTTTCTTGCGCCGCTTCTTGTCTCTCAGAGCGCCATTTGTTTCCGAAGCGGTAGTAGTATCTAGTAGTTATTAGAAATGACATCAAAAAGAATTCTAAAGGAATCAATTTTGAGAAAATAAATGTCTTTTATGCCTTTACTACCATAAAGTAATATCATAGTAAAGCAGAAAGGACTCAAACCACACTGGTCAAAATAGAGTTAAGTATGCCATCATACTCCTGAAGGTCGAATATTTTCATTTTATTTCATGTAGTGAAAACCCTTTTTTTAAAATGTACACGGAAACTGTATTTTTTTGGATATTTATATGGAAGAGCGGTAACTTCCAATGCCTCTAACAAAAAAGTGCCTTTTTGTGGTTTGAGTCCGTTCTGCTTAACTACGTCCAAATATACCTATATAAATAACTTTCTTTAAAAAAACAAAACTTTCAACATATTATTTAAGTCAACAGCTACTTGGCCAACTATCGTGAAATAGTCATAAAATAACAACTAATAAATAACGAAATATTTTTATTATTACTTAAGACAAAATCAAAACAGTATGATAACATTATCTAATAATAAACATCAAAATAAAGCGATCAGCTGACTGGCGTAAATTGTATTGTTACTTATAGGTATATATAGTATCGCATCCGAGACATACCGTTTGTACCTTGAAGCGCTGCAGCGCTTTGCTGTGACTAGATTCGGTTTCATTATGCAAATGGCGGAACAAACACGCCAACATCCTGTGCTTCTAAGGTTATGTTTATTTATTCGTATTAGTTTTTAGGTTACTTGTTTAATTAATTAATTAACTACCAAATACAATAAGGATTAATTTTTTATCTATTTTTAATTTTCATTGTTTTAATTGATACTATTATTGATTGGTTGAGTCAAGAAAACTTGTTTGTATAAAACGGTTCAGCCAACTACAGACAGAATGATTTTTAAATCCGTAAGAGATCCATTCATTACGCAGTAACGTTCATTTAAGTATTTAAAACATTTCAAAACACCAATACCTAAAGCCTTTTATTAGATTAATGCTACTTACTATTTGCCGAAGCGTAAGCCTTGTAAATTGTTTCTGGTGGCGTTTACCTAAATAGTTGTCATTGTCACTTATGTCACGAACGTTCCTAGGTATATGTAGATTGAATATTGGACTGGGTAGCATTGCAACAGAGTTCTAGGAATCATTCTCTTTAATTTATGAAGATTTTTTTACTTTTTACACACCTAGGTAGGCAACTTACCCCTTCATCTTCAGTTTTTTTCTTTTTATCATATTTTACTTTATGTAATCATAAATCAGGATGACGTTTATAGGGTCCGATGGTAATTATAAGCATAGCTACGTAATTATTTATTCTATTATTTACAAAATTGTGTATTGGTCTTAGGAGATATTAAGTACAAAATATCAAACACAAATGAGTACACAAACTCACGAAATTGGCAATAGTCGGAGAACTAGACGATAATCTATACTATAATATTATAAAGCTGCAGTGTTTGTTTGTTTGTTTGAACGCGCTAATCTCTGGTACTACTGGTCCGATTTGAATGATTCTTTCAGTGTTGGGTAGTCCATTTATCGAGGAAGGCTATAGGCTATGTTTTTTTTTTCAAAATTAGGGATCCGTAATAAAATTGCTATTATGTAACACAAGGTGTAAAATCGAAAACTTTATTTGCGTGCGCTGCAAAAACTATTGACAATAGAACAAAATGATGTACAGGCTATAATATAGGCAATATTTTATTACTTATAAAACTATCGCGTGAATTATACTTTATATGGCAAAACAACGTTTGCCGGGTCAGCTATATATATTAATTCTTTAGTTAGTTGTAAAAAACATTTTACTTATTCCTACAATATTTAGAAATCCCTTTCACTATTTCCATACACCTTGTATGTGCCACGTGGATTCAGAAAAGGTACTTTTGACCCTCTTGTTTAAAGAAAAATGTAAAAAAAACAGTTTAAAAAGAAATATTTGTTTGTTGTTCTTGTCGTATGTTCCATTGTGCAGGTTTTTAGAAAAAGTCATTTTTGTTAATTATTCATTTAGAAAAAGAAAAGAGAGCCCTTTCTATACGCACTGAGGCCTGTGGGATATATCAATATTACTTTAGTAAAAGTAATTTTAAGTCCGAAGCCCACCTGGATACAAACTAATGGAGTACAATCTCGGATATCCACATTGAAAACGTACAAATACCTATGCGTAGTTCTATTATAGTACTCGGGGCTCCACAAAAGTAATTTCTAACACTATACCTGCGCCGTACAATACCGGCTACCTGCTATACAAATAGAGCACGAAAAAAAATTATAAACAAATAAAGGTCATTGTACGTTAGTTCACATCAAGCGGATTCAGCGCTGCAGCGACAAATCTCAGCTGAGTTGGACACCTGACGTCGCACGTACCACGCCCCCCGCCCCACCTCGGCGTCGTGCCTCTCGCCTGCCGTCATCAGCTGTTAATGCCACCCCCGCTTGCCTTTCCCCTTCGTTTGTGTAATGAGGGTTGAGTCGGGTAGGACGGGCCACTTTTCATTTATTGTATTTTGTACGAACATTAAGAATATTCAAAAACATGCTTATAACACATTACTATCACGAAAAAGGAATACTTGGATAGTGTATTATTTTTCAAATTTAAGAATAAGTTGTAAATGCGTATTTATATAAATAACTAGTGAATTACTAGAAGTATGGGATATCTGTGAAAAATATATGAGATTCCAGTCTTGCTAATTGTAGGTCACTAGTGTATTGTAAATAATGAAGCAGTTTGGTACATAACAATTCAAAGTGGAGCCTGACTTTTAATAATATATGGCACATTATGGCTGTCAAGTGAATAATTTATTGTAATGCCGAATCGGGGCGCACGTCCCCGCGGGGCGGTGAGGGGCAGGGCGGGAGGGGTGGTCGCGCCTAGCGGCCGCGGGCGGCGGGGAGAGAGCGCGTCAGTCCGCTCCTAGCGGCCGAGCGAGCGCGATGTCTGCGTGTGCGCCGCGCGCTTGTTGCCGGCCGCGCGCCCCTCAATCCCTCCTCGACATCACCGCGAAGATCGTAGCCGCCGCGATCCCGTTCCAGCGTATCGAGGAGCGCTATGAACGCATTCCGGAGCCCGTGCAGCGACGCGTCGTGTACTGGTCGTTCCCTAGGGACGAGCGCGATATTTGTATGTACTCGTCGCTGGCCCGGGCGCCGCCCGATGACCACAGGAACATCGCCTTCTGCCGCGGCCTCAAGCTGCTAGAGGCTGGCTGCGTGGAGAATGTGCTGCAAGTCGGTGAGTACTCGATTCCGCTATTAGGTGACGCGCCTGCGCTTGTTTACTAATACGCGCCTCGCCCACCCGCGCCGTATAAATAAAAACTTGAGCATATGCCGTATGCGATCGATAGCGAATAGCGATAGCTGGCGGAAATTATTCATGCGTCGACAGATTAGGAGCTCGACAATATTCATAATAAAGTAGCATGAATATGTGCGATTACTAACCAGTAAGAAATCAGTTAATTGGCGTGTTTATTATAGCTTACAATGCATCAACTTCCAGACTTGTGATAATTAATCCACTTTCGAAACGTGGTATTTATACGTGAAATTCGGCTGAGATTACCATAACTGGATGTCCCGTTACCACCAAAGGGAATTACACAACCGGATTTGCGGGCTTGTAGGCTCGTAAGAGACGAGTTTTAAAGTTTCGAGTAGGTATTGAACACGCGAATAAACTTAAATTAGTTTCAATATTTTCGTGAGGGATCAGCAATCATGTCTGACGTGGGAGTAAGAGATACATTCATTTGCATTATCTTGCATCAACACGGCGATTACATGTCATTTGTGACGGGTTTGTTGGGGTCAAACGCTGGTTATACACATTTCGGTTACCATAACTGGAAATTTATTATATTAATGCCTCTTATCTGCATAATGTTTTGTTCAGACTATTAATTTATTAGTTATTATATATTTAACAATATATCTGTTAGATACGTCTCTGTAATTTGACTCTTGCACTGAACACACTTCTATTTAACTGTTTTTTTTCTGCAGAAGTACCTAATAGTTAATATGTTAAACAAGTTATATACCTACCTAAATGGTATACTTACCGGTTTTTGGCTTATTTAGATAGGTATTAAAATGACATCTTCGGTGTTACTGTTAGGGTATGTAGGGTTGTCAATCGTGCTTAAAATTGAGTATCTACGCTTAAATATACAAACTGACTTTTTGGCATATGCCAGCCCTGCGCATCATACAAAAAATCACAGACGTTCTCAAAGAAAAATATGCTGCTTGGTATCTGCAATGCCATAATAGGTAGGTTGGAACAGCTCGGTGATTCCTTACACTGGCGGCAGCCACAACCAGTCATGTCTCTAATATGTCAGTGTGACAAGTTTAAATTGAAGAAAATAGCTTTTAAAATTGAAATAGGTAGGTACCTATATGGAAATCTTATTTTTTAATACTATTAAATTTTTATTGAAGTACTTTGCGGAAATCCATAATTATCCAAAAGTTTTGAATTTTCTTGAGTGTTAATTCCGCAAAAAAATCTGTCTTGTGCCAGATTTTGGCGAGTCAACATGTCCTGAGGATGCCTCGTGTGGATTCGAAACACGTGTCGAATTGTTTAAAAGACAAATATTGGCGGAATTAACACTAAAGAAAACTCAAAACATTTGGACTAATAATTTTAATGACACATATCGAATATAATAGTGACACTTATCTTTTCCCCAAACTAGGCATAGCTTTTTCTGTGGTCTCAAGACAGATTCATGTTTAAAACATCCATGAATCGGAAACTAATATTCATATTCATCATATTAAAATGTTTGCACCAACCGGGGTTCAAATCCGGGAACTCCAGCTTAGGAGGGTTACTAACCACTGGGCTATGTTGGTCGTCAATTATTAGTCAGTTGTTTATAAATCTGCACTTCCCATTACAGAAACCGAAATAAAGATATTCCACTTTCTGTTATAAGAAATACTCAACTTCCATATAAAAGTTAGTTTAGTAGGTCTACATACACAAATATATTATTCCACTGCCTTCCATGTCCACTTCAACGAATGGCAGTTAACATGGTAGCATTAAATCCTTCATTTTTTTTAAATAAATTTTGACACACTTTTACACAAATTATCTTGCCCCAAACTAGGCATAACCTGTACTATAGGTACATGACAACGATATATTTAAAACAACTTACTTAAACATATATAAATACTTATAAACATCCATGACTCGGAAACAACCATTTATATTCATCGTTATATAAATGTTTGCAGCTACAGGGATTCGAACACGAGACCTCTAGATCAGTAGGCAGGGTCACTAACCACTGGGCTATAGGGGTCGTCAACTCCTTCATTATCGACCAACAGAACGTGTAAGTAGGTATATTAGGCATTCGTCTCAGATAACCATTAAAATGTTTGTTATTCCCGATGGTTAATATATTTTTTTAAAAGAAACAGTATACAGTCGACTTATTTGTTTATGATAATGGATTTGCATAATATTAAATGACGCACTAGTATAGTAAACATGTTAAAAAAAGCGTATTTTAGCATGCTCTGTTAGTCTTGTATGCTTTGTTCAACTCTCAGGTTGTGGCTTCACCTACAGGATCTACTTTACAGTGGATAACCTGCCCAACCCCAATGTTTTCATATGAGAAAATTGACTTGAAATGTCGCTCTTGTAAATCTAAAAGTGATAACCCTCACTTCTAAGATTAATACACAACTACTAATGAAAACAAAATTTTATGAACGATGCGGGACTCGATATATAGAGATATATATATAGAGCACTGAACGCCAGAGGTCGTGGGTTCGAGTCCTGCGTGTATTAACCCCAGAAGTGAGGTTTATCACTTTAAATATATAACAAATTGTTTACTCTTTTAGTGCCATAGATTATAGAGTACGCCTACATTATAAATAGTACAATACTCTATGTAGAGTACGGTTGACAACAATATGCCCGAATCATCTCCACTTCTTTCAAGTTTTAGGTAGATTGATATTTTTTTCGCTCATATATCACTAAAACAATCAGGATCGTTTTCTTCAAGTGGCTGATATACGTTTTTTTTGTAGACCATAACCGTGTCATACCTGAACACATCAGAATGAAGAAATTATAGGTATATGACTTTATTCTTCCAGAAAACTCAAATACATACAACCAGTTACTTACGTAACATGTATCCTAAGCTGATGCTGCAAAAACCATGAGTAAAAGTGATCACTTACTTTACCCTATGGTGACTCTAAGTTTCTTATTAACGCTATCCCGACAAAATTATGTACCACATAAATATATTATTATTGAATTTGACCCAATAAAGCCTGTTGTTTCGTTATGATTTCGAAATGCATTTCGACCCAAATTGGTAATCTGGCGATAGGCCGATAAAGGCCTGTGTAGTAATCTATTGGATTCCCACAATCCTATCTCACAATCTACGATCGGCGCCGCCCACTTAATGTAAAATACATTTTGAAGTCGGTTCAGTTTTGTATTAGTTTTAATAGTAAGGAAATAAATTGTTGGTAAGTTGTAAGGAAATAAATTTCATAGGCACATGAGTGAATTTGCCAGAAACTGTCATAACCATAATGTTATCACCAGGAACAGACATAAACTTATGATGCCTACTACTCGGCTAAGTCGAGTTAGTAAGTCTTTTGTGGGGCGATGTATATGCTTTTACAACAAGATCCCAGAAAATGTTCAAAACAAAAGTATTACGTTATTCAAAAGAATTGTTAAAAAACGTTTGTGTGGTAAAGGTTACTATAACATAAATGACTTTCTTAATGATACAACAGATTGGGAATGGAATGACCGCCCTCAGGCTATTAAATATTAAGTTTAATTGTACAATACTACTTTGTAAACATATTTATTCGATGAAAAAAAAAAGCTCGCTGAGTTTGTTGCGCCCATTCTTCTCAGGTCTGAGGCATTCATTTTGGAATGGGTGGTAGTTTTTTGGCTTTCAGTAAGTGATGTCACATCCTATTTTGAATAAAAATATTAGAATTTGGTCTAGTTGCAATGTTTATATGTGAATGAATTCAGGTTAAAGTTATCCAACCCTTGATTAACTTAGTAGTAGTAGAGAGTAGTTGATTACATTTTTCAGCGTCGTCAATTAAGTGATGTAAGTACAAGTTTCTTTTAAAGTCAAATTCAAATAAACTTTATTCAAATTGGCTTAAACAAAGTGCTTTTGACTTATCATTATAAATATTTCATTAAAATTACTTTAGATACTAAATTATTATGTTCGGAAAAGGTAGAGCACGTGAGAAGAACATACAAGAAACTCAACATATGAATCAAGTTTTTGAACGTTTTATATAACAAATATTATAAAATATAAGCTTCTTGATGGGAATATATTATAAAAAAATCCAAAATCTCTGAACGGCACCACTATAATAGGCTCGTCACCTTGAGAGATGTTAAGTCGCATTTGCCCGGTAATTTTACTAGCTAACACAATAATATTTACATATAACTGCTTCATGACAGAAAAACACGCCGTCTAAATCTAGTCGACATCCTGTGCAAAAGAGCCTTCATTGTTTTAAAATTATATTTAAAAAGATAAAACAGAATTACGAGATTTGTCTTTCTGTTTTATCTTACAAAAATTACTTACAATACATATATACGGAGAACACATTATTATCTATTTTACCACTCTTATCCTTAATAATAGAGAACAGAGTTTATCGCACATATTTTAAAAATGACAGTTGACAATGTCCTCTTGTCTATACCTACTCTTTGGTCAATGTCTCCCAATTACGTTATTCTTTACGAATTATACAACTAAGGGCAACCACTTACAAAATTACAGCAAAAAAACACTAGCGTATTGAATAATATATTTAATAGCGAGCTAACAACTTACATAATTATATTCAGGCCCTATTTTTAAAAGTAGTTATAACCAGTTTAAACTAGTTACCAGATTCGTACAAAATAGACACATTGTGATGCAAAATAATCAAGTCACATGCATGCGGTGATGAAAACCATTTAAATAGATGCTAATATCTTCATTACCCATTAAATGGCTGTGTAGGAACCGGTTTTAGATCGAGAATCGATGACAAGAGAATTTATTAGTCGGTGAATCGTATCTGGAATGTTCTAGCGATGCAGACATAACCTAAGTCAATATTTTAAGGTAAGGTGCGAGTAATAAAACAAAAATACAAAGAGTTGAATTGACTAATCTAAACAGGTTGTTCTCGTGTATATAGACAGGAGACTGAATGCTGACTGGGCACTGCTGCGCCTGTTAGGTGCTTGTTTAAGCACCTCAGAGCCATTTAAAAGAGTGGCAATGAGTTTCTTGTTACTTTTTCTCATTAGCTCAACCCTTTACGAAGTAGCAGTAGATTCAATGAGAAAAAAACATTTTTTTTGACATTCATAAGTGTAATTTCCGTGACCTACGTTAATAGAGTGATTTTGATTTGATTTTTGTGGTCCGAATCACCAACGTAAAATTAACAGATTTTCCCTTGAAATGTCTCCACGTATCTATTATTGCGGCCCACTAATGCGTATATAAACGTAATACGATCCTTGTAAATACACCTTTTTTTATGACAAAAAGGGACTAGACAAATAGGACGTTCTACTGATGTTAATTGATGCGCCCTGCCCATTACAATTCAGTGCCGCTCAGGACTCTTGAAAGGACTCCCAAAAAATCTGAACAGCAACTCACCTTAAGACATAAGATGTTAATACTCATTTGCCCAGTAATTTCACTAGCTACGGCGCCCTTCAGACCGAAACACAGTAATGCTTACATTACCGCTTCACGGCAGAAATAGTCGCCGTTGTGGTACGATAATCTAGCCGGCATCCTGTGCAAAGGAGCCTCCTACTGGTAACCTCAATTCTAAGTTATGTGTGCATTACTTGTGTCAAGAAGATACTGTTGCTCGTAAATGCTTCAGGCTTGATGACGAGCTATTAGTATGAGTGAAGAAGGCAGTAGTTCAATCTTGGGCGTGGTGTTACTAGGATAACCTGTATTTATTTATGGTGTATGTGGATGATGCAGCTACTGTACTCAATAACTTTTGTATTAATTTACATTTAATTTTTTGACTTACTCGTGTAAGACATTGACGTTTGAGTGTGTCTGTTGCATCATTTTACATATTATATTGTAATTTGAAATGATTTGTAAATCGATGTACTTAAATGTAAATCTTGATATAAAAGAGTGGCAATGAGTTTCTTGCTACTTCTTCTCATTAGCTCAACCCTTTACGAAGTTGCGGTAGATTCAATTAGAAAAATATTTTATTTTTTTGACATTCACAAGTGTCATTTCCGTGACCTACGTGAATAAACTGATTTTGATTTGATTTGATTTGATCAGTAGGGACTAGATTCATACCCACCCTTTCGAAATAATAATTTTCCGGGTATGTTCAGCTCGTCTATTACCAGCTAGATATCTCAAGGCCGTTGGCTCGGTCCCCAGCCTTAATGATTTTGTCCTCTTTTAGTTAATTTTCAACTTTGGACTGTCAAATTTTTTTCATATTATCATTCCCATTTAATCTTTTCTCTAGGATTGTTGTTCATAGTATCAAAAGGGAATAAAATAGTTACAACATTACTTACTTATCGACAACAAATGAAGCATGACGGAAATGATTTTTTTATATGCAAATAGTAAAGATTAGAACGAGGTTAATGCAGGTATTATTAAGCAACTGATAGTGTGAGTTAAATATTTATACTTTGAGAATTTTGGAACTTTCATGCTTTGAAGACAATTAGCAAATAATAACCTCATATCTACCATAATTCTTGCTCCACATGACATTAAAAATAAAATAATAATCTATGTTAATTATACGTCTGTCTAGACTGTGACAGCTGTGAAAACGTCGAAAAAAATTGAGGTTGACAGTTAACCTCTATTTTGAGCAATGCACGCACACTAAAGTAATAAACCTGGCCTTTTTTTATGAGAATAAGGGACAAAACAAGCAAGACGTTCAGCTGATGGTAATTGATACGCCCTGCCCTTTAAAATGCAGTGCCGCTCAGGATTCTTAAAAAAACCCAAAAATTCTGAATGGCACTACAACTGCGCTAGTCACCTTGAGACATAAGATGTTAAGTCTCATTTGCCCAGTAATTTCACTAGCTACGGCGCCCTTTAGACCGAAACACAGTAATGCTTACACATTACTGCTTTACGACAGAAAAAGGCGCTGTTGTGGTACCCATAATCTAGCCGGCATCGCGTGCAAAGGAGCCTCCCACTGGTATGGCCTGTATTAAGAAGACTCTATCCCAGACATATAAATTATCAAGTTAATAATAGACAGAAATAACGTTTTAGTGATGGAGACTCGAATCAATCCTTGAAATATTGTAAATAATAAATGACCCGATTCTGTACTTAATAGATATATAAATTCTACAGGGACACCAAAATACGTTTCAAAATAGAAAGACCGCTAAGCGCGTTTTGCACGATTCGGCCTTACTTTGTCAAACCTTAAATTGCTCGAAATACATTTAACGATCAACCACTAGAACTGAAGCAGGTACTATTAGTTAAGAAGTCTACCGATAGCTAATATCTCGTCAGTCAAATATTCTATTATCTTTAAAATATCTACAATTATTGATGACGTGGCAACATGGCGGCCAAAGCTGGCCAATCTAATATCGCGAGCTATCAGAACTGACCAATTCACACCGTCCGTCGTACCGACAAAAGCGACATATTCCCAGGAAACTCGTTATGGTCGAAGCTTCATGATTCATTGCGGTTTAAGTAATAAAACGTTCGGCATCAGAACCTTTCTGGGAACTGCGTCGCACACTACCACTAGAATATGAATACTTATCAAGATAAAACGAATCACATCTAAATTATGGGAATCAAGCACGAACTATACTTGCATGCGCTGAGATCAACGGAAATATTTTGTACGAGAGTCGACGAATAGACAGGTACATACAGGCATACAGTTGATTCTGCTTATAATGTCGTCGAAAGATCTCGAAATTCGGTTGAAGCCAAATATTACGTAGAGAAGAAGTCTGAAAGTGGAAGAAACATATATTATATTAATATGAGCTTAATAATGGCAAGAAAAAAATTTTTTCTTTATTAGGCTTTACTTTTTCATAAAATAAAAAAATCATTTAGTAAAAAAACCTTAGTCACGAGTGAGATTTAAACTCACGCTCTGACTGTAGAACCGGAGCTTAAGGGACTACCCGCACTTATTCAGCTCTTTTCAGCTTTTGTCCATAGAAAACAACAATTTTGTATGGAGACATGTACGCGCCGATTCAGCTTTCAGCATCCATTCTGCTTTCGCGGCAAACCAGCATACAATGAGGATAAATGTGTTTTTATTATGCGAATTCTATAGAGAGCGTTCGGCGCTGTTCCGCCGCGTACAGCGCTGTTCGCCGTCGAATGCGGCGGAACAGCTCTTTACAGGGATGGTTCGCAATTCCTTGTCGACAAGTTGCGACCTGTATTGTTCCTGCATTGATTTGACGTAATCATTATGCACGCAAAGATTAAAGAGTGCAGACGTGATTTAAAGTTATTATTCTCATTCTTACGACGCCGTACGCGGCTGATAGAAGCAGAGCTGTATAAGTGTGATCAAAATCGTTCAGCGAAACGCGAATGGAGCTGAATAAGTGCGCGTAGTCCCTTCATCTACTGCCTCAGACAATTTTGCCAACCTGCCTCGATAGTGGTAATTGAATTCTATAATTTTTGTCCTAATTAATGATTTAACTTCACCTCTACTCCTCAGCCGGCTGTTATTCGACATGCGATAGATGAACGAATGATTTGGGGCGATGTAGTAAATGTTTCACTTTAAAAACCAACGTTAGTAACAATAATAAAACATTTTTCTAAAACACGTTAAAAATATAAGCGGCTTTTTAAATTTCACAGTTTTTCGTTTACTACATGATCCCAGGAAATGTTCCAAATACGTGTTCATTAGCACCACGGACGAGTAAAAAAGGGACTCCGCACCGTGATATTAGCAAGTGTAGCACCTTTATGCTAGTGTGTGTGCGGTTACGGGGGATACCAGTTACACAATATTTTCTCCCTTAAATAATCAGATATGTCCACAAATAGTTTTATAATATCGTTTTTACACTTTTTCACAACGCACGACGGCATTTTTAAATATATTATTGCGACGCAAACTGATCTGTCACAGACGATGGCAAATCTCATAATGGCGGCCGATCGGCTTGTATTAGTGTACCTAAGTGTGTGCGTGGGGCTATGTATTTATTTGGTGCTTCACTGTTATGTCAAGCGACACGGGGTCCTTTTTTTACTCGTCCGTGATTAGCACCAGCAAAATATATTCGCCGTTTATAATTTTTTGACGAATGCCATGTTACTGCGTTGGTGAGTGACGCTTCTGTCTAGTGGGCATAGTCTCAAACCTTTCAATGCAATGTGTAGTGACCACACTCCTTTAGGCGTACCACCAAGAGAACATATTGTATAAAAGACTTGATGGCAGTTGAATAACCCAGACAAATATCCGAATGGATGTCTGTTATCTCTGGCTACCCTTTCTGAGAGACAGACGTGAGAGTACGTTGATGATGTGATAAAAATAATGTGGCATTAAATATAATCTAACGTATTTTGGGTCTCAAAGACGTGCTTATGTGCTTGTATGACTGCCGGTATTTGCGGACTATAGTGTCTGATGGCCTCTACTCACGTCGCTGTGGTCAGGTTGCGTTCGTGCGTAGTGATGTGATATTTCCTCCCAGTGAAATAGGAAACCGACCAGTTGTTCTAGCTTACCTCGGTAACAACCTCGGCTGCCGAAACTGGAACTTATAGAATACGAGGACAATTCCGTATTTCAGAATTCAGAGGCCAAATATGACTTCGCTACTTATTTAGTAATACGGCTTTATTCACAATTTATCGGTGTGGGTACCGACTAGTTTCGGACCATTCGGAGGTCCTTCGTCAGGGTGAGTGTGGTTTGTTCGCGATAACGTCCCGTCTTTTACTGCGAACTTGTGCTCGTATAGTGCGCGGCTGGACAGGGCGGGGGGCGCCGGTGATGATGAGCACTGACACTGTGACACTATTGGTTTTCTTTTGTATGAAATTAAGGGACGAGACGAGCAGGACGTTCAGCTGATGTTAATTGATACGCCATGCCCATTTCAATGCAGTGCCGCTCAGTATCCTCGATTGAACCCAAATTTAAGTCTCATTTGCCCAGTAATATTCCCCAAATTTTTACTTAAGAAACACCAAAAATTCTGAGCGGCTTTACAACTGTGCTCGTCAACTTGAACGCCGTCACTAGTGATATTCCTGGGCTAATGAGACCATCATATCTTAAGGTGTTGCAATTGCGATGTCGCTCAAAGGTTCGGATTTTCCAAGAAGCCTGAGCGGCACTGCATCGTAATGGACGTATCACTAACCATTACGTATACGTCATGCTTGGCTTTTTACTTCTTCTCATAAAAAAATCTCTGCCGTACTCCGTGTACCAAAAATCAGAACTAAATTAATGGCACAAAACCAGTACCTTAATCGAAGAGCGGTAATGCAGGAGAAAGTTAATATTTATTACTTTTTTTTGCCAACTGTACTGCTTTTAGTGCGACAGGCAATCTGCCAATTTAAGTTATTTTCTATACAATACTAAACTCTGAACTTTGTACAATTAGTTACTTTTATAAATTAATAGCAGTTAGTCGTAGGTATTAACCAAACCGTCATTAGTAGAAATAATGCCAACCTGTAATCCGTAACGCCTCGTCCACATTAGCTGTGAATAAATTCCAACCATAAACCGAGGTAAGCCCTAGATTAGAACTCCCGAGCCATACGCGGCGGTCAAAGTTGGCGGTTCACTATTATTTATGGAGCAAAAACCTGAAGACATTGGTAAAATCAAGATGCTCAGGACCAATTGCAATGAAGATGCACTGTGGATGCAATCTGACCGAGCCAAGGGATACACTTATGGCCGTGTTTCAAGAGCGACATAAACATAAGTCAGCCAATGGTCTCTACCACTCGCCTTGATACAAATGTACGCTTACCCCGTGGCATTAAATGAATTGGGAACTCTCAGGCCCAAGGGTATCGTAAGAGGCAACCAGTGGCTTCTTTCCACACAATGCCGGCTACATTATGGGTACAACACACAGCGCCTTTGTCTGCCGCGACGTGGTAATGTTTAAGCATTACTGTGTTTCGGTCTGAAGGGCGCCGTTGCTAGTGGAATTGCTGGGCAAATGAGTCTTAACATCTTATGTCTCAAGGTAACGAGCGCAATTATTGTAGTGCCGCGAATTCTGAGCGGTACTGCATTGTAATAGGCAGGGCGTATTAAATTACCATCAGCTGAAAGTCCTGCTCGTCTCGACCCTTTTGGTCATAAAAAAATGTTTGTTCTACGTTTATTTCATCGTTCGTCCTATCTGGAGCGGGCCTAACAAAACGCCGAAACACGTTCATGAATCATCAATTCCCCGCTCGGCTATCTGACAGTTCCAAATTATAAACTGCCTCCACCAATCCCACATTCAATTCAAGTAATTTAGTCGCCATTATATCGATCGCACTTTTAACAATTCACAAAGGTTAAATCATTCAACGAAGTGTTACCTACGTCATAGAACGACACTGAATTAATGTGTCTATTTATTGGATTGGCACCATATTGATGGCAAGCTGTCGTTTCCCGCGGCGCTATTTAATTTAAGCTAATGAGCTTTCTAAAAAAGCAAATTATTCAAACACTTAATAATCTCAGCAATATTCGGGTACATTCTTTTTATGGAGGAGGTGAACAAACCTATGTTAAGTGATAACAGTCGAGAATTTGGGCATTCTCTTGCAATACCAGATGATTCACAGGAGCGTTATCGGCTCTTTTAGAAAGTACGCGCTTCTTTTGTAGGTCCATGTCGTATCGTCCTGGAAGCACCACACAAGGAAGCTCATTCCACAGCTTGGTTGTACGTGGAAGAAAATTCCTTGAAAACCCATCATCATCCCCACCATCTGGATGTGTGGCGGTCCTCCACAGTGCGGTTTTCAAGGAGCTTTCTTTCACGTACTACAAAGCTGTGGAATGAGCTTCCTTGTGCGGTGTTTCCGGGACGATACGACATGGGTACCTTCAAAAAAAGTGCGTACACCTTCCTTAAATGCCGGCAACGCTTCTGTGATTCCTCTGGTGTTGCAAGAGATTGTGGGCGGCGGTGATCACTTAACAACAGGTGACCCGTACGCTCGTTTGTCCTCCTATTCCATAAAAAAAACCACACTGTGGAGAAACTCCACATATCCATTCAATATCTGTTGTGAATCATTTCTGTCACAAGACAATATGGGCCGCGGTGTTAATAAATGTATGTTACGTCCGCCACTGTATCACATTTTTTCCTAATTTGACAAAAGCCTCTTTTTTATGGAATAGGAGGACAAACGAGCGTACGGGTCACCTGGTGTTAAGTGATCACCGCCGCCCACATTCTCTTGCAACACCAGAGGAATCACAAGAGCGTTGCCGGCCTTTAAGGAAGGTGTACGCGCTTTTTTTGAAGGAACCCATGTCGTATCGTCCCGGAAACACCGCACAAGGAAGCTCTTTCAACTTCTTCCACTCTATTCGATCTCTGGCTTTTCTAGTATTGCCGACTACCGCTTTTATTTAATTTTCCTATCTTTTGTTATTGTATTCCTTCATTTATCTCCGCCGCTAAGGGCATACCCTGTCCAACTTCATTCCTGTTTTCTTATGACGCGGTTGCAGAAACGTTTAATAAATTTCTAAGTAGATATATATATATTACTTATCTTTCATCAACTGTCACAAAACGTAATTACCGCTTACCTACTAACTAAATGTTACCATCATTAAATTTAGTGTAACTTTTCCATATTTTATTTATAAAAAATAGGGATGAGACGAGCGGGACGTTCAGCTGATGGTAATCGAAACGCCATGCCCATTACAATGCATTGCTGCTCAGGATTCATGAAATTCCAAAAAATTCTGAGCGGCACTACAATTGCGCTCGTCACCTTGAGACATAAGATGGTAAGTCTCATTTGCCCAGTAATGTTCACGGTACTGCTTCACGGCAGAAATAGGCGCCGTTGTGGTACCCATAATCTTACCGGCTTCCTGTGCAAAGGAGCTCACACTGGTGAAGGTGGAGAGCTTACCTGAGAGTTGATCAAGATATACCAAAATTTACGATCCAAACGTACTCGTACGGTCGGCTCAGATGGAAAGAGCGCTCGGACGGGATCCGACAGGTCGCGGGTTCGAGTCCTGCATCGTTCATAAATTTTGTACAACCAAGATATATTTTGTGTTTAAATATTGGAACTACCCATTGTTGTAGACTGCAGCAATAACTAGTTCCGAAACTCCTTCTAATAGTCACCCTAATATGGTTTTAATAGCTTACGAGTCGTAATGGGTCATAATCCAAATGTTGCCAACAAGAGGCGGGCGCTATTATAGAATAATTATATAGTTAAGCTTATACGATGACTGTGGATTTAAAAAAAAAATAAAAAAAAATCTCTCCATTTTTTTTTATGTAAATAAGGGGAAGTCACCAAAATGAACTTTATCATATTGACAGCAATTCATTTTTTTACGTGAAGTGATCACCCCAATACTTTCTTGTAACAAGACCAGAGGAATCACTTTAAATATTAAAGTCAACGTCGATATAGCCGAATGGTTAGTGACTCTGTCTACTAAGCTAGAGGTTCCAGTTCGAATCCCGGTAGATGCAATTATATGATGAATATGGATGTTTGTTTCCGAGTCATGGATGTTTATATGTATTTATGTATGTTTAAGTAAGTGTATTGTATTAAATATACCGTTGTCTTGTACCGATACTACAGGCTATGCCTAGTTTCGGGCAAGATAATCTGTGTAAAAGTGTATAAAAAAAAGTCTGTGAGAAAATTCATCCATTTACGATCAAACTGGAACGATTAATAAGACACGGGTACCTTGAAAAAAAGCTCATATACCTGACTAAATGGCCAAAACGTTATTATGATTCCTTCAGTGTTACCAGAGAGTAGGGGCGGAGGAGATCACTTGCCATTAGGTTACCCGTTCGCTCGTATATTTTAAAACCAGAACAATACATTGTTTTGGCTACTGCCTGTGTTACTCTCTACAACGTGAGACATCTGTTATATTAACTACTCTGTTCTCAAGCCGAATACCCGAACCAGCGAAACATAACCGGGCATGACAGCTCAGCCTAAAGAAGTGGCTTCAATAACTGATATACTATTGCAAAGAGCCACTTTTTTAATGAAAATAATGGACGAGAAGTTCAGTTTACGATAATTGATACGCCCCGTCCATTACAATACAATGACGCTTGAAAAACACAAAAATTCTGAGCGGCCTCACCTTGTCACCTTGTGACATAAGATGTTATGATGATGAGCCCAGTAATTTCACTAGCTACGGCGCCCTTCAGATCGAAACAATAATGCTTACACATTACTGCTTCACGGCAGAAATAGGCGCCGTTGTGGTACCCATAATCTAACCGGCTTCCTGTGCAAAAGAGCCTCTGGTAAATGTATGTATGGATCTAAAGGGCCCATTGAAATGCCAACTTATTTAGCAGTGAACTAAATACATCATCTAAACAGTAGATAGACTGTTCAGATCGTGTCCGTGAAGAAGGCATCGCCATCTGTCAATACAATTGCGATCCATAGCAACAACGACTACAGACAGACATTTAGTCACTGCTCAATGAAGCCTTGTCCAGCATTTTCACAGTAACACCAATGACGTCATCCACTCCACGATACGCTGAACCTTGCTCGACAGCGAATCCGTCACAATTTGAACCGAAATCATGGGACACCAAAGATCACCGAAAACTGGTTAGTTCAACAAAGACACGTTGTAAATAAGCACCTCCGCGTTTCAAAATATAACGCGAAATAGCTTTTATGGTTCTGCAATAAGGGTTAGTTTGGCATGTTGGTGATGTTTTTGCTTTGAAAGCATACATTGAGTCGCTGAAGGCGAACAAGGTCTGTACTTCGTGGACTCCTCTACCAATACAAGCATTGTTTGGGATGCTTTATGGAAATACTTAGTACTTACAATGCTATTCAGTACGAGCGCTCAATAAACATAAAACCTTAGATTCTATTTAAGAAATCGCATTCATTATGTAAACACATAAAGGGGCGATAAAATTTAAATTGTATAATAAATCTTTTATTGCTTATTATAATATTATTTCTATAAAATTTATGTATAATAAATGTACCAGTACATTAAATTCTCGATTTAATTGTAAGAAGTTTAATGGAATTTATTTATGCGCGCCAGTGATAAAAATACATTTTTAAAGTATTGAATCGAATATTCATTTACTTCCATACTCTTCACTTAAATTTAAATTCAAATATTTTTATTCAAAACTAGCTGACCCGACAGACGTTGTTCTGTATCTATACTAATATATAAAGCTGCAGTGTTTGTTTGTTTGTTTGAACGCGCTTATCTCTGGTACTACTGGTCCGATTTGAATGATTCTTTCAGTGTTGGGTAGGCTATAATATAGGCAATATTTTTTTACTTACTTATATAAAACTATCGCGTGAATTATACTTTATATGGCAAAACAACGTTTGCCGGGTCAGCTAGTAATGAATATAATAATGTTTTTTTATGAATTTGTCAATAATATATCATAACATCAAAAATTACTTCGTAAAAGATGCACCCTGCTGTCGTAATGAAATTGTTTCACAGCAGAACTGTCAAACCGTGCGTCAATAAATTCTCTCATAGAAATTATGTATGGGCACATCAAAGGAAAAACAAATTTGTTGTTTTAATTTAATTTAGCAGCATTTGCCTATTTATTCACCTTTTAAACCTTCCCTGGACTTCCACAAATAATTCAAGACAAAAATTAGCCAAATCGGTCAAGCCGTTCTTGAGTTTAAGGGAGACTAACGAACAGCAATTCATTTTTATATGTATAGAGAGGATGTCCCATTCCAAAATGAATGCCTCAGGCCTGAGAAGAATGGGCGCAACAAACTCAGCGGGCTTTATTTTTTAGCAAAAATATGTTTTACAAGTAAAGTAACATTGTACAATTAAACTTATTATTTAATAGCCTGAGGGCGGTCGCTTCATTCCCAATCTATGGTATCATTAAGAAAGTCATTTATGTTATAGTAGCCTTTACCACACAAACGTTGTCTAACAATTCTTTTGAAAACGTAATACTTTTGTTTTGAACATCTTCTGGGATCCTGTTGTAAAAAGCATTATATAGATCTCCGACAAAAGACTGCTAACTCGACTTGGCCGAGTAGTAGGCATTATAATCCTATGTATGTTCCTGGTGTTAACATTATGGTTATGACAGTTTCTCGCAAATTCACTTATGGGCCTATGAACATACATTTATTATTAAAGCAGTGGACGTGCCCTGCCTAATCCCTCTCCTACGACTTCAAAAGGTACGGTCTTGAGGATATAATTTAAATCCCGGCACAGTAACACATTTCCTAGTTAGTAGTCTCGACTCTCTTCCTTAACTTTTGATTTGTGGGTTTACGGGTCTATCTAAACTTAGATCATTCATACGTCTATCTAGATAGACTGTAACATTTGTGAAAATGTCGAAAAAAATTGAGGTTGACTGTTTAGTTCTATTTTGAGCAATGCACGCACACTAACACAAAGTGACATACAAATCGCAAGTGTAAGGCGTAGCTTATCACGCACACTAAAGTAATAAACCTGGATTGTTTTCGTCTGTTGTTTAGCAGCAAGAGGCTCTATCTACGTATCTCTATCAAAAAAAGCGCGTACACCTTCCAGGCCGGCAACGCTCCTGTGATTCCTCTGGTGTTGCAAGAGATTGTGGGCGGCGGTGATCACTTAACAACAGGTGACCCGTACGCTCGTTTGTCCTCCTATTCTATAAAAAAAAACCTTTAAATAATCTTAGTAACATGGCGAGTGAATATTTTTAAAAACCAAAATTAAGAAATATGACAAAACATTAACGTGTTTGCATTAATTAAAGTGTTAATTCTAATTGCCCTCTCTAACTAATCGTCTTTTTACAGTTATTTAAATAAATAACTGTTTTCTGGCTTAAATTATTCAAAATATGACAAGCCATTAAACAGGCGTATATTAAATTTAAAAATTACTTGATTATTTACAAGGCTTATCAGTTAAATGTATGTATGTATTAATATTTATAGATGCAGAACTTTATTTCGGTAACGAATAATAATTAATAATGTGTTCTAAGTAAATTTATCTATTTTAAATATCTCATTTTTAGTCTAAGATTAAGGATATTGGTCTCCGCTGCGCTCCGCTACTAGATACCGCACTATCCTAAGAACGTTAGCAGTTTTATTACGTCAACGATTAGATGCTTGTGTTCGTGGCATTTTGACACTCAATGGCATGTTTCAAATTTTGTAACATACGCTTCGTGTTATTTTACATTGAAATTAATAAAATAGAAAATACTTATTGATAATATGTGATCCCAGTGTCTTTCTTATTTCTTGGAGTATTAATTTTACAAATTTTACTACGCAACCCTGCATTTTAGCTTCAATTATTAGCAAAGTTTAGCAGAACATGTGGCACGTCAATGTCACACATTGTTCGAGACTGGCTCGAGTACGCCCACTTGGGCGTAGTATTAGTTGCCGCACTTTGCGACGACGCCTGCGGTATCTAGTTGGAGCACAGCGGAGACCAATTCCTAATCTATGGCTATCTAAATATAATATGAACTGCAATATTATTTTAAAACATACAAAATTATATTAACGTTTAAATATAGTGTATATATACACGAGTGGTATACATCTGCCTTAAGACTTTTACCAGTGGGAGGATCCCTGCACAGGATGCCGGCTAGTTTATGGGTAGCATAACGGCGCCTATTTCTGCCATGAAGCAGTAATGTGTAAACATTATTGTATTTCTGTCAGAAGGGCGCAGCAGCTAGTGAAATTACTGGGCAAATGAGACTTAACACCTTATGTGTCAAGGTGACAAAGGTGTGGCCGCTCAGATGTTTTGTGTTTTTCAAGTGGCATTGCATTTCAATGAGCAGGGCGTATCAAGTACCATCAGCTGAAGGTCTGAAGGGCGCCGTAGCTAATGAAATTACTGGGCAAATGAGACTTAACACCTATGTCTCAAGGTGACAAAGGTGTGGCCGCTCAGATGTTTTGTGTTTTTCAAGTGGCATTGCATTTCAATGGGCAGGGCGTATCAAGTACCATCAGCTGAAGGTCTGAAGGGCGCCGTAGCTAATGAAATTACTGGGCAAATGAGACTTAACACCTATGTCTCAAGGTGACAAAGGTGTGGCCGCTCAGATGTTTTGTGTTTTTCAAGTGGCATTGCATTTCAATGGGCAGGGCGTATCAAGTACCATCAGCTGAAGGTCTGAAGGGCGCCGTAGCTAATGAAATTACTGGGCAAATGAGACTTAACACCTATGTCTCAAGGTGACAAAGGTGTGGCCGCTCAGATGTTTTGTGTTTTTCAAGTGGCATTGCATTTCAATGGGCAGGGCGTATCAAGTACTATCAGCTGAAGGTCTGAAGGGCGCCGTAGCTAATGAAATTACTGGGCAAATGAGACTTAACACCTATGTCTCAAGGTGACAAAGGTGTGGCCGCTCAGATGTTTTGTGTTTTTCAAGTGGCATTGCATTTCAATGGGCAGGGCGTATCAAGTACCATCAGCTGAAGGTCTGAAGGGCGCCGTAGCTAATGAAATTACTGGGCAAATGAGACTTAACACCTATGTCTCAAGGTGACAAAGGTGTGGCCGCTCAGATGTTTTGTGTTTTTCAAGTGGCATTGCATTTCAATGGGCAGGGCGTATCAAGTACCATCAGCTGAAGGTCTGAAGGGCGCCGTAGCTAGTGAAATTACTGGGCAAATTAGACTTAACACCTATGTCTCAAGGTGATGAGCGCAATTGTAGGGCCGCTCAAAATTTTCGGGGTTTTGCAAGAATCCTGAGCAATGTAATGGGCAGGGCGTATCAAATACCATCAGCTAAACTTCCTGCTCGTCTTGTTCCTTATTTCCATTAAAAAAAAACTTACCATAATTATAAAAGAACACACGTACATACATCGGATGTAATGTGTGGGCGCATATTAAACGTACTAATTAAAACAACGCACCTCAATACATCCTGGTGGCCTTTTAAATAAGTCGGGTAATGATTTGTCGTGGGAAATGACAACAAATGGTAATGAATGCTGACACATCGCTGTTACTTTCTGACCATTTGGACCAATTACATGAACCCGCTTGGCCACATTATAAATCTTATCTTAATGAATCAACTTTAACTGCACAAACTTTAGGAAATACATATACATAGTGTGTATACAGGTTTATTAATAGTAGCTCATTATAATTTGCTAAGTAATAATCTTACATCTATATATATAAAAATGAATTGCTGTTCGTTAGTCTCGCTAAAACTCGAGAACGACTGGACCGATTTGGCCAATTTATGTCTTGAATTATTTGTGGAACTCCAGGGAAGGTTTAAAAGGTGAATAAATAGGAAAATGTTGCTAAATTAAATTAAAATAACAAATTTGTTTTTCCTTTGGTATGAGAGAATTTATTGACGCACAGTTTGACAGTTCTGCTGTGAAACAATTTCATTACGACAGCAGGGTGCATATTTTACGAAGTCATTTTGATGTTATGATATATTATTGACAAATTCATATAAAAACATTATTTTATTTATTATATACAGAACAACGTCTGTCGGGTCAGCTAGTAATCAGGCTTCTTTGAACAGACACCTAGATTATGGGTACCAAAACGGCGCCTATTTCTGCCGTGAAGCAGTAATTTTTTGACGTAGCTTGTCACACACACTAAACTTATAAATCTGTCCTGTTTTCATCGGTTATCTAGCAGTAAGAGGCTCTATGTACACTTTTTTTATGACAATAACGGATGAGACGAACAGGACGTTCAGCTGATGGTAATTGATACACCATGCCCAACCCAACAATTCTGAGCGGCACTACGACTGCCCACGTCACCTTGAGACATGAAATGTTAAGTCTCATTTGCCCAGTAATTTCACTAGCTACGGCGCCCTTCAGACCGAAACACACAGTAGTGCTTAAACATTACTGCTTCACGGCAGAAATAGGCGCCGTTGTGGTACCCACAATATAGGCGGCATCCTGAGCAAAGGACTCTCCCACTGTACCTTATAGCCGACCAATTAACGTAGACTGACGTACTCCTGCGTGCTTCCTCCGAGGCATCTGGTGCAAAGGAGCCTCTCACTGGTTTCTGCAGCCAAGTAGTAATATCCAAACATTATTGCATTATGGTTTGAAGGGCGGCGTATCTTACGTTTAAAAGTGACGAGGCAATCACAATGCCGCTCAAATTTGGAATATTTCAAGAATCCTGAGCGTACACTGCATTGTAATGGGCCGAAGCCTCCATTTTAAATAGAATTTAGTTTTTATTGATTTAATTAATATTTTTGTCATTGTTGATTTATTTATGTTGTTAGTTTTGATTTGTGGCAACTTTTATTACCTTTAGAATCTTATTAAACAACGATGTTAGCTGTGAGTTTTCCTATATTTGTAACAATGTTATAAACATTTTCTGGGCTTCTTTCAGTCGCATCAACTCTTGACATGAGGTCTCATAATGATGCAACTCTTGACTCTCTCCAATGAGTCCATGACCTAATAGAACAATGTACGACTGAGTCGACCTTAACAAACACTTCCATCAATATTGGTCCAATAAGGTTATGCTGTCAATCTACTTTCGTAGTCTCTACCATCATCCTCTACATACCAGTGGAAGGCTCGATTATGGGTACGACAACGGCGCCTATTTCTGCCGTGAAGCAGTTATGTGTAAGTTATATTGTGTTTCGGTCTGAAGGGCGCCGTAGCTAGTGAAATTATTGGGCAAACGAGACTTAACATCTTAAGTCACAAGATGACGAATGCAATTGTAGTGCCGTAGTTGCGTAATTATTCGATTTTTCAAGAACTCCGAGCGGCACTACATGTAGGCTAGGGTATTTCAATTACAATCATCCCTAATTGACCTTATCGTCCCTTATTGTCATATCTTCCCTTTCTTCCTTGCAGAAAGGATGTCGCTATGCAAATATAATGGCTAACAGGCAGTACTGAGATAAAACCTTTAGTTGCGAATGTAACAGGAAACTACTAGTATTGTCCTAAAAATAAACTTAAACATTCTATCAGTAAAGAAGCCCAATAATTCTTACCACACAGCCAGATCAAAGGTGAAAATAATTGGCGACAAAGAATAATAGCTTTATTACGAGGTTATCTCAGGTCATGCTGTAATGAGAGGGTGGGTTGGAGGTTGAGGTCACAATTAGATCCAATCGGCCACAGGAAGTCAACGTCATTTATAGACACGACAATGACCTAATAATTAGTAATCCTCACTATAATTATTATCTAACAGATGTCCAGGCTTTTGTCTGTAAAAGTGCTAAGCAGATTGCGATAGCATCTTCTGTACATAGTATGTATTCAATTTTTTTAAACGTAAGTCCAAATGTTTGAGCAATTTTGAGCAAAAAGAAAAAAAGAAAGAAAAATCATTTATTCTGCAGTTTAAAGTATACAAGTAGAATTATTTGTTAATTTATATTAACATGCAGAATTTGAGTTCATCTCAGCATAACACTTGTCATACCCACAGGTGATATGATCAGCGCTGGTCTTCCGGAGAACCCCCTGGGTGGTCTAGCTGATTGTCACAATTAAAGGTTATATATATATGAAGGGTTACCGTTCTAAAATAGTAATATCACCATACAAAAAAAACTACGTTTAAAAAAACCGACTTAAAAAACTAAATAGTATCAAATAACTAAAAATTTAATACACCTTCACCTTTAATATTAATAAAATGCTATTATTTATATGTGCTACCTATTGATAGGTTTTAAGTAGGTGCCAAGCCAAGGTAAGTAACCACGAGGTAAGGTTAGCTTTTTTTTGGCACATGTGCATTTTCTGGGGCCTGTTTTAGAAGCATTCATCGCCCCTCAAAACACTTATTAACTCGACTTTACCGAGCGCAAAATAGCGTAGTAAGTTAAACATAATAATGTTAGTTGTAGAAATGCGCTAGTTTGGCATTATAGGTACATTACATTTAAGTACACAATTATCTATCTTCTATCTATATATATAAAAAAAAAAATCTGTTCGTTAGTCTCGCTAAAACTCGAGAACGGCTGGACCGATTTGGCTAATTTTGGTCTTGAATTATTTGTGGAAGTCCAGAGAAGGTTTAAAAGGTGAATAAATAGGAAAATGCTGCTAAATTAAATAAAAACAACAAATTTGTTTTTCCTATGCATAATTTCTATGAGAGAATTTATTGACGCACGGTTTGACAGTTCTGCTGTGAAACAATTTCATTAAGATAGCAGGGTGCATATTTTACGAAGTGATTTTTGATGTTATGATATATTATTGACAAATTCATATAAAAACATTATTTTATTTATTATATACAGAACAACGTCTGTCGGGTCAGCTAATCAAGAATATATTGAGAGGAAACATGTGATATTTTAATTACTTCAAACCATTCTCATAATTTGTTATTTTTTTTATATGATAACCCTCACTTTGGGGATTAATTACACAAATTAAATAAGAAAACAAAATTCATTAATTAAATTTATAATTTAAGATGCTGTTTTTATTAGTTTTTGCGCCAATTTCACCAATGACACTTCAAACCGAGTATAATGAAACTCGGTGTTACGTAAACAACTTTAAATGTCAGTCTTGATCTCGATCAAAGACAAAGCGATTCACAAATACATTATGAGTGCGTTCACGTTAACTGAGTTTACATGTCATAAACAATTGAATGTATAGAATAGTTATGATAACGACAGTGACAGCTGTTGAACGTGATCAAATATTTTAAAGGTCCGAAATTAGACGGTCAGCATTTAAACGCGTTTAGGTTTACAGGTCTGCGTTTAGTTTGTTTTGGTGAAATGTGGGTTGAATCCGCAAATTCGTTTACAGGCGTAAACTTAGTTCAAAGTGTTTGTTATAATTGCGTTCTATTTCAATGGTGTAATCAGCCCTAAGCGAAGAGTTGCTAAAAACTGATGTTTCTTACTTTGGTTGGTTAAGCTTTTTATGTATTTTAATTTGCTTGTTTATGCGTCGTTACTTTTTTATAGAATAGGAGGACAAACGAGCGTACGGTTTATCTGGTGTTAAGTAATCTCCGCCGCCCACATTATCTTGCAACACCAGAGGAATCACAAGAGCGTTGCCGGCCGTTAATGAAGGTGTACGCGCTTTTTTTGAAGGTACCCATGTCGTATCGTCCCGGAAACACCGCACAAGGAAGCTCTTTCCACAGCTTTGTAGTACGTGGAAGAAAGCTCCTTGAAAACTGTGAAGGACCGCCACACATCCAGATGGTGGGGATGATATCCTAACTTGTGGCGTGTCGTGCGAAGGTGGAAGGTGGTACTTCTTCTGGGAGCTTGTTATATTCTCTTTGTAAAACGAACATATTGTTAAATTACATTGGAAATATATAGTGCTGCTCTCGTATAAAGCAGCATCAATTAATTATTGAACTCATCCATGAATCAACTTTAAATATAAAGTACAATAAGGCATCCATCACACCGAAGACGGAACGGTTTTGTAATGTAGATCCGTATCATTAGTTATTGTCATGTATAATGATAGCGCTGGTCTGACGGGCGGCCACGGCCCACAGATAGCTATTGTTGCCTATTTGTGATGTGCGTCATGTGGGCTCATTTGAAGAATATTGAAGTCAAAACCGCAGAGACTATTACAAGTTTTTTAACCAGTTCTTGACTTTATGTAACTCAACCGTAATTGGTTTTGATCGGTTGGATTTTTATGATAACTCATGGAATTATTTGTAAATGTCTCTGTGGAATAAAGTTCCTTGCGCGTCGTTACCAAGGTACCTTCAATAAAACATTCACAAAAATAGTCACCTTTTTGCTCTTAATAGTGATTTTCATTATAATAACACTAGAAATAAGGGATTGCTTGTAACTAATTCTAGTAGGCGTCATAAGATACATAATAGCTTTAAGGGTAAATGTATACACTTCTACAATAAAGTCCCAGCCACTGTTCAGGCATTATCTATAAATAAATTTAAATGTTTTATAAAAAAATGGCTCTGTCGTAAATCCTATTACTCCACTGCTGAATATCTAAATGATCGGACAGCCTGGGACTAGATTGTGATTATTTTATAGCGATAGAAATGACTGTACAATATTGTATATTTTTATTCAAAAGAGCGCAAAAAAAAAGAATGCTGGGAGAGTTTCTTGCGCCGCTTTTTCTCTCTCAGAGCGCCATTTGTTTCCGAAGCGGTAGTAGTATCTAGTAGTATAAGAAATGACATCAAAAAAAATTCTAAAGGAATCAATTTTGAGAAAATAAATGCCTTTTATGCCTTTAAAAGGCCGGCAACCCTCCTGTGATTACTTTTGTGTTTCTGAGGAATGTGGGCGGCGGTGATCACTTACAGACGACCTGAATGCTAGTAGTAGTTGTACTACTGTTCTATAAAAAAGGTTTGATCGTCTGAAGATTGTTGCAAGTAGATATTACTCTAATTAATAGAGTTTCTGTGGATCTTAGATAATTTATACGTCTAGAAAGAGTCTCTTGCTGTTAGACAAGTGTGCGTGACATGCTACGTCTTACACTCCGCGATTTGTATGACTTTGTATAAGTGTGCGTGATTTGCTCAAAGTAGAGGTTAGTCCTAAACTAAATTTTATTCGACGTTTTCACATCTGTCATATGTCTATCTAGACGTATAACAGCCGTCTATCCTTAGTTTAACTACTAGAGGTAGACAAATCTATCATTTTACTCTTACTTACATTTCAATAACCTATCGACATAAAGCATTGGACTATAACTATATTGGACATTAAGATCTTGTCACTAAACGGTGACAGCAATGTATCCGTAACTAGAGATACGTTATTGAAAACGGCCGTAAATGATCTATGCTGTGGATGAAAGATTAGGTAAAGGGTTACGGATCTAAATTAAAATCCAATTATCATATGGGATGTTGGTAAAAAGAGTAGAGAATAGTGAAGTACCCTCATTAAATAATAATAAATTGAAATACCCTCATAAAAATCATTGTTCAAGTTAGTCGACTAAGTATTGCACTTATACAAAAATATTCCTAATTAAGTATTAATAGCACAAATTATATCTTAAAAACACATTTGAAATACATTACAAAATAATGTTTTTATGTATTGCAGCAAAAAATACAAGAACTACTTTTAACGGCGTTCAAAATGTTTAGTCTATCTACAGATAAGTGACATACATTCGTCGAATAATGTATAGATTTCATCTCGCACTTCACAACCAAATCAATTCAATTCAGATTGACAGAAATTGAGGTCACGGTATGTTTACAAACATAATTACACAAATAATATCTCTTGTTATCGAAACTGCCCCAGTTTTGTAGAGGTGATAACTGTGACAAAACTAAATGATCTACCGCAGCTTACTATGTACTGTGACCCTTGGTCATTCGGTGATACCCTGTAGATTGAAAGACTAAGAAACGTCTGTGAAACGATAACGTATAATCGTAATAAATGATAAGACTTATCTGTTGAATGAAGATAAGTGATATACCTTTATGTGGGTTCTATACATAGAAATTTTAATAAAAAACGTTTGTGTGGTAAAGGTTTCTTATAAATATAAATATAATAACATAAATGACTTTCTTAATGATACCACAGATTGGGAATGGAGTGATCAGGCTATTAAATAATAAGTTCAATATTACTTTGTAAACATATTTATTCGATGAAAAAAAAGGCCGCTGAGTTTGTTGCGCCCATTCTTCTCAGGTATATGAGGCATTCATTTTGGAATTGGTGGTAGTTTTTTGACTATCAATAAGTGATGTCACATCATATTTTGAATAAAAATATTTGAATTTGAATAGTTAGGGTCGACCGTCGCCTATCTTCTTCTAACGAGCAATTCTTGTATACATATATTCTGAATCTCGGAAACGGCTCCAACGATTTTAGTGAAATTTAGTATACATTTAGTTTAACATTTAGTTAGCTAGGTTTCAATTTGAAAAAATGTCATTTTATCCGTGTTTAAATGAGAAACAGCTGCAATAACATTAGAATACAAAGGTAAATTTCGCCACTGTGTACAAGACTATAATAGCTAAGATGGGAGACCGGGTGATCCGGAAAGTAGAAGAACGTTTCGAATTCAGTTGTCCTATTTATTAGTTTTTTTTACATTCTTATCCATAATATCCTGGTGTACTTATTTGTCCAAACGCCGATAGGAGAAACAAGTTTAACCTAGTCTCTACCTCTGATTTTTCGGGGCACAAAAAGAATAGTGTCGGGCGACTAGGAGCATTTACCAGTGGGCCCCTTTGTACAGGATCCTGGTTTGATTATGGGTACCACAACGGCACCTTTTCGTGCCGTGATGCATTAATGTGTAAGCGTTATTGTGTTTCGGTCTGAAGGACGCCGTAGCTAGTGAAATTCGTGTTCAAATGAGACTTGACGAGCGAAGTTGTAGTGCCGCTCAGAATTTTTGGGTTTTTCAATACTCTTGAGCGGCACTGCATTGTAATAGGCAGGGCGTATCAATTACCATCAGCAGAACGTCCTGCTAGTCTTGTCCCTTATTTTCATTTTAAAAAAACCTAGGATCTTCCCAACTAACATTTTAAGACTTAAGAGTATCCATTTATATTAGGAATTTATTACTACACTAGCTGACCCGGCAAACGTTGTTTTGCCATATAAATTGTATTGATCTTGTGCTTGCTAGTTGATAAGAGATGGCGCTAGTTGTATTCATTAGTAACAATCACACTTCTTTTATATTTTGTATAACTCACACTATAGTTTTATAAATTATAGCCTATTTGTTATTCTGGTGTGTAAGCTATATTATTGTAAAGTTTCATCAAAATCTATTCGGTAGATTTTGCGTTAAAGAAGTTCAAATAATGTATAAAAATATCGACAAATCAGCTCCTAAATGATCTATAGATATCGCAAATATGAGACCAAGTGTCACTGACATCCAAACTTTAAATATACTTGCCGAGTTCTAAATCGGTCGTTGACTTCACCAGACAATTAACAAACGGAAAAAATCAGCAAGTTACTTCTATATCGCCTTTTATATATCAGTAACTATATATGGTGATTCTAAAAAAGAAAATCAAATTCAAAAACACTTTATTCATATAGGTCACGGAAATAACACTTATGAATGTCAAAAAAAATTAAAAATATTGTTTCTTATTGAATTTACCGCTACTTCGTAAAGGGTTGAGCTAATGAGAAGAAGTAGCAAGAAACTCATTGCCACTCTTTTAAATCAAGATTTACATTTTAATTGTTTTACAAATCATTTCAATTACAATATATGCAAAGTGACGCAACAAAAATAATCAAATGTCAAAAACTGAAAGGCTTACACGAGTAAGTCAAAAAAAGAAAAAAAAAGTAAATTAATACATATAAACACAAGAGTTATTGAGTATAGTAGATGCATCAATCCACACGTACCGTAAATAAATAGAGGCATTATGTGAGCATTTCATAAAATAAAATATATATATATATCGATCGAATATAAAACGAATCGAATATATAAACTGAGTGAGAGAAACTTATAACTCTCTGTGGCTTCGCTTGAGTTAAAAACGCGTAAACAGATTGCAGTAGACGTAACTACTTCTTTAACCTTGATCTACCCAATACTGAGTAAAGGTCTCTTCCATTTTAGACCATTTTGTGCGGTCCTGTGTTTTTCGCATAGAAATAAAAAAAATAAGAATAGGCGAAGTTGTGGTATCCATAATCTAGCCGGCATCCAGTGCAAAGAACCTCCCAAATTGGTAAACTCTTGTACTCAGTATGTATAAACGCTTTTCAAGTAACCTAATTTAATTTTTATATCCTATTACTCCACTCCTGAATATCTAAATGATCGGACAGCCTGGGCCTAGATTGTGATTATTTTATAGCGATAGAAATGACTGTACAATATTGTATATTTTTATTGAAAAGAGCGCAAAAAAAGAATGCTGGGAGAGTTTCTTGCGCCGCTTCTTCTCTCTCAGAGCGCCATTTGTTTCCGAAGCGGTAGTAGTATCTAGTTGTTATTAGAAATGACATTTATAAACATTAACCCCCTTATTCATAATAGTCTGCTAACTTAAAGCATTGCTAATTCTCACTCTGTCTTCTTCTATTGACCTAAGTCAGAATGAGAAAAAACACTCCTAAGCGGCTGTTTAAAGTTAGCGGACCATTATGAATAAGGACGGACAATAAAATAAACTTCTTACGTTCATTTTACATCTAAAAGTAGCATAAAGGCTAAATATATTACAGAAATAAGCAATATATTCATACAAGTTTGGAAGTAAATGACCACACAATGGCTTCCATAAAACTTTAAGCATGGTTACCCTCATACGGTTTTAGAACATGGTTATATTTCATGTATTTCAAGACAATAGCCCACCTGGCCGGGTCGCTGGTAACATTATCTTGGAGTCAAAGAACCATCGGATTGGCATCAAGGTTGCTTATATGAACTGGTTATTAAGTTTCGGCTTAACCCAACTAATATGCAAATATTATGTTTTCATATATGTGCAAAAAATTTAACATTAAGTACCATATTCATTTTGAGTCTTTCCACTTTAATCTTTTTAGCGTTACTTTTTTTATGTATTTAAAGAAAGGTATTATGCAGTTCGTACTGTATACGAAGGGTTAGTTGCACTCGTTCTTCTCTCGGCACTCCGTTCAGCTGCAGAATCTGTTTGTTGTGCGTGTAGAGTCTAAATGAGACCTTTTTTGTGTTTCTTGGAACTCTACATAGGTGGTTATGGCTTTAATAGTAAAAGCGCCCGTGGTTCGGCCTAAAAAACACGGGTTGCGCTCCGGGAGTGCCGGCTGAAGTGAAAACTTGAACATTACACACATTGTGCATTTTTGAATATTTTTGAATGGCTTGGGAATAATTTCGCACGAATTGCTTTATTTATCAGTATTAAGTACTAGCAATCAAATGCAATATTAATTTATAACGCTATCGTACACAAAAATGACAATTTATATTACATAAAAAAATTACAATTCAGAACTACTACAATTATTTTACATAAAAAAGTTTATGTCTCAGAAAAATCAACTTTCATCAATAATTTCTTTTTTCACTGTGATATTCTTAATATATTCGTATTGCCGTCGAATGTATACTGCACAAGTAAGCACCCTCAATATCCGGAGCGTTGCAAGCGTCTGTAGAAATATTATGTATGTATGAACAGTCGTTTCACAAGGAATTATTAGCACTTCAAACATTTCTATTATCTTTTTATTTACATTTCTATATATAAAGCAGTGTTGAGGGCAGACTCATAGAACATACTAAGACCTTTATGTGCCGTATCAGTAGTCTGCCATACCAACAGATACCACTTAACATAAATTTATCATTTAAATATAATACAGGTCCATTCTACCATCTCCTTTTATAATCTGCGTCATGCTTGTACGGAAATCATGCAAAAACTGATTGCGCAAACAAATTGCCCTTGGTAGGTTTTTTGAACTCTAATACAAATTATAGTTGTTTTTAACTGAGTAAGAGTTACTTATGCCTCATATGTTAAGTCATTTTTTATGTTGACTCTCAAAGTATAGCGTTGCAATGGGCACAATTACAGTTTTGTTGGTACTACTTTTGCGGTTGATATAATATCCCGAGTTTATCTTCAGTTAGAATACTCAGAAGACTTGCTTGTTGATGAACTCACCTTTTTCTATGACAATAAGGGACGAAACGAGCAGGACGTTCAGCTGGTGGTAATTGATACGCCTATTAAAATGTAGTGCCGCTCAGGATTCTTGAAAAACTCAAAAATTCAGAGCGGCACTACAATTGCACTCGTCACCTTGAGACATAAGATAATAAGTCTCATTTTCCCTGTAATTTCACTAGCTACGGCGCCCTTCAGACCGAAACACAATAATGCTTACACATTACTGCTTCACGGCAGAGAAAGGCGCCGTTGTGTTACCCATAATCTAGCCGGCATCCTGTGTGAAGAATCCTCCCACCCACACCTACCTATTACTCTCAACCAGACCTCTTCAAGACATCCACGGTTAAATAATTGTAAAATCTACTTTTACCAACTCAACTTCTCAAAATTGCTGTATAAAATATACAGTCAACAATTTTATATGGAATTAGAGGACAAACTTCAGATAAGTCAATCGAACGTTCGGAGTGAATCGGTGTACGAACACCTTTATTTAAGGTACCGATTTCATTTCGACCTGGCAAAGCCGTCCAAGGGAGTTCCTTCCACGTGAAAGATAGTTTCTTGACAATGGACTTCGCCACACATCCAGACGATAAGGATATAATTATGATGATTCTAGATCAGACATGCTTGATTAACGAATTTATTTTATACTTACAACTATAATTTCTTTTAAACCTTATAATAACTATAATGTAGAATATATGTGAGGTTTATTATTTTAATTCATCACATGGGCACAGCCAAAATTGGCTCGCCACATTTACGTCTAAATTACCGCCAGATTGTGGTGATATGCCGTAACGCATTGTTAGGGTGTGTTCACATTAGGCGTAGTATATTTATTATATCTTTATGAATTTATGGATAATTAGCAGAATATATTGATTATCGCTGCCCATGCGTTCACAAAAATCGTCACCTTTTTGCTCTTAATAGTGATTTTCATTATTATAACACTAGAAATAATAGATTGCTTATAACTAATTCTAATAGGCTTCATAAGATACATAATAGCTTTAAGGGTAAATGTATACACTTCTATAATAAAGTCCCAGCCACTGTTCAAGCATTATCTATAAATGAATTTAAATGTTTTATAAAAAATGGCTCTGTCGTAAATCCTATTACTCCACAGCTGAATAACTAAATGATCGGACAGCCTGGGACTAGATTGTGATTATTTTATAGCGATAGAAATGACTGTGCAATATTGTATATTTTTATTAAAAAGAGCGCAAAAAAAGAATGCTGGGAGAGTTTCTTGCGCCGCTTCTTCTCTCTCAGAGCGCTTCCGTTTCCGAAGCGGTAGTAGTATCTAGTATATTAGAAATGACATCAAAAAGAATTCTAATGGAATCAATTTTGAGAAAATAAATGCCTGTTATGCCTTTTCATATCATCCATTTTTTTTATTTATTATTAGACATAGTTTATAGTTTATGTTAATTCTTTTTAAATCTGTGACTTTTGTTAACATGGAATGGTTTAAGAACTGTAGCTTAACTCAAAGGGCTTCTTTTAAAGCTTTTGAATATTCTCACGGTGCCCCAATATGTAGCTTTTTAGTTACAATAAAAAAGGCGGAGATTATTAAATTAATAAAATAATGGCAACACTCTGTAAGGGAGCACGGATAACACGAACACTGCGTTTTAGCCGCAAGACAAACCGTCTAATCTGAATCCACCCTAACGGCGATCATAGATTTTGTTTTATACGGCTCTTATCTGTTTTATAACCATACAGGGTGTGGCCGCGCCCCACACTCGCTGTGAACTGCGGACGGAAACGAATTGTTAGAACTCACGAATGTTGGTATTGTTTAACATGGCCGCCATAGTCCTATGTAATGGAGCACGTCTGTATTTCACATGCTATCTTAGGCTGGTTTATAATAAAGATTCGATATTAAGGCGCGGAATGACTTGGATTGTAAACACTACAACCAATAGTACAATATTTGAGTTAATCATGGGGCTAAGCTGCAAATGGGCATTTATTTTACTGGTTTTCTTTTGTTTATACAAAATATACATATTAAATTGAATAATTGTTCGGTTTAAGTTTAAGAAAAATACTAATTCTATTAAATTCTTTCAAAAAAAGAATGTTGCTATCGCTGAAAATTCAGAGATTTTAAACTCCAAAGTTTATTTTTGGGAATTAACTTCCAAATTTTTTATTGGGCATTTCAAATTATATATAAATATTCTATTCGGTTCAAATTTTTCTTTAAGTCCTCCTTTTTGTAATGTATTTTTTGCGTAGGAATATTTTCATTGCGTTATGTTGTAATCGACCTCTAAGAATCCAATTATTGTGAATGTTGAGGTATGACCGCGCCTTAAACATCTTCTGTATTTTATGATACGATCGCGCGGTATGGTACCTCTTTGACATACGCGTTCATTATTCGGAACATGGCGGGCGTTTGGAAAAATTCTTTAGGATTGTTTAATGGAATAACAGTCTTGGCTGGTTTTTAAGAGATCAGCGAATAAAGCTTCGATTTTATACTAATTACTAATAAAAAAAATGGATGCCAAATGGTTATAGTACAAAATATAGAATTACAGAAACCTACCCGATGTATTGCAAGTAAAAAATAATACCATTAATTAAATAATTCGATGGTTGTCTGAATAAAATAGGTCTATGGCGGGCTCTTTTAAATTATGACCCCCAAACGCACCGCCACAATCAACCGTAATTTTGGGCAATAATTTATATCAATAATAAAATAAATTGCTCTGTGATGACGGCACGGTTTTGTTTTTTGTGAACAAACCTTTAGAGGAAGATGCAACAATATATAGATGAATGCACACAGTCAGACCGAGATGCGATCCTTTAGGAGAGAGACATGTTCTATAGCTTAATAAAAGAAAAGAGGGATAAGGACAATATATCTATATATATGAAAATGAATTGCTGTTCGTTAGTCTCGCTAAAACTCGAGAACGGCTGGACCGATTTGGCAAATTTAGGTCTTGAATTATTTGTGGAAGTCCAGGGAAGGTTTAAAAGGTGAATAAATAGGAAAATGCTGCTAAATTAAATAAAAACAACAATTTAGTTTATCCTTTGATGTGGCCCCCGTCGTTCAGAACAATCAAATAATTCTGCTGTGAAACAATTTCATTACAGCAACAGTTATGAAATATTATGGACAAATTCATAAAAACCATTATTTTATTTATTATATACAGAACAACATCTGTCGGGTCAGTTAGTTTAAATTTGGAGGATAAGTTTAAAAATATTTTCACAATAAATAAAAATTAAAGAAATTTAGATGTATATTATACATATATTATGGGAGCTATTTTTTTTTATGGAATAGGAGGACAAACGAGCGTACGGGTCACCTGGTGTTAAGTGCGTTGACAAGAGCGTTGCCGGCCTTTAAGGAAGGTGTACGCGCTTTTTTTGAAGGTACCCATGTCGTATCGTCCCGGAAGCACCGCACAAGGAAGCTCATTTCACAGCTTTGTAGTACGAGGAAGAAAGCTCCTTGAAAACCGCACTGTGGAGGACCGCCACACATCCAGATGGTGGGGATGATATTCTAACTTGTGGCGTGTCGTGCGAAGGTGGAATTCGGCGGCAGGAATCAGGTTAAACAGCTCTTCGGAGCACTCCCCGTGATAACTGCGGTAGAAGACACACAATGAAGCGAAGTCTCTACGCAACGCCAAGAGATCCAGCCGTTCACAGAGCACTGAGTCCCCGACAATTCGAGCTGCCCTACGTTGCACGCGGTCAAATGGATCGAACTGGGGTGCGTCAGACCAGAGATGACAGCAATACTCCATGTGTGGCCGGACCTGCGCTTTGTAGAGCGCTAGAATGTGGGCCGCTACCTAAGAACAATAGATTATTTATTGCAGCAGCTATTAGATGCTTGTGTGCGTGGCATCATGACACTCAATGGCATCTTTTAAAGTAAAATACGTTTCTTATTATTTTACATTGAAATTAATAAAATACATAATAGTAACTGATGATATATGATCCCAGACCCAGTGTCTTTCTTAATTCTTGTAGTATTATTTTTACCAAGTTTAATACGCAACCCGGCATTTTAGTTTCAATTATTAGCAAAGTTTAACGGAACATGTGGCATGTCAACGCCACACATTGTTCGAGACTGGCTCGAGTACACCGATTTGGGCGTAGTAAAAGTTGCCGCACTTTGCGACTACTCCTGCGGTATCTAATTAGAGCGCAGCGGATACCAATCCTTAATCTAAGTATGGAAGCCTAATAATACGAAATACAAGTATATTTTGTTCTATATCCGCGAAGTAATAACAATAATTAACTAAAGGTAGGTTCACACAGGTACACAGTCGTGCGTGTCAAACTGACAACTCAATAAAATTTATTGAAGTAGGCGTTACTTTGCGGAAATCCATAATTATACAAATGATTTAAGTTTTCTTTAGTGTTAATTCTGCCAATATTTGTTTCCAAAACAATTCGACACGTGTTTCGCCTCTACACGATGCATCCTCAGCACGTGTTTACTCGCCAAAATCAGTCTCGTGCCAGATTTTGGCGAGACAACAGGTCCTGAGGATGGGACGACGATTTTAAAAGGATATAAGACCAGTCTGGATGAGAGAAGCTAGAGACCGAATAAATTGGAAGTCCTTAGAGGAGGCCTTTGTCGAGAGACAAATTACTAGTTAAGTTCATTTAAGTTTTATTTATAAGAAAAACTAAGTTAGTAGTAATAATAAAGGCTATTTTATTTTATCCATACTACCCCTACCCCTACTCTGTGGTTAATACTTACTCTGTACAAATTTCAACTAGCACATTATGAGATACAGCCAGCTAGAAGACTCCCGCGTAGCATTATTAATACTCTTAGTAAAAGTACATTCAATAGAACCTTCAAGAACATTCTAATGGCAATAATTGTAAAACCACCATCAACTGGAGACGTTTTTATCGCGAAGAGCTACCGAGAAGTTATTATTATTACCTCTGCAGTCTCAGTAAAAACAGTACTAACCGTTAAAGATTAAAATAAATATGTCGCACGTGTGACGTGGTAGCAACCCAACCTCCTCCCCGCTGGGGTGGCAGCGATAAAACTTAATGTTTACCCTGATTCTTCCAATATTAGGCGTTATTCCAACTTTTACATACAGTCTCTTCTTTACTTGATAAGAAAATGTTTCGCTATTAAATTTTATCTAGTCTACGTGATTTTTAGCGATATTAGCCTCTTATAATGGTTTTGAATCTAAGATTATGTAGGTGTTGTTCAGATGCTTATGTTCTTCGAGGGGTAAGGGGAGATCGGATTTATTCTATATACAGTAAAACCAGCTTAAGTACGTGCCGTACTACATAATATTATGTTCTGATATGGTATATGTAAATAAATAAAAAATTTAACAAAAAAAAACCCGACTTCAATAACACTATTCCAAAACAATAGATATAATATGCACTGAAAAGTATAAAAATAATTGCGTGTTTTTATACAATCTTATTAATAATAATTAAATCTAATTCTAATTACGATTATTGTTATTTTTGGAATTGGTGTCCTTCCGCCGCGACCCGCTCTCGCCTCTCGCCTCCTCACGACTCAAGCACATCTTACCTATAACTATGTATGTAGTTACGAACCTATCTTGGATGACACCGACTCCAAAAATGACTATTATCGTAACTAGAATTAGATTAATTAATTAGATTGTATAAAAATACGCAATTATTTTTATACTTTTTAATGCATATTATATCTATTGTTTTGGAATAGTGTTTTTGAAGTCGGTTGTTTTTTTGTTAATTTTTTATTTTATTTTTAGTGAATTTGAAGTGCACTTATTAACAATTTATCTAAATATGTGTAGATATACTAAATTTTAGGCGTAATTTGATAACAAGCATATATCCTTTCCAATAAAAAAAGAGTAATGGAAATCAGTTAGCGCGATATTGAGTTATTCGTAAATTTATCATCCACTTTGCTATATGTATGTACAGCAAATTTAATACTTTTATGGATTTCTCATGGATGCCATTGTCAGATCTTCTTAAAAAACCGAGCAAGGCTCGGTCTTCCGGATATTGACTATAAAAACTAAATAAAAGATTATGCTAACTTAACACTCATTCATGGTTTAAGTGAGCTAATTCTTAGTACGCTCTATAAATCGCAGCCTTATTCGACATAAGGATTGAACGACAGAAATTTTTGAGCAGATCGAAAAACAAACACACAAATTTTGCATTTATTCAGTCACATTTCCCAGTTTTCGTGTTCTGTTATTTGTGCTGCAAACACAGTCGCGTACAGTTTCCCTCCAAACCCGTTGCAGACAGACACAAGCTCAAAAAAAAAATCAAAAATTTATTTATTTAGCATTTTAGTAAATAGTATTTGAAGGACTTCCCTTTTAAGTTCGCAGAACCTGTGTTAGGGAAGACCGCTCTTTCCAACGGATAAGAATGCTTACACATTTAACAAAAACATAAATTATACTTAAATAAACCAATCTTAGGCATAAAATAAACAAACTAAAAATTGTTTCAATATTGACGGTAGATTAATATTTGCGTGGCTCACACTAAACTTGTAAATAATATACCTACACAAAAACACTTGTCATCGTCTCAAGAATGTGCGACCACTGTAACTATGAACTAAGGTAATTTGTAGTTTTACGAATATTTATATAATAGTTAAATGTTGAAAGTACGATATTTAGATAACAATCAAATTACAGCAAGCGAAATTTAATTATCTATTCATATAATATATTATACACAGAACACACATTTACACAATGAGTAAAATAGTGTAAATGTGTGTTCTGTGTAAAAAAAAAAACTATATTATATTAATTTTGTTGTAATTATAGTATAGTATATTGTGTGAATAGATAATTAAATAGCTAAAACATATTTAACTTTCACGGTTCCAGAAATGCTAGCTAGAAACGAAATAACTTAGCTCGCGTCTCGTAAACTTGAAATGGTGTCGATGTGTTACATTGTGACAAAATTTCACTTAATATTGCTTAACGTTTTTATGGGTTTACCGTGATGTATGATATTGCTTCGTGACTTTTTTAACAGCAAAATAAATACAACGATCATTCTAAAATATCAATACTCTATGTTTGAGTAATAATTAAATATATTAGGGATACAGTTTGTTAGGAATATAAGTCTTAAAAATGTTCATTTATATATTAGACTAGCTGACCCAGCAAACGTTGTATTACCGATATTAAAATCGCGATACAAAAGTAACTGTTGATCGTAGATGGGTGAAAATTGAAGTTGTATGTATTTTTAATGCTGACTCATAATCAAACAAATTAAAAAAAAATGAAAAAAAAAATGCCGTGGACCACCCACCATTTAGGGGGATGAAAAATAGATGTTGTCCGATTCTCAGACCTACCCAATATGCACTCAAAATTTCATAAGAATCGGTCAAGCCGTTTCGAAGGAGTTTAACTACAAATACCGCGACATGAGAATTTTATATATTAGAGATCCAACTACCTTTACAGATTTTTTTTATGCGTACACGCATAAAAAAAATCTGTAAAGGTAGTAAAATCTTAACAGTATCATTAACATGCTACAGCATGTTAATGATACTGTTAAGAAAGAAGTGGAATTTTTAAACTAAACACATCGAATAAAAGCTTGTTTTGAATAATTTTTTAATGAGCTACAAAATCAACGTAGCAGAAAATGTTTTTAATTATAATTCCAAATAAAATTAGAAAAACAAAAAAAAATTATGAACGATGCGGGACTCGAACCCACGACCTCCGGCGTTCCGTGCCGGTGCTCTAACCAACTGAGCTAACCGTTCGAGTGTCGCATCGTTATAAAATCCTGTATGCTTTGTTCAACTCTCAGGTTGTGTAGCGTGTGTCTAGAGCACCGGCACGGAACGCCGGTGGTCGTGGGTTCAAGTCCCGCATCGTTCATAAAATTTTGTTTTTTTTTCAAATTTTATTTGTGTATTAATCCTAGAAGTGAGGGTTTTCACTTTAAAAACATAACAAATTGTTTATAATTCCAAACTTAATGACAACATTAATAAATTTCAAGAATTCGTAAAGGTAACTAATTATTACTAGTTCAGGACCACCTCGAGGTCAAAATATTATATATTTGACGACCTGTATAGCCGAGTGGTTAGCGATCCTACCTACTAAGCTAGAGATCTCGGGTTCGAATCCGGGTAGGTGCAAGCCTTTATGATAAATATGGATGTTTGTTTCCGAGTCATGGATGTTTAAATATATTTATGTATGTTTATATGAATTTATGTATGTTTAAGTAAGTATATTGTATGAAATATATCATTGTCTTGTAACCCATAACACAGGCTATAGATGCTTAACTTGGGGCAAGATAATCTGTGAAAAACTGTGTCAATATTATATTATATATTATTATTATATAGTACATAGTAAAGGTATGAAAAATGCCAAAATATAACAATTTTTTTTATAAATAAATTAATGAACAGTGTTAAAATTCGATACGATCTTGCATCAAAGCATTTTACCCCCTCGAAGTATAAGATTGCAACGAAATCACTAATTAACGGCGACTAGAAAGAACGGTCCATCTTACGAGCCATTAGACCCCAGCAAAGAATTAACTTTCTACAAAAAGTAACCTTATAAAAACTACATAGAGTTCAAAATAGTAATAGATCCCCGCAGAGAAAGATTTTTTGTGGGATGTTTTTGTTAATCTACCTGCTTCGAACAAAACCTTGTGCGTTTCTGTTTTCATACTGACTGTTCTGTGTTTACTCTGGCGCGTGTTCTCAGAAGTTTTGAGCCAAACCATAAACTACATTTAAATTTAGAATATGGAATGATATTTGAACGCACGTATATAGTACTTTAAATCTTAAACGTTATAGAATTAGGTACATTATTACACGATGTTATTATTGATGTAAAACTGAGCTCTATAATTAGTGGGTAATGAAAGAGACTGAGCCGTCACACTAGAGTACGCATCTTCATTTTGGTAACGTCAGCTTGAGTACGCCACTACAACTGGTTACCCTTTATTCTGACTTGTTCTTCTGTTTCATAAAAAGTGTTCACTTGTGGTATTAAAACTCACACCTTTTTTTATACGATATATCTGCATACAATAATTCAATAACAATTTTTTGGCTCTGCTTATAAGTATTAGGGAGGTTCTATTGCACAGGATGCCGGTTGGATAATGGGTACCACAACGGCGCCTTTTTCTGCCGTGAAGCAGTGATGTGTAAGTATTATTGTATTTCGGTCTGAAGGGTGCCGTAGCTAGTGAAATTACTGGGCAAATGAGGCTTAACATCTTGTGTCTCAAGGTGACGAGCGCAGTTGTAGAGCGGCTCAGAATGTTTGGGTCTTTCAAGAATCCTGAGCGGCAGTCGGCACTACATTGTAAAGGGCATACATAGCATGTCAATTACCATTAGTTAAACGTCCTGCTCGTTTCGTCCCTTATTGTCATAAAAAAGTATTTCGAGTATATTTTTTTTTAAAGTTTAAATACGATTAGTATTTATAGATAACTTGTCTTGAATGACTTAGTTTTGTGAGGAAAGTCGATGAGACGATGAAGAACTGAGGGTAAGTCATCGGTATAGGTCCTGACTAACTTTTCGTAATCGGTAATTCCTTCCGCGCTGCGTAATGCCATAGATTGGCGCGATTTTGGCGCCCGCGCAGCGGGATGTCAATGTGTATTATTTTACGTGTATTAATAGATTGTTTATAATTATGATCATATGAGAGAATGTATAAGAAAACTATTGAAACAAGCTATAAGACTAAAATAAACTATCTCATAAACAAAATGAGTGTCAGAACTTGGTCAGAGCGTAGTTCCGTACGGCACTTACAATTTTGGTGTGTATAAAAGATTGCCAAAGGGCACTTTTCGATTTTGAAAAACTAATTGCCAGTATAATGCAATGCCGCTCAGAATTATTGAAAAAAACTCGAAAATTGTGGCAGCATTGCGTGTAATGCAATTATGCCAAAATGTAAGGAAGGTAAATAGTAGATTTTACAACGAGTGCACAAAACGAACCATTGTTATAAAATGGTTTTGTGGACGAGTTATTAACTCTTCTTTTCGTTTCGATTGCGAGGAAATAAAACAGTAGTATAACATGGACATTTTTAACAACTTTAGCGAATATGAAGAAATTAATAAACGCGCGAATCTTACGACATTGATAAAAAGGCTTTGGCTCCAGACCTATACAGCCTACTATTAAATTAATTTTGTAATATATTATATATTTAATTAATTAAATAACCTACAGTATTTTAATTAAAATTCACATGAGGCAAATAAATTAAAGTAAATATTATGAAATAACAAATTCTATCTCTAAACTTTTTATTGTGTTTGGCTGTATGGCTCACTTTCTTTGCCTTAATATAGATACATTTATGAGTAGATACGTTAATGCACTTGTGCACAAAAATCGATTTTATGCAGCCTATATCGTGCAAAAATAAGCAATTTCAGAGTGAAAATAATATTTTGTGTAAACATTTTATTCCGTTTTGCTCTTAGGGTAAGGCCGGCAACATGATACCGGTTGTAAAAGCAAATATTCGACAGGAAACAAAACTTTAACATCAGGTAAGCGCAGTTTATCGCTTTTACCTTCCTCGTTGTCAAATGCTTTTTTATGTCCCCTTTCAGATTGTGATGCCTGCAATGCTTCGAAAGGGACGCGTTTATCGCCCAAAGGGTTAGAAATTATTACTCTATTAGAGTTCTTTTTTTTATGAAAATAAGGGACAAGACGAGCAGGACGTTCAGCTGATGGTAATTGATACGCCCTGCCCATTACAATGCAGTGCCGCTCAGGATGAATAAAAAACCCATAAATTCTGAATTTCACCACAAATGCGCTCGTCTCCTTGAGACATAAGATGTTAAGTCTCATTTGCCCAGTAAAATCACTAGCTAAGGCGCCCTTCAGACCGAAGCACAGTAATGCTTACAAATTACTGCTTCACGGCAGAAATTGGCGCCGTTGTGGTACCCATAATCTAGCCGGCATCCTGTGCAAAGGAGCCTCCCACTGGCGTATTTGTGTGTTCTTTTAAAATTTCTTAATGTTTGATATGTACATGTAGTCAAATTCAAATATTTTACTCAAAATAGGATATGATATCACTTATTGAAAGTCAAAAACTACCGCCCATTCGAAAAAGTATGTCTCAAATCGGAGAAGAACGGGCGCAAATAAAAATAATTGTATGTTGTACCATGGTATAGGCCTATGGCAAAATATACGGGTCCCGGGTTCGGTATATATCTTATTATTCTAGAATATTCTGGGAATTTATTAATAAGGCTTTCCCTGGGTTTCCAGCGGATCAATGAAGCATTACTCAAAAATACAAGTGTCAAGAGTTAAGAGTAACGCGATAGAAAGAGAGGCAACTGTTATGTGAATAAAAATGTAGATTGATAGCCACGTGCGATCTGAATTACACCTTATTGTTTGATCGCAAGAGTCCCTATTTGTTTAATTAATTTATACGGAGTGAGACTTCTGTACTTGTACTATAACATATTCGTTGCCACTGTGCTCCTAGTTCGATCCTCGCACGCCACGTAGGCATTTGCTTATTTGATGCTATATTATGTAGTCGTCAACACTCTTTTTATGGTAAAGGAGGACAATCGAGCCCACGGGTCACCTGGTATTAAGGCGACACTAAATACCAACGACCTTGAGCGATATGAGTTCACGGCTGCCGGCCCGCCATCTATGTTACAAAGCCAATATTTTCAAAAAACTTGCGTGTAAAACAGTTTTTATGCTTACAATTCTCGTTATTCACTAATAATCTGAATAAATGAACCTACACAAAAAATACAAGCTATAAGAATAACTTTTCTGAGTGAAGTACCAAAAAAATGCGTCACGCCATGCCAAAAAACTTGTTTAACTTCAAAGAAATGTGATAGTTCAAAAAGGCTCGGCAGTGTTAACTATAACCAACAGCAAGCATTAGCAACCTACAAATAAGACTTAAGGATATGTGTAGTAGGATTAAGTAGTGTTCATAGCTCGAAATGCTATACTTTCACCACAAAACTTGTCTAGAAACACCATGTTTGCGTGTTTGTACCTTATGTGATCATCGCCGCCCACATTCTCTTGCAAACAGCAGAGGAATCACAGGAGCGTACACGTTTTTTTAAGGTACATAAGTCGTATCGTCCCGAAAACACCGCACAAGGAAGCTCATTCCACAGTTTGGATGTACGTGGAAGAAGGTTCCTTGAAAACCGCACTGTGGAGGGACTCCACACATCCACAAGGGAGTATAGACTGCAGTGTTCACTCATTAGCAGGTGATTCCACTAGTACTCCTATTGAATAATAAAGCGATCTCTCCGAACAGGTATCAATGAATTACTTACATAAAAATAGATTTTTAATCCGCAATGTGCAAAACAATAATGAATGTAATTACAAAACAATAACCCGGTTACTAAACGTTCCTGTTTACGTCCGGGTGCTGAACGGAACTGAACCGGTTTTTACGTCACACATCACTATTTAACCGAACCGGTTTGATTGCCCGTGCTCGATGCAATTATTTCACACAATGACCTTCTATCACAACATTTTAACTATATTATAATGTTGTTTTGCTTGGCTTTTTATTTACCTGCCGCGGTGGCATGTTGAAATGTTGGCAAAACTTTCTGGGTGGAAATTTTAAGTACTGTTTTTTTTATTAGACGTAAGATGTTAAGTCTCATTTGCCCAGTAATTTCACTAGCTACGGCGCCCTTCAGACCGAAACATAGTAATGTTTACACATGACTGTTTCACGTCAGAAATAGGCGCCGTTGTGGTACCCATAATCTAGCCGGTATCCTGTAGAAAGGAGCCTCGCTCTGTACCTTTTATGGCCGACCAATTAACGTAGACATACCCCTTCCTGCTTCTTCCGAGGGCTTAAGACTAAAACAATATCTTAGAGAGTTAACAACGAAATATGTACATGACCCAACTGATACACCATATGGTATGTCCGGCCCGTTTATAACAAGTAATTACCAAATAGTGCATGAATATTGGGTCTAGTAGATCCACAGGTTTGGGAATTGGAAAGTCTTTTAAGCGCATTGAGTATTTTGAATGGAATGTGACCGAACTGTCACGCTCAGCAATAACGCTCGTTGAGTTTAAGTTGACTCGAGATAACTATGGCAGCGAATATGACTCATTTATACACAATTTTAACTTGGACCGTGGGGCCCATAGGCGCGGAGAATGTACAAAGTACTGTCTTCTCTCCTCAATAGGGCTACCGGCAAGCCAAGCGCGGGCATCTGTTTCGATCAACGGATCGCCTAGCTATTCACTCATTCGTAGAAAGCTGCCAGTATTCTTGGTACACTTCCCCGTATAGATAGTTTTAATTGTATGTAATCATAGTATTGTAAATATAGTTATAAGATTTGTTTTGTTTGAATAAATATATTTCGTAAATGTTTTAACTTTATAAATATTGACCAAAACAATGGTTATATTTCGTCTTATTAACCTCGATTAAGTTTTCACTTTTGTTACACACCGTTTTTTATTTTCATCGAAGTTTCTTTTTAAAGTGATTTTGTCTTGATTGAAGATGTATGTGTTCAAGACGCAACTAAACAGATGTACCATGCCTTCGGTGACGTAGACGTATAGAATACGTGAATAAAAAACCTGTTTGCCATGCTGCGGATCCCTAAATCAATAATAAATTAAACACAGAAACAAAAGGGGACTCGACAAGACTCCGAACTTTCTGAACAGTCATCGAGTTATAATCATGACTCGTCTTACCAAAGTCTCTCGAGGCTGTAAGCCTTTTTATGTCTGATGTTTCATAACACAATACTCGCTCCGAATTCAGAGCCTGAAATTGATTTTACAAATCCTTTCTCTAAGATTTTTATGGATAAACTGTAATAAATACAATTCTCTGTAATGTAATTTACAGAGAATTGTATTTGTAAAAATAAAAATTTACAATTTCTAACAACTACACAAGAAGCATTTGTTATTTTTGTCAAAAATGTAAGGCGCGTCCGCAGAGCACAGCTAGTTATTATAATAGTATATTGGACACGACTGTCCACCTAGGCAAATAAATAAAATAGCGATAAATAACGTGTATAAACCGATTACAACTTATAGCTTTGTAGGAAAGCTGGCTGAAATAGCTAGTGGTCCGAGAGCTAGGACCATTTTTTGGGTAGGTATTTGAGGCAACCTGAAAACTTGTACCATACCTCTCCTATTATACACCAACTTGGAGCTGTAGACTGGGCTGGTGAGTAGTGGGGCTGGGGCTAAATGAACCCCAAAATTATTGAAAATATCATTTTTATTTTTCCAAAAATATGTTCGAGGCAATACGAAATTTTATAGTTGTATTTTAGTTGGTGTATAATAGGAGAGGTGTGGAACGAATTTTCAGCTTGCCTCAAATACCCAAAAAATGGTGCCAGCTCTCGGACCACAAGCTATTTCCTGCATTGTATTAGTTCTTAACTATTATTGGTGTGTACTCGTACATACCTAGTCATTTAATAAGTTTCTTGCTATTGAGAACGGAACTGAGAAAGTAACATTTAAATAACATATTTTTGTTAAGTTTGAAGACCGGCAACGTTTCTGTCACCGCTTTGGTGTTGTGGGAGGTTCTAGGAGGCGTTGATGTTCAAAAATGACTTTCAACTGTGCTGTTATTTTTTGTTCCTTAAAATGATACGGTTTTTCACAATATTACAAGAGCTTACTAACGAATTTGAAGTTAAAATTTGCTTGGGACACATGTAGGTCCAGTACCAAGTGAACCAATTATATTGGAACAAAAATCTACGATACTATAGTTTTATCTTACTGACATTATCAAAAAAATAACGCGCTAACGATAGCACAATAAAATTAATAAGGTAATCCAGTGGGAAATCCACGGCTATACCACTTTAATTTATTTCTGTCTATGCCCTTCTACTAGCAACAATATAGTGCATATTAATAGTACTTGTCACTGGCTATTTTAGGGTTATTTCCATTTTTTATTGAACAAGAGTTAACCGCTGCAAGCAACACCCATTCCGTTACATGTTTTTCAATACTAAAAATACGTCCTGTTTTATTACTTTCGTCATAACCTAATTTATGTATGACTTCCAATTTTGTCATTGCTAGTTTGATCCTAATTCATATAGGATAGTATAACTTCAAACAATAATGTACTTAAAAGCCTTTTGCCAGTTGATATTAAAACATTTCCGGTCGGAAATGTAGACACTTGAGCTTAGATAAGGAGTTGGCGCCTGCTCTCATTCTGAAACAGTGTCGGAACCACAAGAGTGCGGCTTCACAAGTAGATTCTCACACATCTGGCTAGACCCCGATCAAAGAGTATCTCTGAGAGGTAATAACACTTGAAACGCTTCCATTCTAAAACACCCAACACTTTTAGCGCAATATACAGTAACATTGATAATACCACTAAAAGGATCTATCAAACTGAATATTTGACTGATATTTCGGAATTTCCAAGGATTGACTTATGATTTATCGCACCATCGAACTGTTTGTTCAATTACCTTACTCTGTACCTTTTGTTTTGTTTGCCTCCGGGATTAAGTCGCTTGTAAAGTTGTAACTCAAAGTTATTTAACCAGTGGTTGGCATGGTTAAGCATTTCGATTGCAGTTTTTGTAATTTTTCTTTACACATAAGATCAACATGTTTTGTTTTGGTTTTTTCCGGAGTTTTCTTATTCTACAGCCCTTTTTTCTAGTTTATTGCTTCTAGATTCGCTAGTTAAGGCCAATTTTGAATCAAACAATAATTTCCATCTTGCATCAGCAAGATTGGCTTAAGATCCAAAATCCCTGTGGTGTGGATATTCCTAAGATATCCTTGTCGCCTTCAAGCTTCACCTCTTCAAACATGTAGCGTACTCGCAACTTTTTCTACCATTTATTTGTATATGAAAACTATTTGAAATATACCTACAGATATAAAACTTTGTAAATGTTTGTCATAGTTGTTTACAGTGCTCGTTGCTGTAATAGCGTTAAAATTATGAAATTATCAATTCCAATCCGCCATCTTTTTCTCTGAAGCATCGAAATTGATTAGTTTTTCTTTGTAAATGTAGCTAAGTTTATGGAGAGACCATATACTACACTTTTGCTTGTTTTCCTCGTGAAGCACGGTTCCAATACCTTGTATAATTGATACAGCGTCACTTATACTTGGCAAGGCTTATCAAAGATCCTGTGTACATCCGTGCTAGTTTTCTATTATGGAGACGGTCTCGTTTTTGCTGTTTGTAACTGTAAGCTATCTGCACCGGTATATAAAATTGCTAACAATTTTCGTAGTGAAATCTTTTGGCATGCAAGGAAAAACTTTCAATGTTGTATTACCGCCATGCTATAACATATTGTTTGCTATAAATATTTCGTTTTACACGTATTTCGATGCTGAATAGGTTTACCTATATTATTTTAAAATAGAAAGATAACTCTTCTTATTTTAACGATTTTATCTTTCATTTCCGACTGCAGTCACCATAAGTGCCATTTGTTTTTTTTTTTTAATTTCATCAACGAACGTTCTAGTTTCTTACGTACGAATTTACAAGGATAAACGACCTTACGGGACAACCGTTGGAAGGAGCATTGTCTGCCTTTTAGGTCGGTTTAGGTTCCCTTGCCATATCAATCCGGAAAGCTTTTTTGTAGGACAAAGAAACTATAATAATATGTCAACAACAATTATTTAAAATTCACTTCGACTCTTCATTTACGTTTTTTTTATCATAATAAGGGATGAGACGAGCAGGACTTTAGCGGATGGTAGTTGATACCCTCTGTCCATTACAATGAAGTGCCGCCCAGGATTCTTGAAACACCCAAAAGTTCTGAGGGGCACTACAACTGCGCTCGTCACCTTGAGGCATAAGATGTTAAGTCTCATTTGCCCAGTAATTTCACTAGCTACGGCGCCCCTCAGACCGAAACACAGTAATGCTTACACGTACTGCTTCACGGCAGAAATAGTCACCGTTGTGGTACCCATGATCTAGCCGACATCCTGTGCAAAGGAGCCTCCCACTGGTAAAAGTTTTAAAAGCACTAGATGATTCTGCAAGGAACCAGCACCTTTATGTTGAACAAGAATTATATTAAATGACTCTATTTACTGTAATATTAAGAATTGCTAGTCAAATTATTAATTATTTGTATTTTCTTTCAGGTATGTATTTATCTCCGTGATGGCTCTAGTCTGTAAGGATTTCTGTGAGTCTAGCAATAAATTTGAATAATATAAATCTAAATAAGAAGGAAATAGAAGTGTTATGTGACGTGCTAATTACTGGCGGCACGACTGTCGCCTATATAAAATATTTACATACATTACATTGCTACGTACGCTTGCAACACTCCGGATATTGAGGGACTTGCGCAGCAATGGTGTGTTAAATGACGGTAATACGAAAAATTTATGAATCTTATATTGAAAAATTGTTGCGATGTATTTTATTAAAAAAAAAACAGTAGTTAGCTTTGGCTGGTATGGTTGCAGGTTTTGGAAGTTTCAGCAGTTAGATTTACTGAAATTCACCATATTTACGTGTTATGGTGAATGCGTACGATGCATAAGTAAAAATTGTAATTTAAGATTTGAACGAATTTAATTTGACATTGTTACTGAAAAACGTTTCAAAGCATAAACATCACATTTTAAGGAATTCGTGTTTAAAGTTTAATAAATATTAGTGTATTCCATGCATGTGGGTTGGGCTACTTAGTCATGATGTCATTTAAAGAGTGACAGTAGGCCTGCCATATTTTGTCAGTCCCTTAATATGATTCACGTGACCAGTTTTGTGTTCTTAACTCAATTTCGACATGATTGTGGTTTGGGACGTTTTTCTGGGATTACGTCCAGTTCAAAATGCAAAAATACTTCACAGTAATGTACGCTTCTCTCGCAGCCATTTGTATTATACGTCAAAATTAGTTCTCTGTATGCTCGCGAGTGGCGCGATAGGCACAATAATTTGCTGTCAAACATATGGAACAGCCTCTCCAGTGGTATTTATACAGGTCAGTGTATTCCATACGTTATATCGTGGCCGACAAAACTGAAAGTTTTTCTCCGTGTGTACAGCAGATATAGCATATATATATCTCAACATTCCCACCAGACCACCATAAGTGACTCATCGAGATTCGGATGCTAAATAAATGGTTATTTGACACAGATAGCAATTAATTATTGTTACAATTTGTAATCAAATAAAATGATTGATGAAGCATTCTTTAGAAACGATTTAAGCAGCGATATTTAATTAGATTACTTGCATATGACCCACATACAAAAACTGCTTCTGTGTGCCAATAAGACAATGCATTCTCATCATCATAGAACAAGATTTATAACATATATAATTATTTTTTAACATCATTTTGTAAAAGTTTTTTTATTATCTGTTAATATAGTAGCTATACTTTCTGTCACTTTTTTACTGCGGCTAGTCTTTTTCTTTTTTTAAAGTGCAACTTTTATTACATCGTCTCAAACTTTTTCGTCTGTGTGTTGCATGTCGCGTGACGGTCGGGCGGCGCCTATAGTTCGCAGCAGCTGACCGTGTAGTGTATAGACTATTACTCATTTGTGCCAGTGCTCCACGCTATTTTTAGTTAAATGTCTATAATGTGAAAAAAAGTTTCACTTTTACCGTGGTTTCATAAAACCACATCATCCTTTTTTTCTAATATGCGCTGACAGGCTGGTTCCATTGGTAACATGATGATTGATGGTGACCTAAAACCAGTACCCTACCCAAAAAACTAATTACATTGATATTTAATTATAATTCTTTAAAAATATATTTTAATCCTCATAGGGTTTATTCAGAAGATGCTATGAACAACATTGTTATTTTATTATTAATATTGCAAGTCAAAGGAATATAATATTCGAAAAAAAAGCGATTATTATTATTATTCTAAGCGAATCCAAATGTCACAAGTTTAAAACAGTATTGATGCTTAATTTAGCGCGAACCTCCAAATAAAAACCGACAAAATTTAAACTCTCCGAAACACTCTAAGTTGTTAGACACTTGTGAAGATAAATGATGTCGTTGTCAAGATTCCGTCGGCCATTTTTTCATCAGACGCTAAAATTATTGTGAAGGGTCAAGCTAGACTGGGCACTAACTGAGCCAACTGCCAAGAATATTAACTATTCCAAATGTATATGTAATATGCTCTGCGATATAACTCGAATATTGCTTACATATTTTATGAAAAATAAAAACGCTATGTCAATAAAATATACATTAAGTTTAGCGATGTTATTTAAAGTAATGTTTTTAAATTTAATGTTGGTATTTCAGTGCCAACGATCGCAATAGGATCACAGGTTTAATGTAAAAGCACAGATGCGTTACGGTCTGTCGTATATGAAAGCCGTGCGGCCAGTATAACATGAGCCCTTGGCACCTCCCCGTGTACTAAATCTGCAGTTATTGAGTAATTCGCTTTAAATGGCAGAGGTCTACGTTATTGGTCGAAGGGGAGCTTGTATTGGCGCGTTGCCTCTTGATATCGATTTTTGGTCTCCCTTGAGTCCCCACCGCTCAGAATTAGAAGTGAAATTTATGCCGATGGCTTGAGGGACTTGCATTTTGTAGTTTGGGACGTTGATCTAATGTTCTGAATGATGGTCTTAGAGAGATTAATTGGGACGGTTGGATTAAAATTGGGTTCTGAATGTTTGGAAATTATTTATGTAGAAAATTTTCAAATGACGCTTTATTTGACGGGGTAGCGTGTTTTAAATTTTAGTAATGGTTACATATAACAGTTGCCAAGGTTTATGTGGATTATTATTACCTTTATTTCATTAGAAATCACTTGTTAAATATTTATAACCTCGGTAACATTTCACGTAGTTTGTGTTGTCAAAGGGCCCTTTACTTACAACGGTTAATGAAATTTTTACCTTCTGGGTTAAATACCAGAAAAAGGTACTATTCAAAAGATTGCATATACATTTTAGTGGTTGAGAATTCCCACTAAGTTGTCTTAGGACACTTGTATAGGGAATATCTCGCAATTTCCTTAGCGGATACTTAATATTTGATAAACAATGTAGAAATAAACAAAAATGATTAAAAACCAAATCTTACAATTATATACACTTTAGAGTACGTTCGGTTAAGTATGTCTCATACGTCAACAATTCCCAGATGTCATAACCCAGCGATTTTTACGAGACGCCATCAAAGGCAACAGAGTAAGTTATCGCGACAAACAAGTTTTCGTGTAGGGATTCCACGGCTTATCTGACCATCCACACACAGGCAGGCTTGGGCGCATATAACACAACAATACGAGGGCCGCTCACATCCCCCCCACCCGCCTATAAAAACAGAACACTGCGGGGAAATGGCGCTAGTAAATGAGAGCTCAACGTTAACTGGTCGGTATAAAAGCTTCACTCGATTACTCGGCTTGCGTGCGTTCTATTTTCATTTTGAGCGTGATAATGATAACTGGATTGTTTAACGTTCCGTTCTCTCCATTATGTTTTATACTAGATGGTTAGGTCGATATTCTGGGCGTTATACTTTAGCATCAGGGCACGTTTGTGTCAATTTAAATCGTACAGAACTTTTATTCGACAAAAAAAGTAAATTTCACAGTTAAAAAAGGATAGATTAATAAATGTCACTCAAGTGTTACGTTACTATAACGTTATGGTGGTGTCAGCAATGGAACGAGGACAATGGCTGAAGTAAACACGTAGATTTTATTTAACGCTCTATAAAAAGTTGTCAATGCTATCATATTTATGGTGACATGGTTTTGAAGTAAATCTTTGCTAATATGTGCACTCTTTGAAGTTCAAACAGAAAATGCGGGTAAATGTAAAAACGGTTAATTAAAAAATATAACGGTTTCATCATTGTTATTTATTCAATGTATTGATACTTACAAAAAAATCTTATACAAAAATTCCTATTTTCTATATTATTATAACCTAAATATTTAGTACTAGTCTCTATAATTTTTGTTATGTTTTTAAAGTGATACCCGTCACTTCTCATTCATACAAAAATAAAATTTGAAAACAAAATTTTATGAACGATGCGGGGCTCGAACCCACGACCTCTCGCGTTCCGTGTGAGTGCTCTTCCAACTGAGCTAACAGTTCGAGTGACGTATCGTCATAAAATCCTGTATGCTTTGTTCAACTCGCACGGATCGTGAGAGGTCATGGGTACGAGCCCCGCATCGTTCATAAAATTTTGTTTTCAAATTTTATTTGTGTACTATCCTGTATTTACGAAGGCAACCCTAGTACCTGACCCTCTGTTTGTCCAAAGATTAGTTCTCAACGCAGACGTGTCATGACGCGCATGCTAATATTATTTACCACGGCTCGGACACGTTTCGCAGTTCGCTTAGCGTCATGTCCCCTTTGTGTGCAGTGTTGGTAAAATATACAATAATTATGTCTTTTGTAGTTTCTACTGCATCTGTTTTATTAAAAATCCTTACTAATATTACAAATGTGAATGTAGGTTCGTTTGTTACACTTTTACGCCAGAGCTACGGAACCGATATTGATGAAATTTGGTACAGCGATAGCCTAGAGCTTGGGAAAGGACATAGGCTACATTTTATCGCGGAAAAATTCATGGTTCCTGCGGGTTTTGTGATAAACTGAAATTCACGTCGATAAGCTAGAACTATACCAATATTAGGTTTAGTTTGCCATAGCAATCTTCCTCGAAATAAGATTCATATAATAAGTTGGGTACGGGAGGGAAAACGGGAACCGGAACTCGAATAGGACATGAGATATTCATCAATTCCAAACTTGCTTATTATTTTTAAAAACCCTTTATCTACGCGGACGAAGTCGTCTTCTAAGCAATAAATCAATTAAGAAAAAATATAAAATATTGCAATCATTCTAAATTTGACCAAGTTAAGAAAATATACATTTTTCTTATGTCTTTTCTTCTCTTTAAAAGTGTTTTATCTTACTTTTCGGCGTGTTATATTATTCCGACATGTATACGAATTTTAAAAGCAGTATTGTTTAACAGACGTTAATTTCGTACAGCATAAAGACATCTGTTACAAAAGTACGTTAAGTCGTTAACGGAAACGCAATTGTATCGCAGGTAATATCTCGCTGTGGATCGAAACAGGAAACCTTATCGCAGCGACAGGTGACGAGAAGTGACGTCGACGTGTGCCGGCAGTTTTTAAAATGCGGAGGGACCCGATGAAACTAATTTGTAAACTACAAACACATTATTGAAGTCTTAAAAGCTCCAAAGGAAAGTATGAGAGTGATATTGAAAGAAGAGTGAATGCAGGAAACATAGTGAATGGAGCTTTGCACTCCTTTATGAACAGTCAGAAGCTGTCTAATAAGGCTTGTTTGGCTGTGCATGAGGGGGTGTTTGTTCCAACACTCATGTACGGAAGTGAAAGTTGGGTATGGCAGAAGAAACATGAAAGCAGAATAAATGCAGTTGAGATGAGAGCGTTGAGAAGTATGATAGGAGTTAAACTGAGTGACAGGATAAGAAATAGTGAGATAAGGAAACGTTGTAGTCTGAAAGATGAAGTGACAAAAATTGAGAAAGGTATGCCGAGATGGTTTGACCATATCTAAAGAGTGAATGAAGAACGATTGACGAAAAAAGTGTATAAGGCGAGTGTGAATGAAAGTGTTGGAAGGGGTAGACCTAGGCGGACGTTTCGAGACCAAATTAGGGACGACTTGAAAAAGGCCAGGTCAAGAGTACCTTAAACCGAAGAGCATGTATGAAAGGAATAATGAAAGTGGATGAAGCGAAACAAGTATGTAAGGATTGTAGCAAGTGGAAGGAAGTGGTCTCTCCCTACCCCTACTCGAAAGAGGCGTGATTATATGTATGTATGTAAAAGCTCCATTCGCCTCCCAGTGCTTCTGACATGGATGTATCTAAATTATTTATATTTATATCAGCTTTAACTATTTTACCTGGGTTACAAATGAAAAATTTGGTGCATTTATATTATAGCTACCTACATATTATGGAAAATATTGTATAATATAAAATTTTCTGCTGAGAAGATAGTTCCAGTGGATATTATAAAATTATTATCTTTTATGTGTGATATTTGAAAATTGCTGAAACTATATAGAAATCCAGCAATGTTTACACATTACTGCTTCACGGGAGAAATAGTTACGGTGCCTATTTCGGTCTGAAGGGCGCCGTAGCTAGTGAAATTACTGCTCAAATGAGACTTAACATCTTATGTCTCAAGGTGACGAGCACAGTTGTAGTGCCAGAGCAGTACAGCTGAACGTCCTGCTCGACTCGTCCCTTATTTTCATAAAAAAAATATATAGCTTAAAAAGGGGGACAAACGAGAGTACGGGTCCTGATGATCACTAGAGGAATCACAGGACCGTTTCCGGCCTTTAAGGAGCTATACTTAGCACAAATTAAGAAAGTTTTTTTGAAAATATCTTCATTAACGAAGCAATAATGGTAAAATAAGGATTCCTTTCTTCTCACTTCATTCCAAAAATAGAAATTCTAAAATAGAAACGATTAAATTTTAAAATCACGTATAGTTTTGATTATAAAAACGATGCGCACTGTACGCACGTATTATGAAATCAAAATTGTCTCCACTCTGTCACGTTTTATATCTACGCTGGTGAGGTTTAACAGATCCTGTCACGGCTATCTGATAACCGTGAAGACTTTGTTGTGAAGGTATTTTAAGAATGTTTCCGGATGGCCGGATGGTCGTTACATTTCGTACACTGACCTGTATAAATACCACTGGACAGGCTGTTCCATATGTTTGACCACAAATTTTTTGTGCCTATTTGAAGCACCACTTGCGAGCGTCCAGAGAACAAATTTTGACTTTTAGTACAAATGGCTGCGAGTGAACCGAACAATACTCTGAAGTATTTTTACATTTTGAATTAATTTCGTTCGTTTTCCGTGTTATTTATACTTCAAGAATTAACGCAATTAAGTAAACAGTTTTTTTTTGTAAATAGTTCCTCACCATCTATCGATGTTTGCTGAGGTTGCCATCACTAGTTTTAGTACCGCAGACTCTCGCTACATGGCCAACAGCGCCACAATGGCGAATATCAAACAGGCACAAAAGCACTTTGACAGCCGCAAGTCCAGTGGTATATAGTAGAGGTCAGTGGTTTCGTACCATGTAGGTACTTACCTATAGCTACACAAACACAAAGCATTTTGACTCAAATTGTTTCTTCGCGTGTTCTTCGGAAATTTTGGTCTATAAACGTTTATAGGAAAAGTTTGCTGTTTTGTGCGTAATTCTGATGCGGCAATCTACTACCGTGATGGTTGTTAGTTGTTTAAAATTTAGTAATTATTTATTTATTTTTATTTATTTATTTATTTATTGCTCCAACAGGGTGAACACCAATACAATTCCTTAATAACTAACACAGATATAACAATTTAAGTGACACCCCAATTATAGGTGCAAATCGAGAACAATTAACAAACGAACACAAACAGAGTTTTAGCAAAATTAATAAGCAATATATACAAAAAAAAAATAGTATTTCAAAATTTTAAATTAATTAAAACTATGAGAATTTAAATTAAAATAAATTAAAGTAAATTCGTCCTATGGAAAAAGAGCTCATCAAATAAATCATTGTCGATCACAATTGCAAAATTAGACATATTACACATACATATTATTAGTCTATCTTGATCCGACATTCTTTTGACAAACGAAATTCGGACGAACCCACAATGTGTACCTAGTAATTATTGCAAAATGAGTTTGAATATAAATCTAACTGTCGACTTCAAATAGTAATATATCAAAATCACTTTATTCATGTAGGTCACGGACGGTCAAATGACACTTATGATTGTCAAAAAAAAAATTTGTATTTGAATTTACCACCACGTCGCAAAGGCTAATGTGAAGAAATGAGAAGATACTCAAAGCCACACAATAGTGGAAATTTATACGTAAAATACTTGAAAACATTTGTTTCATCAAAATTGATTCCTCATGATTATTTTTTGATTTCAATTAACTTCTTCTAAAACTCTTCAATTATATATTTAATAAAATTTTCAATTTAACTTCGGAAACAAATGGCGCTCTGACAAGGAAGTGTTAAAAACTCTTTCAGTATTCCTTTATGCGCTCTTTAAAAAAAATATAATATTAACCTAAATCAATGCTGTTGCTATTATAAAATGTCCTATTATGTCCACATGAGATAGTTTCAGGTTGACCGATCAGTAGAAAGTAGTGAAATTACTGGGCAAATGAGACTTAACATCTTGTCTCAAGGTGACGAGCGCAACTGTAGTGCCGCTCAGAATTTTTGGGTTTTTCTTCGTTTTTCTTTTTGTAATGGGCATGGCGGATCAATTACTATCAGCTGAACGTCCTGGCCGTCTCGTCCCTTATTTTCATTTAAAAAAGAATATTTACAGCAGAGCCGTTTTATTTTTAAATTAAATATTTAAATTTATTTATAGACAACGCCCGTATGTGAGGAAATTAGTTAAGAAAGCGTTTGTACATTATTTAGATAGTATAAATTATTTTAGTAGTTGTTTTATTTATTTGTTAGTTAAGTTGATTTTATTTCAGTTATCAGCTTAATTCCTTCTTCAATTTTAAGTTACTTCCCCCAAGAGACAACACCATATGAGTATACAGTATGAAATGTATATTACATTAATTTAATGGATAATAGAATATGAATACATAATAATTTTTTTCTTGTTTATTTAACTTCATTACAAGTAGCCGATTTTATCAATATTACAGTGAAAGTGATGTTTTTAAGTGAATTTATTTAGCGGCGTTGTGAACTTTTCTTGGGAAGGGTATAAAATGTTAAACTCGCGTCAGGACACGTGGCCTGACCGAAAATTCGAAAAAAAATATATTCAAATAATGGATGAATGTTGATTTTTGTGTGAAATTAACTTTTTAGTGTTAAATAATTGTAATAGATCTGAAGTGTTAAATTTTTTATGTAATATAAATTATTGTGAAACATTTTTGTGTACGATAATAGAACAAAAATTATATATTGTATTTAACCACATAATTAAGCAATTCGTGCGAAATTATTCCCTAACCATTTCAAAATATTCAAAAATTCAGAATGAATGAACAAGTTTTCATTCCTGCCGGCACTCCTGGAGTGCAACCCGTATTTTTTTTATTTTTGTCACTTTAATATTTAATTGGGCTAAATGTAAAAAATAAAGGGCTATCTTGTGTATCCCAGAAGTAATTTGAGTGGCAAACAAACACGGCGCACATTTACTCATAATGCGTCATACAGGGGTTTCTCACACCAGTGCTTTACAAAGAGTAGTTAACTCCATTAAGTTTAACGAAGAGTAATTATGTTTCCTAAAAGCGAGATCCATAATTCGTGATTAGCACGCAACCGTTGGGTTGGACCATCTGCACATTGTTCTTGTTCTTTGTTTAAATTTAAACACATGTATCTGTTGTAAGTTTGATTAACACGTGACCGACAAACAGTTTACTAGCACTATCCTTTGCCTTACTTTTATATTAGAAACTAGCCGTTCCCGCCCGCCTCGCTGGGCGAATTTTAAAAGGAAATAAATTAAATTTTATAACGACTATTTTCATTAGAATTTGGCTCATTTTATTGGCCAATGTTCTGGGAAGTTTTTAAAAATAGTTAGCAGCCATACGCTCCCCATTTTTATTTTTGATACCTTGAACATTTTCATGAATTTAGCTGGAGCACTATGACTCAATTCTAAACTGGTTCCGCATTGTTTAAACTATTCATAGTTTCTTATGTAGTTATTTCAACTGTAGTTAATAATTATCAACAATAAAATTAACTAAAAGTGTTCAAAAAAATTAGAAAAAAGTCCTAAACCACAATTAGGTGAAAAAAGCGGATAAAAGTAGAAAAAAATTATTATCTCCTAAACTACGCAAAATCGTAGAACATACATAGGGGTGATTCGGATACTCATCACCATGAGGCTTTCAAATTTTAGCTTTAGACGTCAACTTCTCGGCCACCTGTTATAGATAGAGTACCTACCTGACCCGACCGACGCTGTTCTGTCAATAAAAGTTATTAAGTAGTAAGTATTCGGAAATAATGTAGTCTAAAAGCCATCGGAAATGTGTGTTAAAATTTAATCATTATGTAATTGTTCCCGTTGAACAAAAGAAAGATTGGATATCTTCTTAAAGATGTATATTTCGTCTGTCTTAACAGGATTACAGTTATAGTTTCTTGTGCAGTTCAGGTATCGTGTGGGAGTTGTTGAAGTAGAATAGACTGAATGAAATTTGTATTTGACAGTTAGATGGAGGATGAAGTATGATTTAGAGAGTAGGTAACGAATTAATTAATATTTAAGTTATTTGATTGGTTGAGGTGTATGGCTCGATATAATAATAAAATTAAATTTAATACAGTCACACTGTATGATGTGATGAAAGGAAACAAACGTATTTCTGAATGATTTTATAATATGTGGTAAAAAATGATTAGGATTAATATCGTATTTGTGCACTTTCACATGACTTAGAAGGAGAATGTTATATAATATGTAGTGATTATCTTCTTAATACATATATATATATACGTGTCACGTTGTTTGTCCGCGATGGCCTCCTAAACTAATAAACGGATTTTAATTGGGTTTACTTCATGGAGTGCATTTTAGTCCAACTTGAGAGATAGCATAGTTTTTATTTCGATTTGGGACCCATAATTATTTTTATGTACAATATTTGTTTTGTATGGACATAATATTTTCTATGAGAGAATTTTTTGACGCACAGTTTGACAGTTCTGCTGTGAAACAATTTCGTTACAACAACAGCGAGCATATTTTAGGAAATAATTCTTGATGTTACGAAATATTATTAACGAATTTATAAAAAACAGTTTAATGAACAGAACAACGTCTGTCGGGTCAGCTAGTACCTATTGATATAAATATTATAAAAAACATACCAAAATTAATTGAAGCCCTTTCTTTGGCACGATACTCACATATTGATATTATATTTTATTCGTATCTACGCTTTGTATTGGCAACTTTTTAGTACATCCCCGATCTGATTATGAAACCCTTCCCATTACCCTACCCACATTAAATTTATAAAATTGATCAGTCAATCTACTCTTTAACAATTTCTACTAACGGCCGTTCCCAATGTACTATCTACAGAGATAAATTACTACCTTCTCCTGTCAGTAATTAGCTGTCAATAATCTGAAACTGTCCCAATATGCCCGATAAGTCATTCTTATCGCCTTATATTGGGACGCGTGAATTGCAATTTCCATACAAACTTCTATCGTTAGTAAGCTATACGTCGTCCCATTGACAGACAGCGTGTACGGATAGGGTGAGTTACCGTCGATAAGCTTATTGGGACAGAAAAAGTCAACGATAGTTACGATTTTTATCTCAAGTAAGAGATAGACTGAATATTGGGAGCGGCCGTAAGCTGGATATCTTTAATATAAATAACAGGACGGTATTCGTTAATTTGATTTAATATTATTAATTCAAATTAAGTCGTGGAAAATTTTCGCTTTGCATTTATGCAATTAACATAAATAATTTAAGCAATATAAGTAACTCTAAACCAAAAAGGCAATGAACTCGTTTAAATATAATTTTATTTGGTACATTTAAAATAATTTAATTCAGATTATTTAACTAAGGTAGACGGAAGGTAGTTTAAATTGTACTTTACACTTTACCGAACATTAATGAGTGTTCCGAAGAGCTGTTTTACCTGATTCCTGCCGCCGAATTCCACCTTCGCACGACACGCCACAAATTAGGATATCATCCCCACCATCTGGATGTGTAGCGGTCTGCCACAGTGCGATTTTCAAGGAGCTTTCTTCGACGTACTACGAAGCTGTTGAATGAGCACCACAAAAAGGTGTTTCCGGGACGATATAACGTCGGTACCTTTAAAAAAAGCGCGTACATCTTCCTTAAAGGCTGGCAGCGCTCCTGTGATTCCTCTGGTGTTGCAAAAGAATTTGGGCGGCGGTGATCACTTAACCAGGTGACCTGTACGCTCGTTTGTCCACCTTTTCTATAAAAAAAATTAATTGAAACATTCCGTCTGTTCGCGGGATGTATCATACAAACGACATTTATTTAGTTATCGACAGCTGAAATGTTAATAGAGTGCGTACTATTTTCGCCTCTAGCAATACAAAATTAAAAAGAAGATGGCGCATTAAAAATATACTTATGTTTCTTTTAAAAATGGTCAAACTGTAAATTTTTACCAAAAATCCTCGACCCGCTCCTGTATTGTCTTCAAAATGTTAACCGACACATACTCATACATATCTAGTTTATTAAAGTGAAAAATTTTTTAGGTCAAAATGAATATTTCGTGGCTATCGAATTAAACTGAGCTGTAACGCTCCGCTGCGTAACTCTTGCTCAGGTAAGGCTACAGTTGACAAGGAAGACTCATTCGTTGAACCGAATTGTATTTCGTATTATTTATTATTTTTTGTAGTATCCATATTTTTATAAAAAAAAAAATCTCGCCGAGTTTCTTGCAGTTCTCAGGTCTGAGGCAGCATATTTTGAATGGGTGATAGTTTTTTTTGACGCTCAATAAGTAATTTTGAAAAATATTTGAATTTGAATCAATTTCGCCTTGATAAAGTTTTCACTTCTGTTGTCCAGTCATAATCACACCACTCCGGTTAGTTAATCAAGTTTGAAAATTATGAAATTGTGAGATGAAGCATTAAAACTTTAATTAAATTTAAAATATTGAAGTAATTTGATATTCCATAGCAACAGCATGTGCAACCCTTCAAATGGCAATAATTCAAAATAAACAGCGCGACTCGAATCGGCCAACGTGAACCCCTGCGTTTGCAAACAGATTTCAATGTTTTACGACCCACCATACAATGACCCCCGCGCCGATAACAATTCGAGTGAAATTTGGGAGCGTAATAGTTCTTATTATACTGGTAGCGTAGGGTTGCCACGGTTTTGTGAGACGAAATGTATTCACCGTTTTATAAATGTTACTATTGCATGTTGCAACTGTTACAATGTATCGATATATTTTGGGGTATGTTACTTCAAAATTCACATTTGAACAATTTTGTAATACTAATAATGAATTTTAGGCGCTGTAGAAGATAACAAATACAGAATTTATCTTGTTTTAAAAGGGACATGTCTTAAACATATTACGTACCTAATATTTTGCGTATAATCGCGTCAAATTGGCACTAATCATTTGAATGAAATAAAACGCACGGGGGTTTTTTGGGGGCGACAAACTGATCTAGCTTGGTTCCATCTCTGGCAAATGTCATTTCTTATCGAGGAAGCTGATGGCTCGTGAACAGGCGCTACTTGAGGTGGCTGCACAATTCTGGCATCGAGAAGAGAACGAATTTTATTGTATTTCCTAAATATGTTGTATTTCTTAAAAATACTTCACAATATGTTAATTAGATTTCTTTGCCATAAAGGTCTTATACCTTTATTTATTTGTCGTGTGTAGATCACTGTGCAGATTGATACTTCTCTGCTAGTCAATAATTCTAGAGGCTTCGTTCAGGATTTATTGACATCTTTCTTTTTACTTACTCAAGTAAATAGAGGTGTAGAATATAAAATGTATAATAATTATTCGACGACCCATATAGCCGAATGGTTAGTGACCCTGACTACTAAGCTAGAGGTCCCGGGTTTGAATTCCGGTAGGTGCAATCATTTATATGATGACTATGGATGTTTGTTTCCGAGTCATGGATGTTTAAATATGTATTTATGTATATATAAGTAAGTATATTGTATTATATATATCGTTGTCTTGTACCCATAGTACAGGCTATGCCTAGTTTGGGGCAAGATAATTTGTGTAAAAGTGTGTCAATATTATAATTAAAGGTGGTAATGAATTTCTTTCCACTTCATCTCATTGAAGCTCAATGTTTCCCAAGTAAAATGTTAATGACTTGCAAAAGAATACCTGAGTTCACGACCAGCAAAGCTCGTTCACCTAGCTATGGGAGCTGATGAGCAAAATGTTATTGATAGAATCAAAAGAAAATAGAATAATGTCGTGATGAAGTGCTTTAATGATGAAGGTTTTGAAGTTCTAGGATTTGAAAGAATCCAACAGCTGCGTATTATTGCTGTAGTCGCACACGATCCCTGTGGTACGAGCATTGTTGACATTAATATTAACTTCATTCACTTCAGTGATTAACTTCGTGTCGGTTGGTGAATATTCTCTCATAATATTAGAGTAGGAGTTTGGCATAGTGAAAGTCTACATATAGAAGAAGGCCAGAAGAAAAATGAAATTAAATTTAGTAATTCAATCAAGATAAATGGCAGATGACGAGATCCAGTACTAAATTGTCGATTAAGAAGAGACATTAACAGTCTTTACATACAAAAGGTCTCGACTATTTTTTCTTTATGCCAAAATCCAAATGTTCTCATAACTGTAATTTCTTTTATATTTGTAAGTTAAAAGATTTGGAACAACACATGAGTCCCTCAGTGAAATGACTACGTTCGTTAACCCTAGATCTCCCCACAGGAACCCGCGCCCTGCGAATAAATCGCGTAATAGAATCCCCGTCCCGCCCGAGGTGTCCACCTAACATTGTTAACTGCGCACATGCGCAACACCCTTCCAGCCCTGAATACACCAGGCATCAAATCCCACGGCGCGTAGAGTCATCAACTGAAGTATCAGCCACCCCGGTACTTGGAGCTCGTAAAATGAAAATATGTAACGCCATTTTGGATTCCAGCTTTGGGTGGTTGGAATGGTTACATAATATGTAACTTGACTGTCTAGAACATATTCGATATTCATTTAATATAATTTTCTAATTTTCAAGTTATTTGAGTGGTTTGTTGTTGTAGAACGAGTGGATATGGGTAGATTCACTAGAAAAATATGTTCCTTAGTATAGCCCCCGCTAGTGGCAGTGGACAGGGAAATATTATGTCGAGAACCGTCACAAATTGATTCGTTAATTGTGCCTTCTCCTCTTGAAGATAAAAAGGGACCTCCCACCTCGATGGCATCCTATGCAATACCTCCTACTGGTAAAAATTATTTAATTAATTTAGATTCGTTTCTTATTTGGCACGGGTTGTATTATATAGGATAGGATAGACAGGCGTGATAACTTATCCGTAGATGACTCTACCTACATTTAAATGATGCAAGGATATTCTCATTGCCAAGCACGTGACTAGGGATTTGATGTACAACCTTGCATGACTCTTGGGAAAACGTTATGAGTACTGAAGGAAACTTGTGTCCCCCTTTGTGTCGCAAACTCTCGAATTGTATTTTCAAAGTGCTACCAGGCGTTTCAATTAGACTATGGGCAAGTAGCTGCCTAGTTGATTAAAATGATTACTTTCGATCTCAATTTAAGATTATATAATTAATAGAATTAGCGGTCACCATTACTAGGTCCTATCTACAGAGTGTATTTAGACTTTGCTCAGACTTTACTTACATAAAACTTAGCTGAGTGTGATAAAATGCGAACTTGACTTTTGTATTGGCTTAACATAATCAACCTTTAGCCGATCATTGATTCTACATCTAGGTCGACCATTTCCAACACTACCATCCACATCCGCTAAAACTGCCACCACATATTCTTCCGTATCTTGCTCTTTTTTCGGTCAAGATTGCGCGTTTTTACTAACATTTCGTTTATTGAAATCCCCCGAAAGCCTCGCCAAGTTTCAGAGTAGTGGACCTCGACATTTCGAGTGACTACCAGTTCTGCGGTGAACTGAAAAGCAAGGCTAAGTTAGTCTTGAATAATTCTCAAACTGATTGTGATTAATAGTGCGAGACCATGGCTTTCTACGGGTCCACTGTCTACTTCTGTATAAGGTCATTGTATTCGAAAGTAACATAATCATAAGCCAAATGTCCGCCGGGGTCCAGTAAGATGTGAAGCATCTTATCTTTTTATACCGCTTCTAACGATGGCTTGTTGTGTTTCATACATCTTTTTGCTTGGTCTTTCTTATGAGAAGTGACGAGACGAGCAAACATTGCCCTGATGGTAAGTGAAAAAGTGATACGCCCTGACCATTCATGCTCGTAATTTTGATTCATCAGATGTTAAGTCTCATTAGTCCATTTATTTCATTATCTACGGTGTCCTTAAAACTGAATCAATAATGCTTGCATGCTACTCCTTGGCTGCAAAAGGGGTCCCATCATGCCTTCGTCCTGTACAAAGAATTCTCATCATTTTCAATTTCAATTCATTCATCAGTATTCCCAGTAGAATTGCTATTTAACTTATTTCCTGTCTTGGCTCTTTCATTTGCTATTGCAGGAAAATTCAGGTGTTTTCTATATACTAGGGTTAGGGTACAGGTAATGCTTCAAACAACTAAATTACTTCATTCCTGTTGTCGATTACATCAACCAAGCAGAAACTCTTGATGTAAATTTATTAAATTAGGCGTTACTTTGCGGAAATCCATAATTATACAAATGATTTAAGTTTTCTTTAGTGTTAATTCCGCCAATATTTGTTTTAAAACAATTAGACACGTGTTTCGCCTCTACACGAGGCATCCTCAGGACGTGTTGTCTCGCCAAAATCTGGCACGAGACTAAACTAACTAACACGAGACTAAATAAAACAAGGCGGAATTAACACTAAAGAAAACTTAAATCATTTGTATAACTCTTGATGTGTTCACCAACTGGTTGCCTAGTACAACTAAGATACTGGAGAAGAAGATTTGCAAGATTTAAAGCAATGTCAAATGCACCGCGGTGTTTCTCCAGGGTCGTGTCAGGTTAAGGCACCATCATATATTATGAGGACCTACTTTAAAATCAGGAATGTTTCCCCATGGGCGGAGATGATCACTTACCTATACCTACAGGTGACTCAATGTTAGAGAAATATTTTCTTTGATCAATGCCAGTTAATTTAAGTAAAATAGTTTTTAAAGACAACGGAATTTCGGGTTTGATTAACATTTTTTTGCGCCCAGACAAAGGGAAAGGGCTACCCTCCGCGATAACGACGGGAGAGAGGTGGTGAATGTTAATGGATACCAACGCAGCTTAAGTCTGAGTTGGTTATGTGGGACTCACGTAAAACCTAAGTGCCTACCCTCTAATCACCACCCGAGGTTGGCTTTGGGCAAGTGCCCTCTAAGCCTACATTGAAGGCGACCTTCTCTTGGGTAGAGAGAGAGAGAGAGGCGCAAGCGGCACTCCCTATAGAGCATCCGCTGGGATACTTAGCTTAACAATGATTTAATAACTATTATAAAAACGTGTACTAAATAATGAGTGTGCTTTATTGAAACGTTTAATAATTGCTATAGACGGCCTACGATTATTGAATTGAATGGCAATTGCGTGGTACGAGCTAGTTATTAAAATGTACAGACGGGGCCTTACGGATAAATTGTAGTGTACTACTATAGATGGAGCAGTGAACCCCACGATATTAACGTAAAACCAAACTACCCCCACAACATAAAAATGAAAATATGCAGCGCCATCTAGTTATAAAGTGCCATTTAAAAGTTATCGGAGTTGCGGTACGAAATTCGTATGTACATTCGAGATAATGTCCGGTCGTTACACAAAATTGCTTTTATTTTATTGCGAAATTAATAGTGATGTTGCTTTTATTGATTTTGTTTCGATAAATACGTATTGGCTGCTTACAAATGGCGGTTTCATGAATTTTAAGTTTCAACTTAATGTATATTTAAAACAATCTTGGCCAGCGGTTGGGCTTCCTGTATCCGTATTGAGACTCGTAAGATAGTACTTTGTACATTCTCTACGCACCTGTGTCCCACGGTATAAGTGTCTGGATCCAATTAGCACTAAAGATGTAAGATTCAATGTGATATTTGTGACAGTTGCTGTTTTCGGCAGTTGAAGCTTGAGCCCTAGCTCCAACCGAAGTAGCCTGGATATGAGAAGGAGCCAGAGTATCGCCGTAAGTCCCGTTTCACAACAGCGTCATACCACCAGGACGCTTATCATCACGACAAGCAATTTTACATTTTTTATCTGTGCATATTTATACTTACAGCTTTAAAGATATTTGATTACGCAACAGATATTGTCTGTTTTATATTTAATTATATTAGCACAGAAATATTGAAAAATAATAGGTTTTTAAATAATAGATAAATCATTCTATGATCCACTTCTTAATTTTGAGTTTGTTTCTTAATTTTGAATGCCGCCATCTTTGGTAGTTCACCATAAAATTAGGTTAGATATAAAGATGATAAAGAATATAGTATTTTAATTGTAAGGAAAAGTAACTCGTAACTTTAGTTGAAGAAATGGCGCTACAAAAAACAGCCAAACCTCTAAAAAGTCCAAATTTAATAAACGTATCGACCGTAGGATAATCTGTGTAGGGGAGGCGCCGGCGCTCATTGTTATCCAATTACGAGCGCCCGCGATAATGCGCCGCGAATTCAAATGAGCTGGGGGAGAGCGGACAGCGACCCCGCGATCAGTCTGTGGATATTATTTGGACCGATCCAGACGCCACTAACCCTTCAAATATGGTACAATGTTGCCAGCCTGTTTAACTAGTGTGACAGTCACAGGGAATGCTTGTCGCTTTGGTATAGACCGAAGTATAGACCAAAGTTCCTTCGAATCCTCTCCTTTTTTTTTATAAAATAAGGGACGAGACGACCAGGACGTTCAGCTGTTGGTAATTGTTGCAGTGCCGCTCAGGATTCTTGAAAAACCCAAAAATTCTGTGCGGCACTACAATTGCGCTCGTCAACGTGAGACATAAGATGTTAAATTTCATTTGCCCGGTAATTTCACTAGCTACGGCGCCCTTCAGACCGAAATGCAGTAATGTTTACACATTACTGCTTCCCGGCAGTAATAGGCGCCGTTGTGGTACCCATAATCTAGCCGGCTTCCTGTGCAAAGGAGCCTCCTGGCCTGGTGGTGATACAAAGATTATGATATGTAGAGTGCATAGCACGTAATAAGAATGCTAAGGGATGGAAAATTACCGCAAGCTTCCACAATGGTTACCAATGCGGAAAAACAAATGAATATGAACATTTATTGAGCTTCTTTGGAACTGTTACATGACATTTAAAGCCATGGATGGATCTCGGTTCTGGAAGAAACCATCATCGACTAACACCTAAGAATTTTAAAGCAAGTTGTTTGGTGGAAACATAGTAGGGTCTCATTTCTCGGATAGTTAAGGGTTGGCCGTGGTTGAACATCTCCATCCAATTTTTAGATAGTCTTTATGGCTATTTATGTGGAGAACAAATTTAAAAACTGCGAAATAAAATTCGTGAGAAACGGCATTACCAACAGCTGAACCTCCTGCTCATCTCGCCCCTAACTGTCATAAAAAAAATCTTCGACTATAAAAAATACAATGACACGAAAATCTGCAAAATTATTTTTTTCAACTTTTTAAGATTTAAACCATTTCTTCGGTTACTACCGTTGTTGGGCGAACTCGAGCATAGATCATGTTTGTTAGATTTTCTTCCACGTTTTAATTGGCAGCACCAAGTGCAACTGTAGAATACGGTGGAGAGTTTACACCTTAAGGTATCTTATCTTTCGTTTATTTAAGCAAACAACTGTACCTAATGACTGTATAACAGAACGTGAGAGAGTGACAACCGATACTTAACACTCTGATATCAAAAATCTATTTGATATCAACTCGAAAAGATATAATAATTAATAACTTGAGCGACAGACTTGTCATAACCGGTCTATAATCTATCCTATTCTATTCGGGACTAGTAAACAATACAGTCTAGTTTAGTTGACCAGCCTAGCGAAACTCTATAAGTAAAATGCGATTCAATCGTTTGTATGAAACGTGCAGTCATTGATAGATTGACAGATGACGGCTATAATCTTGTAAAAAACGGAGATAGCCGAAATCCACTACGTTTAAAGCGACTACTCGCTTTCAAACTTAGCCGGGTTATGCTTCGTCGCAAATCGCCATACTGTAATTACTACTATTTCACACTTATGTCAAATCTCTGCACGTTATAAACTACACTAAATTTAAATTTTTATTTAGGAAGTCTCGCCTCTTATTCGTAGTACTTACATCCTCTTTGTAGTTGACTTTACATTTCAGAAGTCTAAGGGTGTGTTCCGATATGCACTGCGAGCATGCACAGTGCTATCACTGTAGAAAAATTCGTTCCGTTATGGACTGCCAGTATACTGCCGCAGTACCCTAGGGAAATATATGACGTCATAAATCGCCGCCATATTCTACTGTGAGCACTGGCGTTTTCGAGGTACGGTACCCGCAGTACTTTGATCACGTGATCAGTCAAAACCACTCGAGTGCCTAACGTTTTATAAACAATATCTACAGTTTAATCCCAAATATTTTTAATTTGACAGTACTCCAACAACTGTTTTTTTTAATGAACTGGAAAACTTTAATACACTCATTTGACTGCTGCGTCAAAAAATGCGACTGACAGTATACTGGATTGCGTTCCGTTTTAAATAGTAAACAGTATAACTGGCTATAAAGGGACGGCTTCACAGTATACTAAATTGACGTCACACTGTACAGTGCATATCGGAACATACCCTATATCCATGTCCAACAAAACCTCGTTTCTTAGTTATTTAAAGGGCAAAGACTAAGTTTATCGTGATATAATCTATGGACAGAAAATTAGCACGAACAAAGAGTTTACCCACTGTTTTATTGCACAGTCGTGTTTATTATTCCTCATTATGTATACAGCTGAGGATCGAACGTGTTTGATCATTGATTATATTTTATTGTATGCTGTATAAATATATTTAATTATTAAATCAATAGAACTATTCAATTATTCCTTGAAATCACTTAGATTGCTAGAAGCGAATCATGTTTGATTTAGTATTGGGTAAGCAAATAAAGATATTATTTTATCTATATATAACATAATATAAAAACGAATAATTCATAAGAACATATTCAAATTTAAATATTTTTATTCGAAATAGGATTTAAAATCACTTATTGAACGTCATAAACTACCACCCATTCAAAAGAGACTGCCTCAGACCTGAGAAGAATGGGCGCAAGAAACTCAGCGGCCTTTTTTTTTTAAATATTAAATATGGATTACAATGTGATATCGTACAATAAACATTTATAATTAAAGAGCCTGAGGGTGTTCGCTTTATTCCCAGTACGTGGTGTCATTAAGAAAATCGTTTATGCTATAATAACCTTCCCCACACAAACGTTTATTAACAATTCTTTTAAATTTCGTAACACATTTGTTTTGTACATTTTCTGGGATCATATTGTAGAAGCATATACATCGCCCAACAAAAGACTTACTAGCTCGACCCAACCGAGTAGTAGGCATAACAAGTTTATGTTTGTTCCTCGTGTTAACATTATGAATGTCACAGTTTCTAGAAAATTCCTCAATGTGCTTATCAACATACAGAACATTATGAAAAATATATTGAGAAGCAACAGTCAAAATGTTTATTTCTTCAAATTTATCTCTTAATGATTCTTTAGGACCTAGGTTATAAAAATAGGTCATAAAATTCAGAAACTATATTTAACGGCTCAAAAGCTTTATACATATCTATAAATATTCAATAGATTGGCAATTCAAGACTGCTGGCATGCGCGGTATTATGAATTACCATGCCTTTCAATGGTCTTTCAATGGAGACCATTATTCAATCGTTATTCAAAAGAATTGTTAAAAAACGTTTGTGTGGTAAAGGTTACTATAACATAAATGTCTTTCTTAATGATACCACAAATTGGGAATGGAGCGACCGCCCTCAGGCTATTAAATAATAAGTTTAATTGTACAAGATTACTTTGTAAACATGTTTATTCGATGGAAAAAAAAGGCCGCTGAGTTTGTTGCGCCCATTCTTCTCAGGTCTGAGGTATTCATTTTGGAATGGGTGGTAGTTTTTTTGTCTTTCAATAAGTCATGTCACATCCTATTTTGAATAAAAATATTTGAATTTGAATATTTGAAGTTGAGAGACAGCCCTACTTTGATTTTTCGCTTTTTGATTGAAAACTTCTATGGACGCACTTTATAATTTTTTGTCACGACAAATGGCATGACGTTCTCTTATGCTGTCATGCCCCTTCAACGTACTACTACTTCTTCCTCTTCACCAGGACTCCCTAGTGTTCAGACTCCAGTGGTAATATCACTGAATCAAAATATGAGTGATAGAGTATATAGTTTTTAGTAATTATTTTTGATTTTTTTTTTTATGAAAATGAGGGACGAGACGAGCAGGACTTTCAGCTGATGGTCTGCCGCTCAGGATTGTTGAAAAACCCCAACAATACAGAGCGGCACTACAACTGCGCTCGTCACCTTCAGACCGAAACATAGTAAAGCTAACACACTTACTGATTCACGGCAGAAATAGACGCCGATATATAAGAAAGATGCACATCTGCGGGGCGTTTATTACAATTGACGACTATTTTTTTTATTACGTATTCACAAAGCTGAGCTTTATCTGAGAGTTTATTACATAACGTATAAATAAATATAAAAATATAAAATGGCGCTACCTTAAGGCGACCTTGAGCGATATGAGTTCACGGCTGCCGGCCCGCCATCTATGTAACAAAGCCAATATTTTCAAAATTCTTGCGTGGAAAACAGTTTATATGCTTACAATCCTCGTTATTCACTACTAATCTGAATAAATGAACCTACACAAAAAAGTACAAGCTATAAGAATAACTTTTCTGAGAGAAGTACCAAAAAATGCGTCACGCCATGCCAAAAAACTTGTTTAACTTCAAAGAAATGTGGTAGTTCAAAAAGGCTCGGCAATGTTAACTATAACCAACAGCAAGAATTAGCAACCTACAAATAAGACTTAAGGATATGTGTAGCAGGATTAAGTAAGTGTTCATAGCTCGAACTGCTATACTTTCACCACATAACTTATCTAAAAACACCATGTTTGCGTGTTTTCTGCTTACTCTTCGCCTTAAACGTAGGGTACGTTCGTACGTACGTTCCCAAAGATGCTAACAAATATTAAAACTTCAAGAACATATTTATATCACAGGCATATTCACCGATCAAAACGAAGCGAACGTTGTTTTAATCATGAACGGTTTGAATATAATAAATATTTTATAACATTTTCACCAGGGGATGATATTAACGGCCAACTTAAACAACGTAGATGGCGCTAAGAGCAAAAACATTTTATATTTTTTATGTGTATAAGTAAAATCTAGTGAACGGCTTTGCACCTGCCACCTGTCCCAGGTGCATAGATATCTATTACCTTTGAGTATAGGGGTTGAGTAGCGACCCACGCGCATTTATAAGTAACTAGCTGCCGCCCGCGACTTTACCGGCGATTTGAGAATTTTGATCACCATCCTTGAGCCTAAACCCTTAATAAAAAAAAAGTTACTCGTTTTATAAAGAGTAACTACTTATGTTGAGCTGTAAACTAGTGAAAGTTTTGGATTAGCATCGACATTAGCAACAGACAGACAAAAAAAAGTAAAATTAGTGTTCGGGTGTAAGTAACGCGTATACATTAATAATAATATAATATGTAGAAAGCCGTCGTTACATTTAAAACAGACAACAATTATATTTAAAGATTATCTTTTATGTAAAAAAAATGCTGGGAGAGTTTCTTGCGCCGCTTCTTATCTCACAGAGCGCCATTTGTTTCCGAAGCAGAAGTAGTGTCTAAAAATATTAGAAATGACATCAAAAAGAATTCTTAAGCAATACATTTTGAGAAAATAAATGCCTTTTTATGCCCGTGGCGTCGGAGTCGTGTTCCAGAAGGTGTCCCTCAAAACGCAATCCTTGATCAAATATATTTTGATGAACCCCCGTTACACATCCTCCTGAATGTGGTCTTTAATGCGTAAACATAGCATATCTTTGGGAAGTCCAATTCTTCAACCACTTGAGATATGTCAGCTCACTGCAAAAGATATAATAAGATTCATGAAAAGCATCAATCTTAGTAGTGAGCTAAACTTTACAGTGGCTATCACAATATATCACATTGGTCGCAGTGAGACAGGGCTGCACTGAACTGTACTTCACGTTCTTCATGACTGCATATAAGAGATGAAACTTGATCACTCACTCACCCGTATTCCCGAACGCGTCCCAATACCACAGTATTGGGACGCGTTCGGGAATACGGGAAGTAGAATTTGATCCGGAGAGAAAAATGAATCCCATCAGAGGTATATCAGGATTAATCAGTAATTAACGGTGTTTATTTAGGGCACATGATACATTCCAGAATATTATGTCTATAGTGTACCGGTTCGTATCAGCCTTGCGAAACTCTCTAAGAAAAAGCGATTCACTCGATTGTATGAAACGTGCATTCATCTATAATCTTGTAAAAAACGGAGATAGCCGAAATCCACTACGTTTTAAGTAACTGTTCGCTTTCAAACTTAGCTGGATTATACTTCGTCGCAAATCGCCTTATTTTACTACTATTTCAAACTTATTTCAAATCACTGCACGTTTCATACTAAACTAAATTTCAATTTTTACTCAAGCAGTCCCGCCTCTTATTACGTGGTATTTAGAAATAGAAATAGAAACACTTTATTTACAGTAAAACACACACCTTCAATTTACAGTATAAATCTTAAAGTAATAAAAAATTAAATTAAATGTAACAAAAATTATTAAAATATAAACAAAAACAAAACATTAAATAACTGCGGCGCGTGATTCCCTGCTAAAAGGAGCAGACTCAGTATATTGTTGGTCAGTGCAGAAGACACCAACACAACACTGGTTTTCAGCAGCCCCTCGTGACATTTGAAGTAAACATTTACATCCTCTTTGGTTCGTATTGCTGTAGGATGCGATCAAACTACTGCTGTCATTGGTCCAATTTCGTCAAACTGGAACAATAGCGAAGTACACTGCTGTTTGGTGGCAGAAATAGATCTAGTTGCGGTAATAATGCCTCCACGATGATGTACATTTCATTAAAATTTCCAACGAGAGCCATAAAGCAAAAAACACATTTTTCAAACTACCCGCACTGTGCTTAACGTGCCTTAGCAAAATGTCGGCAAAAACATAGACTATTGACGTAAGTAGATAAATAATGGGCGTTGGAACCTTATACTTTACGACATTCATATGCTTTAACTACAGGGAAGTGGATTCTTTCCAACTAATTTAAATGTATGCGGGACAGATGTAATACTAATATATTCGTCGTTTGTACATGGCCATTAATACTGACCGTTACTGTGTCGTTAGTTATTTTAATTTAGTTTTTTATGCGAAACAAGAATACTTGGCCGGAAATTTAATAAGTGTTAAAAGCAAAAAGCAATGTCTATGAGGTAAATTTAAACGACAGACTTACATTGTACCATGTAAATATTTGTGTCAAGTTTTTTTTTTTTTTCAAGTGCGTTTTTCAAGGAGCTTTCTTCCACGTACTACAAAGCTGTGGAATGAGCTTCCATGTGCGGTGTTTCAGGGACGATTCGACATGGGTACCTTCAAAAAAAGCGCGTACACCTTCCTTAAAGGCCGGCAACGCTCCTGTGATTCCTCTGGTGTTGCAAGAGATGGTGGGCGGCGGTGATCACTTAACAACAGGTGACCCATACGCTCGTTTGTCCTCCTATTCCATAAAAAAAAAAGTTTCATTATGCAATATTACTGATACTGTTAAAACACCGGATGTGTTATTAATAAACGCGAAGTAAAGTTATTCCAAATTTAAAAGTTTTTTCGGTGTATTTAAAAAAAAATTAAACATGGCTAAGACACGTGACCTTACAGTAACGACGTCTAACATGGTGTTTATCTTTTTCTATTACAAAACATTGTTAAGCTTGTGTTTAACTAAAACGATGAAAAATTGAAGTGTACAGGTACAATTAAAGGAACGGAACTGAATTTTTGACAGCTGTCATCTGTCTGTCATCATATAATCTTGTCTTTGCATTAGAGACACACCTTAGACAGGCTTCGACTCGTGTTTAAATATAAGCAACTAATGTTTAACTTTTTAGTAATAGCACCGTAACTGTCTATAGTCCATACCATATTTTCAATTTCTACAAGCCTGGCCGCATTCAAAATGGCCTTCTTGTTGACTTCCACAGCTTCGTTGTACGTGAAAGAAAGTTCCTTGAAAACCGCACTGTGGAGGAACGCCATCACATCCAGATGGTGGGGATGATATCCTAATTCACAAATTCAAATGGGAATTCTAAAATCACTTATTGAACGTCAAAAACTACCACCCATTCAAAAAAGACTGCCTCAGACCTGAGAAATTACCAAGCACCCCGCAGGAGTGGAGTGCGACGGTGGAATTCGGTGGAACTTCATTCCCTGTGTATCATCCTGAATATTTAGCCCATTATTAAACAATATCCGGACGACCGAGCCTTGCTCGGATTTTAAAGAATGTACCAAACTTTAACAAAAAAAAATAATAGGATTCCGGATCACCCAATGTGCCAAAGTCTTGTATAAAGTGGCAAAATTTACCTTTGTATTCTAATGTTATTGTATCTGCTTCTCATTAAAACGCGGATAAAACAACATTTTTTTTTAATTGTTTGTTTGAAGTTATACTAAATTTTATGAAAATCGTTGGGGCCGCTTCCGAGATTCAGATTATATATATACAAGAATTGCTTGTTTAAAGATATTAGATAGTTGGACTTAAGGCGTGGACTGACTAGGATTGTAAACGCTACAAACAACCCTACATTATTTGTGTTGATCATGTGACTAAGCTGCAAATGGGCATTTATTTTACTGATTTTCTTTTATTTATTCAAAATTTACATATAAAATTTAAAAATTGTTCCGTTTAAGTTTTAGAAAAGTTCTATTCAACTGTTTTATAAAAGTATTTTGACTCCAAAGTTTATTTTTGGGAAGCAACTTCCAATTTTTTTATTGGATATTTCAAATGATATAAATAAATATTCTATTCAGTTAAAAATTTTCTTTAGATCCTTCTTTGTGCACTGTATTTTTTGCGTCGGAATATTTTCATTGTGATATATTGTAATCGACTCCCTAAGACACCAATTTTTGTGAATATTGAGGTATGCCGCGCCTTAATTCATCATTAGAATGTCATTGAATATTATCCCCAAATGTTTCATTAATGTCGTTGTCGTTTTCGTCCAAGTTTGTAATAGTTGGTCAACTGGCTAAATTAACCTCTCCGAATGAGGTCGTAGCTGCCATTACTGTGCTGTGATCGAAGGCTACCTTTTTATCAGAGTACATATCTATTGTACGCATTGTAAAACACAAATTGAGTAAAGGAACTATTGTAATGCCACAATGCTTGTGAATTCTATCTCGTTGTGGCTTTTTTTTGACGCGAGCGTCCAACACCGAGTCAATGCTTTTGCTAGATTTTTTTGTGCAGTTATTTGCCAATATCTTTTTCGATAATGCATCAGTTGATTGAAATTTGCTGTTCTATTTAGTTCCACAGTTCAAGAAAAAGCGGTTTGCAAAATGTTTAGATAATAAACGAAAGATGGTCCAAATAAAAACGGTCTTTAGCTTTAGCACGGCAGAAGTGTAAACTTTATCAACTTTAAAATAGAAGTTTAAAATTTGATCTTCTCACAGCTATAAGAAATATTGAAATTGAAAATAAAAGCCATTCGCTGACCGTTGATTATGTAGTTTAAATTTTTTGATATCTGTATGTATCCTGAGGCCCTTCCTCAGGAAGACAGACAAACAGACGGACATCCAAGTGATACCATTTAGGTTTAATTTAAATAAAAGACGAACACTTCTTCAATAACTAATCTTTCTTGTATATCTCTGGTTTTTATCAGATTTTTCTCAAAAATATGTGTATTAAATAAAACTCAGTAACCTTTATTGTGCTTATAATTGAAATAACTTATATTATGTAATCAAACTTGAATAAGTTTTACAATATGTTATTTTAGTAGAAAAGTCTAGTTTTACTTTATACTAGCTGATTCCAGCGACTTTAACCGCGTAGATAAAGAGATTTTAAAAATAATAAGCAAGTTTGGAATTGAAGATTATCTCATGTCCTATTCCAGGTCCGGTTCCCGTTGTCACTCCCTTTCCCAACATATTATATGAATCTTATTTCGAGGAAGATTGCAATAATAATTATAATATTGACACACTTACACAAATTATCTTGCCTGCCCCAAATTAAGCATATAGCCTGTGTGATGGGTTGCAAGACAACGATATATTTTATACGATATACTTACTTAAACATACATAAATACATTTAAACATAGATAAATACATATAAACATCCATAACTCGGAAAAAAACATCAATATTCATCATATAAATGCTTGCACCTAGCGGGATTCGAACCCGGGACCTCTTAACTTAGTAGGTAGGACCGCTAACCACTCGGCTGTACAACTCGCAATGGCAAACTAAACCTACCATTGGTATAGTTATAGCTCATCGATGTGAATTTCAGTTTTTCACAAATCCCGAGGGATCCATGGATTTTTGTGATAAATTGTCCTTTCCCAAGCTCTAGTCTATCGCTGTACCAACTTTCTTCAAACCGGTCCAGTAGCTCCGGCGTAAAAGACTAACAAACAAACTTACATTCATATTTATAGGGGTTGCAAAGCCGTACGACGTTGTCTACGACTTACAAGCGACAAACTAATTGTAATAATAACAAAATTAATTACAAAATAGCAATTACGTAAAGGACAAGTATTGCGAACGGTTAAGGTCACAAAAATATAACATTGACTTGACGGGTTTCAGCCTTCAAACGCACACATACAACACCCCACGCACACTAGCAGCGTGTGACGAAACGCTGACGTCATACAACACGCCTACAGTCGCGCCGCGTGGCGTGACGTACCAGCCGCGTCTGTGTGCCACGCGACGCACACTGGCGCGCTAGATGTAAACAAAATGACGTAATTATTCACTCACACATCGATATCGCACACTATGCTGAATGTAAACAAACCGGTTCGTGAGCTAGACTCACCCACACATAGCTGTATGAAAGTGGGCCATCAGATTCTAATACTGTGTAATAATATTATGAGAAGTTAATTAAATCACGTGGTTTGTAAATATTTGGTTACAATTTCTGATATAGAAGTAGAGTTTATCAGTACTTGGTTACGTAGCACAAATATGATGGTACTATACCTTACGTTTTACTGTTTTGATGTTGAATATATTCATACCATATTATATATTAATAAAATAATTAAATATTTTTTATTGCTTTTGCATCTTATAAACGTATCTCACCCATAATTGATACAAATAGTGGTGTTCTTGCCAGTCCCCCTTATTCGATTTGAGCCAACTTTAGGAAAAACATTACTTCTGAAATTTTCGTGTTGTAATGTAATCTCTTTGGCCTGATAGTAACCAAGAGTTCACTCAGCGCGGCTATGCCACATGGAAGGGAAGTAGCTTAAATATTGCAGTTTTAATATTTTACTGAGAGAGGACTTTATTTTAATTTAAACAGCATATGTAGGTTATTAAATAATTGCCTCACTGAACCGGGAATCGAACCCGCTACACGATAAAAAAACACCCCCTAGCTAGACAGGCTGTTCCATATTTTTTGTGTCTATTTGAAGCGCCACTCGCGAGCGTCAAGAGAACTAGTTTTGACGTATAATACAAATGGCTGCGAGAGAAGCGTGGGTACAATACTCTGAAGTATTTTTGCATTTTGAATTAATTTCGGTCGGTTTCCGTGTTATTTATACTTCAGAAATCAACGTTATAATGTACAATTTGTTTTTTGTAAATAGTTTTCCAATCGATGTTTATTTAGCTGAGGTTGTCATTACTGGTTTTAGTACCGCAGACTCCCGCTACATAGCCAACAGCGCTAATATGGCGAATATCAAACAATGAATGAATAAACTTCCTTGTGCGGTGTTTCTGGGATGATACGACATGGGTACCTTCAAAAAAAGCGCGTACACCTTCCTTAAAGGCCGGCAACGCTCCTGTGATTCGTCTGGTGTTGCAAGAGAATGTGGGCGGCGGTGATCACTTAACAACAGGTGACCCGTACGCTCATTTGTATTGTACGCTATTCCATAAAAAAAAATTCAAACGGGCACACAAGCACTTTGACACCCGCCAGTCCAGTGGTATATAGTAGAGGTCAGTGTAAGGCATCTTGCATAGCATCAGAAATAAAAGGAAGAACTTAACATTTGATGTAAAATTTTGTTCAGAAAAATGAAATATTGACATTGTGATGTTCGATTTCCGGTTCAATTAGGCTCAATTATTTAAATATCTATGAATGCAGTTTAAATTGAAATAAGGTCTTCTTTCAGTATTTTTTTTTTATGAAAATAAGGGACGAGATGAGTAGGACGTTCAGCTGATGGTAATTGATACGCCCTACCCATAACAATGTAGTGCCACTCAGGATTCTTGAAAAACCCAAATATTCTGAGCGGCACTACAATTGCGCTCGTCACCTTGAGACGTAAGATGTTAAGTCTCATTTGCCCAGTAATTTCACTAGCTACGACGCCCTTCAGACCGAAACACAGTAATGTTTACACATTACTGCTTCACGGCAGAAATAGGCGCCGTTGTGGTACCCATAATCTAGCCGGCTTTCTGTGCAAAGGAGCCTCCCACTGGTAAATGTTACAACTGCAATATTTAAGGTACTTCCCCTGCATATGGCAAAGCCGTGGGACATCCTGTATATAAGCAACATACAAGGAATTAGCACTAATATCATTTCTATTACCTTCTTGTGAATGCTGGGTTTCTAATAACTCTGTTTATAACGCTCGATTCAATCGTCGAGTATTCGATTATGTTAATCGTAATAATATTTTACTTTGAACTACCCAATGTTCGACCTCGATATACTGCTGAAAGACATAACCCGAAGTGATTGTTTAGAAATGTTTGTCGACGCCATCGCTTGCGATACGAAATCCGATTGAGTCATTCCATTGAAATATAAATCAACGTTTTATATAAGGCGAAGATTGAATTTCTCTACTTTGATTGATTGATGAACTTCATTTATTCAAATCGTATCAAGCCGTTTCTTTATACTTGAATTTTATTCAAATATATCTAGGACAGGCGAGGTTTTTGGTCCTATAAAGAGGATTATTAAAAGTAGATTGACTGCAGGAAATATTGAATACGTAGGTGAAGTGTTTGGATGAAGGGTGACCTAAGTACACTCTGTGATTAGTAGATGAAGAGACCTAGGCACTAGAGATGAAGAGGTCGACGGCCCATATAGCCGAATGGTTAGTAACCCTGACTACTAAGCTAGAGGTCCCACATTCGGTAGGTGCAATCATTTATATGACGAATATAGATATTTGTTTCCGAGTCATGGATGTTTATATGTATTTATGTATGTTTTAGTAAGTATATTGTATTAAATATATCGTTGTCTAGTACCTATTGTACAGGCTATGCCTAGTTTGGGGCAAGATAATTTGTGTAAAAGTGTGTAAAAAAAAAAGGAACAAAATTGACAGCCAGATAAACAGGAAACGTTAGCGATAATTTTTCCAAAGAAATAAATGTTCTTAACTGTTTTATCTTTAGTTCTTAAGCCCTAGATCAATATTTTTATAGTTAGAACAATATTTGTTATTTGTAAACTAATATCTCTCAATTCGGGGATTAATTATACGAATTTAATTTGTATTAGATCAATATCTCTAGTATTTTTAGGTAAGTGCTACATTAGTTCAACTGTGCTTGAAACGCGTAACCAACGTAACGTAACGTACTAGTCCGCAAACACAAGCCTGTATATAAATCGTCGATATATGGGGAAAAACTTAAACAGTCCAAAACAGAATTTCCTTTCTATTTAGATACCGAAATTTCGTCACGATTTTTTAACAATTTGTTATGTTTTTAAAGTGATAACCCTCAATTCTAGGATTAACATACGAATAAAATTTGAAAAACAATATTTTATGAACGATGCGTGGGACTCGAACCTACGACCTCTGGCGTTCCTTGCCAGTGCTCTAACCAACTGAGCTAACCGTTCGAGTGTCGTATCGTCATAAAATCTTGTAGGCTTTGTTCAACTCTCAGGTTGTGACTTCATCTACAGGATGTACTTTACAGTTGATAACCTGAACAAAGCATACACGATTGATTAAGTTTTGGAGGAGGTAGGTACCTAATAGTCGATAACGAAACTTCGATGACACTGAGTTAGAACGAAATATAGTTAGAATTCTAAATTATGAGATAGGCCTCAGCTAAGTTTACCTGTTAACTGCCGTTTCCAATATTCAGTCTTATCTCTTACTTGAGATAAAAATCCTAACTATCGTTGACTTTTCTGTACCAATAAACTTATCGACGGTAACTCATCTGTACACGGTGTCTGTCAATGGGATGACGTATAGCTTACCAGCGATAGAAGTTTGTATGGAAATTGCAACTCACGCGTCCCAATATAAGGCGATAAGAATGACATATCGGGTATATTGGGACAGCTTCAGATTATTGACAGCTAATTACTGACAGTAGAAGGTAGTAATTTATCTCTATCTGTAGATAGTATATTGGCAACGGCCGTAAGATTCCACCTTCGCACGACACGCCACAAGTTAGGATATCATCCCCACCATCTGGATGTGTGGCGGTCCTCCACAGTGCGGTTTTCAAGGAGTTTTCTTCCACATGCTACAAAGCTGTGGAATGAGCTTCCTTATGCGGTGTTTCCGGGACGATACGAAATACTCCAAAAAAAGCGCGTACACCTTCCTTAAAGGCCGGCAACGCTCTTGTGATTCCTCTGGTGTTGCAAGAAAATGTGGGCGGCGATGATCACTTAACACCAGGTGACCCGTACGCTTGTTTGTCCTCCTATTCCATAAAAAAAAGAGGAATAAGAATAGGAGATATATTGATAAATTTAAGAATAGCTTGTTTGTATGTAAGGTTTGATGCTAGTGGAAGAGTCCAAGCAAGTGTGTCAGGATGCTGGCGGTCACAATTTAAAGGAATATAGTTTTGTTGCCCTTTTTCGCTTAATTTAAAACTGGTATTATTTAACTATTTTATAATAAATATTCAGCAAATAAATTGGTAACAGCCAAAGGTACCGAATTTTTTTTTGACTTGATGTAAATCAGTCATTGAAATAAAAATTTCCGCTTGGAATGAGAGTGTGATTTTCGGAATTCTAGATAAAAGCTAAGCAAATATGAAATTGATGCACCGCTTTTGTGATTGCTATGGTGTTTTGTGGCCAGCGATGGATTTACACAAGGGGCAGTTGGGGCAAGTGCCCAGGGCGGCAAATTTTTTAGGGCGGCTAAATTTTGAAAGTAAAATTTTTTTTTTTAGTCTTATCAAGTTTTCTCAATACAATTAATTAATTCTGTTAATTAATAATTTTTGGTTTAATTGAGAATTCAAGAAATTCAATTCTTAAAATAAAATATATAAACTAGGTATAAGCTTAAGTAAAATTCCAGTATTGGGGCGAATTTTTTTCCGGTGCCCAGGGGCGGCATTAGGTAAGTTTAAATCTGGCCCGGTTTATGGCAGAAGATATCACTATTCATTGGATAACCCCGAACCCGTAGGCTATGCTCTTATCCTATAATATTATAAGTATTCATTTCATTGACCGACTGTGTGTCTCTTGTGACAACGTAGCTCCCAAATTAATGGTCCAATTTGGAATGGCTGCTGTGTTAGATATTGATTGAGGATCTTTAGTTTTATTGCCAGTAACTCGGCCTCTCCTATAAAACATAAAGAGAAAAAACATTCAACATACTTTTTCTTTCACCAGCTTCTTTGCACCGGATGCCGGCTATGGGTACCACAACGGCGCTTATTTCTGCCGTGAAGCAGTTATGTGTAAGCATTACTGTGTTTCAGTCTGAAGGGCGCCGTAGCTAGTGAAATTACTGGGCAAATAAGACTTGACAACTTATGTCTCAAGGTGATGAGCGCAGTTGTAGTGCCGCTCAGGATTTTTGGGTTTTTCAATAATCCTGAGCGGCATTGCATTGTAATGGGCAGGTCGTATCAGCTGAACGTCCTGCTCGTCTCGTCCCTTACTTTCATATAAAAAATACTTCAATAAGGAAGGGCAATCGAGCAGAAGTTACATAAATACGTTTTATTCCACGATAATTTTTAATAAACAAAATACACTCTAGGTCAATACAGATTGGCAAAATGTCACTTAAATTATAACTAACCTTTCTGCGAGGTGACTTACCTGTGACTCTAATTAGCAATCGCGTGAAAGTGGTCCTTGCTTAAATATCGATTGGTTCGCAAGTTTCGACAACTTTCTAAAGCTTTCCGTGAAACCATTCGCGCGGTACTCAGATCACTATGTCACTTTAATAGGTCTAGAGAAGTCTGTTCTATTTGGTGATTATATGGTGATTGATAAATATTTTTTTTATGGAGCATCAAGTTACCTTCACAATTACCAAAGGAATCACAGGAGCTGTATTGACACTTTTAATGGTTGCGCGTGGTTTTGTTGAAGGTACCGATGTCGTAACTTCCTGAGCAACACGGCACAAGGAAATTGTTTCTTGGTTTGGTAATACGAAGAGAAAAGTTTGAATTATACTGTGGCCCAATATCGAGGTGATGAAGATATTATATATTATATGAATTTGTAGTGTGTGTATAATTGAGAGGCAGGATCAAATGAGGATCAAGTAAAATAGCTCTTGGGAATGATAAATGCGGTAGAAGAGACACACAACGAAACGGCTGTCTTATGCAATACTGACAAATGGGTATGTATCATCGATAAAACTGGCAATTCAGCTTAGACCCGATTTGACGAATAGTTAATGTTTGCCCACACGATTATATATCACAGGTATATATCTATTTTGAAATTGATATATAAATTGATTTCAAAGACTCTTTGTATCGAAGTATATCTAAATTTAACTGGTTATACCTGTATGTGGTATTTATTTTAGGCAAAAACAGATTTCTTCCACCATCAACCAAACTATGTAAAACATTTGACTCCACGATCTTTTAAGAGTGTGATAACATTATCACATGAGTGTTTTAATACCTAATTATCAACAGTTGCATACAAGACTTTATCTACACCCAGAATATGAATCCTCTAAAAGATTCTGGAATAGTTAGCTTACTGCTAACATTATAACACCAGTCCTAGTAGTAACCTAATATCATTCATTACTGATTATATACAAATAAAGTAAGTATTAATGAAACAATTATTTATTTTAGTAGTAATTTACATTTTGTATAGTGCAATAATTAAAATTCACTCGAATATTCAGCGTTTAAAATGAATCGCTCATTTTTTGTAAACAAAACAATAAAAATATCAAAGAAAAATGGCGGGGATTCGAATAACCTACTTTTTTTTTACGGTGCGCGATGTTCTGGTAGTGAGGAAGGCGCGTGAACGAAAGGGATCTAAAAAAAACATAGGAGTGTTGTTATGAAATTCAGTACAACATTACATTTCAGAATCTTTAATAGAGGATTTAAAGGGTGTAGATAAAGTTAATAACATCCCGTTCTAGAATAACACAAGACAATGTCTCCTGAATTAGTGAAGTGTGTTGTTTGGGTCGGGACTTCAAAGAGGTCTGATTCTTCGGTGGGCGCGAATACACTTAACTCTGAGCGGTATATGCTTACGCTTGTATAGCGGCAATACTAATACAAACTCTGCCCAAGTTTTATGAGATACAGACAGGTGACAGAGGGACATACGAATGTACAAATAGTTAGCCACTGTTTGGGTACGGAATCCTTGCGCTCATCATCTTGAGGTCTCATTTGCTCAGTAATTTCACTAGCTACGGCGCCCTTCAGACCGCCGTTGTGGTACCCATAATCTAGCCGGCATACTGTGCAATGGACCACAGGTAAAGCTATAGCAGTAGTAGTGCTAATAGTTCTGTTGGTGTTGCAAGAAACCACGGGCAGCTTTGCGACAACATTGTATACTGCAGACTGCTACGTGGCTTCGTCTATGAAATAATGACTCTACATCGTATGTAGCTTTTACAATGTAAGTAGCTAGTAATAAGTGTTACATAGAAGGTTAATCTAAACATTTACGTACTGCAAGTGGAAACAATAGCCGCCTTGACCCAGCCACTGGCCTCAATTGCGTAAACTGTCGTACAAAAGTCAAGTTTATTGCAATTAGCTGTGGATTATAGTTCAGGCGTTTGTGACTCTTTTTCTGGACTGGGTCTTCCGTTTTCACTTGCCAAAACCGTCACATTTTATACAACATTTTCTGCGAAAGTCCCTTCGTATTGATTTGACAACCATTGCGTCATTTCTTACATACGTTCACTGACCTCTACTATTTACCCTATTTACCTCTGACACTGGCGGCTGTCAAGGTGCTTTTGTGCCTGTTTGATATTCGCCATTTTGGCGCTGTTGGCCATGTAGTGAGTATGCGGAACTAAAAGTAGCGATGACAACCGCAGCTAAAAAAATGTGTACTTTATTACGTTGATTCCTGAAGTATAGTAACGGAAACCGAACGAAATTAATTTAAAATGCAAAAATACTTCAGAGTATATTGTACGTTACAGTACGTACGTTACGTTACGTATTAGTTCTCTGGACGCTCGCGAGTGGCGCTTCAAATAGGCACAAAAAATTTGCTGTGAAACATATTGAACAGCCTGTCCAGTGGTATTTATACAGGGCAGTGCATACGTTCTACCCGATTACATTATCTCTAGACCTGACGTTGATAACGTCACATCGTCGTTTTGTTACGTTGTGCAAAGATTACTGTAGAAGTGTTGTGGATATTGTTTATTATTATAATAATGTAAGAAAGCATCTGAGTTAGGTACATTAAGTACCTATTTATAGTAGTATTATAGCAGTACTAATTATAGCGACAGACAGAAACTAGAGAACTATTAACAACAAAAGTCAAATGTCATGATGATAGTACGAAAATGTCATGACGTTTTGCCGTACCTACTGGTACATATGTCTGCTGTGCTACTGGTCACTTTGATCTCAAATATTTCCTCTTTGGTTAAGAATTCCAAATTCAAATTTATACAGGTATTTGGTTTACTCATGCATTTGCGTTTCGAAAACCGTAATTCATTAGTTTTTTCCTCTTTTGTTTTTCTTCTTTGCGGCACTCAGTTCACAAAATGGAAAACTTGAAATATCGTGTTATTTACCAGTGCTGCAGAAACGGCGCGAAGGTTTTAATGATGTGTATTGCTACGGTGTACATAAAACCACATAAAACGCCAATTTCATATGTCCGAACCTAGTACATATGCATTTCTAAAACGTTGTATGATATTTGTGGAGCTTACTCAGGCACAGATACTAGTACTTTCTACTGATTGCCATGTATTTTATTGAATAGCAGTATTCTAGGAAGACTTGGAACTTGTCGAACGACCGTGACCATTAGTCGGTCTGTTTTTGTATCAATTGCCGGCACAGTTGTCTTCTATGGTGCAAATACTTGTTTTTATATTGTCAGGTGTTAAATTACGGAAATCCCTATATTTATATGTATAAGTATGCATTTATCACCGGTCGTTGACTCAATTTTATTCAACTTATTCTGGTGTAAACGTATCACTAAATTCTAAAGAACTAATAACATGAATGTTTTCTTATCCCTGTTTCCCTGGTATGACAAAGTCCAAAACCTAAAATAATAAAGTTTAATAATACATTTATTCGTTCACTTGGGTACGAAGTCTTGCGGCTGCATTAGTTAGTCTAATACTAAGCTACTGTGCGCGCTCTACGATCAACTTCCTTCTTGGAGGAGACACCATGTGCGATATTTCCTGTTTTGCATCATCAAGATTTCCAGCTCCTTAAAATTGTGTACTAGTACCTTTTTGAAACCATTGGGTAACATGTGACGTGAACCGTAACCAATTATGGGCATAAGATACTGGCCCTTGAAACGCCTACGCACTCTGTTGTCAATTATTAAGTCCTCTAGGCTTGCGCCAGTTACGTTTAAGTTTGTCATATCGATCCGTCTGTCGATATATCATCGACTTGGTATGTATATTGATTGGCATTTTGATGTGTTATTCAAAAACACACGGCGGTGAACCACGCGGTAACAAGGCTGTACAAAAAAAAAACAAAAGCAAAATTGATCGATGACGATTATGTATTTTACAATCGATGATACTTTGGAAATATAAACATTAGTTCGAAAAATAAAAAAAGTGTCAATGTTTATTGTGTAACATGAATAATTATTATATTCATTTAAAAAAAAATAAGACTAAGATGATGTATCATATTATTATACATCTTTAAATGACAAATTTAAAAAAAAATGGTAGCATACCAACATAAAGTATCAGATTATCAGGCTTTTATAATTAAAAACTAGAAATTCTCTCCAGTTGATTAAAAACGACACAAAAACATCTGTAAAAATAGTTCTCTTCAAAAAAGAAGCGTGTTCAGATTATGATGCGGACTTATACAATTTTGTAAATTGAACTTTTCGTAAAACACAAATGGAACCGTAACGGAATGCGTGAAGGTTTGTTTTCATCTAACTCGTAATTGTATGCTCAGCTGTGTTGAACGCTACGATAACAAATCAACATTCGTCGCGACCCACGACGCAATATCGGATAACAGCTGCACTGTTGCCGCCATTTTCTTTTCAACTTTTTCTTTAAAAACCTGTAGGTCTTTTCTCAAGTGCCTGTTCGTTTCCGTCTCGATTGCCAAATTCATTTGCGATCGAAATTCAACTTTATTGCAGAACTTTTAGAATCGATTATATACTCGATGAATCGTTAAAGCTGATTCAATTTATGGATTCGAGATTTCACATCGATCGGTTCCAATTTATCGGGCATGTACTTAATAGTCAATACGTTATTGATTATTTCAACTTAACTGAATTCAATTCGATTCATAAGTTATCAAGCGATAAGATTTATCATTTAACGCTTGGCTGAGCGTGAGTACATAAGATTAATTAATAATTTTGTAAATTTTGAGATTAATATAGTTTTTATGAGTGACTAGTAAGGCTACAACTGAACGGAAATCAACAGATAGACTGGACATGGGTTGAATGGATTGATAATACTTTGAAATAAAACTTCTTTACGCACGCATGACTTGCGGAGTAAGTTGGAGAATGCGTGACGAGAGCGTTACGAAAAGTGTGATCCGGCGAGGCAACATTTTTTCTTTCTTTTTTGACAGGCCAATACTTAAATGTTTATAAACGAGATAAACAAGTAACAAATATTAAATACAAACTATATTATATACAGTTAGTATTTTCTTTGATTAAAGCGAGTGTTGCACATTTAAATAAAACACTTTTTAAAGGATATAATTGCGTTTAATTCTGACCCCGAAGATACAGTTTTAACTAGTTTCGGGGTCAGAGGTCAAGCTCTTTTAATATCACTGCAAAACTGTTTTTCAATGTTAGTATTATAACAATTAGCGATAAAAGATGTAAATAATTAGTATTAAGTAATAAATATTGTACATTTAGTAATTTGCGTAATTTGCTGTGATTGTGAAAAGAAATGAAATAAAGTATTATTATTATTATTTTAGAGACTCCCAGAAAACGTGACCTGGAAAGGTCACGAAACGTTGCGTTGACTAAAATAAAAATATATATACAGCTATTATAATATATATTGTTGTACACTATGATATATTTTGTAATTGTCAGTAATAGTAAGCATCGAAGAAGCCCTTAAAGTAAATAGTAATGTTCAACATAGAGTATATACTACAGTATAACCACTATAAATTAGCCAAAGTATCATGTACTCTCAAGCATACAATAATTACCACGTTTGCCTCTAAAGCTTATGCACCATTAGCCATTTAGGGCGCCGTTAACAAAGGCAAGGCACCCTATCCTTAGGCAACGACTTTTCAGACCAAATTATATAGCTGACATTTACTAGTGAGCAATTATTGTTCTTACACAAGAATATCGACCTGAGAACTGACTTTTAGACTCGTCGAAAGTAAATTCAACCTTTAAACAGGCTTCGATAAAATCTGCTCTACATTCGGTTACATTTTGCTATAATTCAATGATGTTTTGCAGATGGCAAATGGCATGTCTACGTGTACATTCTGATATTAAAATATTTATGTAGATTAAACTTCATTCACATGATCTGATTTTGTATTGAAAACTAAATATATGAAACTCGATCACGAATAATTTTATGACATAGCTTTTAACAAAATTTTCAATTTAAAACACGCATTAAAACAATGTATTACTTATTAAAACAAGCAATACATTGAAATAGTGGGACCTACTTAGTTCCCCTGGACTATACCTTGATGCTTGTATACCAAAATCATCACGTTGTACAATATATATTTTTTTTGTTTACAGGTTTTCATTTAAGTGGAGTGGTGAGGGCGCCTGCTGCCGTGCCCCCCTGCTCAGAACCTGAAAGGCTTTACAGGGTCACAGTTTCATTTGACAGGTAACCTTATCAAAAGCTTCTTATAGATCTTTGTTATGTTTGTGTTCGCCTAGAATCACCTAGATTATGTTACTTATGTATTTGTTAAAATTTTATTTTGTACATTGGGTGTGTATAAAATACTATTATGACAGGGCAAAGATGAGTGTCAGATTATAAGACCCTAAAGTTCAAATTTCACGGGTTGGTTTTAGGTGCATTGACTACTGATGCATTGATCTGATGGGCGAGGGTGAGCACCTGTCAACCAATGCACCCTCACTGTATCCAAGGATGTCCTGCTTAAAAAACTTTAACAACATAATAATAAATAACTGCACATTAAATCTATTTTAACATTAATAAATGAGCAGTAATACAGACAAAATATTGCGGAAGCCAGCATTTATTTCTAGGGTTTACAATAGCAAAAATTCTGTGTAGAATTCAGACCACAAAATAAAAAACTTCTATTATTATCAGAAGGGTCTGTTTCGCAGAAGCCTTTTGTTGGTAACCCGAAACTTTGTCACTTTCGAGATTGTTAACGTTCAACCATTTTACTGAACGTATTCACACAATGAGGACTGAATTAGAGAAACCAATATCATGCTTCTATGACCCTGTAGCTTTGAAGCTATTTATTGAGCTGGATAATGTTTCTGTTGTCTTTTCATGTTTTTATGCTTGTCGTAAACGGGCACTTTGATAGCTGATAAACCCCGAATATTAGATTAATAATTACAATTCTGATGTTCGCAACATAAAGCTAAAGCATACAAACATTACAAGTGGGAAGCTACTTTACAAAGATCTTTTTCTGCCGTCAAGCAGTTGGAAGTGTGCAAACACTATATTTTGTTCTTCGCTTTGAAGAGCGCCGTAGCTAGTGAACTAACTGGGCTAATGAGACCTAACATCTCATCTCTCAAAGTGACAAGCGCAATTGCAATGTCGCTCGGAATTCTTTGTGTTTTTTTTTTCAAGTATTATTTGCGGCTCTGCTTATCTTTTACCATCACTTTGGCTCACCTTTATCATGTATAACCGCTTCGATTTTCGTCTGTATAAATTGATTTGTTAAATCCTTACAATCGAAATTCACCCAAATAACTGCAATGGGAGAAACATAAGTTTTAGAATCAAATTAAATTCAGTATTCAGATTGTCATACAATTTGTCATGCTTACCATAAAATGATTACCAGTTATTAATAATTACTCGGCATGATAATAATTGCCTCTATTTATTTTTAATGTAAGATGAATAAGGTTTTTTTGTGCAAGTGACATATTACTCAACTATAATCTCAATGAAATTATTTGATAGCCAATTTATACCTTATTTTGCTCAAATGTTTCGTACTTAATCAAAGGGTAGACCTTGACTTTAAGTGCGCATCTTCAAAAAGTCTTGTATATTTTTTTTCTATATCCCATCATATGGTCTGCTAACAGTTCTGGATTTTAAATATCATTATTGAATCTAATATTAAAGTACGTATTCCAAGAGAAAAAAAAACTCGTAGTAGATTTTAAATTTACAATAACGTTACAAGTAAATATATTTCATTAAATTGTTTAGATATATGTCGCTTTTAAATAAATTGCCTTTGGATGGTTTTTCTTATTATCAATCTCTTTTACATGATACCTATTTAGGTGATAGGGATTATTATTACTTTTTCCAAATATATTTTTCTATTTTTTTCCCAAATGTTACGTTTATATTTTATCTCTCACATAAGTCTTTGTTGCCCCAGATAACTATCCTGTGTGATTACATCTTTGATTCTGTTTATTTTCCTATATTTTTATTTATGTTCTTATTATCGGTACGCGTTATAACTATCCATTTGTTATCCAGATGCAAGATAACGGGAGTGACATGCAGCTGCGAGGCGCGAGACATCTTCTGGTGCCAGCACGTGGTTGCTCTAGCGCTCTACCGCATCAGAAACGCAGATTCTGTCCGGCTCAGAGTTCCTATATCAGGTACATGAAATGGTTTTTCCTGAATGGTTGAATTTGATTATAGTAGAACAAAAAAATTGTATCGCGTTGCTCTTTTTTCATATTGTTGCAAACCATCGTCTACGTTGTTGATGTTTTATATTTTTTTAGTTTAATACCCATTAGATTCAATATATTTTCATTTTTGTTGAAATTATTTGTTTTTTTTTAATATTAAAATCAGCAACAAAAGTACATAGTTATAATTAAAAAGTCTCGATTTTGAATTTGGATATTTTTATTAATTACCCATTCGATTCTGGCTAGGATGCAAGGCTGACGCAATGAATAAAAAATTACGTGCTAACAAATTACACATAACAGAAGTGAAATCTGCATTGTGCGTGAACCTCTAAACTGCATATGAACTCCTGGTACATGTTGCTAGGATGGCACATGATTTCAACCGCTATGAAAGACATTACTATCACCGCTACCATACTTATGTTCTCCTGGTGTCTATGTAGTAATACGTCATGCGCAAGACGTCAGAATATATTAAGGTATTCTCGCGTCATACATAAGACAATCTCTTCTTCAACTATGCTCGCCTGGTACCAGAGTATAATGCTTCTGCTCTTACTCTCTTCCATGTTAAATCTTATGAATTTATGTCTATCTCTTTTTACTGACGCTTTTTCTACGCTTTTATTGACTTTCAAATCATAGCGATGCTAAAGAAGTTTTCACTTTTTTTTTTATATGAGAGGGGGCAAACGGGCAAGAAGCTCACGGGATGGGGAGAGGTGAGGATCCGCCCATGGACATCCGCAACAACAGGTGTGTCAAGAAATGCGTTGCCGGCCTTTAAGGTGGGAGTATGCTTTTTTCTTGAAGGTCCCTAAGTCGTATCTGTTCGGGAAGACCGCTGCCGGTAGTTGATTCCACAAAGTGGCTGTGCGAGGCATGAAATTTCGAACGAAACGCGCGGTTGTGGAATGCCAGACGTCTACGTGATGCGGATGGTACTTTGCACATAATGTCCGATGGTGGAATTCGGCCACTGGAATCAACCCGAACAGCTCCTCTGAGCACTCCCCGTGATAAATGCGGTAGAAGATGCAGAGAAAACCCACATCTCTACGCAATGCTAGAGAATCAAGCCGATCGGAGATGACTTGATCGTCGATGATTCGAGCCGCTCTTCAAAACTATATTTAAATAAAACTTCATATTTCCAGAAACTCTTCTACAAATGGATAGACAACAGCTGCAGAAGTTCGTGCAATACTTGATAGCGGAGCATCATACAGAGGTTCTGCCGACGGCGCAGAGGTTAGCTGACGAGGTTCTGCAGGCCAGGTCTGCCATCAACAGGATATGTGGCGCCCCGGACCCCACGGCGGGGCCGCCGCCCGACGCTCACCACGCTTGGCACTTGGATGAGCAGCAGGTATGGAAGCAGACTTGATATCCTCTTCATTAGTATAGAAATGGAAATAGAAATATATTTAAATAAAACACTATATAAAGGATTAAAACGTGTGTAATTGCAAGTCTGTTTTTACATTAGATGTTTGCGTAAAAGTTACATTGTTTCATTTCGTGACCTTTCCAGATCTCGTCCCTCTGAAAACGGGTTACAGTTACATGCTTGATATATAAAAGTGTTTTATGTAAATGTGTAACACTTGTGTTAATCAAAGAAAATACTGTAGAAATACTAGCTGACCTAGCAAACGTTGTATTGCCGATATTAAAATCGCGATACAAAAGTAACTGTTGATCGTAGATGTGCGAAAATTTTAAGTTGTATAATATAATGCTGACTCAGATCAAACAAATTAAAAAAATAATGTCGAAAAATAAAAAAAAAATCGTGTGGACCACCCTTAACATTTGGGGGGATGAAAAATAGATGTTGTCCGATTCTCAGACCTACCCAATCTGCACTCAAAAGTTCATGAGAATCGGTCATGCCGTTTCGGAGGAGTTCAATGTTTAACACCATGACACGAGAATTTTATATATTAGATTTACCATAGGGAGTGACAATAACATTACACTTAGTAAACGTCATGAAACTACATCAGTTGGTAGCACACGCTGTCGCTTATGACATGGGATATGACATTCCTTATAATCCTATTATTTCCTATTATAATATTATAAATGTGAAAGTTTGTATGTCTGGATGTATGTTTGAACTTCTTTAACGCAAAATCTACTGATTGGATTTTGATGAAACTTTACAATAATATAGCTTACACACCAGAATAACACATAGGCTATTTATTATTTATAAAACTATCGCGTGAATGATACTTTATATGGCAAAACAACGTTTGCCGGCTCAGCTAGTCATTAATATACCGATAGAGCTAAAAAAAAACGGAACGGTTGCTTGTTTGCACTTTTTTAGAATTACTATTACTTTAGTACCTATTCGTTTAGATAATCTGCAGTATAATATTATCAGCAGAGCAATTTAATTAAATTAACAAAAGTAGGCAACAAAAGTAATCGGCCGTGATCACTCAAAACTTTTATAACCTTAAATTTTGTAATACATATTATATTATGTATTAAATAGATAATTTTAAATTCACTTATTGAACGTCAAAATCTATCACCCATTCGTATACTTATGCCTTAGACCTGAGAAGCAAGGCGCAAGAATCTCAGGAATCCATTCTTTATTAAAATTGCATCACAATGAAATCCATTATTTCCCGGGGGTGGTCACTTTATTTCCAATTATATTTGTCCAATTTTTTTATTCCCAAATAATACTACTACTGTTTTTATGATAATAACGGACGATACGAACAGGACGTTCAGCTGATGGTAATTGATATGCCCTGCCCAACCAAAAAATTCTGAGCGGCACTACACAATTGCGCTCGTCACCACTCGATTGAGACAAGATGTTAAGTCTTATTTGCCCAGTAATTCACTAGGTACGGCAACCTTGCGTAGAGACGTCGCTTCATTGTGTGTCTTCTACCGCAATTATCACGGGGAGTGTTCCGAAGAGCTGTTTAACCTGATTCCTGCCGCCGCATTCCACCTTCGCACGACACGCCACAAGTTAGGAAATCATCCTCACCATCTGGATATGTGGCGCTCCTCCACAGTGAGGTTTTCAAGGAGCTTTCTTCCACCTACTACAAAGCTGTGGAATGAGCTTCCTTGTGCGGTGTTTCCGGGACGATACGACATGGTTACATTTTACAGTAATATGATTACGGTACTTCACGGTAGAAATAGGTGCCGTTGTAGTTACCCATAATCTAGTTTACAATAACTTATAAAAATTATTATTTTTCAGGTTTGCGAACAAGTGCGCGCCTACTTACTACAGGGAACATATTATAATGCAAATAAACAATTAAACTCTTTATTTTCTAAGGTATGTGCTGTGTTATTTATTTAAATATTTTCAAACATAATCGCTCTTAATAGTGATTTTCATTATTATAACACTAGAAATAAGGGATTACTTGTAACTAATTCTAGTAGGCTTCATAAGATACATAATACCTTTAAGGGTAAATGTATACACTTTTATAACAAAGTCCCAGCCACTGTTCAGGCATTATCTACAAATAAATTTAAATGTTTTATAAAAAAAATGGCTCTGTCGTAAATCCTACTACTCCACTGCTGAATATCTAAATGATCGGACAGCCTGGGACTAGATTGTGATTATTTTATAGCTATACAAATGACTGTACAATAATATTTTTATTGAAAAGAGCGCAAAAAAAGAATGCTGGGAGAGTTTCTTGCGCCGCTTTTATCTCTCAGAGCGCCGTTTGTTTCCGAAGCGGTAGTAGTATCTAGTATATTAGAAATGACATCAAAAAGAATTCTATAGGAATCAATGTTGAGAAAATAAATGCCTTTTATGCCTTTTAATACTGACTGTCACGAATAAATCAACAAACAAAATTGCATGACAAACAATAATTACATTGAGTCTTAATTAAGTCGTGACATTTTTTTATAATATCTGTAATACATAGAGCTGTTTAACCTGATTCCTGCCGCCGAATTTCACCATCGCACGACACGCCACAAGTTAGGATATCATCCCCACCATCTGGATGTGTGGCGGTCCTCCACAGTGCGGTTTTTCAAGAAGCTTTCTCCCTCGTACTACAAAGCTGTGGAATGAGCTTCCTTGTGCGGTGTTTCCGGGACGATACGACAAAAAAGCCTTCAAAAAAAGCGCGTACACCTTCCTTAAAGGCCGGCAACGCTCTTGTGATTCCTCTGGTGTTGCAAGAGAATGTGGGCGGCGGTAATCACTTAACACCAGGTGACCCGTACGCTCGTTTGTCCTCCTATTCCATAAAAAAAAAATATATATTTATTACAATACTTTTTTTGGTACACCTATTGTTACATATTGTTATTAATGTGGTAAAATAAATATTATGTTAGTGCACATGAGACACGTTTTGGGGTTGATTTCACCGTTGAAACCACTGACCTCTACTATATACCACCGGACTGGCGGCTGTCAAAGTGCTTTTGTGCCTGTTTGATATTCGCCATTGTGGCGCTGTTGGCCAGGTAGCGAGAGTCTGCGGTACTAAAACTAGTAATGACAACCTAGTGGACAACATTGATGGTGGGAAACTATTTAAAAAAAAATCTGTACCTTATTACCTTGATTCTTAAAGTATAAATAACACGTAAAACGAAGGAAATTAATTCTACTTCAGAGTATTGTACGTTCCTTCGCAGACATTTGTATTATACGTCAAAATTAGTTCTCTGGACGCTCGCGAGTGGCGCTTCAAATAGGCACAAAAATTTGCTGTCAAACTTAAGAAACAGCCTGTCCAGTGGTATTTATACGGTTTAGTCATTGAAACAGATCGCTATTCAAACACTTTCAAAAAAGTTTACGCCTGTAGTTTACAGATTCTATTCGCAGTTCACCAACACAAACTAAACGCAGCTATAGCCTAAACGCGTTTAAATGCTGACATCCGAATTTCGGAAGTTTAACATATTAAATCGTGTCGCTGTCGTTATCGTAACAGAAACGTTGACATATATCGTTTTGATATTATTCATATTTGTCGCCGACAGTTTTGACAGCTATTTGATACATTCTATTGTTTATGATATGTTAACCCAGATTACGTGAACGAGGTTAAAATGTTTTGCTGAATTCGCTATGTCTTTGATCGAGATAAAACTATCGTTTGAACCAGCTTGAGTAAAACTGACTATTATTAAACTCAGTTTTATCTGTAATTGGTTAAATCGGGGCTTAAGGACCTCTAAACTGCATATGAAGTCGTGGCACATGTTGCTAGGATGACACATGATCCTAGGATGACACATGATTTCAACCGCTATGAAAGACATTACCATCACCGCTACCATATTTATATTCTCCTATTAATACGTCGTGCGCATGACGTCAGAATACATATATTAAGGTAAACTCGCGTCATACATAAGACGGTCTCTTCTTCAACTATGATCGCCTGGTACCAAAGTATAATGCTTCCTATCTCACTTTCTGCCATGTCAAAAAAATGTGATTTAGTGACCAGTAATAATAGTAGTACTTAGGGCTTCCAATCCCGCGGCCTGTATTCAATCTCGGCATTTGCGGGACTACGAATTTTCAATCCCGCGGGATCTCGGTATTTGCGGGATTCCGCATATTGAAAATATGCACATTTTTAAAACAATGAATTTATTAATTCCACATTTATTTACATACATATAACTATTAAAATGAGATCAATCTAATTAAACTGTTTTTTCACAAAAAAATACAATAACAAATTCTGAATAAAAAGCAAATCAAAACAAAACATATCGTTGTCAAAAAATACACAAAGCAAAATAAAAAAATCAACCAAAATTACTTAATTATTAAGTTTGTCAGCTTTAAATCTTAACTAAAAATGTTTGTGAAGGAAACGCAACATGTCTAAACTGTCGTCTGCCAAACTACTGCGTATTTTAGACGCAATATAGCCTGCATAAGAAAATGCCCTTTCTGCTTCCACACTTGTGGGCGGTATTCCTTTTAAGGGTTTGTACGTGAATGAAAGATTCATGTATCAATAAACTTGACATGACAATACGAAACAGTTAATAACTTGAGTTATTAAATCCCGCGCCCGTAATCCCGCATCTCGCGGGATTGGAAAATGGCGCGGGATTGGAAGCCCTAGTAGTACTGTAATAATTATGACTAAAGCTCCTTTCAGCACCGATATTACCGATATTGTAAGCAAGCAAGTATCATAGCGTGAAGTAAAATAAAATTAATGAACGAGATAAACCACTATCAGTTTCCCCATGATTATTGTTCTTAAGGGCTGAAAAACGCGACTTCAGAATTTAGTTATAGCAAAAAATTAAACTTAATTAATCTTAAATGTCTTATTAATAAATTCAGTGTAAAGTTACACCAAGTTTACTGTTGTGACAAAAGTAAGATACAGACAAACGGCCTTACAAATAAACTTGGTATAAACTTATTACTGTGAATAAACCAAGAATGTGCAAATTTTTACACATAGACATTTTGCCTATGATTGGCTTATTACGTTTCCCGCGTTTATTGGCAAGCCAGCCTGACAGTCGGAAAACTTGAAAATTATCATTGTATCGAAGGTCAGCGATGTATTCAATATGTTGCATATACTTGGTTTACTCTCAAGTACAACTTTATATCTATTTTATTTGTAAGGCCGATAAAGTTTTAAACTTGGAATAGCTTTAAAAATACTTAGTAATATGAAATAAGTATAAATTATAATACAACGATTCTATGATCTAAACAAGTCAAGATATACTAAACAAATTAATTATTTATTTATAATACATATATTTTTTTACATTTTTGCGAAACCTTGGCAACGAATCTCTGAATAGGCATTTATAATCGTTTATAATTAATTATTGAACTTGGCATTCTTTTTTCAAATTATCGACCTAATCAGGAATACTATTTGTAGGTAAGAGAAATGCTTCGTGCACAAGACTCGAACGGCCCCAGAATGCTTATGCTGATGACAGAGCAGTTCCTATCAGACCCACGATTGCTGCTGTGGCGGAACCAAAATACCCCCATGACAGAAAAGTGTCGGCAGCTTTGGGAACAGCTGGGAGCTCTGTGGGTCAGTATAGTGCTGGACCCTGGGAGCAACAAGAACCATCGGATGCAGTGGAGACATCTGCTGGAGAAATGGTCTGCCGTGGAAGTTTGTCCTACAGAAGATCCAGATTATAGATCGTTTCCGTTGGTAAGTTATTATTATTCACATTAGATTTTATAGTCTTTATGGTTTAATAAACCACAAAGCTTATTTAAATTATATTTATAATCAATATTGGAATTTAAAATCACTTATTGAAATTCGAAATCTACTACGCATTCGGAAAAAATATACCTCAGAAGAAGAAAGTAACAAAACGAACCGGACTTTCTTTAATACCAATAATAATTTAATAAATACATAGTTATTAATGTAGAAACAATGTCTCCAAATAAATTAAAATAAACGGGCTATATAGGTCCCGGGTTGAATCCCGATAGGTGCAAACATTTATATTATGATTATGGATGTTCGTTTCCGCGTCATGGATGTTTATATGTATTTATGTATGTTTAAGTATGTCGTATTAAATATATCGTTGTCTCGCACGCATAGAGGATGTCAAATAGAAAAATAAAAATAACTAAGATCGGCTTTTATGGAGTCATGTGTGAGAGAATTCAAAGGCAAAGGAATTTTGTAACTCATCATAAAATATGCTTTTGTGAATGGGTCGAACATCAGATATACAGAAAACTAGGCTGCTGTTAATGTCCGATGTCTCGCTTAAGATTAATTTAAAATCTAGATTTCATCAATAGATCCCAAATTTGCATTTGAATATCTAATATATAAAATTCTCATGTCGCGGTGTTTGTAGTTAAACTCCTTCGAAACCGCTTGACCGATTCTCATGATATTTTGAGTGCATATTGGGTAGGTCTGAGAATCGGACAACATATATTTTTCATCCCCCTAAATATTAAGGGTGGTCCACGCCAATTTTTTTTAAAATTTTAATGAATTTTTTTTTTAAATTTGTTTGATTATGAGTCATCATTAAAAAATACATACAACTTCAAATTTTCACCCATCTACGATAAACAGTTACTTTTGTATCGCGATTTTAATATCGGCAATACAACGTTTGCTGGGTCAGCTAGTAATATAAATAATAATCTTTATTGAAAAGGCAGTATTGAATTATACATGCTGATCTGTCACATTCATACCAATACGTTATCCCAAAGGTTCTATATTTACCCCCTTATTCATAATGGTCCGCTAACTTTATACAGCCGCTAAGAAGTGTTTTTTCTCATTCTAACTTAGGTCAATAGAAGAAGACAGAGTGAGAATTAGCAATGCTTTAAGTTAGCAGACTATTATGAATAAGGGGGTAAGTGTGTGTCTGTTATTAAGTGTATTATTATTTATATTTTATTTTAGTACGCGAGAGAAAGGGAAAGAAACGAAAGAGACCGAGACAGAGATCACCGAGACAGGGACAGAGAGAGACATCGTGACAGAGAAGAAAGGGACAGGGAGAGGTTAAGAGAAAGGGAGGAAAGAGACAGGTATTTAAATAAAATAATATCAATTAATAAAACCTGATATTGAATAAACAGAGAAGATGGAGAAACTAACAAAACTTTATAGACCCCATTGCTTCTGATTTGTTTACAAAAGATTTAGAAGATATAATATATTAAAGCATATTTTCATTGAATTTTTGGACATTAAGAGCATACCTTCAAAAGAAACAACAATCTAATTGACTCTATTCTTATATTTTACAGAGAGAGGCATAGAGATAGAGAAAGACAGAGAAGAGAGATGAATTCGCATTCGGAAAGTTCGGATGAAGATTCTAGGCCCAATAAGTAAGTTTATAATATTACATACTTAATAATCAAATTACGAAATAAATATGACTAAAAGTGGATAAATATACAGTTGTTAAAAATGTATCGCCTACAATACTGCGAAGAGATTGTTGTAAGACAGAAGTCCAGGTACAAAGTTTTTTTTTAAATGAAAATAAGAGACGAGACGAGCAGTACGTTCAGCTGATGGTATTTGATACGCCTTGCCTTTTACAATGCAGTGCCGCTCAGGATTCTTGAAAAACCCCAAAAATTCTGAGCGGCACTAGAACTGCGCTGTCAACTTGAGACATAAGATGTTAAGTATCATTTGCCCGGTAATTTCACTAGCTACGGCGCCCTTCAAACCGAAACACAGTAATGCTTACTTCATGGCAGAAATAGGCGCCGTTGTGGTACCTATAATATAGCCGGCATCCTGTGCAAAGGGCTTTTAAGTCATCTAATATGTACTGGGTATTAAACCCTGAATTGAGTTTGAATACCGAAAATTCACTCTAGCTATAACCATCTTTCTCCAAATTAATATAACAAGCAGTTCTAAAGACATTAAGTATAATAGTCTACGTTAAGTCGTGTATAATTAATAGTCGTTGGATGGTTGTTGTACATTTAATTTTTTCAAATAACATATTGTAACTAAAAATTTTAAAATGATCGGTTAATATTATAACTCAAAATAACAATTTTTGTTTCCAAAAATGCAGAAATGAAAATTACATCGGGTATTAATTTTTATTAGTAATTATGAATTATTTATTAATAATAGTAATTATTAATTAGTTTAACCTTTCAATACGACACTTACGCTCTGGTTACTACTCGCACCGTGAGCAAGGTCACTGACATGTATTAAAGCGAAGAGTAAGCAGAAAACACACAAACATGGTGTTTTTAGACACGTTTTGTGGTGAAAGTTTAGCATTTCGAGCTATGAACACTACTTAATCCTGTTACACACATCCTTAAGTCTTATTTGTAGGTTGCTTTTGCTTGCTGTAGGTTATAGTTAACACTGCCGAGCCTTTTTGAACTACCACTTTTCTTTGAAGTTAAACAAGTTTTTTGGCATGTCGTGACGCATTTTTTTGGTACTTCTCTCAGAAAAGTTATTCTTATAGCTTGTACTTTTTTTTGTAGGTTCATTTATTCAGATTAGTAGTGAATAACGAGGATTGTAAGCATATAAACTGTTTTCCACGCAAGAAATTTGAAAATATTGGCTTTGTTACATAGATGGCGGGCTGGCAGCCGTGAACTCATATCGCTCAAGGTCGCTGGCATTTAGTGTCGCCTTAACGCCTTAACTGTCTATATGCGACAATTATCTTTTGTATGACAACTTGCAATCGTATAGTACAAGCACAGTAGACATATGTATAAGTACATTTGTATACAAATGTAAATAGGGTCAAAGGACTCCATTTACGGCCGTTCCCAATATTCAGTCTATCTCTTACTTGAGATAAAAATCGTAACTATCGTTGACTTTTCTGTCCCAATAAACTTATCGACAGTAACTCACATTATCCGTACACGCTGTCTGTCAATGGGACGACGTATAGCTTACCAGCGATAGATGTTTGTATGGAAATTGCAATTCACGCATCCCAATATAAGGCGATAACAATGACTTTTCGGGTATATTGGGACAGCTTCAGATTATTGACAGCTAATTACTGACAGTAGGAGGTAGTAATTTATCTCTATCTGTAGATAGTATATTGGGAACGGCCGTTAGTAAATAGCCTATCGTATACGTGTAGTAGTTTTTGCGATATTGCGCCAAAGACTAGTCGTTTTCACTTTATCCATCCTACTATAATATTATAAATGTGAAAGTTTGTATGTCTGGATGTATGTTTGAACTTCTTTAACGCAAACACTACTAAATGGATTTTGATGAAACTTTGCAATAATATAGCTTACACACCAGAATAACATATAGGCTATAATTTATAAAAATATTGTGTGAATTATCTATACATTTAAATATAATTGGAGTGTCTGTTTGTAATATTGAAATAACCGTTTTTAATAAATGTATATTATGAATACATATACGGTACATACACCAAAATAACATTTTTTACAATTTTTGTATGTCTGTCTGTTTGTTCCGGATAATCCGGCGACTTTTATTGGCAGGTAGCTGATGTAATAAGGAGTAACTTAGGCTACGTTTATTTTAGAAAAATAAAGCAATGTCCAAGAAACGGTCTAACTCTAAAAATAATTTATATGGCAAAACGTTTTCCGGGTCAGCTAGTATATTATATATATTTATATATATATTAATTGATGTTTCTTATACCTGCAGCTATGAACGCGAGTACAGAAGAGCTAGTAAAAGACTGAGGCTACACAACCAGCGGTCATCAGCTCAGCTCACACCCAGAACTGTATTTCATAAGTAAGTATAATTTTATTCATCATTTTTCCAGTAGACCATATTCACCCTCAGAATATCATTACTCGAATGTTTATTTTTTGGAAAGTTGCATTCTGCAGTTCTGGTACTACAAGATATAGACTACACACCACTGACCTCTACTATATACTGAGCTGGCGGCTGTCAAAGTACTTTTGTGCCTGTTTGATATTCGCCATTTTGGCGTTGTTGGCAATGTAGCGAGAGTCTGCGGTACTAAAACCAGTGATGACAACCTCAGCTAAACAAACATCGATAGGGATGTATTTACAAAAAAAAAATGTGTACTTCATTAAGTTGATTCCTGAAGTATAAATAACACGGAAAACGACCGAAATTAATTAAAAATCCAACAATACTTCACAGTACTGTACGCTTCTCTCGCAGCCATTTGTATTATACGTCAAAATTAGTTCTCTGTATCCTCGCGAGAGGCGCTTCAAAAATAATTTGCTGTCAAACATATGGAACAGCCTGTCCAGTGGTATTTATACAGGCCAGTGCTGCAAACCTACTTTTTTATGGAAGAGAGGGCAAAGAAGCATTTAGGACTCTTGTAACACTAGAGAAATCACAGTATTGGTATTGCTATGAGCCGTTTCACATCGGGTAGGCCATCTACTCGTTACGTCCCTGGTTATGGTAATAACCATCGTTAAAAGAGGCATTAACCTTACTCATACTATATATATGTCGGCATTTACGCCAGGGTTTCCTTGACCAGGGTTCACCATGAAGAAATACAACACTAATAATTTCTCAGTTTATTGAAGCACAACTGCTAGTATAGATATGAACCATCTTTACATAATACAATCGCTTTTATAGCTTCCGTACAATAGATGAAACAGAGTAGATACAACTTCTTTTAAAACATAAATAAAATTAGGTATTGTAAAATAATTCGTAAATACAGCTCAATAAATGTTTTAGTGAATTTATATAACTTCAAATGATTTATATAATAGTTTGTTCATTTAATTTGAACAAACATTACGAAATAAGAAGATGGCGCTGCAAGCAAGTTTCGAAATACAATTAAGAAAGACTTTTGCATAAAATAATAAAGTTTGATACAGAATAACGATATTGATTCTAATATAAATTAATTTGAACATTAACACATTCAATTAAGTATTTTAACAATAAATGAGACATCAAACATCTTCAAACAATTCAAACAGTCAAAACAGTGTCTATTAAATTAGTTAGACCTTAATAAATAACAGTTTTATGTTTACAAATAGCTATTTGTATTTAAATCTTATATATTTCGGATATATCTATAATAATATATTCATTTTAACGATAAACTAAAACATAAATATCAATAGTTGCAAACAATTGACGGTAGGTGGCGATTCGCGCCCATATATACCTTGCGGCTGTGATTCCTCTGTTGTTTCGAAAGTGATCTGTTCTTGTTGTCTTACTCGTGTAACGGATATAGTAATTGTGTATTCTGTTGCATCACTCTGCATATATTGTAATTGAAATGAATTGTAAATTGATTTCAAAATAAGAACCTGTAATACTATTCTGTTTTGAAAAGAGCAACCTTAGAGTTACTTGGTCGTTCTTCTCTAAGGAAATTTGCTTTATGAAAAATTTTTATATTTCAAGTGTAATACAATTTACCTACGAAATGAAATATTTTTGATTTGATTTGATTTAAGTGTATGCTCCTTTACCCTTCTTTAATCAATAAATGTTTTCAGAGCGCTTGATGCGGTGGATATATCCTGGGAGAATGAACATCTTAAGAACATTCTCAGTACAGATGAGTACTCTGACCCTGAAAAGCAAGATAAGCCCGGAGCCTCCACCGGACTGACTACCCTGCAGCCGTACCCTAAGTTCAATGATATTGGACAACCATTGTGGCATGGTAAGTCTTTTGAAATAATAGATCTTAGGTATGCAATTTAATTGCTTGAATCAAAAGAAAATATAATTCAAAATAATTTTGGCAAAAATTTGGCAAATCTTGAAATCCACAAACTACTTGTACTATGAACGCAATTGCAGTTCATACATCTGCATTATTATCGAAAAATTTATTTTAATCATCCTCTACAGAAAAGTATATAAGAAGGTACTGTAAGTATAAAAAATAATTATTTTAATAATTATAAAAATAAAATATTAAGAAGAACAGTCTATTAATTGTACCAATTGAAAATTGTTATTCCGGCACAATTATTAATAATTAATATTTAATAGTAAAAATAATTAAATTTAGTATGCAAACTAAAACTCTATAATATTACATAATAATAATATTATTGACACACTATTACACAGATTATCTTGCCCCGAATTACGCTTAGCCTGTACTATGGTGCTAGGGGCACAAGATAACGCATATGCATAAATACTTATAAACATCCATGACTCGGACACAAACATTCATATCCATCATACAAATGTTTGCACCTACCGGGGATTCGAACCCGAAATCTCTAGCTCAGTAGGCAGAGTCACTAACCACTGGGCTATATGGGTCTTCGAGAAATAATACCAGTTAATAGCTGTAATATAATGATAAATGTGTTTACAGAACATTTGCCCGTTGTCGGTGCCCGCATCGAGGCGTTGCGTGCACACGGACGGGCGCCCGCAGCGCTACGGCTTGCGGTCGCAGCGGCCAGGGCTATGAGACATCGACAGGTAAACAAACCAGTGGGAGGCTCCTTTGCACAGGATGCCAGCTAAAATATGGCAACCACAACGGCGCCTTTTTCTGCCGTAAAACAGTAATGTGGAGGCATTATTGTGTTTCGGTCTAAAGGGCGCCGTAGCTAGTGGGAAATTATACTACTCGGAAAATAAGACTTTACGTCTTGTCTCAAAGTGACGAGAGGAATTATAGTGCAACTCAGGGTTTTCGGATTTTTCAAGAATACTGAGCGGCACGGCATTGTAATGGGCGAGGCGTATCAAATAACATCAGCTAAACGTCCCTTATTGTCATAGAAAAAACATCAGGCAAACATCGAACAGAGCTCAATCATCAGAATGCTTAAAGAAGAGGTTATAAACCAGCTGAACCCCTTTTTGCACCTCCAAAAGTACAGAAATCTAATGACTTGCGCGCGAGCACATGGGAGACTCCCTTTCTATTAAGTCGGAATGATCCCAAATATTATTCATTGTAGACAATCTGGATCTTATCTTGCCATTATGTTGGTAATATTAAGCTCCTCATGTGATAACCAACGGATTATCTAAATCCGTTGGTTTTCATGTGATTACTTGCGTCAGTTTGAAACACATAATAAGAAATTGTTAAGATTTGTCAAGTAAATTTCCTAATGTGTAATTATTGGGGTTGAGCAGGTTATCATCTGTAAAGTAGATCCTGTAGATGGAGCCACTTCCTGACAGTTGAATAAGATATACCAAGATTTACGAACAATGCGTCAGTCGAATGGTTGGCTCAGTGGAAGAGCGCTCGGAGGGTACCCGAGAGTCGCCCATTGTTCATTAATGTGGCTACAAATTTAATTAATCCAAAAAGTGAGGAATATCACTTTAAAAATAACAGATAAGAAACTAATAATCGTGTATACCCAGGAGGTGGCACAGCAGAGGTGGCAGGAGACAGACGGAGGGGAGGCGTCGAGTTCTGCCAACAACTGCTCGAGCGAGGCGTGCGGCGGACACTGCGAGCGAGTGAGTCTGTCGCTGGTGTGGTCGCACCGCGATGCCGGCACGTGTTTGCCCAGCGTCGCCACGTGTGCGCTCTCACACACGCAAAGGTGTATCGGGAAAGGTACGTACACACCAATGTGTTATTTATGCAACTGGTGTGTTATAAGGGGTATTAAAACACGGATGTGGGTTTATAATAGTATCATATGAGTGTTTTAATACCTAATTATCAACAGTTGCATACAAGCCTTTATCTACACCCATAATATGAATCCTCTATTTAAGATTCTGAAACAGTTAGCTTACTGCTAACATTAAAAAAGCCTGTCCTAATAACCATTACATCATCCAAACGAGTGTTGTAATGTTGTACTGAATTTCATTACAACACTCGTTTGGATGATGTAATTAATGGTTATTAGGATATTGGGTGTTTTAATGTTGGCAATAAGCTGTTTTAGAATCTTTAATAAAGGATTTAAAGCATGGGTGTAGATAAGTGTTATTTATACAATTATAGGAAAAATTACATCTTATAAATAAATATCGAATAGCTTTTGTACGGGTCAATAGCCGTACAACTTACACGTGTCGGTGGTAGTGACACCGAATGAGGGCCACATTGCATTATTTATATTATGTAAATAACTTATTTTAGTTATTCACCAGTAAGCTACCAAATCCCATACTGTTAGCTACTCAGTACATCTCCGTCTCTTAGTAGCAGCTCGCCGCAGATTTCTTTTTTCAGGACCTTCAGTTAATGGTAATTTATATGCCCTATCCATTACAATGCAGTGGTGCCTCTCGGGATTCTTGAAAGACCCAAATATCCTGAGTGGAAATACAATTGCGATCGTCACTTTGAGACATAAGATGTTAGTCTCATTTGGCCAGTAATTTCACACTACGGCGCCCCACAAACAGAAACACAATAATGCTTACACATTACTACTTCACGGCAGAAAAAGGCGCCGTGGTGGTACCCATAATCCTGTACAATGAAGCCTCCCGCTAGTAAAATGATGCACTAATAGAGCTGGGTGTTCTTCAGACAGCAGATGCTGGACAGGTTGGACGCTGGAGGCCATCTGGTGCGTGTACGAGTGCCTGGCGGACGCCTGCCTGGCCCCCGACGACCAGCGAGCGTCGCCCCGCCTGCACACCTACATGGACGAGGAGCCCAACACGGGCCTGCCGCCCAGGTATGACGTCACCATCATCACACCAACACTACGTCTGCCGGTACCTGGTCGCCATTCGAGGACTTTACTGCTAAACCGGCCAATTGTTCGTACATACGTATTTTTTTTATTCCTTTATTTATTTAAGGGTTTTTATATCTATGTACATTTCATATAATATGTATGTTAAATAAAATGGGCCAACGACCTAGCTTAACTATAAAAAAAATCACATTAACTGGCCCCAAAACTTTTGAAGATGTATCACTATCATAATGAGCTATGTAGAATCTTTGTACCGGACAATTACTGTTCGAGGCGCAGGCATAGATTGTTCGCGAGTCCGACACATCGTACTGTGGCTCGCACCAACTCACCTATACCGAGGTCTCTCTCTGCTCTCAACGCTCTTCTTGAAGCCAACCCTACTTTTGATGCATTCGCGGCGGACGATTTTAACAGAGTGCGCAAGTGTTAAAATTCGCTAAACTCTCGCATTAACTTGCGTTTTGCAAGAAATAGAATGGATGAACGGTTTTTCGATGTATATTAATTGTTAGTTAATTACAGTAAACTTTGTATTTATTAATTATTATTTGTGTAATATGTTTAGCTTTTAATTTGTAATTCATCAATTACTTTAATATAGTAATTTGTTCACGCCGTTTTAAGTATGAATAAATAAATAAATCACATGACCTCAGTGGACATAATTAAATTAAATGAAAAAAATATTTAGAGAACAATGTTATTAATTTCATTCTTTTTGAACCGATCCGATTCTAATTTTATCCGATTATAATGCTTAAAACATACATTGTACTTATAATACAAATTATAATGACCATTGGTAATATAAAAACCATAACACCCAGTTTACCTTTAAGTTAAAAGTTAAGAATTTATTATGTTTGCTGTAATACCTGCACAATAACTTAAGGACTGGCGGCCATCTTAATGACGTCATAGTGATGTAACTTTCGGCGGTCGACACAGAAGCAATGCAGCCGTTCACTGGTTTTGAACGTACCAACACATTGTACGCATTATTTTTATTTGTATTAATAGATAAAAGATGAAGAGTCGTTCCTGAACAGATTCCATAATATAAAAAGCTTATTTTAAATATTAATTAATTACTTTAAAGACTTTTATAACGGTAGGTACAAATCACCTTTCTTTACCTGTACCTTTCTACTGAGATTATTGACATAAGTACTATTTTAATCACAGATACCAACACGTTCCTGTAGCTGGCAGTAAGAACCCTGAGGAGACGTATTTGGCGCTTGCGTTAGAAGCTGCTCTACTTGGGCTTGGTATGCAGAGAATGTTGCCCAGCGGGCTGTACGCTCAGGAGAGGTACTGCAAACAGGTAAGCCATGTCTAGAAACTAACTAAGTAGTTTGAGCTTTGATCATTTATACGTCTAGATAAACTATAACAGCTGTGAAAGCGTGGAAAAAAATTGAGCTTGACAGTTGACCTCTATTTTGAGCAATGCACGCTGTATATCCTTCAATTTTATCGGATCTTAGACGCACGCGTCCACTCACTTCCATCGTTCACAGCAGCCTAGTGAAATTCTCTTAGAAAAAGCTCTCTTTCACTCACACTACAATGTTGACGTTCATTTAAGGTTATCGTGCAATCAAATACACTACACACGCATACTAATACAATAAATCTGGCCTGTTTTCATCGGTTGTCAACAGCAAGAGACTCTATCTAGATTCTAGACGTATAAATGATCTAAGAAGTTAAACTAGTTAGTATTAAATGTCAAAAAAGTTGTATATAGAAGAAAGCTATTGATCGTTTGCACCGAGAGTAATATTACGTTTAGAATTTATTTTTATTTTTATTTTATTTAATATTTTTAGGAAAGCCAACAGCTGGTTTTACATACATTAAAATAATTAACAAATTTAGATACCATTCTTCTAAGTCCCAATCTTATATCAATCATGACAGCCAAAGTTTTCTTAAGATGCATAAAAGGCATTAATATTGTCAAAATTGATTCTTTTAGAATACTTTTTAATATCATTTCTTACCCTACCACCACTTCGGAAACGCGCTCTGAGAGAGAAGCAGCGATGCAAGTAACTCTGCCAGCATTCTTTCTTTTCCCTCTTTTTAATAAAATATACAATATTGTACTCTCTTTGTTATCGGTATAAAATAATCATAATCTAGTCCCAGTCTCTCCGATCACACAGATATTTATTTAGCTGTAGAGTAGTAGGATTGACGCCAGAGCCATTTTTTAATAAGTTATATATATACATTTACCCTTAAAGCAATTATATTGTATCCTTTGTTACTAGGAAGAGCGTCTGATAAGCCAACTTCAGCGCGTAGAAGGCGAAGCGGCGGCCTGCGTGTGCGCAAGAGTCGCAAGGGCATTGCTGGCCGGGGGCCCGTCCTCGTGTCTTGGCACTAAGTTACACCCTCGGTCTGCTCCAGCACATACCTTCGCGAGGTTCCTGTTCCTTGCTCTGCTGCCCACTGACCCTGATCTCGCGTACCGAGTAGGGCTGAGGGCTATGAGGTGAGTCATGTTCCAATGGTCTTTTAGCTATGTTAGTTCTGTATTCCCACTGTTTTTTTTTAATGAAAATAAGGGACGAGACGAGCAGGACGTTCAGCTCAGATGGTAATTGATAAGCTATATCCATTACAATGCAGAGCCGCTCAGGATTCTTGAAAAACCCAAAATTCTGAGCGGCACTACAATTGCGCTCGTCACCTTGAGACATAAAATTGTAAATCTCATTTGCTCAGTAATTTCACTAGCTACGGCGCCCTTCAGACCGAAACACAGTAATGTTTACACATTACTGCTTCATGACAGAATTAAACATGATTCATGAAATAAAATGGAAAATCCTGCGAAAAGCTGATAATGTTTGTGCATAAGGGTTGACTTATTGAATATCTTGTTTATTAATATTGCATGGCAACTGGTAAAGAAACCAAATGGTGTCTTTTTATAAAAGGGCGAAAAGTGGAATGTGGAAAGTAGATTTGCCTCCTTGAATATAAGAGGAGGAATTGATCGAAACACAGATAAAATTTGTGTCGTGCTAGATCACTAAGAACACCAAAAAATACGGCCTGCGTGTGGCACATACAGATGGGTATCTGCCACACGAGACTGTTAAAGGGTCGCGAGGGCTTTAGTATAATTGGCATGCATATTGTCCTCTGATCCAATCGACCAACCCCACTTATTCCGGCGATAGGTTGGATGAGGGCAGCGCACGACCATCAGCACAGAATCATCGTGAATATCTGGCCTTATTCCAGCATTGGATTACTTAAGGCTGAAAATATGATGAGTGTGTAAAGGTTCACGTTAAGACCAGAAAAACCACACCAAAAAACCATATCAAAAATAAGTCAGTCAAAGTCAAAGTTCTTTATTTGCCAGAAACATTCACAAGTAAAGTTGTTACACATTTAAGAGCAGGCACATGTTTCGTCTTGAAAGACATGCTAATATATTTATGGTTTCACTTCACAATGTTATAAACCTAACACAATCAATAATTATTGCTACATTTAATTTAATCAACGTAGAGCCTACTTAAAGACCCTACAATACACATGTACAATAATAAATGAAATGCTAAGAGATAATGTAGTAAAAATAATCACAATAAAATATAATATTATTGGTAAAAATAGTATTGGTGCTACCACCAATTACCACTTACCACTTCGTTTGATAATATTCATGTATTGAGTAAAACAATATTTTAATGGTGTTAACAATTTAAATTTAAATCTGTTTAACACTGTCTCCTTTCTTATTTAGACTCAGGATGTATGAGAGGTTTGTTGCTAGTCATAAAAACTCTGTACCTTTTTCCCTACCTCTGGGAGACAAGCGTGATCGTGTCACAGTATCTAAAATGTTTGTGTATGTATGTTGTTAAGGTTGCCCATGGTGGAAGAGGCGTACGTGCTAGACGATGGAGGAAACGGCACAGCTGGAGCGGGCGCCTGGCACACCATACAACACGCAGAGCAACAGCAGGCTGCCCTGGCCAGTGCGCTGTTAGGTAATGTTCAATTACCCTCATATTTTTTTATGACAGTAAGGGACGAAACGAACAGAACGGAGATACGCCCTGCCCATTATAAAGCAGTGTAGCTCAGGATTCTTGAAAATAACGTGTTTTAAAACTATTGTACATTCCAGTACTAGAGACATCTAGCCATGGCTATGGGAAGTAATAGGTAGACATGAATTGCGGTTACATATATTATACTGGGAGACTTTAACTCAAAGATAGGTATGAATGCCCATCAACTAAGCGTTTGTGCCGGAAAGTATGGACTGGGTCAGCGCAATGAGAGAGGAGAACGCCTGATGCAATTCGCAGCAGAAAACAACCTGATTATAGCGAACAGTTTCTTTAAAAACCACCCTAGGAGACTGTATACTTGGACTTCACCAGACGGGAATTATCGCAATCAAATAGATTATATCTTAATCAGGTCACGATGGAAAACCTCAATCAGGAACGCTCACACGCTTCCTGGAGCTGACTGGATCTGACCACCAACTTTGTCTCAAAATTTTCAGCTGTATTAGAGCAAAATAGGAGTCAATGGACGGAGTTGAAACCCCATACAGAGAGCTCAGACATACTTTGGGATCAGGCGAAAGCTCTCATATCCAAAGCTGTCAAGGAATCAAAAACACCTGCGGGGATACGTAAACCACAGCACTGGATGAGTGACAGTACTTTAGCCCTTGTTGAGGAAAGAAGGTTGATGAAGGCTTCAGGAGCTAACGTGAGGGACCTTAACGCAAAGTCAGCACGTATTCAGGAGGCATGCAGGAGAGATAAGAACACTCATCTTCAAAAAATATGTACCGAAGTAGAAGCTCATGCTGATAAGCATGAATCCAGAGACCTCCACCACAAGATCAAGTCCATCACGAAAACCCTCTCGTCTAAAACGTGGGCTATAGAGAACGCCCGGGGAGAAACGGTAACAGAACTGGACGTTATTTCCGAGACCTGGAGGGCCTACTGTCAGTCTCTGTTTAGTGATCCGCAGTCGCATTCTTTTCCTTCAACTGAGCCTAATACCGATCAACTGGAGCCTGACATACTGGAAGATTAAGTAAGAGTAGCCATTAAACATCTAAAAATGGCAAGGCATTAGGAAGAGATTCTATCCCTATAGAGACAATAAAGGCGTCAGGAGAGTATGGTGTACAAATCTTCCACGCGCTGTGCAACAACATATGGAGGACCTGCGCTTGGCCTCGCGATTGGGCGCACACCGTGTTAATCCCACAAGAAAGGCTCCACCAAATCCTGCAGCAACTACCGCCTGATTGCTCTGATACCCCATGCTAGCAAAATCCTTCTTCACATCGTGAATGAGCGTCTGAAATCCTATTTATCTAGAGAAATATCGCCAGAGCAGGCTGGGTTTGTAAAAGGAAAGGGTACACAGGAGCAGATACTGTCCGTCCGCCAGATAATCGAAAAATCCCGAGAATTCAATAAACCTACATAATATATCTGTTTTGTTGATTTCTCCAAGGCGTTTGACTCTGTCAAGTGGCCGAAACTCTGGAATACTCTCCTAGAAATGGGTACCCCAAAACATCTGGTATCACTTCTTAGGCACCTTTACGAAGATGGTACGGCCTCAGTAAGATCCGATGAGGTTCCATCCAACTGTTTCCACCCTAGTGCAGGAGTCCGACAAGGATGTATAATTTCTCCATTACTGTTTAACATCTACACAGAACTGATTGTGAGAATTGCTTTGGATGGTTGGACAGACGGTATCACTATTGGAGGACAAAAAATACTTATGTTACGCGGATGATACCACCCTCTTCGCAAGTAGCATCCCTCATATGGAAGAGCTACTACACAGGCTGGAAAACGTTAGTCTTGATTTTGGCCTCAGAATGAATCGCAGCAAGACCAAAGTGATGATTGTCGATTGTATTCCTAAGGTCATTATCAATTGCCACGGGAGAAGCAGCAAATTCCCATTGAAAGTCTATTTTCTAGATTTTTTACGTAATTTTATTCCGTAGGTGCGGCCCGAGGCACGCCCAGTCGCCTCCGCGCGGCGCTAGCGGCGGCCCAGCGGCACGTGCGGTCGTCGGCGCAGCTGTTCAGACTGGCGCAGGACGCACTGCGGCACGCCGCGCCGCCCGACGCGCCGCACCACCACCGCGACCTGCTGGCGGCCGCCTTCGAGCTGGGCTTGCAGGTGGGCGACACACACTCATCTTTATAATACTATATGTCACGTGCGGTCGTCGGCGCAGCTGTTCAGACTGGCGCAGGACGCACTGCGGCACGCCGCGCCGCCCGACGCGCCGCACCACCACCGCGACCTGCTGGCGGCCGCCTTCGAGCTGGGCTTGCAGGTGGGCGACACACACTCATCTTTATAATACTATATGTCACGTGCGGTCGTCGGCGCAGCTGTTCAGACTGGCGCAGGACGCACTGCGGCACGCCGCGCCGCCCGACGCGCCGCACCACCACCGCGACCTGCTGGCGGCCGCCTTCGAGCTGGGCTTGCAGGTGGGCGACACACACTCATCTTTATAATACTATATGTCACGTGCGGTCGTCGGCGCAGCTGTTCAGACTGGCGCAGGACGCACTGCGGCACGCCGCGCCGCCCGACGCGCCGCACCCCCACCGCGACCTGCTGGCGGCCGCCTTCGAGCTGGGCTTGCAGGTGGGCGACACACACTCATCTTTATAATACTATATGTCACGTGCGGTCGTCGGCGCAGCTGTTCAGACTGGCGCAGGACGCACTGCGGCACGCAACAAACACAAGCGACGTCCCTACGCAACGTCAAGTGATCACGGCGTTCACAGAGCACTGACTGACATTTAACAGAACGCTCTAGTTTAAAATAAAGCAGTCTTTCCAATAATCTGAATCAATTTAAAAGAAAATCATCATAATCAAGCTGTGTTAACTTCGGTAGGTGTTAAGAATGACCCTGTCGGCCGTGAACTGGAGACGACGCGAGATGGTGCGATGGCTGGTCACCTGCGCCACGGAACTGGGTCTTGACGCGTTGCTCTCTATAATGCAGAACTGGTAAGTTTCGCGAATGACTCCTAATGTCTTATTTATGTTCCTTTCGTAAACACATTCCATTACCTTTAAGTTTGTTTACATGGTTTTTTTATTTCCGAGTTCTCCAAAATCCAAACCATCCATTTATTTTGTTTAAACGGTGATATACAGGAAAACAAGCAATTAAATACAAGACAGGCTGCAATTCAGTGTGTGTGTGCAGCCTGTTTAACAGATGAGATGGTATCTAAGGTACAATTTTAAGAAGCCATCATAAGACTAGCTTTAGGTATATAACGGATGTTTGTTATATAAAACAAAAAAACGTAAATAATAATAGTAATGATAGAAAAAAATAAGATTTATTTTTATAGATATGAACTACTTGAGTATTACATCATTTAAACTAAATTTATATTTACAAAGAAGAGAATTGTGGATGTAAGGTACTCCATGATTTTCGTGAAGCATTGACTACGGATTCTGTGGATAGGGTTGTGGAAGGACACGTTATTATTACAATGGCCCTTTCCACAAGATGTGGTATTATTTTGCGAGAGCTTCCTCCCCTGTTGTAACTATTACACGTTCACGTTATTTTATAGATGGCCGCTTTTATGACCAACACCAGATGTACTCGGAAATATTGGATGGTATTATGATGTGACATGAAAACGAGTTTTCTGTGATCTAAAACCTCACAATGAGAGAGAGTACGTTTTCGAAACTTCTTGGTTACCGTATAATATTTTTGAAGTTGAATTATTAAAACTTTCGTTATAGATCCTATTGACGTTGTTTTTGAACAGCACTTTTCTAAAGATTTATCGGTGTGGGTACTGACTAGTTGCAAATCATTCGGACATCCTTTATCAGGGTGAAAGTAGTGGGCACGGACAGACGCCTTAAAGTGGCGTTTTCAGAAGACTGTAGTGCCATCTGTTAGTTGGCCCGAAAATTAAAGCTTTGTCAGCTGTTACTCGCTTTGAAACCTTTCAACTTTTCTTTATATGTGTCACTGCCCACTGGTCATAAAATGGCGGCTACTTCTAGCGTTAGCGCATCTATGTAACTCTCGTGTTCCATTTCGCATATTTACACTACTAAATCTATCTATGCTGTGGCAAAATTAAATAACTAACTCTACGCGCAATTTCAACATGGTAAAAAATTGCAATACCTACATTAAAAAGTAGAGTTAGTTATTTAATTGCGTCACAACATTAAAAACGAATTTTCGAGCGTATTTTCGGGGCCAATCTCCAGATGGCGCTAGTTTTCAAATAGACAGCTCATAATGCGTAGAGAGGGCTCTCTTTTCCCTATATATTATTATACTCTTTGGTAGTGGGTGCGTGATAACGTCCGTCTCATACTGCGGACTTGTGCTCGTAGTGCGGGGGGCGCCCGCGTTGATTTTTGAACTAATTCTTCTGACGCTTTAATAAAACAGTAGTAGTATACTTTAACGTATGATGAAATTACGCCCGCCCTTAAAACACATACCTCAATAATCCAGAACCGTCCTCAAATCTTGAAAAGGCTCAAATTTACTACTAAGTAGTAGTAAATTTTGTTACCTCGAATACCTTAAATAATTTATACGTCTAGTAGTCTCTTGCTGTTAGACTACCGATAAAACAGGCCAAGTTTGATACTTTAGTGTGCGTGACAAGTTACGTCTTACACTCGTGATTTGTATGTCACTTCGTGTTAGTGTGCGTGCATTGCTCATAATAGTGGTTAACTCTAAACTCAACTTTTTTGACGTTTTCACAGCTGTCATAGTCTCTCTATCTAAATCCAGAACAAATATAACTTTTTACTTGCGAAAACAAACACACATAATATATTCATTTCCTGCAGTCAAGTGCAATTGTTAGTTTTCCTTTTCATATGTTAGATACCTCGGCAGGTACGAGCTGTTCACTCCGACGGAGGCGACCGGGCCAGTGGCAGCGGCGGCCATGTCCCACGCTACCGCCCTCCGGCTGGGGCTCACCTTCGAGCAGCAGGAGAAACTCAGCGCCTGCGCACGGACCTTGGCGCTGCAGTGTGCGGCTAAGGTAACTAAGGAGCCATTTTAAAGTGTGGTGAAAGACATTTTTAGATGCAAAGTTTATATACGGTCGATCGGGTAGCTCGATGCATGTGCTCTCTAACTGACCTGAGCATCAGATTTTAGCGTTGCACCAGAGCATCAAATTTAGGACCGTTACACGTTTTATATACAGTGGCATTTAGGAAGGTTCGGTTTCGAAAAACTATAATATTCTTTTGGGCATGATTTCTTTTCATGAAAGAGAAAGACAAATGAAAGTTTGTGCTATATATAATTATGATAAAATAGATATATTTATATATCAAGGATCAGATATGTTATCGCGTTATTTCTTTAGTTTGCTTCGCCGAGCAGCAAGTATAGCACATGCCAAGTATAACATGAAGCACTTTTCACTGTGAGAATAATATAACTTAGCTTAGCTTAATAGTTTTCGCATTTAGATTATATTTTTAATTAATTAATTCATATAATTCATTTTCTGTTTAAGTTTTCGTACAATAGCAAACAACAAATGATCAAGAATACGATGTTATACGATTGGAAATGTATGTTTCAAATTCAAATATTTTTATTCAAAATAGGATGTGGCATCACTTATTGAAAGACAAAAACCTTCCACTCATTCCAAAATGAATGCCTCAGGCCTGAGAAGAATGGGCGTTACAATCTCTGCGGGCTTTTTTTTCATCGAAAAAATATGTTTACAAAGTAATATTGTACAATTCAACTTATTATTTAATACCTTGAGGGCGGTCGCTCAATTCCCAATGTATGGTATCATTAATAAAGTCATTTATGTTATAATTTCTTAAAGGACTTTGTCCTTTGGTGGGCAGAATGTCCAAACTTACGCAGAAAACAAGCAAGGTAATATTCGTGCTTTATTAAGTCACCGATAGATGTCGCTCATCCAATTTATGAATATTTTGTGACACGCTTTAACAATTTTCTATGAGTTTGTGTATCCCTTTGAATTCCGATATTAAAGAGAAACCTACCAGTTACAGTATACAGTGTGTGTTTCTATTGTGAGTAGTGGTGTGATATCTAACACACCTTTATCATGTGTTGTGCCAGGACCCGCCCGGGTGTGCACTCAGCGCGCTGTCAGTGTGCGAGGGGTCTGCGGGCGCCTTCGAGGCCGCGTGTGCGGCCGTGGGAGGAGCTGCGGCGCGCGGGGCCCTGGCGTCCAGTCAGCTGTTCGCGGTGGCGCGGTACATGGAGCAGCGGGGCCAGCCCGCGCGGGCCATGCGGCTGGCCACCCTGGCCATGAGGAACCTGCATCTACACTACAACCAGGTGGGTATTATGATGAGACGAGCAGGACGTTCAACTGATACCAATAACCATACGGCCTGCCCATTACAATGCCGGACCGCTCAGGATTATTAAAAAGCCCTTTTATCGAGAGGAGGAAAATGTCGGGCTCGGGTGTAAACACCCCCTACCTCCTCTGTGCTTATAGCCCTAAAGGCTTTTACAGCGAAGCCGGGCGGGGGCCTTGGAGGCCGAAAATGTAGCTCACAGGTGCGGGGGCGTCTTAGAAGGAGGCTCGAACCTCGGACCGCCTGCTCACTAGGCTGGATGGAGAGAAGTTCACTAACGATCTAATATATCTGTTAGTTTAAAAAGCCCAAAAATTCTGAGCGGTACTACAATGAGACGTAGTTCCTGAAAAACGTTCCATGACACAAACATCACATTTTAAGGATTTCGTATTTAAAGTTTAATAAATATTAGTGTATTCCATACGTGTGGGTGGGGCTACTAAGTCATGATGTCATTTAAAGAGTGACAGTAGGGCTGCCATATTTTGTCAGTCCGTTAATATGAATCACGTGACCAGTTTTGTGTACTTAACTCAATTTCGACATGATTGTGGCTTGGAATTTTTTTCTGGAATTACGTCCAATTGCGCTCGTCACCTTGAGACAAGATGTTACGTCTTATTTGCCCAGTAACTTCACTCGCTACGGCGTCCTTCAGACCGAAACACAGTACTGATTCACGGCAGAAATAGGCGCCGTTATGGTACCCATAATCTAGCCGGCTACCGGTGCAAAGGAGCCACTGTTAAAGTGAGAGATCCACGGCGGCGGTAAGCCTATTGGGTTTTGTTATTTTTAAGAAAAGTCCTTCAGTCGGCCCTATTTAGTGCAAATCGCTTATCCTACTCAAACGCCACTAAACCAACGAATTTTGTCTTGGCACGTCTGTCTTTTTCTATATGAAAAAGGAGGACAATTGTACGTACGTTGATGTTAAGTGATCACCGCCGCCCACATTTTCTTGCAATCAGAGATTGTACGCACTTTTTTTGAAGGTACCCATTTCGTATCGTTCCGGAAACACCACACAAGGAAGCTCATTCCACAGCTTTGTGGTATGTGAAAGAAAATTCCTTGAAAATAGCACGGTGTGCACACATCCAGATGTTGGGGATGGCATCCTAATTTTTGGCGTAGCGAAGGTGGAATTCGAATGCAGGAATCAAATGAAACAGTTAAAGCGACGTCTCTACGTAACGTCTTCGTCTTCTAAGAGCCCTTGCGATACTCTTGTGTGAGACATTCAGACGCGTCCCGCACTACCCACCCTCTCAAGCCGTAGAGTCTTCACAACATCCTATTTGGCCTACAAATGGCGTAAGCTATTATTGTATCATGTTCTTAACAGAGAATATTCCAGTATAGCGCCAAAACATCTAACCCATGATCTCACATCGGACAATAGAATTTCTTTGAATCAATATTTTCACAAGTTTGTGCGTTCACCACTTAAAAGTCTCCCTTTGTCGTATCCCCTCGATTCGAGAACACTCTTCTAACTGCCACAGCCTGTATTGGCATACTTGGCGTCGATATATCGAGCGATGTTCAGTTCCGTGGTCACTTGGAAGTGAAGGCCAAACTAGCCTCAAAAAAACTTGGTGTACTCAGTAAGGCGAGACAGTACTTCACTACTCAAAGCCACCGCCTGCAACTTTAAAAGGCGCAAATTCGGCCTCACATGGAGTACTGTTCTCACGTCTGGGCGGGTGCTCCCCAGTACCAGCTTCTTCCATTGGACCGCATACAACGAAGAGCGGCTCGAATCATCGACGATCAAGTCATCTCCGATCGGCTTGATTCTCTAGCATTGCATAGAGATGTGGGTTCTCTCTGCATCTTCTACCGCATTTATCACGGGGAGTGCTCAGAGGAGCTGTTCGGGTTGATTCCAGCGGCCGAATTCCACCACCGGACATTACGTGCAAAGTACCATCCGCATCACGTAGACGTCGCGTTTTGTCCGAAATTTCTTGCCTCGCACAGCCACTTTGTGGAATCAACTACCGGCAGCGGTCTTCCCGAACAGATACGACTTAGGGACCTTCAAGAAAAAAGCATACTCCCCCAATACCTTAAAGGCCGGCAACGCATTTCTTGACACACCTGTTGTTGCGGATGTCCATGGGTGGTTGCCTCACCTCTCCCCATCCCGTGAGCTTCTTGCCCGTTTGCCAGGGGGCATCTCTCATATAAAAAAAAAAACTATTTTTAATATCCTTCGTTTTGTCCGGATTAGAACCCGTTATTTAATAGCAAACTGATGTTATGCTATTTTCAGCTATTTGCATTTTGTGTCTTAAGACGACTCAGAGTATATGTAAGCAGGTGACGAAGTGCGCGCGTCGATGTAACATAAAAGTTATCTTTTGTTAACAGGACAGTCACCCAGCGATCGCCGACATACACTGGGCCGTCGCACTGGCTCACTCACTGGGTCGCGCGGAGTTACAGACGATGTTGCCGCTACTGGTCAAGAATGTACAATGTGCACCTGTGCTTGTAAGTGTCGAGTCTTTGTCAATACCAAATGTCATGAATGCAATTGCTGGTAAATAAATTATTAAGTTAGATCGATTCGAAATTTTTAAATTAATAATTATTTTAGCGCGTTAGGGAAATATTGCGAAATCGCGATGCGCGCGCATAAAGTCACGAAATTCGACACCCTGACGTTAGCTGTTATACTAGATTATTTATATTATACTTCAGCTACCACGCCTCTTGTAACTCACATTTCTCACAACCAATGTACGAAAACTAAATAAATTTAAATACATAACCTCAAATTATATACAAGTTTAAAAAAATCTCTAATTGTATAAATAGTAATTTAATGATATTTCATTACACGTTGTTGAACTAAACTATGCGGTATTATAATACTTTCATGGGTTGTATCTTATACTGTCGCGTAGCAACGACGTATATGACGACAGTTGTCAAACGTCATATCGTGCAGCAATGTACATGACGAGAGTTGTCAAACTTCAAGACATTGATAATTTCAACAGCAAAACAGTGCTTACTTTAGACGCTGTAGACCCGGGTTCGATACACCTACCAGTGTATGGAATTTTTGGGTTTTGTATAGTTAATTTTTTATAAGTTCACGATCCAATCGAATAGAGTAAAAAGGAGGGAAAATGTGTAAGCAGGATTAAAAATAGTTAAAAGAAATTTCTAGTCCAATTTAAATTTAAATATGGAATGGGAGAATCATTTTGAAAATAGAACACATCCGGGGGTATATAAGCCATGCTAAGCGTGGCCTACGGCAGGTCTAGTTCTGACTCGAAAGTGTAAAGAAAGAAGACGAAGAGGAATCTTGTGATCTACTGAAGGTGCTTAAGGGAACGCAAATCAAAACTCGTTCCTATAAGCGGAGTATTATTTCCAAATCGCTGACCCACTCTCGTGTCAATACCATCTTTATTACAAATGTTGGTTTTTCTACAAACGTAAAATAGCAAGAGGATTGAAAAAAAATTAAGGCTTTGTTTTTTTACGCCAAAGAAAACTTCTTGCGTGCGTTTATAAGTACTCACACACTTGTCACATACATGTTAAAGTCAGACTCCTATATCTGTCGTATAATTCCGATCAGTAGAACTTGTTTTACCCACAATAGTTTCATAAGACGTGTCTGTCGACTTTATAATAACTCCTTTAATACTGATTTTAATACTTCCGTACTGATATATTTTGTAACTTCATAAATAAATTAAAAAGATACCTTAAAATCAAAAACAAAAGTGATAAATTTTAATAAGTCACATACTTTCCTATAGATAAGATATTATAGTATCTATACATATTTTATATACTTTATAAAGTTCACCTTCTTACACGTAAAGTTTATGTATATAAATGCGCCATAACCTGTATATAACACAGGGAACTAAAGGTTTATATTAACTCATAGTTATTAAGATAGTTGTATGAAACTGTTTGTTCCTTATATAATAGTTATTTATGCAACTGTTGTGTAATAAGGGGTATTAAAAGACGAATGGGGATTTATAATGTTGAATGTGGATAATAGTATCACATGAGTGTTTTAATAACTAATTATCAACAGTTGCATACAAGACTTTATCTACACCTAGAATATGAATCCTCTAAAAGATTCTGGAACATTTAGCTTACTGCTAACATTAAAACACCAGTCCTAGTTGTAACCTAATATCGTTCAATACTGATTATAAACAAATAAACTAAGTATTAATGAAACAATTATTTATTTTAGTAGTAATTTACATTGCAAGTTTACAGTGCAATAATTAAAATTCACTCGAATATAATGTTCTTTTGCAGCGTTTAAAATGAATCGCTCATTTTCTGTAAACAAAACAATAAAAATATCGAAGAAAAATGGCGGGGATTCGAATAACCTACTTTTTTTTACGGGGCGCGACGTTCTGGTAGTGTGGAACGCTCGTAAACGAAAATGTTCTTTTTTTGAAATTCATACAGATACCACGCATCGAGTAATAAGAATGTCTGTTGAAACTCTTTGCGCATGAAGGGATAAAAAAAAAACATAAGAGTGTTGTTATGAAATTCAGTACAACATTACAACACTCGTTTGGATGATGTAATGGTTATTAGAACATTGGGTGTTTTAATGTTGGCGATAAGCTAACTGTTTCAGAATCTTTAATAGAGGATTTAAAGCATGGGTGTAGATAAATAATTAATAAATAATATCTGTACTCCGCAGTCGGACGTGCTGCGCCGGTGCTGCGTGGCGGCAGCAGGGTGCTCCCGCTCGCGCCCCCCTCCCCCGCGCCCGCCCACTCCGCTGCGGCCGCTGCTGGAGGCGGCGCTGCGAGCGTACGCCTCCACCACGCACGCGCGACTGGCGCACATATCTCCTAGACACTACGCGGACTTTGTCGACTTCTTAGGTCACTACTCTAACGCTTATAACTTATGCTTAGCATTATACGTGATTTTACCAATGGGAGGCTCCTTTGCACAGGATGCCGGCTAGATTATGGGTACCACAACGGCGCCTATTTCTGCCGTGAAGCAGTAATGTGTTAACACAACTGTCTTTCGGTCTGAAGGGCACTGTAGCTAGTGAAATTACTGGGCAAATGAGACTTAACGTCTTATGTCTCAAGGTGACGAGGGCAATCGTAGTGCCGCTCAGAATTTTTGCGTTTTTCAAGAATCCTGAGCGACACTGCATTGTAATGGGTAGACAGGTAGCTTATCAATTACCATCAGCTAAACGTCCTGCTCGTCTCGTCCCTTATTTACATAAATAAAAACAGGATGGTTTTTTGAGAAGAGCGGTGATGGTCAAGTCGAAAACTACGAGACTTAGAGAAAAGTCGTGAAAGGCGTCATGCCCTCGGTTTATAAAAATAACTTTTGACGGAAATCGACCCGAATGATTTTTCAAAAAAAAAATACAACCTGTCTTATTGAACCAATGTACTCTGTTTCCGATAAGGATAAAACTTTGGAAAGATATCGTTTTACTAAAACTAGAAAATAGAAAAAAAATACAAATTGCTTTACATATCTCATCTTTACCTAGCTAATAAATTGTTCAAAATGGTTTCCGTTCAGTCCAATGCATAAGTTTATGGATCTCTCTAATAACTTCACTGTATTATAACATTACTGCATAACAGGATTTTTCCCCGATAGAGTATCATCAAAAAAAGCAAGATTTCTACCAAAAGTTTGAATAGGAAGTGAGTTTTCTTACATGCAAAAGTAGTAAAACAAAAAATTTTGAATTTCCTCTGCCTAAACCGTCCTTCTCAAACAAAACGTGTATAGCTACACAAAGCGACTAGTTTGGTGACAAATAATTTACTTTTGCTTAGTCCGTTGATGAGAACTTCATACAAGGCAAGCTATACTTAATGCTTAAAAATGGTAAAGCCGACAACAAGTCGAGAGTACTAATTTAATATCATATCGTGCAACTGTAGTGACGTCACTAGAACGACACTGTGAGAAAAATTCATAAAATTTATCTGAATTTTTTTAATATACCAGTGGTTTCTATCATTAGAATAATTACCCAATAAAAGGAAAAATCTTAAATAAATATGTTACTTTGTCGCACTTTAGCGTAGATTTTGTAAATGGTTTGTTAAGTTTATGTGGACTCATCGAATTTTACTTTAAGTCTTTTTCGTGGGAATAGTATTATTAATAATATTTTATATAATAATTTCGATAATTTTAACGATGACTCTTCACCATTAATCTAAATTTTATTAATAGAGAAAACATGACGCGTCTTCTGCTGTGCTAAATGTCTTATTACCTATATTTTAAAGGCTTCATAGATATTATACTGTTTTTGACTCGACATTTCTATATTCTTTATGATTTAATTTACAGGTAAGGCCCGTGACACATTCGCACTAGCGCACGACGGCCCACATCAGTTCGCAGCCTTATTACAAGAAATTAAACTCAAATACAAAGGCAAGAAGAAACTTATGTTCCTCGTGAAAGAAAGATTCGGTTGAACATACCGTGTATATTGCAATTAGAATATTTTTGTAATGTTGGTAGATGTGCAATAGAGCATATAAAATTGTTAATAATTTGGGAATGGCACCCGACACGACAGCCATCTTTGAATCGCATCCCTACCAAATTAATATACCTCATTCATCATGTAAATTAACTGTTCATATTAATTTGCTATATTTAAGATTTATTATTACCAGTTCTAATCCTCGTTCGAAGTCCATCTTTTACTTGAAAAGAACTAAAAAAATCACTCTTTACATACTTGCCTTAAAATATCATAAAATTATTGCTTCATGTTTGCATTGGCAGCAAGACTAGTAGCCCAATCCAAAATCATTCGAAAAAAAATTCTCGTGGACTCAACAATGACAATTGACATTTTTGTACAAAAACCTTCATATCAATGAAAGTGGAGGGCTGTGAAATGGGACTCTTCGTACTTGGAATAGAATATAATATTCTTTGATAGAGTGATGCTTCCCGCCAAAATATGAAAGTGTAGAATAATGTCTAAATGGGTGCCAACTGTATTACCTCATCAATCGTTTGTGACTAGCTCGAGTCGTACCAATCCAGTCTAATGCAAAGTATTATTTAAATTAGGTTAAACCGTAGTGTTATCACTAAGTAGGCAGCATTGTAATGATCTCAATGATTCCATTTTGTAAATAGAATTAGGTATGTGTACATATTAGCTAAGTTAATTTAAGTCGTTGGAATTATTAGATATATTTTACTGGGAGTATGCGTTAAATGTTAGCGCATTTTTTTTTTATTTGAGCCAGCACCAGAGTAATAACGACGTCCATAGCACGGTTTTAAACTAAAATGACAACACCAAAGAGATACCTATTATGTAAATAAGTTGCTTCAAAAATATTGTATGATGTAATGCCATTCTTTCAGTATTCTTGAGTATTCTTTTTTATGTTTTCGTTTCACCGTTATACTTATGTTATAATCGTCCGGCTTAATTATATTATTATTATATCTGTTTATTCAAGTTTTCTGTTTTAAGCATTGTAGTTATTTTATAGTTATAATATCAAACAAGTGCATTTATATACATAGAACTATTTAAATGTAGAAATTTCGGATAGCATTCATTAATTAGGTGAATTTGAGTACCTTTACTGTGTATAGTTTGTAAGTAAGCTGGATTTTTGTACTATTTGGTACGTGATGGTTGTTCATGCATCGATTTCCTAACAATCACTTGCCAGATGCAAACGTTACTAACAGCCACTTATTGTATAAACAACGAGTTGCCACACAATTAACAGAAATACTAAAGTATGTATTTTGTACAATGATATGTCAGTATTTTGTTATAATTGATAATATTTATGATTAATATGTTTGATTAAATGCAGCAGCAAAAAATAGTTTATTTAATTTTTCACCGACATCTCTGTAAGAATTGATCGTCTTATTTTGCTCTATGCTACAAAAGTTTGACAAGTTTATTGGATTAAAGGAATATTTTCTAAGCGAAAACAATTTTTTTACAGTTAGACGAAAAATATAATTCATACATTAGTACAAAACAGCTTATAATAATGATTTTACTTCTAGTACTTATTTTAAATTAATTTCGTTTTAAATATGTGTAGAGCAAAGTATTGACAATTATTTGTTGATAAAATTATGGCAATAAGTTCATGTGCCGCCGGTGTGTGTTTTCATACAAGTGATGTATCCGAGATTTCAAAGTGTACATTTATTATTAAGAGAAAATTAAAGTGATACTTTGTTTTACTATGAGATAATTTATACGTCTAGATAAACCCTATTGCGGATGCCGGCTACATTATGGGTACCACAACGGTGCCTATGTCTGCCGTGAAGCAGTAATGTGTAAACATTACTGTTTTTCGGTGTGAAGGGCGCCGTAGCTAGTGAAATTACGGGGCAAATGAGACGTGACATCATACATCTCAAGGTGACGAGCGCAACTGTAGTGCCGCTCAGAATTTTTGGGTTTTTCAAGAATCCTGAGCGGCACTGCTTTGTAATGGGCCGGGCGTATCAATCAGCACAACGCCCTGCTCGTCTCTTCCTTTATTTTCATTAAAAAAAAAGGCAACGCATGACATCAGACCAGGTTCATTATTTTAGTGTGCATGACAGCTACGTCCTACACTCGCGATGCACCAGTCACTTTGTTCTAGTCTGTGTCCGTTGCTGAAAATGAAGGCTAACAGTTCGCCGCTATTTTTTTCGACGTGCTCATCCCTGTCACAGTTTATCTAGACGTATAATTATCTAAAGTTCTACCATTGAAAGGTTGGTATTTCTGCAATTTTCAATTCAAAATGGCGCCATAAACCGATTAGGACTTGTATGTAATTTGCCTATTTTTGTATTAAATTGTCGGATAGTAATTTTACGCATTATTATTTCTTGCAACTAGAGTTTTCTTAAGTAGTAATATATTAGTTTAATTTATTGAAACAATTTCGGCAAAATGTAAATCTGTTTATTTTGAGTACATCTACCCCCTTATTCATAATGGTCCGCTAACTTTAAACAGCCGCTAAGGAGTGTTTTTTCTCATTCTGACTTAGGTCAATAGATGAAGACAAAGTGCGAATTAGCAATGCTTTATGTTAGCAGACTATTATGAATAAGGGGGCTAGTATATTGGTACATTAATTTAAACAGCGAATATTATTTTATCAACCAAACACAATACATAAAGTAAACCGTAAGTGCCTTTATGATATTGTACTGAAAACACGAACCGGTAGTGCAATTTCAATGTATTTTATTGTTTATTGAAAATCAGGTTTCAGTTTACTGAAAATATTGAGATTGTGGTTTACGTGAAACGTAGACACCCTTCCACTGTTAATTTGAGAAGGTGATAATAATAAATATATTAAATAATACCATTTTGTTTCATTTCTTTTTCTACAGAAAAGGAGGCTGGTCGTTTTTAACCCAGCATGTAATAAACCAAAATTACCAAAAAAAACAACATTAACATAGGCGATACTACCGCCTTAACATAATTAAAGTTTCCCGCCTAAATTTGAAATATTTTGCGTAATTTTCATTTTTGACATTATCTGTTTAACAACTTTTTGACATTGTCATATGTTTATTTTCAGTGAATTTATAATTATTTTGATAGGACGTCCCCTATAGCCCAGTGGTTAGTGACCCTGCCTACTGGGCTAGTGGTCCCGGGTTCGAATCCCGGTAGGTGGCCAACATTTATCTGATGAATATGGATGTTTGTTTCCGAGTCAAGGATGTTTATATATATTTACTTATGTATGTTTAAGTATGTATATAATACAACGTTCTCCTTTATGCAGATGACGCAAAATTTTACAGAATTACTAATAACGAATCACATTGTATATCTCTTCAACGTGATATCACAGCAATAGTTAGGTACTGCTCCCTTAACCAACTATATTTAAACATAGATAAGTGTTTTACAATCAGTTTCACATGAAAAAGAAACCCAACTACATTTGAATACAATCTCATGACTCATAATATGTCTAGAGTGAGCCAAATTCGTGATCTAGGTATTATATTAGATCACAAACTTTCATTCAAAGCTCACTTTGATTACATAATAAAAAAGTCATTTAAACAATTGGGCGTACGTGTAAGCCATTTAAAAAGAGCATCACCTACAAAATTCTATATTTTAGCATAGTTCGTTCGTTGCTAGACTTCGGTTCTGTGGTCTGGAACCATCATTATGCACATTAAATCGAATTGAGAGAATTCAAAAAGTGTTTTTAAGGTCTCTCGAGAACAGAACAGGCTCTGGTAGTATATCTTACGCTGATTCACTTAAGAAACATAAAATGTTATCCCGTCACCTTAGGCGACAACAGTTCGACTTGTTGTTTCTGTATAAAATTATTAACTTTGTAATTGATTCCCCTAACCTTGTAGAAAAGATCAAACTCAGAGTTCCGACTAAATGTGTTCGTAGAACTAACAATTTATTCGCTGTCAAAAGAATTAAATCTATTGATTAACGATTTGTTTACAAAAAGCAATTAATGTTTGTATTTTTTCTCTTTGTTGTTTTCTTTTTGCATTTGTGTTGTGTTATTGTTAATTTCCTAATACTTCCTGAATATTTACATTAATTATTATTAACATCATTACAATTGGTGGGCACTCAAGATCCTTATCTATTAAGAATTAATATAAGAAATTTATTTGTACATGACTGTTTGCTGCCAAAATAAAATCTATAAAAATATATCGTTGTCTTGCACCAATAGCACAGGCTATGCCTAGTTTGAGGCAAGATAATTTGTATAGAAGTTTAAAAAAAAGGGGATAAATTGTCGTTATAATATATGTTGTAGGTATATTGTTGAAGCCGTGATATTATAATTAAATGGTAGATTGCCAATAGACTTTATTTCTTATAATTTAACGGCCTGGTTTTAGTAACAATAAACTATCACTAGTGGAATCGTAATATCACGGTTTTGACAATATAACTTTGACATATATAACGACATTTTTCCCCCTTTTTTTTAACCTTCATCACAAATTATCTTGCCCCAAACTAGGTATAGCCTGTGCTATGGGTGCAAGACATTAAAATCACGCGTTATTCTCCGAAATGGTAATATTGTATACGATTTGGGCATATTAGTTATATAATAGCTAAACTAAGCTAGCATACAAGGATAAAATACATAAAAAGGTTAACACCTACACTGATCTTTTAAAATTTTATAAAGCGTCGTCACTGTCTGATCACAGGGACTTAATTGATCTCTCTTTCCTAAAAAATGTTTTAGATGGAGGGGTTTGTGTTTTAGATGGATGTTTTCGATTGCCCAAATCTGTTGAGTAGGGTCCAATTGGCGGTACCAAAGCGTAATGCTAGGTCACATGTTATCAAAAAACTAACGTTCAGGCCTAGATTAACTAGATCGAACCCAGGCAGATCCGCGCCTTTGTGTAGAATAGTTGTCACCTACAACAACTTGGTTAAAAGAGCTGGTATAGATATTTTTCAGCACTCTGCCCCATGTTTTAAAAAAGAAGTCAAAAAAATTATGAAAGTACTGCAAGATGGTTAGTCATTGTTCGTAGTTATTGTTTTATTCTTTAGTTTTTCTTGGTTATTAAGTAAGAACATAGCTATTTTTTTTATCAGCCTTTTGCTTGTGGTTTAATTTGTTAAATTTTTTCAAAAATTGTTTTCAAAAGTTTTAGTTTAACAAAGGATGTATATAATACTATTAAGCATGTCGAGTTAGCCTGTAAGTGGAGTATACAACATTATAAAAGAATTTTGAAATGTATAGATTAAGTATGCACGTTGGCTTCCTAATAAATAAGTAAATAAATAAATAAATAATACTGAGTGAGTTTTCTCACAATGGTCTAAACTAAAAATTTCTACGCCAACGAAGCCGTGGAAAACAGCTAGTTACATAGTTAACAAAAGCATATCTACATAAACATTTTGTTGGAAATTTCTGCTATACTAATATAAGTCCCGCTTTATTCTTGAGCGATGTCATTAAAATTTAAGAAATAAGAAAGGAACCGAAAACTGAATATTAAAAAAGAAACTTCGAGAAACGCGAGAAAACTTCTTTTGACTTGCTGAGCTGTTTAGTTAGTATTAAATTGAACGAAAAATAGTGTCTAGCAATTCCATAAAACTTCTTCCAGGAAATAAGTGTTCTTAGGTAATACTTAATAATAAAGGTTGTAATATTATGTATATAGAATCTTCATTACCTGTTCAAGGTTTATATCGAAACGTTTTCTATTCTTTTAAAATTTGAGTAAATTATTAACGGCCCAAGTTCAGACAAAATTTGTGCAAAAAAAGCAGATATTTGGAGTGTTATACTGAATTAGTTTCTTGAAATCTCTATTTTCTGCTTCGATAGAAACCTAGATACAATGCGCAAGATACCTATTATATTATAATTCTTTTTTTTAAAAAAGATGCATACAAGCGTTTGTATGAAAAATATGACGGTTTGGCCGCTCTTGAACGCGCTAACTCCATCATTATGGTTTCCGAATCATCAATTGTGTTATGTAAGCATAATGAATAAAAAAATTCGGTTGAAGAAGAAATCTCCAAAAATATAACAGCTATATTCAATAGTTTTATCATAGTTTGAAAATTAAATCAATAATACATTGTATCATATATAAAAAAATTGTATCAAAGTAAGTACTCATACTTAAATGTGCTATTTAAACATTTTTCGTTTAAAAATGTATCAAATCCAATTTCGTTGAATCATTCGGCCAAACGAAGTAGAGGGCGTGGAGTGTGTTGTTTTGTCGTTTAAGTATTCGCTTTCAACGATTTGGGAATTTTCCTCATTAGGTATTTCCTTAGGCTCTTCAGATTTTTCTTTCGGTTGTTCGGTTTTTTGCTCCTTTGGTGTTTCAATGAGTTCATCGTATCCTAATATGATTGGTGGCAGTACTATAAGGCTTGCTTCGTGGTCCTGCTCGACATTATCTCCATCCTGAAATATTATTATTTTCATTAAGGCTAGGTTCCCATAATTATATAATATTTTCTCGAGATTGTACAACTAAACGAAATAACTTATCAAAAAGAAATTTAAATATATACCTATGTTTTCAAACCTTTCTCTTTCCGTTGCCTTAACAGAAAACACGATTGGAAGATATTTGTTCGGTACTTTTTTAAATCGAAAACGGTGCTTACTTTTAAGAATATGGTTATTTGCTTGAGAACTACATCTTCCATAAAAACGAAAAATATACTAGTACATAGAAAATATGTATGATATAGTAATCCGTTACAAATGGAAAATTTACGAAGATTCTTTGAAATAACACAATGCATATAACTAAATTTACAATACTATGATTAAGTTAAAAAAATATAAAATTAAATAAATAAAAGCTATATTTTTATTTATTTATTCTTAAAGAGACATAAAACAATTACAGTAAAGTAATTTCCTGGATAGAGTTACTATCCAGGAAATTACATTACTGATGCGAGTACAAATAACAGATATAGGTACACAAAAGTCACAGTTGCTGCTATGACAATTAACTATCTCATTGTATTGCCTAAACAGTCGTGGTAGTGGTGAAAACGACCCTAAGTTTGTTCGATAGCGTGGTACATCAAAAATACACGTAAAAGAAAACTAAACCTAAATTATTTCGTTGGTTATGTAAAGTTTTATTTATTTATTTAGATTAACCAGTGTAATTACAATATTACATTTATAATTATGCTAATTAACAAGGGTCTTATTACTAAATGCATTACCTTTTAAGGTGAACACTGCATGCTAAATTAAGTGTGAAATAGTTATATAATATAAGTATATATTATAAAATAAGTATAACTTAAAAAACAACCATTCTATGATGTAATGAAATTAGGAAATTAACAAAATCTACCAAACAGTCAGTGTGTCAGTCAGTAGGAAAACACATCATGTCATTAGGTTTAAACCAACGGAAACAGCCCTGAAGATAGACATGCCATATCCAACTTCAAACCCTGTGCAAGTAGGTCCATGCCACAGTTCGGCAGTGTGTGAATGAAAGTTGAAACTCTTGAAAACTCTAAAGGCCACGCATACCAGATATGACGATCGCGATGGTAAGTTTTGAAATGTGCTGGCTGCTGCAAAGCTGTTAACGGCAGAATTGAAGTAATATAAATTAATGATTGCGAAATTTAAGTGTATTAGGTATCTACTAACTGTATCATGTATAATATGAATAAAACAAAACTCTTACCACACACGTTATAGGTGGTAACACAGAAAGTAATAATGCAAACACGCTTACGACCCATAAAATGTATTTCATTGCGAATGTTGCGAGATTGTAATTCAACAGAATATATCGTTAAATATTTTACAAAAAACATACTCCCACCTTAAAGGCCGGCAATGCATTTCTTGACACACCTGTTATTGTGGATGTCTATGGGTGGTTGCCTCACCTCTCCCCATCCCGTGAGCCTCTTGCCCGTTTGTCCCTCTTATATAAAAAAAAATGTTGAATAAATTCACATCTCAGCTTTCCAATATTGGTATAATAAATTTGATAATACAAACGGTGGTGCATCCATGTCCTTAAACCTACAAAATTTTTCGTCTTCACGGAGTGTGAACAGACAACAAGTGAATGAAAACATGTTGTATTAGAAAATAAGACAGCACGCTTTTGCAGCTTCAATATCAGCGACAGATTTAGCCAAACCTTCAAGCGTGTAAATAGAATATTAACTAATATTCTAAGGTGTAAATAAATAGAACCTGTCAAGTATAAGTTAGCATGTGGTATAAAATCAGTCAAGTGCAGCCCGACTCCCATTTGGATTTTGTCGGAATTCTTAAGTTTTATTATTTGATGTAACAGCGGCAATCAAGAGCAACCGCAGCGGTTGCTCTGGCAGATGAACCCCCTAGGGCCTAGAGTATCGGCATCTTTTTAGAAAGATTACAAAATAAGAATAATAATACAAGTCTTACTTAAAAGCTAGTTAACTGAACTAGGTAAACCTGTTTCAGGCGTAAACAGCTTATATTAAAACGAAATAATAAATCACAAAATAAAGAGAAACTTAATAAAGTAAAAAGGTATAAATTAATGTAAGTAAAGGTTAAGGTTAAGTAAGTATATAAGTAAACAATGTCTTCAAAGTAATGACTAATACTAAGACAAATAATATATAGATAATGTTTATTTTAACACTATTAGTAATTTTTCTGTATCTTCATATGACATATTTTGTAGTGCTTCATGAAGAGCCTTCTTTCAATATAACAACTTAATTTAGGGGATATATGTTTGCTATTGCGTTTAGTTTATTGTAAAGAAACGGCCCTAGGAATATATAAAACTTTGATGTAAAAACAAAGGTGTTTAAAGGTGTAATATTTCTGGGTAATTCAAATACTTACATGGCGACAATTAATGTCAGTAATGTCAATGTATGTCAGATAGACTAGACGTTATAGTTCCATCTAACCAAGCGCGCGAAAATGGTAGGTATAAATTAGTTTAGCTGTCTTTTTTACATAACATATTTTTAAATAGGTACTTTGAGTTAATTTTTCGGTGCTTAACATTTTTTTTTTTAGTTATAATAATATAGTGACGTAAACTCGGAGTGTTGTTACAATGGCTAATAGTGAATGGAATAAATAAAAATATACATATTTATTTGGATGCGGATTAAAAATTATAATAACCTTGGTAGTATGTACGTGAGGAGTGAGTAATAAAAAGTTTTCCATTAAATATACTCAATTTAATATAATAAACTTATTGGTAATACAATTAATATCTTTTCAAATATTATAGTTGAAAAAACAACAAAATGAAGTAAAAGTATGCGACTTTCATACTTCATCAGGATCCAATTCGTCAAGAGAGTGAGATTGATTGTCTGTGTGAAGTTTATCGGATACCGCCATGTCTCCTGCCACCTCTGTTCTCACTCCGGCTTCTTTTAACAATGTCATCAGCATAGCAAGGGATCCCGCCAACTGTTAGAAAAAACATACCGGATTAATCCAGATAACAACCAAATTCTAGAATTAAAATTGGTCGCAGAGTCTACCTACCACCAGGTGATTTGTGCTTAGTTTGTCCGAGACAATTGTAAGCAACAAGATAATGCTATCGTAGAAAATAAATAGAGTAGGTACTTTACTGATATTTTTATACGCCTTCTCAAATATTCGATATTAATGCTATTCTAGATTGGCTTCGAAGAAGTTGGGTTTCATAAATAGAGCACGGTAATACTTCAAGCCGGCCCACTTTCTAGCGCTCTAAAAATCACAGGTACGGCCACATATGGAGTAGTGCTGTCACCTTTGGTTTGGCGCACCCCAGTATCAGCTCAAACCACGTTTAGCGCAGACCTGCGTGAATTATCGCAGATCCAGTACTCTATAAACGGCAAGATCACTTAGCGTCTCTACGAGACGTCGCTTCACTGTGTGTCTTCTACCGCATCTATCACGAGGAGTGTTCCGAAGAGCTGTTTGATATTTAAATTGAATTTCAGAGTGTAAGAAAGGGTGTACTTGTATATTTTAAATAATAGTTTGTAAATTACGTAATGCGTAACTTGCAACTACAGACAAAACACCAAGAGTTGATTACAAACAAGTAAATTTAGGGCTTATAATCTCCACTTAGAATGTGGTGCGAAAGCGGTCACTTTACATTGAGGTTTTTCAATATTTACATGCTCGACGTTTAGGGATCACAAAACAATAACTAAAATTATTTACTCACTTGCGCATTGTTTTCTTTGGTCAGTAATTGTGCTGTCAACTTAGCTACATCTGCTGCTTCAGCAACACGACCAGCCCGCGCGTGTCTTCCAGCTAAATTCAGCCTTATCAGTACGTCTTCAGGATCCATTTCCGCAGCTCGCATATACGCAGCATCAGCTCTCGGATCATGCAAACGTTCTAGAGCTATTGCTATTAGGAGTATCTAAAAATCCACAGAAGAGAGCATTAGGAACAACGGAATGAAGCATCAGTTCTTTACAGTCGACGGACTAATAGGTTTCAATAAAATAAACATAACTAGGAAATGGATATGATTGCAATATCCAGTACCTAGTCTTGACTCAAGGTCAAGTATGAGCTAGACGTGTCAAGTGTCTATCCACACGCCTTTGCAGCATGACCGCTCTTTTCAGGCCTGTGTAGAGCGACCATGTTTATGTTTTCCTTGAGGGTTTCGATATTGAGCTTTCCCAGTGCCTAATTGAGCAGAACCTCTATGGAGTGTGTGGCAAATCCAGGTCAATTTTCGGCTTTTTTTTTCTAAGAACTATTCATTTAGCGTCACCACAGATTCCCACTAGATGTATTTAGGGAGTGTTTGGGCTGGGGATTGTATATTATCTCTACTCATAAAACTTGGAAATTTGTAAATATCTGGTGTCTAGTAATAATTACAGGACCTCCGCGCCTCAGAATCACGAGATGGAAATAATACCTCATAAAAAAATACCTAAGTAGGTACGAACTGTATATGGCTGTGAAGGCCTCAAAGCTGCAGCCGTTGCTAACCTACAGAAGGCAGACGCTGGACGCTTGCAGACCAGCAGTAGGTGACCAAGGTTGTGGCATGCTGTTGCGCTGATTGGTGCCGTCCAAACTGCACGCTGGAGACATGTTAACGCCTGCAATAATTACCGTACTAATATGTGAAAAAAGCATATTTTAGGATCATTCATTGTTCACCTGTCCGATTGTCAAAACTCAGAAACAGGAAGTTCTACTACTACTCCAACTTCCTGTTCTCTTCTAATCTTCGAGCTTATACTCAAACATTAGAAGCTGTAAGATTAAGCTTCTAACTTATCCAAACGAAAGTTCCCCTTATTTAAGCGTTATAAATGTTTTACCTAATGCATTTTGGCAGACAAAAAAGAAAAATGTACGTGGACAACGTCGCCGGAGGAGATGCAACATATTATGAAATAAGTATCTTGGAGAGTTATGTGGAAGTTCTCTGAGGCCAAATGTTAATAGCAAATTGTAAATTGTACTGTTTCATTGCTTTATATGTCGTATTTATTTTTTAATAGGAGAGGAGGACAAAGTAACGTACTCATCCCCGGATGTGAAATTATCACCATCATCCGTAGCAAAATAATGTTTCTACTACACCAGAAGAATCACAAGAACGTGCCAATAGGCAACGTTCTTGTAGGATGTGTTTTTTAAGGTACCCATGTTGAATAGTCCTAGAAACAACGCGTCTTTTACCAAATAAAGCAACTTTAACTTACAGCAATATATTTCTTCTTGGACAGTAAAACTAGGCCCAAATTAGAATGGGCAGCGACACAGGTAGGATGCACGCTCAGGGCTGCTTTAAGCCTAGCCAGCGCTGCGTCTAGATCTTTGTGTTGTAGCATGAGTGCTGCCAGGCCAAGAGCTGCTGCGTGCTGGGCCGGCTGGTGGGTCAAGGCTTCGCTGAGAAGATGGAATGCTCTACGGGGATCACCTAGACGGAGTTGCAGCACGCCTGCGGATGCTAGCGTATCAGCACCGCAAGCATATTCTCTGGAAGATTTTTTTTATTAGTAGACTCTAATAAAATCATATATTCTTCGTAGATGTCAGCAACACGACACGGCACGAGGAGTCCATTGGGCAAGTACTACTTTCTTCTTATTAGTTGTTACACTCTTGACGGAGGAGGCGTGGTCGTTACTTCCGGGGTATTGGCTCGCCTCACACTTCTTTGCCACTTCTCGCTGTCTTCCTACTGCGGGGTCCGTCAATCTGTTTAATTCACCTTTCCATCAACAACTAGTGCATGTGTGCCCTCAACTCTTCCCTGCACCGTTAGGCAACCGATCGGCGCCTCTCCGTATCGTGAAACTAACTGAATGATGTGAAGATATGTGGTACAGGGGATAATAGACGCTCCTTGATGTCCAGTTCACGATACCCAAAGCAATCTTCTCAAGTTGGCAATCTTACGTGTCTGCATATCAAACAAAAGATGTGCATATTTATCCACGTCTGGGTGTGAATATTTAATTTATAAATTCCGGCGCCGTGACATGTTAGAGGCTCACGTGATGGGCAACCGCCCATGGACAACCGCAACAACTAACACCAGGCGTCAAGAGATGAGTGGCTGGCCTTTACGGTATGCTCTATACAGTGTTCTTGAAGGAAGGGACCTTATCTTATAGGAAAACTGCATGCGATAATTGATTCCATAAAGTGGCTGTGCGAGACCAGCTTGCAAAAAGCAATATGATACGGCCGGAATTTTGCGGTTTGACGTGATGTCCGGTGGTGGAATTCAGCCGCTGATGCTGATATCAACCCAAACACTCCCCGTGATAATTGCGGTAAAGGGTGCACAGAGAACCCACAGAAGAGGCAGAGGTCACAAATTAGAGCCTCATTCTAAGCTTATGTAGGTACATATGCTGAGTTTGTTGCGCCCATTCTTCTCAGGTCTGAGGCATTCTTTTTGGAATGTGTGGTAGTTTTTGACTTTCAATAAGTGATGTCATATCTTATTTTGAATAAAAATATTTGAATTTGAATATGCATACATATAGGAACTACCGTTAAATTAACTTTGGTGTCTTTCTTATAATTCGAATAGGTACGACGAATTCATTTTCACTCAACCATAGCTATATACAAAAATAGAGATTTTCAAATTTTGTCAACATTTATGTTCGTTGTTTCCATAACATTTGATTTAAATATTTTTCCGGTCTTGCATAAAAAACATTCTTTCTTTCTTATATCTGAAATATGTTAAAATGAATCATAAATGACAAATTTGGAAAATAATGAGCATTTTGATAGTAATTATGTAATAACCCTGAGAAATTAGATAGATATAATTTCTGGTACCAGATATGGAGTTCAAGAAATAGAAAAAAAACGATGTGGCAACTCAGATGGTGGAGATTTTTAACCTCTGTGCACACAGAGGCGAAATAAAGGTAATTCAGGGAAAAAATCAACTAAAAAAGGCGCTAAACACAACAGTGTGAAACCAAATTTTGGAGGTCTAGGCCAAAGTTGTGTAAATATACAAAGTTGTTAATGTCGTTTTGACTCAAAATATCGATTTTGATAATGATAGATATTCAAAATATTATATTTGTATTTTATATATTACGTAGTATTATAATGATAGAAACAGCTAAATATTTACGTCAAAGTATTATCATAAGCCTGTAAAGCAGCGTCCATGTCTCCAGCGGCCACCAGCAGTTTGGCCAGGAGTGCGCCGGCTCTCTCCCCCCCTCCCGCGGTGACCCCCGTGCGAGCCCACTGCACACCACGCTTAATATCTCCCAAGGACCACGCACATTCAGCTGCAAACAAGTTCTTGTATAATAAAGATAGAGTAGGATTGGTTAGATGTCAACTGTCCGCAGACCTCGTGGATGATAAACTGATATAAGTAGCTAAAATTACTTTGACTTGCACCGATTCTAAGTTTCGTGATAAATAGTAAAAAATCACACAACAGTTCCAGAATTTTCCACATTTATTCCCCTAAATTATGATAGGGACAAACCTTTTATATAAATATATATATATATAGATACTAGCCCTTCCCGCCCGCTTCGCTGGGCGAATTTTAAATGGAAATAAATTGAACAATAAAAAAATAAGTAGCCATAAGTCATGTAGGATAAATTTCGCATCGAATGGTCATGTCGATACGATCAGTTGGGCTTAAAAGAGCCTCAAACAAAGACCATTTTCATTATAATATTATATACCTATATAGATATACCGACATATTTGCATCAATCAACATCTAGTTCCTTAGAAGGTATTTTAATAAGTTCATAAGTATAACTCTGCAACATTAGCAACGGCTGTTGAATTTGCGATATGTAACCCGAATTTCGGAACAACATTTTTGAAGTCTGTAAAAATAAAAACACAAATAATTCTGGTTAAGCTGAAATATTGATTAGAGTTACTTTTTCATACAAGAACACTGATTCAATGAAACATCTGATATCCATGGGCGGTTGGTTTTTACATTCCACCAGGTGAGCGAAATTGTTCGTTTGTACCTACTCTAATATTTATTTATTTATTTATTTATTATATACAGACACTTTATCACATAATATTACATTATATTTGGTCCCTACACTAGGCGTAGCCTGTCCTGTAGGCAACCATTTTACATCCTAAGGTTAACAATATGAACCGAAAGGTCAAAAAGTGCACTCTGTATATGTGTGTGTGTGTGAGGGTGGGTGTGAGTGAGTGTTAGTATCTGCTTAATCATGTTACAAAGTATTAACATTATATGAATGCTAAGCTATCACTTTAAGAATAGCTTCCATGTCTGCATAAGTGAGTGTGTGTAACCATCTCTGTATTTTAAATTTGACCTGATGGACCGAGCAATTTTTAATAGAACATTTTAAATTTACCTTGTTGTATATATATGTATGTAAGAATGGGCTAAATCTACTTGCAAATGTTGTATTTATTATTGGTGTTGGAATCTTGTACGAACGGCTATCTAGTAGGTTTTTATAATTAGGCAAATTCAAGACCTCCTTATGCATGCTTGTCATAACACGCAAGATAAATATACCTCGGACAGAAAGAAGTTCTAAGTCTTTATATAGTTTATGTGTTGGGTATCTAATAGGTTTTTTAAAAATCACTTTAAGGACAGCTCTCTGTGCTCTTTCTAAGAGTATCATGTGTGAAGTAGCCGCCCCTCCCCATACGGTGATACAATAAGATAATACAGATTGACCGATTGCAAAATAAAAGAAAAATAATAAAAATAGAAAAATAATCTACTAAATTAATGTACCCCTCCATGCGTACAGCGTACATATATATATTGCATTCACGGAGACGTAAGTTTAAATATTAAAACGAAATAAATAAAAATATTCTTAGATGTTTTAAGATAAGTACCTAAAGCAGAATAAAGAGTAGGATCCGGATGCTGTGATAATCTGTCAGCTTCCAGAAGAGTATCTAGAGCAAGTTGGTAACGGCCTTGACGAAACCTGTAAAAAATATTAATCTGTTTTACAATTATGTACCTACGTAAGTAATGATAAGTTTCATAATATTCATGTTTAACCGTAATGGTAGCATACCTACGTATTTATTCTTTCAGTATTTAAATAAATGGAAGTAGGTAGGTATTTGTTTTTATTTGCATAAAATTATATAAAAAAGTAAATATGTAATTTTAAATCTGTTCTGTATAAATACACTTATCTATTTAAGAAACATGTAGGTACATCGGCAAGTAACCGGAAAAAGTTTTCATATAATCTAGGTATTTATGGAACATGTACATCGTTAAGTAATCGCCAAAAGTTTTCATATAATCTAGGTATTTATGGAACATGTACATCGGTAAGTAATCGGAAAAAGTTTTCATATAATCTAGGTATTTATGGAACATGTACATCGGTAAGTAATCGCCAAAAGTTTTCATATAATCTAGGTATTTATGGAACATGTACATCGGTAAGTAATCGGAAAAAGTTTTCATATAATCTAGGTATTTATGGAACATGTACATCGGTAAGTAATCGTCAAAAGTTTTCATATAATCTTTGTATATATGGAACATGTAGGTAGGTACATCGGTAAGTAATCTTGTTTGTAGGTTTTAGTAATGATCATAGTGATACAAAGTTTGATAATTATTCTATATTTTACTGATCTATATTACACAGATTTTTTCAGAGGCTTATGGTAACTATATATCTTAATATCTTTGAAATAACGCGATAGTTAGTGTTTTTGATCTTGTTGATACAGTGCGACTGTATAATGCTTCCTATTTCATTCTCTCGCCGCCTGAATCCTATACATTTCCCTGATTGTGTATCTATCGTCTCGCGTTTTCATTTCATCGAGATTCAAATCACAACGATTCTAAAGAAGTTTCACTGCAATAATTTTTCAAATCTAACTGATAAATGCATCCAGATATAAGTGCGTTGAAACAAATATGCAACCGAAAATCTTGATAGATTTTTTAAACTAATGTTATTGAAATACTCACAAACATTTGGCAGTTTGTATCAAATCTTCTATATGCTGAGGATCGAGTCGAATACACGCATGGAACTTCTCCAAAGCGTCTTGGTAACGGCCCGAATCAGCCAGAATCAACGCCTGTTCAACAAATAAAAATTTTACTAATGAGATCTTCTTAATTCGTGGAGTATGTATCTATTACAAATATTTAACATATCCATAAAACTCAGAGAAGCATAGGTTATTTATCTTCCAGGATACTTCCGGCTGCGGCGGCTAAAGTACACTGCAGCGCTAAAACACAGTAAAAACCTCTTAAACTTATAAAAACATAGCAGCGCTATAATGCGCTTATAGGGTAGAATTTTCTCGCTGATTTTGTACCTACACCGCAATTTAACGAAATTAGGCGTGTTTTAAAGATAGCTATAGCTAGCTAGATTAGTTTATTTTTTTTTCAGTTTTGTTTCGTTTAGTTTTTTTTAGAGTTTAATAACTATCTCAGTAAACACGAAGGCATATTTTAAACATAATGCAGCACTCATCTGCGTCTGAATTCTACAAATGCTTAGCATAGACTAAGTGAGTTGATTAAAGCTGCCAGCTGGCGAAACCTTCTGTTACAAACAATGAAAATGAGTCGTCGCCTCTTTTATTATTTCAATACTAAAAAAACAACGTTTCCCAAAAATTTTTAACGACGGAAACAGGTTTCTATGTAATATTATGTTTAATAATTGCCTATTAACTCAGTCCTGCCACACTTTGCAGAATTCCATGCTCTAAATTCTAGAATATAATAGGTGTTAAGTACCAAAGTTAATTTTATCACGTAAAGTGAATAGGTATCGCACTAAACCAGTGCATTTTTTTTTATGGAATAGGAGGACAAACGAGCGTACAGGTCACCTGTTGTTAAGTGAACACCGCCGCCCACAATCTCTTGCAACACCAGAGGAATCACAGGAGCGTTGCCGGCCTTTAAGGAAAGTGTACGCGCTTTTTTTGAAGGTACCCATGTCGTATCGTCCCGGAAACACCGCACAAGGAAGCTCATTCCACAGCTTTGTAGTACGTGGAAGAAAGCTCCTTGAAAATCGCACTGTGGAGGACCGCCACACATCAAGATGGTGAGGATGATATCCTAACTTGTGGCGTGTCGTGCGAAGGTGGTATTCGGCGGCAGGAATCACGTTAAACAGCTCTTCGGAACACTCCCCGTGATAAATGCGGTAGAAGACACACAATGAAGCGACGTCTCTACGCAACGCCAAGTGATCCAGCCGTTCACAGAGCACTGGACAATTCGAGTCGCTCTGCGTTGCACGCGGTCAAATGGATCGAGCTGATACTGGGGTGCGCCAGACCAGAGATGACAGCAATACTCCATGTGTGGCCGGACCTGCGCTTTGTAGAGCGCTGTATGTGGGCCGACTTGAAGTATTGCCGTGCTCTATTAATGACGCCCAGTTTCATTGAAGCCAATTTGGCTTTGCCTTCCAGATGACCACGAAATTGGCAATCGCTCGAAATTTCGAGACCCAGTATTCCGATACTAGGCGAGGCTTTGAGGGAAGTGTTGTCGTAGAGCGGTGATACGACAAATGGGGTTTTTTTAGTGGTAAACACGCAAACTTGAGTCTTCTGGGGGTTAAATTGGACAAGGTTCAATTTTCCCCATTCCGCGACCTTCTCAAGAAAGGACTCGATAGAAGACACAAGTTTCTTCACAAGGTTCCCGGCACTGGTCGACGATTTCCCGAGAGAGACCTGCATGTCCCGTGTATACGGCATCACCAGTGCTGTCATCCGCATAGCAATGAATGTTGGAGGTGTCCAACATATCATTGATATGCAGAAGAAACAGCGTGGGAGACAGCACACAGCCTTGGGGCACTCCAGCATTCACGGGCTTCGGGTTCGAGCAATATCCGTCGACAACGACCTGTATGCTGCACCCAGTGAGGAAGCTGGAGGTCCACTTGCACAAGCTCTCGGGAAGCCCAAATGATGGAAGTTTGGAGAGGAGCGCCTTGTGCCATACACGATCAAAGGCCTTCGCTATATCCAGGCTAACTGCCAGGCCTTCCCCCTTGCTTTCAATAGCCACCGCCCATCTATGTGTTAGGTATACCAGAAGATCACCTGCCGACCGACCATGGCGAAAGCCGTATTGTCGGTCGGATTTTGGAGAGCAGGGAGGTTATAGCAATAGGCCTGTAGTTTGCCGGATCCGAACTGTCTCCTTTTTTTTTGGATCGGATGGACAAGGGCTGACTTCCATGAGTCAGGGACAACGCCTTTAGAATAAGAGTGCCGGAATAAACGCGTTAGCACCGGCGTCAACTCAGGGGCACACGTTCTAAGCACGATTGGAGAAATACCATCCGGCCCGCTCGACTTCCTTACGTCCAACGAAAACAGAGCTCGCCTAACAGTTTTCTGTCTGAACTGTACTTCAGGCATAGAGCTCTGACACCGCGGGATGGTCGGCGGTGTTTTTCCGTTGTCGTCAAGAGTCGAGTTGGAGGCGAAAAGAGTGCACAGGAGATCAGCTTTCTCTTTTGCCGTATGGGCCAGGGTGTCATTCCTCATGTGCAACGGTGGCATGGACGGCTGGCTGAAGTTACCAAGAGCAGCTTTCGACAACGACCAGAACTTGCGTGTTCCGGTCGGGTAACTGGAAAGCTGCTCGCCGATTTTGACGACGTGTTTTGATTTTGCACGGGCGATTTGCCGCTTAAAAAATCTGGAGGCACGGTTGTATTTCCTCTTAAGAACTATGCAGTTCGGATCCTTTGTGCCCAGCGCCGCAACCCAAGCTCGATACGCCTGTTTTTTGCAGTCAGATGCTGCTTTAACTGACGCATCGAACCAGGGCTGTGATCTGCCACCGATGGGTACTACAGAGTTTGGTATAAAAATATCCATACCCTGTAGTATCACATCGGCTACTGCAACGGCGCAGGCACTAGGATCATCCGAAGGGAAACAAACCCCGCCCCAAGGGTAGGATGCAAAAAAGGAACGCATCCTATCCCAATCTGCTGACTTGTAGTGCCATACGCGGCGGGTCGCTGGTGGTCTGCGACGTTGGCGTCGGATAGGCACTACACTCCTGACCAGGCAATGGTCGGACGTTCCGAGAGGGGCGTCGACAAAGTCCTGGTAACCATCGGGATGTGTAGTCAGCAGAAGATCCATTAAGGACGGCATGTGGCTATCTACATCCGGGAGCCGCGTTGGCGACTCGACCAATTGGGACAGACCATACGCCAATGCAAAGTTATGCGCAGATCGCCCTGCGTAGTCTGTGGTACGTAATCCAAGCCGTTCGGCATTGTGCCCGTTGAAATCACCCAAGACTAGGATTTCAGCGGAGGGGATCTGTGCAAGCACGTCGTCAATTGCCACTTCAACGCAGCCCATGAGATGATCGGTTTCTGCGTTACCACTATGGGACCTGTAGACACACGCATAGATGCGGACGCGGTCCTATAAATCTACGCGGAGCCAGAGAGTGGACAGGTCCTTACCCTCAAAATTGCCGAGACGGCGACAGCAGATATCCACCCTAACGTACACACATACCCCGGGGTATGTGATATGAGGCAAAAAAATGTGCTCAATTTTGTACCCGGGGTACGTTAAATATGACGTATCGCTAGGTCAAGATATCTGCGTCTCCGTAAGGAAACACAAGGCCGGCTGCGCCGTCTCAAGGTGGTGGTGGACGGCGTTTAAATTGGAGTGAATTCCCCTGATGTTACAAAAGTCCACATTAAGCGTGGAGCGGGGTGCCGTGGTGCTACTGCCTCGTTTGTCCTCGGTCATGCGCGGTACTGTGCCCTCCCCAGAATACGAGGGGCAGCCCGAGCGCGAATGCTCGGGGAGGGATTCTCCGGCTCTACAGGAGCCGGTACCCTCCTGGGGTAATTTATCTTTATATACCGCTCTCATATTTTTTTTGTTGGGGGGAAGGGGAGGGGCGGGGGATTGGCCTCCGGTCCTCGACACTAACCTATGCGAAACATAGCGGCACTAGGCCGCTACTTCACGCCGGTATTCTGTGCGAGTGTGGTAATTAACCCGGACGAGTCTGGCCCGATTGTGCTGACGTCAAAAGACGGCAGCGTGACTCTCCCACTTCTAAAAAAGCCCTTAGTCGCCTCTTACGACACCCATGGGCCTGGGACTCCCCTATTCTTTTTACGCCCCGGGAAAAGTACAGGGCATTGCAACAAGGCTTAGATTATTTATACGTCTAGATAGTCCTTTGCTGTTATACAACCGATAATAACTGGCCAGCTTAAATACTTTAGTGTGCGTGATAGGCTTAACACTCACCATTTGTACACTGTGTTAGTGTACCTATCTGCATTGCTCAAAATTAGAGGCTAACTGTCAACTTCAATTATTATCGACGTTATCACTGCTGTCATAGTCTATCTAGACATATAAATAATCTAAGGCCACAAAGGGCAAGTGCATACAGTGGTAAGTTACTAATAAGTTTCTATTCAACATCATAATCGGATGAATGCTGTAGCAACGCATAGAGAGCAAATAGACGTAGAAACACAGATTAACTTTGGTAATGGGACTCACCTGAATAAAATGAGCATGTTTATGGGTATTGTTGTCACGAATTTGAAGTTCATCAATATGACGCAAGCATTGTGCGGATTCACCGCGAACATATCGTGCGTGCAACAGCCAGTTGCGAGATCCTCGCTGAAACCCTGAAACATAGGCATGACGTTTGATATATTTTAAGGTACTTTTTAAGGTCAGGTTGCATCTCAATATAGGTAATGTTACGTATGTTCTGTTGCACATAGCGAATTTGCTATGAACTGTGATAACCATAATCACATCAAGAACAACAATATTATACTTGTCATGCCTAGAACTTGGTTAAGTTGAGTTAGTATATAAGAACCTTATTGTTGGGCGATTTAAAAAAAAATGATCCCAGAAAATGTATTACATAATTTATATTCAAATCCCGGGGAGAAGAAATTAACAGGACCAGGTCAGTCAAATAAAAAATTAATAACATCTACTTACCATGCAACTCCAATAGCTCGTTAATTGTGTGGAAAAACCTATCTAATAAATTCTAATACGTACCGTCATTTGTTCCTGACATAATTAAAGCTGTAATTAATAGTCTTTTCGATTTTGTTGGCATAAATGTACATAATACCTATTTCGTTGCGAACATAAATAGAAGTTTATTTGTGTTTCTATTGTCATGGTGATGACTGATGTCTTTTATGTGTTAACATCAAATAAAATCAATCATTATTTTAATCACTCTAAACGTCAAATTATTGTTGATTCCATACCTTACTCATATTAAATTACGATCGAACATTTTACATTCATAAGTTCTTATCGTGAAACGAAAACGAAAGTTGTATGTATACTCGTATAGTTATTCTGATTGCGGCAATACCGTAGTCAATAGCTATACATAGATGATTGGAGTAATACCTTGCATCCCATGCCATTAAATGATTTGACAAATTTATACCAGTGACAGACAGCTCACAGCTGATATGACTGGACTTATCCGTGATTCTGAATTCTGATTACCTACATTACTGATTAGTCAACTCGTTAGAGTAAAAGTGTTCTGTGTTAGTCAAGTTGTGAAATGTGAACTACAAACTTTGAATGACTGCTCACTGAATGTTGTGAAATAGTATAACTTGGAAAATAATATTAAAACCTAGTTGCTAAAAATATTTATGGTAAAATGGAGGATATGGCACGTTTAGCTCTAGTGGAACAGGGTTTAAAAGTCGCGCAAAACTTCGGCTCTGTTTTATGCGAACTTTTGCATAATATAGATGATATCCTAGAATACCCATACAATAATGAATTTAGAACATTGAAAAGTGATATTATAAAAGATAGCCTCAATTGCGAAGCTTTTAAAGAGTACTTAAAATATATTGGGTTCCAAGCAGTAAGTACCCACATTAATTTTACGATTACCTAGGTACTATAAGTTGGTAATTTTCAACCACAACATGCTTAGTAATTAACCAATTATGATTAAAGTACTATCTGATTAAATTTGTAAACAAAACTGTAATATTAAAAACATTTAACTTACAGAAACAATCAGGAGAATTTATATATCCTAAAGAAGAATGTATAAGTAAACTTAGACAAGCCAAGGAAGCAATAGAAAGGAAAATCAGTTTGTGCTGTGATCCTCAGACATATACAAAAATAAAAATAATACCTAAATCAAAGAAAGGAACAGTGGACTGCTCCCTTAAACCTGTTTATGTGTTGGTTTGTATCTAAATAATCTATTAAATATAGATTAGGATTCATAAATATGTTTTTCTGGATTATACATATAATTGGCTGCTTTTGTCTGTGCCAATCAACCACACCAATCAAAATCTTGATTCATTGTTTTCAAATATTCTACTACAGATAAAGTTAATAACAGACTAATGCTAGTATTTGAAACCTGGTAAGTCAATGTAAGAATATTTTTTATAAAACAATACTCTTTTAAAAATTGCTAAAGACTTGTATAAAATTGATAAAAGGAAACTATTATAATAAAGTCACAAAAGGAAATATAAAGTGACAAACTTATTATTTTACTATTTGTGTACACCTTAGATTAAGGATTGGTCTCCGCTGCACTCCAACTAGATACCACAGTACCTAAGAAAATATAATAGCATTTTTATTATGGCATCTATTAGAATTTCAAATTTTGTAACATACACTTTGTGTTATTTAACATTGAAATTAATAAAATACAAAATACTTATTGATGACATGTGATCAGTTACATTTTTTTATTGAATTAGGCGTTAGTTTTTGGACATCCATAATTATACAAATGATTTAAATTTTCTTTAGTGATAATTCCGCCGAGGCATCCTCAGGATGTGTTGTCTCGCCAAAATCTGGCACAAGTGTCGTGCCAGATTTTGGCACATCCTGAGGATGCCTCATGCAGAGGCGAAACACGTGTTGAATTGTTTTAAAGACAAATATTGGCGGAATTATAAAGGAAAGAAAAACTTAAATCATTTGTATAGTTACATTTTTACAAAGTTTAAATTATTAGCAAAGTTTAACAACATGTGGCAGGTCAACATAAAACATTGTTTAGTATTAGTTGCCTCTCTTTGTGACTATGCCTGTGGTATCTAGTTGAAGTGCAGAGGAGACCAATCCTTAATCTAAGGTGTCCACTCCAAATCTAAATAAATAATAAAGTATGTTCCTTGCAAGTAAGCTTATATGTGCGGAATTGAAAACAAAAATATTTTTGTCACAGAAAACAAATAATAAACTACTCCATCATGTGCAACACTTGTTTAACGATGTTCTTAAGTATGAAGATAAAAAACTACAGCAAAAAGCCAGAGATTTGGTTCCTTTAGTCACTTTAAAGCTGAGAGCTTTGGAGCGAATGAGAGCACACCAAAAGAAAATAAAACTTGGTATGTTTCTGTATATCTAAAATGATAATTTATTCAAAAAATTCTACCACCAGTGTACTAATACAAACTTAAATCTAAGAGTATAACAATCACACACTAAGTGATTCCTCTTTGCCCAGTGCCTGCATACCCAGGGTGTTAAATGGATAAACATGTACTAAGCACATGGGTAATGGTTACTAGTGTCTAAGGCTTCTTTGTAGTGGGGGGTCATGCTGCCATCTTAGGACAACAGCACATACATTCCAGACTAGATTGGATTAGTACCATACTCATACAGAAAACTGGTGTTATTTATTTTTCACATAGTTTAAGGGTGACACCTACCTTGAATTGCGCAACACATGTTACTGCAATGCAAATTGGATCTTCAGGTGGCAAAACATCCTATTAGTTATCAGGTTACCATCAATGCTACTCTTGGAACGACTGACCATTGCCTGATCAGGAACGTAGTACCTATGAAACGATCATGTCATAGAATACTAGTGTTTAACCCTAGAAGTCAGTGGAGAGGGATAGTATGTGATCCGTCTAAGCATCTAACGCTTGAAACAGGGTTACCTCCTGGATGATCCCATTGCCTGCATACTTGCAATGGAAGATCTGATTGTATAACAACTGGCGTGCGGAGCTGTATACTAAAGATCCGCAAATGCAAAGTTTTAAAGAAGATATACAACCATTGCCTCCACATACTTTTAGCACACATTTTACATATTGTATGTGCGAGATCTGTGCATGCCGTTCAAATAGGCGAGTGCAAGTTACCCTTCTGGAACACTCTATTTTCCTTGGGCGTTAAGATGTTGAACGGGCGGGGAAAAATGCCATCCACCATTTCTCCCACCGTGCTTAGAAAGTGTAGACGTAGTTCTGAACTCATGAAAGTCAACCCTTGTATGGACAAGGGCTGATTCCTAACAAAGGGTCTGATCATAAGACTAACAAATTGCCATAATAGGTATATCTTGGTTGATATTTCGCTAACTACCCAACTTCGATAAAATAATTATATAATCTCTAAATACCGCTGAACATCAGATGTAAATCAATGTGTTCCAAGGCTTTAACATATTTTAGACTCCCTAAAAGAGATTAATGTTATTTTAGGTGAAACAAAAGAACACGATATGACATTTGAGACAGCTCTGCTGTTAGAGCTAATGGGCTGGTTCAAGCATCGGTTCTTCAGATGGGTCAACGCGCCGCCCTGCAATGATTGCGGCGAAGTCACGGAGTTTCTACATATCACGCAATTCTACTGGAAATCAGAAGTTTGTGACAGTGAGGTAGGTATCCATAACGCGTTAAAATCGATAATACAATGATGTTCGCTCACATTCGTTTCCCACTTAGAAAACTATTGACTAGACTGTTTTTTTTATTTACTAAGATTCACCAGTGGTAATTACAATATTACATTTATAATTATACTAAGTTACAAAGGTCTTATTACTAAATGCATTACCTTTTAATGTGAATACCGTATGCTAAAGTATGTATGAAATAGTGTTATAAAATAAGTATTTATAAGTTATAAAACAACCATTCTAAGATCTAATGAAATTAGGAAATGAACAAAATCTACCAAACAAGTCAAGATATATATTATATATACCAAGACTTATAGAAAATTTGTATGAAAGTGCATTTAGATACCCTAATTCGCTATATAAAAATATGTGGCTGCAGGCCGGAGATGCCTCTGTTGTGAGCAAGAGATCTTGGACGACAGAAGTCATTTGACATCACGTGACCCTATCCTCCTTGGTCCTCCTATTCGATTAAAAGAGGAGAAGACTTAGTCCATCATATAGTTTAAATTATTTCGATTTACTCTAAATTTAATTCTTTCAAACTACCGTAATAGTCACTCTGAATATTTGAAAGCGTTATTATATTATTATGTTTTTGCCCATTTTTGTCTTGTTACGCCGAAGAAGAACTTCAATTGCGTGGGTACAGAAACACACACATTTTTTTTATAAACAGGTATACAACTGCACGCAATGCGGCAAACAGACTGACTTTATTCGGTATAATGACTTGGACACGTTGCTGTTGGAGCGGCAGGGCCGCTGCGGCGAGTGGGCCAACACCTTTACATTGTTCTGCCGCGCGCTTGGCTACGAGACGCGGTTCGTGTACGACACGACCGACCACGTGTGGTGTGAGGTAAGAGAAAGTAATAATATATTATAAGATGTCATTTATCCATTTTTGAAGGGAAACTTCTTTAGAATCGTTGTGATTCGAAACTCGATGAAACGAAAAAGCGAGACGATAGAGACACAAACCAGGTAAATGTATAGCTGGCGAGAGAATGAGACAGACACATAAATTCATAAGATTTAACGTGGGAGAAAATGAGATAGAGGAGGTATTATACATTGTTTTGGTACCAGGCAATCTTAGTTTCAACTAACTTCTTCTTCAGAAGAGATCGTCTTATGTATGGACGCGAGTATATATATTCTGACGTAATGCGCACGACGTATTACTACATAGTCACCACAAGAACGTAAATATGGGAGCGGTGATAGTAATGTCATTCATAGCGGTTGAAATCATGTGTCATATGTCCTAATTTAAAGAAATAAATATTATGACTGTTCATTGTCAGTACATTTATGAAAATTTAATATATGTTCACAAAAATCGTCACCTTTTTGCTCTTAATAGTGATTTTCATTTTTATAACACTAGAAATAAGGGATTGCTTGTAACTAATTCTAGTAGGCTTCATAAGATACATAATAGCTTTAAGGGTAAATGTATACACTTCTACAATAAAGTCCCAGCCACTGTTCAGGCATTATCTATAAATAAATTTAAATGTTTTATGATCGGACAGCCTGGGACTAGATTGTGATTATTTTATAGCGATAGAAATGACTGTACAATATTGTATATTTTTATTGAAAAGAGCGCAAAAAAAAAAGAATGCTGGGAGAGTTTCTTGCGCCGCTTCTTCTCTCTCGGAGCGCCATTTGATTCCGAAGCGGTAGTAGTATCTAGTAGTATAAGAAATGACATCAAAAAGAATTCTAAAGGAATCAATTTTGAGAAAATAAATGCCTTTTATGCCTTTTTATCCTAGCAACATGTACCAGGACCTCATATGCAGTTTAGGGGTTAATGCACATCTTAAAATTATTATACAAGTACTGACCCGTTGTTGTTCTTGTTTGTTGGTGTTTGTGATTCTCTTTGTGCTCTGTAGTCACTCCACTCGTGTTTACCAAGGCAAACTCCAGCATTCTACATGTGTTAATACGTGTTTGTGCGCGCATGCGTAGTACAAAGCTTGAGAAAAGGCATCAATAAGCCGTGATGTTTTGTATACGTGCAATCCTTCATCATTTTTGAAGGTTTTACTTCTACCACGTGTCTGTCCGTCCAACTATGTGCCGTGCCCAGTGCCACTTCAGTTTCGCAATCATTTGCGCTATGTCGGTCACTTTGGTTCTCCTACGGATCTCCTCATTCATGATTTGATCTCGCAGGGAAACTCCGAGCATATCCCTCTTCATTGCCCTCTGAGCGACAATGAGTTTCCTTATGGCATTTATGCTTACAGTTATATCAGTACGATAAGGAAAACAATTCGCTTTCACTTACAATTTCACTCTTGGATTGATTTAATATTTTTTGTCATTAATTTAATACTGATTTTTTTTCTAACTATAGACAGCAATGAGGCGTGGGTGACGAAGAATGATAATGGAAGCCATTTTCATGATTTTCTTTAATGACTTACCCCCTTATTCATAATAGTCTGCTAACTTAAAGCATTGCTAATTCTCACTCTGTCATCTTCTATTGACCTAAGTCAGAATGAGAAAAAACACTCCTTAGCGGCTGTTTTAAGTTAGCGGACCATTATGAATAAGGGGGTTAGTCTATACCAGATTAATTTGATATAATATGGAACAATATAGAACCTCACTTGATTATCTTTAAAGTAGGTAAGTATGTAACATAACGAAACTTTCATTTGTAACTTGGCACCACTATTAAAATGTTGTAATTTATCTTATTATACTCAGGTGCTGGATATTGAGAGGAACAACTGGGTGCACGTGGACCCCTGCGAGGGTGCGCTCAACACCCCGCTGTTGTACTGCCACGGCTGGGCCAAGCCACTCAGTTACGTCATCGCGGTATCTCGGGATGACGTGCAGGACGTCACCTGGAAGTACACAACAAACCACAAGGAGGTACTCATCGCCTATCTATATATATAAAAATGAATTGCTGTTCGCTAGTCTCGCTAAAACTCGAGAACTGCTGGACGGATTTGCCAAAATTAGGTCTTGAATTATTTGTGGAAGTCCAGAGAAGGTTTAAAAGGTGAATAAATAGGAAAATGCTGCTAAATTAAATAAAAACAACAAATTTGTTTTTCCTTTGATGTGTCCATACATAATTTCTATGAGAGAATTTATTGACGCACGGTTTGACAGTTCTGCTGTGAAACAATTTCATTACGACAGCAGGGTGCATATTTTACGAAGTAATTTTTGATGTTATGATATATTATTGATAAATTCATATAAAAACATTATTTTATTTATTATATACAGAACAACGTCTGTCGAAACAGCTAGTTATATATAAAATTATGATTTTTAGAATCAAATACTAAAAAATACAAACACCAAAGTTATATTGTATTTATACATAAATGGAAATCTGCGTAGCATATAATACTTAAAATACAAATTTATTATGATAATCAGTTTTATTGGTCATGTCATGGCTAATGCTCTGAAGCTTATATAATATTTTTAATGATAGCATACCCATATCAAGACAAACGGTTTGCTAAAAAGAATAGAAGGAGAAAGGACAATTCAAAACAAAAACAAATTTATTTCGTGTTAAAAATGTTTAAGTGTTCTTAATATACTTTTAAGTAGATTTTATCTAGTTTAAGCTGTTATTGCAATAGGCCAGTTTCATCTAGCAAAATTAAATTATGAAAGTTTGTTAATTAGGGGGTATATCTTTAACAACACGCCAACGATACGGACTATGAAAAGTCATTTTTATATTTGTAAAAATCAATAAGGGTTCCACTGGACATGTGACGTTTCTTTGTTTATGTTATTATGACGTCACGATAATGGCGGGTCCCTTTTTGGCGAGACTATAGCACGTTTAAATTTAAAACAATTTAAATAAACACTAGTTGATCCGACAGACGTTGTTCTGTATATAATAAATAAAATACTGCTTTTTTTGAATTTGTCAATAATATTTCATAACATAAATAATTATTTCGTAAAATATACTCCCTGTTGTTGAAATGAAATTGTTTTACAGCAGAACTGTCAAACCGTGCGTCAATAAATTCTCACATAGAAAATATGTCCATACAAAACAAATATCGAACGACGGGGGACGCATCAAAGGAAAAACAAAATTGTTGTTTCTATCTAATTCCGAACACTTTCATATTTATTCACCCTTTAAACCTTCCCTGGACTTCCACAAATAATTCAAGACCAAAATTAGCCAAATCGGTACAGCCGTTCTCGAGTTTTAGCGAGACTAACGAACAGCAATTCATTTTTATATATAAAGATAATGTGGATTTATTTTGAGAAATTAAAAGTTCCAGTTGGCTATCGAATCTTTAAGATCATTTTTGAATATATGCTAAGAATTCGAAGAATAGCTTATTACTCTATTGAAAATATTTCCCATCTTTTTTATTTTTTTTTAAATTTATCGAATATATAATCCTATAAACAGGTGCTAAAACGTCGGAGACTATGTCGCGAGGAGGATTTGATATACTTACTACTTGAACTGCGCGAGAGAAGACACGCGCAGCTGTCTCCTGCACGGAGGAAGTACCTGGCAGCTAGGACTGTTAGAGAACTTGTAGATATGATGGTCGAGAGGTGAGAGGCGCCGATAGTGGTAAAGTAGAAGACTAACTGTTACAGAAACCATGAGAATCAAACAGAAACTTATCAATTGCTTACTTTTTTAATAGTTAAATGAAACTTATTTAATTTCATTATTTATTTGTAGTCATGGGTATACATACGATGTTACAAATCACAATAAAAGTCCTCCATTCCTTGCTGTGGCGTACAAATAATAATAAGTTGTTGTTGTCTCAATGTATTTCGTATTTTATTGTTAAAAGAATTTCTTAATAAAATGTTCTTCAAAATTTAACAACAATAGTTAAAATATAAATTTTATACATAATACTAGCTGACCTGACTGACGTTGTTCTGTTCATATTAAAAAAAGAACTCTTGCGGGTGGAATTTCGTAAAATCCGTATATTATATATATAAGTTTTCCACGTATATAGTCACTCATCACGATATCTCTGGAAGAACGGATTTTACGAAATTCCATCCGCAGAGTTCTTTTTTTAATATGAACAGAACAACGTCAGTCAGGTCATATATATATATGTAAGGTGTAAATGTAGAAACTTTTAGCAGTGAAATATGACTCAGGGCTCCCCTCTGCATTTTTTTAGTATTTTTTTTTTATAATTAAATTATATTAATAATACTCATAAATATCTGTAACTGTTACTTTTCCAAATAGATATAAAATAAAAAATTACAAACAATTTTTTCAATTTAAATTTTCTAAAATAATTTTTCAAAATTCGCTTTAGAAAGCCAAGCGATTACGAATCAATGGGGCGAATATCTGGATCCAAAGAATGGCGGATGCAGCGAGGAGAAATGGGTTCCAAAGCAGGTCATGTCTTCCAGTTTGACACTCCTGGGAAGCAAACGGTTCAGTATTACAGCACGTCCGATTTATACCGGGTGTACCACAACGACGTTGAGGCGAAGAGTATTAGCAAGTGGGAAAATGGCGTCTTTGATTATGAGAATGTGTTTAGAAAAGTGGAAGATGATTGGCGAAAAGTTTATATTGCAAGGGATGGTTGGTAATACAATTTTAATTAATTCATTCGTTAAAATTAATATAGGAAACAATAATTTTTAACTACTATATGTTCAGGCATGATTTTCTGATATTTGAAGGGAGTGTTTTTATGGCCATTTATTTTTTTTTGTAAAAACAAGCGTGCGCTTCGTCGTGGTTGTTTTCGACTGCAGGTTCCAACACGCTCGCGGCACGGGCCACTTGCTGTGCTTGTGTGCGTTAGCTAATGTACACGTACACTTCTACAATTAATTATTTAATTTAATAATTAATTAATAATATAATATAATAATATTGACACACTTTTACACAAATTATCTTTCCCCAAACAATACATATAAACATCCATAACTCGGAAACAAACATCTATATTCATCATATAAATGATAGATAAACATTGGCGGCCATTTGAAATTTTAGCAATGGGCCTTATAAGGACATAGGCTTTATTTGGGTCACTCACCTTACTCTGCGAATCTCCATCTCTACCCCCCCCCCCCCCCTTTTTTTTTAAATGAACGCCATTTTGTTTTTATGTTACAGTTAAGTTAGTCCATGTACTAAGAATCTAAATTTTACTGAAGAGTAACTTTGATCTTAAAGCACAAAACAATCTTATAGTAGTCAGCAGTTACATTTGTAAGATAGACTGAGAGAGAAATATATGTATACCTTAAAAAAAACACGAAAACAGACAAAGCTTAGAAATAAATTGCATTTTTAATTTTTTTTTTGTGAGATGCAAATAAGATAATAATATAAGCCATAAGATGTTAAGACATCTTATGGCTTAAGGTGACGAACGCAATTGTAGTGCCGCTCAGAATGTTTGGGTTTTTCAAGAATCCTGAGAGGAACTGCATTGTAAATGGTCAAGGCGTACCAATTACCATCAGTTGAACGTCCTGCTTGTCTCGTCCCTTATTTTCATCGGATCGGGTCAAAAGAATATATTTTATTTTGTTTTTTTTGGCAATTCGCTTTATAGTTTATATTATATTGAGATTATCTACAGTGCAGCGAGCCGAAATTTTGTAGGTGCACATCTATATCGATTTTTTTTAAATAACTTTAAACTTCGATATCTAGTATTCATTATCATGATTTAGATATATATCTATATATCATCTATATTATATGTTTTTTTTTTTTTAAATTTAAATGTTTCATATGTTTCGTTTTCTGGACTTTTTCATTTTTTTTTTTAGAAATACATATATTAAATAAATTACAGAGGGCACGAATGTAGGATCAATAACATGGAAGTTATCTGTCAATGGTGATTTCGTGTTTACTAAGGTGGCAATAAAGTTAACCGCAGCTGTTTTTGAGACTGGCAGAATTATTTGGACAATTGAGTATGATGACCAAGACCCGATTGTGGTGCATTTGGGAGGTTGGTTGCTTATGTAATTTGAAAATAGAGAGACTGTCTCTTCTTTAGTTAGATCTTGGAGAGGTTAATCAAAATCATAATTGTATTAATTCAGTTTTATAGTCTTATGAAAGTCAAACATACGTAATGTGCATTAACTACTTCGGAAGAGTTGTTTTAATGGAAGGAATGGAAGAAGTGGCACTAACTGGCTTACTCAAGCCTACTCACACAAGTTAGGTTTATGGGGCTACGGGTTTTTAAGGTAACCCTGTAGTATCGACCTGAAAACACTTGTGATGAATATCATTTCACATATTTATACAGAAGAAAGGGCAAAGGCTAAAGCATACAAAAAATATGTACACTTTCTAGTAATAGTAGTATTTTTATTACTAAGTAATTTTCAATTGTCTCTCTCTAGTATAGTGTGAAGTGATGTCTCTATTCTATATATTGAAACTCATACGAACAGGTAACTATCGTAACCAAATGTTTGAAAGGAGTTATTTTTGTTTTATAAATTAACCTAGTTAATTTGTAACCAAAATTAATTATGAACGGGATGGGACTCGAACCCGCGACCACTCGTTCCGTCCGAGCGCTCTTTACAACTGAGCCAAGTAAATTTTGGTATAATTCATCCCAGAAGTGAGATATATCACTTGAACTAGCACTTAATTAAAAATAACAAGTTGTTTATTTTTGTATTGTTATGTCAATGGCTAACTTCAGACGGGCGTCCATAGATACACTCAGAGATTTTGAAGATATACTTTTTTAGGCGCGTTATGAAAAAATGATGAGAGTGAAATTTTAAGATGCGCGCGCATCACTGTAACACAAAAGTAACAGGTTGAAGTAGGTTCCTCAAATTTTCTGAAGATTGCGTCATTCGTTATTTTTTTTTGGTTTCTTCGTCCATTATTAGGACAGGCAAAGGGTTCAAGGCCATACAGCCGTATTCATTATTTAATAATTAATTGTCAAAGCCGTATTTGCAAGATTTTTACAAAATTGTTGTTTCTAAAAATGTAGAATAGCACGAGAAATAAATCATTTCAATGATTTTTGCTTCGTTAGGCCAAAGAAGTATAACTTTTTGCGTGCATGCATAAGTACACACACACACTTTTTTTTTGTTTTCAGAGATGAGCAACGAGTTTGTAACTCGCTTTAAGGAAATGAAGTTAACAGCCCGTTTGGTGTGTGGTGAAGGAGACTTAGCTTGGCAACACGCCCAACTGTTTAGACAATCGCTGGACCAAGACTCGTGCATGTTGGAAATAGTCACCCACATGGAACCTAGTTTATTCAATTACTAAAAGAAAAAATCGTGTTCGTATACTTCCGTTGGAGTATATCAAGTTGTTTGAAGATTTAGCTAGTACATACCTTTCGTACACATTCCGGTACTTTCAATGTTAATGGCTACGTATATATTTAGTTCATCTTTTATTTCACTTTTGAAATACCTATTGTTTTAAATACATAAATTGTTGTCAAGCCGACATAATCAACAGCTGGTAGGGGAGACCGGGGATGGTAGACTAACTTTTGACTTAAGCTCTTATATCTCTGATGTTTAAGTGAATTTATCAAAATCAACAGTTGCTACAGATAGATGAACTATTCTGGTACCTAAAATACTAATTAGTCGTTTTTCTAAACCCCCTGACACTTTGTCAACCTACCCCATATCCGGGGTAAGTTGGACATACGCATGGGGTAGGTTGACCTAGGCAGTAATTCATGTAAATCAAGAGGTTTAGTGTAAAATTAAACATTCAAATGTACTAAATGAAAGAAAATTATTATTAAATTATAAACAAACTTTAATTTGAGATACATTCCTGGGAAGAACTAATACAGGTGTCTTAAACTATTAAAAAAAAACTTAAATTAACAATAAGTATGATTAATTTTTGTACTTTTTTACCAGTACTTTCACTAGCTGCGGCGGTCTTCAGACCGAAACACACTACACTGTACACTATACTGTATACACATTCAAGGCAGAAATATGCCCTATTGTGGTACCCATAATCTAGCCGGCATCCTGTGCAAAGGAGCCTCCCACTGGTATATTTGGCACATGGGCTGTTGTGAGTCCCGTCTCATCAACATTCCAAATATCACCTGTGCTTAGGTTTAATAGTTCGTAAATTGTTTTCAAGTTAAAAAAAACTCACATTTTTTGTTGAACTGAGGCTTGTAGCTTGAGGTAATCTTATTGATAAGGGGATGACGTTTTAAAAAATTGCCAAGCGTATCATCGCCAGCCATTAATTTTGTATTCGAAGATTCAGGCATAGTTTTATTATTGTTTTTTGCGTATTCGAATGCAAACTTCCGTGTCTTATGCTGTGTTAATCCATAATAAATGTCGGCAGCCGTCTTCCAGTTTATTTTCTTCGAGATCGCTAAATATCTGCTTATTTTTTATGTACCCCGCCGTGTCCAGGGTCAATCAGCTCTACTGAGATTAGGATTATTTTTTGGATGTAACGTTTTGTATGGCATTTGATATTTCTTTGATGTGGCGTTTATGCTATTATTATCGAAGATTACTGCGCGGCAAGCTCTTTCTAGAATGTCTTTTGGACCATCACCCGTTTCAGATTTTCTTTTGTACGCCATCATTTTCTGTAAAAATACAATTAGTTTAGTATAAAATAGTTTTATAATTGCTGATGCATACTAACCATTATCCAACACAAATATTTCAAATAAGTATAAAATGTTTGACTAATTAGTCTACCTACCCTGAAAAAATAGTCAATCATTCCTTGACGCCATTTCGAATTTTACTGCGTTTCATATGCAAACTCTGGCATTAAGAAGCAATACTGTGTAATATAGAATAAAACTATCATATTTACATTTGTCACAACAACAACATTGGTTCTAACAGATCAATGGGCACAATAACAAAAAAAGTGTGAACGAAATAACTTACGCCGCGCGACTGCGGTGGCGTACTTCGCACAAGTTAGCGGGTCGGAGAGTTGAATCGACGATCGTGATTGGTTAATGCAAAACACGTGAAGGTGGCGAGTTAGAAGGTGGTTAGTCTACTTGCCCCTATAGCCAACCATCCCCGGTCTCCCCTACTGGTAATATATTTGTGAAACGGCAATTTATATTTTAGGTACAAATAAAGTAATATATTAACATTGTTTTTTTCCCTCCAATCTTCATAGCCATACATTTGTTTTTTCTTAACATTGTTGAAAAAATAGTAGTTAATAATGAAACTGATAATTATTCAGAGGTGAAATTTTGGGGTAATATGACATTCTGAAATGTTAAGATAAAAAATAATACTAATTACTAAAATAACTCGACAATAATAATAAGAAACATATCTCTTGGCCTCAATTGCAGCGCTGCTACTTATTAGAACAGGAAAAGTCGAATTGTAAATCTAACCGTCAAATTTAACTGATAGTCCGGTCAATCTAGACCAAAAAATGAAGGTGCATAAAATCAGTTGAAAACCAGTAAAATTGTTGAGAACATAATTATAAATAAAAATTTAAAGTTATTCAAATTTAATATATACTCATATTTATAATTTAAGTTTATCAATCGAGTGTCTGGATAAAATTTTACTCGAGGTCAAAGGTCAAAAAATGAGTTTCTCGCAATATTCAGCTAAACGGTAAGTTTTATCACGAAAGTCCAGACAAAAATTGTAAATCATAAAATTATCTAAAAAAAAGATATATTGAAGCAGAAGGAAGGGAAGGCACTTAGCCTAGATATAGGGCCCTTGTCTGGATGAAAACTTTCATCATTTGGGCATATAAGCTCTCGTTATGCAAGTGGACCTCCAGCTTCCTCACTTGGCGCAGTGTACAGGTCGTGGGACACAAAGCCCGTGAACGCTGGAGTGCCCCAAGACTGTGTGCTATCGCCTACACTGTTTCTTCTGCTCACCAATGATATGTTGGACCCCTCCAAAATACAATGCTATGCAGACGACAGCACTGGTGATGCTGTATACACGGGCCATGCAGGTCTCTATCGGGAAATCGTCGACCAGTGCCGGGAGAAACTTGTGTCTTCTATCGAGTCCTCTCTTGAGAAGGTCGCGGAATGGGGTAAATTGAGCCTTGTCCAAATTAACTCCCAGAAGAATCAAGTTTGCGCGTTTACCACTAAATAAAACTCCATTTGACGTATCACCGCTCTTCGACAACACTTACCTTAAAGCGCACTGGTCTGGCACACCCCAGTATCAGCTCTATCCATTTGGCCTCGTGCAATTCAGAGCAGCTCGAATTGACGGGGACCCAGTGCATCATGGGGAGTGTTCTTCTACGTAATACGAAGCTGTGGAATGAGCTTCCTTGTCCCGTGCTTCCGGGATGATACGACATGGGTACCTTAAAAAACCTTTCCAAAAGGCCAGCAATGTTCCTGTGAGTCGTGAGTCGGCGGCAGGAATCAGGTTGAACAGCTCTTCGGAACACTCCACGTGATAAATGCGGTAGAAGACACACAATGAAGCGACGTCTCTACGCAACGCCAAGTGATCCAGCCGTTCACAGAGTACTGGGATTTTCGGACAGGATTTCTTCGAATTCTTTCTCTTACTTCTTTGACCACCTTTATCGTACGAGCACTACATGGACGGCCAGATCTTATTCTGTCACAAACAGTGAAAATCTCGTTGTACCGATTAATGGCCCGGTACACAAACATTTTACTAATACCAAGCGTATGGAGAGTTTTAAAATTTTTAATATAATTTCTCTCAGCTCCTTACCTACTTTGTGTCATTACACACAATCACAGCGATTCGATTCTCTTTATCGCCTCACTCCATTTTAATCTAGTTTATCTAATTTATTTTCAATTGGTTACCATTGAAAATAAACAAAATAAGAGGCCAGACTAAGTATTCCTACGAGAGAAACATCCGTTTGTGGGTATGTGGTTGGATTTAGAAAAGATAGACTGTTTCCTACTTTTATATATTAAACAGTAGTAGTAGGTAGATTGTTTTATATTTATGTATTAAACTAACACACTGTTCGCTATGCATGCTGCTTTGTTGCTGCAAACGGTAATGAAATGAAATTGATTGCTTCATGAGTGCCTACATTTCTCCACCATTATATAAAATGATTTTTAGATTTAGTCGGAAATTCTACTGTGTTTGCAAGATTAATTATCATTGTTATACCGTGCCACTAAATAAATAATTTAAAAAAGATCATGGTCATACACTGTAACAAAAGTCTTATATTACTGGATTTGGACTTACTAAAAGGAAAATATGGAAAATATTCTTTAGAGAATTATACATTATCGGAAATGGTAAAATAACTGATGACTTTAAGACTGGATTGGATTTGATGAAAGAAACTACTATAAATATTCGCTATCGAATATACATCATTGTCAAAGGAAAATGGAAATGATGAAAGATGATATGAGAAAACTTGATGGGACTTTTTGTAAAACAAAATAGTGAAAATAATAAATGCCAAAGAAATAAAAATACGAAAGACAAGGCAGTAAGGCCCTTGGCCTAGAATTAATAAAAAATAAAGTAACAAAAGTGTCAACTGTCATTTGTCAAGCATTTAAAAAAAACCCCACGCCACGGTAAATAGTAAATACTAAATGATAATTGCTTGTCAGTTAGTCAGTCCTCAGTTCGTCACGTTTTAATTTATTGTAAATAAAGAGTTAAGACTCGTTTGTTTTTAATAAAACAAAACCGAAGCTTTGAATTTGCTGAGTTACAAAATTATATGCAGAATGAATAAGAGTATGAGAAAGTTTATTGGTAAATAATTGCTACACTATCAACACAAGATTAGGTTACAAAAACATTTATCTTAATAAACTATGAATATTTATAGATATTGGCGCAAATCTAACTGATGCTATGTATCAAGGAGTCTATCATGGCTCTAAAAAACATCAGCCTGATCTAACTCAAGTGTTAGAACGTGCTTGGGGCAGCGGCGTTCAATCAATGATCATAACTGGTGGAAACTTAGATGATAGTAAGAAGGCTCTTGAGCTTGCCCAAACCGATTGTGAGTAGGGTTCTATATTACCTACTAGTTACCCATAGTGTAAACTTACATCATTACGGATGCTAAGTTTAAGATACAAATTCTATCTGATTCAACCCTTCTTATAGGTATATAATATAAATTGTTTTTGTACTTAATACCAATACAATGGTAGTAGTATATTAGGTCATTTGAAGATTTAATTTTTTTTAAGATAACATAAAATAACATATGATGTGAGAAATGTATGGTCATTTCAAAGCTTATTCCATATTCTTTTAGAATGAATAATATATAAAATTTTTGCATTTTCTTTAATTCTTTTAAAAGCTGCCATGTTACTCTAGAAATGCCAGTGCTTAACTGTATTGGTGAGGAAAGTATATGTAGCACTCTAGTTATTAAAGGTTCAATCAGCATACATTAATACAGTGTAAATTAAAAAAAGGAGTACTGTATTAAGGTACAAAAATTAAAATTCCAGCTAGACTGTTTTCAACAGTCGGATGTCACCCTACCAGGTGTAATGATTTTGCGGAAGATTCCAGTCAATACTTAAATAACCTGAGTGAGTTGATAAGAAATAATAGAAACAAGGTGGTTGCTATTGGAGAATGTGGATTAGATTATGACAGGACAAATTTTTGTGAGAAAGATATACAACTCAAGTAGGTAAAACTCATTTTGTTAACAATAAAACCTTATTGTATTTAAAGGAGTTGGAAGTGCTAACATATATTTTTTTTTATTTCACACCTTGCTATTATTATGATCATTGTGAGGATTATCATTATTTATACTATCGAGTTATATTTGGAAATAATTGAACCCAAACTAGTATACAAAAACATTTGCAGATTTACTGGACATAGCAACAATGAAGGACATAGTTCACCAGAATAATTGTCTTGTTTCTTGCCCAATGCATCAAGCTAAATGTTTTTATTTCACAAACATCAATCTTCATAATGTTTTGTGGCTGTAAACTGTAAATGTTTTGTGTAGGTAACTGTATAATAGTCTGTGTGTAATAAGCTAAAGATCTTTTATCTTTTACACCCTATAACATATTTGAATTCCTTTCTTTTTAATTGTTGTACAGATATTTTGAGCATCAGTTACAATTATGCAATGAACACAAGTTGCCCTTGTTCCTACACTGCCGAGCTGCTGCCGATGATTTAGTAGTAATATTGAACAGAAATAGAGACTCTTTACATGGTGGTGTTGTCCATTCGTTTGATGGCAATCAAGATGCATTAAATAAGATATTAGATCTTGGATTGTATATTGGCATAAATGGTTGGTGAGTAAAATATTATTGATTATATTGTTAAATTTTCTAAGTGGGGTTGGGATTGAGTAATGACTTTTACTCCTCCTCCTCATTAAGTACTTTAATTAAATTATATATATTTATTAAAGTATTCCTCATATGTTGCCCCCGCCCATGATGTCTCTGTTATCCGACGAAGTGCCTAGGTTCAGGCCAGCATTAGGTGATCATGGTGTTTTAGAGGTGTTAAACAAAAGCATTTACATGAGACAAATTTATTTAATAATGCCAGTGGAGAAAAATTAACAGCCCACTTAATGGCCATTTACTATCATTCCGGAGGTGCTGGCCGACTTGCTAATGTGTTTTAGAATATATATGAACATTTCAGTGAGTGTTTTTGTAACACAATAAATATTAAATTTTACTTTGTTTCCAGTTCTCTAAGAACCGAAGAAAATTTAGAAGTGGCATCAAAAATACCAACAGAAAGACTGTTAATTGAGACGGATTGTCCATGGTGTGAAGTGAAGCCAACACATCCTGGATATAAACATGTTCTCACTAAGTTTCCTTCAGTTAAAAAGGAAAAGTTTACTCCAGGAAGCCAAGTGAAGGGAAGAAATGAACCTGTTAATATTGTGTTAGTATTTACTATTTCAATATAGCAATAGCTTACCATGAAACTCGTAATATTGAACAGACAAAAAAAAAACAAAAACTGTAAAGAAATTAGAGAGGTGCTATAACAATATGTATATCAAAATATGGAAATTGTAATTTGTCATACAGCTTTTTATCATTTTTTTTTCATTCATTTATAGAGTGATGAGTATATCATTCATAGACAGTGTGTAGTTACAAAAATTACCAATATTATTATTATAGCTAAAATTATTCCTTTGAACTCATTTAGACCTACATTTTTTTGATGTTTATTGCGTCGTGAATATTAGTGTTGAGAATCTCTTATAATCAAAGCCTTAACTTAAAAATGTCATGTCAAAAAAATCTGCATTTTGGACATAACTAACTATAAATAACTGACATATATGTATTATTTTACAGGCAAGTACTTGAAGTGTTAGCGGCAATAAGAAATGAAGATATTAATCAATTATCTGAAGCTATTTATGAAAACACGAATAAGTTATTTTTTTGTAATATGTCTTCATAATATTTTTATTGTTGATATAAGTTTAAGTGTTATCTCATGTTCTTAAAATATATACATAATAAATACTTATCACTGAACAAACTTGCTTCAATTCTTTAATACTCAAAAATACACTGTCAATGTGACTTTGATTGGCTGAAGCGATTGTCATATACTGAGCAAAATATTTTGGATGTGAGCAGACAGATCTAAATGAGGGCTAATAAGGCCTAACATGCAGCCCAGGGCCCTATTAAAAGGGCCCATGTGAAAAATTTGTGTGTGACATAGTTTTATTTAAATTTTCATTAAATTCAAGTGACTCAATATATAAGCTTATTGTTAAAAATTGTTAGAACGGAATTTATTTTTCAGTAATGACAAAGGGGATTTATTCATGTAAACGCGCAAATAATTAAAATCATCCGTATCACTTCTAATTTTTTTCAATTCTTTGAGGTGCTTTTGCAGATTTAATTCTTTTTATAATAAATAATTGTTTAAATTCACCAGGAAGTCACACATTCTATCCCTGTGTGAAGAAACATTTTTTCAAGATCTGCTATGTGATCTTACATTTTACAAAAAAAAAACAACAACATTCTTTAGATTCTGTATTAAATTTTTAAAAACACCATTCTCAACACAAAATAAATACACTACAAAACTTATAGCCCTAAATTACAATAAATTGTAAGCAATAAGTTTGTGATCTGACAAATCCTACTCGGTAACTCTGATAGAATTTACAATCATAAATGCATCAGGGAATGTTTTTTCAATACTGCAGTGAAAATGTCATGGAATTATGGGGTAGTGATCACACATATATTATAAAATATGACACCTAACTAAGATAAAGCACCAAATCATTGTGCACAGAATGTCATGCTATAGTAACCTTAAATGGATCTGTGTAAATCACATAATGACATATCAACCTTTGCAAGTCTTTAAATATCCCAGTTTTTAGTCTATGGTTCTATCACTGAAATGAGTATGATGTATGTAAATGTCTAAATGAGAAAGTAAAGTATTTATCATAAAGTAAAAGAGTTTGATCATATTAGTAGCAAACATTACATGTATAACAATATAACACAAATTTATGAATTTGTCTAATAGCAACAGATTGTAAAATAAATATATATCTAAGAAATTTAATTAAGAACACTCTGGTTGACTACATAATGAATTTTTTGTATAAAATTGGTACAGTTCTATAAAATTTAAAACATGATCACATAGAAACTAATTCAGCAATACTTTGATTAAAAATAAATAATTTCATTTCTCAATAATAGCAACAGATCATTTGTAAAATAAAATAGGCCTAAATTAAAATAATTTCATTGATGAATTCAAAGTGCATTCACCCACAATATTAAATGTTTTGTTCTGCACAAAAAGAGCATAATTGTAAAATCCTTAGATAATTTATACGTCTAGATAGTCTCTTGCTGTTCGACGACCAATAAAGACAGGCCAGGAATATAAGGTTAGTGTGTGTGAATTGCTTAAAATAGAGGTTAGTTCTAAAGTCTATTTTTTCAACCTTTTCACAGATATCATAGTATATCTAGACGTATAAATGATCTATGGTAAAATCAATCACTGTCATAGTCTATCTAGATGTATAAATGATCTATGGTAAAATCAATCAAGGCCAAATTTAATTGCCATTTGCGGTTTAAGAACAATATTGATGTCTAACAATTCTTTGTAGTAGCATTCCACTTACATAACAAATTTTCCGTCATAATATTTGAGAATCCAAACCATTTAACAGACTACAAGTACATAAAGGCAATATTGCTTCACTATCTTACCTACTTAAAACACAATAGTAATATATCTTCAAAACACTCAATACAATGGGTCAAAGCACTTTCACTTCACTTTTCACTTGTCCACAACACAGTTTTCAGGGTATTTCAGAGTAAGTGTGGACTTGTTTTCTGAACCAATGCAGGTAATTGGTTACATGGGATCTGGTAGCATTCAGTGCTACCTGTGTCTTATTCTGGAGAATCTCTGGAGACCAGTCTCCACTGTAAAAATAATGATTAAGATTAGATAGAACTGACAATCTTCTATTTTACCTTAACTTAGTATTTATTCAAAACAAAATACAATTTGTCAATATTGATTAGATTCTGGGTTTGAAGATATTAATTTAAAAAAAATAATGGTGTCTGTGTGTGTGTTCTGTGTTAGAATGTATCTACAGCAACAATCCAATTAAAGAAACATTTCACAGGTAAATACTGAATCTTCTATACTGATGCTTATTTTCGTAGATCATATTCACTAAAATATTTTGTATTGTAATACAAAATATTTTAGTGAATAAATAGTAGTAAATATGGTGTGTACTATGAGCTTCCTTGTGCGGTGTTGCCGGGACGATACGACATGGGTACCTTCAAAAAAAGCTCTTACACCTTCCTTAAAGGCCGGCAACGCTCTTGTGATTCCTCTGGTGTTGCAAGAGAATGTGGGCGGCGGTGATCACTTAACACCAGGTGACCCGTACGCTCGTTTGTCCTCATATTCCATAAAAAAAAATATGTGATTTACACGAACATTTCAAGCTTAGTCTCGCCGTAATGAGGAGTGTTTGTCTATTACGCTAGTATACTAAATTTACGTCTAATACACACGTTCGAGCTGATAAAGCAAACTCGCAAGACGAATAGATGTTTGATATTTGAAATTCAAAATCACTTTATTCATGTAATAATATAATAGAAATAAAGTTTTAGAAAAAATAACGTAATAAGTAGATAATAGTTTGTATTAGATTGTTAATGACTTATTAATTCTTACTTTTATTTTTTGTTATTTCACACTTACATTATAATTATTAACATTGTAAAGGTAGTTTATAGAATTAAGATTTATTACTAAGTTATTTAATTTTCTTATTTAAAATGTTGAATGTTCCTAATTAAAATAACCAACCTAGAATTAGTATGTAAGTGCAAATCAATTGTTAATGTTAAGTTGAGTTATTGTTGGTACATCTAAAATAAATAAATAAAAATATAGGTCACGGAAATGACATTTTGATTTATGTCAAAAAATATATTTTTTGTTATTGAATCTACTATTATTATAAGTTTGTGCATTATGGGTTAGGGTAAGAGGACCTATTAATTAGAGAATTTAATTAAAGAAATTAAGACAATAACACCATATTTTAACCTTATCCTGCAAATAAAGATGATTTATTATGATTTTAAAATAATAAAAAAAATCTTTAAATTGAATTTACAAATATTGCCAACTAGAAACATAGTCCTTGACAACAATATTGTAGTTAATCGTTCATTGGCACTTTTTTTTTAGGAAAAAAAAGCTAGTTAATTATGCGCGTCAAATTTGAATTACGTAAAATAATACATTGTTATTGTCGCGCTTATGTTTTTTTTCTCAAATGTGTCGTTTGAATTGATAATACATAATAGGAAAATACCGACTCTTGGTTTATCGTTAATACCTACTTCAATCCAGAATCCTACTCATAAATTTACCGAAGGAGACCATTTATGATTCATTTATTTATCACATGTCGATAGTAGACTGTTTTAATAAATTAGTTTTTTTTTTACTTCTTTATCCTAAGGAAATTAGAGGCACATAAAACTGACGCCACTTGAAAGGAAAAATTCAGCACTTCGAATGTGCTTTTGGTTTTTGAACTCATAATAGTTTAATATTAATTAATTAACTCAGAATTGTAAAATTTAAAAAGTTGCCAACACGAAAATTGTTTATATAAAAATAAGGGACGAGACGAGCAGGACGTTGAGCTAATGGTAAAAGATACGCCCTGCCCATTAAAATGCAGCGCCGCTCAGGATTCTTGAAATACCCCAAAAATTCTGAGCGGCACTACTACTGCGCTTGTCACCTTGAGACATAAGATGTTAAGTCTCATTTGCCCCGTAATTTCACTAGCTACGGCGCCCTTTAGAATGACAGAAGAAACACAGTAATGCTTACACATTACTGCTTCACTCCAGATATAGGCGCCGTTGTGGTACCCATAATCTAGCCGGCATCCTGTGCAAAGGAGCCTCCCACTGGTAAAATAGTATGGGCTGTATGTGATCATACAATAACGCGGTAATGACTCAAAATTTTACCTTAAGCTACATAAATACATATTAATTATTATCAAACAAAGCACAATTTACTGCTCTGTACAGTGCTAGTATTTAAATAATTCCACTTATCTATATATATAAAAATGAATTGCTGTTCGTTAGTCTCGCTAAAACTCGAGAACGGCTGGACCGATTTGGCTAATTTTGGTCTCGAATTATTTGTGGAAGTCTAGAGAAGGTTTAAAAGTTGAATAAATAGGAAAATGCTGCTAAATTAAATAAAAACAACAAATTTATTTTTCCTTTGATGTGTCCATACATAATTTCTATGAGAGAATTTATTGACGCACGGTTTGACAGTTCTGCTGTGAAACAATTTCATTACGACAGCAGGGTGCATATTTTACGAAGTAATTTTTGATGTTATGGTATATTATTGACAAATTCATATAAAAACATTATTTTATTTATTATATACAGAACAACGTCTGTCGGGTCAGCTAGTATTTAATGTAGTAGTGCCAATAAATGGACCAATTCTTCAACAAAAAGCAAACGATTTTGCTCAACGTTTTGGTGAAGATTTTGTTTGCTCGTCTAGTTGGATTCAACGTTTCCGGGCTCGACATGGCATTGTCGGCGGGAAAATGAGTGGTGAAGCTGCCAGTGTGGATAAAGATGCTGTAGACGAATAGATTACGCAAAAGTGGCCTACATTATGCGAAGGCTACAGTCCAGAAGACATTTATAACGCAGACGAAACCGGACTTTTTTACAATATGACACCAGACAGGACTTTAAAATTCAAAGGAGAGAATTGTTCGGGAGGAAAAATGTCCAAGACGAGACTAACGATCATGGTTGCAGCAAATATGACAGGATCCTGTCATATTTGCTGCAAAGGAAGCTTTTAGTTATTGGGAAATCTAAGAAACCATACGCTCATTGCCGGTAACGTATGAAAACAATGTGAAGTCATGGATGACATCGGAAATTTTTGAAAAATGGTTACGAAACTGGGACGCTGAATTAAAAGCAAACAATAAGAAAGTTCTTCTTTTAGTTGATAATTGTCCTGCTCATCCGGCTGTTACTAATCTGAAGTGTATTAAACTCGTGTTCTTACCACCAAATGTTACATCTGTACTGCAACCTATGGACCAAGGTGTAATAAGATGTTTAAAATCTCATTATAGAAGACTGCAAGTGTTAAAGTTAATCCTAGCATTGACAGTAATAATCAGAACAGCTTTACGGTTCTTGATGCCATCTTGATGATATCCGAAGCATGGGAAAAAGTTTCACAAAAAACTATAGCTAACTGCTTTGGATGCAGTTAGCTATAGTTTTTGCATGCAGGTTTTAAAGATCTTACAAGTCTTATAACAAGAACCTCAGATGATGTGATTGACGAAGATGAAGAGGACAATATTTCTTTGGCTCAATTAGCCCAAAATTTACGACCTGCTTTATCTACTACTGAAACAGACGAGTTCATTGATGTAGATCAGTCTATTGCAATTTGTGCACCAGCTACGGAGGATGATATTGTACGTGAAGTTCAAGAGGAAAATGAAAATGAACAGGAAGACTCTGAAGAACAATTTACAGTGCCAACTTTGATTGACGGTCTCAATGCTGTTAGTGTATTACGAAAGATTGTTCTTTTTAATGAAGAGTTCCACATGCAGGGAAATTGTGACGTAACGCTGATTAAAATCCAACGTGAATTACAAAATGTGTATGCACGACAGAAGTGTTTCAAACAAACTAAAATTACAGATTTTATGCATACAAAAATGATGGAAAAATGATATTGTTCTTTTATATTATACGTTTGTATTGAAGTAAACAAAATGCAGTTTAATTTCCTACATGAATATACATATTATCTTTCCTATTAATACCTGTCACCGGTTGTTACAACTATCGGTTTTTACTACTCAATATGAGTAGTCCCTTCAATGTTGTTATAACAGATTTTGACTGTATTTATATTCTAAATTGAAATTAATACAACTGCATTAATAAATACAATTGAATTAATGTCAATGGAATTGTAACAAACATTCACCAGTCTTAGAATAGACTATTTTTATTTTTCAATGCGAAAGTATTACAATTGTTCCTTTAAACTGCTATTATTTAAAAAATCAACTGATGTGAACAGCTTTATATGTTTATGTAATAGAATTGAAACACACATGTAGAACAACTTAATACCTTGTTGTCCTTGAAATTAAGTAAGCACAAACATTTAAATGCAAAACTTACACAAAAACTTTCGTCTTCATATAATCGGCTGTCAATTGATAATAATCATTTGAATATTTCTTCAAAGCATTAAATCCATTTGCCGAGTACACTTGAATTGTCTCGATAACACCTGGGGCATAGTTTTCAATACTTGCAAGCACCACTGGCGTTTTCTCTTGAACATAGTCCCGTATATTGCTATATATAATTGCAGTTTTCTTTAGAGCTATGGTATATACATCCTTTGATAGCTCTGCGTATGGTTTAGAAACTTCAATAAATTGAGTGTAGTAAACGGGTACATTATTTTCCATCCAAATGTATCCACGAGCCGATGAGGACAGTGTCTTCTGCCATGCTTTCTGACTCTGCTCTAACAAACCTAGATCATTTAAAAGCTGACCTGTTGTGCTTTCTGAAAAAAAAAAAAAGTTTATTAAGATTAAGTAGAAAATATACAACATTAGTATTGTGGTCTACTTTTAAACATGATTTGCCTGAACAAGGAAAAGATCAAATATTCTCACTATACAAACCAATTTTAAGTAAATATATATTAGGATTCTAATCAATAATATAAAAAAGCCTACATAATTTGATTCCTAACACAAATTATTCTAATAAAGATATACTGTCAGCAAAATAAAAACAGTGAGAATTCTTTTATATTATAATATGCATAACAGGAGGATAAATAAAAGACTAATAAAACATATATTATTGCATTGCATAAGAAGCCAAGAAAAACAATAGACTAAGACCCATATTTAAAAAAAGACATAATATTATACTCAGGTGATGCCTTTAAACAAATACACGACTCAATCATTTTGGAACCTTAAAATTTTAATTAAATTTTATTGAAGCAAAGAAAATCACCTCATACATAATTAATACTAAATTAATTATGATTTAACACTTCTAGCAGATTTTTGACAATACCAATTTCACTGATGACAATTGCTGAAGAAAAATGCCAACTTGGCATCAAGCAGAAAAAATGTGTCAGTCCGATTAAAACAGTCGGTTAGTACTTAGAAGCATATAAATGGTTAACTATAATACTTTGTTGCGGCACTGATAGATAATATTCAAATCATGTAGGTCAATAGATTAATTAAATATCTTTTATTTACATAACAAAGTTACTATCACCGGTACTTGTATTCAGATAAACGTACAAATGATAGTGACTTTATATAATTATGTAAACAATATTATATTATGCATTTCTTTGATAGCACCAAGATTCCATATCTAGCTTCTTTTTCTTCTTAGTTGTTGTTCGGTAAGTACTTACTTGGGAAATTACCACCAACTCTTGACACATCATATGAGATGATACCTGCAATGCTGACCAACAGGAAGAAGCTGGCCCATATCCAAGGGAATCTTCTAGTATTTGTCATCCTGTCTAGAATATCCTACAAGAACAAACATAATACATATATGTAAAATAATAAAAAGTCATTTATTTTCTCAAAATTGATTCCTTTAGAATTCTTTTTGATGTTATTTCTTATACTACTAGATACTACTACCGCTTCGGAATCAAATGATGCTCTGAGAGAGAAGAAGCAGCGCAAGAAACTCTCCCAGCATTCTTTTTTTTTGCGCTCTTTTCAATAAAAATATACAATATTGTACAGTCATTTCTATCGCTATAAAATAATCACAATCTAGTCCCAGGCTGTCCAATCATTTAGATATTCAGCAGTGGAGTAATAGGATTTACGACAGAGGCATTTTTTTTAAAAAAAATTTAAATTTATTTATAGATAATGCCTGAACAGTGGCTGGGACTTTATAATAAAAGTTTACCCTTTAAGCTATTATGTATCTTATGAAGCCTACTAGAATTAGTTACAAGCAATCCCTTATTTCTAGTGTTATAATAATGAAAATAACTATTAAGAGCAAAAAGGTGACGATTTTTGTGAATGTATATTAAATTTTCATAAATGTATGACAATATGAAAATATCCAGACTACCGAACTTGCTCAGATTTTTAAGAATGAAGAAAGCTTGAACAAAAAAAAACTAATAGGACATCTGGTTTCTTACTGGGGTCTTCTGCTTTCTGGATCACCCAGTGTTCCCATCTGAGCTATTATAGTCTTGTGTAGTCGCAAAATTTACCTTAGCATTCTAATGTTATTGTAGCTGTTTCTCATTAAAACACGGATAAAACTATATTCTTTTAAATTGAAGACCAAAATCCCCTGTATACTAGACAGTAGAATTCAACAATTCACTCAACTCTTTGTTTAGAGTAAAATTACCATAATTTAAGTGGAGTACATAAAGCTGATAAACTGTAACAATTATAATTAAAAATAAGGGCAGGCATTTCAGATGGATAGCTTATGGATTGAGACTATCTCAATTCAGTTCAATATTAATGTAAGGTTCTCCCATTTAAACTTCACTTTGTGAACCTGTGTTTCAAGGTTACATTATATCATCAACAAATGGCAAATTATTGGTAAAAGACTGGCATCCTTGACCTGTTGGTATTGCAAATGTCAATTGGTAGCTTGTATTTTTTACTTTCCACCAGAAGAGCTATTTGCCAGTACAACCTCACTTCTATAAAAAATTGGATAGGGTAATATATATTTCTCTTCATAAGATCTCCTGTAGCTGATAGCTTACACTGGTGATACTCATAAATCATGATGAATCAAATGTTAAATAATAATAATATATATTTGCCAAGATAATTATTTCATTTGAAATTGTAATTGTATATTTTGCAATTTAAGCTAGACATCACAAATACACACATTTATCAAATATAATATCAGTTTAACTTTTGCTCTAATTCGACATAATTGCAACTAAGGAAAACTTATTCATAAATTACTGAAAATAAGTAACCTACCTATGGCAAAGGATATAACCGTTTGCTTTACAAAATTATCCAATCTATATTAGGAATACAGATGCCCCTTCTAAGAATTTATTATATGACAACTTACTGATCTGCGTCCCTACGTGCGCGTACTATTTAATGTGTCCAACTTGAACTTAAAATTAACAGTTAGGTGCTTCAACGAATGAATGTCACTTGTTATTTGTTGATACTTGTAAATCAAGTTTACACGTAAGGTTGTACGTAATTTTCATCTAAAGCAACGCCCAATGGAAAAACTCAATCAATAACATTGTAATGGTTATTAGAATAGTCACTCACCTTATTTAACAATCAAATAAAATATTTAAGTTAGTCTTAACTTTATGATCGTAGTTAAACAATTTTTTTGTCGATTTTAACACAATATTATTTAGTTCTAGAAACGCATAGTACAGCAAACTTGCGTCTCTTATCAAGTTGGACGAAAACTGACGAAGTGACGAGTGAGTAGTGACGTAGTAGGTACGTACGACGTACCCAATTCAAATTTCAATGATTACGGAACGCCGATGTCCAACTCAGCCGATGACAGCGAGTGTCAGCCACACTCGCTGTCATCGGCTCTATCGATCGATCGTAAATTACGCGTATGTCAAACTTTGACAAGCATAGTATGTCATGGACAGCTCACATCCCTATAGGCACGAACGTTTTTTTTAACTTCTAGATAGACAGTATTCTTACGATTCACTGCAGTAAAAGCTCTTTATTCGCCGGTATATTTTCCGTTAATACAGAAACCATGAATATGGAATGGTAAGAAATAATCAAATAAAAAAAACAATTATGTTGAAGTTTTTAACCATATTGATAAAATATTATCTTCGGCTTTACATTTTATTTGTCCATTTGACGACGCGTTTACAAAGGACATTTGGGTTGGATACCTAATGGAATCCTTTTTATTAATATTTATGTAGCGATTAGATCCGCGAATAGTGAAAACGCGAATGAAGGAAGCGAATAAGTTATCTAATACATCTAGATTATAATTGATTTAATATGCACATATTATTATATTCGGAATGCATATAGTATATAAACACACTAAAATCGTAAACATATACTTAATGACTGCATATTTAACGAATCATTTAAAAGTAAACATTCTTAAATGTCACCTGTTCTTGTTTACGTTAGATAGTGGCTTAACCAGAATAAGAATGTTATGATAATTAAATTTATTATTAATACGTTGTTGCAGTTCATGCAATGTATAAATATGCTATATTATAATACTTATACTAAAAAATTAAGTTACCCCAGGGAAAACATTTTAGATAGTACTTGTTTTGTATTTTTTTATTAATGGCATAAGAAGATAAACGTGGGTATCTGATGCTAATTGATTACCGCCACACATACTCCCCTTGCAAAACCAGAGAAAACACACGAGTGTTGCCAGTTTCTATATAGGTGTAAAGGCTTCTGTGTCGAACGACGTGTCGTGTCGTCAGGAAGTGGCATTCTATAGTTTTGTGTACATGGAAGAAACACCGTGAAAATAGAACTGTTAACGAAGTTGAAGGGTTGGAGCGATAGTACAATTAGACGGCAGGAATCTAGTCAACTCTTCCAACCGCTCCCTGTGTTAAATACTGTTATTTTTTTTTAAAATAATGGACGAGACGAGCACGGCGTTCAGCTGATGGTCATTGATTCGCCCCGCCCATTACAATGAGTATACAAATTCTGAGCGGCACTACAACTGCGCTCGCCACCTTGAGACATAAGATGTCAAGTCTCATTTGCCTAGTAATTTCACTAGCTACGGCACCCTTCAGACCGAAACACAGTAATGCTTACACATGACTGCTTCACGGCAAAAATAGGCGCCGTTGTGTTACCCATAATCTAGCTGGCATCCCGTGCAAAGCCTACCACGGGCAAATGGACACAGAATTAAGCGACACGTCTAAGCAACGTTAAGCTATCGAACTGTTCATAGACTATTAAATTACCTACTCATACTTCAAGCAGTTTTGAGTTACAAGCACTCAAATGGTTCGAGCTGATACAGGGTGCAACCCCTCGAACCAGCACGCATAAGCCTAGTAGTATTTTATTCATTATAACACTTTGTCCATAAATACTGTTATAATTCAAAATAAACAAAATATTAAATTTGAATTTGGAATCTGTCATTTTTATATAATTGTTCATGGAGTTTTCTCATTTTGGCGATAATACATTGTACAATATAATAAATGGAGTGGGGTGATAAAGAGAACCGAATCGCTGTGATTTCATTACACGAAGTACCTAGGTATGAAGCCAAATGCAATTTCTAAAACTAAAATAGATACAATGAGACCTCCTCTGTTTGTGACAGAAAAAGATCTGGCCGTACACGTAGAGTTCGTACGAAAAAGGTGGTCAAAGTAGTAACCGAAAGAATTCGATGAAAACCTGTCCGAAAGCAAATGATTTTATCGCGGGAGATGAAGATAACACCTAGAACCATATCGCGTATATTTTTTAAAGATGACTTAGGACTTGCAGTATATAAGAGACATACTGGTCATTTCTTAGCTGATAATTTAAAAAAGAATAGGGTGGTAAATACGAAACAACTACTGAACGGTACGCAAAGTGACATCACAGAAGAATTTTGATTACGGATGAGAATTTATTTACAATTGAGCAACACTTTAACAAACAAAATGACGGTCATTTTGTTCAAAGCTCTGACTGAGTTTTAACTACTACTTTTGTGAAAAAGATATCAAAACATCGGCACAAGTGTATCAAGCAACCATTTTTGAAAAGGTAGTGAAGCCCCTTAACAACACCATGTTCGATAACCAAGAATGGTCCTTCCAGCAAGACTCGGTGCCGGGTCATAAAGCTCGGTCTACACAGTATTTTTATTAATTGACATACAAATAGAAAGAGATTTGAAGATATCTTGTCTAAACCGCCGCCTTCTTCAAACAATTCCTAGAATTTCTTCGAACTTTTTCTCCTGGACTTCTACATTGCAATGGATCATAAAATCAACCACCTATTTTGCTTAGATATTTTATATTAGAATAAAGAGGATACAAAGTCGTTTTCTCTATCATCTAGCTTTCTCTCAAAGAAAAGCTAAAGAACTTTCTTCGTACAAAGAAAAGCAAACATATTACTATAATATACATAGCTTGAGCCAAAGAAGAGATTTGTTGGATTTGATGTTTCTATTTAAGAGAGTTAACAACATCCAGATTTAGTTTCCAAGATTAAATTTTATGTTCCCTTTCGATATCCCCGCAAAACAATAATACTTCATCAAAGACCTTTTCGAAAAACTGTTCTCGGCAATAACTCACCAATTTCCAGGATGTCTAAAATACTAAACGATAGTTGCAAACATTTGGATCCTTTCGGGGACTCACTCAAAATATTCCCTAGTAAAATTTTATTATGTGATATATTAAATAATTTGTAATATTAACAAAATATATTTAACTGATTTCAATTTTGCGAACTATTTCATTGTGATTTTTTTTCAAGTTAATACGTTTTTAAAATTATGTATAAGAACGTATATTTCTTACACCTACTACAAAGCTGTGGAATGAGCTTCCTTGTGCGGTGTTTCCGGGACGATACGATATGGGTACCTTCAAAAAAAGCGCGTATACCTTCCTTAAAGGCCGGCAACGCTCCTGTGATTCCTCTGGTGTTGCAAGAGATTGTGGGCGGCGGTGATCACTTAACAACAGGTGACCCGTACGCTCGTTTGTCCTCCTATTCCATAAAAAAAGAACTTCATTTGATTATACCATATATAAATATTTGTAAGCCTTATAATAATTGCATGCTGTATCTGCGTTAAAAGATAATGCATTCAGATTAAATATTGTATTGATCCTTGAATTACACAATTACATAAGATACATAATAGCTTTGAGGGTAAATGTATACACTTCTATAATAATATCCCAGCCACTGTTCAGGCATTATCTATAAATAAATTTAAATGTTTTATTAAAAAATGGCTCTGCCGTAAATCCTATTACTCCACTGCTGAATATCTAAATGATCGGACAGCCTGGGACTAGATTGTGATTATTTTATAGCGATAGAAAGGATTGTACAATATTGTATATTTTTATTGAAAAGAGCGCAAAAAAAGAATGGTGGGAGAGTTTCTTGCGCCGCTTCTTCTCTCTCAGAGCGCCATTTGTTTACGAAGCGGTAGTAGTATCTAGTAGTTATTAGAAATGACATCAAAAAGAATTCTAAAGGAATCAATTTTGAGAAAATAAATGCCTTTTATTAATGTAATTATCACTGGTGGATTGAATAAATAAATAAATACGTCTAAATTGAGTCTTTATCTGTCAGATAACCGATAAAAACAGGCTAGGTTTATACTCTAGTGTGCGTGACAAAATACTTCTTACATTCGCGATTTCTATGACACTTTGTGTTAGTGTGCGTTCATAGCTCAAAATAGAGGTTAATTCTAAACTCAAAACTCTTTTCGATGTTTTCACAGCTGTCATAGTCTATATAGACGTATAAATGATCTAAGCTATTTTTATATTTCGTTATGTAATAGGAGTTTGATTCGGAAGGAAATCCCTTAATATCCAAAATGCAATTCAACTTAGTTAATGTACATACATGAAACTGAAGTGGCAGTGGGCAGGGCACATAGTTCGACGGACAGATGGCCGTTGGGGCAGTAAAGTCCTCGAATGGCGACCACGTACCGGAAGACGCAGTGTTGGCAGGCCCCCCACATGACGGACCGACGATCTGGTCAAGATCGCCGGAATACGTTGGATGAGGGCAGCGCAGGACCGATCGTCGTGGAAATTTTTGGGGGAGGCCTTTGTCCAGCAGTGGACGTTTTCCGGCTGATGATGATGATGTATGTACATACCTGGCATATCTTATTTGCTTTCATAACTGTTTCATCTTTTTTCTTCCCTTTAAGCGTTTCACCACAAACCTCCTTGTAATGGGTAATCGTCAGTTTCAGGGTCTTGTGTTTCAAACGCGGGCTAACTTCATTCCAATTGGTATCTATATTATGCAAATGATAGTAAAAATTTAAAATTAACAATTTAAAGTTATTTCACGAGTGACTCATCTGATTAATTAAAATTCTTATTTTAAGGGTATAAATTCAAAATTGGTTGAAGCGGTATAGGCGTTGTTGGACTGCGTGATAATCTCCTCAATACCGGATGAAATTATTAAATTTTTATATCTATAAGGGGCGAGACGATCAGGACGTTCGGCTGATGGTAATTGATACGCCCTGGCCATTACAATGCATTGGAATGCCGTTAAGTTAACGTACTACATAGTTCAGTCTCAATAAACAAAAACACAAAATGCCTCTACATTACTGCTTAACGGCAGAAATAGGCGCCGTTGTGATAACCATAATCTAGCCGGCAACCTGTGCAAAGGAGCCTCCCACTGGTAAAGTAGTATAAGTAGTAATATGTGCAAAAGCGTCAAGGGCAAACTATGTTAGTGTCATATATTTTTTTTGGTATAAGTTTTAATATCCACATGAACCAAATAAATATTAAAATAAAAAAAAGTAGGTAAAGCACCATATTTTACTTGTTCATCAAATAAAATACTCAAGCATAATCAGATTAATTTTTTTTATATGGGGTAAACGGGCAAGAGGCTCTCGAGATGGGGAGTGGTGAGGCCACCGCCCATGGATATCTGAAACAACAGGTGCCAAGAGATGTGTTGCTGGCCTTTAAGGTTAATGCTCATTTCTTGAAGGTCCCTAAGTCATATCAGTACGGAGAGTTAGAGTTATAATTTGAAGCTAAACAACTATAAATAAAATATTTACCTATAAATTCGATTAGGGTTGCACTCTGCTTGCTACACCTCTGGAAGAGCTGTCTCCAGGTGGCGTTGCAGGAGTCGTCTCGGGCCAGACAGTCCACCAGACTTTGAACGATCACACCGTTGTACTGGTCCAGACTGGAGCCACTCAGGTACTGGTTCGGGAGCTTCTTCATCAGCTGATTGAAAGTCACTTGCAGCTTGTTACCACTTTTGCTAAAGTAAATATCCTGAAAGTTTGACAGAACACTGATATGGTCTGTAATCTATTCTATGAGGTTATTATTAATGTTCTACTCTTGGTAATATTTCAAACCATCAACATAATAACTCCTAATACCAGTTTATACTTTTTTTTTAATGAAAATAAGGGACGAGACGAACAGGATGTTCAGCTGATGGTAATTGATACACCCTACCCATTAGTGCCGCTCAGGATTCTTGAAAAACCCAAAAATTCTGAGCGGCACTACAATTATTGAGCTCGTCACCTTGAGACGTAAGATGTTAAGTCTCATTTGCCCAGTAATTTCACTAGCTACGGCGCCCTTCAGACCGAGTCATAGTTTACACATTACTGCTTCACGGCAGAAAGATACACCGTTATGATACCCATAATCTAATCGGCTTCCTGTGCAAGGGAGCCTCCCACTGGTAAAGCATATTCGCAATGCAAACAATTCAATCAACACCCCCAGCACCAATCATATTATTATAATTTTCAGATATTATTTTTACTATAATATTATCTCTTTTAACATTTAATCCATGAAGTAAATAAAAATTACATTGTAATTCAAAATTCAAATTCAAATATTTTAATTCAAAATAGGATTTAAAATCACTTATTGAACGTCAAAAACTACCACCCATTCAAAAGAGACTGCCTCAGACCTGAGAAGAATGGGCGCAAGAATCTCAGCGGGCTTTTTTTTTTAAATATAAAATATGGATTAAAATGTAATATCGTACAATAAACATTTATAATTAAAGAGCCTGAGGGTGTTCGCTTTATTCCCAGTCCGTGGTGTCATTAAGAAAATAGTTTATGCTATAATAACCTTTCCCACACAAACGTTTATTAACAATTCTTTTAAATTTCATAACACATTTATTTTGTACATTTTCTGGGATCATATTGTAGAAGCATATACATAGCCCAACAAAAGACTTACTAACTCGACCCAACCGAGTAGTAGGCATAACAAGTTTATGTTTCTTCCTCTATTGTGTTTGTTTGTGCTCCGTAATTGTATATTGTAGGGTTTTTTTGGTATGGCTTTATGTTGGCCAACGTGAATGTACCGGTTATTGAATAATAATAATAAAATGAAACCACTGCAATATTTGCATGTCTGTCAAAACGAAACATGTGCCTAGTCTTAAATTTGTAACAGCGGTAGCTGAAATGTTTTCTTGCAAATAGAGAACTTTGACTCTAAAACAAAATGAGGTAGCGGGCGCGGAGTATTTAATGCTCATTGGTTATCAATCACAACATATCGTAAACAATCGCTATTGGCTACAGTAGATATTTCTTTTGTGGTATGTGACAGCGGTCGCCCTTTTTTGTGTAATGGTCGATTTTTTAAACCGTTTATATTCTTGGAGGTATAAAATTTAAATGTCCCTAATAAAAAAGGATGGTAGTTAATTATGTACAAGCATCTGTTGAGTTTAAAAAAGATCTAAAATACTTTCTCTTAAGAATTGGTAAACTGCAATCAAACTTAGCAGTGGTCTACCGAAAGTGTAGAAAGTGGTGTACAAAATATGTACAATATATCCTGGTAAGGAAGATGGGACACAGACTATTTTAATTATTGCATTGTCATCGGTCCTTTATAAGTGTGCAAAGTTTAAAAATAATCCAAAATTTGGCGGGGATCGAAAATGACACTAAACTTTCCCTTACCAACAAACAAAAACAGGTATTAGAGAGGCGCAACAGATTTTTCACACCTAGAAATGAGGGCAGATTGAACTCAACATGCCTTGGTTTTGTCACGGACGAGTAAAAAAAGAAGGACTCCGCGCCGTGATATTAGCAAGTGAAGCACCGTTATGCTAGTGTGTGTGCGGTTACGGGGGATACTAGTTACACAATTGTTTCTCCCTTAAATAATCATATATGGCCACAAATACTTATATAGTGTCGTTTTTACATTTTTTCACAACGCACGACGGCATTTTTAAAATATTTTATTGAGAAGCAAACTGATCTGTCACAGACGATGACAATTCTCATAATGGCCGCCTATCGGCCTGTAGTAGTGTAAGTGTGTGCGTGGGGCTATGTATTTACACGTTAATCGGCTTGTTTTGGTGCTACACTGTTATGTAAGGTGACACGGAGTCATTATTTTACTAGACCGTGGGTTTTGTACGTATAGTGTATATTTACCTTATATTTGACTAATTGGTTCATTAGGTCACTAGACAATTCCTTGGACAGGCCTCCTCGCTTGCTGTTCACTAAGTCGAACATCGCAAAGAGCTGGTCCTGGGTTACCTTGGCGTCACCCATGCTCACGTGCCTATCTAGAAGCTTCGACAGATATCTGATAACGTACTTGGTGTAGTTCTTCAGCTCTATTATTGGTAGGAATATTTCTTGCCAAACTAGAACAAAATCAATACAAATTGGTTTTATCTCCTACACATTCAAAAATTATCGAACAAGTGTAATACCAGTGGGAGGCTCCTTTGCACAGGAAGCCGGCTAGATTATGGGTACCACAACGGCGCCTATTTCTGCCGTGAAGCAGTAATGTGTAAGCATTGCTGTGTTTCGGTCTGTAGGGCGCCGTAGCTAGTAAAATTACTGGGCAAATGAGGCTTAACATCTTATGTCTCAAAGTGACGAGCCGATTGTAGTGCCGCTCAGAATTTTTGTTTTTTGAGAATCCTGAGCAGCACTGCATTGTAATGCGCATGGCGTATCAATTACCATCAGCTGAACGTCCTGCTCGTCTCGTCTCTTATTATCATAAAAAAAAACATAAAAAAAATAATAGAAAAAAAAATGGTCAAGCGTGGGTTGAACTCACACAAAAAGCATTCCGTACCATAACGTTGTATAATATATTATGTTATTTAAAACTAGTTTTGTGAAAGATTAAAATTTAATTGCATGGCCCACCATTTTGGACTACCCATCTGGGCTTTTCTTCTATACTAGTTGACCCGGCAAACGTTTCTTTGCCATATAAATTAATTTTAGAGTTAGACCGTTTCTTGTACATTGCAACAATACTTTATGTTTCTAAAATAATCGTTAGCCTAAGTTACTCCTTATTACATCAGCTACCTGCCAATAAAAGTCCCGTCAAAATCGGTCCAGCCATTTCAGAGATTAGCCGGAACAAACAGACAGACAAAAATTGTAAAAAAAAATGATATTTTGGTGTATTTAGCTTATATATATTCATATATATGTAGTACGGTTATTTCACTATAACAAACAGACACTCCAATTTTATTTATATATATATAGATTTTTCTTGTCGGAAATAATAAATAGGAGAATACAGCCTTACATTATCTCTAAACTTATCATTGAATATTTTATTTGGGACATAAAACAAATACATACTGAATAACTTTACATTTACAAACACATCATGTAGTTATTATTTCCATGCATTGATATACAAGAATGAAAACAAGACTCTAATTAAGAATACATTAATACAAATATTTTATTTTGTCTCAAAAGGAAACGCATTATACAAAAAAGCCATGTACAAGTTACTACATACTCATAATACCTACTACACAACATTATACATCACAACCTTTAGATACAAACATTAAGAAGAAGCCTACATACTTAAGTTTGGTAAGTGCATCTAGACAAGTAGGTACGAAGTTTTTATTGCTAGGACTTCTTAAAGAAACTAGGCACATACAGACAGTAGGTTTTATGTTAAACAGACATAAAAGCTGGTGCCTTTCCAGAAAACTGATATTTTGCTGGAGTGGTAGATATGTAGTTTACATTATGACAACAATCTACTGGCTGAGCTCTAACTCCTAACTAAGTTTCCCTGTGTTTAGGATATTAGTACTCCCCGTGTATCGGTCTGTTATTCCATAGTTCAATAATGTGTCTGTATGTCTGACTATTATAATCCACAATATGAGTAGTAGTTTAATAATTTTTGAGAGAAAAAATAACTAAGTAATTAGGTAAAGAGTACTAATCAAGAGATATACATAGAAACATTGCTTACAATGTTATGAATTACGAATAGTATAGATATATATACTTAATACAATGAATAGGTACTAAATTTAATAAAATGTTATTAAATTAAGTATTCTCAGCGTCAGCGGAGACTTTCTGTATACCTTTATCTTAATGGAGATCAAGTTTTTTACATTCATACTGCTTCAATAAGCATTTAATTGCTGATTTATAATGAATCAATCTTAAATCATTACTACGTCTAGATATAATAATCAGGTCCGGCCACACATGGAGTATTGCTGTCATCTCTGGTCTGGCGCACCCCAGTATCAGCTCGATCCATTTGACCGCGTGGAACGTAGAGCAGCTCGAATTGTGGGGGATCCAGTGCTCTGTGAACGGCTGGATCACTTAGCGTTGCGTAGAGAAGTCGCTTCATTGTGTGTTTTCTACCGCATTTATCACTGGGAGTGTTCCGAAGAGCTGTTTAACCTGATTCCTGCCGCCGAATTCCACCTTCGCACGACACGCCACAAGTTAGGATATCATCCTCACCATCTGGATGTGTGGCGGTCCTCCACAGTGCGGTTTACAAGGAGCTTTCTTCCACGTACTACTAAGCTGTGAAATGAACTTCCTTGTGCGGTGTTTCCGGGACAATACGACATGGGTACTTTCAAAAAAAGCGCGTTCACCTTCCTTAAAGGTCGGCAACGCTCCTATGATTCCTCTGGTGTTGCAAGAGATTGTGGGCGGCGGTGATCACTTAACAACAGGTGACCCGTACGCTCATTTGTCCTCCTATTCCATAAAAAAAAGATAGACTATGACAGGTGTGAATACGTCGAAAAATATTGAGTTTAGATTTAACCTCTATTTTAGGCATTGCATGCACACTAACACAAAGTGTCATACAAATCGCGAGTGTAAGACGTAGCTTGTCACACACACTAAAATATTAAACCTGGCCTGTTTTTATCGATTGTCTTACACCAGGAAACTATCTAGACGTATAAATTATCTACGGAATAATGGTAAGCAAAGTTAATGCTGTATAAGACGAAATATATAGAAGATACATACCGTCTAAGTCGCTATAAAGACAGCAGGTGGACACTCAGAATCACGCAATGGAAGGGACCTAAAGGACTCTACCCACTACAACGTATCATACCATGACCGTGCTATGAACGTGTCAGGCAAAAAAATATTCTCTGTATTAAAAAGTATGAGACCATGCCCACTAGCCCGTTCCGTTACCGACCAGCACCGTAGCATGTCATGCACGGAGCGGCAAGTATTGACGGCGAGAATATTTTGCCGGTGGCGATACGCTCTGTGCATGACACGCGACGTTGCCACACCGGTTCGCGCAGGCGGCGAAATGGTGAGCACCCGCGTTATAACCGCGTAAGATGGCCGTTATAAACGCGTTGCCAATCAGGTGAATTACTACAAACGCGACAACAGCGCACAGGGTCCGCTCGGATATGGCACTCGGATGATACGGAGATGATATGCGGACCCTTCCGTCGCTAAAATCGTTACGCACGGGCTTGTCACGTGGAAGATAATGAGATGATATGCTGACGCTCCGGTCATTAAAGCCGATACATACGACTTTGATACGTAATTGATACGCTCTAGTGGGCGTAGTAGAGCGTATCGTGTTGCTTGTAGTGTCTGATACGTTCATAGCACGGTCATGGTATGATACGTTGTAGTGGGTAGAGTCCTTAAAGGAAAACGACGAGTAGGCAGACCGAAAACTAGGTGGGCTGATGAAGTAATGGAAATAGCCGGGAACGACTGGCAAATAACGGGTAAAGACAGAGACGCGTGGAAGGAAAAGTTGGAGGAGGCCTTCACCCGAGGAGGGGTTCATGTCCAAATAAGTAACACGTACTAACATCTAGATATTAAGAAAAATATAAACTAACACTAAATAACAACATTTGAAATGTACATATATTAAGGATGTGAAATAAAAAAGGCTTTATAATTATTATTATTACAAACCGTCTCATGCACTTCATATAAAACTATTTTATGTAAGTATAATATTTCGTATCACTTGACACAATACTGTACAGGTGGTGCGACCAACTGATACTCGAGATAAAGGTTAGGAGATATCAGTGACCTTCTAAAAGGTGTCAGGTTGATGTATTATGCGAGGAGAAATATATCACACAGCCCAAATGGCAGCCGTTGCTTGATGCACTAAATTTATTTACATTGTTAAATCAATACAGTTGTTCTAATTGGTTATTTATTTAAATTAGAGGTCGTTATGAACAATAAGTGTAAACTATAACTTATAATCTTAGTACATATAAATTACGTGAAACGTTGTTTGTCCGCGATGGACTCCCTAAACTAATGAACGGATTTTAATTAATTACTTCATGGAATGCTGTTTGGTCCAACTTGAGAGATAGTTTTTATTTCGATTTTGGACGCATACTTATTTTTATTTTCAATATTTTCTATGAGATAATTTAGTGACGCACGGTTTGACAGTTCCGCTGTGAAACAATTTCATTATAACAACAGTTAGCATTTTTTACGAAATAATTCTTGATGTTTTGAAATATTATTGGCAAAATTCGTATAAAACAGTATTTTTTTTGGATCTACAGAACGTCTGTCGGGTCAGCTAGTTATAAATAAAATGTTTGCATAATTTGCACCTTTATTTATTTACAGTGTGTGTGGTTATAATGCATAAATGATACTGATCACCGCCGCACCACGGACAAGCTACTGAATAGATTTGAATAAATTTAAGCCTTTTTCTAAAAAAAAAATAAAGATATATATTACAGTATTAGAAACAAGGATTTTATAAGCACTACGTCACAGTAGACGCGTTACTACTGTTACTACGTGCTCAGTCATGTGTGTACCCGGACGAAGTCACGGGAATCAGTAAGTCTAAAAATTAACAGCTTTTATGACTTACCTATAAAATATATTTATAATTTTTAAATTCAATACATTGAAACGTTTGAGTATTTATGTTGCATCACTTCGCATAGATTGTATAAAACTTAATATTAAAATGCAGATTCAGAATCGATAGACGCATAATATAAAATCTATACGCTAAAAAATCTTAAACTAGAGGTCCGATATAAGGCGGTCGTTAGACTGGCATGATTGATTTTATATTTTTATCTACACCCATGCTTTAAATCCTCTATTAAAGATGCTGAAACACTTAGCTTATTGCCGACATTAAAACACCCAATGTTCTAATAACCATTACATCATCCAAACGAGTGTTGTAATGTTGTACTGAATTTCATAACAACACTCCTAGAGCCATTCTTATTGCTCGATGCGTGGTATCTGTATGAATTTCAAAAAAAGAACATTTACGTTTACGCGCGTTCCACACTACCAGAACCCGCCATTTTTCTTCGATATTTTTATTGTTTTGTTTACAAAAAATGAGCGATTCAGTTTAAACGCTGCAAAAGAATATTATAATCGAGTGAATTTTAATTATTGCTCTAAACAAAACGTAAACTACTACTAAAATAAATAATTGTTTCATTAATACTTAGTTTATTTGTACATAATCAGTAATGGATGATATTAGGTTACTACTAGGACTGGTGTTTTAATGTTAGCAGTAAGCTAACTGTTTCAGAATCTTTTAGAGGATTCATATTTTGGGTGTAGTTAAAGTCTTGTGCAAACTGTTGATAATTAGGTATTAAAACACTCATGTGATACTATTATAAATACACATTCGTGTTTTAATACCCCTTATTACACAACAGTTGCATAAATAACTAATGCAATATCTTACTGATGTATTATTTAGGCCCCCCACAAGATGGACCGATGATCTTGTCAAGATCGCCGGAATACGTTGGATTTTATTGGAGGTACACTTTATGGGTTGGGTGAGGGCAGCGCAGGACCGATCGTCGTGGAGATTTTTGGGGGAGGCCTTTATCTATAGTACCTAATTAAGTTTAAGTGTCTATTTATATATTATCCCAACCTCTTGTTTAAATTTATCCAAAATTTTGGATTGAATCTAATCAGTTTTATTTGCATTTCACTCGGACATACGTCATACCAACAGTCCAAACGACAAATATACATAAATTATATTATAAAGTTCTTTTTTGGATTCAGTAATGTTTATTTACACAGCAAGTATTCTTTAATAAATATATACTTCCTACATACACGGACGAGTAAAATAAGAAGGACTCCGTGTCACCTTACATAACAGTGAGGCACCAAAACAAGCCGGTAAACGTGTAAATACATAGCCCCACGCATACACTTACACTAATACAAGCCGACCGGCCGCCATTATGAGATTTGCCATCGTCTGTGACAGATAAGTTTGCGTCGCAATAAAATATTTTGAAAATGCCGTCATGCGTAGTGAAATAGTGTAAAAACAATACTATAAAATGATTTGAGGATATATCTTATATCTTTAAACGAGCAATTCTTATATATATATGTATATATATAATCGGAATCTCCGAAACGGCTCCAACGATTTTTATTAAATTTTGTATACAGGGGATTTCGGGGGCGATAAATCGATCTAGCTAAGTTTCAACTTCAAAAAAATGTGCTTTTATCTGTGTTTTAATGAGAAACAGCTGCAATAACATTATAATACAAAGGTAAATTTCGCCAATATACACAAGACTAATAGCTCAGATGGGAAATTGGGTGATAAGGAAAGCAGAAGACCCCGGTTCGAATCCAGAAGTCCTATTAGTTTTTTTTTTTGTCGAAGTTTTGTACATTCTTAAAAATCCGAGCAAGGCTCGGTCGTCCGGATATTGATTATTTAAGGGAGAAAAAATTGTGTATCTGGTATACCCCGTAACCGTACACACACTAGCATAAAAGTGCTTCAATTGCTAATATCACGGCGCGGAGTCCTTATTTTTTACTAGTTCGTGACTACATACAGTTTTTAGTTCGTTACGATTTTGGGTATAGACTACAAAATAGGAGGAAAAACACACAGAGACACTTCTTGTAATACGGGCCTTAGTGCAATTATGATTTGAACATGTTTACGCGGATTATTGTTTGGCTGCCAAACAATGATAAGGTTGCAGTATATTCCGCAGAATATCATACGTTACGCTTCGAAAGTGCTGACCTTTCTCTTTTACGTTATTTTTAAAGCCAAACATTCACTTATGTAAAGACCATGAAACAGGTTGCTCATTACTAAATAAATCGCACATTTGTGTTTCGGTCTGAAGGCCGCCGTAGCTAGTCAAATTAAAATGCATTTATTTTCTGGAAAATCGATTCCTTTCGAATTCTTTTTGATGTGATTTCTAATATACTAGATACTAACACCGCTTCGGAAACAAATGGAGCTCTTAGAGAGGAAAAGCGGCGCAAGAAACTCTCCCAGCATTCTTTATTTTAATTAATGGGCAAATGAGACTTAACATCCTATGTATCAAGGTGACGAGCGCAATTGTAGGAGATTTTTTGAGTTTTTCAAGAATCCTGAGCGCCACTGCATTAAAATGGGCAGGGCGTATCAATTGAACCATCAGCTGAACGTCCTGCTCGTCTCGCCCCTTATTGTCATAAAAAAAGAATACTCGAGCTAATTTTACTCAAATGTGAATCAATTTTAAACTGCCTTTAGACGTGATAACGGCTTATAAATGGATTGACGCCGGCGTCGAGCGTGCAAGCGAGAGCGGGGAACAAGCGATAGAGAGGCACGATAGGCGAAATATGTGTTTAAATTTGAGTAAAAATAATATCTGAATTAACGAATGCAAATAAATGTCAATTCATCGGAATAATTGTAATTTCCAATTAGCTCCTTCTATGTATTATACAAAATATTGATAATTCAGTGATAATAATTCAATTCAACTCATAAAAGTACTCAATATTTCATCAATGATTTCTTATGACGTTACCACGTAAAATGGTAATGGACGGTAGTCCGAAAACCAACTATACAGACTACTAATTTTTTTATAAGAAACAGTGACAGGACGAGCAACATATGAGACAAGACGACATTGCAGTGCCGCTAAGAATTCTTGAAATACAGTGACATATGAACATTGTAATGATCTATTTTACAGAAGCACTAGCTTTTATGCGTGACTTCGTCCGCGTGGAATAGTTACTTTGGGAAGCATTTTCATTTTTTCGGATTCTTTGCAAATAATACACATACAAACTGCTCTTTCCGCTGCTTGCGAAGCTCTTCTATGAAGCAGCGGATATCCCTTGTGATTGTGGACAGTCTCTTTAATAGTTACAAGACTCGAGTTCGCCTTTTAGCCACTTACTGAGCTTTATAGCCTCAGTAAGCAAAAAGGCGTTATCAGTATTACGCAAGATATCGAAGTGAAACATTATTACAAAAATAGGCAAATGCGCTATTTTTTTTTGTAAATGTAATTTCTAATAGCTATTTTCTATTAAAAAAAATTGGTATGCAAAATATAATACCTGTCATTAAAAAATGCTCGTTGTACACATTGACTTTTATCAATGGAAAAGGAGGACAAACGAGCGTACGAGACACCTGGAGTTAAGTGATCACCGCCGCCCACATTCTCTTTGCATACTAAGACCTTGCTCAGACTTTACTTAAGTACGTTAAACTTAACGGAATGTAAATGATTTGAGTTTTCTTTAGTGTTAATTACGACAATATTTGTCTTTCAACAAATCGACACGTGTTTCGCCTCTACACGAGGCATCCTAAGGATGTGGCGTCTCGCTAAAATCTGGCACGGGACTGTTGAAAGACAAATATTGGCGGAATTAACACTAAAGAAAACTCAAATCATTTATATAATTATTGATTTCCGCAAAGTAACGCCTACTTCAATAAATTTTCTTAACGGACTGAGATAAAACGCGAGGTTGACTTTTGCATTGGGATCTCTTAGCTTAAGCTGTCAAATGACTATAAAAACAAAATCAAACATTATTCTAGGGTAACACTCAGCTAAGTTTTACGTAAGTAAAGTATGAGCAAACTCGAAGTACGTTCTATTATAGATCTCAGCCTATGATTGTAAATTTTTGGTTGAGTTTTATGCACATATCACTCACACATTGACTTATTTTTATTTCGTATAGGGCTTGCAGCAGTTATTTTCACAGCATCATGACGTACGGTATTTTACTATGGGGTCATGCTGCTGACATTGATATAGTGTTTGCTCTGCAAAAGAGAGCTGTTCGTGCTATATATCAGCTTGGTTATAGACCGTCTCTCATAGAAAAATTTAAAGAAATAAATATTATGACTGTTCATTGGAAAATTTAATATATGTTCACGAAAATCGTCACCTTTTTGCTCTTAATAGTGATTTTCATTATTATAACACTAGAAATAAGGGATTGCTTGTAACTAATTCCAGTAGGCTTCATACGATACATAATAGCTTTAAGGACTTTACTGTTATTATTTGGCTATTGTACACCCCCTCAAATTGTGAAGTTTCTTTTCCATACATATTTAAATTAAAGAGTACATAGTGGTCTATTTTGTCAGAGTGTATGAAAACCTTTGTGTAAGGCTCAACCCACATTTAAATCTTTCCAGCTCTGATATAATTTACACCTTGAATTTACTATCATCCCTGGTAAATATTTCTATCTTCTATTTCTATATTCTGTTAAAAAGACGTGGGAAATTAAGGAAATATAATATTATGCTTTACTCACCTTTAATGCCAACAGCAAAGTTTTCATGTCCGCCTTGACCCAATGCCCACAACAAAGAGAGACCAATTGGTGGACGATTTTGATAGGAATTCATTAGACTCATACTCTTCTGAATAGACACAATGCAAAATTCGGGATTCTCTAAAGCCAGCATTTGTAACAATATCCTGTGTCCATTTACAGATTGACCTATAAAAGCCATTACTATTTAAAATAACAGTAAAATCTATTAAAAGAAAACAAAATACAACTCAAAATAATGATAGGCAAGTAGTAAGAATGATTATGTATGGTAATTTTTGATGAGTTTTATCTTTGTAGGATTTTAACACTAATAAATTAAGATCTGGCAACAAAAACGACCTGCCATGATGTTATGCTAGAACAGGAGAACAACAGAACAGTGAATACATTGATGATGGCAGACACCGTAATGCAGCCCCATAAACATACCCCAAAGTGGTTGTTTGAAAGTATTCGTTCAACCACACATTCCTATGATACGATGATTGTCTCATCGTATCATAGGAACTTCAGCTGATAATAATAGATATGTCTTATCCCCTATTGTCATAAAAAAAATGTAATGGGTAGTTCATCATCATCATCATCAGCCGAAAGACGTCCATTGCTGGACAAAGGCCTCCCCCAAAGATTTCCATGACGATTGGTCTTGCACTGCCCTCATCCAACTCATACAGTTTACCTCCAATAAAATGACACTGTTCATGGCTGACTGATTTTGTTCCAAATGCAGTGTCATTCACTTACCTCTACTCATATCATTGGCTAAAGCTGTCAGTGTTACATCAAAAAACAACTGAGCATTTGCTTTGCCTGCATCTTTGAGAACTTGTGCAATGCTACTCTTGATTTCAGGTGGCTTAATTGCACTGACTGGGTATGTGGCTTCCTGATTAGAAAATGTTGGGTCCTCCACATCAAATGGAATTTTAGAGTTCAAATGGCTAGCTAATTCTTTAAGCCAAACCAGAGGTGCGTTGGAAAATCTTAGTTTGTTTGTTGTTATTATATTTGCTAATTCTATTGGATCAATCTGTAACAATAAATAATTAATTGGAATAATTTTAATATTTAATTATAGAACACAATTACATTTTTTAAACATTAATTTCTTTTTGGACACAGGCCCACTCTATCATAGTTATTCGGAACAGAGTTAAGAAAGAATGTCGCTTAAACATATATTTCAAAAATAATTATCACATGGTCTAAATCAATTGAGAATTTGCATGGACAAGTCTAAAGTTTGCAATCACTGATAAATTAGTCTGTAATGAGCTTTTTAACCTGATATGATGTCATTTTGAGTTTTTTGTACATATATTCTGGGATTATGTTCTAAAAGCATATAATATACAATGCCCAACAAAAAAATAGGCTAACTTAAGCAAGTAGTAAGCATAACAAATTTATGTTTAAAAATTTATTGAAGTAGGTGTTACTTTGCGAAAATCCATAATTATCCAAATGTTTTGAGTTTTCTTTAGTGTTAATTTCGCCAATATTTGTCTTTAAACAATTCAACACGTGTTTCGCCTCTAGACGAGACGAGAGTCTTGTGCCAGAGTTAGGCGAGTCAACATATCCTGAGGATGCCTCGTGTAGAGGCGAAACACGTGTTGAATTGTTTAAAGGCAAATATTAGCGGAATTAACACTAAAGAAAACTCAAAGCATTTGGAAATTTATATTTTTTTCTGGTGTTAAAATTATGATTAACACAGTTTCTAGCAAATTTTCTAATGTACATGTACATAACATTATCAAGAATAGATTGAGATGCATATACTAAGAAGGAAAGTATATGGCTACAATGTCAGAATTCTCTCAGATAGTGTTAACCTGCTCTTAAGAACAACACCTTCACATCAGTGCTAAGTTGTGAGTGTCATCAATCCCTGGAACAAGTTGCCTCTGACAACTGGGTGACTCTATAATGTATTAAGGGATACAGTGGGTGATTGGGTATAAATGATCCAGAGAACTTGCAAGGTGTCGCTCAGTACCTTAGGTGCATACCACTGTTCTACACCCAAATGCATTCATGGATATACCTCTCTTACCCACATACTACAGACTACCCAATCGGCAAACCACACAAGCTTCAAACAGTCGAGAGGAGTGATATTTGCACTGTATCCAAAATGGACATTTCAACTTATCAGCTTAAGCTGTCACTCTTTATTTTTGTGGGCACCCTGATGGGCAAGCACCTTTTCAGCCATGCAGAGGTTATCTGGTCAAAAATGATATGATGTGCATAGGAGGGCAAATAATAATATGGAGTAACCATCATAGTCCTTAAGTCATGACAATGTATATCTTGAAACAGTTTTGGTAAAATATCAATGACAGTAGGGACCACTACATATACAGGGTTATGGTTTAAGTCAACCTAAATCCTTTAGTGGCCGTTTTCAATAACCTATCTATCCTTAGTTTAACTTACTAGAGGTAGACATATCCTTTTATGCTTACATACATTTCAATAACCTATTGACATAAAGCATTGGACTACAACTATAGACAGAGAAGATCTTGTCATTAAACAGTGACAACAATGTATCCATAACTAGAGATAAATAATTGAAAATGACCATAAGAGGTTGTAGTTTCCATCATTCCTGAATGATTTGCCTATGAAACCCATACCCTGAACTTAACCCATCTCAAGTTATTGCCCTTTGATTTTTTTTTTATAAAAATTACCTTTTTTTTTGTCTATTGTCCCCTTATTTTTGTGTTTAGTGCCTCTAATTTATTTATTTTTGATATTTTTGTGTAGTAGATTAGTTGTTTTATTACTATGAACACTAAAATTGCAAACTTACTGCAGGTAAAGTGAAAGCCATCACTTATGAAATACAGTTGAATGTTATAAGCCTGTTATATATTCGGATATGCAACACTTACAGCTTCTAAGGCTTCCTGAAGATTTTTTGCAGGTTTAGGTTTATCATCTTTTTTTTCGTTTTTCTTTTTTTTCTCACCACCTTTCTTTTCCTTTGCAGGTTTCCTTGTATCATCTATTGCCATTCCAGCATAATAGGATTTTATTTGGGAAGATGGAACTGTAAAAGATATTTTAAGTAATTAAAACCTTCAGCAATATATTTATAAATTTAGTTTAGTATTAAAATCATGGAACCTACCTAGATCTTCTAACTTCGGCCCATTTTTGGTCGGCTTTTTGTCCTCATTACTAACTTTGATTTTACCATTTTGGGATTTTTTATTCTTTCCCACAACTTCCCATTGACCACTAGCCATTTTATTCAATGGTTTTACTGTAAGGTTTTTAAAAAAATTGAAACTTTGTCGTTTATTATTGCAATATATTAGTGACACGAACACACGTCAGAGATTTCAGCGATATTTTACAACTAAATTTAAAAAGCAATCGGCCAATCGCCTCCCCTTGAATCGCCAAACAAGACGGTCGACACGTCAAAGTTTGGCAATCGAGGTATGAATGTTGTCACATTGACAAAAATTTCGACTTGAAAGTTCCACAGTGGCCGGTAGCGTATATACGTGGCTGTCAAACTAAAAATTCAACTACCTATACATAGAGATGGGCGTTATAACACACAACACATTATATATTACAATATATTTTTACAACAGTATAACACATTATAAAATTTGCCACTAGACTGTTATAATATAAATTATTTCTATAGTGTTATAATTCGTTTGAAATTTAATTACAGCGCCATCTATGCACACGAGCGGAAAGTGGTGCGTTTCTTTAATGAAATTAAAATTTTGTAAATTTAATATTTTTAACAGATGGCACTTTTTCGTATTCGCTTTAGTAAGTGCTTAGTCTTCAAAGTAATGTGAACACTTCGTATATCACAATAAAAACTATTTTTACTTGCGACGAACAAATATAAAATTATAACACTGTTGTTTTAGATTGAAAAGTATTGTAAACACTCTCGCTATAAACATTAGAGCTATTTTTACTTGCGATGAGACGAAGATAAATAACATTTTGGATAAAACAACACTTTCATTCATTATATTTCCAATGAGAATCATTATTTGCGAGTTTTTAAATTGACAAACTGCTAGTTGTGTTTCGAAAATTATTATTATCACTTTTAAAGTAAAATGTTTGTAAAAACTATAGTATGAATTGTAAATTAAATGGATATGTGTATTATATAATACGTCTTCAGTTGTTTTTATTTTTTTATGTAAATAGACAAGTGTTAGTGTAAAAATAAAATTTGTGAATAGTGTAAATATACGTTTAGTTAATAGTTTCTTTAACTCATTAGTCGACAAGATTGTTCTGTGTAGGTACACAGGTAAAAAAAAGCTTTCTAAAAAGCACAACAAAAAATACCATCTACCTAGTACCTACTTAGTGTTAAAGAAATTATTCCTCTTCAAATATGTTATATTATAACACTAAATAACATCAAACCGCGACAACAACTATCAGGGTAAATAATTTCGATAAAAATTTATAATATCTAATATATATTATAACAGTTTACAACAACAGTTAGAAAAATATAACACAACAGTATAATTCATTGAAAAATTATAACAGTTTAGCCCACCTCTGCCTATACATAGGTAGACTTTGTTAATGATAACATAAGTATTGACAGAGAATGGACTTGCTCCTAAAATATAAATAAGTTAGAGAGAGACAAATCGTGTTTGTGATGCTCATAACATGCAGATATAACATATTATGTATATATATTACACCTTTATGTGTCAGTATAGTGGTGCGATTCGATACCTCTCTGTTTTGAGAACGCGTCCTTAATAGCCGTTTTAGTTCTAACAGCACTAGGAAGCTGCCGATCTTTTATGGTCTTCGACAAAGGATGTTGCTGTATCTACGCTGGTACAAAATTTTCGTTTTGAATTAGCTGGAGCCCAGTGTGATTTTGAATTCGATTTATTTACGCATATTATGCAATGTGAAGCTAGGTAAGGCTTGAACATAATAATGCAGATGAGCCATTTCCATTGATTCCGCCAATTCGAAGTGTTTTTTTCAGAAATTATATCACTTACAAGTTATTTTGCTTTGAAACTCGGAAAGCCTAACTGTATAATATTTTTGTTCCACTTTATAACTGTGATTTTATGTTGGTAACTTTGCAATTTATTTATTAAAATGTTAAAGCTGATAGCTTAAATAATTTCAGAAACAATTAATCTAATTTATTTTAGTAAATGATAGATAAGTTAAAATACAGGCAGTTGTATCTTGATGACCAGTAAAACGTTAGTTCCATTTTGTTTGGTTACATATATTATGTGGAGCGTCGAAGTAACAAAATAGAAATATAAGTGTGAGTTCTTATAATACAGTGCATACAATACCAATACAATTTACCTAAAAGTAACTAAGTGAAAATATTTTATGCCTAAAAGTTTCATGAGTTAAATGTAAGACTTATAATAATAAGTTTAATAATAAATGTTATGTTTTGACATTCATTATAAAAAAAAACTTATACTAAAAACCACTGGGTTATTATTAAATTTTGTTTTAAAAAGTTACAAGGTGGAACTGTAGACCTCTCTCTTGTACCAAATAATAAATTCTCCGTAAAAATTAATAGTTTGGATTTTTTGCTTATATAATAAATGTACGATATGGTATAATGACTCAATCTGCATCCCTAGCATTTGTGTAAAAGATTTTTATTTTTAACTCTTTTACGAAAACGTCCTTGTAGAACCTGAACAAACCTGCACAAAGAAATAAATAAATTTATTTATTTATAGATAAATTCACAGATTTACGTAGCTTTAACCTGACTTTAACGATGGCAATGAGGAATTGTGTTGGTGAGCGGAATATTTGTTGTGATTAATTTAATTTCTGATATATTTTATGGAATGTTAATAAATTACATGTAAGTTTTTCTGGATTATTTATGATAACACACCATCAAGAAATATTTATGGTAATTTTGTCTTCCAGAGATACCTATATACCTATCATGGATTTCTATGTTCGTTTTTTACATTTTGCTTTCTTTACTACGGTGGCCATTGATATCTCTTTAGAGTAAATGTATTCTTTGTAAATAATTCACAATCCCAGTAACTGAGCCTAATATACCTACACAAAAAAAAAAACTTCACGAATCACAACAATCAGCATCACTGACAATCACGATTCACATTTCACGAAATTCACGAATCTCGAGAAGATTTAAGATTCAGGAGTCAGGCCTTGAGTTTTATTTCACAATTGTGAAAAATCTATACATTTAATCCGTATCCCAGAATTAGCAATTGATTTTTCATTAGGCGTATTTTTATCATTGATTTAATAAATAGGGATTTACGTTTAAGATAAGCTGTAAAATTTGCTGTTTCTTTTCGAAAATGGAAAATAAATTGGTTGCGGATGACTTATCCAGCAGTCTTCGTGAAAGAGTCTTTTTTGCAGCTCGTGATGGAATGGCTCTCACACTTTATGCTCTAATATATGAAAAAAGCACAGAAGAAATTGACACACTTCTCAATCGAGTAAGTAATTTTGTTTCATTGTTGTGAACGTCGTTAAGGTACTTCTATTTTTATCGATGTTAAATTTTTGTGATGACTTATATTGTGATGAAGTATTCAGCTTGTGAACAAAGAAATGTAGTGGAATATAATAGATAATATTTTTTATCAAAATTACAATTGTTATCAATACTGCAATATTTTGACAGCTATAGTGTTGTTTTTTATCACACTAAATAAATGGATTTATGGTTAAATAGATATATAGTTAGTGTTGTTAATAAATATACTTCATAACAATATTTAACATGGCAGTTGTATGTTTATAGAAAATTATAATTAACCTACATTGTGAAAAATCTTGGGAAACATATAATAGCAATAGATTTTGCTATAGAAATATTGATTTGAAGTATTGACATCATGGTGCAAAAGGCTGTTGTGTAATTATCTGCTTACTTTCTTCTGTAAAGGACAATGCCGATCCTTGTATGAAAATTGGGCAATCGTTGTGTCTTAACCAAATCATCGGTAAAACATTAGAAATATTCTCAAGATTATGTAAAACAAAAATGTGAGAGTGATGACAAACAAGTGAGATATAAACAGGGAATAAATTATAGTTATTTATATTTTTCAATTTCAATTTACTACAAGCTTGTTGTTAGTTTTAGTGTAGGATTGCTGGACTAGATGTTAAACTATGCAAGAAAACACTAATCACCGACCAGAAAAATAAGTAAATCCATTGTCCTTTTAAACAATTAAAGAGTGTGTAATTACTTTGCTATGATTTTGTGGATCATTAGGCATTCTGAAACTCCAGTCTGTTACTACTTTTTTTAATAAGTGTTAATGTAGTATGCTATGCACCACCAGATAAAACCTTTCTTTCTTTTTCTATTTAATGTACTTTGACAACAATGTGCTGAAACAACTTTTCTAACATTCTTAACATTATTTGGTGACCCAGTAGAAATGACCCTATTTTAATGGATGTTCCATGTTTAAATTTGGTGCACCAACATGCAACATTCCCTATAAATTTTGATTAGCTTGTTTTGTACTGATGCTTAATAATCACACATAATTCAATTTATTTCCAACTCTTAGACAACACTGAAAACATAAGACTTCAAATTCAAATTACCAGCCAATAGGCAGTATTTATTTGTTCCTAAGTTTACAATTACAATACAATTAAATAAAATATAAAAAAACATCACTTATCCTCTGGTGGTGGTCAACATGGTCAACCATGGATTACTTATTAAAATAAAAAAGTTTTGCAGCTTATTCTCACTGTTTATTGAGTGCCCCTCATAGTTTTGAAGGATTTTGCATTATTACAGATAGCTGAGTTAGACAATAACAGCCGTTCCCAATATTATATCTATCTCTGGTCGTGGCCTTATTGAGATAAAAATTGTAACTATTGTTGACTTTTCTGTCCCAATAAACTTATTGAGGGTAACTCACCTTATCCATACACACTGTCTATCAATGGGAGGACATATTAGTTACAGGTGATAGAAGTTTGTATGGAAATTGTGTCCCAATATAAGGCAATAAGAATGACTTATTGGCTATATTGGGACAGCTTCAGATTATTGACAGCTAATTACTGACTGTAGAAGGTAGTAATTAACCTCCATCTGTAGATAGTATATTGGAAACAGCCGTAAATAAAAATAAAAATTCAACAAAAAAAGCTTAATAGATTTTTCTGGTGTTGAATGTTTTTTACATTTTCTAAATTAACATAGGAGACCTCGAACAAGATGGGAGGATGAACTCAAACTCACAGCAGGCCCGAACTGGAGAAGAGTGACCCATGACAGACTCCAATGGAAAGAGCTAGAGGAGGCCACAGTTGTAATGCCACTCAGAATTTTTGGGTACTTCAAGAATCCTGAGTGGCACTGCATTGTAATGGGCATGGCATATCAATTACCATAAGCTGAAAGTTCTGCTCGTCTCGTCACTTATTGTCATAAAATATAAAGCCTAGTCTCATTTAATATCCACATATAAAGCGATCAGCGCGCCTGAAATAGTTCTCTTTGATAACAAATGTATATAAGAATATATATTTCAGGATGTATGCTGTGACGGAGTAAAGTGCACACCCCTTATTGCAGCAGCACGACACGGTCGGGACGCCGCTGTCAGGATACTGCTGGAGAAGTTCAGCCCACCTGTCACCCTGGAGCGAGAGGGCACTGTAAAGTTTGATGAATACGTAATTGTAGGTAAAATACATTGTTTCAATTTTATTTTATTATGGACCTTATAAACCTATAGACTCCTAATAAAGATATCACATTAGAAGCACATATCTTATAAAACCACTGTGGCTATAGTAGAGATTGCATATGATATGCTGTCGCTACCTTACTACCTGACCAATTACGATATGTGCTGTTCATTAACTGACCTATGAGGATTCAGTACCCCGCACCCACTTCAACGGGTCGACAGAATTGATTGCATGTAGGTAATTAGGCATACCAGTGGGAGGCTTTGCACAGGCTAGCGAGGGCTTTGCGAGCTAGATTATGGGTACCACAACGGCGCCTATTTCTGCCGTGGCAGGCATTGTGTAAGCATTACTGTGTTTCGGTGTGAAGGGCGCCGTAGCTAGTGAAATTACTGGACAAATGAGACTTAACATCTTATGTCTCAAGGTGACGAGCGCAATTTGGTGCCGCTCAGAATTTTGGGGTTATTCAAGAATCCTAAGTGGCACTGCATTCTAATGGGTAGGGCGTGTAAATTACCATCAGCTGAACGTCATATTCGTATCGTCCCTTATTTTGTTAAAAAAAATCTCCGGACTGTTTTCACGGATACTCGTAGCGCTCTAAAAGCTTAGACGTTAAGTTCAACCGGTCACGTGTTCAATCAAAACTAAAACTAAACCCATTATGAAAGTTTCGATATATTTTCTCTGGTCACGTGCAATTTTCGCGAAACCCCTGATGTATTTCGGAAGTAAAGCGGGCCAACGCGTATTAAAGTTGTTTACTTTTCTGTTTATTTCCGCAATCACTAATTACGATACACGAGGATCATTGACTTTGGACGCGGCGAGGATGCGCGTGGCCCGTGTATTTATAGAAACCGATGATACACAAAGAAATTGAAACATAACGCTCTTGACTGGCCAATGTCCAATTCTTTGTTCGCACTCCTTACAGTTATACGGTTTCGCGATAGAACTGAGATTATTACTGCTACATAAATGACTTTCTTAATATTACCACAGATTAGGTATGGAGCGACCGCCCTCAGGCTGATTAATAATAAGTTTTATTGAACAATATTAGGCACCAAGGTTACCAAAGTTTTTATGAAAAAAAAATGTCCGCTGGGTATCTTGCACCCGATACTTTTTTGAATGGGTGATATCATGATATCCTATTTTGAATAAAAATCTTTGAATTTATTAATTTAAAACAACTCTCACCCGAATTTGCCCGTGCAGGTTTTGTATACGAGGCAATATGACTATTGAATTTGATTTTATTGTGCTGCGCAAAAAGTTCTTTAGAACATGAGCACCGAATAAATAAAGCAGTAAAGAAGTTTCACTTAGTCAACAACCTTTTAAAAAAATAGTTACTTTAGGATCCAGCAAATAAGATTGATATTCAGTCGTACTCAGTTCGCAACTACAGTATAAAAATATCAAATAAGACTCGATACAATGATAGATTAATTTCCAATAATATTATAGTAGGCTCCTCCGGGATGAGAGCCAATGAACGGTTCTAGCATTTGCCCCGTAGACGTTTAACCCTTAGATCACATAAACGTCTATATACTATATAGACTGTGACAGCTGTTAAAACGTCTAAAAAAAGTCGAGGTTGACAGTTAACCTCTATTTTGAGCAGTGCATGCACACTAACACAAAGTGACATACAAATCGCGAGTGTTAGCTGTACCATGTCACCACGTTAAAGTAACAAACCTGGCCTATTTTCATCGGGTGTCTAGCAGCAAGAGGCTTTATCTATCTAGACGTAGAATTATGTAAGGGGAAATCATTGTTTTTTTTTATTACATTAAGGGACGAGACGAGCAGGACGTTCAGCTGATGGTAATTGATACGCACTGCCCATTAAAATGCAGTGCCGTTAAGGATTCTTGCAAAACCCAAAAATTCTGAGCGGCACTACAATTGCGCTCGTCACCTTGAGACATAAGATGTTAAGTCTCATTTGTCCAGCAATTTATTTTGGGTGGCGTTGGGGAGGCCGTCTTTTACGTAGAAGCCGACGCCGACACCTTGCGAGAAATGCGCGCGTGGCCGCGGCATGTTCCGGAGCTCATGTCGGGCACGTGTCCCTCGTCCCTCGCGTGCACCGTCTACTCGTTCACCATCAGTATGTCCCCATCAGACCGAGAGAGCCAGCATTATATACTCCTACTATTAAATTCCTAGTACAAAAAAAGTATATAGAGAAACATCCAAAGCGCAATGGAAAGTTAAGTACCAAAGAAGTGATTATTAGCGCCAAAGGTATTCAATGAAAACTTATACCTAATAATTATCATTGCCACAGAATGAATATCGTTTCCATGATTCTTCGAGTGGCTTAGATCGAATCCAAAATTATTGTATATATTTTTTTTATGGAATAGGAGGACAAACGAGCGTACGGGTCACCTGGTGCTAAGTGATCACCGCCGCCCACATTCTCTTGCAACACCAGAGGAATCACAAGAGCGTTGCCGACCTTTAAGGAAGGTGTACGCGCTTTTTTTGAAGGTACCCATGTCGTATCGTCCCGGAAACACCGCACAAGGAAGCTCAATCCACAGCTTTGTAGTACGTGGAAGAAAGCTCCTTGAAAACCGCACTGTGGAGGACCGCCACACATCCAGATGGTGGGGATGATATCCTAATTTGTGGCGTGTCGTGCGAAGGTGGAATTCGGCGGCAGGAATCAGGTTGAACAGCACTTCGGAACACTCCCCGTGATAAATGCGGTAGAAGACACACAATGAAGCGACGTCTCTACGCAACGCCAAGTGAACCAGCCGTTCACAGAGCACTGGGCCCCCGACAATTCGAGCTGCTCTGCGTTGCACGCGGTCAAATGGGTCGAGCTGATACTGGGGTGCGCCAGACCAGAGATGACAGCAATACTCTATGTGTGGCCGGACCTGCGCTTTGTAGAGCGCTAGAATATGGGCCGGCTTGAAGTATTGCCGTGCTCTATTGATGACGCCCAGCTTCTTCGAAGCCAATTTGGCTTTGCCCTCCAGATGGCCACGGAATTGGCAATCGCTCGAGATTTCGAGACCCAGTATTCCGATACTAGGCGAGGCTTTAAGGGAAGTGTTATCGAAGAGCGGTGATACGACAAATGGGGTTTTTTTAGTGGTAAACGCGCAAACTTGAGTCTTCTGGGGGTTAAATTGGACAAGGTTCAATTTACCCCATCCCGCGACCTTCTCGAGAGAGGACTCGATAGAAGACACAAGTTTCTCCCGGCACTGGTCGACGTTTTCCCGAGAGAGACCTGCATGGCCCGTGTATACGGCATCACCAGTGCTGTCGTCTGCATAGCAATGTATGTTGGAGGTGACCAACATATCATTGATATGCAGAAGAAACAGCGTGGGAGATAGCACACAGCCTTGGCCCACTCCAGCGTTCACGGGCTTGGGATTCGAGCAAAAACCGTCGACAACGACTTGTATGCTGCGCCCAGTGAGGAAGCTGGAGGTCCACCTGCATAAGCTCTCGGGAAGCCCAAATGATGGAAGTTTTGAGAGGAGCGCCTTGTGCCATACACGATCAAAGGCCTTCGCTATATCCAGGCTAACTGCCAGGCCTTCCCCCTTGCTTTCAATAGCCGCCGTCCATCTATGTGTTAGATATACCAGAATATCACCTGCCGACCGACCATGGCGAAAGCCGTATTGTCGGTCGTTGATGAACTGGTGACCCTCTAGGTATACCAGAAGTTGGCGGCTAATTATGCTCTCCATGATTTTGGAGAGCAGGGAGGTAATAGCAATAGGCCTGTAGTTTGCCGGATCCGAACTGTCTCCTTTTTTTTTTGGATCGGATGGACAAGGGCTGACTTCCATGAGTCAGGGACTACGCCTTTGGAATAAGAGTGCCGGAATAAACGCGTTAGCACCGGCGTCAACTCGGGCACACGTTCTAAGCACGATTGGAGAAATGCCATCCGGCCCGCTCGACTTCCTGACGTCCAACGAAATTAGAGCTCGCCTAACAGTTTTCTGTCTGAACTGTACTTCAGGCATAGAGCTCTGACACCGCGGGATGGTCGGCGGTGTTGATGAGTTGGAGGCGAAAAGAGCGCACAGGAGATCGGCTTTCTCTTTTGCCGTATGGGCCAGGGTGTCATTCCTCATGTGCAACGGCGGCATGGACGGCTGGCTGAAGTTACCGAGAGCAGCTTTCGACAACGACCAGAACTTGCGTGTTCCGGTCGGGTAACTGGAAAGTTGCTCGCTGATTTTGACGACGTGCTTTGACTTCGCACGGGCGATTTGCCGCTTAAAAAATCTGGAGGCATGGTTATATTTTCTCTTAAGAACTTTGCAGTTCGGATCCTTTGTGCCCTGCGCCGCAACCCAAGTTCGATACGCCTGTTTTTTGCAGTCAGATGCTGCTTTAACTGACGCATCGAACCAGGACTGTGATCTGCCACCGATCGGTACTACAGAGCTTGGTATAAAAATATCCATGCCCTGCAGTATTACATCGGCTACTGCAACGGCGCAGGCACTAGGATCATCCGAAGGGAAACAAACCGTGCCCCAAGGGTAGGATGCAAAAAAGGTACGCAACATATCCCAATCTGCCGACTTGTCGTGCCAAACGCGGCGGGTCGCTGGTGGTCTGCGACGTTGGCGTCGGATGGGCACTACACTCCTGACCAGGCAATGGTCGGACGTTCCGAGAGGGGCGTCGACAAGGACCTGGTAACCATCGGGATGTGTAGTCAGCAGAAGATCTAAGTCTAAGGACGTCTAAGGACGGCGTGTGGCTATCCACATCCGGGAGCCGCGTTGGCGACTCAACCAATTGGGACAGACTATACGCCAATGCAAAATTATCGCCCTGCGTAGTCTGTGGTACGTGATCCAAGTCATTCGTCATTGTGCCTGTTGAAATCACCCAAGACTACGATTTCAAGCACGTCGTCAATTGCCGTTTGAACGCAGCCCATGAGGTGATCGGTTTCTGCGTTACCACTATGGGACCTGTAGACACACGCATAGATGCGGACACGGTCCACTAAATCTACGTGGAGCCATAGAGTAGACAGGTCCCTACCCTCAAATTGCCGAGACGGCGACAGCAGATATCCTCCCTAACGTACACACATACCCCGGCATGATGCATAAAATTGTGCTCAATTTTGTACCCGGGGTACGATAAATATGACGTATCGCTAGGTCGAGATATCTGCGTCTCCGTAAGGAAACACAAGGCCGGCTGCGCCGTCTCAAGGTGGTGGTGGACGGCGTTTAAGTTGGAGTGAATTCCCCTGATGTTACAAAAGTCCACATTAAGCGTGGAGCGGGGTGCCGTGGTGTTACTGCCTCGTTTGTCCTTGGTCATGCGCGGTACTGTGCCCTTCACAGAATACGAGGGGCAGCCCGAGCGCGAATGCTCGGGGTGCCCTCCTCATATTATTGATAATTTTGAATTTTATATTCATGACATAGATATATATTGTTTTTAAGTATATTAATAAGTTTAAAAAAAAAACACAACGCGACATTTCTTTTAAGAGTCAGAGAAGAGAAGTCGCGGTATGTAAATCTAACTCTTTGGAAGAAGTCGTGAAAAACCCAATATTTTCCAGGAGCTACAGCACTCTGGTGCGCGGCGGGCGCTGGTCACCTGGGCATTGTGAAGAGACTGGTGCGGGCAGGAGCTGACGTGAACCATGCCACTGAGACCCTCAGCACCCCGCTCAGAGCCGCCTGCTTCGACGGCCGCCTGGACATCGTCAAGTACCTCGTGCGGCACGGCGCCGACATCCACATTGCCAACAAGTACAACAACACCTGCCTGATGATCGCCGCTTACAAGGGCCACCTGGAAGTCGTGAGTGTTCCAAGAGGAAAACCTTAAATCATTTATTCGTCTAGATATAAAGTGACGCTATGAACACGTCAAAAAAATTTTGGGTTATGCAAGCACACTAACACAAATTCGCAAGTGTATGATGTAGCTTGTCACGCACACAAAAGTAATAAACCTGGCCTGTTTTCATTGGATGTCTATCTATCTCAATTATCTAAGGGGAAAATATTGAAATATTTTTGTGGGTTTAGAGCATAGGCTATCTGATGTTATATGATCACCGCTGCCCACATTCTCCTGCAATACTAGAGGATCAGATGGTGAGGATGATATCCAAATTTGAGATATGTCATGCAAATGTGGAATTCGGCGGCAGGTATCAGTTCAAATAGCTCTTTGGAACACTCCCCGTGATAAACGCGCCACAATGAAGCTATGTACGTCTTTACGCAACGCAACATGATCGTACCCGTTCACTTGGCACTGGATTGTCTATAATATGGTTCCACAGCTGATACCTGGGGTGCACCCAGTGGCGTGCATTGGTTTTCTAGTAAGGTAGACACTGTGGATCTAACTAGTCGTAGTTGAGCTTTGGAATAAGCAAATATTGCTTACCGTAGGTGTTTAGATTCTAGTGTAAGGAAAAATTTTATGATTAGGTGTTTAAATTTAAATAGAAGTTTGGTTATAAAATAACGGAACCAAATTAAACAAAATTAACTTTCAGACTAGTGCTATATTTATCAAGGTTTATAACGAGGTAGACACTGCCTAATTCCCTATATGATGTGCACACCCCTGGGTGCACCAAGAAATGAGAGTGATATTCCATATGTGGCTGAAACCGTATTGCTTTGCTCTGTTTGATCTCCAGTACGAAGCGAATTTTTCGAGAGTCAGTATTTTGATACAAGGTGACGTATTAAGTGGAGTGTTGTGAAATAGCGATGATCGGTGAAATAGGCACAACACTACTGAGCAGAATGCGCGCCGATTCTTGACACTAAACTATTAACGCTGGTCCACGTTTTTCTGTGTAGGTTTGTGTAATGTTTTTCCGGTACTAATCTGGCCCGTGTGTGGCAGCGTGATTCTCCCACAACAAGCATATTTAAAGTCGTTACTCGCGTCAAAATACGATATAGTTTGTTCATGATTAATATAAGTTGATTTCAGGTACAGTTTCTACTGGACAGCGGCGCTCGGGTGGATGAACGCGCCTTGTGCGGCGCGACTGCGTTGCATTTCGCAGCCGAGTGCGGACACGCAAGTACCGTGAGCGCGCTCATCGATCACAACGCGAAGATACTCACCAACCAGAATGGTGAGTGACTCCTAATATAGATCCCGTTGACTAGCGGTACGGGATGATGTTCAATTATTTATCTACACCCATGCTTTAAATCCTCTATTAAAGATTCTGAAACAGTTATTGCCGACATTAAAACACCCAATGTTCTAATAACCATTACATCATCCAAACGAGTGTTGTAATGTTGTACTGAATTTCATAACAACACTCTTATGTTTTTTTTTTATCCCTTCATGCGCAGAGTTTCAACAGACAGCCACATTCTTATTGCTCGATGCGTGATATCTGTATGAATTCCAAAAAAAGTACATTTTCGTTTACGCGCGTTGCACACTACCAGAACGTCGCGCGCCGTAAAAAAAAAGTAGGTTATTCGAATCCCCGCCATTTTTCTTCAATATTTTTACTGTTTTGTTTACAAAAAATGAGCGATTCATTTTAAACGCTGCAAAACAACATTATATTCGAGTGATTTTAATCATTGCACTATACAAAATGTAAATTACTACTAAAATAAATAATTGTTTCATTAATACTTACTTTATTTGTATGTAATCGGTATTGAATGATATTAGGTTACTACTAGGACTGGTGTTTTAATGTTAGCAGTAAGCTAACTTTTCCAGAATCTTTTAGAGGATTCATATTCTGGGTGTAGATAAAGTCTTGTATGCAACTGTTGATAATAAGGTATTAAAACACTCATGTGATACTATTATTAATCCTCATTCGTGTTTTAATACCCCTTATTACACAACAGTTGCATAAATAACTATTATCTCTTTTTAAAGATGGACCAACAAGCTGTTTTAAACCACACAAAATTAACGCACTTACAAATTATTATTACGAAATCGAAGTAATGAAATTCGTAAAGTATTTTGAAAGTTATTTAAATTAACTTTAAATAATGTAATAAGTATTAATAAGCTATGGAAGAGCGCAGTCTTCTAACACAGGCGCTATAGTGCTAGAAGGAGGCTCCAATCATGAGTAGTGATTTATGTACATACTTGATACAGAAAATAAATATTTTGAATTTTTATATTGTATTTACAATTTTTTTTTAAACATTACGAAAAGGAAGTAATTAAATTCGTAATGTAGGTATTTTATGAGTTATTTAAATTTACAAATTTTTCTTATGTTTAATGATATTATAATTACAATACAATAAGACTGTTGCACAGTATTTTAAGTTGTAGCTTAAATGTTACTGCTTGTGGCGGCGACATGGGACGGGTCGTGCCCTTCCCTAAAATATGATTGAGGGAGGCGATGGCTGGCTCATGCGTCATGCTCGTGGTGGCAGGATGATCCTGTTGCCCGAGACTCGGTTTCAGATTCTTAAAAGTTATTGTGTGTATATATATGTATACATACAACGATATATACATATTTATTTATTTATAATCGCTTATAAAATGCTCACAGAATACCTTTATTTATTTATTTATGGTGTATGTGGATGATGCAGCTACTGTACTCAATAAACTTTTGTATTAATTTACATTTACTTTTTTGACTTACTTGTGTAAGACATTAACTATTTGACGATTGAGTGTGTTTGTTGCGTCATTTTACATTTTACATATTATATTGTAATTGAAATGATTTGTAAATCGATGTAAATGTAAATCTTGATATAAAAGAGTGGCAATGAGTTTATTGCTACTTCTTCTCATTAGCTCAACCCTTTACGAAGTAGCGGTAGATTTTATTGAAATATTTTTTTTTGACATTCATAAGTGTCATTTCCGTGACCTACGTGAATAAACTGATTTTGATTTGATTTGATTAGTAGCACTGACATCATATTAACTTAAAAATCTATGTAGTGCTACTATAACACTCTTTATTAAATTTTTTTTTTTTTATTACTTACAAAGGTATGACCCCGCTGCAATGCGCCGCCGAACGCGCACGTGCTTCCGTCGTGGAGTTATTGGCGAGTCGCGGTGACGTCACGCGCGCTCAGGCTATCGAGGCCTACGAGTTACTCGGTGCTTCTTTCGCGAACGACAAGGAATACTACTGCTTAAGGGTTAGTATTTAATACTCACTAGAGTTACTATAGAGTAACAACAAGGACGTACAATTATCAAATTTAATGAACTTGTAAATGAAACTTGACACATTTTTAACTAAACCTAGTTCAATTCGGCATCTGATGACTAAATCATACTTTCTCCCCTAAGTATTCAAAGTATTTAATAAAATTGATGTAAACTTTATCCCCCTTATTCATAATAGTCTGCTAACTTAAAGCATTGATAATTCTCACTCTGTCTTCTTCTATTGACCTAAGTCAGAATGAGAAAAAAACACTTCTTAGCGGCTGTTTAAAGTTAGCGGACCATTATGATAATAAGGGGGTTAATATATTATTATTTACTGTAATTATCTTTTATAAATGTAAACTTCTTGCTGGTATCTTTAAAATGTAGTTATTATAATATAGTACTAATTCTATACTTAGTAATTATGTAATAGATTATAAGATAGCGTAACACTTTAGTAATTTTAAAAACTAATTAGAATCATATATGTGAAAACTAGTAAATAGCTTTTTTTATGGAATAGGAGGACAAACGAGCGTACGGGTCACCTGTTGTTAAGTGATCACCGCCGCCCACATTATCTTGCAACACCAGAGGAATCACAGGAGCGTTGCCGGCCTTTAAGGAAGGTGTACGCGCTTTTTTTGAAGGTTTGTCCTTGGTCATGCGCGGTACTGTTATACAAATAGATGTCAACATAGTTATAAATAGTTGTAAGTTTTCTTAATAAATAAATAAATAAGTGCACAAGGTTATAGACTGCCAGACGGTGCCTCCTTGCTTTTCTTTCTTGATGCTTTGAAAAGAGTTACAGCTGTTTAATTACCCTTTTGATGTCAAAACATCTAGAAGCACACTTTGACACTAAAATCCTTATACAAATGATTTAAGTTAGTGTTAATTCCGCCAATATTTGTTTTTAAAAATAATTCGACACGTGTTTCGCCTCTACACGAGGCGTCCTCAGGACGTGTTGTCTTATTTGTTTCGTGTCGAATTATTTTTAAAATCAAATATTGGCGGAATTAACACTAAATAAAACTTAAATCATTTGTATAATTATGGATTTCCGCAAAGTAACGCCTAATTCAATATTTTTTTTTTTACTAAAATCCTTGCACGTTTCAGTCTTCTGGTCAATTAGTATTTTGACATAATAGATGAGTGTTCCGTAGTTGGCATACCAGTATCTGCACCGCGCTATGGCGATGCGATATGACTCGCGTTACGACGTGATGCTGAAGGAACCTGCCGACCCAATACCGGCCTACGACAACTGGAGAGAGAGCACCACCTTAGAGGTAGCACTAACTAACAAACTAACTATCAAAGTTATACAAATTAAATTTGTAACCGAAATTTATGAACTGATGATTGTTGATGGAGCCACAACCTGAGGGTTGAACAAGACATACCAAGATTTTCGAATCATGCGTCACTCGAACGGTTGGCTCAGTTAGTAAGAGCGCTCGGACGGAAGCCGAGAGGTCGCGGGTTCGGGTCCCGCATCGTTCATAAATTTTGGTTACATATATAATTTGTATCATTAATCCCAAAAATGTATCACTTTAAAATTAACAAATTGTTTGTATCAAAGTTATGTTCTTTGTGGGATTCGAATCCGCACCTCTGCAGTTATCGCCTCCAACGCTCTTCATCCAACGGGTACCAACCAGCCGTACGATACTTACATTATTCGTATATCTTGGTATTCTTGTTGTCGTGGCCTGGTGCAGATCAAATAATGACATACAATCATAGGAATGTCGGAGATTCAGGAAGGTTTCACCATGATTTTGGAAGAATTTAGTACTGAATCATCGTTTACAGCTTTGATTTACTGTTCGACTTATTATATAAAAGAAGTTTAAGATACTGCACTTGTTAGCATGCCATTTATTTACTTATGCACGTCGAACTGCGGCTGGTAGGGTAAAAAAAATTAACATCAAATTTAACAACAAGAAGATTACCTGTAAAATAATTACTTTGAAATCTATTTGCAATATAGATTTTTTTTTTTAATTTTAACATTTGTGATTTTTTGACTTTCTTTGTCTATGTTATATATTTACGGAACGCAAACGTAGTCGCTAACTATGGGTCTTATGAGGGAGCTCATAGTCGCTGATAGGGATATGCTCAGAGTTTCCCTGCGAGATCGAACAAGAAATGAGGAGATCCGAAGGAGAACCAAAGTAACCGATAAGCTCAGATGGTTGCGAAACTGAAGTGGCAGTGGGCACATAGCTCGACGGGCAGATGGCCGGTGGGGTATTAAAGTCATGCGGATGAGGGCAGCGCAAGACTGATCGTAATGGCGATCTTTGGGTGAGGCCTTTGTCCGGCAGTGGACGGGTTGCGGCTGAAATGAATGAATTAATATGGTAAATTATTAAAACTTTCGTGAGTCATTATTAAATTATTTATTAATACGGTTTTACTCCTGTACCTCCTCTTCACAGCAGATATACCAACAAATAAATACACTTCAACTGCGACGTATGCTGATGATACGGCGTTGCTCTCAACCCATACCAATCCAGAAACTGCTTCACATAATCTGCAAGCCCACCTACACGATATAGAGCGGTGGTTTAAAAAATGGAGAATAAAAGTAAATGAAACTAAATCAGCTCACATAACATTTACCCTCAGGAGAGAGACTTGCCCCCCTGTTAAATTGAATAATAAAATGATACCACAAGAAGACAGCGCAAAGTATTTGGGAATGCACTTAGACAGGAGACTGACATGGCAAAAGCACATTTGGACTAAAAGAAAACAGCTTGACGGAAAGCTACGCAATCTTATTTGGCTAATTGGACCGCACTCACAATAAAATGACAACAATAAATTGCTTATTTATAAAACAATACTAAAACCAATATGGACATACGGTATACAGCTGTGGGGGACTGCCAGTAATGGTAATATCGAAATACTAGAAAGATTTCAGAACAAAACATTAAGAACCATGTTCAGTATCCTACAGTGTATTAGTAACAAATACATTTACCTAGACCTCGGCATTAAAACTGTCCGGCAAGAAATAACCCAAACTAGCCTGAAATACCAGGACAAACTAACAACACATGTCAACGAGCTAGCCAAGTCTTGGAGCGGAATAGTGGCATCCAGTTCACCAGGCTTAAGAGACATGATATCACAAATCTTAGTAAAAGATATCAATAATAAATAAATAAATGGAGAGTTTGATGCAAAGTAATTTTACATCATTTTCGGGCTCTCGACGATGACTCTTTCAGCAGATATCTGCAGCCAAAACAGTGGCTTATTGTTTGAAATAACAGATTGCCACGACGCAGAAAACCAAAAAAAAAAAAAATACGGCTTTACTAACGTTTTTGTCGGCGTCAGTACCGATAACTTTCGGACCATTCGGAAGTCTTTCATCAGGGTGAGTGTAGTGGGTTCGCGATAACGTCCCGTTTCTTACTGCGGACTTGTGCTAGTCTGTGTTACTATTGGTGTCCACGAGTGCACAAAACCTCTTACTCTCTCTCAGTAAGTCCTGATGAAGGACTTCCGAATGGTCCGAAACTAGTCGGTACCGACACCGACAAAAACGTGAGTAAAGCCGTATTAATAAATTATTTATTTATTTATTCAGGAACAAAACAGTTTTTTACAATAGTGAGTTACAAATATACATACACTAGAAGACAAAACAGTTCCATAAATTAAATACTAATTATGTTTACAATGGACAATAAAGCAAAACAAAAAACAACATAGATATTTTAAACCAAAAGTAAAGACTACAAAATTACTATATACAAAACGAAAATTTAAACAGTTATAAGAGTATAGTTAAGAATAGGACACAACAACAATGATTTTATTAAGTATTTAGAGTTATTAATTTTTTAAATTGAGTATAATATCACCTACTATTTTCTTATATTTTTGTATATTCAATGAAAATATATCAATTTCAGTAAGATGTTTATTGTACAAACTACAAGAGCGCCTCACAAATGTATTTTCTGCCTAATTGCTTTTATAAGGTGATACATAAAATGTAATCTTAGAACGAGAGGAGATTCGCGGTGTTATAAATTTAATTAGATTTAACAAGGATGCTGAGTCAAGCTTATTGTTAATAATTTTAAATAGAAAAATTTGTTCGATAAATTCTTCTGTTCATTTGTGGGGATATTCTGTGCCTTTGTAACGCAGTGGCATAAACGATAAGAATATGCCCAGTCCGGTATTCCAATGATCTTAAGATGTATAATAAACGCATGCTGCTAAAAATAATCTATACTAATATTATAAAGCTGCAGTGTTTGTTTGTTTGTTTGAACGCGCTAATCTCTGGTACTACTGGTCCGATTTGAATGATTCTATCAGTGTTGGGTAGTCCATTTATCGAGGAAGGCTATAATAGGCTATGCTTTTTTTTCAAAAATCCGTAATAAAATTGCTATTTCGTAACACAAGGTGTAAAATCGCAAAACTATTTTTGCGTGCGCTGCAAAAACTATTGACAATAGAACAAAATGATGTACAGGCTATAATATAGGCAATATTTTATTACTTATAAAACTATCGCGTGAATTATACTTAATATGGCAAAACAACATTTGCCGGGTCAGCTAGTAGCATATAAATCTTTCATGTACCCTTCTCCTATGCTCTACAAATAAACTAGGGTTTTTACCGTTCGACAATTATTTCTACACTGCTTAATAATCAACCAGCACAAAAAGCCCGGTCGCCTTAAAGAAAATTTTCCTATACCTTTTCTTAGATTCAAAAATATTTACTGTGTTCCGAAATCATGCTAACTATCTAGGACCTTCAATATATAACCAAGTAAATAATAAAATAAAAATTGCGGACCTCTCTTCTTACAAAGTATGATCTACAGTACGAGAGTGGCTTTTACAATTCAGCTATGATGAAACCGAGAAAATTATTAACTCAAAATTAATATAACTTTATGTATTTAATTATGAATATTTTTTTATAACTTTGCTTTATCTATATAACTATTTGCTTTATCTATTATTATTAATTTTATACAGTTCCTATTATAAGATAGGTATGCTTTAAAGTTAGATAAATATTGTTTATCTACACCCATGCTTTAAATCCTCTATTAAAGATTCTGAAACAGTTAGCTTATTGCCTACATTAAAACACCCAATGTTCTAATAACCATTACATCATCCAAACGAGTGTTGTAATGTTGTACTGAATTTCATAACATCACTTCTATTTTTTTTCAATCACTTCATGCTCAAAGAGTTTTAACAGACAGCCACATTCTTATCGCTCGATGCGTGGTATCTGTATGAATTTCAAAAAAATAGCATTTTCGTTTACACGCCTTCCACACTACCAGAACGTCGCGCGCCGAAAAAAAAAGGTTATTCAAGTCCCCGCCATTTTTCTTAAATATTTTTATTGCTTTGTTTACAAAAAATGAGCGATTCATTTTAAACGCTGCAAAAGAACATAATATTCAAGTGAATTTTAATTATTGCACCATACAAAATGTAATTTACTACTAAAATAAATAATTGTTTCAATACTTAGTTTATATGTATATAATCAGTAACGAATGATATTAGGTTACTACTAGGACTGGTGTTATAATGTTAGCAGTAAGCTAACTGTTTCAGAATCTTTTAGAGGACTCATATTCTAGGTGTAGATAAAGTCTTGTATGCAACTGTTGATAATTAGGTATTAAAACACTCATGTGATACTATTATCAATCCACATTCGTGTTTTAATACCCCTTATTACACAACAGTTGCATAAATAACTATTAATGATGTTTTTTAAGGAAGTAGAGCGGCTCCACGGCAACCCGCACGCGCTGCACATGGAGGGTCTGACCGTGAGAGAGCGCGTGCTGGGACGTAGCTGTCCCGACCTGCCGCACCCCGTCGTGTTCCGCGGCGCCGTGTTCGCGGACGAGGCACGCTTCGACCGATGTCTCGCGCTCTGGAGGCACGCGCTAGAGCTGCGACATCTCAACTCGGTAACGACTCACTGAGCCACAACCAACGACACGCCACAAGTTGCGATATCATCCCCACCATCTGGATGTGTGGCGCTCCTCCACAGTGCGGTTTTCAAGGAGCTTTCTTCCTCGTACTACGAAGCTGTGGAATGAGCTTCCTTGTGCGGTGTTTCCGGGACGATACGACATGGGTACCTTCAAAAAAAGCGCGTACACCTCTTCCTTAAAGGCCGGCAACGCTCTTGTGATTCCTCTGGTGTTGCAAGAGAATGTGGGCGGCGGTGATCACTTAACACCAGGTGACCCGTACGCTCGTTTGTCATCCTATTCCATAAAAAAAAAACCTGAGAGTGTTTACCAGTGGGAAAAGGGCCGGATTTAAACTTAATGCCGCCCCTGGGCACCGGAAAACATCCACCCCAATACAGGAATTTTACATTAACTTATAGTTTGTATATTTTATTTTTCAAAACTAAAATGACTAATTTATTGCAGAAACTTTATAATATGTTATATATTCTGAAAACATGGATAATTTATATTTGTTTTTTTCTAACAATTATAAATTTGGCACGTAACGGGTAACTCATAATTATATTACATCAATTTTTTCACAAGCAAACAGGTCTCACTTTTTGAATTGCGAATTGGTCGATTAAACAGAATTAATTAATTATATTGAGCAATCTTGTTAAAACTAAAAATATATTTTTACTTTTAAAATTTTGCCGCCCAAAAAAATTTGCCGCACTGGGCAAGTGTGAGTGGGAGGCTCCTTTGCAAGCAGTGCTCCTATATTAATATTTAGAAAAAGCCTTCCATGTACAAATGGAATCCAAGATTCACATGATTTGTTTATAATTGAGTCCTACTCGCATTAGCATCTTTTCAAAATACCAGTGGGGGGATACTTTACACCGGATGTCGGCTAGATTATGGGTACTGTAGCGCCGCGTATTTCTGCCGTGAAACAGTAATGTGTAAACAATTAACTAAATAACAATACTGGGAAATGAAACTAAGCATGTGCGTGTTTATGTCTCAAGGTGACCAGCGCAGTAGTAGTGCCGCTCAAAATTTTTGAGGTTTTTCAAGAATCCTGAACGGCACTGCATTTGAATGGGCAGGCAGTATCAATTACCATCAGCTGAACGTCCTACTCGTCTCGTCCCTTACTTTCTCTCTGGGAGTCTGCCCACAATAGATCAAGAAAAGCTGTTTTCAAGATTAGTGTGCACAAAAAACACACCCGCTTACAATTTTTCTTGCTATCGCTTACATGAGTTACCGCTTCATTGTATATCTTCAACCGCATCTATCACGGGGTGTGTTCCGAAGAGCTGTTTCACCTGATTCCTGCTACCGAATTCCACCGTCGTCTCCACATTGCGGTTTTCAAAAAAACTTTCTTCCGAAACAACCATGCTATGGAATCTTCCTTAAAGACCGGTAACGCTACTGTTATTCCGCAGAAGATAATGTGGGCGGCGGTGATCACTTAACATTAGGTGACCCGTACCCTCGTTTGTCCTTCTCTTCTATAAAAAAGCTTGTACTAAAGGTGTAAGACAACAATATTATTAGAACGAAATAGATACTCAAACATACACAGTACATGAAGAAATACCGTTTCGGACGTTAGCGTGAACAAGAAATAAACCGGCTGTTGCGGCTTCAGAACAATCCCTTATACTTGTCCTGAAAGCCATAAATTCAATTAAATTTCAAACCTTCCCTCCTTACATACACATCCGTGATGTGCGCCATCTGGCGAACTGTTAACATGTAACTCTTAATGGCCGCGTGCGTAACCGCATCGACGCTCACGAAAAGTATAGAAATTTAAGGTCTAAGATCGATCAATCGCCTGAACAACTGTGTACGTTCAAGTTATAGTGCTAAGTCTACCAGTAGTTGTATATGATTACCAAAACATTAAGTATTAGTGACGTATTGATTCCTTCCAAAACTTCCAGTTTTGTAGCCACTATACTTGTTCATATTTGAAGCCAGGTTTTGATATTCTTTGTTTCGGTGACTTAGGTTATCTGAAATATATATAACATATGCACGAATCTATTCAAGTGTTCAGGTGCCAACACCGGCTTACAATTTTTTTTTCGGAAACAAACACCCATATTTAACGTCAATAACCGCTGGTCGTCGTATGTATTCTCGTTTCTCCAATTCTTCCGTAAAAAATGTACCTACTATTGTTTTGTATTTCAGGTGTCAGTTGTAAAGGATCTGCTGAGGTTTGCGCAGGTCTTCTCGCAGATGATACACATTGGTATTGAACTTCCACTGTCGCAGGTACAATACTTTGACATTTAAAATTTTATGGTTTCATAAGACTTTCTTAGGTTCATTGCAAATAATCTTAAACAAGTTGAATACAAACATAAAACTATGTGCAAACATTTTAATATTTATACTATCTACATATATAAAAATGAATTGCTGTTCGTTAGTCTCGCTAAAACTTGAGAACGGCTGGACCGATTTGGCTAATTTCGGTCTTGAATTATTTGTGGAAGTCCAGGGAAGGTTTAAAAGGTGAATAAATATGAAAGTGTTCGGAATTAAATAAAAACAACAACAATTTTGTTTTGCCTTTGATGTGTCCCCCGTCGTCCGATATTTGTTTTGTATGGACATATTTTCTATGTGAGAATTTATTGACGCACGGTTTGACAGTTCTGCTGTGAAACAATTTCATTACAACAACAGGGAGCATATCTTACGAAATAATTCTTGATGTTATGGTTGACAAATTAATAAAAAACATTTTATTTATTATATTCAGAACAACGTCTTTCGGGTCAACTAGTATTATATATTTCACAGGTGTGTTTCGTGTTGGAGGCCTGTGCAGAAGAGATCCGACGAGGACACAAGCGGCTGGAGAAACCGCAGGCTAATCAGGACCTTGAGGCGCTATTGGTAAGGCTCAATTTACATATTCTTTAATTTAGACTTAGCAACAAGATACATCATTTTACATATAGATAGCCTTTAGTTAGATAGTTATATTAATATATTATAGATAGTTCGAAAATGAAACATAGTAATACAATATAAGTGCAGGAGGTCTATTTTCAAAATCGAAAGCCGAAGTTTCGGGTCGAAACGAAAGAACGACGAACTTTGAATTAAATCCTATTACCAACATACTTCGGATCGATTCTGAACCATAGACATAACCATAAAAAGTGAAGTTGTAGTTACGATCATAATAATGTCGAGCAACAAAAAAAAAACTAAAAAAATGTACGATCTGTCAACCGTAACATCGTATTTCGGTTTTGGTAATAGTGCTCCTGGTGAACTCAACGTTCGTTATAAAATTAATAATTCGACGCTCGAAATTTTACATATGTATCGCCGGTTTATATCGATCTGTTTTCTATATTAAGGCGAAGAGTAAGCAGAAAACACGCAAACATGGTGTTTTTAGACAAGTTTTGTGGTGAAAGTATAGCATTTCGAGCTATGAACACTACTTAATCCTGTTACACATAACCTTAAGTCTTATTTGTAGGTTGCTAAAGCTTGCTGTTGGTTATAGTTAACACTGCCGAGCCTTTTTGAACTACCACATTTCTTTGAAGTTAAACAAGTTTTTTGGCATGGCGTGACGTATTTTTTTGGTACTTCTCTCAGAAAAGTTATACTTATAGCTTGTACTTTTTTGTGTAGGTTCATTCAGATTAGTAGTGAATAACGAGGATTGTAAGCATATAAACTGTTTTCCACCCAAGAATTTTGAAAATATTGGCTTTGTTACATAGATGGCGGGCCGGCAGCCGTGAACTCATATCGCTCAAGGTCGCTGGCATTTAGTGTCGCTTTAAGAAAAATTCAAAAATTTCCATCATTCGGGTCGCCTTAAGAAATATATACCCGCTGGGTCGCCCTTTCTAACTCCATGCTTTATTATCTCTCGTTGTCTTTGTCGGATATTAATTTAATTCCATGTTCCCAGGATGAGTACGAGAGTAACGTGAGGACCGCGTTGTACCTGGTCGCTGTTGCTGCTAGGCTACTAGAGAATAATAACAATAGCGAGGTAACATCATTAAATATTAAGTGATACATATAAGTTTGAGGCGAGGCCGAGGGTCTCAATTCAAATTCAAATATTTTTATTCAAAATAGGATTTAAAATCACTTATTGAACCCATTCAAAAGAGACTGCCTCAGACCTGAGAAGAATGGGCGCAAGAAACTCAGCGAGCTTTTTTTTTATATAAAATATGGATTACAATGTGATATCGTACAATAAACATTTATAATTAAAGAGCCTGAGGGTGTTCGCTTTATTCCCAGTCCGTGGTGTCATTAAGAAAATCGTTTATGCTTTAGTAACCTTTCCCACTCAACGTTTTTTAACATTTCTTTTAAATTTCGTAACACATTTGTTTTGTTCATTTTCTGGGATCATATTGTAGAAGCATATACATCGCCCAGCAAATGACTTACTAACTCGACCCAACCGAGTAGGCATAACAAGTTTATGTTTGTTCCTCGTGTTAACATTATGATAGTCACAGTTTCTATAAAACTCCTCAATGTGGTTATGAACATACAGAACATTATCAAAAATGTATTGAGAAGCAACAGTCAAAATGTTTATTTCTTTAAATTTTTCTCTTAATGATTCTTCAGGACCTAGATTATAAATCGCGCGAATAGCCCTCTTCTGCAGCACAAAGATGGTATTAATATCGTTCGCACTGAACCATAACAATACAATCGATCAAGGGAATTGCACTTTCTCCAGGCTCTGGAACACAAACATGTTACACAGAGAAATGATAAACAAATTCAACTAATTCAACATTTATTGAAGCAGGCGTTACTTTGCGGAAATCCATAATTATCCAAATGATTTGAGTTTTTTTATTTAATTAAATTTAATGTAATATTCAAACACCAGTTACACTGGTAAAATGTATAAGGCTCATCAGAAATGATTTTCGACCTATTGCACCTGCATTTTATTGAATAAATAAATCATTAATTCATTCAACAAAGAGAGCTCTCTAATTCATTTTTTTTATTAACATTACGGTTTTTAACTGAACCTAAATTGCTGTTTAGAGCCTGTGTAGTGTGTGTATTACCTATATACATAAATGCGCACACTCATCTCTCTAAATCTTAATATATATAAATTACGCGACACGTTGTTTGTCCGCGATGGACTCCTAAACTAATGAACGGATTTTAAAGGGGATTACTTCATGGAGTGCAGTTTAGTCCAACTTGAGAGATTGGATAGTTTTTATTTCGATTTGGGACCCATAATTATTTTTATTTCCAATATTTGTTTTGTATGGACATATTTTCTATGAGAGAATTTATTGACGCACGGTTTGACAGTTGTGCTGTGAAACAATTTCATTATAAAAACAAGGAGTAAGTATATGTTACGAAATAATTCTTGATGTTATGAAATACTTGCTGACCTGGCAAACGTTGTTTTGCCATATAAATTATATATGTAAACCTTCCTTGAGCTTCAACGAATCTATTACAAAAGATATCATTGAGATCGGTCGAATAGTTTTGGAATTATTAAGGAACATACAAACATACATTCTCTTTTATATATATATATACTAGTGGACCCGACAGACGTTGTCCTGTACACACGTCTTAAATTTGAAAAATCGGTCCAGCCGTTAGGAGGAGTTCACTAACATACACATGAGCAGGAGAATTATGTAATATGGACGGAATTGAGAATCTAAACCAATCTCAAATTCATTGAAACAAACAAAATAATCATCAAAATCGTTCCAGTCGTTTTGGAGATAGTTTAATTGTGAATCTAAACCATTCTCGAATCCACCTGAACACACACAACAATCTCAAATTCACTGGAACACACAAAAATATCATCAAAATCGGTCCAGCCGTTTAGGAGGTAGTTCAATTGCGAATCTAAACCATCCTCGAATCCACCTGAAGACACACAGAAAGTTTCATCAAAATCGGTCTAGCCGTCTAGGAGGAGTTCAGTGACATACACACGCACACAAGAAATATATATATTAAGATTATTGACAAAAACAGTTTTTTATTTATTATCTACAGAACAACGTCTGTTGAGTCAGCTTGGAGTATTTAAGCTTAAGAGCACATTAAACGTGCACATAATCAGTAATATACATACGAGGGCTGCACCAAAACTATCGGGAATGGAATATTTCCACTGTTCCTGTCATATTAAAATCTTTTTAATTGAAAACTCCTTGGTTTTAAAAATCGAATAGCAATTATTTATTTAAAAAAAGATTTTCGGTCTTGTCACAAGGTATTTTCAAACTTGTTTAGTCGTTGAGAAAATGGAATTGACTCGAGAAAATCTAGAGCGATGATTTATCATGACTTTCGAAGTGGTTTAACATAAAAACAGTGTGTTGACCGGATGATTTCTGCATTTGGTGATGAAGCCCTATCCATAACCACAATTTATCGCTGGTTTGCTGAATTTCAACGTGGACGTGTCAAGCTCAGTGATGATCCCCGTCAAGGTCGTCCAAAAACTATGTTGCGACTATTCCTCTTGAGGGACAAAGAACGGTTAATGCAGAATTGTATGCTAGCATTTATTTGCCACAGGTGGTTTCTGAACTCCTTAAAGAGAACTGCAACCCTCGCATCATCCTCCATCACGACAATGCGAGTTCTCACACCGCGCACAGAACAAAAGAGTTTTTAGAGCAAGAAAACATAGAATTATTAGACCATCCGCCGTACAGCCCCGACCTAAGCCCTAATGATTTCTATACTTTCCCTAAAATAAAGAATAAATTGCGTGGACAGAGATTTACATCACATGAAGAAGCTGAGGACGCCTTCAAAACGTCCATTTTAGAGACCCCAACTTCCGAATTGAATGGTTGCTTCAATGATTGGTTCCATCGTATGGAAAAATGTGTCAAATTTCGCGAAGAATACTTCGAAAAGCAATAAATACATTTTTAAATCTCTTAATACATCGCACCAGTAAGCAGGTCTATTAAACTCCTTAAAATATACTTTCCAGGTAATATCGCTAGACATCCGCAGAGCTGTGTTCAGTCTTCGCAAGGCGAGGTCTCGGTCAGGCGGAACACTTCTCCATCTAGCTGTGGACAGGAGGACGCCCGTTGACGATTTTCACACAAGCTCGGTTTGCCAGTAAGTGATCACTTCATATCGATTATGGCACCCAGAAATACAAACGAAACTCAATAACATATTTAACTTATACAATTATATATAGCATAAAAGCGTGCGGGTCAAATCAAATTGATTTAACATCGCAGACTGTGTTAACTTTTGAATATATATCTAATATATCTTTTTTTAAGGAATAGGAGGACAAACGAGTGTACGGGTCACCTGTTGTTAAGTGATCACCTATAAATAAATTTTAATGTTTTATAAAAAAATGGCTCTATCGTAAATCCTATTAATACACTGCTGAATATCTAAATGATCGGACAGCCTGGGACTAGATTGTGATTATTTTATAGCGATAGAAATGACTGTACAATATTGTATAGTTTTATTGAAAAGGGCGCAAAAAAAGAATGCTGGGAGAGTTTTTTGCGCCGCTTCTTCTCTCTCAGAGCGCCATTTGTTTCCGAAGCGGTAGTAGTATCTAGTAGTTATTAGAAATGATATCAAAAAGAATTCTAAAGGAATCAATTTTGAGAAAATAAATGCCTTTTATGCCTTTTAATAACAACCAATGAAGCCGATCTCCGGATTTTTTTTCTGTGTGGAAAAAAGATTCATGAAAACCCCACCATCAAAAATTGCCACACATCCAGATGATAACGTAAAACTTAATAAGTTATACAAATTAAATTTATCGCCAAAATTTATGAACGATGCGGGACTCGAAAGCGAACCGTTCGAGTGACGCATGGATCGTCGATCTATAGTTTCTACTTTACAGTTGATAACCTGCTTAAGTCCAACAATTGCATATTAGGAATTTGACTTAAAATGTTGCTTTTTCAAATCTAAACTATTTGTTATTTTTAAAGTGATATCCCTCGGGTTCGAGTCCCACATTGTTCATAAATTTTGGTCACAAATTTAATTTGTATGATTAATCCCAGAAGGCAGGGATATTACTTTAAAGTTGGCCAGTAGGAGGCTCCTTTGCACAGGAAGCCGGCTAGATTATGGTAACACAACGGCGCCTATTTCTGTGAAGCAGTAATGTGTAAACTTTACTGTTTTTCCGTCTGAAAGGGCGCCGTAGTTAGTGAAATTACTGGGCAAATGAGACTTAACATTTTATGTCTCAAGGTGATTGTACTGCCGCTCAGAATTTTTGGGTTTTTCAAGAATCGTGAGCGAAACTGCATTGTTATGAATAGGGCGTATCAATTACCATCAGCTGAACGTCCTGCTCGTCTCGTCCCTTATTTTATTAAAAAAACAAGTTTGTTAAGTTTTCGTTTATGTGTGGCAGGTTTCCGTGTACCCGGACGACGCGGCTGCTACTCGATTGCGGCGCCGACGTGGACACAGCTGATGAGGCCCAGCAGACTCCGCTGCATATCGCGCTGCTCTCCTACCAGTTCATGGCCGGTACGTCTCCATCAGCCGTTAATAAATCATTGTATTTGTTGGATGTCTTCGGACATATTACTCGTAAAGGGGGTCACAATTTGGAACAGCAAGGTAAATGGCAAAGGTCCAAGTCGGACCAAATACGATCTTCTCTGAACATCAACTTCCACAATGCCCTTCATGAAGCTAAGCATCGCATCAGATTGAGGGAAATCGTGCGAAGATACTGACGCAGCCGTGGAGTCACGACTAGTAGTAATGAGGAAATCGACGCGAGAAGAAGACGTCTCTACCAGCCGTATATATAATGACAGTAATCACGACCATCATGTATACGAAGATTCGATAATCTATATTTATACTTTTTATTCTTTATTACTTTTCATAAAATATTTTATATCGAAATGGTTTTAACTTTGACCACGATTATGATATTGGTTGTAGTACCTTACAATCATATTTGTTTTGTGTTTCCAATTGAGGTAACCGTTCGAGTGACGTATCGTAATAAAATTTTGTATGCTTTGTTCAACTCTCAGGTTGTAACTTCATCTACAGCATAGGTTCTCAACGTGGGCGATAACGCCCACTTGTGGGCGTTTGAGAGTTTCGGGGGGGCAGTAGAAGACTTAGAGTAAATTAGGGCGTATTGAGATGGCGCAGATGGGGCGTGGGTAGATTAAAAAATATAGTCTAAAAAGGAAAAAAATATACGAAAACACTCTAGAAAAAAACATAGTCTCAAAGTGGGCGGTGAGCAAAATAAGTTTGAGAAACTATGATCTACAGGATCTACTTTACAGCTGATAATCTGCTCAACCCCAATATTTTGCGTATAAGGAAATTGACTTGAGATGTCGCACTTGTAAATCTGAACAATTTGTTATGTTTTTAAAGTGATAATCTCAGTCCTCACTTCTTGGATTAATACACAAATAAAATTTGAAAACAAAATTTTATGAATGATGCGAGACTCGAACTCACGACCTCTGGCGTTCCGTTCGAGTGCTCTTCCAACTGAGCTAACCGTTCGAGTGACGTATCGTCATAAAATCCTGTATGCCTTGTTCAGCTCTCAGGTTGTGGCGTAATGGTAATGCGTGTGGCATTTAAAACTCGATGCCGCACGCATTGATATGTTTACGTTATTGCTTGTTTTGAGAAAAATACTCAATTAATCGTTATCAGGCCTTTTTTATTTGGTTGACAGACGACCCAGCTTAATTAATTAATTCCACCATCGCACGACACAAGTTACGATATCATCCTCACCATCTGGATGTGTGGCGGTCCTCCACAGTGCGGTTTTCAAGGAGCTTTCTTCCTCGTACTACAAAGCTGTGGAATGAGCTTCCTTGTGCGATGTTTCCGGGATGATACGACATGGGTACCTTCAAAAAAAGCGCGTACACCTTCCTTAAAGGCCGGCAATGCTCCTGTGATCCCTCTGGTGTTGCAAGAGAATGTGGGCGGCGGTGATCACTTAACACCAGGTGACCCGTACGCTCGTTGTCCTCCTATTCCATAAAAAAATAATGTGATTTGAATTATTATAATGAACAGAAGGCGTAGAAGGCGAGGCGGCGGGCCAGTGGAGCGAGGCGCTGTGCGGCTGTGTGTGTGAGTTACTGACGCGGGGAGCACACGTGGACGCGGTGGACTACGGCGGAATGACGCCCCTACTGGCATCCATTGGCGGTCAGAACTTTTTTTTTATGAAAATAAGGGACGAGACGGGCAGGACGTCCAGCTGATGGTCATTGATACGCCCTGCCCATTACAATGCAGTGCCGCTCAGGATTCTTGAAAAACCCCAAAAATTCTGAGCGGCAATACAATTGCGCTCGTCACCTTGAGACATAAGATGTTAAGTCTCATTTGTCCAGTAATTTCACTAGCTACAGCGCCCTTCAGACCAAAACACAATAATGCTTACAGCACAGCAGAAATAGGCGCTGTGGTAACCATAATATAGCCGGCATCCTATGAAAAGAAGCCACCCTCAACTGAATGTGTGGTGGTCCTCCACTGTGCGCTTTTCAAGGAGCTTTCTTCCACGTACTCCAAAGCTGTGGAATGAACTTCCGTGTACGGTGTTCCCGGGACGATACGGCATGGTTACCTTCAAAAAAAGCGCGTAAACCTTCCTTAAAGGACGGCAACGCTCCTGTGATTCCTCTGGTGTTGCAAGAGAATATGGGCGGCGGTGATCACTTAACACCAGGTCACCTGTACGCTCGTTTTTCCTCCTTTTTTCATTAAAAAAATTATCAACTGACCACTATCATCACCATTTCAACCGGAAAACGTCCAATGCTGGACAAAGGCCTCCCCCAAAGATCGCCATGACGAAAGGTCCTGCGCTGCCCTCGTACAACGTATTCCGGCGATCTTGACCAGATATCGTTCCATTTTGTTAGGGTCCTACTGACACTGTTCAATAACTGTTCACTATACTATATTTCATTTCGATTGCTTGTTGACACCTCGACAATTTCATATCTCTACAAGTCATAAAAGCATACATTATTCATGTAATGTTACATATTATGCATATTTGCTAATTGTTTGAAATATGTCTAATTTTTTTGGAATTACTTATTTTTTACGTGTCACTTTTCAAGTGGACTATCAATAAACTCTACTTCTATGACAGTCTCGTCACTTCCTACTAGATGGTCAAGTGATGGTTAGGTATAAACCCTGCATATGGTAGTACACCATCGCGATGGTCTGAATTCTGGGTTCTCACTAATCCAGAGTTGTATATTGTCGTTGGCAGTGTGAATCATTCACCAAACATCAGGTTTTTAATCGGACACATTTCCCTCCTCTTGCCTTAATAACTCTTAATAATTAATTCCGCTACCTTTACCTAATAATGTTACCTTTTCTTTGTGGCCCAATAGCGTGTGCATAATTGATTTATATTTTTTCTTCTTTGTTTTTGTCATTATGTTCTGTGTCCGCGTAGTGTACAATTTTCAACAGTTAACTACTGACTGTAAAATGTTATAATAATTATAAACATTTTAGAGTTAGAGAGTGTTATATTTAATTAATTTAATTTTTGTTTAGTAATATGTATTTTAAATTGTATTTGTAAATGTAAATAGTATTTATAGTCGCTGTCCGTGCTGCGAAACATGTTGCCCACTGATAATCAGTGTCGAGGCTCAGACGGCTTGAAGTATACTGAGTGGGCCTCCGATTGCCAGCACTAAAGTTATTGCACTGCTCCTCAATCTAACTATTCTTTTTTTTATTTTTATTGTAATATATAATGTTGAAGTTAATTATAATGTTAAAGGTTTCTTTTTATACTTTCCTTATTATGACCTTTGTTTAGCAGTGTAATTATGTTGCTAATAAAGTTTATTATTATTATTAATATAAAACATCCCATCATCAGGTCCGGCGGAGAGCCTGGTTCGGTCGGCGCTAAATCCTCGGCTTTCGTGTCTGGCCGCCACAGCCCTGGCGCTCCACAGGACAAAGTTTGACCCACAGCAAGTCCCTCGTTCTCTTCACGACTTCCTGGTCATGCACGGGGTATACCCAATGTGAGACTTCCTTGGTATCCCGGCGATCTGCTATCGAGTGAGTCCTACGGTGGTTACAAGACGGATAAGCTAGAGGTTTCATCGAAAGCCCCTATAAAAATCATTGATTTCAATGGTTGGTTCAAAATGTTTAGTTATTCTGGAAGTCTAGGAGGCCTATTAGTGCTGATGAGTGTGCGATTCATTTGATGGTGGCTAATTGTTATAGTTATTAAGGTTTAATGTTTTAAATAGTTTACCACCAGGTATACTACTCATATGCCTTCATAAGCGCTTTATTAAATAACTATCAAGAATATAGAAAATAAAACGGAGCCAGTCTTATGTAACGTCAAGTTCTGAGACTTAAATGCAAACAAAATAGTTATTTTGTCTTCGATTCTAGGTATATAATACAATATGTCTACATTTAGGTAGATATTGCATATATTTTAGATTAAATATTTTAGTCCGGTGTCGAAGCAGAGAATTTTGCACATTAATTGCCAATTACGTCTAATCTTACGTGACGATAGTAGAGATAGTAGAGTAAGATAGTAGAGTGACGTAGCGGTACGCGACAAAGTCATAATCTAATAATATAAATTTATGAATATCACATATGTAGTTTATATTGTTTCAATTTATCAAATATTTTTATTAAAATTAATAATAAATAAAATGTTTATCTTCATGCGCTTGCATTAAATGTTTCTTATTTATAATTGACAAATAGTGTTATTAAGCAAGTCAACGACCGAAAATCGCGCGATTGTGCTGTTATCAGGAGGTTTTTATAAAAATCGAAAGCCGAAGTTTCGTCCGAAACGAAAGAACGACGAACTTCAAAATAAATCCTTTTGCCAAAGTACTACTGATCCGAATGGTACGGATGGATTTCTTTTCGGAACCATAGACATAACGCTAAAAAGTGAAGTTGTAGTTACGACCTTATTAATCTCAAACAACGAAAAAGTAAATGCCAAGTGAATTTCGGAATAAGATAAAACGCGTACACCTTTCTTAAAGGCCCACAACTCTCCTGTGATTCCTCTGGTGTTGCAAGAGAATGTGGGCGGCGGTGATCACTTAACACCAGTTGACCCGTACGCTCGTTTGTCCCTCCTTTTCCATAAAAAAACGAAAGACAAAATGTCTAATCGCGAACTTCGTATCGATCTTCTGATCCGAAACACTATCGTAATAGGAAAATGCATGATCCGTCAAACGAAACTTCGTATTTCGATTTTGGTAATAGCGCTCCAGTATATTGTTTAGACATCCGTCCGCTGACGTCATTAAAACATGGCGGCGCAATAGAAATTTCCGGAGTTGTAGGTTATTGGACGAAAGTTTACCCACGTGCAGGCTGAAATCTGTGCGATTGAATTTACAAACGACATGTGTGTACAATAATTATGACGTGGTCTATAGTTTGATCATTAAAAATGATTCTTGAAAATATGACCTATATAAATATATTAAAAATATCTTATATTACATCTAGTAAAGATAGTTAAACAAGCACTATTGGTATATTTCTTAATTGTTATAATACACTATACTTATTATTATATTATATTATATTAACATGGTTGTTTTTACAAGTTTCAATAATGACTTGGAATTTTAATTTTTTTTTAATTTACCGCCACTTAGAGGAAGTTTAAAAATGTTATTTATATTGGGATGGATAGATGTCTATGTCAACGAATCTCATGTTTCAGATAGGTTAGATGTTAGCCGTGATTTAATTCGTTAATGTTGATTAATGATGCTGGTATTATCGCACAAATCGTTTAAAGTTTTGCATTACCTTTAAACAGACTTTCTTGAACAGTAATGGTCACTATTATGTGTCACCAAATTTTGTGTTTGAAATAATAATTGTATTTTATGCATGTTTGTATTAACTGACTATAATTTTGTAGTCTCTTAAGCAGTTTGTATACTTTTTATGTAAATTAATTGATCTCTGCTTAGCGGGCGTACCATAAAAAAGAAAAATAAATCGAAAACTCAATCTCATAAGTTTACTACCTTATAAGGGGTTTCAAAGTAAACATAATGCTGTGTTGTGTGCCATTGTGGCGAAGCCACTTCTGAAAATATTTTTGCGTTAAAAAGATTTCGATGTCCGGGTTTCGTGGTATTTTTTTATGATCTTCCTGATTTTATGTATTAAGTGCCAAGTAAATCAAAGAAAATATATATATATATATATATTATATATATATATATTATGTATGATACATTTTTGACATTATTTGTGCATATTACTAAATGTTAAATAGAATTTAAACTAATTATGTACTGTTATATAATTTGTTTTTGCAAAGTAATTTTGATTTTATTCTTAGATATATTAACCATATCACAAAGGTTCTTTGGAATTAAAACTTACTATATAGATTGGAGAGATTTCAACGAAATATATTTTATTTTTGTGTACATAACATTTTTAGAATATTTTAAGCGTATATATTATGTACTTCAGCCATATATGCTTGATATAATCTGTATTTTATCAACTACTGAATTATTCTAAAGATATTATTTGTAAATACATAGTTTTGTTACAAGACTTGTATAGCGTTCAGTAACATTCTGTCAGTCCTAAGTGAAAGTTGAATACTGTTGGAGGCGAAATTACTTGGATTATTTGAACGCCCAGATAGAGCCTCTTGCTGCTAGACAACCGATGAACACAGGCCAGGTTTATTATTTTAGTGTGACTGACAAGCTACGTCTTACACTCGCGATTTGCATGACAATTTGTGTTTTAAAAAAATAATATACAAAATAGATGTTGACAGTCAGCCTTATTTTTTTTTCGACGTCTTACAGCTGACGTTTAAAATGATCGCCGACAAGATGTCGCTGGCAGTTTTACGTACATTTATTTAAAAAAAAAAGCTTTTAGAATCGATGACTCCTCGCCGCCATTTTGTTAAATTTAACGTCCATCTTGTGTTCCTTTATTGATAAGGCATTTATCTAAACGTGTCGATTATATTTTTTATGTATATAATGGATTTTTGTAGAACTGAAATAGAAAATTTGACAGTAGAAACTATAGTTTTCTCTATAATAATGCAATAATTACTCTTGGTGTTAATTTTAATGTGCCATATCTAAAGTGCAATAAGGCTTTGAATTCAACGATGTCAATATCAACAAGACGAATCTACATTTAGAGGATATTGAAGGAAATATTTGAGTATAGATAGTAGAAAATATTCTTTCTTCATGATTATTTCAAACACCAGCAATGCTGTTGTGGGTGTGATTATCCTATGTAATCAACGAACAGCATGTTCAACTACCGCGGTTTTACGAGTTTTCTCTTTCAGTACTAGTACTTAAGTTATATTTTTGATTGAACGCAGGGTTTTATTGTGTTCAAGTGACGCGGTCATGTACTAATAGTATCGAGTGGCTCAAATTTTTATATAGTTGATGATATTTAAATGGGAATCAATTGTGATAATTATCGATAGTTCTAGGCTAAGCTGTTCTTAGATTGTAGTTGCCATATTGTAACATTGACTATTTAATTTAATGACTCATTAATTGACAGGCATCTGCAAATCTGTCACCGCCATAAAACTTATTTTCCACTACACCTCTGTTGCCATATTTTCGAGTATATTAACGTTTATCGGACTAAATGGTTAAATTTTTTATTCTTTGCATTCGTTTAATCAAAAGTCGTTTCGAATATTATGATAGTCTGTGTAGTGGTGTTATTAAGGCTATAAAAAGTAAAAAAAAAATTAGGCTATATAAAATAAATGTTGTCAGAGATTCTCACACCTACCCAATAGGCACATCGGTTCAGTCTGTTTCGGAGGAGTTTGGTAACAAAGACCGTGACACGAGAATTTTATATATTAGATATATTATTTCAAGCCGACTGACTAATTTGAAAACCTCAGATCCAATCGAACAATCTTTTAAGATTTTCTTTTATTAGACCCACTGACTTGACTTGACTTGACTTGGATCACTGAACTGATCGTACTATTATTTATGCAGCCTTTTTTCTTGGTCCCTGATGAGATCGTAGTACTATACTGTCAAGCAGACTCAGTTTTTGAATCACTGATCTGATCGTACTATTATTTATGCAGCCTTATTTCTGGGTCCCTGATGAGATCTTAGTACTATACTGTCAAGCAGACTCAGTTTTTGTATCACTGATCTGATCGTACTATTATTTATGCAGCCTTATTTCTGGGTCCCTGATGAGATCTTAGTACTATACTGTCAAGCAGACTCAGTTTTTGTATCACTGATCTGATCGTACTATTATTTATGCAGCCTTATTTCTCGGTCCCTGATGAGATCTTAATACTATACTGTCAAGCAGACTCAGTTTTTGTATCACTGATCTGATCGTACTATTATTTATGCAGCCTTATTTCTGGGTCCCTGATGAGATCTTAGTACTATACTGTCAAGCAGACTCAGTTTTTGTATCACTGATCTGATCGTACTATTATTTATGCAGCCTTATTTCTCGGTCCCTGATGAGATCTTAATACTATACTGTCAAGCAGACTCAGTTTTTGTATCACTGATCTGATCGTACTATTATTTATGCAGCCTTATTTCTGGGTCCCTGATGAGATCTTAGTACTATACTGTCAAGCAGACTCAGTTTTTGTATCACTGATCTGATCGTACTATTATTTATGCAGCCTTATTTCTCGGTCCCTGATGAGATCTTAATACTATACTGTCAAGCAGACTCAGTTTTTGTATCACTGATCTGATCGTACTATTATTTATGCAGCCTTATTTCTGGGTCCCTGATGAGATCTTAGTACTATACTGTCAAGCAGACTCAGTTTTTGTATCACTGATCTGATCGTTCTACTATTAATTATGCAGCCTTATAACTGGGTCCCTAATCAGATCGTAGTACTATGCTGTCAAGCAGACTCAGTTTTTGTATCACTGATCTGATCGTACTATTATTTATGCAGCCTTATTTCTGGGTCCCTGATGAGATCTTAGTACTATACTGTCAAGCAGACTCAGTTTTTGTATCACTGATCTGATCGTTCTACTATTAATTATGCAGCCTTATAACTGGGTCCCTAATCAGATCGTAGTACTATGCTGTCAAGCAGACTCAGTTTTTGTATCACTGATCTGATCGTACTATTATTTATGCAGCCTTATTTCTGGGTCCCTGATGAGATCTTAGTACTATACTGTCAAGCAGACTCAGTTTTTGTATCACTGATCTGATCGTACTATTAATTATGCAGCCTTATAACTGGGTCCCTAATCAGATCGTAGTACTATGCTGTCAAGCAGACTCAGTTTTTGTATCACTGATCTGATCGTAGTTTTATTTTATGCAGCCTTACTTCTGGGTCCCTAATCAGATCGTAGTACTATGCTGTCAAACAGACTTACTTTTTGTATCACTGATCTGATCGTTTTATTATTTCAATGAGCAGAACTTCTGATTCACTGATTCGAACGTACTATTATTGTAAGCAGGTTTACTTTTGGATCAGTGATCCAAACACACCAGTATCACCAACACACGGAGAGCTTCAAACTACGACTGTATAGTATACCAGAATATTTTATATATTGAAATGAGAGAGACCGTTTGAGAATTCGGACACTGTGTGACAAGAAGACTTAGAATGTCACGAGCGATCGATTGTAGACTCGTTCTATTGCTCGGGCCTTAGAATTTGATTGTTTGTGCATTTTATTGTATCTGTGTCATGGATTATGGATGTCCGCATATTATTAATATCATAAAGATACTCAAAGTTAAATAAAATACTTGTATTATATAGCTTGTAAATTGTAACTGAATTTGTTATATTAGGTCTGAGCGTAAAGGTGACATTTTAATTATTATCTGTTTAACTGGTAATAATATTAAGCAAAGAGATTACTAAATACTCTTGATTTTATATCGCTGATATTACCTGTCGACCTAGGCATAATGGTTTAAATAAAAAATATAAAATGACAGGATTAAAAAAAATTCTAAATTTTTATATTAATATTGAGATTATAAAGATATTCAATAGAATAAAAGTATAAAATACAAACAATCAGCCGTTACCGTCATTACATCACGTCTCAATAATCGTCACCGCGTTGAAGTTTTGTTTGTTCCATTACGCGGTGTAATTGATGCATTGATTTCTATGCGTGACGTCATAATCCATTTATTGTTTCGCGCGCTATTCAAAACAATAATTTGCGTTATCTCTGCCAGAGTATTTCCGAAAATAGAAAACCTTTACCGACAATATAAATGAAGAATTTTAGAATTGTTAAAAAAGGTTTAAGTGGTAACCCATTGAGAATGGAGCGACCGCCCACAGGCTATTGAATAATTAGTTTTATTGTACACTGTAACCATATTATTATGAAAAAAAAAAAGAAGCCCGCTGAGTTTCTTGCGCCCGTTCTTCTCAGATCTGAGGCATACTTTTTGGAATGGATAATGGAAAGTCAAAGTCAAATAAACTTCATTCAATTAGGATTAAATTAAGCGCTTTTGGATCGTCAATATAAATATTTCTTTTCAATTACTGAATTTACCATATTTTCGGAAAAAGGCGAGCTTGTGAGATGAACATACAGGAAACTCAACGGCCACTCTTTTCAATCAAATAGAGTATTTTACAATGGCTCTAATATACAAAACAAATTAGTTTGTAAGGTGCTGCATCCAATATATGAATCGTGTTTAAATAAAATAAATTATTTAATAAAAAGTCATAAAGAAATACCTGTAATATAAATTATCGTATGTGTGATATCATATCCCATTTTGAATAAAAATATTTGAATTTGTATCCAAAATCTGTCATCGTGCCTGTTTACTTCGTTGAAGCGGCAGTTTAACCCTTGTGTTGCGGGGTGATATGGTATATAATTAAGTGAGACTCAAGACAGGTAACCTATATAAAAACTTACTTAAACTTCAAAACGTGGCAATTTTAGGTTACTTTAATAATTGGACGTAGTTCCTGAAAAACATTCCAAGCCTCAAACATAACATTTTAAGGAATTTATGTTTAAAGTTTTATAAATACTAGTGTATACTATGGCATGTGGGTTGAGCTAATAAGTCATGATGTCATTCAAAGACTGACAGTAGGGCTGCCATTTTTTGTCAGTTGTAAACTTGTAACTCTATTTCAACATGATTGTGGTTTGGAACGTTTTTTCTGGAATTACGTCCAATTTTACCTTTTATAACTCAATTTTTAATTACTTGATAAACGAGCGAAAATGATAATTATTTTTACGTCAGTGCTATTTGAATATGATTTAAGTAACATTTTGTATGTTTGGTTATTATAATTATGGAATTTTTACAAAAATATCAACTTTTTGTTTAGATGCTTTAATTACATAGCTTTATATTTTTTTTTTATTATTTTGTATAATTAGTGCAGTGTTGCTGTGCGATTAATGTGATTAAGATAAAAAATACAAATAAGTCATTTTATATGTTTATTTTAAGATCACATTTTAAACAACTAGTTGAACCTTCTGTAATTTGAATGTTTGGTTGGTAAAGCTAAAATCACTGATGACAAAATGAATCACGATAAGCTTTGATTAAGGATTGGTCTCCGCTGCGCTCCAACTAGATACTGCAAGCGTAGGCGCAAAGTGTGGCAACTGATACTACGCCCAAGTGGCCGTACTCGAGCCAGTCTCGAACTATGTGTGACGTTGACGCGCCACATGTTCTGTTAAACTATGCTAATAATTGAAACTAAATTGCCGGGTTGCGTAGTAAATCTGTAAAAAGAATAATACAAGAAATAAGAAAGACACTGGGATCACATATCATCAATAAGTATTTAATATTTTATTTATTTCAATGTAAAATAATACGAAGTGTACGTTACAAAATTTGAAAATGCCATTGAGTGTCAAAATGCCACGCACTCAAGCATGTAATAGTTGCCGTGATAAAAAAGCTATTGTTCTTAGGTAGTGCGGTATATACTTGGAGCGCAGCGGAGACTAATCCTTAATCTGAGTTTTCTGTCTTAAATATTATATGTATTTCTTGATATATTTGTTAAATGTGCAATACTATGTAATGGCAACATTGCACGGATAATCTAGTCACTTATGTTTTATTTGAATATTATTGTATAATAAATAAGTTATCCATGTTTTTTTACTTTTTTTTTGGTTTTTATTTTAATTTTACATCATACATACATACACTCACGCCTTGTTCCCGTCGGGGTAGGCAGAGACAATAGAATGCCATTTGCTTCTATCCTTACAAACCTCACGCGCTTCCTCTACATTCATTACTCTTTTCATACATGCTCGCCGGTTGCGGGTGCTTCGGACCTCTCCTTTTCTCAAAACATCTCCAATTTGGTCGACGAATGTTCTACGAGGTCTCCCGCGACCGACTTGCCCACACACACTTGCCTTATATATTTATGCGTCATTCTTTCTTCACTCATTCGCTCCAAGTGTCCAAACCATTTCAGTATTCCTTTTTCAGTCCTTGTCATAACATCCTCTTTCAAACCGCAGCGCGCTCGTATTACCGCTTTCGGAATTCTATCAGGTTCCATTTTACATCATCATCAGGATTAATAGACCATTGGAATTGCCAGGTGTTACAGAAGCTGCAATTTTGCAACATTTATAATTAACAAAGTTTTGCTCATGGAATGATACAAAGGAGGCTATTTTATTGTTGTAACATAATTTAGTATTTTGCAAGCATTTTACTTTGCACACAGAACTGCCGCTTGTGTGAGTATAGAATAGCAATAGGATGTGGTGTGTAAGAGGAAGAATTACGAGCGAACGGGCATTTTAGACTCTTTCTTTATTGACATGCCTTATAAGTATCTAGTAATATCAGCACGAATGAATGCATCACCCCCCTCTCTCCCCCTCTCCCCAATGAACTATTGAGGTGTACACACATGAAGAATGAAGGGATCTAAACTACATCTATATCGACCTGGCAAAATAAAAATTTTGTAAGGCATAACAAGCGTTTATTTTCTCTAAATTGATTACAAATCCTTTTGATGTCAGTTCAAACACTACCACTGTTTCGGAAACAATGGCGCTCTGAGAGAGAAGAAACGGCGCAAGAAACTCCCAGCATTCATATTTGCGCTATTTTTAATAATATAAAATATACAATATTGTAGTGCCATTGTTATTGTTATAAAATAATCATAATCTAGTCCCAGGCTGTCCGATCGCTTAGATATTCAGCTGTGGAGTATTAAGATATATATACCACACATCTAAATGACTAGTTTGACGTTTGGAGAAAATTGTTGCAAATAATCTGTAGAAGTAATTGGCAATTGTACTGGATACGTTCCCGTCATGGGGCATTAGAAATAACACAAATTTCTCGCCCTATAAAAGCAATTGCATATATAACACCTTCGTGCTGACATTTGACGATCACGCATGAAATTTTATGTGCAAAATATGTTTTAATGGCGACGCACTCATGGTGGTCACATATAACTGTGCGTAGGCACGCCGCAGGCTGCGTACAGATGTAGCGTATTTGTAATATGGTCATTTTAGTAAAAACATAATACAATTAAAACCTTAGTAAAAAATAAAGTCCTTCAACTGAAAAAAAAGTAATATTAAAGAAAATAAACGCCTCTGACACAAGAATAAAAATAGAAAATTACGCGCTAGGCGTGGATTCGCACTACCGGTAAGACATTTATAAAATTCCGCAGTGATTTCCCTTTCTGGGGATAGCATTTGTTAAATCATATTTTATTTGGTAGAGATTACGGAGCACCATTTGTTAAGGTGCAGACATACAAACTTGACTTCTCTACTCGCCAATCAATTCAAGCATTCTCATTCTTGGTACTCCGGATTCAGGAGGATTCCGGAGTACCAAGAGCTCCTTTTCAGCACATTCTCGAAAAGACCATGGAATATACGTCTAGGTTGAACTTTTCCTAACACTGGCATCCAAATTCGCTCTATTTAGTTAGTAGCGCTTATTTTAACTTCTTCATGATAAAAACATCAACATTTCCTTCTGAATGACTGTCACTTTATCTTCGCACTGCTCTCTCCAACTGAGTACAACGGTTTGTACAGTAATCACATTGAAATAAATTGTTCTTTATATCTATCAAGTTTCATTATTTAACTAAATATTTCAATACCATTCGTAATTGCTTGCAATAAACCTTCAGGCGTGTTTAAAAAAGTTATAGAATTAGAGAAATAGAATTATTAAGATTATAGAAATTCAATTAAAGTATAACCGAAATTCAGTAAAAAATACACTTCATTTAATAATGACTTTACGACATATATGAAATCATCGTCACGTATCGCTAATTACTTTAAAAATTCTTAATTATATTACACCAAAATTGGAAAAATATTTTTCACTATTAACAATAAATAATATTTAGGGTTTAATACCTTTGTAATTTTTATATCTATTCCTAATTTTGTAATTCATCTAAATATCATAAAATATTTAATTTAAATAAATATTCATTAATATATGAAAGCATTAAAATACATTCAAGTTTTATATATAAATTAAACGGAAATTTCAAAGTAACTGTACCGCAACATGTGTTGGTAGCCTATTTTATTATTCATTATCTCAATGCGTTGATCGCTGTAACAATTTCCTAGTTAGTTACGCGTAATAGGAAATAATTGCTACGTCTCCTATTATCTCATCCGGACCAGATATTTTCTATAATGAATCTTAGAATTGACGAGCTGTTCGTTATGCTTAATTAAAAAATATCTACAAAGTATCTACAAACGTTCTCGACTCTTTTCTACTTCGTTTCATCTCTCGTATACCCATAATTAAGAAATACCTACTTCATACTTTTGAAGAAAAATCAACATACGCACAAAAATTTCGGTATGTTTAAGAAATTAGTAGTTTATAAATAAAAGGAAAAATAAAGGTCATGGGTCATTGGAGCCACCCGGCAGCGTGCACTAGTGTGCGCTGCGTTGTCGCCAGTGAACGTCGCGCAGTCCACTCGCGTTGGCAATGCGTAATTAAGGCAAAGCAAGCATGCGAACAAGGTTGCTACCAAGGGGTTCACTCAGCAAACGCGAGTGAACAACTTGCTTTTGCTATTTATATCCATACAACTCCATAAAATAAAGCATATGAGTATACAGACACACACAAAATACATAAACAAAACCGGTGAAAGAAAGACGTATGCTCAAACACACATACGACGACGAGTGCGAGGTGAGCGTCCAAAGTTTAATAGACATTTAGGTTAGATTTAAGATAATTTCTTTTTCTTGCCGCCATTGATCTATAAACAATTTACGGTCTGCCCCTGCCTGGATTCACTGGAAAATCTATTGAGCTAGCAGCCACAGAGGATTTTGGTCGGTAATGTTATATCCCGTATGTCCAACATAACCAGTCTTGACAACACGGCATTATGATACGAAAATTATATTTCTACCTCTATAATATAATATAATAAAGAAATAAGGCGAGACGCTGCGAGTCTAGTGCTGGGTTGATCTAATGAGCGATGACCTTTATGTTCTCTTTTAAGATAAATAAATATAAATATTACGTCTTAAGTCTAATATCACGTATATACGTAACTGAATTAATTTAAGTATATTTCAAATATGTAAAATAGTGTGTTTATTATCTACCGTAGTGGATACTGGATAATAATATTAGAAATTAGTTAAGTAAGATATTAAAGTGAAAGTGTTTTGTGATACTGTTATGCCGAGTAATTGCCATATATATTTATTTTTGTTGACAAAATTAAATCTATTATTTTACGCGGTTGTTTTATTTTGTCCTACAAACGGTATTACAGTTGGAGAGACAGAGAGCATACTCCCACCTCCCACCTTAAAGGCCGGCGACGAATTTCTTGACCCCTTGTGTTGCATGGTGTGATGTCCATAGGTGGTTACCACACCACTACCCATCACGTGAGGCTCTTAGCCGTTTGCCCCCTCTTATATTAAAAAAAATAGTTCTGTCTATATTTGTATGCACTGGCATAAAATAATAAGCAGTACTAACCGCTCCATTCGGTTAATGAAATTTCTTTATGAATTTGGGTACTTATAAGGGTCAATTTTGATGCCATTGGATTAAGAGACTACCAGGAGGCCTTGTTTTATCCTCCCTTTACAGTTTTCACAGTATCCATACATTTTAACTTTATAATATGCTTTCTTCATTAAACATTCGTGTTACCGGCCAAATCCAAGCTTATGACAAAATAGTTTATGCTAGGCCAAATCAGTTCATCCTTTCATCGGCCTTTGGACAACTCTAGGCTGAATTAATTGATCCTAACATGAATTAGTACAACTAACGATGAACAGGTTTGGCCTAGTTGTACTAGTGCTGCCTCGTTGAGAATCAAGTAACCAAAGTCTATCTAGTTAGTCTATATAGTTTTTGCCCATAATTTGGTGTTTTGATTGTGACTAATCGTTGTAAGGCATATTTTTATTACAAGACGTGTCTATAAAGTATCAGGGAAACCAACCAACGGCCAAGAATAAGTTTTTCCTGGAGTCATTATACAAACACCTCTGAGAATTGATGTTGAGTTTAATGTTATGCTGGCTACGCGCCAGTTACGGCACCGCAACCGATTTGATAACTAGTGTAAGCGTTGGGAATGTGGATATTAATGTAACAATAAAGTAATTATGTAACATGATTTAAATTTCTAAAAAACTCTTAAATTAATTGCGTCTCATTATGGAACTATTAGTCTAAAACATTCGATTTTAATCTCAACCGCAGTTGTTATTTTTTCGTGTAATACATAGGAGGCGAGAATGACAGTAAGTGATCACCGTTGCCCATGTAATCCAACACTAGATGAATCTGAGGAGCATTGCCGGTCTTGAAGAAGTGTAAGCATTTTTGAAGTATCCTTGTGATATCGGCCTGAAACCACCATGGTAGATAGTTAAGTTATTTATTTCTTAAGAAATTAAGAGCCTCTTTAGAATTGAAGCCATACATCCGGTACGGACACATATGGAGTATTTCTGTTATCTCTGGTTTGGCGCACTCCAGTATCAGCTCGAATCATTTAACTGCTACTTTGTGGAACTTTCTTCCACGTACAAGCGTGATAGTGGAATTCAGCAGACATTAGGTCAAATAGCTCAAACATTACCGTGATATAATATGAGGGACAACGAAATAACCTTACAGCCGGCAACTACGGTGGCTCACCTTCTTTAGCAGGAGACCATGGCTGGTGGTGGTCTTTCCATTAGGTATCCCGTAGGCTTGTCGTCTTAATAACGTTAAAGTGGAACAAGAAGAATTACTTACGATGGAAGTCTGTTTAATACTTAGAAAAAACTTAAGCATAACCTTAAAACGGGTCTATGTTTTAGAAAGTTTTAATTCCTAGAGTAGGTCGATATATATATTTACGTATTTACTATTTAGGCCGTGCTGACGGGGCCCATACGGCGGACTCAAATTGAAATCCACTAATGACTAAAAACCTCTATGCCGGGAGCTGGATATCGTTTATCGTATCTGTTTATCGAGCAGGACCAAAGTAGCCGAAATTAGGTATAATTTGCAACCGCGAATACAAACAGTGCATGCAAACTTTTATTTGGCTGCCTAAAATTGCTACGCCGTGGTACCTGTATGAGGCTCTCCAGGTGAAGTAGTTTTTAAATTTCCCCATGCAGATATTATTAAATAATGGAGCCCTTTAACAATGCTAAAAAATTCATCTAGTAAAATCTTACCAAACGCTTAAACCAAACAAATAATGGATACAATAGATAGAATGCTAAAAGATAACGTATTTCCGAGTTCATTATTAGTGTTCAATCTTCATGACAAGTGAAATACAAGAAACTATCATGTAATAAACAATTGGCTGAATGAAGGAAGTTATCAGCAAAGGTTGATAGCTCACCACATTGTCATCTTACGTCACAGCAACAAAGCGAATTAGTTCCGAGCAAGTCGGCATGTCAAGCAAACAATGGTGGATAGATTAAATAGGATTAAGAATCATAATCATTACATAACTGTCGGTTGGTGCATCAGGGTGGGGTGTAAGATGTCTGGAACCACTTTCAGTTTCTACAATTTACTTGCCTCGTAAACACGCCTTGCGTAACATTCCGGCTTCGTTTGACAGCCCGCATTTGCATGACATACTTTTTAAAATTCATTACTTTATCTAAATTCATGTTAATTCGTTCTATAACGCGTTTGATTAATTAGTTTATACTCTTTGTTTCATAAGTGGACAGCATAGATTTGGCGCCAAAGTAATATTTCGTTGTTTTTTTTTTTAATTTAGAAATAAGTTTATGGTTTGGAACTTAATATTATGAACGGGACAAAGTGTAATGTTTTTATTGTGAGATACAGTGTTGTGAATTTTTTGTCAAGTTGCATTATCTAAGACATCATCTGTCGAAAAGTGAGTACTACCTATGGTTATTTTCTTTTATTCTTGTTTAACTATTACCATTAAAAGATAATTTTATATTACATACTATATAAGTATATTTGTTTAGTTTCTAGCATAAGTATATTTCTGGGTTAATTAGGATAATTGTTTTGAAGTGAAAATTTTGTGACCTTCGTACCTAATAAAATATTCGTTTTCTGAATCACTTAGGATAAGTTTTCACATTTTGACTTTCTTTCTTGCTTTATTACAACCAATGCCACTCCTTTTTTCTTCTTCTTCGAAATCTTCGTAATAATAAGATATTTACCTAATTTTATTTTATAGTACGCATGTGTGTTTACGTTCATTCATATTAATTTCTATTACTACCTCTAAATAAAGATGATAGTGGTGATACTGGCTAGTCACAATAATTATTGAAAATACAACCAATCTACAGTAAAATTTTATACCTATATTTAATATTTCTTTAAGTATGTACTTATTATAACTTTTTTATTATAATTCTTTACGTCGTAGTGTTTATATATTGTAGTCCTCAGCACACATCAAACATACAATTTAAATTATTGAACTGATGCTGATTATTACTGCTTCACTCGCTGATGATCACCAAAGCCTCCTGGTAAGGCACTTCCTGAAGTCCAGTTAAGTCTAGGAATTGCAGATAAACAAGGGGAAAACATTACATACATTTCTTATTAAGCTGATTGACAAGAATCATAATTATATCACTTCAACTATATGCCTTAAATCTATAAGCTGTTCCTTCCAGAGAAAATGTATAACTTGGACTTACGTGGATGTTGGAACTATTACGTGCAATTTAAGTCCCTAGGGAAGAGTTTGTGCGATAATGAGGAATATTGTTTCATATATCATTTTTAGTTCGTAAAAAAAGTAAAATGTTCCTTTTTCGAAATAAAATATTTGTGACACACCATAAACTAAATGAAAGATCATAAAACTGTCGTCCAATCGTTGTAGTTTATCGAATAATTTCGGACGTTCAGAGTATGAGAGTGAGTGCGATCAAATCCGCAGATCTATTGTGCCCGCTGCATGTGCTCAGACGAACACCCTATAATTAATTAATTATTGTTTGTAGTGTGGAGATAAGAACAAAAGTTTAAGGAAACTTACCCTTGCTCGGTCTTTAATAATAATAACTTTAAAGGGCGCAGAACCTACCTTCGCACGACACATATACCACCAAATGTACCACATTTAGTTAGTTAAAAAACATTGTAAGAAGCTCTTGTCATTTAGAAATTGTTTTATATCGATTAACTCATCTACACCAAAACGTGCATAATAGTGGGGTACACAACATGTACGTATCTTAGTTTTTTTGTCGTATTGTGTAACTGTTAATTATCTCTGATTAAGAATAAATTAATTAATTTTATCTACCAGTGTTAGTTTAAGAAATAATAAACAACTCGTTTTGACGACATGTTTACAAAAAAGCTAAGTGAGTCAACGTCGAGATTCCTTTAATAATATCTGTACGATTGTACGGACTACGGAGCCTTTTCTTGGCCGAGTTCAATTCACACTTAACTGACTTCTTACCAAGCTGTAAAGAGTCCAAAATCAAGTCTTATATTTTAATTTCATGAAAATAAGGGACGAGACGAGCAGGACGTTCAGCTGATTATAATTGATACACCATGCCCATTACAATGCAGTGCAGCTCAGGATTCTTGAAAAACCCAAAAATTCTGAGCAGCACTACACTGCGCTCGTCACCTTGAGACAATAGATGTAAACGGCCGTTCCAAATATACTATCTACAGATACAGATAAATTACTACCTTCTACTGTCAGCAATTAGCTGTCAATAATCTGAAACTGTCCCAATATACCCGATAAGTCATTCTTATCGCCTTATATTGAGTCGCGTGAATTGCTATTTCCATACAAACTTCTGTCGCTGGTAAGCTATACGTCCTCCCATTGACAGACAGCGTGTACGGATAAGGTGAGTTACTATCGATAAGTTTATTGGGACAGAAAACTCAACGATATTTACGATTTTTATCTCACACGGCCACAACCGCAGATAGACTGAATATTCGGAACGGCCGTCACATTTGCCCAGCTTCACTAGCTACGGTGCCTAATTATGTAGAAATTGGTTCAACTAAAGATCTCATAACCTTTTTTGATAGTGAAGTCATTATGTACTTGAGTCATGGCAAAAATCTCCGTCTGTTTTTGCTGATATACATAATATTAGTGATGTATGCAGCAATATGGTTTTGTATTGCTGTCGATAGTTCAGAAGTGCGCAGATTCTCCGGCGTGCGTGATTGTATTGTGTAGTAAGAAGTAGGTACGTTATACTCGTGATCTTTCCTCTGGCCTGGGTGGAGAGTTTTAAGTTACCAGTTCTTGCGATTTACATTCACACAACATTATTTTTTACCATTAAACGCGAAATAGGATAACGCAACTTAACATAATAATACTGGAATTAAGTTTAGTAGAAGTAATATTTTTTAGACGTGCAGGACATAATACAATGAAGAGCGGCTCGAATCATTGACCATCAAGTCTTCTTGGATCGGCGTGATTCTTTGGCATTGCGTAGAGATGTGGGTCCTCTCTGTATTTTCTATCGCATTTATCACGGCGAGTGCTCAGAGGAGCTGGTTAATTCCAGCGGTCAAATTCCACCGTCTTTACTTTTACCGGACTTTACGTCAAAATGCAAAATACCACCTGCATCACGCTGACGTCTGGCATTCCACAACCGCGCGTTTTGCTAGACATTTCTTGCCTCGCACAGCCACTTTGTAGAATCAATTAACGGCTTCTGTTTTCCCGAATAGATACGACATAAGGACCTTCAAGAAAAGAGTATACTCCCACCTTAAGGGCCATTTCTTGACACCAGTTGTTGCGGATGTACATGGGCGGTAACCTCACCACTCCCCATCCCTCTTGTCCGTTTGCCCCCTCTTATATAAAAAAAACGTACTAGAGGGTAAGTGATACGCCCTGCCCATTACAACACAGTGCCGCTCGGAATATAAAAAAACCAAAGTCCTAAAGGGCTATGCAATTGCATTCACTTAACAACAACTGAAAAAATAAAAAGCAAAAAGTGTGTGTGTACTTATGTATGCATGCAAGAAGTTATACCTAATAAAAGCAAAAATCTTTAAAATATTTATTGCTCGTGCTATTTCTACTTTTGTAGAAAGAACAATATTGTAAAAATCTTGCAACGATGGCTTTGACAATTAATTATTAAATAACGAATACGGCTGTACGGGCTTGAACCCTTTGCCTATCCTAATAATGGACGAAGAAACAAAAAAAAATAACGAATGTCAAACGTCAGAAATTTTAGGAATCAACTTCACCCTGTTACATTTGTATAACAGTGATGCAAGCGCATCTTAAAGTATAACTTCAAAAAATACTTTATACTCTTTGAAATTGTGTAGTTCATTCTGTAACTCGTAATTTGATTAATTTAAATACTGGTTAAATTAGGATAATTCAAAATGCTGTATGATTATCCGGTAGCAATAGGAGCTACTACGCTTGAGCTAGTGGTTCGCCTCGAACTCAGACTTTGCGAAATCTTGCGACAAGCAAAGAGAATTTAATCAAATAAAAAAACTAATGAGAAATTAGTTTATAGTACAAATTTCACAATTCTGCATCGAGACCGAAGTTGACTAGATAGTGGTGGTAACTAAGTGACCTCGATCTGGAGAGAGGAAGATATAGGCAAGGTGCTAGAAATGCTTTGGTTGGTGTGACTGCTGGGAAATAATAGAATGAGCTAATATGCTGTACTTAAAATCATAATATATGAGATACTTATTCATAATTTCTTGTCATTATTAATATTTACCTCATTCTTTGAAAGATTTATAAAATTCATCGCTTTTATCGATCTAATAATAATTTACTAGGTATTAGTATGGTATTCGTTATTGTTGATGATTTATTACAATTTTCAATTCAGTGGTTTCATTTACATAATCACCTGTGAAAGTAATTAATTTCTCATTTTGCCCTTGAATTACGTTAATTTTTATTCACTCACACTCACTGTCTCGGAGCAATAATATAGAGCCTTGATAATTGGTCTGAGCTGTAACTTCTAATATCTCGTTTGACTTCTTTTTTCTGAATTTCATGCGCGCCGTTTCTTCAATTACTCTTCGCGTACCGCAGTTCCATATGTAACAACGACGAAATCCACACGACCTCATTCGATTTCTCATCTTATTTTTAACCGACTTCAAAAAAGGAGGAGGTTCTCAATTCGTCGGTATGTTTTTTTATGTTTGTTACCTCAAAACTTTCGACTGGGTGAACCTAATTCGATAATTCTTTTTTTATTTGAAAGCTGGTGCTTCCCGTGTGGTCCCATTGTAATTTGGTCCAGATCTGACAATGACATCCATGAGAAAAAAAATAACAAAAAAACAACCGATTTCAAAAACACTATTTCAAAACAATAGATAAAATATGCACTAAAAAGTTTAAAAATAATTGCGTATTTTTATACAATCTAATATAATTAATCTAATTCTAGTTACGATTATTGTAATTTTTGGAGTCGGTGTCATCCAAGATAGGTTTGTAACTACGTACATAGTTATAGGTGAGATGTGCTTGAGTTGTGAGGAGGCGAGAGGCGAGAGCGAGTCGCAACGGAAAGACACCGATTCCAAAAATAACAATAATCGTAACTAGAAGTAGATTGTATAAAAAAACGCAATTATTTTTATACTTTTTAGTGCAAATTATATCTATTGTTTTGAAATAGTGTTGTGTTTTTGAAGTCGGTTGTTTTTTTGTTTAAATTTTTGTTATAAGCAATTCCTTTTTTACTTTTAACTTATAATAGAATAAAAGTCCGTTAAATTCTGTACAAATTTAAACAAAGGCAATGGGATGTTGGCATACAAAAGTTAATGGAGGGTGCGGGGATTTCAGTCTTGTTTTTGTTAAGACCTTAATACACATAACATTTGCGTTGTTTTGATGAAGCGCTGTTCTACGGTATGGCATCAAAAAGCGAGTTACATAGACTAGTAAACGTTAACAGACGGTACTTTTTGACACAGAAGACACCTTTATCGACTTTTATATAGATTACGTTGTCAGTAATGCCATGGAGATCAAAGTATCTTTTTTTACTTAAAGCATCGTACTCAACAAATATCATATACATCCATTCCGGGGAAAAAATATCATCATCAGTGTTTGCAACGGAACTGGAACCCGCAACAGATGTGGATGTGTGTCCCGCATAGATTCTGCTAGAAACACTTCTAAATGGAAGTATCAAGCAGTAGTATGGTTCGAAAGGCTGACTCACTAGAGCTATTTTATAACTATGTACCTACGTGGGAAAATTTTCGTTAGGCGACATAAGCTGTCTAAGGCCAAGGATATCGAAACTAGGTAATTTATTCGCAACAAAAAAAGGCTAAGTTTAATTATCTGCATTTAAATTGTCAATAGAATTCAAATACTAGGCAAAAAATAGCAGCTGTTAATAGAACAGACAATTTGAGAATGGTAGATAATTTCGTTAATAAAACAGTCGGAAGTTCAATGGTTTTGTATTGATATCATTTACTACTAAACCAGTCATTCTTTGAATAGACATTTATTTTGTAAACGGGTTGTAATAAAGGCTTGCTGGTAATATTGTGTATTTTAGTCTTCGAGTATTTTCTGTATAGAAAGATTGTTTTAAAAAAATATGAACAAGAAAGAAACCACCGTTCAAAAATCTAATCGCAATGAAGTGCAGATTACACGTTTCGGCCCCAGTTCTAGAAAATTTAAAATCCCTATTGTTAGTGATGTAGTTGTTACTCAACCTCCGTCATGTGAGCCTCAAATTCTATTGATGACATATAAAACACAATACTTCGATCCGATTGATAATTGAATGATTATAAAAAACATACAAATAACAAAAAATCTTTTAAATTGTTCTATCTGAGCCCATCTCATGTTTTTAGGTCAATGCAAAAATGCCAAGCAAAATAACCAACAAATTATACAAGGCAGGTAAACTTGGCTATCGTAAAATATTAATTTATGGCACAACATCGCAGTACATCGAGGTCTTCGTAATTTTCGTGCGAGACCAATTGCCGGCCTAAGCTAAACGCCAATATTCAAATATCTAAATAAACTCTTTATTTGTTAAATCTTTGTTTGCTACCAAAAGCTGCGATATGAGTAACACGAAATGGATCTAAAGCATTTTACTAGTGGTAGGCTCCTTTGCACAGGATGCCGGCTAGATACTACCACAACACCGCAACGGTGCTTATTTCTGCCGTGAAACAGTAATGTGTAAGCATTACTGTGTAAGTGCGCCGCCCTTCAGACCGAGCTAGTGAAATTACTGGGCAAATGAGATTTAACATATCTTAAGGTGACGAGCGCAATAAGAGTGCCGCTCATAATTTTTGGGTTTTTCAAGAATCCTGAGCGGAACTGCAATGTCCAATTACCATCAGCTGACCGTCCTGCTCGTCTCGTCCCTTAATTTCATAAAAAAATAAATTATAAAAGTGTATTTATTGTTTAAACTATAATAGACTGTAACAGTAGTTTTTGTGACTTTTATACTTTGGAATAATTGAGTAACTCAAATCTGATTTAAATTTTTTTTGTATCTGTATATACTTCGTTCTATTACTCCAAAACACCTGTACCCATCTCGATGAAAATCATGAGATGATGACGAGGAATATGTTATCGCGCAAACGATAGAATAGGTACCGGTCTTTTCAACTATCGTTAACATTAAAACTAAATAGGTACCGAAATAAATAGGATTAGATTGATGCTAAAACTGTAATGACATATAATAGGAAACAAATACGATCTTCTCAAAAACTGAAATAACTTCATAAAAAATCTTTCTATTTGAATGTTTAATTTATTGATCTAGTTTGTAACTAACAGTCCTTGCTTGAAACCTTTTTAAAAGTGAAACTTTTATTACATCGTCTCAAACTTTTTCGTCTGTGAGTTGCATGTCGCGTGACGGTCGGGCGGCGCCTATAGTTCGCAGCAGCTGACCGTGTAGTGTATAGACTCCACGCTATTTTGTTTGATTTTGTCAGTGTTTAATGTAATCGTTTTCAATCAATATTTTTAAGCAGGGCTAAGACACAGAGTTCAACAAAAATTTTAGTTGGGGACCTAGTCTACTTTTATTATTTCCCATTATCATTCCAATTTTCCAAGCATAAAATGAAGATTGATAAAGCGATTTTTATATCCTTAATGCAATATTATTCCTAAACTTTTTAGTTAAATATGAAAAAAAGTTTCACTTTTACCGTCGGTTTATAAAACCACACAATTCTTTATTTTTTCTCTCTCTGTATCTGAACATCACAATATTTTTGTCTTCTTTTCGCTAAGACAGCCGGGAGGTGGGTACTACGATTGGAAACTTTTGTGAGGGTTGAGCCGCAGTCAACTTTGGGAACTACTGGTGACGGTCTAGTCGACATCTGAATAATAATAGAAAATGGGTCTGTCTGCTTGTTCCAGCTAATCTGAAAGTATCGATTTGGGTAGGACTTATACTGACAGATACTTTAACTAATTTTTTTTTTATGGAATAGGAGGACAAACGCTACCTGGTATTGAATGTTCACCGTCGCATATATTATCTTGCAACACCAGAGGAATCACAGAAGCGTTTGCCGGCCTTTAAGGAAAGTGTACGCGCTTTTTTGAAGGTACCCATGTCGTATCGTCCCGGATTATAAGGAGCAACTAAAGCTAATTTGTATTTGAAAACAAATTAGTAATCTATGGGTCCAATGACATTCTATGCCGTCATTGTATGGGTCAGTCTATATAAGAGTATAACGACTGCACTGTCACCGATATTGCAAAAATCTTCGTGTAACCTTGAAAAAATAAAAACTTTTCACATTTTAAAAATTGTCGGTTCTCATGACTAGCCTTTATTTTAAAAATTGCTGCCACCAAAAAATTAAAATTATCAACAAAGCACGATCAACAGTCAGATTGGCATGTAAACGAATATCAGACGGTATGTCTTGGTACTGCTTTCTATATAAAGCCGAATAATTTTTTTTTAATTCATTTTGAAATTTAAAATTAACATTAATTCCTACCTTATAGACGATTGATGAAAATTATATAAATTAACAAAAATCTTATTTTGCAAATTGAAAAATGGAATAATTTTATTAAATTAATGTATCGTCATTGTTCCAAGATAAATCTTCGAAGTTTGAACTAAATCTGGCCGTTTAAAGTGGGTCAAAATCGCGCCCAAATGAGTCGGTTACAAACAAATATACATACAAGTGAAGCTAATAAAAAGCGTGTAAAAATGACTTTTATCTTTCCACATCTGCGAAGAGACACTTGGCGCCAATGGCTTACCACTCGTATATTTGGGGCAGCGATAATTCCAGCTAAACTTGAATGCTATCTACAAAGATTATTTAAAACAATTTCGTTCGGCCTTCGTTCGTTTCGCAACACCCGCACTTCGCCGATGCTTAGCGCTGATACAGCCTTATTAAGATTACTAACAGATAACTCTGTTTACTACAAAATATCATCTAATTAAAAAGTATATACACAGTCATCTTTACTCAAAGGAAAAATACGGGCGATTATTTTCTCAAAATTCAAATCTTCAGAACATTGTCTTGACTTGTCACTGCTTTCGATATAAACTGAGAGAGAATAAACTCAGTAGCATTTTTCTCTAACTATGATCCTTTTGAGGAAACTAATTGTCGCTCTGAAGGCAACGGAGAGGGCTATGCTCGGTGTTTCCTTGTAAGATCAAGTCAGAAATAAGGATTTTAAGACATAGCCCAGATGATTGCGAAACTGAAGTGGCAGTGGCAACAACCGGAAGACGAAGTGCTGTTGGCCCCCCACAAGATGGACCGATGGATCTGGTCAAGATCGCCGGAGTAGGTTGGATGAGGGCAGCGCAGGACCGATCGTCATGGCGATATTTGGGGGAGGCCTTTGTCCAGCAGTGAACGTCTTCCGGCTGAAATTATGATCATGATGAAAATTGTACTATGTCCATGCGAATCTATCTGAATGTTTAGAAATTTTTCTTTTGAGTGTTTAGACTTACACAAAAAACTTTTTTTAATTTAAATTTTTTGTATAGATGTCGGTTGGTACTTCATTAAATACGTACATTAACCACTTAAAACTATTATTTATCTTTTGGAGCCTGTTAAAAATAGCAATAAACAATTCCTTTAACTCTGGTTTAATAATGAAAATTTAGAGGAGTTCATAATTTTTGCGATAATTTAGAATTATAGAGATGATTTAATCTATATTTTTATTGTGTAGTTTAGATTATTGAAGTGAAACTTCTTTAGAATCGTTGTGATTTCAAACCGGATGCAACGGAAAAAACGACAGGTGACAGACACGAATACATAGTAGGATGAAGCCGGCAAAGATTGAGACAGAAATATGCATACTATTGAAGTGAAAACTTCTTTATCATCGTTGTGATTTGAAAGTCGATGAAACGAAAAAGCGACAGTAAAAAGAGCAGTCACATCAATTCATAGTATTTAACATGGGAGATAATGAGATAGGAAGAATAATACAATGTTTTGGTAACAGGCGATCATAGTTAAAGAAGAGATTGTCTTAAGTTTGACGCGAGGATACCTTAATATATTCTGACTCCAAGCGCACGACGTATTACTACATAGACACAAGGAGAACATATTATTATACATATTAGTGGTGGTAGGAATGTCTTTCATAGCGGTTTAAATCATGTGTCATCCTAGCAACACGTACCAGGAATTCATATGCAGTTTAGAGGTTCATGCACCATGCAGGTTTCACTTCTGACATGTGTACTTTGTACGCACGCAATGTATTTTTTTTGTTCGTTAAGTTTAGTTAAACTTATCTCAGTTTATGAGTGTGGTTGTCACTACATATTAGCCTACCTATGTTCTTTGAGTTATCGTGAATTTAGTTATAGTATTCGGCTAAGATTTGTCTTTAACACATTCGACATGTGTATTCTCATTGCAATACCAATTCGGCGAGTCAACATCTCCTGAGGATGTCTCGTGTAGAAGTGAAACAAGTGTCGAAATTGTTAAAGATATGTCTTATCGGATTTAAAACTCCAGAAAACTTATAACATTTCAATAATAAGGATTTCAGCAAAATAACGTTAAAGTCAATTGTTAAGGGTAAACAAGTCCACACATAAATAAACATTTGCATATGCGTATTCAACAAGTAGCGCGAATAAGTGTTAATTGTTATGGGGGACAATACTATTATGATGTAAATAAAAGGAATTTACATACATGAAAGAGTACAACATCTCATGACAATTCTAACAAGCTGACAAAGGGATAGTATACCTGGTCGTACTAAAGAGTTCCAATAACTACCTTTCGATTCTTATCACCAGATCAGATAGATGGTACAATCATCATACCTTTTGTATTTGGTTATATTCACTAACTGCCGACACCATACGCGCATTAGTGGCAATTTTTTATACTAACATTCTCTCGACTCTATTTTCCTTGGCTTTAAGCCTACATCAAATTTATTTTCAAATAAGATCGAAATCATTATTATTTGGTCTCTCTGGCTTGCTTTGTTTTATTTATGTGAGTGCTAGAGTACTTCAAAAAGTATTTAAAACAGCTTAATCAATCTCCGTAAATAGAGGCCTAGTTAGCAAATCTGACAACAATAAGCGAAAAAATTAAAACGGAGACATATACAATAGTTCCTTCCCAGTTTCCAAAATGTCGTTACGAATGGTCAAGTTTTGGTGGAGGAAATTTTCGAGACCAAAACCCTGATTTTTGAGTTTTTAACTCACGATTTTTCGTCGGGGCTTGAGTTGTTCTTATCGTATTGTGAGATTGTTAGGCGTGGACTATTAAAGAAGACCTCAGGAACCGTATAGAAGCTTTTGAAGTGCGGACATATAGACGTATGTTGGCCATTAGTTGGACTCACAAGATCACGAATGTGGAAGTTCTGCGCCGCGTCAATCAAAAACTCATGAAAACCATCAAGATGAGGAAAGTCGCATATGAGGTACGTACTCCTACAAAGTCGTCATGATGGGAATGTTGCCGGAAGAAGAGGCGTAGGTCGCAGAAAAAAGTTTTGGCTGCGCAACATCTGAGAGGAATCGCGAGTGCGGTAGAACTGTTTCGCCTCGCGAAGAACAAAAACTTGAATTTACAAAGCTGACTGCCAACCTTCGCTAGTTGGAGAGGCACGCAAAGAAGAAGAAGATCGCATTGATGATTGTGTCGCGTTTGTTGTTGAATTGAATTCTTGAATCTGCAAAATTCCTCAGCTATTCAGATTGAAATGCCAAAAGCAGGTGCATGAATTATTATATCACACTTAGACCGTCAATCGCTTTTAAATATACGTATCTTTTTGATCTGAATAAACTTGTTATGCCTACTTGTTAAGTCGAGTTAGTAAGTCTTTTATAGGGCGATGTATATGCTTCTACAATATTATCCCAGAAAATGTACAAAACAAATGTGTTACGAAATTTAAAAGAATTGTTAAAAACATTTGTGTGGGAAAGGTTACGGTCTATTTTGAATGGGTGGTAGTTTTGGACGTTCAAGAAATGATTTTGAATCCTATTTTGAATAAAAGTTGAATTTGAATCGTTTGAACATAAGCAATATATTATTAAACATCCAAATCTTAATTTTGTAAACATTCCCATTAAAATAACAATTCGAGTTCCATTGTGTGTTTTGTTGTAATTGTAAGCATAACATGCCATTGCGTCCATAACATTTAGATCGAGTTACTCAATGTTTGAACTCTGATATCAAATAACGTAAACGATCTGTAGTTATACGATTATAACCCAGTTGCCGAAATTTGATATGGCTTACTTACATTCATCCGTGACTATGTCTTTCCAATTGACAACTGCCGAGTACCAAGTCGTGCGCAGGTCGGAGCTGGCCTGTTCCATCAGTCATTTCCCAAAACTAACCTTAAGGCGACACTAAATGCCAGCGACCTTGAGCGATATGAGTTCACGGCTGCCGCCCCGCCATCTAAGTAACAAAGCCAATATTTTCAAAATTCTTGGGTGGAAAACAGTTTATATGCTTACAATCCTCGTTATTCACTACTAATCTAAATAAATGAACCTACACAAAAAAGTACAAGCTGTAAGAATAACTTTTCTGAGAGAAGTACCAAAAAAATGCGTCACGCCATGCCAAAAAAATTGTTTAACTTCATAGAAAAGTGTTCAAGTTCAAAAAGGCTCCGCAGTGTTAACTATAACCAACATCAAGCATTAGCAACCTACAAATAAGACTTAAGGATATGTGCAACAGGATTAAATAGTGTTCATAGCTCGAAATGCTATACTTTCATCACAAAACTTGTCTAAAAACACTATGTTTGCGTGTTTTCTTATTACTCATCGCCTTAAGCAATTTTCTCCCATACCACGTCTATCAAGAACTTAAAACTCCATCTGTGGTGAAGTAGATATTTTTAAAGATTCTTTACCTGCTTTTAAAAAAAAAATACGAGATTTTAAGCGCCAAATGATTAATATTCTTCTTTTATAATAAGATTTTATAATTTTTGCTTTATTTTATATAATTGTTTTCTTGGTGTCACGGAAGCAAAGACTGTGGATGTTGTGACACCATAATTTGTTGTACATTCAACTCATTATTTGTTAATATTTGATATATTTTAAGCGTAGTAGAATGTAACAACTACTGGTTGTCCTATAAATAAATAAATAAACTCCAAAAACATGATAGCCCATCCCACTATACAAGTATTTTAAATTGAAACGATGTGGGTCAGTTGGTTTCAATGTCGGTTATATAACACGTAGCTAAGAGAAAAGTACATAATGTGTTGCGTCAAAACTGGACAACTGTATGCAGAAGGTGTGACAATAATGGCTATTATAACATAATACACAACATGTATTATGGGGAGTTTTAGAATCAACATTTTTTAAAGAACTCGTTAAAAAATTATGAATTTGACTGTAACTGCTCACTTTACTTGTATTTATAAACCATTATGAGCACAGAACGTACGGTATAATAATATTAAGAAACAGTAAAAAAAATTAATAAAGAGTCAAGCTAGGGAACTCCACTATTTTTTATCTTTAACTTTTAAAGTCATCTAATAAGTAATAATACGTCAGAAATTAAAGCGGAATCCGAAATTTATCAATATATATACAAAAAATAACAATTATTAACTAGCTTTAGCTATTTATTGCATAATGCTATTCTTGCGGTCAGCTGTCGATACACACTTTCTCGTCTTTGTTTGTTGGTCAGGACATAAGGTACTGATGGCCTATTTAAGAAATGTGTTACGAGGGCCTTCGTTGATGTAAATCGATATAACTATATGTGTATAGGCATAACAAATATCGTGCAAATAATGTAACCCTTTCTTCGTCGAAGAACAATCAACATTGTATTTATTGAACCAGAAAATATTTAATAATTTTTATCTGTTTTACACTGATGTATCACGGATCACAATGAGTTATATTAATTGAAAAAATACGCCAAAATCTGTGAGCTCTAAGTCACCGGCGCCCGTAAGTAAAAAATAATGAATAGATAATTAACAGAATTAGGCGTTACCTTGCGGAAATCAATTGCTATTTAAAATATTATAAGTTATCGTTAAGCATTCGTTCTCGTTATTTGAGTTAATTTCACGTTCAAGTTTTTTCAGATATAATATGTGTAATGGGTACTTTAAATAAAGCATATATGTCCGCCTTTAAAGCCGGCATCGCTCCTGTGATTTCTCCGGTGTCTCTGTTCATTCAAAAGTTCTATTATCTACTGCATGTGTAATAATTTTATTCTTTAACAGGCCCCGTTAAGTTTATTACTGTGGAAATATATTAATTTCTAATTTGTACGAAGTATACTGGCGTAAGTAACCCGCAATTATTTGCAACCAATGTATGGGGCTAGTAACGATAATTCTTCTTAATTTAAAAGCTTTAAGTAAGGTATAGACGATTTTTATTCGAAGCAAATATTGTCACCTTAAATAAAAGCGAGACAAAATGTTTAGAAATTAACTATTGATTATCATAAAAAACAGTAATAAGTCAGTTAACTGTATTGTCCCTTAAAGGCCTCGACAATTTCAATCGCTTTCTCCGCATCAAAGAGTCTCAGAACAATAATTCTGTCACTTGCACTTTCATTACCAAGTAAAGTAGAAACGAACGTAACCGTAGTTTCGGCTGTCTTGTAATTCAAACTGGTACGCTATTTTATGTACTATTGACATAACACAACGTATTATAACAAAACTAGCATTCCGCCACACTTCACGTACTATTATTTGTAACCAGTGTATAGTCAATGGTACGTATAGATGTGTAACAAAAATATATAAGTAATTGTTTTTAATGTCGAAATAACAGCTATGTTATCATGAAGCTTATGTTAAGCCAATTAAAATTTAAATTATTTAATTTTATATGACATAAACAGAAAACGAAAAGTTTTCAAAATATTTATCTTTCTGTACGTACGTCTAACATATCTTTATTGACGAAACTTTAACTGACATATAACTCATGTTCAAAGGCATAAATTAGGCTATATTTTTTTCAAAAAACTTTATCGTAGCTTGTACAAAAAAGGATATTCACTTATAGGTCCTAACTAATATTATAAATGTGAATGTGAGTTTGTTTGTTACGCTTATACGACGGAGCTACAGAACCGATTTTGATGAAATTTGGTACAGCGATAGACTAGAGGTTGGGAAAGGACATAGGCTACATTTTATCCCGGAAAAATCCATGATTCCCGTGGGATTGCGAAAAACTGAAATTCATGTCGATGAGCTATAACTATACCAATAGTAGATTTAGTTTGCCATAGTAATCTTCCTCGAAATAAGATTCATATAATATGTTGGGAACGGGAGCGAAAACGGGAACCGGATCTGGAATTAGGACATGAGATAATCTTAAATTCCAAACTTGCTTATTATTTTTAAAAAAACCTTTATCTACGCGGACGAAGGGGGTATCAGCTAGTTGGTCTGAAGCCTGAGTATATGTATACTACGTTTTATCCCGAATTTACGAAATTCCCCTAGGGAGCGCTAAAGAAACTCAGTCTAGGCTCATACAACATAGTTTTGAAGTGTATTTTAAATATGTACTGGAGGGATCTTGGTTTGAACAGAATACAGTACAGGCGATATCTCTCCTGTATGAATAATACGAGTGTGAGCACAAAAAGAGAATTTAATGAACATAAATTTCTATCGTGCTAGAAGATTTTAAATTCTTTAAAACAATATTATGCTTATTGAAATACTATTAGTCTGACATATTCAACATAATAATCACAATTAACATATTATTTAAAACTTGGTCATTTCAATATTTTTATCGTAGCAATAGCCGAGGTCATTAGAACACCTATTTAACCTTAGCGTGCTCATCCTCATGCTAAAAGTTTAGGCAGAGTAAAATAAAGATCTGTCTGGCTGTGGCAATGACGTTCTATTCTTCAAAAAAAAGAGCGACTCTATAGCTTTCATTTCTGACAGTGTGCTGGTCGCGTCTTTTCATCTATCTATCATCATAATATGGCTTTTTCCCGCAGGAAAGATATCCTGCGGGAAAAAGCCATATTATAAATATGTTAGTAGCTCATTCTGTTTTCTACATTTTTACAGGTAAACTATGCAGTTGATTTGGATAAATATTCTGAGGTCCTAGTTGGTCTGAAACCTGAGTATATATATACTACGTTTTATCCCGAATTTACAAAATTTCCCTAGGGAGCGCTAAAGAAACTCAGTCTAGGCTCATATAACATATTTTTGAAGTGCACTTTAAATAGGTACTGAAGGGATCTTGGTTTGAACAGAACACAGTACAGGAGACAAAGAATATGAGTTTTAATAGTGAAAAAATAAAAATAGTTAGAGAATTTAATGAACATAAATTTCTATCGTGCGAGAAAATTTTTAATTCTTTAAAACAATATTATGCTTATTGAAATACTATTAGTCTGACATATTAAATTTTTTCATTTCAATATTTTTATAGTAGCAATTATAGCCGAGTTCATTAGAACACCTATTTAACCTTAGCGTGCTCATCCTCATGCTACACGTCTAGGCAGAGTAAAATAAAGATAGTTTTGATAAAGCCTAGCATACTTTTGTCTAGCAATGACGTTCTATCCTCAAAATACAATATTGCCAATAACTATTCATCAGGCTTTCAAAAAAGAGCGACTCTATAGTTTTTTTTTTTTATTTTATGGTGTAGGACAAACGAGCGTACGGGTCACCTGGTGTTAAGTGATCACCGCCGCCCACACTCTCCTGCAACACCAGAGGAATCACAAGAGCGTTGCCGGCCTTTAAGGAAGGTGTACGCGCTTTTCTTGAAGGTACCCATGTCGTATCGTCCCGGAAACACTGTGGAGGACCGCCACACATCCAGATGGTGGGGATGATATCGTAACTTGTGGCGTGTCATGCGAAGGTGAAATTCGGCGGCAGGAATCAGGTTGAACAGCTTTTCGGAACACTCCCCGTGATAAATGCGGTAGACGACACACAATGAAGCGACGTCTCTACGCAACGCCAAGTGATCCAGCCGTTCACAGAGTACTGGGTCCCCGACACTTCGAGCTGCTCTGCGTTGCACGCGGGCAAATGGATCGAGCTGATACTGGGGTGCGCCAGACCAGAAATGACAGCAATACTCCATGTGAGGCCGGACCTGCGCTTTGTAGAGCGCTAGAATGTGGGCCGGCTTGAAGTATTGCCGTGCTCTATTTATGATGCCCAGTTTCTTTGAAGCCAGTTTGGCTTTGCCCTCCAGATGGCCACGGAATTGGCAATTGCTCGAGATTTCGAGACCCAGTATTCCGATACTAGGCGAGGCTTTAAGGGAAGTGTTCTCGAAGAGCGGTGATACGGCAAATGGGGTTTTTTTAGTGGTAAACGCGCAAACTTGAGTCTTCTGGGGGTTAAATTGGACAAGGTTCAACTTACCCCATTCCGCGACCTTCTCGAGAGAGGACTCGATAGAAGACACAAGTTTCTCCCGGCACTGGTCGACGTTTTCCCGAGAGAGACCTGCATAGCCCGTGTATACGGCATCACCAGTGCTGTCGTCTGCATAGCAATGCATGTTGGCGGTGTCCAACATATCATTGATATGCAGAAGAAACAGCGTGGGAGATAGCACAGCCTTGGGGCACTCCAGCGTTCACGGGCTTGGGATTCGAGCAATAACAGTCGACAACGACCTGTATGCTGCGCCCAGTGAGGAAGCTGGAGGTCCACTTGCATAAGCTCTCGGGAAGCCCAAATGATGGAAGTTTTGCGAGGAGCGCCTTTTGCCATACACGATCAAAGGCCTTCGCTATATCCTGACCAACTGCCAGGCCTTCCCCCTTGCTTTCAATAGCCGCCGCCCATTTATGTGTTAGGTATACCATAAGATCGCCAGTCGACCGACCAAGGCGAAAGCCGTACTGCCAGTCGTTGATCAACTGGTGACCCTCAAGGTATACCAAGAGCTGGCGGTTAATTATGCTCTCCATGATTTTGGAGAGTAGGGAGGGAACTGTCTCCATTTTTCGGGATCGGATGGACAAGGGCTGACTTCCATGAATCAGGGAGTACGCCTTTTGAATAAGAGTGCCGGAATAAACGCGTTAACACCAGCGTCAACTCAGGGGCACACGTTCTAAGCACGATTGGAGAAATGCCATCCGGCTCGCTCGACTTCCTGACGTCCAACGAAAACAGAGCTCGATTAACAGTTTTCCGTCGGAACTTTACTTCAGGCATGGAGCTCTGACACCGCGGGATGGTCGGCGGTGTTTTTCCGTTGTCGTGAAGAGTCGAGTTGGAGGCAAAAAGAGTGCACAGGAGATCGGCTTTCTCTATTGCCGTATGGGCCAGGGTGTCATTCCGATCGGGTAACTGGAAAGCTGCTCGCCAATTTTGACGACGTGCTTCGATTTCGCACGGGCGATTTGCCGCTTAAAATATCTGGAGGCACGGTTATATTTCCTCTTCAGAACTTTGCAGTTCGGATCCTTTGAGCCCAGCGCCGCAACCCAAGTTCGATACGCCTGTTTTTTGCAGTCATATGCTGCTTTAACTGACGCATCGAACCAGGGCTGTGATCTGCCACCGATCGGTACTACAGAGCTTGGTATAAAAATATCCATGCCCTGCAGTATCACATCGGCTACTGCTACGGCGCAGGCACTAGGATCATCCGAAGGGAAACAAACCCTGCCCCAAGGGTAGGATGCAAAAAAGGAACGCATCCTATCCCAATCTGCTGACTTGTAGTGCCAAACGCGGCGGTTCGCTGGTGGTCTGCGACGTTGGCATCGGATAGGCACTACACTCCTGACCAGGCAATGGTCGGACGTTCTGAGAGGGGCATCGACAGAGACCTGGTAACCATCGGGATGTGTAGTCAGCAGAAGATCTAATAAGGACGGCATGTGGCTATCCACATCCGGGAGCCGCGTCGGCGACTCTCGTCGCGGGGGGGTGGCCTCCGGTCCTCGACACTAACCTATGCGAAACATAGCCGCACTAGGCCGCTACTTCACGCCGGTATTCTGTGCGAGTGTGGTAAGTAACCCGGACGAGTCTGGCCCGATTGTGCTGACGTCATAAGACAGCAGAGAGGCTCTCCCACTTTCAAAGAGCCCGTAGTCGACTCTTACGACACCCTTGGACCTGGGATTACCCTATTCTTTTTACGCCCCGGGGCAGCACAGGGCTAATAGTTTTCATTTGTGTGCTGGTCGCGTCCTTTCATCTGTCTCATTCTGACAAGCGGGAGAGAAAGGGATCTGAATACTTGTCAATAATTGTACCATATTTAATGAAAAAATATTCATTTTACTAAATTGTTTACGCTTTTTGTAAACCAATCTTATATAAATAAAATAAACTTACCGGTGGTAAGTCACACAATATTTTAATTGACCACTTTTTTATAGCACGCCTAGGCTTTGTGATTTTTTTTTAATTTTTAATGAAAACATGGGACGAGACAAGCAGGACGTTCAGCTGATGGTAATTGATACGCCCTACCCATTACAATGCAGTGCCGCTCAGGATTCTTGAAAAATTCAAAAATTGTGAGCGGCACTACAATTGCGCTTCTCACCTTGAGACATACGATGTTAAGTCTCATTTGCCCAGTAATTTCACTAGCTTCGCCGCCCTTCAGACCGAAACACAGTATTGTTTACGCATTACTGCTTCACGGCAGAAATAGGCTCTATTGTGGTACCCATAATCTAGGCGGCTTCCTGTGCAAAAAAGCCTCCTCAAAGGTTTGACACACAGTTGACGCTCCACTAAGGAGAAAAGTATGCTTACATTGTCCAAGCACACTTTTGCCGTTCCGCTATCAGACAGCAAATGATATGTCCATATGTATTTCTATATACATACGCCATTGGGTTGTGGTAATAAAAATAATATATAAAAGTAAATTGATTAATTATGGGTAACATCTTTTGGCAACCAAAGTTGGCGATATGCCATTATTGTCTCCTTAAGCTGAACGTTGTTTTGTTGCTGTCCCTTTGTCGAACACGTAATCGTTAAGATTCCACTATCGTATCAAAAAATAAACGCATTCGCCGCAGTAAAGGTCGCTCCACACTTAAGGAGGCACCGAGCTTCTAAATGGTTAACATTTAAGTAAATAGAAAATCATTTATTTGGTAAAATTAAACAATTTTTATATATTTTTTTCCGTTCATAATAGTTTTTTTCCATAGCCCAGTAATTTTTCAAAGTTCCAGTTTTAGTTTCATTCATATACATATTTACGCATCATACGCACAAAATTATCGTCTACGTACGCGCATGTTATTTCTACTCTCGCGGAGACAACAGCAAGGGAAAACAATTCATTTAACGTTTATACTCCAAACGAAATAATAGATACAAACATTTAACCGTTAAAAACAGTTAAATTTAAAACCGGTTCCAAACCTTGAAAACAAGGACGAAATCGGACAGGGGCAACGTGGCGCCTCAATTTAGAATGGATTTATAGAGATTTTGGAAATGTAAAGTTGTTTAAATGTAAAATATTTACGTCTCACCACGGGTCCATTTTTTTTAGACATAATATACCGGCTGTACACCGTGGTTTCACTCGCTTAAATACTTATCTCGTGGTAGTGTAAAGTCTACTAATGCGGACTTTACATTTACTTTTGTCAACTTAAAAGTTTTATTTCACTTAGTTTTCTTAGTTTTTAATTATTTCCTTTCAGATAATTAGATGCAAACTAACATTCATAATCTAATCAGACCTATATAACAGATATCGATGCCCCTCTCCCCCCACCCCTGCAGCGTCACCCCTATTTGTTTGAAAATGTAATGTAGCCTATGTCACTGAGTGAAGATGCATCTTTTTAATGTTGAATTTTTGAAATCGGTCCAGAAGTTTTGTGTGGAAACATTGCAAACATACATATAAAAACACAAATGTTTTAATATTAGGTTAGATGATGTACATGGTATGGCGACGTGTCAAGGGATAGTAAAATTAAGGAAGAGAGAAAATAAGCAGTGGGAGGCTCCTTTGCACAGGATGCCGGCTAGATTATGGGTACCTTAACGTCGCGGCGCTTATCTCTGCCATGAAGCAGTAATGTGTAAGCATTACTGTGTTTCGGTCTGAAGCGCGCCGTAGCTAGTGTAATTACTGGGTAAATGAGACTTAACATCTTATGTCTCAAGGTGACGAGCACAATTTGTAGTGCCGCTCAGTTTTGGGTTTTTCAAGAATCCTGAAAGGCACTGCATTGTAAGGGGCAGGGCGTATCAATTACCACCACTTGAACGTCCTGCTCGTCTCGTCCCGTATTGGCATAAAAAAAAGCATCGGTAAAGTTAACGAAGAAGTTTATCACGTACTGTCCTTGGTTCCACAGCGTATATAGGCTGTAGGTAAAACAACAAAGAGTTAATCTGTGATGTACGTGGGAACACTGACTTTGATTCAAATCACTGTCGCGGTAGATATACATAAAGACTTCCGTTCGTCTTTACAAAACATCATGCTCCGTCACTGCCTCATCCACAATTTATTTATTATTAGTGACTCTTTCACCTTCGCACGACACGCCACAAGTTACGATATCATCCCCACCATCTGGATGTGTGGCGGTCCTCCACACTGCGGTTTTCAAGGAGCTTTCTTCCTCGTACTACGAAGCTGTGGAATGAGCTTCCTTGTGCGGTGTTTCCGGGACGATACGACATGGGTACCTTCAAGAAAAGCGCGTACACCTTCCTTAAAGGCCGGCAACGCTCTTGTTATTCCTCTGGTGTTGCAAGAGAGTGTGGGTGGCGGTGATCACTTAACACCAGGTGACCCGTACGCTTGTTTGTCCTCCTATTCCATAAAAAAAATACTAGTAACGACCCTTTCGTCTCCTGCGTGTCTTCTGCCCGTGAATGCCAAAACGAATAAACCTCATTTTCAATGCAACTGTTTGAACCTAAATAGGTTTGGATCCCGACCACCTAGAAACCCAAACTCAATATATTGTGGGGGTCTGTACCTATTGTGGTTGCTGAGGAATAAAATTTACACAGCCGTCTTTTTTTTATTGAGAGATGATGAGATGATGAGATTGAAAATATTCTTTAGTTCGAAAAGTTGTGGCAACAAAGTTTGTCATTAAATACTACTATAATACTCGTTCATGTAATTAAATACTAATACATTGATATATTTTTATGGGAGCTTGGAATTGGATTGCCTATTTTGTAAAAAGAAACACGTTTAACTCGTACGAATCAGCAATATATGAAAACTTATATCTGTTTATTTTTCTTTGGATTAGAAAACGTAAATGTATAGAAATAAATAATGACATAAAATTATTTTATATAAAAAATAAGAATATAAACTTTGGCAATATTTTGATTACACGTGAAAACAAAATGAGTGATTATTATAATCCCATTGAGATAAATTCCTCATCATTTCATAAGTTAAATTCCTCAAATTGCATTGAGTTGATGGATATATGAAAATACGGGACGAGACGAGCAGGACGTTCAGATGATGGTAATTGTTACGCCCTGCCCATGACAATGCAGTGCCGCTCAGGATTCTTGAAAAGCCCAAAAATTCTGAGCGGCTGCGCTCGTCACCTTGAGATATAAGATGTTAAGTCTCATTTGCCCAGTAATTTCACAAGCTACGGCGCCCTTCAGACCGAAACACAGTAATGTTTACTCAGTACTGCTTCACGGTAGAAATAGGCGCCGTTGTGGTACCCATAATCTAGCCGGCATCCTGCGCAAAGGAGCCTCCCACTGGTAGTTCTTTGTGCTTTATATAATGCTACCTGACCAGACAGACGCTGTTCTGTCAATAGAAAAATAGTAAAATGGATATAGAATGTTATCCTTAAGAGATAGACATATACCATCGCGGAGTTTTCTGTAGAACTACATATATAAGATACACAATTCCACCATACATTATTTCGTTATATCTCAAAGGGCAAGACAAGACACCGTTTTCGTTGAAAACTCCCGGACGGCTTATTTTTTTCCGACACCTCTAACAAATACAGTTTAAATATAAAATAACATATACAAAAAACATTGCGTGCGTACAAAGTACACATGTCAGAAGTGAAACCTGCATGGTGCATGAACCTCTAAACTGCATATGAATTCCTGGTACGTGTTGCTAGGATGACACATGATTTCAACCGCTATGAAAGACATTCCTACCATCACTAATATATATAATAATATGTTCTCCTGGTGTCTGTCTATGTAGTAATACGTCGTGCGCTTGGAGTCAGAATATATTAAGGTATACTCGCGCCATACTTAAGACAATCTCTTCTTTAACTATGATCGCCTGGTACCAAAACATTGTATTATGCTTCCTATCTCATTATCTCCCATGTTAAATATTATGAATTGAAGTGACTGTTCTTTTTACTATCGCTTTTTAGTTTCATCGACTTTCAAATCACAACGATGATAAAGAAGTTTTCACTTCAATAGTATGGATAATTCTGTCTCATTCTTTGCCGGCTTCATCATACACATTTTTGTATGTGTCTTTTACCTGTCGTTTTTCCGTTGCATTCGGTTTGAAATCACAACGATTCTAAAGAAGTTTCACTTCAAAAACTTAACAAATTATACACTAAAACCTTCTTCGGGTACCACGCTATCCATTGCTGAAAACAGTGTAATGATCGGTGCTCTAGTTTTTGAGTTTATCGCAAACAGACAGATAGACACGACGGAGGACTTTGTTTTATATTAAGTAGTGATAAAGATTTTGCGAAAGCTAAACGATATGAATACTAAGCCGAATAATTACTGTTCAATGCAGACTTTGCATATATTTACATACCAAAGGGCTCAATGAAGCTCATAGTTGTAGATTTCGCTGCGGAAAGAATGAAACACCTTGGCACATCCTAAACGAATGCAGTGCGCTTGACACTGAAAGGAGCCAGCGTCTTGGAGTACATGAATCCATAACGGTATTCGTTAACCCTCCTCTTCTAGAATATGGTTGGTCAAAAGGATTCCACCTTCGCACGACACGCCACAAGTTAGGATATCATCCCCACCATCTGGATGTGTGGCGGTCCTCCACAGTGTGGTATTCAAGGAGCTTTCTTCCACGTACTACAAAGCTGTGGAATGAGCTTCCTTGTGCGGTGTTTCCGGGACGATACGACATGGGTACCTTCAAAAAAAGCGCGTACACCTTCCTTAAAGGCCGGCAACGCTCTTGTGATTCCATTGGTGTTGCAAGAGAATGTGGGCGGCGATGATCACTTAACACCAGGTGACCGCTCGTTTGTACTCCTATTCCATAAAAAAAAAGGATTCTATAGATCCAATGCGACCCGCATTGCCCACGGGGACTCCTTTCCTCTTAGCAATGAAGAGTATCAACATAATGCTTTTTTACTTCAGTATACTATATAAAAAAGCTATACTATAATATGGAAAAAATATTTGGATACGATGTATTAAGTTGATTAGCTGGGCGCTATTAAGCGGACAGTGACGTCACTACAGGACACTCACTTATAATGGCTCGCGATGTTATGATCGCAGTATATTTGTAAGCATACACGCAATACGCTCATCAAGTTTCTACTAATTTGACGGACTTATTGATATTCCTTTTGAGATTACCACCGACATTCAAGATTCACTTCTGAGGACTATTGATTTCAGGATATTACAAACTTTTTGGGCCGCGGTTAGGTGTACCAAGTATGTATTAAGATCCAGTTAGAGCGTGATCCAGGGTCCAGCTGAGAACCTCCTTTTAATTGAATTTATTTGAAAAGGCTGACTGTCTTACCGCGTCATTCTGATAGAGCACTTACATAGGCACTAGCAAGACCGATAAGCCGATTGCACTAATCACATTTTTCGTTAAGTTAAGATCCAGAGGCCAGCGATCGGCGACATAAAACTGATACTCGGTAGTGAAAATTACTTTCCTTAAGCCCCGATGAAGTACAACGCGATCAGTTCACGTTGAACTCGGTTTCCGAGGGTAAACGAGTTCAAAGCTCTATTTCGCATTTCATTAACTCAAAGGGAACGCAGTTAAACCCTAAACTCGTTTACATGCAATTCGCCGAAGTTTGGACGTTTAAGATAATTGAATCCCGCTAAAAGAACTGTCGCTCATCACAGAGACATGTCAAGTGTCAATACTGACAGTTTTGACGTTTTTTAATACATTCTGTAATTTATGGCATGTAAACTTCTTAAAGATTCTTTACAAATTTATTTCCCGCAAATCCTCCATACTTTCTACGCTTCTATTAGGCACATATTCCCACTTACATTCACACATTTCTCCCATAAACTTAGATTTGATACTAACAAGGTAGTTAATATTATGGGTGTTTATTACTAACCGTACTAACTCTTGTTGCTTATTCTTCAGTTCACAAAAAAAAACCACAGCTTTATCAACCGATCATTACCTTTTAAATCAGCTCTTTCTAAATTAAAATAAAAAATCTCTCCAACTTGACGTTGGCCGAATCGTCGACATTCAGTCGACGGAGCCAGTTAATATTAAAAAAAAAAGAAACTCTGATTTCGTGAACGCGTTCAAAATGTGCCGATGAAATCGCTTTGTCTTTAACTGAGTTCAGGATTGCATGTAAAGTAGTTCAAGTAAAACCCAGTTTATTGTGTGCGAGGTTCATAGTGTGAATGATAAGAACGGGTCTAAATACTCCGTTACATATATATATTTATGTGTAAAGTACTGAAAAAAAAATAGTAAACCTTAATAATAAATATTAAATTTTATAATAACTTCAAGTGTTTTAATTTATTTTATGGAATATGATTTTACAGAGTTGTATTCAAAAAGTATTTGAATATCATAAAAATATTATTTAATAATAACAATAAATTTTGATACATAATTTACGGCAGATGCCCTGTTACATTGGCCGTTCAAGGCCCGACGGTGACATAGAGAAGTAAACAAGGCTTAATATTTGGGTCATTGTATAACTTAACCTGAACAACATATGTTTTATTTATCTGAGATTTTGATTCGAGTCGAATTTGTTACGGCTTAAGTAACAAGTTGTAGCGAGTAAACAAAAATATGTGTTAAACATTTTTTTCTATGATTTCTTTTTGGAAATATTTTTATATGTTGTGTGAGCTTATGTATTTACTATATAAAAAACATGATAAGTAACATGATAGTAAAAATATGACGCGCCACAATTAGAGTTGAACAAACATTCCAAGGCTTACGGATCATGCGTTTTGCGAACGGGTTATGTAGCATTACCCTGGACTGCGCACTGCACAAATATTTATGTCCCACATGAAGTGGGGATCACCGTGATACTATCGATCATCTGCCTCCGTAGTATCAGTATCGGTCACATCGCCAAAAAGAAAAGTGATAACCTAGAAAAGCATCTGGTAATCGGGAAAATACGACCGGATCCGCGACACTGTCACTAAAAACGTACACCAAGCTATACAGATTGCTGAAGACCGTAGCAAATGGAAGGTGACGACCTCCATAAATTATTTTCCGGACGATTCCTCAATCCTCTCAGCAATGAGGAATATGACACAAGGAGGCGGAGGTAAACATTGGAGGCATAATCTCCTGATGCGACTTTTAATCTCGCATCGCCCATCATTTTTGCTAAAAATTAAATTTGTATGTTAAATTCCGGAGGTGTCGGAGATCGCGTAAAAATTATAAATTGTTTAACTTAATAATAAGTTAATTTAACAATTTATTTATTTGGTTTGGTTTGGTTTTATCAAACAAAACTATCTGATAAAGTACGGATTAATTTAAATTATTCTAAAACAAACACTGCATGCAATAAGTATGCATTTTAAACTAATTTAGCTAAGGCTGACTTAACTAGCTGTAGATCAAATACAGAAATCTTTTATCTATGGAAAACCAAATCCTTACAATAATATAACAAACTATTGAAAAGGTGGAAGGGTGGGATTGACAATAACTATAATAAATTAAAATAATCATAAATTATCTCTTTATCCTAAACTCTTGACTATACAGGCTATATCAAATTTCAGTATTCCTTTTGGCAAAGACCTTCTCTAACAGTTTCTGTTGAACCCAGGCTATAACAATTTGGATTGAATGTGAGCTTGAGTTTGAGTCACCAGTTTGCACCACTTGATAAAAAATTAAGCCGCTGTTAACTCATTACTTGGACACAACATTATATTATAGAGATGACTTAAAAGTTCGTTAAATCTTCGGGCGTTTCGGTCAAAAGTTACACAATCTCAACAACTCTTCAAACGTTACATTCTTAACATTATCGAGTGGAACTTGACCTACTACAATACTTAAGTATTATTTATACAAAAATATTATGCGAAGGACCCTATATCAAGCAAGACAATTCGTATTACCAGCGATAAGACATCTAAACAGTTTATTTTATTTATTAAGGCATTGGTAGCGAGGCCATCAGCTGATACCAAAATATTTATTATTTCTTATTTTTATGAAACAGAAGTGACAAACAGACAAACGTGCGTGACTGGTGTTAAGTGATCACTTCCGCCCACATTCTCTTGCAACACTAGAGGAATCACAGGAGCGTTGCCGGCCTTTAAGGAAGGTGTACGCGCTTTTTTTGAAGGTACCCATGTCATATCGTCCTGGAAACACCACACAAGGAAGCTCATTCAACAGCTTTGTAGTATGTGGAAGAAAGCTCCTTGAACACCGCACTGTGGAGCACCGCCACACATCCAGATGGTGTGGATGATATCCTAATTTGTGGCATGTCATGCGAAGGTGGAATTCAGTAGGAATCAGGTGAAACATATGTTCTGAACACTCCCCGTGATAAATAAGACAGAAGACACACAATGAAGCGACGTCTCTACGCAACGCCAAGTGATCCAGCCGTTTACAGAGCACCCGGGTCCCCGACAATTTGAGCTGGCCTGCGTTGCACTCGGTCAAATGGATCCAGCTGTTACTGGGATGCGCCAAACCAGAGATGACAGCAATACTTAATATGTGGCCAGACCTGCGCTTTGTAAGGCGCTAGAATGTGGACCGGCTTGAAGTATTGCCGTGCTCTATTAATGACGCCCAGTTTCTTCGAAGCCAATTTGGCTTTGCCCTCGAGATGACCACGGAATTGGCAATCGCTCAAGAATTCGAGACCCAGTATTCCGATACTTGGCGATGCTGTAAGGAAAGTGTGTGACATTAGCAAGAAACACATTCTTCTTGACTGTACGTGGTCCCGACCTCTTGTTAATACAAATGCAAAATGTAAATTAAATCTAATAGCAAGTATCAGTACATATTATAAAACAAAGTCCTCTGCCGCGTCTGTCTGTCTGTTCGCGATAATCTCAAAAACTACTGCATCGATTTTCATGCTATTTTCAGCAATGGATAGCGTGGTTCTCAAGGAAGGTTTTAGTATATAATTTGCTTCAAAATCCATTGTTTTGGACTACTTTTTCTTGAAGTCGGTTGGTTTTTGTTAATTTTTTTAAATAAGGGTGAAGCATGATACGTAAATAAACTTACCAAAGCCTATTCTGCTTCCCTGAAAAAAAATCCCATGAAACTGTAAATATTCATTACATTAATACCAGCACCAAATATAAACTGCCTACAACTGAGCTTTGTCGTGTTAGTATCTACATTGATAAATACTACTTTTAATTTACTTTTGAATATTTTTTCAAAATATTAAAAACAATTATTGCGAAACAGCCCATGGACGAACGTAAATAAGTCTACCTTATCTTAATGCATGTGTGCATTTCATATCTGGTAATGATTTTTATGAATAGAGATAAGAAAATATGATTTCGTGTATAAAATTATGTTGGTTTTTGTTGCGTTGCATTTAAATTACTATAGACATAGTAAAACTGAGACAGTGTTATTGATGTGTAGCATCTTTCGTCTTGGTTGCTGGATATTTTTCATATAATTTTTGATTTCAAAATTATTTATGAATGAATTATTAATATAATAAAAACGTATGATCTCGCATGGTAACGGGGAGATGGCTGTGAGATGGTGCCAACTCCTTTTGCTTGAGTTTGATACCACGATGTTGTATCAAGATACCAAAATAGTATATGTGTGTATTAGACGAGAAAGAGAATGAGAAATAGAGAAGGAGCTGTGCACTTATTTCACAGCCTTGATGTGACTACAGTTCACCATCAATTGAATACTATTGTTGTTAATTCTTTTCACGTCAAATTAACATGTCGCGTCAGCACATGACTTTGACAGCTTATAATTGACGTGTCTCCTTGACCAAACGTCACTTTGAACAAAAGATGCGGGTATTTAAATTTAAAATCAAAATTTATTACTGATTTAAATGAAATGTCATGTCAATTGATAAGATTTATTATTGACTAGCTGATATCCGCGACTTCGTCCGCGTATACACATGAATGGGCAATAATAAAAATCGTTGTTTCTAATAACTTTAAATGTGTGTGGAAGGGGTTGGTAATTTAAACGCACTTAAAATTGAAATATCTGTATTTAGCTAGTGAAATTACTGGGCAAATGAGGCTTAACATCTTATGTCTCAAGGTGACGAGCGCAATTGTAGTGCCGCTCAGAATCTGGGTTTTTTGAGAATCCTGAGCGGCACTGCATTGTAATGGGCATGGCGTATCAATTACCATCAGCTGAACGTCCTGCTCGTCTCGTCCCTTATTATCATAAAAAAAAATAAACAATTTGGGCAGCGTTACCCCTTACAACTTACTTTTTTAACCGCTACATTGGCGATTTTTGACCTATGATTCGCGAGTTCGTTGGATTTTCCTCGCAAATGACCCACCCTCTTTGTACTTTGATACTTTTATCATTAACTGGCCCCTTTTCAAAACATCCTCGATCTGAATGTTGGATGTACTCTTATTGGTCTTCTTTCAAATGTTATACAATAAATGGTACGTAGGACCTAGCTGCATCAGGTAGGTAAATGAAAACTTATGTCAACGTTTAGGTACCTTGATAAAATGGTGCAGTAAATTTATATTGCTCGTGATCGGGCGCTACTTGTGGTGGCAGGATGATCCTGTTGCCGGAGGCTCGGCTTCTTAAAAGTTATTATATATATATACTTATTATACAATCCCTTATAAAATGCTCACAGATAACCTTTATCTACCGGCGGCTCTGCTTCAGATTCTTAAAAGTTATTATATATATTTTTTATATAATCCCAGAGTGCTCACAGAATACATTTAATAAATAAAGGTGTGTTACGGTTTGCGTGGATGATTAATACATATAATATTGTAATTGAAATGATTTGTAAAACAATGAAAATGTAAATCTTGATCTAAAAGAGTGGCAAAGGGTTTCTTGCTACTTCTTCTCATTAGTTCAACCCTTCACGAAGTAGCAGTAGATTCAATAAGAAAAATTTTGTTTTTGACATTCATAAGTGTCATTTCCGTGACCTACATGAATAAAGTGATTTTGATTTGATTTGATTTGATTATTGGATGGATCTATGTATCTAAAAATAATAAGGCAAGAATGTGAAACGAATTAATTTATTCAGCTATAATAACATAATAATTCAGTGACCTCACCTCGCCAGTTTTTTAGCAATTAATATTTCATAATAACATAATCAAGGCTCGCATTGTTCACATTTGTGTGGTAACCATTAAATGTTAAATTATAGTTACATATGAGTTACGTGCGCCATTGTGCTATATAAACTACGTAGCTATGTTATTAGAAATCTCGTCTCAAGACCCTTTTACTGTTTACAGTTATTGTTGGATGGGCTTTCGTAAAGGTCGATTCGAGTCAGTAACATAATTTTTATAAGATAACTATGTAATTTTTCTAAGTGTAAAAAAAAATCTTAGATTAAGGATTGATCTCCGATGCGCTCCGGCAATTTTATATTGTAGTGTTTATTGGCTATTTGTAAAGATACTTGTGTTAAAATTTTGTAACTTATATACGCTTCGTGTTATTTTACATTAAATTAATACAATAGTACATTACGATACAAGTGCGCAAAGTAGGTAGAAGCGATTGCAGGATGACCTACGTGCGCACGAGTGTCTTATACTATTTTCCCTACTAAGTTGCGCAAAGTTCGACCACTATAATTATTTTCAAACAATCCCGCACGCTCAGCTACATTCCCGCACGCTCGTGTCAACGTGTGGGAAAGTGGTACTTTGCGAACGTATATGTATGCGCACTTTGCGCAAAATCGAACCTTGCACACGATCATAGGAAAAAAATAACTTATGATATGTGATCCCGGTGTCTTTCTTATTTCTTGTAGTATTCTTTTTTATAAAGTTTAACTACGCAACCGTATTAGAATATATACTACATATATATTATACAATTATATTAGTTTCAATTATTATTAAAGTTTAACAGATCATGTGGCACGTCAACGTCACACATTGTTCGAGACTGGCTCGAGTATGCCGACTTGGGCGTAGAAATCGTTGCCGCACTTAGCGACAACGCTTGCGGTATCCAGATGGAGCGCAGCAGAGACCAATCACAAATCTAAGAAAAAATCTTTAATTACTTGTATTTTCCATTCAATTACAAGATTTTGCGAACTCATCGTTTACACTTTCGCGGAGGTTACATAGGCATTAAAAATATCGTTTAGGTTTTAAATTAACACTTACAAATGTCAAAGATGTTTTTATACATTTTACCAATTCTAGTTATAAGTAAAAATAAATGTTTTTTGTATGGAATAGGAGGAAAAACGAGCGTACGTGTCACCTGGTGTTAAGTGATCACCGCCGCCCGCCCACATTCTCTTGCAACACCAGAGGAATCACAAGAGCGTTGCCGGCCTTTAAGTAAGGTGTACGCGCTTTTTTTGAAGGTACCCATGTCGTATCGTCCCGGAAACACCGCACAAGGAAGCTCATTCCACAGCTTCGTAGTACGAGGAAGAAAGCTCCTTGAAAACCGCACTGTGGAGGACCGCCACACATCCAGATGGTGGGGATGATATCCTAACTTGTGGCGTGTCGTGCGAAGGTGGAATTTGAATGGAATGGAAGGTTTGCATACCATGTTTCTGTTAAGCTTTTCATAAGATTATTATGAAAGCTTGTATTATATAAATGTAGCTTTTTGAAGTAAAAACCTTTTCTGGGCGCTGCGATGAAACTTTTTTTTTGGGTTATTGAATGAGACTGGGTTGTAACTGTCGGCTATATAGGCTCGTTCGAGTAAAGTCGGCTCTAGAACACTAAGGGAGACTTGAGAGGAACACTTCCAGCCATGTCAATGATTAAATTTATTTAAGTTAAAACCTATTTTTAAGTAAACGAACTGTATTGTAAATTTGATTACGTGAATAGTATTTAGTATTTTCAAGGCTCATAGCTTATAACGATATATATATATATAAATATAATATATAATTATTATATTTTACAACATGAAGTTATGAGCCAGTAATGAAGCAAATTATAAATTTGTCAAAAAAAACAAACATTTGTTTCCGAAGCAGTGGTAGTGTTAGAACTGACATCTAAAAGAATTCTTAAGGAATCAATTTTGAAACAATAAATGCCTTTCATGCCTTTACAAACTAGGGTTACATTGAATTTTCCCTTCTATCCTCCTCCACTCCTCTCCTCCTCCTACTCCTACTCCTGATTGGCTGTTTTTCACGAAGAAGGTTCTTATGCTCACCACCTCCAGATTTCGTCTGAGTCAGCTTTATATCTTTCAAACAAGTTTGATGAAAACCACATTTTCCAAAGTGGTGGTAAATGTAAAAATATAATAAAATTACATTTATGAGTGTCATTTTATTAACCTAGATGAATAAAGTGATTTTGATTTGATTTATTTGTTGCAGGGTGGAGGGGGTGCCGGGGGGGAGGTGGGCCGCGGACGGCGCCCTCCGTCCGCTGTCGCTCCCGCTCTACATCCGCTGCAAGCGCTCGATGATATGCCGCCGGTGCTCAGGTACTACACTATCCATTTATATATTTATCACTGCAGCCGAAAGTCGTCCACTGCTGGGCAAAGGCCTCGTCCGAAAACCTTGTAATATGCTTGAAAGATCCCCATCACCTTCCGTGGGTGGCCTAAGAGGCGACTGAGATCGCTTTCGCATTACGTCCGTTTTAGGTTTTTCAAGAACCCTGAGCGGAATTTTTCCTATAGCGGCATTGTAATGGGCAGGGCGTATCTACTACCATTAGCTGAACGTCCTGATCATCTTGTCCCTAACTGTCATTAAAAAATATCTGACTAGGATCGTGCGATATTGGATTATATTCATTTCCTTCGTTCTACCATTAGACCTACGAATATATACGAGCCCTCTGATGGTGTCGGAGACCAGAGCGATCACATGAGTGTTGCCGATCCTATAGAGTCTACTAAATGTAAACATGATTTCGAAAACAGACTGGTACGTGGCGGGCGAGGATATAAAAAAAATACCGTCGGATTGACAACCTCCTTTTTGAAGTCGGTTAAAAAGAAATAGGTTAATGTCATTATTGAAATTCCATTATTGAAATTCGTGTAGGTATCTCACACATTTGTATGTTCTCCTCATCTCGTCGTCCTCGCTCGTCGTTCCGTCTATAAATATAATAACACACAGGAAGTAGGACGCCATCAGTCAGTCACCTCAACAAAGTTGCAAAATAGTCAAATAGAAATTGTTGAGTAACAAACGGAAATCCTTTCTCAGAAACAACTGAAGATTATCGCATATTTGTTTCGTACTTTATGGTGTAATAACAAGTTTGCTATCCATACATACTATATAGTATAATATGCTTAGATCATTTATACGTCTAGATCACCCACCTGTATAAATACCACTGGACAGATTTGAAAGCAATTTTTTTGTGCTTATTTGAAGCGCCACTCGCGAGCGTCCAGAGAACTAATTTTGGCCTTTTTTTTTGTATGAAAATAAGGGACGAGACGAGCAGGACGTTGAGCTGATGCTAATTGATACGCCCTACCCATTACAATGCAGTGCCGCTCAGGAATCTTGAAAAACCCAAAAATTCTGAGCAGCACTACGATTCCGCTCGTCATCTTGAGAAATAAGATTTTAAGTCTCATTTGCCCAGTAATTTCACTAGCTACGGCGCCCTTCAGACCGAAACACAGTAATTTTTACACATTAATGCTTCACGGCAGAAATAGGCGCCGTTGTGGTACCCATTATCTAGCCGGCTTCCTGTGCAAAGGAGCCTCCTACTGCTAAAATATATCTTCTACTGGTTCCGTATAATACAAATGGCTGTGAAGGAACGTAAAATACTCTGAAGTATTTTTGCATTCTGAATTAATTTCGTTCGTTTTCCGTGTTCTTCAGGAATTATCGTTATAAAATATACATTTTTGTATGTTAATAGTTTCCCACCATATATTGATGTTTGCTGAGGTTGTCATCACTAGTTTTAGTACCGCAGACTCTCGCTACATGGCCAATGCCAAAATGGCGAATATCAAACAGGCACAAAAGCACTTTGACAGCCGCCAAGTCCAGCTGTGAAAACATCGAAATCAAATTGAGATTGACAGTAAATCCCTATTTTGAGCAATGCACGCAGTACAAACAGTGACATACAAATCACGAGTGTAAGACGTAGCTTGTATCGCACACTAAAGTAATAAACCTGGCCTGTTTTCATCGGTTGTCTAGCAGCAAGAGGCTCTATCTAGACGTATAAATTATCTAAGTAGAAACCTTATAAGTAATTGTTATTTTAATTTTGTGTCAGTGTTATTCAGTAACTTAAAATTAGCCTTATAAGGTTTATCTGTGTATGTTATTTTATTTAAGGTGTTTGTTATCATACCTTAATCAATGTAATATTTTATTGTTAAAAATGGCTAATGTTTGCCCTATATTAGCGACTTACATAAATTACTATGTCCTAACATATTTTGATATACGTTAGAACGACGAGGGTACTTAAAAAAAAGCTTTCTTGTGCGATGTTTCCGGGACGATACAACATGGGTACCTTCAAAAAAAGCGCGTACACCTTCCTTAAAGGCCGGCAACGCTCTTGTGATTCATCTGGGGTTGCAAGAGAATGTGGGCGGCGGTGATCACTTAACACCAGGTGACCCGTACGTTCGTTTGTCCTCCTATTCCATAAAAAAAAAACATTCCCACAATTTTTCTTTACGCGCCAGCAAAGCTATTGTGCTGCAGGGTTCTCTTAATGCGCAAAAATAAAAGCTATTTTCTTAGTACTTATATTCAATTCCTAAATTCCACGGCCGTAGATTAAGGATTGGTCTCCGCTGAGCTCCAACTAGATACCGCAGGCGTAGTCGCAAAGTGCGGCAACAAAGTCTGTAGCCTGCATGTAACGGAATCTTTGGACTTCATTTTGACCCACTTTAAAACGTTGGATTGAAGTAAAACTCAGCACATTTATCATACACTGACGACAATGCAATAATTTTACTAGTCTGTCTAACTTTTATTAGTTTCATATGTATGACTCTTTGTATATAGCCTGCCTGTAACGGAATCTTTGAACTTCGTTTTGACCTACTTTAAAACGTTGGATTGAAGTAAAACTCAGCACATTTATCATACACTGACGACAATGCAATAATTTTACTAGTCTGTCTAACTTTTAGTAGTTTCATATATATGACTCTTTGTATATAGCCTGCATGTAACGGAATCTTTGAACTTCATTTTGACCTACTTTAAAACGTCGGATTCAAGTAAAACTCAGCACATTTATCAAACACTGACGACAATGCAACAATTTTACTAGTCTGTCTAACTTTTATTAGTTTCATATGTATGGCGCATTGTATGTAGCCTGCATGTAACGGAATCTTTGAACTTCAATTTGACCCACTTTAAAACGTTGGATTGAAGTAAAGCTCATCACATTTATCGAGCACTGACGACAATGCCTAACTAGCGTGTCTAACTTTTATTAGCTTCGTGTGTAACCTGTATGTAACGGAATCTTTGAACGTGATTTTTTACCCCTACATAACGGATTATTTTGAAACTTTATACACAAAGCGAAAGTGAAAGTGAATTATTGAATTGTGAAGTTCTTATACAGTACCAGTGATAATTTAATAAGTCATATATTCTGTCAAATTTTTCGTAACAGGATCTTCAGGATAAGTGATTTTTTTTTATGTACGATACCTGGAGGTGTTTTTGTGACAAAGACAAAGGCATCGGTACTTCGTTTAAACGAAATTAACATTTTTTTAAGACCAAAAAGAAAGAATAAATTAACACACTGTGATAGAAAACCATATTAATTAAAAGAAGAAAAACAATTTGAATAAATTAAACAAATAACAAATATTACAGTGTAAAAATTGTGGGTTAAGATATTTTTAAATAACTCTACATATTTGTCAATAAAATATAGTACTTAATTGACATCAAAAATTCAAAATGGAAATATTTTTATTTAAAATAGGATGTGAATTCACTTGAAGGTTAAAAACTACCACCCATTCCAAAACGAATACCTCATACCTGAGAAGATTGGGCGCAACAAACTCAGGGCTTTTTTTTCATCATAAAAATAATTTTACAAAGTAATATTGTACAATTAAACTTATTATTTAATAGCCTGAGGGCGGTCGCTCCATTCCCAATCTATGGTATCATTAAGTCATTTATGTTATTGTAACCTTTACCACACAAATGTTTTTTTAACAATTCGTTTGAATAACTCAATACTTTTGTTTTGAACATTTTCTGGGATCTTGTTGTAAAAGCATATACATCGCCACACAAAACACTTACTAACTCGACTCAGCCAAGTAGTAGGCATTATAAGTTTATGTCTGTTCCTGGTGTTAACATTATGGTTATGACAGCTTCAAGCAAATTCACTTATATGCCTAATAATATAAATTATTTACTCATTAATCTGGCTATCGCCTTCAAACAAACAATCACACAATATTAATAATAATTAACTCTCCAGCTTTATAACATTAGTATACAAAGGTAGAAGACGTCACATATGTGTACTTACCAAGACCCTGGCTTCTTTCACGCGCTTCAAATTTCATGATTAAGGCAAACAGATCGACAATAAACTGATCCTATCCTAAGATATAGTGGTGGTAGGCCTCCTACAAGATGAACAGGTTGGATGAGGTCAGCGCAGCATCGATCGTCGTGGAGATCTTTGCGGGAGGCCATTGTCCAGCAGTGGACGTCTTCCGGATGATGATAATGTGATGATGATAAATCTTGCATATTCTTTTAATATTTATTCGAATTATGGCTGATTATGTAAATAGAAAATAAAATGTAATGAATATATATATTAGAACATAAAACATCATACTAAATATATTTACAGGTCAAACCCCTTGTATACGGAGGAGGAAGAGCAAGAGGTAGTGATAATTGTGGACTCCCTCGAGGAGGGAGGGGACGTCGCACCAGACGCCTGTACTCCCAGACGAGCTCCTTCCACCTCATCAGGTACAAAATATCAAGTGCCTGCAAATACTCGTTGGTCGTTTCGAAAACACAATATTGAGGGAGACCTTTTTTTTATGGAATAGGAGGACAAACGAGCGTACGGGTCACCTGGTGTTAAGTGATCACCGCCGCCCACATTCTCTTGCAGAGACATTCTCTTCCTCTTCCAGAGGAATCACAGAAGCGTTGCCGTCCTTTAACTTTGCAGTATGAATCCAACCGCGTCTTATCTCATACCCACGAATTAAAAAAACAGTGATAGCCGTGTAACACCGGTACGGTGCTTTTAAGGTACCAATGTCATTCTCACCTAGAAACATCGCCTCAGGAAAAGCTATTCAAGTTTTGGCGGTGCGTGAGTGTTTTTCGGGATAAAGAAACTCCGAAGGAGCATCAGATGCATGCTTCTTCAGTTCTGATTATGCACTAATATTATAGAAGTAATTCGATGCTGCAGCCAGGATTGTCTCTTCACCATGTTATTAGTACATGGCATGTAAACAATTTACAAAACCTTCAACCCTGTGTCCATCTTTGGATCATTCTTTTTTTAAATATTTTTTGACAGTCTGTTTAAGCTGGTAACTCCCCAGGTAATAAATTTTATACCCCGATATAAACATAAAATTTTCAAGTCATCACTTCTATTTTATACATTATGAGATTATTAGAATTATATAGATTATATAAACATTATTATTTCAGGCTATGGCAGCGGTGGGGGCAGTCACGGCAGGGTATCACCAAACTTACCAAAGATCGAGCACTTCGAACCGGAGCCAGCCAAGTTCACTGACTCAGACAAAAATGGATCTCAAAGCACCTCCGATTCGGATGGTACTCCCCCGTGCACTCTGTCCAGAAGTCTCAAAGAGGATATACGAGCTTGCCTGGGAGGATGCCGGTGAGAACCTTAGACAGTTCTGATATTTATACAAATTCTACATGTACGAGAATTGGAGAGTGAGAAAAACTGAAGAGTTGATTAGACATACCCAGATTTTTGAACTGTGTAGGAATTGGGAGATTTAGTTGTAGCAGCTGTTGGGTTAAGAGTGGTTTTTCGCGTAATTTCCACAGACATTTAATGATAATATGAAGTATCATTAAGAAAGGCAAGATTAAGGCTATTTTAAGAAATAAATTTTAATGCAACAAAATTTTACTGAAAAATAGAAGTCCGCTGGGTTTCTTGCGCCCCTCTTTCTCAAGTCTTGCATTAGGTCGTGTGTAGATTTAAATTCCTATTTTTATATAAAAATATAATATGGATATGAATAAGTTGCTATTTGCCTGTAGACGGTTGAGTTTGTTTTGACAGACGACTTACTTGCGGCCTACTGATCCAGTGATTTATGAACTGGCGTTGCGTAGAAATGCCGCTTTTTTGCGTGTCTTCTACAGCATTACAGCATCACATGTAGTGTTCTGAAGAACTTTTTAACCTGCCGAAAATTCCATCTTCGCACCTCATGCCACAAACTTTAGTATCACATCTAGACGTGTGGCGGTTCTTCACAGAGAGAACCTGTATTTGAAATTTGGGTGAGTGCGATGCTGTAATATAATGACTATTTACAGTTGGGATAGAGACGTGAGCCAAGTGGTGGAGGCGGCAGTATGCGGCGCTGGTGGAGTGATAGCAGCCCGGGCTAGACTGCACGCAGCTCTACTGGCCCTGCATGACCCTCCCAAACTGCCGAATCGGGGTCCTTCCCTGCCGTACTGTGGACCAGGAGTCAGGCCCGGAGATGTCACCATGATGGCCAAAACCACAGAGATGTCTTTACTGGTAAGTTATGCATTCTTTTTTATGATTATTCATAAGAGTTCTTACGAATTCGTAGTACGTTGTGCTATAACATCATATTGTAAAGACTATTTGATAAACCATTTTTGTTTTTCTTGATAACGTTGAAATGTAAAATGTTTATCATTTTTAAATAAACCACTTAGAATAATGAAATTTTTATAATTTCAGTCTAGGTTTGAGCTGAAATAAAACCTATTAATGTATCTGAAACTGTTTGCCTTTTTAAGGTGACTAGGTTTTGACGCCAATTGGACGTATGAAGCTTTTTTTTTATGCTTGTCATATCTCCTACAATTTTTTCACTAAGTACTTAGGCTTAAAGGTTTTTTTTTATTTTTATCGTTTTTTTTTCTTACTTAGCTTACTTACTCACTTTACTTTACTTACTTGCTTACTTACTTACCTATAAAACTAAGACTTTGCTTGGACTTATCTAGCTTATAGAGTTAAGTTCTGGTCCGTACTTATAAACACTTTCCCCCTTATTCATAATGGTCCGCTAACTTTAAACAGCCGCTTAGGAGTGTTTTTTCTCATTCTGACTTAGGTCAATAGAAGAAGACAGAGTGCGAATAAACAATGCTTTAGGCTAGCAGACTATTATGAATAAGGGGGTTTGAGTGCACCATAACGACGACTTAGAAGAACTTATGCTATAAGCCGGACAAAAAATATCTACAATTCCTTGTGTCAGCGCAACTTTATAACTCTTATAATACAAGAATCGGTTGTAGTAGTTCTTGATGAGTTAGTTAAAGACCTTTAAGACTCCTTTAAGAATCTGAAATATTGAAAAAACATATAATACATATTATATTAAAGAAAGTATTTGGAATAATGTCTGTACATGTAACTAGATTTTAACTTAACAAAGAATTTTTCTATTGCTCAATTTTGTTGCAGAATAATTGAGAATATAATAATAAGTAATATAAAGAAAAAAATTTAAAATGCGAAAAAAAAATGCTGGGAGAGTTTCTTGCGCCTCTTCTTCTCTCTCAGAGCGCCATTTGTTTACGAAGCGGTAGTATTAGTAGTAGTATCTAGTATATTAGAAATGACATCAAAAGGAATTCTAAAGGAATCAATTTTGAGAAAATAAATGCGTTTTATACTGAGTGTAATGAAATACAAACCTAATCTTTGCCTTACTTAGCTTAAACTCAGTATAATCACAGCTTTCACAATAACTGTAAATACCAAATCAAAGTTCCAAGCTTACACTCAGTTAAAATTATGTAAGTAAAGTCTAAGCAAAGTCTAAGTACGCTCTCAGGTCTAAGCCTTAGTTCTGAGTGAAGAGCTTTGTCCATCTTCTTATGAATTAAGCCACGTATCGTCTTGACCGGATTAGCATAATTTAAGCCAACAAATGTTTATTACGTTATCAATTTGAACCTTAAGTGTTTGCGTTAAGGGTTATAATGTTTGTTACGTTATCAATTTGAACCTTACATCCTTGCATTAAGGGTTATAATGTTTGTTACGTTATCAATTTGAACCTTACGTGTTTGCGTTAAGTGTTATAATGTTTGTGGGGTATTTATATGCGAAACAGAGTTGAGCGTTGCCTCATCTTGCTCTTGAACTACTTACTAGTGGTGGAAACGTTTGGAGATAGTTATAATGCTGCCAATTATGGCCTTTCTACGTGTTTATATCGATACTGGCTTCGCCCGCGGCTCAACGTTTGAATTAAGTTTCACTATGATAGTAGGTACAACACTGTTTCAACGTGGTTTCAACACGCCCAGAATCTAACACTCTTATTTTAAAACAACGGCTCTCCGCGACTATATTTTAATCTATGTCTTATCCATTCTTATTCATGACTAGCTGACCCGACAGACGCTGTTCTGTGGTAATAAAATGATAAGGATTAATATCGTATTTGTGTAAACAGATTTTTACATTATTGCTTTATAATAGCCATTTTTTAAAGTATTAAAATGGATATAGTATTTTATCCTTAATAGATAGACATATGCCATCGCGGACTTACCATACATTGTTTTGTTATATCTCAAAGGGTTTCGATAGAGTTTTCGTTGAAAGCTCCCAGACGGCAAATTTTTTCTGTCACCTCCACAAATATCGTTTAAATATACAAAAATGTATTAAAAAACTTAACTTTAGTATGTAACTAAAACCTTTCTCGAGAACCACGCTATCCATTGGTCTAAACAGCACGAAAATCAGTGCTGTAGTTTCTATTAGGAACAGACCGACAGACAAACGCAGCGAAGGTCTTTGTTTTATACTATGTAATGATATTTATGTGTGCGTTTAGCTTAGTAGAGATTTTATTAGACATTACGTGATTGTCAAACTTAAATGAGGAGCTTCCTCCACGAGTGTTTCTGGGATCAGAAGTTCCAAATTAGTACAATAACGTTGGCGGCCCTGTATAGCCCAGTGGCTAGTAACCTCGCCTACTTAGCTATCCGTCCCGGGTTCGAATCCGGTAGGTGCAAACATTTATGTGATGAATATAGATGATTGTTTCCTACTCATGGATGGTATATATTATGGATGTATGTTTGTTTAAGTAAGTATATTGTATTAAATATATCGTTGTCTTGCACACAATGTACATACAGGCTATCCAAATGTTTTGAGTTTTCTTTAGTGTTAATTCCGCCAATATTTGTCCTTAAACAATTCGACACGTGTTTCGCACACTACACAAGACATCCTCAGGAGATGTTGACTCGCCAAACTCTGCATGAGACTGAGTCTCGTGTCGAATTGTTTAAGGACGAATATTGGCGGAATTAACACTAAAGAAAACTCAAAACATTTGGATAATTATGGATTTCCGCAAAGTAACGTCTACTTCAATAAATTTTCATGCAGGCTATGCCTAGTTTCAAGGGCAAGTTCACGGGTAAGTTAATTCCGGGCGTGATAATTTATCATCAAAAAAGTGTGACACTATCATAAAAAAAGTATAAAAAAATTTCATTCATCTTACAGGTGGCCACACATTATTATAACCAGATCTACCTGTGTTAGGCGTAATAAATAAATTATAAATGACATTTCAAAACACATTAACAATTCAATTTGTCTTTAGTAACCGTTGCAACAATAAATCCTTACAGTGAGAACTGAGAACAATATCGATTCATAGATACAGATCGTTTACGATAATTTATCGAAGTGCCTCAGGCTTAATCGATTATAAAAATATGCTACAAAGAGGTTTTTGTTATAGAAAGTTATATGACAGATAAGACTTTTACTTAGAACTTTATCATCTTAACCTTTTATTACTTCTGCAGCATACACGGTTAAAAAGATTAGACAATTAACTGACATAGATACGGCGCGACTTGTATACTTTAGTTACTTCCATATTCATATTCATTTATTTGCTACTAAATTTGGTCTTACAATAGCTTAAAGTATCTCCTACTTAGCCATTACCAATAGCATGCAAACTTGGTCTTGGGAAAAAATTTTATTACAATATAAATTAATTTATTTTATATAACACAAAGTTATAATTTTATACAATACAAAAAAATATTAAAGTCAAGATAAGAATAATCCACTTAGAATGCAATGTTAAAATCCTTTACTCTTTGTGGTCAAAAAACTCTTCTATAGAATAAAATGTGTTTTGAAGAAGCCAACTGTGTAAGGATACTTTAAATCTTGAAAAAGGTAACAACTTAAATGAATCAGGGATCTTATTGAAAATTTTCATGCCCATCCAGAAGCAATTTTTCTGAAATAAAGTGCTATGCGGAACGACTCTAGTCACTAACCTATCAGCTTTCCTAAGTATTCTAGTACTGTGGGTCATAGTATTATGTCCTATTGTATATTCCTATGGGGCAACGCTGCCGATATAAATACAATATTTGTGCTGCAGAAAAGGGCTATTAGCGCTATTTATGAATATGAATCATTCAGAGCAAAATTCAATGAAATTAGCATCTTGACTGTTGCTTCTCAAGATATTCTTGATAATGTAATGTATGTTCATGGGCACATAAGTGAATTTGCTAGAAACTGTCATAACCATAATTTTAATACCAGGAACAGACATAAGCTTATAATGCCTACTACTCGGCTAAGTTGAGTTAGTCTTTTGTGGGGCGATGTATATGCTTTTACAACCAGATCCCAAAAATGTTGAAAACAAAAGTATTACGTTATTCAAAAGAATTGTTAAAAAACGTATGTGTGGTAAAGGTTACAATAACATAAATGACTTTCTTAATGATACCACAGATTGGGAATGGAGCGACCGCCCTCAGGCTATTAAATAATAACTAACTAACACTAAGACCGACATATTTGCGACGCTTGCTGTCTTCTGACGTAACTTGGACATAAGAAGGAGCCAGAGTATCGACGCAAGTCGCGTCCCACACCACTAAGCATATTGTATTAAATTTATAGTTGTCTTGTACCCATAGTACAGGCTATGCCTAGTTTGGGGGCAAGATAATGCTAAATTGCCGATCCTAGAATTATCATTTCTTTAACTAATATATAGCTCGTCATGCTGAACAAATTATTCAATCCACCAATGGGATGAATATTTTTAGATTGATATTTGTAAGGCTATACATAATATGCGTTTTCTACGCTATTGGGTTTTGTAAAATAAGATTGTCATATTGATATGCAGATTTTCGATCTTAAATTGTCGACCAGGAACCCTTTACGTACTTAAGCATTTGGAATTTTTGATATCTAGATGGAATAATTTCATTAGCGAATTCTTATCATAATATAGCTTTGCACACGGCTACATAATCTCTGGATCTCACTGGAATGCGAGGCCCCCTCTCTCCGCTCTCCTTTCACCCCCTCGCACTCGTCCTGTTGAGTCAGTACGGCTTGCAGTTTCATAACCGTTAGGTACATGTCGTGATATTTTCGTTCTAATATCCTAGTGATTCTTGTTTTGCACACCGTAAAAAAGCGACTATGTGACGTCATCGACGTCAGCACTTCCATAAATAATGTAACCGTAATATAAGTTAAGATAAACCAAATTGGGTGATAGAGTTTGCCAGTTAAATTAACGGACGGAAAGTTTCTAAAATTACAACAACCATCGGCGCATTCCACGCTCCAAGTAAATTATTTGTACGATTGTAAAGCATAGTTTCCACTTTTTGTGCAGTATTGTACCGTTAACTGCATTAAGCATTTTATGCTTCCTTTAGATTTTAACAGTTGCTTTTTGCTGTTTTGATGGATTTTGAAATTCTGTTCGAATTTTTTTATAATAATTTAGGTAGATTTTCCGAACCAATGTGCTAAGTTCGTTATCAATTAAAAATAAAAGGCTAGTATAACTACTGATACCGTTACTTGGGCTGGATTATTCCAGAGAAGACGACTATTATTAAAAAAAGCAAGAGATATGAGATGTTAAAGTCGATACTGACTGTGAATATTGCTCAAGTGATAAGAATTTTCTTGATTTTAATGTTCAAATAGAATAGGTTCTGAGAACACAATCACAGTCGATTATCGTTTGAGTTGCGAATGTATCGAAAAATTATCAAAAAGTCCCAATTTTGTTCAAAACCATTTTAAAAGTTATTATGATAAAAAGGCCTAAAATTGAGAAATATAGCATTATTATCAAAAAACAATACGAAATCACTGTTGAATTTTGTATTTCCAGTATACAGTATCCATTTGAGAGATTCGTCGAATTAATATTGATAGTGTTAATGTTTTCTGTACGGATTTACCAATCGATCGATCAACTGACAAACACCTGTATCACAACGAAAGTAACAATAAAGGTCGAAGCCTGAATGACTGGGCGAAGACAGATCGTTTGATGTTGCCTCAGTTTCTAGTGGAGAACTGACTTTTGAAGAAGAGTTGTTATGTTTGAGTTTTTGAGAACGTGATTCACATTTGTGTCAAAAGTAGAATTTTGTTATAAATCGCAAATGTCCGCTCAGGGCAGAATTGCAAGTACATACTTTTATTTGCTTGTCATGGAGGGTGTGGGAACTGATGTAATCACAAACACATATAACTTTCCCTGTTCTCATATCGTGGTAATAATATTATCACAATCGCCAATCACCTGCAAACATTCTTGCTCGTTTTCGAAGTAAAGTGTTAACGCGGCCTAATAATTATGTCTAATTAAGGAATGACAAAGCCACGTGACTGGGGCACGCGCTTGAGAACGGGTCGTCGGTGACCGCGGCGTTGCCTTGCCGCGAGGCATGGCGGTCGCGGACAGTCGCGAAGAAAAACTTATAATGATAACTCTGAATAACTCTTCGGAAGCTCTGAATTTATTTTATTCATTCATTCATACACTCACGCCTTGTTCCCGTCGGGGTAGGCAGAGACAATAGAATGCCATTTGCTTTAACCTTATAAACCTCACGCGCTTCCTCTACATTCATTAATCTTTTCATACATGTTCGCCGGTTGCGGGTGCTTCGGACCTCTCCTTTTCTCAAAACGTCCCCAATATGGTCGACGAATGTATTTTAATATTTAATTATTTAATCTGAATTTCTGAAAGTAAACAAAACATTTCTTACATTAATGATTCCAAGCGTGGCATTTTAAGGGAATACCTAAATTTACTGTCACAGATTCTACAAATTAATACGAACCATAATTGAATACAGAATTGTTAATTATTTAATCAACAAAGGATAGATTGATCAGTCAGCTTTTCTACGTTCAGACATGATAATGGAAATAATCCACACCCAGTGTAGAACTTGCTTCTTTATGCTAAAAAAAATTATCAAATTTTTAATGGTACCTGTAAAAATAGTAAACATTCCCTTCGGAATGAACGGTAACTTGTGTTGCGAAATAGCATAACTGTTAGGATGCTAGATGCGCATGTTAGCTGTTAGGATTAAGTTTTGTCTATATTTTATGTCTAGATAGACTACGAAATGTTAAAATCTAAAAAAGAAAAGGTTAATTAACAAAAAAGCAGATAACATAAATGTCGGATTAAGTAAGCTTATATTCTCGAAAAAATTCCAATTATATTATTATTTGTACGCGACTGTACCTGCATTGTTGCAATTTTTGTTATTTTACATTCGTCTGATATATCAATATAAAATTGTAAACGAGTAATTGATTATAGCACTTGCATCCTTGGCACCCGCTTTTATTTGCATAAAATCATAAATCTTCATGGATTAAGCTTTAACTTACAGTATATTTTTATCATTATTACGTTTTCGACCATGCACGTCTTCATAATGAGCCCTTAGCAACAGCATAAAGGCCTATAGAGCGTACTTAGAGTTCGCTCAGACTTTACTTACATAAAAATTAGCCGTACATCATATATTTTTTTAGTTTTATCATTCTCTTATTTTAGAAGTTACAGGTTGTTATGTGGATATATTATGTGAAGGTGGACATTTTTCCACTTTGGAAGTGTCTCTCACGCAAACTATTCAGTTTAGAAATATTAGAAACCTCAATATCATTTTTGAAGACCTATCCACACGTATGGATGTGATGAAAATAATTTTTTGAGTTCCCCAAAATTTATTGTTTTTTTTTTTCTATTTTTATTTCAAAGTTACAATGTGGTTCATAGAATACAGATACTTACTAAGTTTCAACAGTATAGTTCATATAAATTCGGAAAAAGTGGCTGTGACATGCGGATGGAGAGACAGACAGACAGACATGACGAATCCATAAGGGTTCCGTTTTTTGCCATTTGACTACGGACGCCCAAATACAATTCGTATTAGTAGTGCTATTATTACAAGGATTATGCTAAGTTAGCACTCAGTTAAGTCTTAAGTCTGAGTAAAGTTAAGCACGCTCTATGGGTTTCAGCCAGAGTGTGTATATATGTAGCGGTTGGCATCAAAATGGACTTTCTTAAGTACCTAAATTGATAAAGAAATTTCGTGTCATCCATAAAACTTTATTTTCTTAATACTTCATCTAGATCTGTTTCAATACGAATAGGTTAGTTAATCTTAATATATATAAATTACGTGACACGTTGTTTGTCCGCGATGGACTCCTATACTAATGAACGGATTTTAATGGGGATTATTACTTCATGGAGTGCAGTTTTGTCCAAATTGAGAGATAGGATACTTTTTATTTCGATTTGGGACCCATAATTATTTTTATTTCCAATATTTATTTTGTATGGACATATTTTCTATGAGAGAACGTGACACCCGGTCTGACAGTTCCGCTGTGAAACAATTTCATTATAACAACAGGGAGCATTTTTACGAAATAATTCTTGCTGTTTTGAAATATAATTTACAAAGTCCTAAAAATCAGTTTTTTTATTATCCACAGAACAAAGTCTGTCGAGTCAGCTAGTATTTTATAATAATTTGACAGACGCACAGAAGAGAGAGACGTAATCCCAAAATTACTATTTTTTATACCTTGTAAACACGTGTCGAATTGTTTAAAAACAAATATTGGCGACATTAACACTAAAGAAAACTTAAATCATTTGTATAATAATGGATTTCCGCAAAGTAACGCCTACTTCAATAAAAAATACTGTATATAGGTTAAACATATAATTTTATTTTCACATCCAAATTATTTTTGAAATGTCCCTCGCACAAGTTATGTATTTAGTAATATTGTCGTATTTTTAAACAAATAACTTCGAGTCCATTGTTTAAAACAATTGGGCAACAGTGTGGTCATACAGCATCCGTTCTCCTGTGGCCTTCAATCACTTTGTCATACAATCGCTTCTTCGCACACCGATTGAGTGTAATTCACAGCGCATTATGTGTTACCCAATGCATAGTGCACGATTAGTTGCAAGACGCTTTCAATATAGACCTTTGACGATGCAGACAGAACACAGAGGTTTTTGAAGTTATACTTCTTTAGGCGAGTTATGAAAAATCACTGTAACCTAAAGTAAAAGGGTGAAGTTGGTTCCTAAAATTTTTTGATGTTTGCAACACTCGTTAATTTTTTTGGGTTTCTTCGTTATAGGCAAAGGGTTCAAGGCCATAGAGCCGTATTCGTTATTTAATAATTAATTGTCAAAGCCATCGTTGCAAGATTTTTACAATATTGTACTTTCTACAAACTTAGAATAGAATAGCACGAGGAATAAATAATTTTAACGATTTTTGCTTTGTTAGGCCGAAGAAGTATAACTCCTTGCGTGCATACATACATAGTACACACATATACACACACTTTTTTATACCCAGTAGGGACATTGTGGTGACTTTCTGTCGTGAAACAGTAATATGTAAGCATTCTGTATGTCCGTTCGTCTTCTGACTGCAACCATCTCAGACCGTCGTAGAAGTCTAGCAACTTCCAAAATGCAACAGGTAATAGGATGCTAGAGATCGGTAGATCTGTGTCCGTTGTTCGGCCACACTCCTGTATTCTATAAGAAAATGTCATGGCGTTTATTTTGCCTTAAAGCATCCTGGCCTTATGGGTACCACAACGGCGCCTTTTTCTGCTGTGAAGCAGTACCTGACCGGCATTGCATTGTAATGGGCAGAGCGTATCAATTATCATCAGCTTAACTAACTGCTCGTCTCGTTCACTATTTTCATAAAAAAAAGTTGTTATGTGGTAGGTTGAATAAATTTAAAACGAGTTAATTCGACAAAGTTAAAAGTTTAATCGATTCGAAAACGCGTGACTCCCTAACTTGATGAGCAGACACTTTGATTATGCCATCATTGTACGGGTCAGGGCAAACTGATGGTAGGTGATCACCCTTACTCATAACATAATATATTTCTTCGAGTGCTTTTGGAGGAATTAATGCATTGCGCCTTTAAGTTCCTTGCGATGGTTCGTTGCTAAGTCGAATGATTTAATTCTACATTCTTAATTCCCAGAATATATTCGCATTGATCAGCATCGAACCTGGCTTCTGTTGCTCGATATATGTAGCTCTCGACCAACGGGCTACTACAAATCCATATTTAAGTTCAAAGTCAAATATTTTATTCAAGCCAGTTTATAAGAACACTGTATGATCATTAAGTACTCGGTAGAATAAGAATTTTTTTATATCTTATAAAATAATAGTACCTGGACGACTGAGTCTTGCTCGGATTTTTAAGAATGTACAAAACTTGAACAAAAAAAAACTAATGGGACATCTAGATCCGGGGTCTTCTGCTTTCCGGATCACTCAATGTCCCATCTGAGCTATTGTCTTGTATTAGTGGCGAAATTTACCTTTGTATTCTAATGTTATTGTTGCAGTTTCTCATTAAATCACGGATGAAACTATTTTTTTTAAATTCAAACCTAGCTAGATCGGTTTCTCGCCCCCGAAACTACCTGAATACTAAATTTCATTAAAATCGATGGAGCCGTTTCTGAGATTCAGATACACATAGAATTGCTCGTTTAAAGATAAAAGATATTAAATATTTTATAAAATAAAAAAATCATGATATTAAAACATGCCTGTTTATATGAGCAGTGGTCTTTTAGTTAGACAATCCGACGAGAATATTCTTGTTTAAATAATAACATGCTCCGTCTATACTTTAATAAGCAAACTGTTCATTTATAATACGATGATCAATAAAATGCATTAAATTCGAATAAATCAAAACGTAAAGACTTGCTCATTACGATCTAATTGACACGTGAAGATCCTATTTTTTTAAATGATTTAAATTTTGCCTTCATGATTGCTCAAAATTATAATTTTAGAATTTTGTCTAATGATTTTTAAACACAGGCATTCACGCCTGTCTCCTAGGGGAGAAGGTAGAGATAAAAAAAAAATCACAGTCCTGGCATAACTATCTGGTTTCTTCCACTCGTTTAAGGCGAAGAGTAAGCAGAAAACACGCAAACATGGTGTTTATAGACAAGTTTTGTGGTGAAAGTATAGCATTTCGAGCTATGAACACTACTTAATCCTGTTACACATATCCTTAAGTCTTATTTGTAGGTTGCTAATGCTTGTTGTTGGTTATAGTTAACACTGCCGAGCCTTTTTGAACTCCACATTTCTTTGAAGTTAAACAAGTTTTTTGGCATGGCGTGACGCATTTTTGTGGTACTTCTCTCAGAAAAGTTATTCTTATAGCTTGTACTTTTTTGTGTAGGTTCATTTATTCAGATTAGTTGTGAATAACGAGGATTGTAAGCATATAAACTGTTTTCCACGCAAGAATTTTGAAAATATTGGCTTTGTTACATAGATGGCGGGCCGGCAGCCGTGAACTCATATCGCTCAAGGACGCTGTATAGTAACTGAGAGTAGACTACGCCCACACAAGCACACACACACACACACACACACACACACACACACACTCAAAAACACACACACATTATATTACTAGCAATTTATTAATTTAAAGTCATGTATTGTTATTAATGCTCTTCTAGCTACTAGTACAGATGTATAATATTTTAATCATTGTGATCCTTATATCTGGGGGTGAGGTCCTGGTGATCTGTAATACAGGGTCAACCTACTTCAGACACCAGCTTCTCACAAAATACTATTTGTTAAAAAATGTAACACTACTGTACTGTTTTAGCTTTAAGATCTTTGTGAGGAGAAAATAAATAGATATTTAGTATTATTATTATTATTAATTTGGTCGCATTATTCTATGTACTATTTAATTGGGGAAACTTTTATTGGTCAATGATTTATATTTTTTGTTTTATTTTTTAAGTGTATTAAGTTGTACTGTTTGGTCTCTAATAAAAAAAAGTAACCCTAAATCATTAATTAATTTGATTTTTTTTTTATTTAGACCATGTTTAGGGTTAACGCATTAGGATACATTGTTATATTCAAGTGATTTATAAAAGTATCGTCTTGATGTTCATAGTGATGCAGATGAAAATATATTTGCGTATAATTAGCCTTGCAGAGTGAGGAACGACATAGTTAAGATGCTAATAGTGTACACAAAATGGCACATGTGACTATGCTAATGTTAAATATCCGCTGCCCGCGGGGCAATTAAGACTTCCCACAATTCCTGTGTCCTATTTTATTCAAGTATTTTCACAGATTTAAGTGCCGTGAAGTAAAACTTCCACGTTTCGGCATCAGTTTGCTTAACCCACTCAATCAATGCTCATAGTTAGTTAGCTATTCGGATTAATACACAGAAATCTAAGCAAATAAACAGCGGACCAAATGTAGTGCCTTGAGGCGCGCCAGTCAATGATATTCATAAATCAATCTGAATGATATAATACTAAGCATACTTTGATAATTATTGTTTGACGGTCCTCATAAATCTGTCGTGTACAACAATGCAAACAATTCATTTAAATCAATGATGATATTTTGTTTCTGTTTAAGCAATACCTGCAGTATTTAACTTTTTACCCGACTGCGCCAGAAGGAGGGTAATGGTTTTCGAGAGTATTTACGTCGTATTTTTTTTAAATGAAAATAAGGGACGAGTCGGGCAAGGCGTTCAGCTGATGGTAATTGATACGTTCTGCCAATTACAATGCAGTGCCGCTCAGGATTATTGAAAAACCCAAAAATTCTGATAAACTTTATTTAATTAGGCTTAGACTAAGCGCTTTTGAATCGTCACTACAAGTATTTCTTTTAAATAAAACTCAATAACTCAAACAGTCTGGCTACGTAACCTCAACAATCTTAACATGGATCGTCTCAACTATGATGCTAGCAATATCGATTGAACTGTAGTATATAACACCGACTCAATTGATACCAAAATCAGTTTTTTCAACTCTATAATTTTACAGCTTTATGACATACATGCGCCTCTTAGACCTGTTAAAAAGAAACATCTCCCCGCTCCTTGGCTCACAGATGAAATTAGAACATTAATAAATGCAAAAGCTCGGGCATTGGCAAAGTACAAAATTAGCAATTCTAGTTCCGATCGAGTTAAATATAATAAAAGTATCCGAAACCGATGCAACAGAATATGTAGGGATGTTCAACAACATCTTACAACAACAGGGTCTTGGGAAACAGCAACAAACAGGTCTTCCTGCTTCACTTAACGTCAATTCTCTTAATAGGCACTTTTCAAGGTCTCCTGTTCTTCTTGATCACAATACAAAGCTAACTACACTAAATACTCTCTCTAATTTCACGAAACAAGCCCTGGGTTGATGTTTCTGCCGGTGTTCCACAGAGAGGTGTCCTTTCTCCCTTGCTTTTTTTAATATTTATAAACTCCATCACTAGCATTCTAACTTCTTCTTTCCGCTTATATGCTGATGATGTTCAAATTTATAGATACTCCATGTTATCTGATTTACAATCTATAGTTCATTGCCTTAATAAGCTACTCGCTACCATATGCGAGCGGTGTAAAAATTATGGTCTAATGATAAATCCTGGAAAAACGCAATTATCATAGGCAGGCAACATCTGATCACTAAAATTGACTGGGATGTACTGCCTAGACCTCGTGTCAATTATGTTTTAATTCCTTTTAGTAGTAATGTCAAAAATCTAGGCTTACATATAGATTCAAATTTATCTTGGCAGACGCAACTGAATGAAATAAGTAAAAAAGTTTTTTCCGCACATGGATCCTTGCGCCGGTTACGTAATCTTCTCCCATTACCTAGTAAAATATGTCTTGCGCAGACTTGCCTGCTCTCCATTCTTGTTATCCCGACCTTACCGAGGCTCAGCTGGATAAAGTCGATCGCCTACAAAATTTTATGTATTCGCTTCATTTTTAACCTACGTAAATACGATCATGTCTCCTCCTTCCGAAAAGAAATTCAACTGGCTTCCTATACGTCTACGTCGCAATTCCCACATTCTACACCATCTTTATTCCATTATTTTTCACCAAAATACTCCTCTTTACATTAAAGACAGATTTGAGCTACTAGGGTCTCAGCATGAGCTCTCGTTGCGCTCTGCTGCGAAACAAATACTTAATGTTCCTTTCCATAAATCTGATAGCTATCACTCTTCTTTCACCATTAATGCCATCACTCTTTGGAATCAACTGCCGCTTACTATCCGTCAAGCACAATCATTAGCATTCTTTAAAAATCAACTAAAAACATTATCTGTCCTCTATTTGATAGAATCTATCTGTATGTATTGTATCCATCAACATAATTCAACAATTCTGAAATGTTAATTTTTTTCTACTTTTTACTTACGTATTATTTTACTTTCTTATATATTTATGTATATTTTCGTATAGTATATATTTTGTATGTGTATATTTTTGACACATTTCTTACCCTTTTAATGTACTGTCTTTCTCTTTTATTGTATTACAGTGATAAGGCCGCCATTTGCACCATATGATGTAATTATGTATGTAAGTAGTTAAGTTATATTTTGTTAATGTGGTGTTACAAAAGTTTAATAAATAAATAAATCTGAAAGTTTTTAAATTTAAACACAGTTACTAGTTTTCAGCCATGGGTTAGACGGATTTCAGAGGCACGTAAACATTACTAACTTTATTACCAAGATTTTCTCTTATTTTTTCATTGAGGGCGTTCATCTACTCAAAACAATATATTTCTTTTCAAAACCGAAGCCGGAACGTGTTTCGTTGCGTGTATGAAAATATTTGTGACTGTATAAAATACATATATATCATTTGTAATTTGTTGAATTTTTGCATGCTTCCTAGGTACTTCTTTTCTTCACTATCCTTCTTCTATAACCTGTTCATCTGGAGCACTTCAAATCACAAGCCACGATGTGAATCACTTTTCATTTAATCTATTTTATCTCAACACTGAGGCTGTAGTCGGAGACTCGAACTGAATGAAGTGATAGAAGGGCTTAGATAGATCTCGGTCTGTCCACGGTTCGGTCACATGCAGATAGCTCCATACGGTAACGCTACGGCAACTCTCCTGCCGCGTCCTTAGATACTTTGATAGGTTTGATGTTTGAAAGAACGCTTACCATATATAAAAATATACATATTTTCTAAATATATTGGAGAACGAGCGATTGACTCAGTCGTGTCTACCAAGTTAGCGTTTTCTACAATCGCTTACTCCGAATCGTTGATGATTGTAGAAAGACAGTTGATACAAAGCGTTTGTAACTTGGCTAGGCCTGCAGGACTCTGACGTGTGTGGGTATAGACCTATCAATCGTACCTGTCAGCAGTTGTCGCACAAGCAGAAAAAATTACGTTTTCTCAAAGTTGTTAGTTGAAATAATTTTACTACAGAATGTGTATATCTGAGGATAACATCATCATTTGATTATTAATACCTACTTTATATCGAGATGATAGGTATGAAAAACATCGAGATGTTTTTCGCTTAAATTTCTATAGATACACAGACGTAGAACTTTTCCAAAATATGCATACCACGAAATGACAGCAAGCCGATAACAATTTTAACATACAAACAAATAAGTGAAATTTTAGTGGAATTTACGTAGCTATATTTAGTTCTCGATAATTATAATATTCGTACACAGATGCGGAATTTTACTGACTATTATGGGGAAACAGACCTCGATAAATTCAACGCATTGAAAGATAAATACATAATCAAACAACCGTAAATATTCGAAACACGCGACGCCGAGGTTATTGATATTTTACAAGAATCTTGCCGCCGGTTACGCCATCTTGTGTCAGCGCAAACTTTAATGATATTCTTGTGACCATTCGTTATAAAACTTTATTAGAACCTGTATATCAAATGCATATTCACAGATAATTAATCTTTTCAATGTTTATTTTGCCGTATCATTCATCATATTGCTTGTGAAATGGTTTTGATTCGTTTATGAGGCGTGTTAATCGATTTTGAATAGTTTTGACGCGTGGGTTTATCGGGTTTGTTATGTTATCACTTGCATGTTGGTGATTCCTTACAATAACAATTTTATAGACTATTTATGAAGGTAACATAAGGTTTGTTACCTTCATAATAAATAAACTAATATATGATATAATAAACTTTGATAATAAAATAATTTTCGAGAGCCTTTGTTGTTTGTGACAAACCACACTGCCAATAACTCGTGTTATTCTACTTTTTTATTGGATTTCAACAAATCGTTTACTCTAAACGATTTGTTGATAGACTTTATATTAAAAAGCTTTACCATCATCTATCTATGTAACCATATTTTTGAGAACGTCACTTCAAAAAGTCCGATATTCTTGAAAATTTGCACACTTATCAAGGATTTTTACAATATTTTCTTTACTTTGGCCTTATGTTGCCTTATTGGCCAAGGATCACAAGGAAAATAAAATAATAGTATCGAAATGCATTCGATACAAAAAAAAATGGGACATTATTTATGTTCTTGTGACGCTGTTTTAAGAGTAAAAATAGCGTGTTCTTAAAACTACACATACCTAAGAAGTAAAAACTTACAACAATAATTGTTTCATTCTATATTCCTAAGGTTACATTGACATGGAACATAATATCATGTTATTATAAATGAGTGTGGTTCATTCGACCCGACTTTACTCAAACAAACGTTACATACATTTCATGGTATATTTTACTATTAAGATTTTTATATAAGAGGGGGCACAAACGGGGAAGAGGCTCACGTGAAGGTGAGAGGTGAGTCAGCCGCTCATGTCCAGCTACAACAATAGGTGTCAAGAGATGCTTTGCCGACCATTAAGGTGGGAGTGTCTGTCTCTTTTCTCAAAGTTTCATACATTGAATCGGCATAAGCAGCCGGTAATTGATTCCACATAGTGGCTGTGCGATGCAAGAAATTTGTTGCAAAACGCGCGGTTGTGGAATGCTAGACGTCAACGTGATGCGGGTGGTATTTAGCATTTTGACGTAATGTCTCGTGGTAGTATTTATACCAGCATTAACCCATATAACTGCTCTGAGAGCTCCCCGTGATATATGCGGTAGATGATCTAGAGAGAACCCACATCGCTATGCAACGCTAAAGACACAAGCCGATCGGAGACGACTTCATCAAATGGTAGAAGCTGGTACTAGGAAGTGACTGCCACGTGAGGCCGAGTAAATGCCTATAATATGTGATGCTGCAGAAATAAGGTAAAAGTAGCTCTTCGAAACACTCTTCATTTTATATCAGAGGAGCGTACGGGGCTCTACCTGATCTAGCTTTTGCAAAACCTGCGGAATCACAGGAGCGTTGTGGGCCTTTTAGGAATGTGTACGCGCTTTTTTTAAGGTCTGTATCCTATCGTCCTGGAAATTTCCTTGAAACCGCATTGTGGTGGAATGTCCCGCATTCAGATGGTTACCCAAGCAGACTAAGCAGTTTGGAACTGTCCCCGTGATGAATGTGTTAAAAGCTTTAGCAGACAACGATGCGATGTCTGTACGGAACGCGAAGTATTCGAGTCGCTCAACCAGCAACCCCCACAGTACGATGGGCCATTACTGGCTCAAATGTTTCAAGGTAGTACTATGATGTAGCCAGTGATGCAGCAGACCAGAGATGAACGCAATACGTCACATATCTCATTGTAACTGCACTTTCGGTTCCGTTAAGTTATATCTATTTATACAGATTCCATATTAAAATAGGGCGACCGCAGTGCGATTTTTTCGGGGATCGTACAGGCTTACGCTTGGCCTTTGGTAGTTTTGTTCCATTCCTCCTAACTCCAACTTATTTGTTTACTCCATCGGTTATTTTCAGTTTTACATTTTATTTTTGCAACTGTTAACGTGGGTGAAATAAAATGTAAAAGTAAAATACTTGCATTAATATTTCACAATTTAATGGTCGTACCTCAATGGCGTCCTTTACTGTGATAGTTGCCGAACTTACTAATAAAATATTACTTTTAATTGATATTTTATTTTACGACTACAATTTATGGTCGTTCATTCTTTGATAATATTTTATTTACGATCTTCATTAAGGGATAACATTGAAGTCGTTTTGATTCATGACTTTATGATTTGAAAGGGATTTGCAATGTATATGACACTGACTGTACGCGCTCTTGTAGTATCGAACCGAATGGAGACTGCATTGGCGAATCATCGATAATTATTTAGAAACACGAGACGAAGCAACCATCCATGAACATCGAAATACCAGAGTCAAGCGTTGAACATTTTATATATAGATATATACTAAAGGGTGGGCCATCTAGTGTTAAAAATTAGTACCGATTACTTTGACTTTGAAAGGTAGAATGACATTCATGTTTTGACAGAAAATTAGTTTCACATTTGCAAAATGGGACACTATATGCTCGAACAAAATTGGGAAATATTAAAAACTCAATTTACTTTTTCGAATGGGTAGTTTTTGACATCCATTAAGTGATATTATATCCGATCTTGAATAGAAAGAAAAAAAGAATTAACGATAAATGTTACGCAAACCATCCAGAGACAATTGAAGCGTTAAAACGTGAAATTGAAGTTGCCATTAAGAGATTCAATCCGAAACAATCGAAAATACATATATACATACATATAATCACGCCTCTTTCCCGTAGGGGTAGGCAGAGACCACTTCTTTCCACTTGCTACGATCCTTTCATACTTCTTTCACTTCGTCCACTTTCATTATTCCTTTCATACATGCTCTTCGGTTTAGGGTACTGACCTGGCCTTTTGTCAAGACGTCCCTGATTTGATCTCGAAACGTCCGCCTAGGTCTACCCCTTCCAACACTTTCATTCACACTGGCCTTATACACTTTCTTCGTCAATCGTTTTCCATTTTTCCATCTCAGTACAAATTGGATTGATCGAATGGGGTCTGAGTCAGTCGTGGTGGTCATATGAATGATATTGTGTTCCATTCTTTAATGGCAAAGTTCAACCATCCAAATTAAACAATAGAAATATTAAAAACTAAACAGATTTTTTTTATAGCCGATTCAATTTTAAAATCCTTGAAAGCCCAACCTATACCTACTAGTACTACCATCGCGCCTCAATAGGGCTACTGGAAACCCAAGCGCTATTTCGGTCAACGGATCTGTCTATCCACCGCGGAATGCTTTTCTTGTTACACTGTCTCGTAGTGATAGTTTTTACTTCATGTAATAATATTAACTCTTTATAAAGCTTATATCTAGAGGTGATATAATGAAACTATTTATTTTACTAGATTTGTTTTTTATTTTATTTTAGTAAATAAAATTTTTTTCCAAAAAAGATGTGGATGATGGAAAGATGGTGTTTGTTATACAAGGGAAACTCCTCATTTCTCACAAATTATTTTAGACATTTTGTTTGTCCTGCAGCCGTTACGCGGAATCACAAATAATTTTGCCATGGTTTTTTTTGCCAAAGTTTCGGAGAAAAATACCAAATAATTACCTCTGCCTTATAAAGGGTTAATTAATGTAAATATAGTAAGTATTATTTTGTTTGCTTCAGTAAGTTTTGAGTCTGACTCAAAAACAACATCAACCAACAATCCTTTGTAACAAATAACGAAACAGTATTAATATTCGCTAACCAAAACCAAATTTACATAATATATACCTAATATTATATTGGTCATTGCGTTTTAAAATAGTTTCGTCAAATGTACTTGACACCAGTGACTTAATAGTTAGCGCCAGTAGGTAAAGGTGTCGCAATGAAGGCATTCTTTGGTTGCGTTATTGTGAGAATTATTGTAAGTTTTAAATGCACCTTAGTGAATTATCCAGTGACGTCGTAAGGGCCTATAAATTTTTTCAAAGTCGATTTATCGATAATTTATTTGATGTCAATTAACTCACTCATCTCTTCGGGAGCTTATTTGTGACTCCTGCCGCCGAATTCCACCTTCGCACGACACGCCACAAATTACGATATCATCCCCACCAGGGTTACCATATCAGGATGTGTGGCGGTCCACCAGAGTGCGGGTTTCAACCAAGCTGTGGAAATTCTTTGGGCGGTGTTTCGAGGATGAAACGACATGGGCCGGTAACACCCCTGTGATTCCTCTGGTATTGCAAGAGAATGTGGGCGGAGGTGATCACTTAATATCAGGTGGCCCGTACGGTCGTTTGTTCTTCTACTCCATAAAAAAGAATAAGCAGCGCAAAAACCGCATCTAGCATTATATTTAAAAAAATAGTTAAGATTTAAAAAAAGTGAATTTTAAATACAATCACAAAATTGTGAGCTATACTATACTGCCTTATCATAATCTGCAGAGGAATAAATATTTATGACAAAGTATTTGGAGGCTTGGTTTGATATCCTCTTCTCAACTTAGTAGTTGTAATCCGCTGTGTCTAGTACTGAAAGATCGTCCGATCCGAAACCGATTCGTACCCGTGAAAACATTGTCCGGAGTATTCGGAGATCTATTTCTATGGTTATAGTTAGATGTAGCTTCCGTCATCCGATTTTTTTCGGTCATTCTTTAGAAATAGTTCGACGACTACAACGGACCGTTTTTCACGGGTACGGATCTGATTCGGATCGGACGTAGTGCGAAAGCGCTCTAACCCAGATTCGATTTGCCCGTTGATTACAGTTAACAGATGCAAGGGCTGTAAACTGCCACCGATCGGTACTACAGAGCTTGATAAGACAATATCCATGCCCTGTAGTATCATATCAGACAAAATCAAGCGTTTAGATGACCGGATGAGAAATAGTTGCCTTGGTAACTAAATAATTAATTCTAGGTTAATTCAGATATTTAGTAATTTAGGTACTTATGTCAATTGTTATTATTATGACGGGTACTCACGTTATATATTTTATTAATTTGATGCCGATATTTTGATCCAATTGCATGCATCGTGGTCGCGGTGGAACTGCGGAGGCGGCGAAATCTCTTGACACATCGACACTTGACTTCCTCACTGGGCGCAGCATACAGGTCGTTATCGACGGTTATTGCTCGAATCCTAAGCCCGTGAACGCTGGATTGCCCCAAGGCTGTGTGCAGTCTCCCACACTGTTTCTTCTGCATATCAATGATATGTTGGACACCTCCAACATACATTGCTATGTGGACGACAGCACGGGCGAAGCCGTATACACGGGCCATGCTCTCTAGGGAAATCGTCGACCAAAGCCGGGAGAAACTTGTGTCTTCTATCGAGTCCTTTCTTGATAAGGTCGCGGAATGGGGTAAATTGAACCTTGTCCAAATTTACCCCCAGAAGACTCAAGCTTGCGCGTTTACCACATAAAAAATCCATTTGTAGTATCACCGCTCTTCGACAACACTTTCCTTACAGCCTCGCCTAGTATCGGAATTTTGGGTCTCGAAATCTCGAGCGATTGCCAACTCCGCGGCCATCTGGAGAGCAAAGACAAATTGGCTTCGAAGAAACTGGGCGTCATAAATAGACCACGGCAATACTTCAAGCCAGCCCATATTCTAGCGCTCTACAAAGCACAGGTCCGGCGACACATGGAGTATTGCTGTAATCTCTAGTCTGGCGCACCCCAGCTCGATCCATTTGACCGCGTGCAACGCAGAGCAGATCGAATTGTCGGGGACCCAGTGCTCTGTGAACGGCTGGATCACTTGGCGTTACGTAGAGACGTCCCTTTATTGTGCGTCCTCTACCGCATTTATCACAGGGAGTGCTCCGAAGAGCTATTTCACGTGATTCCTGCCGCCGATTTCACCTTCACACTTCCACGCTACAAGCTAGGATATCATCCCCACCATCTGGATGTGTGGCGGTCCTCCACAGTACGGTTCTCAAGGAGCTTTCTTCCACATACTACAAAGCTGTGGAATGAACTTCCTTGTGTGGTGTTTCCGGGACGATACGACATGGGTACCTACAAAAAAAGCGCGTACACCTTCCTCAAAGGCCGGCAACTGTGATTCCTCTGGTGTTGCAAAATAATGTGGGCGGTGATTACTTAACACCAGGTGACCCGACCCGTACGCTCGTTTGTCCTCCTTTTCCATATAAAAAAACACTAATAGTACATCAATCTGTCCACGTGGCGCCTAATTCGTTTTGGTCTTTGATTCCCTAATTCAAGATACACACTACTGACGACGTCCATACTTTCAGATCCTTTAGTAGCATTTGTACTGCAATGAGAGATCACGGATGATTCCATGATAACGATAGTCTATTCTCTCCCTATTAAAATTGTAAAGATGCTCTTTAATTTCGCTAGGTTCTCTAACAAGCCGGGGAATGTATTGGCGTTGGTGTAATCACTCGTGGGTTGTGCAGCTCGATCCAGTGGTTGGTACCGGATTTATGCAAGTTTTTAAGATTTTTTTTATTTTTAGAATCGTTATTTTTGTCTGCGCTAATGAGTTCCTCATGTTTGTGTAGTGTGTGATCGAAATATCTGCATCAAATTAATAAAATATATTGTGAGTACCCGTCATTATAATTACAATATTGAAGTTCCGCTATGATAAAAGTTTAAAAACTTATGACAATATTAATATTCAAATTAAAAAAAATCACTTATTGAACGTCAAAAACCCATCGATTAAAATTAGAGTGCCTCAGACCTGATAAGAACGGGCCCAAGAAACTTAGCGGCTTTTTTTTTGTAAAAAAAAAAATGAGTTACAAATGTAATAACATACAATAAACATTTATAACTAAAGAGCCTGAGGGTGTCCGCTTAATTCCCAGTCTGTTGTATCATTAAGAAAATCATTTATGTTATAATAAACCTTTCCCACACAACTTTTTTAACAATTCTTTTATATTTCGTAGACACATTTGTTTCGTACATTTTCTGGGATCATATTGTAGAAGCAATAAATAAAGTACGTCAGATTATTATTAATTGAAACATCAAAAGTGACCTTAATATTTGCTGATAATGTTCTAGGGCGGTTAATAGATTGAGTTAAATATCCTTGGGCGAAGCTCATTATAATCTTAAACTGATTTTACTAATTGACCGGTGAGCAATGTTAATGTACGTTAACAATGAGTTGATCACATCTCGTTACCTTGATGTTGACAATGATATGTTGCAACTATATATTTTCAGCCAATTAGAAACATAACCACAGGCTTCGTAATCCGCCTGAGCAGTCAGAAATTTAAATACTTTGACTTAGACTTTTACCAGTGGGAGGCTCCCTTGCACAGGATGCGGGCTAGTTTATGGGTGGTACCCCCACAACGGCGCCTATTTCTACCGTGAAGCAGTAATGTGTAAGCATTGCTGTGTTTCGGTCTGAAGGGCGCCGTAGCTAGTGAAATTACTGGGCAAATGAGACTTAACATCTTATGTCTCAAGGTGACGAGCGCAGTTGTAGTGCCGCTCAGAATTATTAGGATTTTTCAAAGATTCCTGAGTGACACTGCATTGTAATGGACAAGGCGTATCAATTACCACCAGCTGGACGTCCTGCTCGTATCGTCCCTTATTTTCATTAAAAAGAAAAAAAAATCATTAAAAATAAATTGTGCTATTTTTGAAAAATAATTAAAATTCTATGTACCGGAAAATATACCCCACAAGATGGACCGACGATCTATCTGGTCAAGATCGCCAGAATAGGTTGGATGAGGACAGCGCAGGATCGACCGCCATGGCGATATTTGGGGGAGGCCTTTGCCAAGCCGTCCGTTTTCCGACTGAAATGATGGTGATGATTGATAATTGTATCTGAGTCAATTCTGCAAATATATTAACGATGCCAAGAGCAACTGTCTTTTATGGATTAAATTTAAAAAAAAATAACGAGATAAAGTATTATCTAACTTTTCTTAACATTGGTAGAAACATACGCAGTTAGTTTGTCAGTTAATTTAACTTAACTTTGGCCTTTCTGTGTGGCCGTTCTTCTTCTTCCTGCACCCAACTCAGACCGTCCTAGAAGTCTAGCAACCTTTTCAAAATGCAACAGGTAATAGGATGCTAGAGATCAGTGGATTTGTGTCCATTGTTCGGCCACATTCCTGTATTCTTTAAGCACGTGTCATGGCGTTTATTTTGCCTCCATGCATTCTGGCGTGCCCTGTGTTTCCCCGGGGCATAGAAGAGGAAAGTCCCAGGCCCAAAGGTGTCGTAAGAGGTGACTAAGGATGTCGGCTAGATTATGGGTACCACAATGGCGCCGTGTTCAGCCGCGAAGCAGTAATATGTAAGCATTATTGTGTTTCGGCGCCGTAGCTTGTGAAATTACTGGGCAAATGAGACTTAACATCTTATGTCTCGAGGTGACGAGCGCTAGTGTATTGCCGCTCAGAATTTTTGTGTCAAAGAATCCTGAGCGGCACTGCATTGTAATAGGCAGAGCGTATCAATTACCATCAGCAACTCCTACTCGTCTCGTCCCTTAATTTCATTAAAAAAAGATATTAAGTGTATCGAAAAATATATTATTTATGGTCTGAGTTTCTAGTAGGCATATTATTATAAATATCTCACATTATTATTATTTTCTGTGTAGGTACAATATTTTGTTCTTGACCGACATATCATATTTTATTACGTTCCCGCGCTCTGTCAATTAAATTGGATGTTTTCTTTGTTGTAACTTGTAGATTGCATAAGTTATTGTCATGAGGTTTAATGCTTTGAACGTTTATTTTGTTAGTTAATTTCATATCACGTTGAAACCGCAAAATACAATTTTTGGAGACTTTAATAGGATAGCTCTGTTTGGCTGAGCCTAAAGCGGTAGGTTCCTATCCCATGAAATGCCTTAAATATTTTATTATACACATATTTTATCTATCCGTTTAAGTGAGACAGTTTAATCTTCAATATTTAAAGTAGGTCCTCTCCTAGGTGTGCTATGTTTGTCCGTATAGATGGCTAAGTGTTTTAAAAAATGTAAGATGTTGTTTGGTTTACTACTCCAAGTTTTTGTTTTGACAATATATTTGATTTTATTAAAGAGAAGAGAAGAAGGTTAAGGTTCATTATTAATGATTTTAATGATAATTGGCTTGGGATAGAAGCTGTTGCGTCATTTTGAAAATGCTGTAAGAATTTATTTGAATGCAAAATTTTATTTTATAATATCAAGGTCGAAATGACATGCAATTTGACAAGGACCTACTGGCAGCTGTTTCGGCTAATGGATCAGCCTACTATCATATATATATATATATATATATATAGGATAGTACTAGTATATATAACAACAAGAGTGTGTTGCCAGTGATGATTTACGGTACGCAGACGTGCTCGCTAACTATGGGTCTCATAAGAAAGCTAATGGTCGCTCAGAGGGCAATGGAGAGGGCTATGCTCGGAGTTCCCTTCGATATCGAATCAGAAATGAGGAGATCCGTAGGACAACCAAAGTCACCGTCACAGCCCAAATGATTGCGAAACTGAAGTGGCTGTTGAAAGAGCACATAGTTCGACGGACACATGGCCATTGGGGCAGTAAAGTCCTGGAATGGCGACCACGTACCGGAAGACGCAGTGTTAGTAGGCCCCCCAAAAATCGACGGACGATCTGGTCAAGACAGCCGGATACGTTGGATGAGGGCAGCGCAGAACCGATCGTCGTGGAAATCTTTGGGGGAGGCCTTTGTCCAGTAGTGGACGTCTTCTGGCTGGTGATGATGATAATGATGAATATTAAAAACTATCACTATGGGGAAGTTTACCAAGAATACTAGCGTTGGATAACTAGTATTACTTAGACTAGCCATAAATACTGTTACAATTAAAAAGAAATAAAATATTACATTTGATTTTGGAATCTGTCATTTTTATATGATTGTTCATTGAGTTTTCTCATTTTGGCGCCAATACAAACATAAAAATCTGGCCGTCCACGTAGTGTTCGTACGAAAAAGGGAAAGAATTTGAAGAAATCCTGTTCGAAAGCATAATATTTTATCTCGGGAGATGGAGATAGCACCTACAACCATGTCGCGTATCTTAAAAGAGGACTTGCAGCCTATAAAAGACGTGCTGGTCATTTCCTAACTGATAATTTAAAAAAGGAATAGGGTCGTACAATCGAAACAACTACTGAAGCGGTTCGCAAAGGGAGATCACAGAAAAATTTAGAATACGGATGAGATTTTTTTTTACAATAATCAATACATTTAAACAAACAAAATAACCGTATTTATGCTCAAAGCTCTAAGGAAGCTTCCCAATTAGTCGACAGAGTGTAACGTGAGCACTGTCCAACTTAGCTGATACATTGAGGCCAGTTATCAATAGAAGCACGCACTCTTTCCATAATAAAATTCTTCACTGCCAATCGTACGGATTGTTTTAGAGATTCCAAATCATTGCGTTTAGAGGAAGCCGTACTCTCTAAAACTGACCACAAATCATAATCCAGCGGATTAAGACTGGGACTAGACGACGGCCAGTCATCAGCTCTGATGAAGTCCGAAACGTTCGTTTCCAACCAAGACTGCGTAGACCGAGCTTATAACCCGGCGCCGAGTCTTGCTGGAAGGAACATTCTTGGTTATTGAACATGGTGTTGTTAAGGGGCTTCACTACCTTCACAAGATTGGTATCTTGATACACTTGTGCCGATGTTTTGATGCCTTTTTCACAAAAGTATGGCTCAGACACTCCTTCATAGCTAATACCCCACCAAACCATCAATGAAATCGGATAGTGCTCACGTTGCACTCTATCGACTAATTGGGAAGCTTTGAGCATAAATGCGTTCATTTTGTTTATTAACATGTTGCCTAATAGTAACAATTTTCTTATCCGTACAACAAAATTTTTCTATGACCTCCCTTTGCCTACCGCATCAGTAGTTGTTTCGATTTTACCACCCTATCCCGCAGGGATACTCCGAGCATAGCCCTCTCCATTGCCCTCTGAGCGACCATGAGCTTTCTCATAAGGCCCATAGTTAGCGAGCACGTCTGCATACCGTAAGTTATAGTGATAACACAAACTGGTTGAAAACCTTCGTCTCTGATCTTCCCGAACACTGCCCATCCTAGTTGAATTCGACGCGTGACCTCTCGACAATTTCGAGAGTACAGTTCCCAATTGTTATGTGAGTAGGTGCGACATGGACATTTGACATGATCTTCGTCTTGTCCATGTTCATTTTGAGACCTATTCCCAAAACACCTTATTGAGGCCATCGAGTATATGGCTTAAGTCTTCCATGGTAACATGACATTGTTCTATTAATATATTACTAAGCATTTCTGTATGGTGTATATATTGTTACTCCGTTATTTAATGGTAGATAATTAATAGTTAAAACATTTATTTTGCAAAAACAGTTTTACTCTGCTTCTTCTCCAGTCATTCGCCTTGTGCAAAATCTTCTTGATCCAAATATATGCGCGGATTGCTTAAAGTTATAATATCGTGAATGGGAATTTATAAATAATTAGGATTGTCATTTGTCACGAATATCTTACATAGCGTTCGTACTCGTCGTGTTCAACTCAAATTGATAATGCTCCGTAATAATTGAGCGCTGTTGCGTCCTTCCATTTAATTTATCTTTGCATTGATTTATGATTGCAATATAATTCAATCATTAATTTTAACAATCCAATTCTGTGTTGGTATTTGAATAATAACATTAACATTCATTTTAATTACAACATATTATATTGAAAATAATGTTTAATTTGATTTTTAAGATTCAGTTGTATGTGAACTTGAAAAGATTATCCTTTCGATTCAAGATTAACTCAAATTCAAATATTTTTATTCAATACAGGATTTAAAATCCCTTATTGAACGTCAAAAACTACCACCAATTCTAAAAAGCATGCCTCAGATCTGAGAAAAATAAGCGCAAGAAATTCAGCTGGCTTTTTCTTTTTTCATAAAATACCATTACAATGTAATATCGTCCAATAAAATTATTTAAAATTTAATTTCCTGAGGGCAGTCTCCATTACATTTTCCAAGTCATTTATGCTATATACATACCTTTACCACACAATTTTTTTTAATTGATGGATGGTTCACTTCCACTGATTCCGGCTAGATTATGGGTACAACAACGGCGGCTATTACTGCCGTGAAGCAATAATGTGTAAGATCGAAAGATATAAAGGACCATAGCTAGTGAAATTACTGGGCAAATGACACTTAACATCTTATGCCTCAGGGTGACGAGCGCAATTGTAGTGCCGCTCAGAGTTTTTGGGTTTTTCAAGAATACTGAGCGGCACTGCATTGTAATGGGCAGGGTGTATCAATTACCACCAGTTAAACGTCCTGCTCGTCTTGTGCCGTATTGGCATTGTGATAATTATTCGTCTTGAAACTGCATCCAATATATGAGAGGCACTCGAAATTTCAAAGCGTTAAAAACTCAAAGTACACTTTAATGATTTCAGGCAGCCAGTGCCCTCTTCACACTAGACGGAGCCAGAAGCGAGGAGTTATCGAGAAGATTGGCTCGGTGCCAGAAGAAGCGGAGGCGGTGTAGAGCTGTCTTGGCGCTGATTGCCTTGCTGTTGCTGATCGTTGCCGTTGGAGCGGTCGAGTTGCTGATGTCGAGGGGGCAACGAGTCTTTGGAGCTACATTACGTTAAGTAAGCAATAAAATCAATCCATAAGACCCCTTCATCATATAAATTCATTGTTACTTTCATTAAGTTCCTGTATGTAGTTCCTGTTCTGCCCTGTGCTGCCCCGGGGCGTAAAAAGAATAGGGTAGTCCCAGGTCCAAGGGTGTTGTAAGAGGCGACTACGGGCTTTTTGAAAGTGGGAGAGTCACGCTGCTGTCTTATGACGTCAGCACAATCGGGCCAGACTCGTCCGGGTTACTTACCACATTCGCACAGAATACCGGCGTGAAGTAGCGGCCTAGTGCCGCTATGTTTCGCATAGGTTAGTGTCGAGGACCGGAGGCCATTCCGCCCCCAACAAAATAAGAAAGCGGTATTTAAAGAGAAATTACCCCAGGAGGGTACCGGCTCTTGTAGAGCCGAAGAATCCCTCCCCGAGCATTCGCGCTCGGTCTGCCCCTCGTATTCTGGGGAGGGCACAGTACCGCGTATGTCACAGGACAAACAGGGCAGCAACACCACGGCACCCCACTCCACGCTTAATGTGGACTTTTGTAACATCCGGGGAATTCACTCCAACTTAAACGCCGTCCACCACCACCTTGAGACGGCGCAGCCAGCCTTGTGTTTCATTGCGGAGACGCAGATATCTCGACCTAGCGATACGTCATATTTAACGTACCCCGGGTACAAAATTAAGCATTATTTCATGCCTCATGCCGGGGTATGTGTGTACGTTAGGGAGGATATCTGCTGTCACCGTCTCGGCAATTTTGAGGGTAGGGGCCTGTCTACTCTCTGGCTCCGCGTAGATTTAGAGGACCGCGTCCGCATCTATGCGTGTGTCTACAGGTCCCATAGTGGTAACGCAGAAACGGATCACCTCATGGGCTGCGTTCAAGCGGCATTTGATGACGTGCTTGCTCAGATCCCCTCCGCTGAAATCGTAGTCTTGGGTGATTTCAACGGGCACAATGCCGAATGTCTTGGATCACGTACCACAGACTACGCAGGGCGATCTGTGCATAATTTTGCATTGGCGTATGGTCTGTCCCAATTGGTTGAGTCGCCGACGCGGCTCCCGGATGTGGATAGCCACTTGCCGTCCTTTTTAGATCTTCTGCTGACTACACATCCCGATGGTTACCAGTTCTCTGTCGACGCCCCTCTCGGAACGTCCGACCATTGCCTGGTCAGGAGTGTAGTGCCTATCCGACGCCAACGTCGCAGACAACCAGCGAACCGCCGCGTTTGGCACTACAAGTCAGCAGATTGGGATAGGATGCGTTCCTTTTTTGCATCATACACTTGGGGCAGGGTTTGTTTCCCTTCGGATGATCCTAGTGCCTGCGCCGTAGCAGTAGCCGATGTGATACTGCAGGACATGGATATTTTTATAGCAAGCTCTGTAGTACCGATCGGTGGCAGATCACAGCCCTGGTTCGATGCGTCAATTAAAGCAGCATCTGACTGCAAAAAACAGGCGTATCGAACTTGGGTTGCGGCACTGGGATCAAAGGATCCGAACTGCAAAGTTCTGAAGAGGAAATATAACCGTGCCTCCAGATTTTTTAAGCGGCAAATCGCCCGTGCGAAATCGAAGCACGTCGTCAAAATTGGCGAGCAGCTTTCCAGTTACCCGACCGGAACACGCAGGTTCTGGTCGTTGTCGAAAGCTGCTCTTGGTAACTTCAACCAGCCGTCCATGCCGCCGGTGCACATGAGGAATGACACCTTGGCCCATACGGCAAAAGAGAAAACCGATCTCCTGTGCACTCTTTTTGCCTCCAACTCGACTCTTCACGACAACTGAAAAACACCGCCGACCATCCCGCGGTGTCAGAGCTCCATGCCTGAAGTACAGTTCCGACAGAAAACTGTTAGGCGAGCTCTGTTTTCGTTGGACGTCAGGAAGTCGAGCGGGCCGGATGGCATTTCTCCAATCGTGCTTAGAACGTGTGCCCCTGAGTTGACGCCGGTGCTAACGCGTTTATTCCGGCACTCTTATTGAAAAGGCGTAGTCCCTGATTCATGGAAGTCAGCCCTTGTCCATCCGATCCCAAAATAAGGAGACAGTTCGGATCCGGCAAACTACAGGCCTATTGCTATTACCTCCCTACTCTCCAAAATCATGGAGAGCATAATTAACCGCCAGCTCTTGGTATACCTTGAGGGTCACCAGTTGATCAACGACCGGCAGTACGGCTTTCGCCTTGGTAGGTCGACTGGCGATCTTCTGGTATACCTAACACATAGATGGGCGGCGGCTATTGAAAGCAAGGGAGAAGGCTTGACAGTTGGTCTGGATATAGCGAAGGCCTTTGATCGTGTATGGCACAAGGCGCTCCTCGCAAAACTTCCATCATTTGGGCTTCCCGAGAGCTTATGCAAGTGGACCTCCAGCTTCCTCACTGGGCGCAGCATACAGGTCGTTGTCGACGGTTATTGCTCGAATCGCAAGCCCGTGAACGCTGGAGTGCCCCAAGGCTGTGTGCTATCTCCCACGCTGTTTCTTCTGCATATCAATGATATGTTGGACACCGCCAACATGCATTGCTATGCAGACGACAGCACTGGTGATGCCGTATACACGGGCCATGCAGGTCTCTCTCGGGAAAACGTCGACCAGTGCCGGGAGAAACTTGTGTCTTCTATCGAGTACTCTCTCGAGAAGGTCGCGGAATGGGGTAAGTTGAACCTTGTCCAATTTAACCCCCAGAAGACTCAAGTTTGCGAGTTTACCACTAAAAAAACCCCATTTGCCGTATCACCGCTCTTCGAGAACACTTCCCTTAAAGCCTCGCCTAGTATCGGAATACTGGGTCTCGAAATCTCGAGCGATTGCCAATTCCGTGGCCATCTGGAGGGCAAAGCCAAATTGGCTTCGAAGAAACTGGGCGTCATAAATAGAGCACGGCAATACTTCATGCCGGCCCACATTCTAGCGCTCTACAAAGCGCAGGTCCGGCCACACATGGAGTATTGCTGTCATCTCTGGTCTGGCGCACCCCAGTATCAGCTCGATCCATTTGACCGCGTGCAACGCAGAGCTCGAATTGTCGGGGACCCAGTACTCTGTGAACGGCTGGATCACTTGGCGTTACGTAGAGACGTCGCTTCATTGTGTGTCTTCTACCGCATTTATCACGGGGAGTGTTCCGAAGAGCTGTTCAACCTGATTCCTGCCGCCGAATTTCACCTTCGCACGACACGCCACAAGTTACGATATCATCCCCACCATCTGGATGTGTGGTGGTCCTCCACAGTGCGGTTTTCAAGGAGCTTTCTTCCTCGTACCACGAAGCTGTGGAATGAGCTTCCTTGTGCGGTGTTTCCGGGACGATACGACATGGGTACCTTCAAGATACGCGCGTACACCTTCCTTAAAGGCCGGCAACGCTTTTGTGATTCCTCTGGTGTTGCAGGAGAGTGTGGGCGGCGGTGATCACTTAACACCAGGTGACCCGTACGCTCGTTTGTCCTCCTATTCCATAAAAAAAAATGTAGCTTGGGCAGAGGGCATCCACAATGCATCTCCATCGCAATCGGTCCTGATCATCTCTCTTGTTTTCACTCTAGGTCTTTCCGATGTCTTTCGCTTTGCCAATAACAGACCGCCGCCAGGTTTGCTTTGAACGGCCACCTTTGCGTTTTCCTTGAGGGTTGCAGTCTAGGGCTTGCCTCGGTTGCCTCCCGACAGTGTGGCCTATCAAGCTCCTTTTGCGGCGTTTTATACGTTGGTCGATTGGGACTTCATGCGTTGATAAAGATGATTGTGGGAAATTTAGTCGGGTTGGAATTTCATATTTCATTGTTATTGTAAGTTATTTTAAAACGCGTGAAATTTACACTCACCTCATGCCCAAACTTTCCATTTATTAATCGAAGTGGATTACTCTATTTCTAGATTCAATATACACGGACTGAATATAAGTTATTAACAATGCAGTTAACACATTTCCTTCACCATGGTCAATCACACAACGGACCGATGTGAAATTAGTTAAATAAAGGCCTTCGTTTCCATGAAATACAACATCTTACGTTTAGTACCATTCTTAATAGTTATGCAGTAGTATATCAAAATCAGAAATGAGGAGATTCGTAGGAGAACCAAAGTCACCGACAAAGCACAAATGCTTGCGAAACTGAAGTGGCAGTGAGCAGGGCACATAGCTCGACTGACAAATAACCAGTGGGGCAGTAAAGTCCACGAATTGGTGACCTCGTACCGGAAGCCGCAATATTGGTAGGCCACTCACAAGATGGACCGACGATCTGGTCAAGATCGCCAAAATACGTGTGATGAGGGTATCGCAGGACCGATCATCGTGGAGATCTTTGTCCAGCAGTGGACGTCTTCGGGCTGATATGATGATGATATCAGAATCGTTTACCAAGAAATTCATAAATAATATAAAATTCACAGACATAATAATACGATTTTGTTTCAGATAACATAACAGACCATGGAATTGAAAAAAAACGGAGGACAAGCATCAGTACCAGCCTGTCATAAAATAACTATTTAGGTGTATAAGTTAATATGTATATATAAAAAAAAATATTACGGGACTGTCGTAACCGGTACGGTCGTTGTTGCTATAATTAAATTGATTTGTCAGTATTGACAGCTTCTATTTCAGTCAGCTTTCCATCAAAAACTATTAACTCTTTTACTCCGATACCAAGTAAAAGATGGAAGGGGAGCAAAAGCCTCTAGACCGCATAGCTTTCTTCAATTTATGATAAGATATGAATCAATTACGAGAAAATATTTTCTTGTAAAGGTTTTAATTTTAACTTCGGTTATTACGATATCTAATAGGCAAACGTAAGAAACAATGCACATAGTCGCACCTTTGGTGTTTTTTCTCAATGGAGCAAAATTATTGATTTCGTCGGCTCTTGTGAGGGCGAGTACACATAAGGCGCTCGGCGTTGCGATAGGCGCGCGTTGGTAGCGAACATACAGCGCGTTTAGCACGGCGTTTTACGAGCGTTAGTAGGGCGTCCATACTCCGTTTCGATTTCGTTGATAAATACGTCTGTATCGAAGTGCTCGTTCTATATTTTGGTGAATTGCGTCCACTCTACACGAAAGCGCGTGTTCAAATGTACAACAAAATGGCGGCTCATGTATCTCGAAGCGCGCGGCTGATGCCCTCCCAACGAGCGTTTGAACGAAAATATCAAAGCGCGCGTTCGACGCGCGCCTGATCAGAAACGCGCTCTTGCGTTTGTACACCTAGAAAAGAACTACTGGTTCTCAAAACGCACGTTACCAAAGTGCGCGCTTCAAAACGCCTTATGTGTACTCGCTCTGACAGTTTGAGTAATATAGCCAAAATGATACATAATATAACAAATATCTAAACCCGATGGCCGAGCTCATAATGGTAGATAGAGATAATATAATCGTCGAATTTTTAAGGTGGGTTAACAGAATTCTTTTAATCAGCTGACATGATTTTTTGTATAAATTTGACATCTAATGGTCAAGTCAAACATGCGCCAGAGTGCCGACGCAAGTCTAGTACTATACCAATGCTTCCCTCCGTGCTTGAGCTAGGAGTGACTTCTGTGATAGCTGCTAGAACGTCAGTCACGAAAAATTCTGGCACTGCTGCAAAGGCCAAAAGTGCAGATCTATATAACGCGCTACTTCCACTAGCGAGTGACGCGCTCAGCGTATTCGCTTGATCGTGGCATGTCGTTTTATTTTAATTTTATAATTATTGTGAGAACTCACAGCAAGTTTTCAATGATAACTTATTAAATACTTAAAATTTATGATAGGTACTTAATAGTTCCACATATATATAAAACTATTTGTAAGGATGTAATGTTATGTCGTTGTGGAATTGATTTTTTAAGATTTATTTTACTAGCACGCTCGCTGCGTTCTCACAGCGGGGGCGCTACGGTCGGCCATCAACGCGCACGAGAATTATATCATCATCTCGTGGAGGTGGCGCCTAAAGAGTTTATTTCATAACGTCAGTTAAAATTCGAGTTAAATTCATGCTATATGATAATTTATAAGAAACGAACTATTTGTGTGTATACTGATGATGATCTCACACAACCCGACGTGAGATCGTTTGTTCTCGTATTATCTCCACTAAATAAATAATTGGAAATTGCTACACAATTCATTAAATTGGATGTATCGTTATTGGTCAGAAGACCAAATATGTACCTAAAAGGTTGCTAGTCCTTGCCAAATTCAAGAAATGTTATTTAACCAATTAAAAGCATACAGAGCGAAAATCATTATATTTATAAGAAACCAATATTTAATTAAACATTTGTCGAAAGCAAGAAGCTATTCTAAATGTTGTTTTTTGTTATCAAACAGACCGCCATTTATAGCAAAATTCTACTACAAGCCCTTGTCAGCTAAATTCCATTTTGATAACGTGTGATTGTCCAGCATTTTCTTTAAAAGCCATATCTTACATTAACGATTGGTCTCCGCTGCGCTCTAACTAGATACCACAATACCTTTTTTATTAGCGTAACTTTATATTGTAGTACTATTTGTAAAGATACACGTGTACGTGGCATCTTGACACTCAATGGCATCTTTAAATTTTTGTAATTTAGTGTTATTTTACATTGAAATTAATAAAATACAAAATGCTTACAGATGACATGTGATCCCAGTGTTTTTCTTGTTTATTGTTATATTATTTTAAGAAAGTTTTAGTACACAACCCACCATTTTCGTTTCAATTATTGGCAAAGTTTAACAGAACACGTCTACGTCACACATCGTTTGAGATTGTCTCACTTGTGCGTAGTATTAGTTGCACTTTGCGACTACGCCTTCGGTATCTAGTTGGAGCGTAGCGGAGACCAATCCTTAACCTAAGAGCCTTATTTTGTTTTAAAATATCAGAACCCGCGACATGAACAAAGACTCTTGTGTAAATAATCAATTATACCTGAGATGTGTCCAACATTTAGTGAATACTCTAAATCTTACTCCAAATCAAACTACTCAAACTCCTCAAAATTATTACTGTACCTTGATTAATTTTGTTCTTGCATTAGGTAAGGTTAATTAATTAAATAACCACACATAAATCATGTTATACAATAGGTCAACCGAAGTATTGACGTTAATATAATTACCTAATTACGTATATATTGCATACTAGCTTTTACTCGCGACTTCGTCCACGTGGAATTTTTTGCAGCAGTTTCATTTTTTAAGGATACTTTGCAAATAATAATATAAATATTAATATAATACACATAATTTCAATTTCAATTGTAAAATCCCTAAACGTACATTTTGTACCAAAAACATATTTAAAGATAATCGTAGCCGTACTAACCTAGCATATTATGACTCCTGCATCAATCGTATTTGTCGCCAATTTAATACAGTTTCTCAAAATAATCAGCAACTCAATTTATTTAATTCAACATCAACCTGCTTTCGTCATAATGTCATTGACTCCCTGCATAAGGGAGCTAATTTGTAGAAATTACTATTATTTTTGTAACACTACTTTAAATAATCTGTATGTCTCTAAATCTTTTGTACATGCTAGTAACCTTTACCACACAACAAATGACGAATTCCCATTAAAAAAAAATCCATCCTCAATTTCAACCCCCCCGTTTATTTTTTCGCATTTTTTCGCCTATGTCCTTTTCTCAGCTCTAGTGTAACTAACATTCACATTTATAATATACTACACATTTACAAGTAGTTATATACATTTTGTATTTTGTCATGCAATGTGAAACATGTTGCCCTGGGCGACACAGACTATACGTATGGGTCGAGAAGTCAAGTTTATCTAGAGATTTATGAATAACATTGTGAATTCGTACTTCGTTCACTTTTGTGAGTACATCCATACGCACAGAATTACAATCAGTTATTGAACTTTGTCAATAATTTGCTAACTTAGTTTTTTTTTTATTTAAAATACACATCTATTTCAGTTTTACAGTGTTTCGTCATCTTTGATAAAATCGTTACCATGCTGCTATGGCGGTCACTGACTATCAGATGAACCCAAAAGTACATTTAATTAAGAATTCCAAACAGAAAAAAAAAAACAAAATATTATTTTATTACTAAATTTTATAGCAATAACTTCTTTCGGCTGTGCGACGCCATTTTGTTTCTGTATATTTTTATGAATACGTTCCATATTACAATTAAAGGCATGATTTGATAGTTTAGCATTTATCTTAAAAAATATAATATTTAAATAGCTGTGTCGGCGACTTCGTTCACGTAAATTAGGTTGCATTAGTATGAATGCTTATTTTAATGTACCTCCGGGCACGGTTTGATCAAATACAGCCTCAATGGTGGCTCCAGGCTAAGTTTCATGAATGTTTGTCCAGCAGTTTCAGAAATTAGCGTGTTTTCTTAAGTTTGTATTTTTGTGTACCGCGAGTCTATATCACCTTCAATCAGTTTTTAGAAGAACTATCCAATGTTTATAACCTAGACACATGGTTGGATTTGGTACGGCCAGATCATCGGACCATCGAATATGATCCGATAACGGACCACGTCCGATAGTTTCGAATCAAATCCTACGATGTGTTTAGACTATAACACGTTGATTTTAAAGTTTTATTATAATACTCTATTTAAAGATTGTATTAAAATGTAGAAAAAATTTATAACTAGGTTAATTATTGTGTAAGTGTATAATTGTGTTTGATTTTTATATACAGTCTTGTCTAGTTAGATTATTGTTTTGATTAAGAATTTGAATATAGTATTAATTAATATTGTGATATCAAAATCCTAAAACGTAGATTATAAATGTATATCCGTATATCCGAATTATTAGTGTTAGATATTAGGTTTAAGATTGATTAATTTAAAGAATATTTTCAAAGTCTTAATATCAGCAGATATATTTTGACAGTTATTATAATTAGTCTGTGATAAAGAAGTATGAAATCTAGCGGTTAATTATTCATAAGATAAAAAAATTTGTTGATTAAAACATGTTTAATTATTTCGGTATGTAAATATTATTAGAAATTAGGCTTCTCTAAACAAGTTGTAACTAAATGATAAATAATGTAATTTAAATAACGTAAGTTCTGTTTAATTTTTTTTTTATTATCATTTTGTCTTTTTATAGACAAGTTTTTCATTTTTATCTATTTAAAATATATCATTTAAAATAAAACAGTTTATTTTATAACTATTATACTATAGACATATATTCCTGCTACAATCATTTGGTCACAGTAATTTAAAGGCATACATTCAATAAGTATTGTAGCGGTATAGGCGTGGCTATCCGTTTTACCCCCAATAGAAAGTAAACGGGATAGTGCGTAAAATATCTGGTAGTTCTATACGCTATCGGCGTAAAACTCTTTCGTGATTTAAATCAAATTATTTCTGGTGTTTTAAAGTTTTATTATCATGCGTACAACACAAAATTACGAAACTGAATATGCCTGGCATAATATAAGCAGATCCAATTTCTTTATGTCAGTAAGGGACGAGGCGAGTAAGACGTTCAGCTGATGGTAATTGATATGCTCTACCCATTACAATGTAGTGCCGCTCAGGATTATTGAGAAACCTAAAAATTCTGATTGCCACTACTATTGATAGGCCCAGTAATTTTAGTAGCTATGGAGCCCTTCCGACCGAAACACATTCCTGCTTACACGGCAGAAATTTGTGCCATATATAATCTAGCCGGCATCCTGTGCAAACGAGCCTCCCACTAAAATTTATGGATATAATAAATAAATAAAAATTTACAACATAGATTAATAAAGCGAACTGATATTAATAGTATAACAATATTTAAGAAAAATAATAATTTATTCATCCGCGTAGATGACTCCATCAATCTTCTGATCAAACTCATCCATTGGCACCTCGTCTAATACCTGGCAGTTGAATGCTACTGCTATGACCTGGAAGTAAGTTACATCTTAGTTAAGACGCCGAAAGAAGCTAGAGGTCCCGGGTTCGAATCCCGGTAGGTGCAAGCATTTATATGATGAATATGGATGTTTGTTTCCTAGTCATGGATGTTTATATGTATTTATGTATGTAAGTAAGTATATTGTATTGAATATATCATTGTCTTGCAACCCATAACACAGGCGATATATGCCTAATTTGGGGCAAGATAATTTGTTTAAAAAGTGTCTCAATATTATTATTATCTTGTTTCATGTTGCTATATCCTGAATATCTTTTTGTTTATGGAAAAGGGGGACAAAAATAATGGAATAAGGAAAAAAGCGATGCTAGCCCATTAGAAAAGTGTACGCGCTTTTTTTTAAGCCGTCCATGTCGTATCGTCCTGGAAACAAGGAAGCTCATCCCACAGCTTGGTTGTGCGTGGAAGAAAGTTCCTTGAAAACCGCGCTGTAGAGGAACGCCATACATACAGATGGTGGGGGTGATATCCTAATTTGTGGCATATCGAGCGAATCATGTCAAACAGCTCTTCAGTACACTCCCCAGAACATTATAATTGCGATAAATGATTAAAATATTGATTATAAGCATATTGTACTTTTTTCAAACGTAAACTTGCTATGCCTACTACTCGGTTAAGTCGAGTTAGTAAGTCTTTTATTGGATGATGTATATGCTTTTACAATATGATCCCAAAAAAAGTACAAAATTAATGTGTTCTGAAATATAAAAGAATTGTTAAAAAACGTTTGTGTGGGAAAGGTTATTATAACATAAATGATTTTCTTAATGATACCACAGACTGGGAATGAAGAGGACACCCTCAGGCTCTTTAATTATAAATCTTTTATCTACGATATTACATTGTAATCCATGTTTCAATAAAAAAAATTGCCCGCTGAGTTCTTGTGCCCGTTCTTCTCAGATCTGAGTCAGCCTATTTTGAATTGGTTGTAGTTTTTGAGTTGCAATTAGTGATTTTGAATCCTAATTTGAATAAAAATATTTGAATTTGAATTTGTAAGTAGAGTAGTGTATTACCTTAGGTGCGTTTGGCTTGGATCTCAGATGTGCTATATATTTGTCGTAATATCCTCCGCCGTGTCCCACTCTACCACCATTTTTAGTGAATGCCACACCGGGAGCAATTATCAGATCTAGCCCTGAAATCAGAAATCACACAGGTATTATGGTGCCGAGTTTTAATTAAAAAAAAACTTATGTAGGTATGTAAGATACTAGTACCACAAGCCACAAATTCAATAATTATTTTCCAATACGAAGTGTGGCATTCCAAAAACATATGAAGTCACAACAATGTCAGTAGAGGTAGCTGAAATATTTGTTGATCAATTTGAAAACGCATATGTGTGACCTGGGATTTTACCAGATGTGAACATTGAGAGAGTACAGGTATCATTAGATAACATTGTATTTATACCAGAGAAAGTTCTAAAGGCTTAAAAAACTTTTAATGAATCGACAGCTAGTGGTCCAGATAATATCAAATCAAATCAAATCAAAATATTTGATTGCAAGTCACATTTTACAATAGGGTGGTAGGTACATTAATGGGTAGACAATATGTGACGCCCTGCAAGGGCACAGCAATGTTATACGTAAAATAAATAAGTCTTATACATTTTATACATTCTTATGATATTAAAAATATAGACCATATTATAATTTATAACTAATTCTCACACTTAGTGTAATTAAAAAATTCAGGTAAATCGTAGAAGCATTTTGAAACTAAGAAATTTTTAAGATGTCTTTTAAATAGAGAAGGCTTCTCTTTATTTTTAATATCGTTTGGGATGTGATTATAAATTTTTATTGCCATGTGGTGAGGGCTCGATGACACTAATGACATACTTGTTTGGGGAATTTTTAATTTGTTTAAATTTCTATTATTTCGCTTGTTATTTGGTAGTGCTGAGTATAAGTCCGAATGAAATTTTGTATTTTATAAAATATGGTCTACATTAATCCATCTGCTGAATATTTTCTAAAATTCTGATACATTTTTCTGTTGAATAAATATATCTCTTACTTCACTACAGTTTCCCCATATTAATATTCCTGCTATTATGCTCCAACAATGCACCGCCATCATTAACCAAGTTACCTTAATAATGAATCAGTCTTTTGCAACGGGAAGACTCCCAACAGACTGGAAAGAAGCAGTGGTTACTTGGCATACGTGGTAAACTGCTAGTCTGGATTAGTGACTTCCTAAATGATCGAAAATTTCACGTGAGGGTTGGGAACGAAATGTCAACTACTTGTCCTGTTCGCAGCGGTGTACAACAAGGCTCTGTACTGGGACCAATATTATTCACTTAATTCTTAACTGACTTCCAAAATGTTATAAGTCTCCCTTTCTCATTATTCGCGGATGACACCAAATTCTTCGGGAACCCTATACATCAACAGGTTGAAATACAACAAAATTTAAAAGCTATTGAACACTGGACAAAGGAATGGTTACTTTCACTGAATGTCAACAAATCCACTGTTCTACATATTGAAAAAAGAATCCCCGAGTATCATATTGGTTAGACAATAAGCAACTAAAAGCGGTAGATACACAAAAAGACCTAGGAGTGATCATAAGCAGTGATCTCAAATGGGAAGCACACATCGTGGCTACTGTGAACAAAGCCAACTCAATTCTGTACCTAATCAGAAAAGCAATCTTCAGAATCACCAAGAAAACATTTTTAAAAATCTATAGAACGTATATCAGACCATTACTGGAGTATTCATTTCAGGTCTGGAATCCATATTTTGTTGAGTATATAGAATTGTTGTTAAGTTGCCTAGGGAACTGAAAAATCTTACATATGAACAAAGACTTACAAAGCTTGGACTCAGCACCCTCCAAAGCAGGCGAGAAAGAGGCGATCTAATTGAAACATACAAAATACTAAATAATTATTATAATGTACCAAATTTTGAGAGCATGTTTCCAAGAAAGAGCAATCCTAGACTAAGGGGAAGCTAGAATATCAATAAGCATCATCAAATCCATTAAAACACTTCGTGATCATCAGAGTTGTTCATATACGGAATAGATTGCCCAAGGATGTGGTTAAATCAAAATCTATTAATCAGTTTAAGAATAGACTGGACAAACATTTGAATAGATATGGCAAATGATATAGATGCATCAGCGAAAGCTGCTTAGTCTATTATAAATAATAATAATAATAATAATTCCTTCTCACATTCTCTTGCAAAAGCAGACGAATCACAGGGGCGTTGCCGGCCTTTAAGAAAGGTGTACGCGCTTTTTTGAACCTACCCAATGAATGAAATTTTGTGAATGTGAATGTTTGTTTAGCTATTGTCCTTGTATTTTTCTTTCAACTAGCCTCCGAAACAGCCGTTCTGAATTCGTTGGAAGTTTCATTAGCATATTTTACAAAATTTATGGTCCATCCTGGCTTCGCCCTTTCCAGAAGTTTATCAATTACAAAAACATATAAATAATGGAATCTCTTTATAATGTCTGTTTAGAAGTACTCAAATCTATTGTATTTACTCGCTAATAATAAAAAAAACATACCATCATTTAGGGCGTCTTCCCGCTTTTGGTCCTTCGAGTGCTGCGCTATTCCATGCCTGGTGAGTGGCATGTTGTCTTCGTCTCCCGCCTCCAGTCTCAGCATCCTCATGATGCCGCCAGCATACTGAGGCACGAAGGCAGCGCCGCCGCGAGCCTTGATGTGGGCTATCATGGGCGCTGTGTTGATCTCCTGGTCAGTGCTCATGAACAAGGCTATGCGATTAGCTGACTTGTAGTGGGGATGATTTATTACCTGGAGTATTAAGAATACTTCATGACAAACAGTCCAAAATGCATACTTTTGTGGCTTATTTATTCATGTTTATACTTTAGGTATTTTTTTATTTGTATGGAAAAGGGGGACAAACGAGCGACCACCGCCGCTCATATTCGCTTGTAACACCAGAGAAATCACAGGAGCGTTGCTGGCCTTAAATTTTTTTATGCATGTATTTGTTAACTTAGAGCTTGAAATTAATTTTGAAAGATAAAATTGTATGACATAATAAGCTTCTTACTATTTTAAAGCGATATCCCTCACTTCTGCAATTAAATATATAAAAATTATAAACGATGCGGGACTCGAACCCGCACCTCTCTTGTTCCGTTCGAGAGCTCTTATCAACTGAACCAACCTATAGAGTGCCGTAGGGAATGTAAATTTGAAAATTATGAAATAAAATTATTTATTTTGCCTAGGAATAGGGTATGTCCAGATCTTAAATATGTTGCCACTATCCAGCTTAAATTAAAAGCATGCTAAAACTTAAAAATTATTTAAATATTCATATTATTGAAAGTATAGATTTTTTCACTCCAATATTTTTCCAGGTCATGTTAATTCTTCTGGCTAGTTTGTCTATGTCAATTGTGTTCTTGATTTTCTTGATTTATATAGAGTTCTGTTCGTATTCTAGGGTGTTACAAACTTTGTCAATATGACTAGTGTAGTTGAGATATTTATCAATCTGTATTCCCAAAAAAATACATTATCAATTTCATTTATAACTGCATTATTATATTTTATATTTAATTGCATTTGTTGACGTCCTTTTACATTAAACTGTATATAGTTTGTCTTTGATAAATTAACATTTATATTATTCATGCCAAGCCATTGATTATTTTATCCAATTTCATATTTATTTTTAATTCATACTCGTTATTATGCTCAATATATTTGTCATATTTAATGTGAGACGATATAACAATTGCAATGTCATCAGCAAACATTAGGGATCGATAATTAGTCACTTTAGGAAAGTAATTTACATAAAGTAAAAACAAAAGTAGCCCCAATACACTTCCCTGGGGAACTCCACGATTATTATATCAGTTTGATTGATAAGTAGTGACTGTATTTGTATTATCAAGAAAATTTAGTTGGGTACACTGCTCCCTACCCTGAAGGTCTTTGAGTGTGTCTTGTTCAACTCTTAGATTACGGCTCCATCTACAGGATCTATGTTTAGATTTACAATTATTGGACTTGAGCAGGTTTATCGCTTTCATTCTTCAGCGCATTTATCGCTGCAGTGAACATTGGGTTAATCTTTAAAAAAAAACAGAAAATGGATAGCTTCTCCATACGTTAACTTTTTGGTGACAAACGACCCATTTCCAAGCTGTGTTATCTTTTATAAAGTCATTAAAATATGTTATCATCGTGACCTTTCTTCATCCAGACAAACTTTTTAACAATCTTCTATATTTCGAAATATCTAATAATATTTAATTATAGAAGTGTTCTGGGATCCTGTAGGTGTCTGGTCTAGTCTATGAAGCCGTCCATGATAACGCAAAGCTTTGCACTGCTGAAGAAACTGATTTTACTCTACAGCAATTACATTTAGATATCCTCCGACCTGACCTCAACTGATTACCGTTTTTCACACAGTTGGTTATTAAATAAAGTCATGTTTATTTAATCAGAATGTTTTCGTCGTTATCTATATAATTTCTGCCATCTCATGGTATAGTTGTCTATAACATTTCTGCCATCTCACAGTAGTTATCTATATCATTTCTGCCATGTCATGGTAATAGCATCCCTAATATTTCACAGTTTCACCAACAGGTATAGAGCAATAGTGACAATTTAAAGTTAGTTAAAAGGAAAACGAGGACAAAAGATAAAACCATAGATATCTAATTAGGAGGACGTAATTATAAAATATAAATTTTATTTATTGTATGTATTTCAGTAAATCTTACTCCGGAAATTCGGTTAGATATCAATTCGATCGATTCTCAATTATGGGTTCGAAAACAAAAAATACATGGGGGGGAGCTACCAACATGTCGTCCTTACATGTTCATTTTAAGATCTACTCCTTGGGAAGCTGTATTGAGGTCATCGAACATATGGCTTAAGTCTTCCATGGTCTTAGCCGTAATAACGATATCGTCTGCGAATCGAAGTTGAATGATTTAATCTCCGGTGATATTGATACCCAGTTCGTTCAGGCCGCTCAGGGTCCTTGAGATATAGCCCAGTAATTTCATTAGCTATGCCGCCCTTCAGGCCCAAAACGCAATAATTTTTGCACATTACTTCTTCACTTCATCCTCTGCAAGTACGAAATCTGTTGTGCAAAGTGACAGGGGGAGAGGTTGATAATGTCCATAAAAGGCAATGTCTCCCTGGCGTCGACATCGTCATACGAAAGTCGACGGACTTCTGGAGGTCTACTCGCAAAATCGACAACGATACATTCGGAAGGATACGATAATATTCTGAATATATCGCATCCTACTCTAAGAAATGTTTGTTGTTTATTATATTTTAGTAGGTGGTTTAAAATTTGTAATAAAAAATACCTTTTGAACTTATTTCTTAAACTATATCTTACCTTTAAAGGATCAATTCTTTATATTGTCTGAACCTCGGAAACGGCTCCAACGATTTTATCTAGCTTTCAATTTTACAAAATATAGTTTTATCCGTGTTTTAATGATAAACAGCTACAATAACATTAGAATACAAAGGTAAATTGGTGTTGTAATTAATTGGAGCTGGGGTCAAATATAAGCAGCGTCGCAAATATGGTGATCTCAGTGATTCATACATCTTTGTGCCGTTTGGTGTCGAGACACGTGGCCCGTGGGGCCCAGAGGCGCGGAGAATGTTCAAAATACTATCTTCGCGCCTCAATAAGGCTACTGGAAACCAGCGCTGGCAGCTATCTCGGTCAACGGATCAGCCTAGCTATCCAACGCGGAAATGCTGCCAGTATTTTAGGTACGCTTCCTCGTAATGATAGTTTTAATTTTATGGAGTCATAGTGTTGTAAATATAGTCATAAGATTTGATTTATTTGAATAAATTGTTTAATTAAGGTAAATTTCGCCACTATATACAAGACTATAATAGCTCAGATGGGACATTTTGTGATCCGGAAAGCAGAAGATCCCGGTTCGAATCCAGATGTCCTATTAGTTTCCCTTTTGTTCAAGTTTTGTACATTCTTAAAAATTCGAGCAAGGCTCGGACGTCCAGATATTTTTTTTTTATGGAATAGGAGGACAAACGAGCGTACGGGTCACCTGTTGTTAAGTGATCACCGCCGCCCACAATCTCTTGCAACACCAGAGGAATCACAGGAGCGTTGCCGGCCTTTAAGGAAGGTGTACGCGCTTTTTTTGAAGGTACCCATGTCATATCATCCCGGAAACACCGCACAAGGAAGCTCATTCCACAGCTTTGTAGTACGTGGAAGAAAGCTCCTTGAAAACCGCACTGTGGAGGACCACCACACATCCAGATGGTGAGGATGAGATCCTAACTTGTGGCGTGTCGTGCGAAGGTGGAATAGATATCAATAATCATAATTCTGAAGGATTCTTTTCTAACCTTAGCACGTTGGCCTTAAGTACTCTAGCTAATATTTCCTCTAGTAACCTTATGGTTAATATAAACAATTATGTTAATGATTATGTTATCATAGTATTTAAGCTATGTGATAACCGCAAGCTGAACTATTTATGAAATTTACGAGTACTTAATATTGGAATTGCTGTGTCACTTAATTTATTACTGCCTAGAAAAACGCAGTGGATATTGTCATTTTTTATGAGAATACGGGATGAGACGAGCAAGGCGTTCAGCTGATAGTAATTGATACGCCCTGCTCATTACAATGCAATGCCGCTCAGGATGATTGAAAAACCCAAAAATTCTGAGTGGCACTACAATTGTGCTCGTCACCTTGACACATAAGATGTTAAGGCTTATTTGCCCAGTAATTTCACTAGCTATTGAGCGCCTTTCAGACCAAAACACAATGGTGTTAACACATTACTGCTTACAAATAGGCGCCATTGCGGTACCCATAATCTAGCAGACATCCTGTGCAAAGGAGCCTCCCACTGGCAGGCATGTCTGTTTTAAAATCATTTAATTCAAACCTACAAAAATATAATGTATGTAACAAAGAGAATTTCTGTTTTTCTAGGTGCAACCAACCAAAAGTTGTAAATGTACTTTCATTGAAACTTAAATAAATTTTAATTAAATTACATTAAATAGGTTTACATACATTAGCTAGGTTTCAATTTTTAAAAAAATAGTTTTTATCCATGTTTTAATTGGATACAGCTACAATAACATTATAATACAAAGGTAAATTTCGCCACTATATATACAAGACTATAATAGCTCAGATGGGATATCCGCGGGTGATTCGGAAAGCAGAAGACCCCGTTTCGAATGCAGATGTCCTATTAGTTTTTTTTGTTCAAATTTTGTACATTCTTAAAAATCCCAGCAATGCTCGGTCGTCCAGTTATTAAATAAAAATGCTCGTAAATACATGTCATTAGCATTTAAGACTGTATGTGAGAGAAGAACTATACCAATCTCTATCAGTGATACAGCAAAATAGAAAAGGAAAGTGAATCTATAGTTACTGTAACCGATTTTGATTACCAAGTCGTCAACAGTCAGCCACGTATGGCATTAGCTGCTTATTACTATGAATGTTAACCCGCTAATGAACACATTGACTAATTCAAATTGGTCACATATAATCGGGCGGTCAGAAAGTCTAACCTCTAGGATATTTTAAATCTATGGGTGGATGTTACCTGATAAATAAAATACCTTATTATACACGATACTCGACTGACGATTCTTCTCCTCTGCAGACAGCGTCGCAATACGTGCTGCTATCTGCTCTCTGATCAGAGCCTTGGCTGGATTCGGTGTTCTTGGACTCATTTTTCTGAAAGATAAACAGTTATGGTATGGTTATGGTTTCCCTTTCCTTGCGCACTCGTTTACTGCGCTGTTACATCTGGCCCATTCTTCTTTACGGATGTGAGGCGTGGACTATTAAAGAAGACCCCAGGAAACGTATAGAAGCTTTCGAAATGTTGGCCAATAGTTGGACTCACAAGGACACCAATGTGGAAGTACTGCGCCGCGTCAATCTAAAACGCGAACTCATGCACACTATCAAGATCAGGAAAGTCGCATATTTGGGGCGCGTGCTTTGGCACGAGAGGTACGAACTCGTAGGTGGCAGAAAAAAAGTCTTGGCTGCGCAACATCTGATAGTGGACGGGAACCGCGAGTGCGGCAGACTTGTTTCGCCTCACGAAGAACAAAAAAGTTGAGTTTTCACTGCTGACTGCAAACTTTCGCAAGTTGGAGAGTCTCGCGAAGAAGAAGGAGATGGTTATAGTTGGTAAAGTGTTTGTAATAGAGTTCAGGGTAGCCCTGTTTCACTGCGACCAATACGGTTTTGCGATAGCAGCTGTAAGTTATAGCTCAGAGCAAAAATTGATTCTTTTCATGAATCTTACTATAGGTATCTTTTGTTATCACTGACATATCTCAAGTGGTTGAAGAATTGGTCTTCCCAAAGAGATTACATATTGAGGAAAGATGTGTAACGGGGTTTCATCTGCACTATTACAGAATCTACACGCTCTGCAATCTTTGAGGCCTAGGATTTAGAGGTGTTTGTTTAATCTGCAGTGCTCTTGATTTTGATGCGTAAGTTTTTCCTACTTAGCCCTACTACGTAGATTGTGTACTTTTGAGGATTGGTGGATTAGGGTTTGGGAGTAGTGCTCCAGAGCTTAATATAATCTTGGGAACATTAAGCAGTTGGTAATATTTATGAAGTGTTCTGGTGCATTAAAAAAAAACGAAATTCAAATTTAAGAAATAGTCAGACTTTAACAAAAATTGCAATTAATTGCATAACGTGGCGGGAACCGCTGTTAGTTCGTAGTAGCTCTAAAGCATTTTTAAATATAATTATCTTTATCTATCTGTCGGATTTTCATATTTTCTTGATATTTTTAAGTCTTGATACCATTATTAAGCGGTCTCTAAAATGGTTGATAGAACAAAGATAACAGCAAGCAAAATTATAGCAATACTTGAGGAAGGGTCAATGTTATGTGTCTCAGAGGCTAAATGTGAGTCGTTCGACTGTCCAGAGGATTTGGCAACGATATTAAGAGACTGGTGGTTTGGTTCCGTCAGTAAAAGGCCTGGGTCTGGAAGAAAACCATGCACAGAAGCTCGATATAACCGCTTTCTGGTGAACCAGGCATTGAGAAATCGCAAATCTTCTTATGTTGACCTCAAAAAGACTCTAGAGGAAGTGAAAGGTGAGTAAACCAGCTTATGAACTGCCAGGAAAAGACTTTTCGCTGCCAATATATGCAGCAGTCGCCGACCAGCCTGTGGCCCTAAATTACTCCGCGAGCACAGAGTTGCTTAGCCTTAGCTTAGACTTAGCTTCGCTCGAAATTGTGCGACGTGGACTCTTGAGGACTAGGGTAGAGGATTATTCTCGAATGACGCCAGAATATCTACTATATCTACATGGTATACCTACATGGTGAGGACAGATGTCGGCGAGTACTGCGATGGCAAGGGGAACGTTTCGCAAAAGTTTACTTTGAAGAAATAACTCCTCATGGTGAAGGCTCAGTTATGTTTTGGGCAGCGATTAATATATTGGATCGTACGGAGTAAGACTTCATAGAAAACGCACTTTGAATGCACACCGGTACATATCAGAAGTCCTAATTCCTTACGTATCCACAATCCGCATTAACGGTTCTTGGAGAAAATTTAATTTTTATGAATGATAATGCTCGCACTCACCATTCTGGCGATGTGAAAGGGTATATTCAAGGATTCGACGTTTGGTTTGGTTAGCTCGAAGTCCCGATCTCAAACCCATAGAGCACATTTGGGGTGATCTAAAACGAAGAGTAAGATCGGTTCAGCCCGGTCCACAAAACATCGGGGAGCTAAGGAATGTAATTGCGCAGTGAAAGCGTATTCCACAATAAACAATTAAAAATGGCATCGATAGCATGCCCAGATGAATAAAAGCTGTCATTTTAGCAAGGGGACAGATACGCTAGCTAGCTCTATTTAGACTCTGGCATCATTTTTCATTAAATCCATCAAAATGAAATGACGTAACAACGAAACTATTTTTTGGATATTTATTTAAAGTAGATGATACAAGGTACTTAGAACTATGAAATAATCTACTGATGCCAGTGAAACAGGTTATTTACCTAGCTGCCCTTTTTTGCAGCGCGTATATTATAGACCAGTGCAGCCTTTGAAAATGATAAAAAGTGAAAAAATAACAATAATAGTAGGATGAAACCCATTCGAAACGGAAGAGAATATAACAAAAAATACAGCAAAAATAAATAACGGGCGATCCGAGTTCGGGATGTGGAAAAGATACACCCCACGTATTAGGGTAAATAAACAACCTAAACTCGTATGGAAAAAAGTTAAATGGCAAAGTTGGAGGTAATAAAAAGATTTACAACTTTTGTTTTTACAGTTTTTTCCCATAACCTCAAAATTTATGTGAAAAATAAAAAAAAACAAGTTTTTAGTTTCTTATTTATATCTTTTACAAAAATTTTTTTTTTCCACGAAATTTGGTGAATATTTACCTTTTTATGTCCAAAATACACAGTAATTTATTTGAATTGAAATATTAATTTTTTTAACACCTTATTTTAACTCAAATATCGAAAAAGAAACCTTATTTTCAATCGGAAATTCACGTTGGCTTTTTTCCATACGACTTGTGGTTTTGCCAGAAATCGAGTAAAACCGTTTTTTATCCTTAAGCACGCCCCCATTTTCCACTTCCCGACCTCAGATCGCCCGTAATTTATTTTTCCTTTTACTTATGTTATATTCTCTTCCATTTCCGATGGGTTTTATTCTACTATAATTTCCTTTTGGTTTCAAAAATTATCGACCCTGGTCTATTAATGTATGTAATATACTTAAATAAAAAAATAGACAGGGATGAATATTAGTTAATCCCCTGTATGTTATGAGCTAAGCATAATTTTTTTGATATGTTTTAGAGGTTTTAAACTATGTTTGATAATTATATTAGGAAACGTGAGCATCAATATATTATAATAAATTTGGAAAGGCTTTTTTTAAAGATTTTAGTTTGTGGGGTTGCTTCTTTCCTTCTTTCTAATCTGCCTGTTAAACTAGTTATAATTCAATAACCAATAATTTTAAATTAGGATCAAATATAAATGTTGAATATCAACATGTTGAATATCACAATTCGATTGATATAATAATATCAATCGAATATTCTTGAAATTAATTACCGAGCTACCTCGAATCGAAGCACATGGAATTATGTATTAACATTACTTATTCTAAACATATATTGGACAGTAAAATGCATTATATTTAATTTCATACACCATGGACAACCCGGGTATTCACATTGCCCAGGAATTGTATAGAATACCTGTTCCATACAGATTGTCGGTAGCTATGCGCTTATACCACAGGGATAATTGGTGCACTGGATAAAATAAAAATATAATCTTTCTTTTCGGTCAAGACTTGTTTATAAATATAAAATAAATATTTATCTTCATAGATAGCATAATTTCTTATAGCAATCAGAAAGTATTTACCTACATAATATACCTACTTTAAATAAATTGTGTTAAAACAGTTGATTGAATCCGTAACCGAACTTTAAATATCATGTACCTAATAATTTTAAATTTATTACTTACCGATTGTTTCTTTGGCACTGTAATAATGATGAATGAATATCGGCTACTAATGTCAAATAACACGGTGAAGCGTGTTATGTTAACCCCAACTCCCAAGTCACAACGATAGCTGATAACCAAAACAAACTCACATGGTGCTTGTTCGTTTTCAGCGCCATCTATTACATCTCAGCGATACTACAAGTACGGTACGCTAATTGTCATGAGTACTAGATAATCAATGTATCAAGATTCAAGAGATTTGGTAAAAGGATTTGGTTAATTAAAGTAGATGTCACTATTACTTGTTAAATATTTTAATTATTACACTTAAATTTTTAATGCCAGTGTTGGTGTATCTATAATTGTATACAATTATTTCATTTAAAAGGAGCAGTTGCTTTCGACTTCGTCTGCGTGAGTTATATATTCGTTACAATCATACATTGATATAAAAAAATAGCATATCCTATAGAATAATATATCCCATTTTATTATACTATTTATAATATAATATATAAAGTCGTGTTTAATACGGTCCAGTAGTAAAGGAGATAAGGCCAATGCGACCTTCAAAAACTGCACACCTGACCCTTTTCTAGATGGTCTGTCAATACATAATTTGTAGTCAAGTGTACAAAAGAGATAAAATACACATTACACAATATAACCCCGAATCACGTAGACGGCGACGCTCCTGTATTTTCTCTGGAGTTGCAAAAGAGTACTCGTTCGCTCATTAATCTTTCTAATCCCATATAAAATAGCAGTAAACATAGACATAAATTCAAAATAATCTGAGTATGACTTTGTAATTATTAAAATGCATTTATGAATGTTATTTTCACATATATGTGATGTTATATTTTCAAAAATACGCTTCAATTAAATATATGTATTTATGTACGTTGATAGACACTCCTTAGTCACATCCTAGATAGGAAATATCACACCTTTTAACAATTGGAGTTAAACGGAAGACATTCACGAACCATCAATCTTTAACACGTTTTAACTGTTATCTAATAATCACGCGTTATTATCAGTAGCTCGAAGGTTAGTCTTCAAGGAAACATTATCACTTGACTGTGTTTTGAAGGTTATTTGTAGTTCTAGATTATAGTATAAATGAGTACTATTTAATGATATTTTTTACTTTCAGAACACAGAGAAAACCAATCAGTGTTCGATCACATTTCTTCGCAGCGCATTGTATCCAAATTCCAATGACCAATATAACTCCTTCCCGCACCTCACCCCCTATCAACGCACAATGCTATCAACGCTCCATACATTATCTCTTTTAGGGCTCATTTCATAAATTCAATATTTAAATAAAATTAATTAAATTTGTGCTTCTTACTGATTAAATGTGATTTGATTTTTTCGTATACTGGTACGATTTTTGCAAGTGAGAACAACAAACAGACACACAAAGGCGTAATTATTTATAACTGACAGTTCGCGGGTCGGCCATTGCTAAATGCTAATTGACAACATAACAAACTGAGAGCGTGTCCACACGGCGCGTTGCGTTGCGTTGCGTCGTCGCAACGCAAATATTTTGACGCATAGCCGGCCACACGGGCGCTGCAGCGTTACTATGACGCAGTCAACGTTCCGTCGGCGCAGCGGCGACGCACAGTTGCGGCAAGTATTTTGAAAAAAATTCGCAGTCAGTCTATAGCAAATCATGGATCGGAAAAGACGTCTAGCATTGCTCCTATTACTACGTCACCGCCGAAATCGACGCAAGATCACAAGACGGTACTGGATCATTCCTTTCATTTCATTAAGAAATCGTGATGGACAGTTTTTTTTTTAGAATATCGGGAGTTGCTATTAGACGAAAAGAAGTTTTATAATTTTTTTAGAATGAGTGTATCCAGCTTCGAATGTTTATTGAAGTCCTTAGAACCACACATACGAAAAAACTATACTAATATGAGGAATCCAGTGGAACAAGTAGAAATGCTGGGAATCACTTTAAGGTAACTATATAAATATATTTAAGTAATAAAAATATAACAGTTTTTTTGGTTTGTTTAATTAGTAATCAACTCACAAATAATCAGCAATTGTCATAATTTTAAATTTAGACATTATTTAAGAGAGTAATCAACTCACAAATAATCAGCAATTGTCATAATTTTAAATTTAGACATTATTTAAGAGAGATATCATCCAGTAATTACAAATTAGAAAAATCGTATTCAGTTTCTTCACTTGCTTGAGATGTTTCTGGAGATGTAATTGAATTATTAAAATCAGAAATGTATGTACTTTGAAAATTTGCTGTTTGATACCCATATGGTGGTTGGTGAGACGTTGATGGGCCACTCACATATGATGATGTTTGTCCATACCGCATTTCATCTATAATTTGTATAACTTTACTTTGGAAACGGAGAGTTTCTCGGTCGGAAAATTCTTGAATAGATGGCAATATAGCTCTGAAAAAGGACATATGGCGATTTTCCGGCTCCTTGAGAAGTTTTAGTCCTTCTCTTTCAAACTCATCCATTTGCATTGCCCTTTTGCGCGCGACTGGAACATAGCGCGGAGTGTTGTCTGTGGTAATGTCATCATTTGTAGACGTAGATTCATTGTTGATTTCTCTAGGCGAGTCTAAGCTAGATTCGGTGGCATTTTGTTCCACTTTTCTCAAAAAAAGGAGTTGATTGTATAAATGATACTTCTTCAGTTTCGTAGCGCCCGAGCCCGATTTTGATGCTTCTTTTAATTTTTTTGAATATCTGAAGTAATTATCTTTTACACTTCTCCATTTTTTTATTAAATCATTACCTGCAAAACCAATAGTAAACATGATTTAATAATTTATACATAGTGAATTTCTCGATAAAATTTAATGACATATTCAGATATCGTTAACAAACACTATGTGACCGACTCTGGAATCGTGAAAATATAACAGCTGTTACATACAAAAAGCAATACCTACTGAATCAAAATGTATGCAACAGCTGCTATTTTTTTCGCGATTCTAGAATTAATTGGTTACATAGAGAAAGTTATTTGCTATCGATGTCTGAATATGTCAGTATTTTTTTTCGGGTATCTATCTATCTCATAAATGCATATTATAATAATTATTTTCTTTTCAGATACCTAGGAAGTGGAAATTCAATAACTGATTTACATTTCAAATTCAAACGGGGAAAATCTACTATTGCATATATAATACAAAGAGTTTGTCGTGCTATATGGACCAATCTTCTTCGAGACAACATCCCTGAACTGACAACTGAAAGTTTCCAAACAATAGCGAGGGGTTTTGATGTAAAGGCAAATTTTCCTCAATGTGTTGGTGCCATCGACGGCAAACATATCCGCGTGTGTAATCCTGCAAATAGTGGCTCACTTTTTTTTAATTATAAAGCCTTTTTTTCGATTGTGTTGCTAGCTATTGTGGATTCAAATTACAAATTCGTATTTGTCGACATCGGTGCATACGGAAAAGAATGCGATTCAACCATATTACAAAATTCTAAACTGTACGAGCTAATGATTAACAACAACTTACCACTACCTCAACCCCAGCCACTCTCTGGTAGCAATATACCAACCCCGTATGTATTTGTGGGTGACGAAGCTTTTGGACTGAGCAAACATATTATGCGTCCATATGGCGGTCAAAATCTCGACTTACAACAAAAGGTTTTCAATTACCGTCTAAGCAGAGCCAGAAGATATGTCGAATGCGCTTTTGGGATTATGGCTAACAAATGGCGCATTTTTCACAGACCGATAGACGTGTCCTATGACTTCGCTACTGACATTATAAAAGCATGTTGTGTATTACACAATTTTGTCGCTGATCGAGATGGTTTTAGACAAAGAGATAAATTTGCTATAAGTGTTGATGAATTTCTCCCAATACAACCCGTACATGAAGAACAGACAGCACCGAATGTCATAAGACAGCAATATGCGACCTATTTTATGACTAGAGGAACTCTGCCTTGGCAGCTAAATAAGGTATAATTGTATTATGAGGGTTTTCAAGATTTTCTTGCACCGCCAATTCCGCGATCAGTAAAAAAATAATATTTTATACCTACTCAGCGTAGTCTAGGTTAGTTTTGAGCTAAGTAATAAAATAGTACTCACGCTAATCTAAATTCCCTAAGTTTTAAAATTTTAGAGTGTCGAGATATTAATTTTGTACTGATCGCGGAATTGGCGGTGCAAGAAAATCTTGAAAGCCCTCTTAAATAAAAAAAAAAATAAATATCTGTACTGTGAACTCACCAACTTTATTTTTTCGTTCAGCTGTGAAATTCTCGTAATCAGGAAATAAAACTTTTGATATGTCTTCCCAGGCTTTTGTTTTTAAATTTTTATTTTTAAAATCTACGTTTGACTTGTCCCATATAATTTCCCTTTCCTGTATCAATGTAATCAAGTAATCTATGTCAATTTCTTCAATGGTATTCATTTTACCCTGCAAATAAAACTAATTACCCTGCAAATAAAACTAAATACAAAAACGTAAACGTAAAACGAAATGAGCTTCCGTGTATCCTCTCTGTCAACGCACAAGCAACTGAGCGCTGACGCTCCGACGTCGCACGAGTACACCCCCTCCCGCTTCGTCTCGGGGGCTGCTGTCCGTCATGTGTGCGTTGCGACGACGCAGCGCGCCGTGTGAACACCTTGGTTATTTGTATGTAAAACAACGCAGTGGTAGCGCTGCGTCGACGCAACGCTGACGCAACGCGCCGTGTGGACTGGCTCTAAGCCGCTACAGCGTAGTTTACATCGCTTCACTATTGAGCGCGGTGACGATTTCTGGTTTGGTTTTGTAATCTTTGTATTTACTTTAGTACCGTTTATACTCTTTTGTGTAAAAAATTCAAAGCGAGGTGACGTATAACTTTAGCAAATTTTGTTTAAATTTACCCGAATAAGCGTTAGACCTATCACAGACGACGTACTTTTTAACCGACTTCAAAAAAGGAGGAGGTTCTCAATTTCTCGGAATGTTCTTTTTTTTCATGTTTCACCTCAAAACTTTCGACTGGGTGAACCGATTTTGATAATTCTTTTTTTATTTTTGTGCTATCGAGTCTGCGGCACACAAAAAGCTGCATTGTGCCTAAAAGTCTTTGGCAGATATTTCACAGACGATGACGGCATACGATGGTCATTTTGTCGGCAAAAGTACAGAGATTGCATTGTATTATTTCGAACTAAAAATACAAAAAAACAATCGAGACTTTTGGGTTCATCCTATTCTTTCAGAAACATTATTAAAGGGGCCGTTTCATAACCATTCAATTCTAAAACTATATCCAAATAAGTCTTTCAAATTTTATAAAAGGTTACAAAATTTAACAAGCTGCAAATTATTTTGAAACCTGCTTTAAAAACTTTAGATATAAAGCATTGGAAAATGTCTGAAAAATAAAAACGTCTACGATAGGCCTTACAAAGCCGAGCGTAGTCATATACCTACTCATAAAATAGAGATCAGCACGCCTTAGGAAGTTTCCGCTTTAAAATGAGATAAACAAGACGTTCGCCTGATAAAAGTGAGACACCCTGTCCATTGCAATGTCGAGGCGCTTGGCATTCTTAAAGAGTTAAAATTCTTTGCAATAGCGACGCTGCTATTTTTAATTGCATTCGTTACGTACTTAGATTCTCTTGTATCTCTGTAATGCATTCCAGGGTAACGCAGGCAGCTGTCTCTTCAGCACTAAACTATTCGGCATATAGAGGGTTATCTGTGGCACCTATTGCATATAAATGTTTGTTTAGAGGACAGTGGCAAGCAGTGGCGTGCATCTCCTGTGACTCCTCTCAGTATGGGGGTAGCACAAGGGTCTATTCTCGGACCGTTCCTCTTCCTTATCTATATAAATGATCTTCCTAATCTTATAGAGACAAAAAACATAAGCTATTATTGTTTGCGGACGACACTTCACTGATTTTCAAAAGGAAAAGAAACCAAGCTATGTATGACGAAGTGAACGATATTCTATCTGACATAATGTACTGGTTTAGTGCTAATAACCTATTGTTAAATAGTAAGAAAACGAAATATATAAAATTTACCGTACCAAATGTCAAAAATGTTGATGCAAGTGTTTTGTTAAACGGAGAGGTGGGTTGGCGAACAGACTCAGTTCTGCAGCATACGCGGTTAAAAAGATTAGACAATTAACTGACATAGATACGGCGCGACTTGTATACTTTAGTTACTTCCATAGTATTACGTTCTATGGTATATTGCTGTGGGGCAGCGCTGCCGATATTATTACAATATTTGTGCTGCAGAAGAGGCCTATTCGCGCTATTTATAACCTAGGCCGTAAGGAATCATTGAGAGCAAAATTCAAAGATATTAACATCTTGACTGTTGCTTCTCAATATGTTCTTGATAATGTAATGTTTTGTTATCAATAAATTTTTATTCTATTCTATTAATGTATATTCATAGGCACATAAGTGAATTTGCGAGAAACTGTCATAACTCATAACCATAATGCTAACACCAGGAACAGACATAAGCTTATAATGCCTACTACTCGGCTAAGTCGAGTTAGCAAGTCTTTTATGGGGCGATGATATGCTTTTACAACAGGATCCCAGAAAATTTTCAAAACAAAAGTATTACGTTATTCAAAAGAATTGATAAAAAACGTTTGTGTGGTAAAGGTTACTATAACACAAATTACTTTCTTAATGATACCACAGATTGGGATTGGAGCGACCGCCCTCAGGCTATTACGTAATAAGTTTAATTGTACAATATTACTTTGTAAACATATTTTTTCGATGAAAAAAAAAAAGCGCACTGAGTTTGTTGCGCCCATTCTTCTGAAAAAATTTAACTAGTGGGTGTTTCATAAAAGTTTAGTTTTAGAATAAAGGAATCAAATTTAACAATATCAACTTTAATACTTGTGCTATGTTTATTTAGGTTCTTCGCGAGGTAGGCACTGCCTAATTGCATATATAGTATGCACGCCCCTGGTAGCAAGATACCTATCGTTCCTACCCTTCAATGACACTATTCAAAGTAAAACATACATAACTTTGCTACGTACGCTTTCAACGCGTATTGAAGGAGTAGAGTACTTGTGCACCAATGGGGTAAAATGACGGCAAAATGAATGAATTAAGAATAAGATTATACACAAGTAAAATTTGAAAAACAAAATTTTATGAACGATGGCGTTCCGTGCCGGTGCTCTAACCAACTGAGCTAACCGTTCGAGTACCGCCTCTTTATAAAATTCTGTTTGTTTTGTTCAACTCTCAGGTTGTGGCTTCATCTACAGGATCCACTTTACAGTTGATAACCTGCTCAACCCCAATATTTGCATAAGATTATAGCGAATATATATGATCGCCACGTATAAAATGTAATATTATTTGGTTGGTATAGTTGCAAAGGAGAGTTTACACAGTTATAAATACTAAAATACATTTTTTTTAAATGAAAATAAGGGACGAGACGAGCAGGATGTTAAGTTGATGGTAATTGTTATGCCTTCCCATTACAATGCAGTGCCGCTCAGGATTATTGAAGAACCCAAAAATTCTGAGCGGCACTACACCTGCGCTCGTCACCTTGAGACATAAGATATTAAGTTTGATTTTCCCAGTAATTTCACTAGCTACGGCGCCCTTCAGACCGAAACACAATAATGCATACACATTACTGATTTCACGGCCGCAATAAGGCCGTTGTGGTTCCCATAATCTAGCTGGCATCCGCTGCAAAGGAGCCTCCCACTGGTAAAACATACATACACACATTTACCACATACACACAAACACTGGTGGCACTGTATTGTAATGGGCAGGGCGTTTCAATTACCATCAGCTGATCGTCCTGCTCGTCTCGTACCCTTATTTTCATTTAAAAAAATCGGTTCTTTAAAAATCACTCCTCAACGGTCAATCATTCGGTGAAATACTTCAGTGTAAGGTTGATTCAATCTCTCGTGGAGTAATAATAATTAAATCTATTTTTAGGCTGTAAAAAAGGATTTTTTCGGACAATCTACGTATGATATGGTTCCAAGGATAAGTTTGTAGTAGGGTAATATGACTGTTTACAGCCAATATAACCTATATTTGTTAGATAAGTATAGTCGAACGTGGAATGTACTCGATAGTTATACAATTAAATCGAATTCTACCAGCATACAGCCAACACAATTCCTAGACTGATTAATAAATTGTCACGTGACTTGACGGACTCTTTGACTGAGACAAATTTAAAACAGAATTTAAAAAATACTTTTTGAGACATGATGGACCAATCGGCTAAAAATCACGCAATGCTTAAAATTTATTGTATTAATTTCTTTCGTTTTATTATTAAAATAAATTATTATTAAAAAATAATGGAACCTCAACATTGACATATCTAACTTCTTTCTTGAACTAGATTCGAGACTTATCTATATACATTGACGTTTAAAATAAACAAATAGACTTTCCAATCGCCTATTAAAAGGGCGTCAAAAATGTTCGAGCGGCGTTGTATAATAAATAATAAATTTCGTTTATTTCAAAGATTACATATACACTTTTTAGTGGTTGAGACTTCCCAGTAAGTTGTCTTAGGACACTTGTATTGGGAATATCTCGCAACTTCCTTAGCAGATAACTTTTTATTTAGTAAACAATATAGAAATAAACAGAAATGATTAAAAACCAAATTTTACAATTTACAATTAATTGTGTGTGTTTGTGTGTGTGTGTGTGTATGTGTGTGTCTGTGTGTGTGTGTGTGTGTGTGTGTGTGTGTGAGTGAGTGAGTGAGTGTGTGGATGTGGGTTTGAATTGGACCTTTGATTGGGTCCATCTATACAATGCGTGTGTTTATCATGTCAGTCTGATCAGAAGATTTTCCACTTCATCATAAGCAAGACAAGTCAGCCAATTATTTAAAGCTTTTCTGCATAGATGTAATGTCATAGGATATATATTTAGGACACGATTTATTTTATTATATAAGAACACTGATTCACATTCACTAAACTGTCGTTCAGCAAAAGTAGTGCGAACAGTAATGGTATCTGCTACTTTATCATTTCTTCTACTGATCAATTTGGCGTGATCTAGCGGAAGTGACTTGTGGACGGCTGAAATGATGTTAAGAACATAAAGTTTCCTAATTGTCAAAAGATTACAAGTCAAATAGAGTGAATCAGTTGGAAATCTTAAAGGTTTGAAGTACATGACCTTGAGAAGTGATCTTTGAGCTCTTTCCAATTCTAAGAGGCTTATCTTAGTTGCGCCGCCCCATACCGGGATGCAGTAGGTGTTCACTGATTGAGCCAAAGCGATGTATATTTTATTAAGGACTGTGCTATTCATAACGTGCCGCAGAGTTTTAAAAATCCACATAAGTTTTCTCACCCTGGTTATGACCAGTTCTATTTGGGAATGCCAACTTAACCTTTGGTCAATCAGGATGCCGAGATATTTGGTACAATTCACCTTTTCTATGGAGGGACAATTACAATTCAAATCGTGTGGGTTGGAGCATGAATGGTTTCTGATATAGAAGTCTTGAACGGGCTGGTATCTGTCATGTGGAGAGAAACATATATAGTTTGTTTTTGATATATTGAGTGACAATAGATTTTGGTTTAGCCAATTTGAGACTCTTTCAAGGCCCATCTCAGCCTTCCTCTGTACGGCTTCCCACGAGATACCAGAGAAAACAATGGCTGTGTCGTCAGCATAAGTGAATATACTCGCCCCGTCGATCTGGAGGTTACATAGGTCGTTAATATAGATTAAAAAGAGTATCGGGCCAAGGACACTGCCCTGCGGTACGCCAAATTTCACATTTTCCATTGTGCTGTGGTATACATGTTTGTTTAATAAACAGTGTCGTCTAGGTCAACCTTAACTTCCTGTATTCGGTCATTTAGGTAGCTGTTTAGGAGAGAGAGGGCTTTGTCACGAATGCCCAGGTCCTCCAATCTGCGCACAAGAATGGGAATAGAAACTGTGTCAAAGGCCTTTTTTAAATCTAGGAAAACTGCGAGACATTTATTGCCCTTGTCCACTTCTCTTACTATAGTTTTTGTTTGTCCTAAAATTGCGTCTTGTGTGGAAACACCTTTTCTAAAGCCATATTGACAATTAGAAATAATATTATATTTATTGAAGTATTTAAGAAGTCTATTGTTAATTAATTTTTCTATTATTTTTGAAATAGCAGACAATATAGAGATAGGGCTATAATTGTTTACATCAGTTTTAGTCCCACTCTTGTACACAGGAGTAACAATGGAACGCTTTAGAGAGAAAGGAAAAATACCTGATTTAAAGCAGAGATTAGCCAATCTTGTTATAAGTGGGATCAAGTAATCTTTAGAGAGCTTTAGAAATTTCGTTGAAATTCCGTCCCAGCCAGGAGCGCTTCTAGAGTCAAGACTCATAAGTATGCTGTTGATCTCTTCTATCAAGTAGTACAAAAGAAGATGAATGAAAATGATGTATAGAGGGACTTTGGTAGGAGCCAGTTTGCTCAATAATTGTTTTAGCCAGCTTTTGTCCATTTTCAACAAAGATTCTATTAATCAGATTTACTGAGTTTTGTGGGTCAGGAGTAATATTAAGTAGCTCGATGTTATTAGTTTTAGGAGGCTTATAATGAGTTATTTCATTTATAGTACTCCAGAGAGCTCTAGGGTGTCTTAGGGACTTATTTATTTGATCTTTGTTGTATTTTATTTTAAGCTTCTTTATGAGGTTAGTGCAATAATTTCGGAAACGTTTGTAGGTTAATTTTAGAATAAGACTCTGTGGGTTTAATCTCAGTTTAATTTGCATATTGTTTCGAAGTTTGATGCAACGCAAAACTCCAGGCGTTATCCATGGCTTCAATATTCTTTTAGTGTGCGATATCACTGAGAGTTTAGTGTTTACTTGGATAGCAGATTTGATCATTTCTATTAAATAATTAGAAAATAAATTAGGGTCATTAAATATATTTAATTTAGTAACGTCAGTGGATATAAGGGTGCGATATGCTTTGTTAAAATCAACACCACCATGTTGTGGTCTGTTACTGTAGTATTTAGTACAGCTACATAAGCTTTATTTTCGTTCTTTTCTAGTTTGAGAATGACATGATCGATGCAGCTATTCTCTCTCGTGGATGTAGTATGGCCCGGTAAGAGACCATGAAAAGATAGTACATTTAAATATTCAAGCCTATTCCGACGTTCATGGGCTTTTTCAGTCTGAGTAGGTATAAGGTCAATATTTATGTCGCCTAGAATAAATATATTTTTGTGATGCGTGATAGATTCAAGACATGAATTGAGGGAAGAAATAAAGTTATCAGCTTTGTTGTAGGATGGGGATCGATAAATTCCAAGTAAAGTATAATTAGAGGTCACAATCTGAAGTCCAGTTGCTTCACAAAGAGCTAATTCTAGTATTTGGACCTGCAAGTTACTTTTTACATAAACCACCACTCCATCATTTTGATTAAGTAGTCTAACTGTATGATAGGAAGTATAAATTTAGTCTGCATTCAGTTAGGACTAGAATATCAACTTCAAAGCTAAGTTGCGATAACGTTATCTGGATATCATCAATGTTCTTGTATATACTTCTAATGTTTTGAGTAATATTATATAAGTTATTGTGGGAAATACTTACATTTTTAGATAGATCTTGAATATCACATTTAATTGAGGTTGCAGTTTGTATCTCATCTAATTCGTGCAGATTATTTAAACTATCCATAGTGAGTTAATTGTGAATGGTAGTCATAAGACACTGATGTTCTATGTGTGGCCATTTTAGTATATAATATAAACATGCATATGAGAGTGCTTTTGTTGCAACAAAAGCTGTTGTGTGATATCTGTGAGAGTAGTTGGAGTGTAGTTATACACGTCATGTAACTTATTGGTATAAAATGATATTGACTTTTTACCTTACATAATGCTAACTTCAGATTAAGATTGTGTGTTTTGAATGTCAGTAGATTAAGTTGTGGGATATATGTTATATTGTGTGTGTAGTGCATGTGTGAGTTATTATTACACAGTAGCAATTTAACATTAATAATATTGGAAATACTAGATTTAAAATTAAAAGTGTCCGTTTGAAATTTAATTAATAAAAGTCACAATATATTTTTCTGCAAATCTACTAGACACTGCTCTGATCTAATTATGATTTGTTTATCTCCTTCTTTTTTCCGGAGGAAAATATTGCCATTAGAGCACCAACAGAAAGCGTATTTGTTCTTCTTACGAAATTCTCTGGCTTGGAGATAAAGTTTTTTAGTTCTTGATGGTATTTTTTCTTCTATGTACACAGGTTTCTGATTCCCGGGGAGGCCAATCAGCTTAGTGTTTAATTTATCATTAGCCAATTTTTGGTAATTGAATTTTCGCACAAAGGATAGCAACTGCTGTTTTCTTAGTACTGTGGAAAATTCCACAATAATAGGTCGCGTAGTGGATGTTTTTCCAGGAAGGCGGTACACATCACGAAGGTCACTTGGGGAAATAGGTAATCCGACTGCTTGACTAATATTACATAAGAGATCATTAAGCTTACTAACACTTTCTTGTTCAAGTGGCGGAATATTACGTATTTCGATACAAGACGAGCGAGATTTGTGATCAGTATCTAGAAGTTTACGCTCTAGTTCTGTAATATATTGTTGTTGTTGTTGCCGCTCTTTTTTCAAATATTCAACTTCATTTTTTAGGAGTTCAAATTGGATATTCATAAAAGAAATAGATTCCTTAATTTCTTCGTTTATTTTATGTATATCTTGGTTAGATTTTTGAATTTCAGCATTCTGTTCCTTCAAGGCATCCATATCTCCGACTAGTTTTGACAGCAATGTAGTTTGAGTGGACAAGGACTGCATTAACTGTAACAAGGACTGTATATTCGTTTGTATTAACTTATACAAATAACATTAAAATATTCATTCAAATTAACATCTTATTTCAGTAATGTTCAAAGTATCAAGTCAGTATACGCTCATTAGATTATTAATATTATATAAGTATTAAAATTTCATTTTATAAATATTATTGATATCATTGTGAAATCCGACATGTTTCAATATAACAGTACGATTAGTGTTTAGACAATTTTGTAACATACTTTGCATGTCAATTGACGAAACATATTGGATTATCCATTATATTGTTAACACCTTAAGTACAATGTTTCCTGCAAATAAATTTCAAAAAAAAAAAAAAAATAGAAGCTCGGACGCGAATACGAGGCAAGAATATTTTATTTTAGTAATTTAAATTTAATTATTTAGTAAAATGATTAAAATCGTCCAGTTAAATACGACATCCTTTTTAAGTTTAGATATGTTCTTATTTGGCCATTTTTTCACTTAACACTTTGTCATTGCGTGGCCTTGTATTCAAAGCGCGGTCGAAACACAACTGCACGAAAACTTTGCGTACACGCGTAGGCAGAGTTTTGATTTAGACAATATTTGGACGTGATTGTATTGAATTATTGAGTCTAGTTATTTATTGTACGTCAATGGAACTATCCAAAAGAAAAGTATGTGTGTACTTATGTATGCACGCAAGAAGTTATACTTCTTTGGCCTAACGAAGCAAAAATCATTAAAATTATTTATTTCTCGTGCTATTCTACGTTTTAGAAAGAATAATTTTGTAAAAATCTTGCAAAGATGCTTTTGACAATATAATTATTATTAAATAATGAACGGCTGTATGTGCTTGAACTCTTTGCCTGTCCTAATAATGGACGAAGAAACCAAAAAAAAAAAACGAATGATGCAAACGTCAGAAAATTTTAGGAACCAACTTCAACCTGTTACTTTTGTGTTACAGAGTGTTACAGTTCACTCTCATATTTTTTTCATAACGCGCCTAAGGAAGAATATCTTCAAATAACAAAGTCAGTGTAACATATATGTGAGATAAACATGTTTGTTTAATAAACAGTGTCTAGTTCTCCGTGTGAGCACCCGAGTAGGTAACGAAGATTTATAGACTATGGTTATTTAACGCTCTGAAATCTGTGTTTCTGTTGGTATGGGCCGCCTACAGGATTAAATTAAGTTAGCTTCCGAGATTGCCGTCTCATTTTCTTTAAGTTTAACATGAAAATGCTTAATTACTACATTGAATATTATTTAAGAGTATATTTGGCGTGTATTTTACAAATGATTGAACGAATAAGCCTTTATTCCACATAATGTGAAGATAAGTACAATATACTTACTCTGGCCATAAATACTTTTGCAATTAAATATAAAAATTTGAATTTAGAATCTGTAATTTTTATATGATTGTTCATTGAGTTTTCTCATTTTGGCGCATACATTGTATAATATTTTGCGATATTAAAATGGAGTGGGGTGATAAAGAGAACCGTATCGCTGTGATTGCATTACAAAAAGTAGGAATGGAGCCCAAATGCAATTTTTTAAACTCTCCATACGCTTCGTATTAGTAAAATGTTTGTGTACTGGGCTATTCATGTGAATGAATGAGACAACAATGAAACAATGTGACCTCTGTTTGTGATAAAAAAGATCTGGCCGTCCACGTAGTGTTCGTACGAAAATGGTGGTCAAAGCAGTAAGGGAAAGAATTTGAAGAAATCCTGCCAAAAGATTTTATGTCTGGAGATGAAGATAGCACATAGAACCATGTCGCGTATTTTAAAAGATGGAGACCTCGTAGAACATTCGTCGACCAAATTGGGGACGTTTTGCGAAAAGGAAAGGTCCGGAGCACCCGCAACCGGCGAGCATGTATGAAAAGAGTAATGAATGTAGAGGAAGCGCGTGAGGTTTATTATATTGTTTATATTTTATTATTGTTTGCTGAGTTCTTCATGCTCGCTTAAATGTCACTGCTTGTGGCGGCGACATGGTACGGGTCGCCCCTTTCCCTAAACTATGGTTGAGGGAGGCGATGGCTGGCTCATGCGTCATGCTAGTGAACGGGCGCTGCTTGTGGTGGCAGGATGATCCTGTTGCCGGACACTCGGTTTCAGATTCTTAAAAGTTATTGTGTGTGTATATATGTATGGATATATATACATATTTACTTATTTATAATCGCTTATAAAACGCTCACAGAATACCTTTATTTATTTATTTATGGTGTATGTGGATGATGCAGCTACAGACTGTACTCAATAACTTTTGTATTAATTTACATTTACTTTTTTGACTTACTCGTGTAAGACATTGAATCTTTGACGTTTGAGTGTGTCTGTTGCATCATTTTACATTTTACATATTATATTGTAATTTGAAATGATTTGTAAATCGATGAACTTAAATGTAAATCTTGATATAAAAGAGTGGCAATGAGTTTCTTGCTACTTCTTCTCATTAGCAACCCTTTACGAAGTAGCGGTAGATTCAATTAGATTTTTTTTGTGACATTCATAAGTGTCATTTCCGTGATCTACGTGAATAAACTGATTTTGATTTGTTTGTAGTGATAGAAATAAGTGACATTCTATTGTCTCTGCCTACCACGACGGAAACAAGGCGTGAGTGCATGAATGAATGGAAATTTGGTTCTTTTTCTTTGTTTTAGTATTCATGGCAAGACTAGGAGACTAGACTATATAATCTAAATATTAAATAATAATATAATTAATATTCTAATCTAAGTTATATTCTACATGAAGTAGTAATGTGTAAACATTATCGTGTTTCAGTCTGAAGGGCACCGTAGCTAGTGAAATAACTGGGTAATTTATGTCTCAAGGTGACGGGCGTAATTGTAGTGCTGCTCCGAATTTTTTGGTTTTTCAAGAATCCTGAGCAGCACTGAATTGTCATAAGCAGGGCGTATCAATCACCATCAGCTGAACGTCCACCTCGTCTTGTCCCTTATTTTCATAAAAATAAAAAATAAAGTAATATTCTAATCTAAGTAATACTCTAATCTAAGTAATACTCTAATCTAATTAATATTCTAATCTAAGTGATATTAATAATCTTCATGATCGTTCTCTCTTCTTTTAACATAAGGCCTCCTCCAGAATTTTTCATTGTGATCTGTACAGAGCAGATCGTCTCCACGTCGGTCCAGTCACTTTTTTAAAATCATCTTCTCACCTAATGGGTTATCTTCCTTGATTCCTTTTCCCTTGTCTTGGATACCAATCTATAATATTTTTTGTCTATTTTTCAATATTGCTTCTCATGGTATGTCCTAGATTTTTTTTCTGCGTACAGAAGAAAACTACTGAATAGATTAAAGTTCAATTTATTTATGAATATAAATAAATCATCGACACAACGTTAAAAAACATAAGCGCTTCCCCACGGACGACGTCATGAGCAGCAGCTAGTACAAATAAAAAAAAAACACGTTCACTATCGACTTCCTGGTTCTCTCGTTCGAGAATCTTCATTCAGTTTTGTATGTTTTCTACCTACTTATTCCCCGTTTATGATCCGATTTAAAAAAAGATATTTAAATGATAAAGTTAAATGTACATCTCTTTTTATTTTGCCGCAGTTCGGGATGAATTAAATGATTGAAATAATCTTCAATAAAATACTTTTTAAAGGATTAAAACGCGTATAATTGTAACTGTATTTTTACATAAGATTTTTGTGTAACGGGCTAAAATTATCTATCACCTGGGATCCAATAATCTCCAAATTAATATCTAAAACTACACATACTAAAAAGAAGAGGACACAGTCAGTAAATTTGCTAAAAACCATCTGTCTACAGCAATTATCAACTCCGAGGCAACAAATGGCGCTAAACTTCAAAATGACAACTATGACAAAATATACTATTCTCGACTCCTGTCAACCGCAGTTCCCCTGAAATCGTGCTCTGAAAAAAAACTAAACGTCAGTTGAAATTATAATAAAAATGTAACTTTTACGATAAACTCCAAACGTAAGGTACAGTTACAATTACACGCGTTTTATTCCTTTAAAAAGTATTTTATTTATATGTGTAACACTCGCGTTAATTAAAGAAAATACAAAAATATTACACATGAAAAAACTCATCTCTATTTTGAGCAATTCACGCACACTAACACAAAATGTCATACAAATCGCGAGTGTAAGACGTAGGTTGTCAAGCACACTAAACTAATATTCCTGGCCCGTTTTTATCAGTTGTCTAACAGCAACAGACTCTATCCCAGACGTATGAAATATCTAAGGTTATAGCGAAAAGCTTAAAAAAGTTTTCTGCAAATCAAAACTAATAAAAACATATGAGAAACGTTTAATGTTTGAATACATTAAATATTGTTAAAAGAAAACTAATTTTATTAAGAACATAAAATATCGCATGGTTATTAATGTCTAAAAACTTTGTATTAAAATACAAATTAAAATGGAGTGCATTAAACTTTCCTTGATAAAAGGAATTCAGCTTTGATTTATATTACTCGTTGTATAAACTTTTAGACTGCATTATGACTACAGAAACGAGAACAAGCGTAGATTAAGGATTGGTCTCCGCTGCGCTCTAACTAGATACCGGACTACCTGAGAACAATAGCTTTTTTATTACAGCAACTATTAGATGCTTGTGTGCGTGGCATCTTGATACTCAATTGCATTTTCTAATTTTGTAACATACACTTCGTGTTGTTTTACATTGAAATTAATAAAATACAAAATACTGATTTATGATATGTGATCCCTGTGTCGTTCTTATTTCTTGGAGAATTATTTTAACAAAGTCTTACAAAGCAACCCGGCATTTTAGTTTTAATTATTAGCTATATTATTGTTAAACTTTTTAACAGAACATGTGGTATGTACACGTCACACATTGTTCGAGACTGGCTCGAGTACGCCCACTTGTGCATAGTATGAGTTGCCGCACTTTGCAACTACGTCTGCGGTATCTAGTAAGAGCGCAGCGGAGACCAATCCATAATCTAAGACTACAAGATATGAACTGACTCATTTTGTAATAATTGTTTACTTGAATATTGTAAAATGCATTGAATTCCGGATGTTTCATTGTTTAGTTATAATAATATTCATATTTTATATTCACATTTTTATTGAGAAACACACCGAAAAACTCTACATTTATTATATAAATATTTTAATAGAAATCCTGTAATATTATTTATTTAACTTGGGTTTATTTATAACCTGATATTCTATGTTCAGTAAAAAAACTTCGTTATTTTTGCTTACTCATTATAACTTCATCGTAGACCTCGTTGAATTTAGATAAAAAGAAAATAGAGAACTCTAGAAAACTTTATCTTACTATATAAATGGTTACATTTAAAAAAAAAAAAAAAACAAATATAACTCAATTTATTATAACTCGATCGTCAATAGCCTTTAAAATATGTAAGCCTTTAGGCAACAAATAAAGAATCTTTAACGTTAATGCACAGAGAGCTCTATTAAAATATAAATTCTAATAAGGTCAATAAAATGAACACTCATATTTTACTTGATGCCAAACATTAATAATATACCAATAAGTTATTAGAAATCCCTCAACTCTACAATTTTGTCGCTACTTAAATATACGAAAATCTGTTATATATGTAACAGACATTGTCAATCCATTTTAAAAATTCACCTTCGTTATAATTTCACATAAATACTCAAAACTCTACCTAATGAAATTATATTGAACATTAATCAACATTTGAAATAATTATAACACAATAACACTAGATATTATTATATTTAAATACATCGTAACACAAAATATAAACGTAGAAACTTGTAATTGGCCTTGTAAGTTTACCTAAAATTGTAAAAATAAAATAAAATAACATAAATTTAATCAGTGTGTACATTAAAACTCTACAAATATGTTTTATAGAGTTTTAGAATTCTATAAGTCTATATTTACAGGCAGAATTTTAAAAACTTTGATGCAGTGCTGTTAGTCGTAAATATAGTCCTGCAGGATATTTTGCGAGAGAAACAAGCCAAGCCAAATGTTCTTTGTTCGAGAGTATCGAAGGGCGCCTGCGGTGGATAGCGGCGATGCTCACAGCTGTTTCGTCATAGCTGCGGTTTTACGACACGGCCGCTCGACCTAGTCGAGCTCAAAACGCGATTCGAGCAGACCGTCTCTACCGCTCCCGGTAACAGCAAAACTTTCTTACGCAAATCAATGGATATAACCTAACGCGAGTTTACTTAATCATAGTTTTACCATCAAATCAATCCATATGGGTTAAGTGTCGTGTTGTATGATGTGAATAGTTCTGTGTTTAAAACGGAATCATGAGTATTCAGAAGTGTCTTTTGGATAACTCTAGCAGGATGATAAAGGCGATGTCCAACGCTAAATCATCCAACAATGAAGTTAAAACGGTAAGTTTATTGTGCGTTTGTAAAGGAATTCGGTTCAAAATTTATTTTGAATAGGTTATCTGTGACATTTTAGGTTATGATTTGCATCGTACACAGAGCTCTCTCAAAACAAATGTAGAGTTCGTATTATGTTCGTAAATACAATAGTTTTAATCTATACATACTTTTAAGGGCCCATAATAAAACAAAACATACTTTATCGCTTTTTTTATTAGTATTTCATTTATCTTTTCGAATTTAACTGTATGAATTTATTTGTATTGAATTCTAGCAATAGACATTGTAAATTTTAGATCATGTATACATATGACTGTGAAAACGTCGAAAAAAAATAGAATTTAGAAACTAACCTCTATTTTGAGCAGTTCACGCACACTACCACAAAGTGTCACGTACACTGAACTAATATTCCTGGCCAGTTTTTATCAGTTGTCTAACAGCAAGGGACTCTATCTAAGCATATAAGTAATCTAAGTTGTAAACATAATGTTTTAATTTGCGCAAAACGGAACTGTATGTAATACAGCAAATATGATGAATTTATGATTTTACGTCTAATGGCCTCGTTAAGTGATATAATATATTTCTTGTAATAAGTTTTAATTAACGCTTTTTGATCTAACCATTAGTGTTAAATGCTAATTGCCCGGGTACATTGAACCCACTGCGGACTTCAATTAGTTATTTAAACGTCTACTTGCCTTATTTTCATTACATTAAAATATTTGTAGTATTGTTAATAGCAATATTACTCTTTTAACTAACCAAATTAAAGAATATATAATGGGAATACAGCGAACACCCTCAGGCTCTTTAATTATAAATGTTTATTGTACGATATCACATTGTAATCCATATCTTATATTAAAAAAAAAACCCGCTGAGTTTCTTGCGCCCATTCTTCTCAGGTCTGATGCAGTCTCTTTTGAATGGGTGGTAGTTTTTGACGTTCAATAAGTGATTTTAAATCCTATTTTGAATAAAAATATTTGAATTTGAATAAACTAAAAACCTTTCAATGAAGCAATATTTATAGCGATATCATATAATTAACAGACTTGTAGATACTTATCCAATATTATAAATTTTAAGAAAATAATTATAATATTAAGTTCATTTTCAAATTTTCTTTAATTAATGTAGGTATGCTAGGACAATTTAAGGCTAAGTGTTAAATATAAAATTTAATTTCCTTAATGTGACAAGGAAAAAGATACATAATATTATGTTGAATGTTATTATTATTAATAGTAAGAATTCTGCATAAAATCAGTTATAGTAATTGCATTTCTATTGTTATTCGCGTTAACGAGATATTGTTTAAATGAGTTGACAGCGAAGATATATCTATATACTATAAATAAAATTTGAGTGTCTGTTTGTAATATTTATAGTTTATATCTTTAGATTTTTTAGAGATATTTAGATTTTATATATATATATATAAGTTTTTTACTACATGTATATACACCAAAACAATTTATTTTTTAAATTTTTGTCTGTCTGTCTGTTCCGGCTAATCTCTGAAATGGCTGAACCGATTTTGACGGGACTATTATTGGCAGGTAGCTGATGTAATAAGGAGTAACTTAGGCTTCTTTTATTTTAGAAAAATAAAGTAATGTTGCAATGTCCAAGAAACGGTCTAACTCTAAAATAATTTATATGGCAAAACAACGATTGCCGGGTCAGCTAGTTAGTTATAACACAAAATCATTATGAATAAAGCTGAATATATTATATAACTACAGAATATAATGTAAATTGCGCAACAAACGTCGTTTTAGTTACCATTTACTTAATTATTATCAGAAAATGAATAGTATAAAGTATTAAATTTAAAAAAATATTAATGCTTTATAGTTATATAGCTATGAAATGATTTGAATATCTTAAAAATATATCTAATATCAGCATACCTACTTAACTATTCACATGGTCTTATTTACAATTTAATCTTATAATGCGCTGTAAATTATACAATGTATTGAATTCTTATCATAAACTTGAACTTAAAACTTGCCGATAATATCGACAAAGTCGGTATGAGGAAATTACTCAATATACATACACAAACCCTATTTTAATTATCTCCTGCCATTTTATTACTATATAATCTTAAGATATATAAATTACGTGACACGTTGTTTGTCCGCGATGGACTCCTAAACTAATGAACGGATTTAAATGGGGATTACTTCATGGAGTGCAGTTTGGTCCAACTTGAGAGTTAGGATAGTTTTTATTTCGATTTGGGACTTAATTATTTTCATTTTCAATATATGTTTTGTATGGACAAATTTTCTGTGAGAGAATTTATTGACGGACGGTTTGACAGTTCCGCTGTGAAACAATTTCATTATAACGACAAGGAGCATATGTTACGAAATAATTCTTCATGTTATGAAAAATTATTGACAAATACATAAAAAACAATCTTATATTTATTATGCACAGAACAACGTCTGTCGAGTCTCGTTCTCGTGTCACAATGTTAGTTACCTTATATCTCCGAAACAGCTTTACTGGTTTTTACCAAATTTTATAGTATGCATATTCAGTAGCTCTGAGAATCGGCTACTATCTATTATATATATATACTATTTTTCATATCCCTAAAAAGGGTTTTTCACCCTTAACATTTTTTTTTAATTTTTGAACATTATTTATGTTTTTATTTTTCTATAATGTGGCATTAAAAAATACATACAATCCTAAATTTGTACCATTTTATCACCAACCCCTATTTTTAATCACAATTTTTATATTATTCTGTTCCATCCACAGATCCGCAACAGGCTTGCAAGATGGAAATCGAATACAATAATTATTGTAGTACGATAAATTATTCAAATATGTATTGAAGTGATGTATAATGTATTTTGTAGGTCTGAGAATCGGTCGTCATCTATTTTTAATAACCCAAAAATTTTAATAATGGATTTTTTTATCATTTTAATTGGCAATACAACGTTTGCTGGGACAGCTAGTATTATTATAAAAACAAAATCCTCCGCTGCGTCTGTCTGTCTGTCTGATCGCGATAAACTCATAAACTATGGCACCGATTTTCATGCTGTTTTCACCAATGGATAGCGTGGTTCTCAGGGAAGGTTTTAGTATATAATTTGATAAGTTTTTGTGTACATATTTGTATAGAATAATGTTATTGGTTGGAGCCTTCTGGATTTAAATAAGCCTTCTCGGTGCTTTCAACGAAAACGCTATCTAAACCCTTTGAGAGGAGGTCTCATTGTACCTATTAATAGCCCGGTACACAAACATTTTACTAATACCAAGCGTATGGAGAGTTTTAAAAATTGCATTTGGCTCCATACCTACTTTGTGTAATGCAATTGCAGCGATCCGGTTCTCTTTATCACCCCACTCCATCGCAAAATATTGTACAATGTAATGGCGCCAAAATGAGAAAACTCTATGAACAATCACATAATAATGACAGATTCCAAATTCAAATGTAATATTTCGTTTATTTTTAATTGTAACAGTATTTATGGCCAGACTAAGTATTTATTTATTTATTTATTAATTGCACCAATAGGGTGAACACCAATACAATTCCTTAAGAACTAACACAGATATAACAATTTAAGTGACACCCCAATTATAGGTGCAAATCGAGAACAATTAACAAACGAACTCAAACAGAGTTTTAGCAAAATTAATAAGCAATATATTATATTAAAAAAAATAGTATTTCAAAATTTTAAATTAATTAAAACTATGAGAATGCTTATACCTATTATAATATTTACATATTATAATAGATATAACCGTCTACATTAACAGGACAGATATAAACAAAACCATTAAAAAATTTAAAATAAAACAACGGAGCTATGAACCAATAACACCTGTCAAAACATAGATTATAAAAAATATCTCCTTTTAAATATGCATATTGTATTTATCTACAGTTCATTTACAATTAAAAACTGCATTTGTTACTCAATATTAATTAACTTTCAACTTATTCTGATAATTAATATTCTAAAAGGAAATAATAATGATACCCATTTCATAATCCATCGCTTGCATTTGTGTTAGTGCTTTTGGCTTCGATTTTTTGTGAATTTGAATGCAAAATGCGGTTTTAAAAACGTCTCTACCTATATATAGCTAATATTGCGTTAGGCTGTTTTTTTTTCGAGAGGAGACACACCTTAGGTCATTTACGGCCGCTTTCAATAATCTATCTATCTTTAGGTTAAGTATACTAGAGGTAAGACAAATCTATCCTTATACGTTGAATCACATTTCAATAACTTATCGGTATAAGGCATTGGACTATAACTATACTGCACATAACTATGGATAGATAAGATCTTGTCATTACACGTTGAGAGTTATGTATCCGTAAATAGAGATACGTTATTGAAAATGGCCGTTAAACATGTAGAATCTAGATAGACTGTGACAGCCATGAAAACATCGAAAAAAGTCGAGGTTGACAGTTAACCTCTATTTTGAGCAATGCGCCTTAGATCATTTATATGTCTAGATAGAGTCTCTTGCTGTTAGACAACCGATAAAACAGGCCAGGAATATTAGTTTAGTGTGCATGACAAGCTACCTTTTTTCCCATGCGATTTGTATGACGCTCTGTGTTAGTGTGCGTGATTTGCTCAAAATAGAGGTTAGTTCTAAATTCTATTTTTTCGACGTTTTCACAGCTGTCTAAGGCACGCACACTAACATAAAGTGACATACAAATCGCGAGTATAAGACGTAGCTTGTCCCGCACACAAAAGTAATAAAACTGGCCTGTTTTCATCGGTTACCTAGCAGCAAGCCTCTATCTAGGTGTAAAATTATCAAAGTCAAATTTCTCTTTCATTATCATATTTAGGCTGAATGCTTAAGAAGCAGGGCCCATATGTCGGGCTCGGACACCCCCTACTGTCTTAAAACCTCCCCTATGCTGGTAGCTCAACAGTTTTTCTAGCGAAGCCTTGAACTCCACATTAGTAGTTCACAGGCGCGAGCCGTCTCGGAAGTTAACTCGAGCCTCGGATCGACTGCGTGCTAGGCTAGATGGAGAAAGTTATAGCCAGAACACATGATCGGATTTGGTATGGCCGCATCATCGGACGCGGTCCGGTAGCGGACCATATTCTATAGTATGCTGCATTGTACATCGCACAAAATTATTAATACTACCTTTCGGACCGTATCGATTACGACGCACGACCAACCCGTGTGATTCGCCCACCGGAACGTCCGCTCATCCGGCCGTACCAAATCCGACCATGTGTTTTGGCTGTTAGGCTGCGTAGAGTCGCTTCATTTCTTTCTCAGAAATTGATTCCTTTAGAATTATTTTTGATGTCACTTCTAAGCAGTAGTAGTAACTACTGCTTCGGAAACAAATGGCGCTTTGAGAGAGAAGGGGCGCAAGAAACTTTCCCAGCATTATTTTTTTGCGCTCTTTTTATTAAAATATACAATATTGTACTGTCATTGTTCGTCTCTTCCTTCGGTGTTTCCGGGACGATACGACATACTCCTTAAAGGCCAGCAGCGCTCCTGTGAACCCTCTGGTGTTGCAAGAGAATGTGGGTGGCGGTGATCACTTATCACTTACCCATGCACACTTGCATCTAAGCAGATGTCGCTTTTACCTTTAACATCTATGTTCTCAGTGAAACGTTCCAAAGGAACAATTGCAATTATTTTAGCTAGTTATAATTTTAATGTGTATTTAATCTTTTGTTTATGTTTTTTTCTCAAATAAAGTAAATAAATAAATATGTAGAATTCCAATGTATTTTTATGAGAAAAATGACGAGGTGTGTGAGTCCGCTCAGAATTACAGAAAAACCCAAAATTTAAGCCATCGCGATAAGAATTAATCTTTGAATACACATGCCAAGTGCGAGTGAATATAACTTATGCAAATATGTCTGTTGACTTTGTAGTGACCGATAAATTCTGTCCCAAATACTGTTACAGTAAGAATCAAACAAATCACAATATAAAAATCCAACATGTCGGCGTTGGTGTTCACATTAATATGAATTATTATTAGATTTTTTTATGAGATGGAACGAGACAAGCAGGACGTTCAGCTAATGTTAATTGATACGCCCTGCCCATTACAATGCAATACCGCTCAGGATTCTTGCGCTCTTCACCTTGAGACATAAGATCTTTAGTCTCATTTACCAGTAATTTAACGGCGACTTTCAGAGCGAAACACGAAGTAACGGCTGGCGCCGCTGTGGTACCCATAATCTAGCCGGTATCCTGTGCAAAGGAGTGTCCATCTAGTAATTGCCCTAAGTTCCCTCCTACGACTCCCTTCGGCCTGGGAATTCCCTATTCTTTTTATGCCCACGGAAAGCACAGTGCAAAATTAAGCGAAGATCCGGTTATCAGTTGTTATGAGGTACCTAACACATTTTTTTTGTTTTTAATATCATAAGTATAAAATTTATAAGCAAACGTTCTAAGGACGTTCAATAACCATCAGGTGTGGTGAATTGTCTAGTCGGTGGTTTGTCTACAAAAAGAACTTAAATCAATATTTATTGATTTAAGTTAGTAATACTTTCATGATTTTATTGACAATTGTTATATTAGTAATATGGTTACTATATTCATAAAAAAAATAATTTAGCCAATGTCAGGTTGACATAGACCACCAAGAATTGAGCAATTGTACCTACATAGTGATGGCAAATTTTCTAGTTTTAACGAGCTTGGTGTTTATATTATACAACAGCATTATTATCTAAGCATTTGAAGCAATATACATGCTGTAATTATGTGTGTAATTGTTGAACAAAAAATAATTATTTTATTGTATGTGAAAAGTTGTCAAAGTGACAGTTGACAATCTATTGTCAATGAAGACTCATTAATATTCACATAAGAAAGTTGTAAGAATTTGTTAAATCATAATAATAACTTAAAAATCGTGTTAAAACTACCAATGAGAATTCAAAACGTGTGAACGTGAAAAATGCTACTAGTTTTTAGTCATGCTTACGTATTGACGCGCCTGTGTCTTGTCAAACTAAAGTTGACAAGATTCACGAAAACTTTTAGAAATATTGAAATTTTAAAAGTCAATCTGTAGTCAGTGTAATTAGTATCCATACCTACTCTGTGATCAAATCAACTTACTCATTTAATCAACAACTTAATAATTTAAATACGTGCTTATACGATTTAAAGCGCGCCATCTATTATCAGTTTCATACATTATTTCAGCGTGACCGTTGATTTGTGCAAAGTACTCACACGGATCTTTTCGTTTATTCTTGCTTAATTAAGCTATGCTCTCCCATTTTTATACGTTTACGCCTAATCACTAGAATTAATTCTAAAGTCTACCTAGAATAACAAAATAATAATACTAAACATTTAATATAAATATTATTACGTCTTAAAGCTTGTATGCTTATATAAAAGAACCCGTGTACTCAGTTTGACGTCAGCTTGAGGAAATTTTACTTCATTACAACCTATAATAATATACAGTAGCAATTTGTTCTTCATTCTATTCATAGATAATATTATATGGAATAATCTTTTCAAACTTTTAGGGTATTTGGTTTAAGTGATTTTATATCTTAACACTACAATATAGTTTATTTTTAAGTTTGTTTTAACAAAATAAATATAATTGGACACTAGATTTTTTTAAATAAAGGATAAGACGTGCAGGACGTTCAGCTAATGTTAATTGACACGCCCTGTCCATTACAATGCAGTCCCGATGTGATGTTAAGTCTCATTTGTCCAGTAATTAAATGGCGCCCTTCAGTCCGAAACACAGTAATGCTTCCGGCATTAGCCGGCATCCTGTGCAAAGAAGCCTCCCACCGATATACTCGTAGGTTTAATATAATATATTCTGTAGCCTATGTATTTCAGAATTTTCAGAGTCTCACCAGCGCAGAAGACCTTCCTTGGGTCTTCAATCTTGTTTCATAGACTTTTGGTTTAAAAAGCTTGAAATATCTCAGCTACAAACAAATCATTCTCATGTTCAGTAATATTAAAAATATTTTCGCAATAGTTCTACACTAACCTTCGCCTCATATAAAACACTAAAAGCGATTCACTTTTGCTTTGAAGAGGCCAGAGATTGTAAAATAGTACACATGTGTAGATCATACAACACTCACTAACTTATTTATAACTCAACAAAACTGATAAATGTACCCGCAAGTATTACTGATGTGAAATGATGCCTGCAGCTCATATTGTAGGTATTTGTCGAGTTCTTGAACAAAATGGCCAATACTCACTCCATATTTTTTACTTACTTTTATATAATTTTGTAATTTTTTTACATGTTTAGAAAAAATTGTTAGTGTACTGCAAATTCAAATAAAATACTTAATAAATTTATCAAAAAAGACAACCAACTTCAAAAAACCTATTCTAAAACAGTGGATATATGTAATATGCACTAAAAAGTATAAAAAAAACCATAGCAATGGGATCACAAGTAAAGCACCAGCTTTCAAACAAATAAGAATCATCAAAATCGATTCACCCGGTCGAAAGTTCTGAAGTAACAAAAATAAAAAAATACAGTCGAATTGAGAACCTCCTTTTTTGAAGTCGGTTAAAAAGTGCCATAAAACAGCAATTTAGTACAAAATCCACAAAAATTATTACTTAAGCTTGTTTGTAATTTATAAAAATTTCTTCAGATTGCCGTTGCTATAAGCTGCTTACAGAAATTGTGGCTTCAATAAATACTTGGGTCGGCTGTTTGCGAATTAATATTATTAAATGTACGCTGTTGTTTGGCATTACAATAGTTTACCAACACTAATTGAGTCAGGTAACGAATTGAATGGGTCCAAACTTAAACAATAACAGCGTCGAAACGTTGTGAAGTGTTAACGAGTTCGAAATATGAATCGTGAAGGGTTGAATAGAAATCGGAAGTTGGTTAAAGCAGACTACTGACTAGCTAGTTGTTCCGTAGCAGCTTTAAATGACTCTCGAGTAATGAATTTTGCTGTTCCGCAGGAGTTTATAACCTACTGTCTAGTAATGAATTCTGCTGTTCCGCAGAAGTTTATAATCGACTGTCTAGTACTGTTTTCTGTTGTTTCGTAGGGGTTTTCAACCGACTGTGTAGTACTGAATTCTGCTGTTCCGTAGGAGCTAATAACTGACTTCTAATACTGAATTCTGCTGTTCCGTAGGATATTTTTAATCAACTGTTGAGTACTGAATTCTGCTGTTCCGTAAGAGCTAATAACTGACTGTCTAGTACTGAAATCCGCTGTTCCGTCGGAATTTTTAGCTGACTGTCTAGTACTGAATTCTGCTGTTCCGGAGAGAGTTTATCCAATGGTCCGTAGGAGTTTTTACCGACTGTCGAGTACTGAATTCTGCTGTTTCGCGGGAGTTTCTTAACGACTGTCTAGTACTGAATTCTGCTGTTCCGCAGGACTGTACTGTGTACTGTATTCTGAGTATTTACATGTTTTTTTTTAGAAAAAGTATCGATACGAGTAACTTGCTAATTTACAAGACCCAGTACCCTAGTATTATAGGCAAAAATAAAAAAAATAGAAGGAATCAAAAATGTAGGAAATGGAGCTACATGATCGTTGACATGCCCTTCAGGAAACCGACGTGAATTCTATATTTACTCCTTTTAGCAGCCGAAATATGCAGAGTTTTAGTTCTAAGTAAATACTCGGAGACAGAAGTCTAATTAATAATTAAATTACATAATACAAGTAAAAACACTTTCCGTCATTTAAATTTTTACTCGACTGATTCGCTAAGCTGCTTTTGTTGAGAAGAATCGGCAAGAAACTGAACAATAGCTTTATTAAATTACAACAATTATAATTATAATATTATTGTTGATATCAACGTTCCGTGTGATGATAACCTCGTGAAAGCTGAGATAGACTATCAAGACCTAGCACACGAGGCTACTGACATGTGGGATGTTGATTCAACAATAATTGTCCCGATAGTTGTGTCCGTAAACGGTCTTATAGCAAATAGCCTCGATCATCATCTCAAGAGTATCTCACTAAATAACTAGATTAAGGGTCAGATACAGAAGGCAGCTGTTTTGGGAACTGTACACATTGTGCGGGAATTCCTCAGTCTGTCGCCCTGACCACTATATATATATATTATTCTAAGTACAATTAGATAATTAATTAATAAAACAGTATCGAAAAGGGTTATTAATTGTTCTCAGAATATAGAACAACCAGAAACCGTCAACGCGCTCAATAGTAAGGCGGTGTAACCTACACCGGAACGGGGTTGCTCGTTAAAATGTCAATTAGCAATTGCCGACCCGCCAACTGTTTACAACATCATAGTTGCAGTTGTCCTACCAGGCATACAGAAATCGAATAGGATTACATTTCATCTATAAGTAGCATCTTCTATCAATTTTATTAAAGTATTGAATTTATTAAATAAGTCCTAAAATCTGCAATGTATGGAGCGCTGGAAGGAATTAGCGGGGGCGTGGGGCGGGCAGGGAGCTATTTTGGACAAATTTTAAAAATGTTATTGAAAATTCTAGTTTTTTCTGTATTCTGAGTAATTGTATTAAATTAGTCAACTTTCAACGAATATTACTCTGTGCTAATATCATGATGAGCTAAAATAAAGAAATAAGTATAAATAAAGGCATTATGTGAGTATCGTGCAAGTGAAATTATTTCGGATCAAGTCTCGTCACTTGTAACCAACGTCAAATTTGTCTCTTACATCATTACATTGCTGTGACAACTAAGAGTGTGTACAGATAATCCAATTTAACTTAACATAAAAATTGCTGCAAAAAATTATTAACAATTTTGAAAAATACGTTTGGATACCTTAAATGTATACATTAAAATTGATTCAACATTATTAGCTTAGACAATTTATATGTCTCTTGCTGTTAGACAATCGATAAAAACAAGACAGGAATATTAGTTTAGTGTGGGTGACGACAAGCTACGTCTTATACTCGCGATTTGTAAAACACTTTGTGTTAGTGTGCGTGAATTGCTCAAGAAAGAGGTAAGTTTTTAAGTCTATATTTTTTGACATTTCACAGCTGTCATATTCTATCTTCTAGACGTGAATGATCTAAGATTATTAGCCAAGATGGTGGTGTACCCAAGTGAATAATTCACGGAACATATTACTTAATATAATTAATAGTTGTGAAGTTTTACAGTAACAATTAAGAAAAATATAGTTATAATTTTATTTCCAAACATTTTCTTTTATATAACATAATAATTTATGTAAACAAAAATGAAACCGTTAAGCGCAAACTAAGTATTACACTTAAATCTTGTCAAGTTCAGACGTGTCTAATTTCATTCAACTTAAAGATGCGACAAAAGTGTCACTGTTTATACCCAAAATACCACAAAATACATTTCTGTAGATTATTAAGTATTCCCATAATAATGATTTGGTGAAAAATACCCACATATATTGAACGCAATGAACGATTCTCTGTTGGAACTTAGTCAAGCAGTGGAGTCGCTTCAACTTAAAAGCTTTGAAACAAATATAACGATGTGTAAGTACTTTATCATTGCGTCCATACATTATTTATAAGGTATGATTACGCGTTCTAAAACGCTTTTTGTATCAATATATGGCATTATCACGTATGTCCCAATCATACAACGCTATTTGCGAGACGGTCGATGTATTCGTTGACAAATTACCGCTGTTTTGAGATTGTTTAGAGAGTACGGATGAATACACGTTCTCCAAATTTCAATATTTGTTCAATCAAATAACGTCTAATTCTATTAATTTTCTAAAGTACCAAGGATAACACGAGTATGAAAAGTAGATTCAATGCAAAAAAGTGTCAGGGATGCAAAATGTAGAAAGAATCAAAAATGTAGAAAGAATCAAAAATGTAGCAAGAATCAAAAATATCAAGAATCAAAAATGTAGCAAATAGAGTTACATGATCGTTGACATGCCCTTCAGGAAACCGACTTGAATCTTATTTAAATCATGTATTTACTCCTTTTATCGGCCGAAATAAGCAGAGTTTAAGTAAATATTCGGAAATTTTTGGCCAAAGTCAAATTAATAATTTAATTACATAATACAAGTAAAAACACTTTTGGTCATTTAAATCGTCGACCGATTTTCATCGCTTCGTTTTCATTGAAAGTCATTTCATATCTTCCAATTTAGCAGTTGAACAACTAAAATCGAACCAATGTGAAACCGTACTTATGGAGTAACAATGTATTACATTTTATTATATTGCTATTGAGAAGTGTGAATGTTTTCTTGTAAGCGACCACCCACGGTAGTTTATAAAACATATCGGACGTATATATAAACATGAGATAAGAAAAGCGTGCTGTTACACCTGTCGGCAACCTGAGGATTATATTACTATTCTTTTGGCGGCACTGCTTGGGTTTAGCGACAAATTATTATGTTACAAATATGAGTTATATATTTATGTTAGATTTTATTAACCGACAAATATGGTGATATATCATATTATGACGGTAGGTTAATAATTAGCACCCTCGCATATTATTATTATTGTTAAAATGTAGTGAGGAGATTTAATTTGTGGTGAGGAGATTCTGGCAAATATTTAGAGAAGCTTTCCCTTGCACAGTCGGTGTTCTTACTATAACCTAACCTCGAGATGAGTAGGTGACTTGCTTCTCCGGGGCATAAAAAGAATAGGATTGATATATGTATATCCCAGGCCCAAAGATGTCGTAAGAGGAAACTAAGAACATTAACTAGTGGGAAGCTTCTTTGCACTGGATGCCGGCTAGTTTATGGGGACCACAACGGCGCCTTTTCTATCGTAAAGCGGTAATGTGTAAAATTTTTGGGTTTTTCAAGAATCCTGACCGACATTGCATTGTAATGGGCAGGGCGTATCAATTACCATCAGCTGAACGTACTGCTATCTCGTCCCTTTTTTTCATAAAAAAAGGTGTTCTGTCAGTAGCTTGTACTTAGGGTCATCGTAGGCCTCTTGACAGAATCTGCATTGTCTGGATTCACAAAACTCTTGCAAATTACATTCCAAATGATATTGTAAATGCAGTTTTACGCTTTCACGCCTAGTTTCTCAAGAGATAGATCATCATAAAAATTTTACACATGATTTAGGTGTTCAGATAAGCTACATTTTCTGCAAAATGCAATTTTGAATGCGAAGGGAGTACGATAAGAAATCAACGCGCACGCAGTCGCGAGCTTATCAATAATGCGGTGCCGATTAGGAATAAAAGCTTTACGCACCTCAGATTTGCTGCTCCTTCGAATTAAATCACTTTAATATTACCGCTCTGAGAATTTTTTATTTTATAAATTTATATTATTTTTGGTGTTTACTTGATTTGATATGTTTGCAAAGTTTTACGTCAAAATTACGTTGACGTCTGGCATTCTTCAACCGCGCGTTTTGCAAGAAATTTCTTGCCTCGCATAGCCACTTTGTGGAATTAATTACCGGCTGCTGCTTTCGCGAACCGATACGATTTCACGTATCAAGAACCGATGGCACTAAAATATTTTCACATTTGACTTTACCGCCTAACTAGAATCACCGAGAATATAAAAATCGACACAAACGATGTAACTGTCGTTATAAAAATAGGAGTAATAACAGGTTATTACTACCGTTAGTGTCTAGACTTTATTAGAACACGTAACAAGCAAATAATTTTGCTCTTCAATCACTAAGACCACTTATTTGTTGCTCCCGGTAAACTTCAATACTATATAAGAGTTCTCTTTAATGCTCATCATAATAACTTCGAGTAAACTTGAATTGGTATTTTCAATATCATCGAAATTCACAATACAGCTCCTTGACACAGCATCTGCTTTTATGAGACTTATTCTTTCTAAGAATTGAGTACTATTAAAATCATGTCACAGATTCGGGTTATCTATAATATCATCCTTTCTTAAATGTTTTTCATACACTTTGGCTCCCTGTGGAATATATAAATTGGAATCCACCAGAAGTGACACCCGTATATTTTCAGGTATTCGAACGATTCGCGTTATTAGCCACTCGAATATACTCCTCAATCTGCAGTGAGCATTTGTGATGGACAGGGTTTAATTCAAACTAGAACAAACATAATATCATCTTATGAACGAATGAACGATTTTTTAATTCAACAAAATGCAGCTCCAATAGGTCGAAATAATATCTGAGGAGCCTTATACATTTTACCAGTTACACTGGTGTTTGAATATTAAATTAAACAAAAAAAAAGAAACTAGTAAAGATTAAAATGTCAAGTTATACATAGACTTTATACAAACAAAGCATAAAATAAAAGTTATGATTAAAATGTCAACATAATAAAAGACCAAAACCAATTATTGTCAATAACTTTAAAATATCCTTAACCGTTAGGTAGTCCTTAATTTAAGATAAGTTACATAAGATTATCACTAAAGAATTCAGAAATATTATAATAGCATTTATTTATATGCAACTCATGAGTTCTCATTTTGAATTTATTATAAGTTCTGCATTTTTGGGTTATCGGGAAGTATATTGTACATAGTAATTGCCACGTACTATGTACTCTTTCCAAACATCTGTAGCTTTTTAACAACTAATTTGAGATCCAACATTCATCCAACTCATTTATAACCTAGTAAACTGAACATTATTTACGCCACAATGAATAAGTTATGGATAAAATTTATTATCATTATAATAACGTTTGGCGGTATTCGAATCCCGCGTTATTAAGCGTTCAGATCGGAAAGACATGTCAATGTCTTTCTGATCTCATCCAGGGCTAATATTATTATAAATATACTTACTTGCTGATACAAAAGCATCAATAGTACGAATATGTTGAGCGATTCCGGCATTATCCTCAAAAAGACCATGCATAATCTCTTATCTTCTTCTGATAATCATTGCACAGAACATAAACTCTTCGATTTTCTACCACAGTCAGCAAAATCCTAATCGCTAATGCAATCAAACAAGTCTGAAAAACGAAAGCCAAGTTATCAAGGAGTAAGCAAAGCCTCAGGGCAATGGAGAGGGCTATGCTCGAAGTGTCCCTGCGAGATCGAATCAGAAATGAGGAGATGCGGAGGAACCAAAGTTACCGACAGAGTCGAAATAATAGCGAAACTGATATAGCAATGGACAGGCACATAGTTCGACGAACAGATGGCCGTTGGGGCAGTAAAGTCCTCGAATGGCGACCACGTACCGCAAGACGCAGTGTAGGTAGGCCCCCCACAAGATGGACCGACGATCTGGCCAAGATCGCCGGAATACGTTGGATGAGGGCAGAGCAGGACCGATCTTCGTTGAAATCTTTGTGGGAGGCCTTTGTCCAGTAGTGGACGTCTTCCGGCTGATGATGATGATGAAGAAGCAAAGTCTGGAATGCAAAATAAAGGCTAAAAAGAAAGAAAGAAATAAATCAAAGCAAACAATAACACAACACGAGAGTAACCGAAGGACTCCGCGAACGCAATGCATGAGCCATGAGTGCACGAAACTAGCGCCGCGGGTCTTTTTGCTCGTAGCTGATTGGTCATTTGCGAGCGCAGGTAAAACAACTAACGGACAGGTTTTGTGTTGATGGCGTTTGTAACTGTTATCAGCTATTGTGATGCATCTGAAAACGCATTACACTTGCGATAAAATTGGTATTATGTTCTAAGCAATTCTTTATAATTACATGTCAATATAATAGTCTAGTCAAGCAGTTCAAAAAGGTGTTAATTCTTTATAAAGCTCTTAAAATTTGGCACATGATCTTGTCGACTAGACTTATATGTTTTTCTGAAATGGTTTCAGTGAAACGTTCATAGATAGATGTTCCTATTTTTGCTACTTTTATTTGACATAACTTCTAATTATGGTCGCCAGGAAAACGTCGAATTACCAATAACCCTGTGTATTTATTTACCTACACTAATACTGCAGTTTTATTTATAATCACTACACATGTGTTGTTATACATAATATTATACCCTCACCTTTTTTGCTCAAAAAGGAATTGCTTGCTAGAGCAAAAGCTAGATTCCATAAAAAGCAAACTAGTTTTCAGGGTGTATTTCATCTTAATTTATTTAATATGAGAATCTAAATTATGATCATATTATAGAAATAATTTATATATTAGAAACAACACTGTATTAAGAAACACAGTAAATAAGAATACTTGGAGTGTTTAATTAGCGCATGCTAAAATTGAAAAGCTTCACATATATAGAAAATAATATCTACAATTATATCTTTTCAGAGGTGGAGGATTGCTGTTTCTGTATTTATTTATTTATCATGATTATTTTCAACAGGGCGTGCAAAGTGGTTTGAAAAGAGTGGGCCTGGCGATGCTGTCACTGTCAATACCGATCATTGATGACAAAAAGAAAGTCAGTAGTCGGTGTGGGGCATGTCCGTCATATAATGGCTATCATTGCATTATCGTATCCGTGTTTGCATTAAATATTCATTAAATGTGTCATGTCATAATCATATTATCATTACCTGTGTTATATTGAATTATTGTATCATATTCGACAAGTTTTGAATGCCGAATTAAAATGTATCTTCTAGAGAAGAAATTTAAGACAATTTTTTCTCTAGTTGATTTATTATATTGTGTGATTATGTGTGTGTGTGTGTTGTTAAATAAGATAAACGGGCATGCTGGTCACTTGATTGTGGATGAGTACCACCGGTGTCTTGGAACACCAGAGGAATTGCAGGATCGTTACCGAACTTTAAGAGGACCCCGCCTATTTCTTTTATCTTCAGCGAGAGCATGGTCGAAACGCATGTTATTTGATGTGAGAATAAGACAAAAAGCGAACAGAGAGAAAAAAAACGGTGTGTGGAAATTTAAAATTTTTCGGGGAATTACGCGATCTTTTATAAGCGTGTCAAATCATTGACTCATTATTTATAGCCTCCATTAATTGTAAGGAGTTTTCATGAGGATGATTTCCTTACATTTACAATCTAGGAGTGCATTATGAACGGCCTAATTTCAATTAGAAACAGTGCAAGAAACCAGATTTTGGGGGTTTTTACGGAGTTTGTTTTTTCGTATTTTTATTTCTTGATTTCACAGAAACTACACACACAAAAGATACATATTTGTTAAAATAATCAACGTTATAACATATCCTAAACCGCCATAGGTACGAGAGTTTGAATGGATATTATAATTATCAACCTAGTAATGCAAGAGAAAGATGTTCATTTCATATTTGATTTTGTGTGCGTGTTGTGAAATCCTAACCTCAAATACTCTGTGTTACAAATCTTGGAGTATTTCATACAGCCTAGCGAAACTCTCTAAGAAAAAAGCGATTCACGCGATTGTATGAAACGTGCAGTCGCAAAAAACGGAGATATCTGAAATCCACTACGTTTTAAGCAACTGTTCGCTTTCAAACTTAACCGGATTATACTTGTCACCTATCGCCATACTGTAATTACTACTATTTCAAGCTTATTACATAGTGTTTAGATCCTCTTTGATTTCATATCGATTTATAACAACATATCACAATTTTTTTTTTTCAAATCATATCGGAAAATTAAAATGATGTCATATAAACACCTATCTAGAACAAAACTTGGTTATGTAACACTTCCATTATTAATTATGACCTTACTCTTGCGTTTGACATTAATTGCCATATTATATGGTGCAATTAAACACATTTGGATTCATATGATTTTGTTCCGGTGCTCGCAATGCAGTAGTGATTCAAGTTTTGGGTCGTAAAATTTCACTCTTATAAAATATTCTTTGTTATGTTCTGGAGCAAAAAATGGATCATGACCTCTGCTGGAGCGGTGGCTTGTGTGAATAATATATACCTAATACAGGAATTGCAATGCGATATTAGATCAAACAAATGAATACCTTTAAAATATATATTTTCAATGTATAAAATCGAAAAGTATATTATAGAATTATAAATGTGTTCATTAACTCCAGTAATATCATTAATATTCAAAACTTATCTCTTTATTATTGTGAGTCAATAACCCACAACATAAAGTGCTTAGGGTGATTGTAGTAGTTTAAACTTCAACAAAAGATCACGATAGATATTTTAGTTATGTAGGTAGTTGGAAATTATGAATACAAAAGTGAAAATGGACAGGACATGATTAGAAGAACAGACAGATGGAGTAAATTAGTCACCCATTGGTACCCAAGGAATGGAAAAAGAAATAGAGGCACCACAGAGTAGATGGGATGAAGACAGGAACACCCTAAGGTAGAGTGGCTACAGAATGGAGAATATTGGAGGAGGCCTTCGCCAACTGGCAACCGGACATGTAAAAATGTAGAAAAAGTGATATTTATTAATGATAAAGTGTCCTATTAAAAGGCTAATAATAATAATAAATAGGTAGTTGGGAAATTTGAATTAACTTCACTTGAAATTCGGTTGATAACTGAACACAAGAGACCGTCTGTGTATTCAATATTTCACACAAACAATCCCGCTAAACAAAGGCTGTTTCTAAACGTTTTCTCCGTATATGAAGGTGAGCGAAATGCATGTAATATACATTGCTTCAAAAGTGCTTTCACGGACATTTTTATTTAAACGTCGCGAAAATAATGCTACGCTTGTGTCTGCAGCCTTCATATTTTATTAAAATGAGCATCGTGTCCGTTCCAATGTAAGAAAATTTAACTTGAGACCGTCGTTGCGGATCCTAATTACTTAACAGTCCAATAAAATGTACTAGCCAGGCAGCTGAAATTTTACAGAATATGAATTACTATAATACCAAGAAATACCTAATAGAATTCAAGATGGCGGATTACAAAATGGCTGCCATGTAAATTAAAACAAAGAGAACGTGCTTTTGTTATAATTATAAACATTATTCATACGAGATATATTATGAACGGCTTAATAAACTTTAGAATGAGAGATCATTATATAATAATGATGTATCTTTACATTTTTTTGTGAAAAATTACTCTAAATTATTTAAAAAATTATGTTCTATTGTCAAAGTCAATGCAATATATGGGTAATAATTAAGGGTACAGCAAATAAAATAAAAATGACTTGGAAAGTTATTAACTGGGAATCTGGAAAAGCAGGAAATAGCTTCTGCTTTTGTAATTTTTTTCTGACTCCTTACACGAGTAACGCCAATAAAATAATGCATTTAATATACATTGCTTCAAAAGTGCTTTCACGGACATTTTTATTTACACGTTGCGAAAATAATGCTACACCTGTATCTGGCAGACTTCATATTTTATTAAAATGAGCATCGTGTCCGTTCCAATGTAAGAAAATGTTATTTTAGACCATCGTTACGGATCCTTATTACTTAAAACTCTTATAAAATGTACTAGCCTGGCAGCTGAAATTTTACAGAGCGTGAATTACTATTACCAAGAAATGCTAAATAGAATTCAAGATGGCGAATTACAAAATGGCTGCCATTTAAATTAAAATGGAAAGAACAGATTTTTGTTATACTACCCGAATGCATTATTTCTGGACCTTACGTCGTTTACGTCACATTGCCGCTTTGTTACGATGTGCAAAGCATCACTAGGATAATATCATTAATAAATAAACTACGATTATTTTTTCTATTTTATTGACTGATGTAAAGTAAAGTAAATTATTATAATGATGAAAAATCAATGAAAGCATCTAGGCTATGTACAAAGAGTATATATATTTGTCTGCCTGAACTAAGCGACACAGAGCAACAGAATGAAAACTTCAAAAACAATGTGATAGCATAAAAATATCATGATATGGTAACCTAACGGTAATGAAACTGCAAACCGTACTGACGTAACAGGAGGAGCGCGAGGGGGTGAAAGGGAAATGGGAGGGGGCTTTACGTTGTTATTTGGTTATGGCAAATTTATAGCGCCGACTGTTTCCCTGTAGATAGAGAGATACCATAGACAACAGACGCATTGTCATAACTAACAATTTATTAAATTAATAAAACAATTATTCAATTATCTATTAATACGGCTTTACTCACGTGTCGGTGTCGGTACCGACTACTTTCGGACCATTCGGAGGTCCTTCATCAGGGTGAGTATGGTGGGTTCGCGATAACGTCCCACCTCTTACTGATCGCGACCTCTGTAACTAACGAAAGTAGTCGGTACCGACACCGACAAAAACGTGAGTAAAGCCGTATTAATAGATAATTCAACAATTTATTCCCGATAAACCTTCTAGAATATTAGGAAATAAGAAATGAAAGGGGCCTGATCCTATTTTTATTAATAAAGTTGAATAACAAGAAAAGAAATAATTGCGGTGCATCCAAGTCCAGATAATCATATGGTGGTGTGGTAAATATAAACATTAATCATAAGATAGTTACCCGCACTAAGTATTAAAATATTCAAAAGCTGTAGAAATTAATAATTTTAAATCTGGATATATTTACCTATTCATCATCATCATCATCATCAGCCGGAAGACGTCCACTGCTGGACAAAGGCCTCCCCCATAAGATTTCCACGACGATCGGTCCTGCGCTGCCCTCATCCAACGTATTCCGGCGATCTTAACCAGATCGTCGGTCTATATTGTCGGCCTACCAACACTGCGTCTTCCGGTACGTGGTCGCCATTCGAGGACTTTACTGCCCCAACGGCCATCTGTCCGTCGAACTATGTGCCCTGCCCACTGCCACTTCAGTTTCAAATTCAGGGTAACCGAATTTAAACATATCGATCGATGTTTGTTCATGAGTTTAGTTTATATGCGCTTAATATTAAGTCATTGTATATTATTATCATTTATCATTATAATGCGACAACATCTCAGTCATTATCATAACATGTATTCATTGAATGATCATATCATTATCGTGCAATGTCAATCAAGTACAGTCCGGTATACTTGTCAAATGGTTTTGGATTGGCTTTCTGGATTTTTGAAGTGGTTTGTTTGGATGTTTCGATATTTTTGGCAGTTTGATTGTGGAATATTTGTATTATCTGTGTATATTTTCTATTTTAGCGAACAGGCAAGTACAGTATATCATTTGGTAATTCAAATGTACGCGTGCCAGATTTTGGCGAGACAACGCGTCCTGAGGATGCCTCGTGTAGAGGCTTACTTCAATAAATTGAACACTTACTTCAATAAATTTTCAATTTTCTATTTGATTCAAATGTAGTCATATTTTTATGTCAGCTCTCAAAGCATAAGCATGGTGATCAAAGTTTTTTTTTAAATCTAGTACTGGGATTTTATTTAAGCAAATTGATAACAAAACCTTCTGGAATCTGATGCGTTGCATTCTCCGGAACTATATACCTCAAAAGTTTCTATAAGGCTTCTGCGTATTTGCTTTCAATGACCAGGATTATGTGTATATCCAGGTAGTGTAGTAGAGACATTATCTGACTGTCAAATCGTCTTTATGCTAGTATATTATAAGTCTATGGTATAAAGACAATATCATATGGGTGTAGTGGTTAACAAACGGCATATTAGACTTGAATTTAATTTGATGGATTGAAACATTCTTATCATAAAATAAATAAATAAAAGGCCTTTATTGTTGTTAACAAGTTTTACAGAGTAGTTTCTTGTGCCTAAAATTAATTTACTTATGACTTAGTAGTCATTTATTAGATAGTTCTAAAAAACACATTTTGACTATTAACTAGAGTTTAACTAATATACTAAGGGCCTCGTTCACCATGTCCAAGTAAAGCTGTGATTAGTAACTTCTCAATTAACGTTAATTGGAAGCTACATGTTATGAGTATCTTTTGCCAATTTCACAAGCGAAAACTATGTCTTGAGTAACTACTGATTGGTTAAGTAAGTAATGAATCTATCACACGTCATATTCATTCAGTTATACGTCAAATAACACTTGTCAAACATCATTGCAGATTGTCATTTATGATTTTGTTAAATGTTGAGCGTTCATTTCACTGTTTAGCGCCAGATGTTTGTTTACCTTTGAAACTAGAAAGTATCTGGAAATAGTATAATACAGTTTTTGTCATTTAGTGGTTACTTGTGTGAATATCATTATTATGGATAAAATTAAAAGAGAGAGAAGTGCATACTTTACACGAGAGGGATATTTTGAGTAGATAAGATTAGTGTTACTTTAAGGTCGTGAAATTCGCATGTTATGTTACTATTGACTTAACTCAGTGATTAGCTTACTTGATAGTTTACTTGAATGTGGTGAAAGAGGGCATAACAATTTTAATATCTATTGATTATCGGCAAACAGTAGTTCGGTTACAACTTGTCTTCGGACAAAGGCCTCCTCTAAAGCTCTCCAGTTTTTCTCATTTTTGCAGTGCGAGTCCATGTTGAACCCACTATTTTCTTAACGTCATCCTCCCAGATGGGAGACAGGCTAAGAGATCTTAGCCTGTCTTCCTCTATATCTCTTTCCGTCTAAAGGGTACCATTCTGTGGTAAGTTTTGTCCATTTTTGCTTTTCTCTCATTATATGCCATATTCTTATCATAAGTTGTTTTTATTAATGTACCTAAGTTTATAGGTAAACAGGATCAATTGAGAGCCTAAAATTAAATAGGGAATAGATATTTTGTATTTTTTCTCCCGTGGATATAAACATTAACTCGTTGATTAGGAGAGTATTTGCAACAGGAACGTCTTCAAATCATGACAAATTTATGTTTCTTCTTACTTTTATAACATTGGTCGAAAGTGCCCTGAGGGCGCGAATATCTCTTGATAACAGAACAGAGTCCTGGCCGATATTTCGAAGATCCATTGTTTATTGTTCGTATTTTGTTGGAAATGTAATAATATATAAATAAGTTATTGGCGTACCAAACAGATTTTTTTGTAACTAAATGCTAATTAATAACAGCAAAACAAGAATAATAATGTCAAATCTGATAATACTGGATGATATTTTTGGTGTTATATGAGATAAGTTACAAAAAAAATAGTATCTAGTAGTAAACGCAGCAATATCATTATTTACAAGTGGTAAGCTCCTTTGCACAGGATGCCGGCTAGATTATGTGTACCACAACGGCGGCTATTTCTGCCGTGAAGAAGTAATGTGTAAACATTACTGTGTTTTGGCCTGAAGGGTACGGCTAGTGAAATTAGTCTTAACATCTTATGTCTAAAGGTGACGAGCGCAATTGTAGTATCGCTCAAAATTTTTGGGTTTTTCAAGAATCCTGAGCGGCGCTGATGAGTAGGGTGTATCAATTACCACCAGGTGAACGTCCTGCTCGTCTCGTCCCATATTTTCATAAAAAAAATTTTTGAGCTCAATTGTAAATCTAAATCTTCCAAAGACTTACTCAAACGTACAGAAATTGCTACACCAACATAAGGTAAGTCGTTATGAAAGAGTTTAGTGACATGCACAGTTATAGAAGAATTATGTATATTTAAAAGACTATATTTGTCAATATATTTGTATTTCAAAGTACTATCTACGCGACTCAATAAGGCTACTGGAAACCCAAGCGCTGGCAGCTATTGCAGTCAACGGATCAGCCTTGCTATCCAACGTGGAAATGCTGGCAGCATAGCTATACCAGCTGTTTTAGAGCCAAATGGCTGCAAAACCCGCCGTGATGGCATGCGTCCTGATGGAATGACGCTGGTGGCTTGGACCCGGGGGAGGGCGCTGGTGTGGCACGCTACGTGCATCGACACTCTGGCTCCTTCTTGTGTCCAAGTTACGTCAGTTGGTGCTGGGGCTGCTGCTTCGACTGCCGAAGACAGCAAGTGTCGCAAATATGTTGGTCTCAGTGAGTCATATATCTTTGTGCCGTTTGGTGTCGAGACACTTGGCCCGTGGGGCCCCGAGGCGCGGAGAATGTTCAAAATATTATCTTCGCGCCTCAATAACGCTACTGGAAACCCAAGCGCTGACAGCTATTTCGGTCAACGGATCAACCTAGCTATCCAACGTGGAAATGCTGGCAGCATTATATATATATTGGTAGACTTAACCCCGTAACGATAGTTTTAAATTCAAATTCAAATATTTTATATACATATATATAAGGAGACAAGTGGACCCGACAGACGTTGTCCTGTATACACGTCTTAAATTTGAAAAAGGTCCAGCCGTTAGGAGGAGTTCACTAACATACACATGAGCAGGAGAATTATATTATATGGACGGAATTGAGAATCTAAACCAATCTCAAATTCACTTGAACATACAAAAAAAATCATCAAAATCGGTCCAGCTGTTTTGGAGGTAGTTCAATTGTGAATCTAAACCATTCTCGAATCCACCTGAAGACACACAGAAAGTTTCATTAAAATCGGTCGAGCCGTGACACGATAATTTTATATATTAGATATATAATATCCGGGCGCAAGAAACTCAGCGCGCTTCTTGTTTTTTCATAATAATAATTTTCTTGGTTTTTAAATAGATAATATTGATATATTACATCTAGTTGTCACTTCGTCGAACTGTACGATACGTATTAAAAACGACAACGTAATGCAAATTATATTTAAATAGAGTCAGGGTCGTAGTAATAAGAACGTTGGGTTCACTTCACACCTGTTGGTATGTGATCAGGAATTGTCATTTGACCTCCTTTGCATATAAGTTTCATGCTGCAAATTCTCATACGGGCCGCTTAAAGCTGCACTGCTTCCAGAATTGGGTCTAGAGAGTGATAAAAGACTATTATTTTCTCAAAATTGCTTCCCTTAAAATTATTTTGATGTCCGCTTAAACACTATTAGCGCTTTGCAAACATGGCGCTCGGAGTCAAAGAAGCAGCGCAAGAAACTCTCCCAGCATTCTTTTTTACGCTCTTTTTTAGTAAAATATAAAATATTGCACTGTCATTATTATTGTTATAAAATAAATATAAGTACCTGTACGAGATTAGTATGGCCCTGTACGAGATTAGAATGACCCTTAAACAGCTTAAAAACAACAAGGCGCCGGGTGATGATGGAATTACAGCTGAGCTTCTGAGAGCTGGTGGTACTCCTGTACATAAGACCCTCCAGAAACTCTTCAATTCCGTCATCCTCGAGGGCAAAACGCCGCAGCATGGCACAGAAGTATAGTGGTGCTGTTCTTCAAAAAGGGCGATAAAATGCTTTTGAATAACTATAGGCCCATAGCACGTCTGAGCCATGTATATAAGCTGTTTTCTAGGGTTATCACAAATCGTCTCGTGCGCAGGCTCAACGACTTCCGGCCTCCCGAACAAGCCGGATTCCGAAAAGGCTTTAGCACTATAGACCACATACATACACTGCGGCAGGTTATACAGAAGACACTGGAGTACCTAAAAACCACTATTGTACCTAAAAAATCATGTTATAATCAGGGTATTTAGTTTAAACTCAAACTTTCGGTTAAGATTACTCCAAATAATATATTTTTTTTCCAAAAATGCAGAAACAAATATCACATCGAGCGGTTGTTTTAAGTAATGTTGCCAAATGCAGACTCCTCCGACCTTCCATATTAAGTATATTAGCTTATTTCAAATATGGAGTAATGTTCTGCCTGGGTGGAATATTCCAACAGAATCGAGCGCACGCATTTTGCACTCGTTGGATTAAACATTTTGTTTTGTGTAGTAATCTTGGTCCATAAACCACGTCACAGTAATTGAGCTTTGATAGTACAAGTGTTTCACATAATTTGACTCGAAGTTCTGTACTTAAATATTTTCGAATTTTGTAAATAACTTTAAGTCTATAAAAACAATTTGATATAACTCGGATTATATATTTTTTTTCGCCAATTATTGAACCTAAGTTTCGCGCTTCGTGGACCCGCTCAATGTCCGTGTTGTTAAAGGCATTTATTTTCTCAAAATTGATTCCTTTAGAATTCTTTTTGATGTCATTTTTGATGTATTTTTGATACTACTCCGCTTCGTAAACAAATGGCGCTCTTTGAGAGAAGAAGCGGCGCAAGAAACTCTCCCAGAATTCTTTTTTGCGCTCTTTTCAATAAAAATATACAATATTGTACCGTCATTTCTATCGCTATAAAATAATCACAATCTAGTCCCAGGCTGTCCGATCATTTAGATATTCAGCAGTGGAGCAATAGGATTTACGACACAGACATTTTTTTATAAAACATTTAAATTTATTTATAGATAATGCCTGAACAGTGGCTGGGACTTTCTTATAGAAGTGTATACATTTACCCTTAAAGCATAATAATAAGCAAAATAATGTATCTTATGAAGCCTACTAGAATTAGTAACAAGCAATCCCTTATATCTAGTGTTATAATAATGAAAATCACTATTAAGAGCTAAAAGGTGACTATTTTTGTGAACGTATATTAAATTTTCATAAATGTACTGACAATGAACAGTCATAATATTTATTTCTTTAAATTTTTCTTTGAGAGACTGTCTATAACCAAGCTGATAAATAGCACGAACAGCTCTCTTTTGCAGAGCAAACACTATATCAATGTCAGCAGCATGACCCCATAGTAAAATACCGTACGTCATGATGCTGTGAAAATAACTGAAGTACACTAATCTAGCGATCGCAACATTCGTGTACTCTCTAATCTTTCTAACTGCTATTGATCATCACCTTCGGATTGTACTGCTCAGTCGATTTCAAAGATATAGGGGTGCCAAGATTTAAAATTAAAGAGTTACGATCCGACCAACTGCAAATCTCATTTAGACTCGTTCACCCTGGTTACCCACCTCGCACTAGATTTTTCAGATACACCAAAACCGAGTGCGCCGTACGGCACCCTACTTCCTCATCAAGTTCTGGTCCTTATTTTGTTTATAAGATGGTTTATTTTGCATGGTCTTATAGCTTGTTTCAATAGCTTTCAGATATAATTATAACTCAATCATATCGCCAATATATGAGGCATACCGCGCAATCAAACTTTCCCGCAACGAAGAGGCTAACCGTTAGTTTGCGATTTTAATGTGCGATGTGGCTGGTAAAAGGGGGGTCTCCCTTTCCAACCTTTGGAGAGAATATCTCTTTGATAAGTTCTTACTTTGTTCGTGTATATTTGATGCTGAGGTCTATAGAGCGTACTTAGAGTTTGCTCAGACTTTACTTACGTAAGTATGCTAAGTAATATCTTTTATTTCGTTGTTATTGTCATTTGACAACTGAAATTATGCTGAGCTTAAGGTAAGACAGCCCAATGCAAAAGTCAAGTTCTCGTTTTATCACATAATTTAATGTACCTAATTAGCGAAATTTCACAAAAAAGGTAAGTAGCTATTCTTACAGCCGTTCCCAATATACTATCTACAGATAGAGATAAATTACTACCTTCTACTGTCAGTAATTAGCTGTCAATAATCTGAAGCTGTCCCAGTTACCCGATAAGTCATTCTTATCGCCTTATATCGGGACGCGTGGATTGCAATTTGCATACAAACTTCTATCGCTGATAAGCTATACGTCGTCCCATTGACAGACAGCGTGTACGGATAAGGTAAGTTACCGTCGATAATTTTATTGGGACAGAAAAGTCAACGATAGTTACGATTTTTATCTCAAGTAAGAGATAGACTGAATTTTGGGAACGGCCGCTAATGGATCAATAACTGGATAACATATTTTGCATGTCAATTGACGAAACATATAGGATTATTAATAATATTGCATTAACAGCTTTAGTACAATGTTTATTACAAATAAAATAATTTGATTTCACTTCCAGTTAGTTATATCAAAGTATGGAGCTGCAAAAGACGTGCTCACCTTACAGCATTCGAAAAATCGTTTAAATTTAAAATAGGATATTTTTTAATAGTATATTGGTTGGTATCCAAAAATAGTTACGTTTAGCTATAAATTTCAAACATAACTCTTGATTGGTCTCGAAAAACCGAAGCAAGTAAGCGATTTTTAAAGAGAATATTGAAGCAACAAACAAATTGACAGACAGAAATTGAAAATGTAATTTGTAACCACAACAGCGTGTATAAGTGACTCAATTAATATGTACAGAATACAACGCAGTTTGCTTTGCTCATAACATTGTGCAATTAAAATGGTTGATAAATGCAATTTATTTCAGTAATTCACATGACAAAGCACGTGATACGATGAATATTCAAGAATATGTTGATCTTTTGTGAAAGTTCTGTTGGCTCCATGATGCTTTAGCATAGGTATAGGTAACTTTAGTTACAGTAGAATTATTGTGGGACAGGTTCCACAATAATAATGATGTTTTAACAATGAACCTTGATAAAAAGCCTTTAGCGGCGTTGAGCACTTTTAAAATGTTAAACTCTCGTCAGGACACGTGGCCTGACCGAAAATTTGTGAGACAGTTGTTCAAATTATGGATAAGAGTTGATTTTTCTGAGAGATAAACTTTTTAATGTAAAATAATTGTAATAGTTCTGAGTGTTAAATTTTTATGTAATATTGTATAAATTGTCATTTTAGTGTACGATAGCGCAATAAATGAATATTCTATTTAAGCCCATAAATGCTAGTAATTACTCTCCGTTCCAAAATATTAAAAAATGCCCAACGTTAATGTTCAAGTTTTCACTCTGCCGGAACTCTCGGAGGGCAGACCGTTATTTTTTCTAATTTAAATAAATCGCTCATTCTATTATATCCCTTTTTCCTAGGGATCGGTAAAAATATATATTTATTTTTATTAGGTCCCCAAATATCAACGGAATCGTCTCGAATGATCGGCCTTTTAATATCTGTTATCTCTTCATTACATTTTAAAAATAAAAAACATTGCGTGCGTACAAAGTACACATGTCAGAAGTGAAACCTGCATGGTGCATGAACCTCTAAACTGCATATGAATTCCTAGTACGTGTTGCTAGGATGACACATGATTTCAACCGCTATGAAAGACGTTCCTACCACCACTAATATATATATATATATATAATAATATGTTCTCCTGGTGTCTATGTAGTAATTCGTCGTGCGCTTGGAGTCAGAATATATTAAGGTATACTCGCGCCATACTTAAGACAATCTCTTCTTTAACTATGATCGCCTGGTACCAAAACATTGTATTATGCTTCCTATCTCATTATCTCCCATGTTAAATATTATGAATTGAAGTGACTGCTCTTTTTACTGTCGCTTTTTCGTTTCATCGACTTTTAAATCAAAACGATGATAAAGAAGTTTTCACTTCAATGGTATGCATATTTCTGTCTCATTCTTTGCCGGCTTCATCCTACACATTTTTGTATTTGTGTCTCTTACCTTTTTTTTTCTGTTACATCCGGTTTGAAATCACAACGATTCTAAAGAAGTTTCACAAGTAAATTTTTACAACTAGGACAGAGAGATAACGTAATTATATTCATTTGCATTTAAGAAAAGACGATAGCTAAGTGGGGCATGGTTCATGATTAAATGAAAAATGCAAGGCACTGAATATTTGCCGCCAGCGCTTCCTTCTTCCGAGTATAATCCTAGTTTAATTATTCTATGCTTAAAGTTTCATGAGCACTTCCTGTTTCTGTGATATTTCACGTTCGTGTTTATGTTTCGGGGATCGAAAATGGTTTTACTTGGCTGTTGGCTAACCACTATCACTACATATTATTTAAAAAAAACTACGTTTATACAAACCGACTTCCAAAACTTTTGTGAGTATAAAATAACTTAATAGAGATTTAATATAATATCCCTCTTATGCAAATCTTACACCTTTAATATTAATAAAATACTATTATTTGTATGTGCTACCTATTGATAGGGTTTAAGTCGGTGCTTGCCCGCTTGCGTTGTTTGGTTCTACTTCTTCTTCCCACTGTTCAGGCATTATCTATAAATAAATTTAAATGTTTTATAATAAAATGGCTCTGTTGTAAATCCTATTACTCCACTGCTGAATATCTAAATGATCGGACAGCCTGGTACTAGATTGTGGTTATTTTATAGCGACAGAAATGACTGTACAATATTGCAAATTTTTATTGAAAAGAGCGCAAAAAAAGAATGCTGTTAGAGTTTCTTGCGCCCCTTCTTCTCTCTCAGAGCGCCATTTGTTTCCGAAGCGGTAGTAGTATCAGAAATGACATCAAAAAGAATTCTAAAGGAATAAATTTTGAGAAAAATAAATGCCTTCCCTATCTAGACGAATCCCGCCACGCGTGACTTTGAGTGGGACTAAATTTTCTATCTTTTAGTGTCATTAATCAGGTAAACTATAAGATTGCGTTGTTTTTTTATTGTAATATATTAAAAAGTATTTTTTTTAAGCAGCTATGGCCTACGACAGGTTCCGCATGCCTTAAACAATATAGATCCCCTATTTCACGTTCTTGTGAGACATTGAAATATCGCGAAATACGTTTGTTAGCTATGAAAGACCCACTTTTCGGTAAACGGGTTGATAATAATAATATATAATCAAACTAAATGAAAACTCCTAAAAAAGCAGTACACAAACTATAATAAAATCATCATTCACGTAAACGAAAATATTCATAAAAAGTGTTCATCAAATGTAAACTACGGGACCAAATGGCAAACATTCTGCTTCAAACTAAAGAAGAATCACATAAATCGGATCATAAATCTCAGAGTAATCGGTGTACATACATAAAAAAAATATCAATCGAAATGGAACCTTTTCCTTTCGAAGTCGGTTAAAAAATGACCTCCGCCTGAAATGCCTGTTCGCGATAACTTTAAAACCTACTTCACCGATTTTCATGTTATTTCCACCAATCGATAGCGTGGTTCTCAAGGAAGGTTTTAGTATATAATTTTTTAAGTTTTTTTACACATTATTGCATACATTAACCATATTTGTTGGAGGTGTCGGAAAAAATAAGCCGTCTGGGAACTTCAATCAAAATCGCTGTGTAAGCCCATTAAAATATAACAAAATAATGTATGGTGGAATTGTGTATTTTATATAGGTCTACAGAAAAAGGCACGATGGCATATGTCTCTCTTATGGGTCAAAATTTACCAGTGGGAGGCTCCTTTGCACCGGAAGATTATGGGTACTACAATGGCGCCTATGTTTACCGTGATTTTAATAATTTTTTTATGCATAAAAAATTTGTTTGTAAAATTAAAAAAGTGGTTAAATTTCTAATTTTCTCTTCTATAAATATGGTAAAGTTAAAAAAATTCATATACCTGAACTTTAATATATTATAATAAACTAGCTGACCCGAAAGACGCTGTCCTGACAATAGAAAAAATTAAAAAAAAATCACAACAGAACAACCGACTGCAAAAACACTATTTCAAAACAAGAGATATAATATGCACTAAAAAGTATAAAAATTATTGCGTGAATCTGAAGTACACTAACTAACAATTTGTCTAAATATTTGTAGATATACTAAATTTTTCATTGCAGCAATGAACGTAAGCGCTTTGCAATTTGATTACAGACAGTTAGAACACAGACTACAGATAGCACCCTTACTGTAAGTCGTTAAGGAGTTCCATTGGTCATCATATTTGACTACGACAATAACTTGAATCCTAATAGATTATGATTCGGCCAAGTATATTTTTAATTTGCTCCTAAGAATTGAAGAGTACCGTTACTTAGTCATGGATTCCGTAATCAGAAGCAAACCAAACTCTCACCAAACTATCTTTGAAGTATAATAAAATAAAAAATAAAAAAGCCTTTTATTTCTTGCAGCTTATAAAACATGAAGTTATATTAGATTAAGTTAGTTTACCTACATAAAATTATTAGTTTTGTTAGTAATTAACTTTGGTTCCTAAAATTTACTTGTGTTAGTTTTTCCTTAATCCTATATTATTATTCTTCATTCTGTATGAACTCCTCTGTAGGTGAAGGCCTCCTCCAAAGATAGCCAGTCCTCTCTAGATTGGGCTACTTGAATCCAGTTGAGGCCAGCAGTTTATTTTAAATATCATCTTCCCAACTAGCTACAGGTCTACCTCTCTTTCTTTTTCCCTGTGGACTCGCCTGGTCACCGTTTTGGTCCCTCCCTTGTCACGTAGACGCGCCACATGTCCGGCCCACGTCCATTTTAGTGACCGAGCGTGTTCTAATCCATCTCTTGCCTTGGTTATGTTTCAAATTTTGGTGTGCCTTATTTTTTGCATCTTTCTAATATTCAGCATACTGCGTTCTATACCCCGCTGACATGCAATTAGTTTATCCTTTGTTTTTTTGTTGAATTTCCATGTTTGGCAAGCATACGTGAGGTACGGTATTAGGCACGTGTTTAGTACTTTGGTTTTATTTTGATCGGCATGCTGCTTTTGAATATGTCCTCTATTTATATTATAAGAGCCCAGTATTTGTTCCAGGTGTTGCCTATTCTTTGAAGTATATCCTTTCCAATAAAAAAAGAATCATCGAAATCGGTTAGCGCGATATTGAGTTATTCGAAAATTCGTCATCCACATATGTATAGCAAATTTAAGACTTTTAAGAATTCTCATGCCACTATCAGATCTGGACCAAATTACAATGGGACCACACGGGAAGCATCAGCTTTCAAATAAAAAAAGGATTATCAAAATCGGGTCACCCAGTTGAAAGTTTTGAGGTAATAAACATAAAAAAACATACCAACGAATTGAGAACCTCCTCCTTTTTTGAAGTCGGTTACAAAAATGATGGTTGATTGGGGAATAATGTAGTTTTAAGTCATCGGAAATGTGTTATGATTATTTAATTATTTAAGAATGAAACAATGGATATAGTACTTTTTTTTATTAAAATAAGGGATTAGACGAGCAGGACTTTCTGCTGCTGGTAATGCAATACCGTTCAAGATTATTGAAAAATTCTGAGCGGCACTACAACTGCGCTCGTCACCTTGAGACATAAGATGTCAAGTCTCATTTGCCCAGTAATTTCACTAGCCACGGCGCCCTTCAGACCGAAACATGTTACCACATTACTGCTTCACAGTAGAAATAGGCGCCGTTAACCCATAATCTAGCCGTTATGCAAAGGAGCCTCACACTGGTAAGATTAAGTCTTTCAGTTAATGATTGGTTATTCAAATTTGGAATATATGATTCATTAAACTCAACCGGATCAAGTCAGGTTTGTTTACTAGTATAACAAGAATTAGCCAAGTCAGTACGAAATGTAATAATCTAAGATTACATCATAAAGTGCGTGTTTCTCATGATGTCACATGACACGGTAAGGCTCATTTTTCTAATACTGTTGCTAACTGGCCAGCGAGCCTTTCAAATAACTTTTTAACACATGATCTTTACAGATAATAAATAAAACGTAAAAAAGAAAACAAAAAATACGCTTTAATAAAAAACCAAACTAAAATGAAGAAAATATTTTACAATAAGTTTAAATTTGGAACAGGATTTATTCTTCAAGTTAGTATTTGAAGTTAATTGACGACCCATACAGCCCAGTGGTTAGTGACCCTTCCTACTGAGCTAGAGGTCCCGGGTTCGAATTCCAGTAGGTGCATATTTATATGATGAATATGGATGTTTGTTTGCGAGTCATGGATGTTTATATGTATTTATGTATGTTTGAGTAAGTATATTGTATTAAATATATCTTTGTCTTGTACCCATAGTGAAGGCTATGCCTAGTTTGGAGCAAGATAATTTGTGTAAAAGTGTGTCAATATTATATTATTACTAGCTGACCCATCAAATGTCGTATTGCCATATAACATATTAAAAAAAAAATATTACAATTTTGATGGAACCTATTCTCCGACCTACCAAATACATCGTAGCTCAATTATTGTATTCGATTGCCATCTTGCAATCCTATATCGGTTTGGTCGATGGAACAGAATAATATAAAAATTGTGATACAAAAATAGTTGTACATCGTAGAAGGGCGAAAATTTGTATGTATTTTTCAATGCTGAATCATAGTAAAATAAAAAAAAAAAATTGTCAATAAATTTAAAAAAAAATTGGGGTGGACTACCCTTAACATTTAGGGGAATGAAAAATAGATAGTAGCCGATTCTCAGACCTACTGTATATGCATATAAAATTTGGTAAAAATCAGTAAAGCTGTTTCGGAGGAGTAAGGTAACTAACATTGTGACACGAGAATTTTATATACAAGATTTTATATTATTAATTAGAACTTTAATTATTATCATATTAAATATTTACTTTAGCTAAATGGCTTAAAGACGTTCAGATATATAGGTAATCATTGCATTGTTCACTAGATATTTTTTAACCTTTTCTTAATTACCGGCCATCCCTGACCGGTCTTTCAATTAATACAAAAAAAAGCTCGTACACCTTCCTTAAAGGCCGGCAACGCTCCTGTGATTCCTCTGGTGTTGCAAGAGAATGTGGGCGGCGGTGATCACTTAACACCAGGTGACCCGTACGCTCGTTTATCCTCCTTTTCATATCTTATAATATCATAATAATTTCTGGTACAATAACTATATATGATATTGGTTATATTCTTTTGAAGTGATACTTCACGATCTTATGATCTTATGATCACTTCTAGGACTAATACACAAATTTGGAAATAAAATTTTATGAATATCCTGTAGATGAAGCCACAATCTGAGAGTTTAACAAAGCATACAAGATTTTATCAAAGATACGCACAGAACGCGAGGGGTCGCGGAGTCGAGTCCCGCATCGTTCATAAAATTTTATTTTCAAATATTGTTTCTGTATTAATCCTATAAGTGAGGGTTATCATTTTAAAAAACATAAGAAAATGTTTAGATTTGCAAGAGCGACATCTCAAGTCAATTATGTAATATGGAAATTAAATACTGGAGTTGAGCAGGTTATCAACTGTATGGTAGATCCTGTAGATGAAGCCACAACCTTAGAGTTGAACAAAGCATACAAGATTTTATGACATATGTCACTCGAACGGTTAGCTCAGTTCGAAGAGCACTCGCACGGAACGCGAGAAGTTATGGGTTCGAGTCACGCATCGGTCGTAAAATTTTGTTTTCAAATTTTATTTTCTTTTATTGAAAGAATGTATGGGTAACGGCGATCTCTAACAGGTACTCGTTACTTTTCCACTAAAAAAGAAGAAAATTTGTTTGGTTTGGTCATCTAGGACTTTATTATAAGAGTGTATACATTTACCCTTAAAGCTATTATGTATCTCATGAAGCCTACTAGAATTAGTTACAAGCAATCCCTTATTTCTAGTGTTATAATAATGAAAATCACTATTAAGAGCAAATAAGTGACGATTTTTGTGAACCTTTATTAAATTTTCATAATTGTACTGACAATGAACAGTCATAATATTTATTTCTTTACATTTTTCATTCAGAGACTGTCTATAAACAAGCTGATATATAGCACGAACAGCTCTCTTTTGCAGAGCAAACACTATATCAATGTCAGCAGCATGACGCCATAGCAAAATACCGTACTTTGTAGGGACTGAATAAATTGACCGACTTGGTGTCATGATTCTCACAACATTTTGTGGTCGAAGAACTGAGTTGCGAGACTTGTTTTTTTTCTTTCGCACGCTTTTGTAAGTCTATACGCTTGTATATTGTTACTCAATGGAGTGATCGTCACAGATCAGTGTCACAGGTCAGACCTAGAATGACAAAATCGAACATCTGACAAAAAATTGACAATATTCTTTGATAAAAACTCAAATTAGCATCAGCCAATACTTTGCCAGTGACAATAACTAGTAATTTGGCTGTAGCCCAATGTATAATAATTAAATGTAACGTTTAACAGAACCAAGGATAAGCACGTCTAAATATTATCCACTCAAACAACATTTCCATAACGTTGCTATATAATGTTGACTATAATTGTTTTCTCTGTTAGCAGTTATCGCCTTATGTCGGGTATCACGCTAAACAAACTGACTAGCGACAGTTAACTAGTTCAGTTGTGGTCATTTCCTGTTCATTTATTGAAGTAGGCGCGTTACTTTGTGGAAATCCATAATTATACAAATGATTTGCGTTTTCTTTAGTGTTAATTCCGTTAATATTTGTCTTTAAACAATTCGACACGTGTTTAACGTGAGTCACGTGCCAGATTTTGGCGAGACCAAACGTCCTAAGGATGCCTCGTGTAGAGGCGAAACACGTGTCGAATTGTTGAAAGACAAATATTGGCGGAATTAACACTAAAGAAAACTCAAATCATTTGTATATATTTCCTGTTCAATTAATGTGATATAACTCACATGTGTATAGTCTTAGATTAAGGTTTGGTTTCCGCTGCGCTATTACTAGATACCGCAGGCGTAAGCGCAAAGTACGGCAACTAATACTACGCCCAAGTGGGCGTACTCGAGCCAGTCTCGGACTATGTGTGACGTTGACGTGCCACATGTTCTGTTAAAATTGGAACTTAAATACCGGGTTGCGTAGTAAAACCTTGTAAAAATAATGGTACAAGAAATAAGAAAGACACTATAATATACACTATATTAATTTCAATGTAAAATAATACGAAACGTATATAAGTTACAAAATTTGAAAGATGCCACTGAGCATAGAATAATAATGCTCAGAACGATAGTTTCATTCATAGTTCCTGTCAATATAGAAGTAACTAAACGTCACGTATTTACATTCGCCAACACGCACACAGATAACCAAATAATGTTGCAAGTGAATAGACATTTCCCTAAATCGGTAAATTGTAAGAAATGCTAGATTATATGTAATAAAGAAACAGGAAAGCATATATAACTCCCTACTTGAATAGCAAGGGCATCCTGAACATGAGTGCAAGAAGACAGCTTCACTATGCTTGTTTAACTCAAAAGGTTATTTGGAACAAGAAGCCTGAATATTTATTTGAAAAGCTCCGTGGGTTAAAGATTTCATCGTACAACACATCTTGCGTGCAAACAGACAACTCGGCCTGATAATCCCTAAGCACAAAACAGCTCGGTTTAGGAGATCTTTCAGATTCTCTGCAGAAAAAATATGGAATGACTTACCTTCTCCTCTAAAGAAACAAATGAGTATCGAGTCCTTTAAAAAAAATCAGTTTTGCTCTACTAAAAAAGCAACTTGCTGCGGAGAAATTGAACCACTTCCACTGGAAATATCTTTCTCTAAAATATTTTTTCTGTGTACGGACATAAACACACGCTCACAATCACGCACATACGCAAACACACACATACATACACACACACACACACACACACACTCATACATACACAAACACTTATATACACTTGCAAGGGTAATCAGAAAACTTTTTTTTTCTAATATTACATTTTATAAAAAAAATATAGCTTAAGTAGGTAATCGGGGAGCCACAATACATCCACTCCCGCTCAACACCTTAGGGAGGAGGGGATGGCTGAACAACAGCGCTGCATGGAAACATAAATCCATGATTTCATGTCAGGTGAAGCTGAGCCTTTTCCTTTTTCCTTTTGTTTCATCGCGTATTTTAATTGTTCATTTTATATTTGAAATGATTTGTTATGGCAATAAAGAATTTATTATTATTATTAAAAGAAAGAAGAAATAAAATATAAATTAAGAATTTAATAAAAACATCACGTACCTATTTGTCACTCGATGAAACGAAAAAGCGAGACGATAGAGGCGCGGTTCTCAGCTATATCTGAGGTTGTCTAGGGTGTAGAGAACGAATTTAGGATAATTTTTGAAATCCAAGATGGATATCGTATCCGAGGTTCACGAGGGTGCAGAGAACGAATTTGGGATCATTTTTTAAATCCATGATGGCTGCGGTGAAAAATTCTTTTGGGGCTATAATTATGCGTGGTTTTTATAATGATAACCCTAATGCCAAACAACTTATAGGCATCTTTCGGAAATTGTTGTGCCACACGGAGCTAAAATCGTTAAAATTATAAATTTTGCGGCTTCGCGGCGGCCATCTTGGATAACAAAAATGATCCGAAATTCGTTCTCTGCAACCTCGAGATCCTCGGATACGATATCCATATTGTTGAAATCATAAATTTGTGCGGCGGCCATCTTGGTTTTCAAAAATGATCCCTAATTCGATATCTGCACCCTGTAAAACCTCTGATTTGATATAAATATTGTTGAAATCATAAATTTGCGCGGCAGCCGTCATGGATTTAAAAGAAACAAAATGGCGCGTAACCGGAAATCGTCGGTTTGAAGTCGGTTAAAAAGAGTGGCCATTAATATTCTCACGAGCTCAACTTTTTCCAAACATATGATAAATTCAGTAATTGAAAAGAAATATTTATAGTGACTATTCAATGCGCTGTTTAAGCCTAATTGAATTAAGATTATTTGACTTTGACTTTGACTACTTATAACATCACGTTGCGTCGTAAATTATAGCCTACTTTCAATACCAACCAATAAATACAAAAAACTATTCCAGCGGAGGAACTCGGGGTAGATAGTACTTTCATAGCTGGCAACATATTTTTTTAATGGCGTCTGTTTTGTTTACAAAATATTTTGCTGTTTTAACGAATGTATTAGCTTAAATTAAAAGTTGTGAAATAATATTTAGGTGTGAAATGTGATTTTCTTATCATAATTTTTAGTAATTTTTCAATTAAATTTCGCGCACTGATTGTCCTGGAAGTTGACAGAATGACGCTGACGTGGCGGGAAACGTATGTGGTCATAATCGACCACATTGAAAGTGCTTCAATTCGCTTGGGCCTACTCAAGTTCTAAGCGTTATTATTCTATGCCATTGAGTATCAAGATGCCAAGTACACAAGCATCTAATAGTTGCCGCAATAAAAAAAGCTATTTTTGTTAGTTAATGAGGTATCTAGTTGTACCGCAGTGGAGACCAATCCTTAATCTAAGCCAACAACATTAAACACGGAACAGAAAAGCAGGCATGAATGATTTTTCCTTCTACATAACTAGAGTAATATAAATAAGCACACCGATACATTACGCTGACAAGCATTACAAAGAGTAAATAACACTTAAGAATATGTAAGTCCTTTATTTGTGGAGCTGACTTCGTGATATGTCATCCATCTCCACGCTCTTATTGTTTTCACATGGATATGTTGTTTTTCTGTGGCTTTATTGAGATTTTCGAAGATTTAGTTATGATGTTAAGAAGAAAATAAATATGATTTTTATGACTGAGACAAATAATATTGTAGTTCCGTATAGGTCTCGTCACGAAGTGGTTCATTAAATGCGCATAATAAAATGTAAAATAATTTAAATAAATATATATGTTCAATGCACTTTGATGAATTTTCCAGAAATTGTGGTAATTTGAACGTAGTGCGTTGTTACTTTGAGCATAATTCAATGTACCTAAGTACCGAAATTTTATGTAAGTAGTTATTCTTAAAACAGTTACTGGTTTTATCTGAGTTTATTGTTTTAATCTTGTTACCTGTCCTTCTGGGCTAGATCGGGGCATGGTAGTGCCCCACCAAGACGAGCAAAAACAAGTGGCACGGCCGTACCGTCCTTTTCTCGAAGAATTTCAGGCCATTTTCAACCCCCTATAACATCGTTGTGGATAAAACAAAAAGCCTGAATTTTCAGTAACCAAGTAACAGTAACAAAGTAAGCCTGAAGTTTCAAGCATTGTATAAACACGGTATTTTTCCAATTTCATTCAATTTCAACCAGTAGATATAGTATTATAAGTCGTCGAAGTATCTTTTTTTGTCACTTACTGACTTGACCCTTAACGGCCGTTCCCAATAAAGGCATAAAAGGCATTTATTTTCTCAAAATTGATTTCTTTAGAATTCTTTTTGATGTCATTTCTGATAACTACTACCGCTTCGGAAACAAATGGCGCTCTGAGAGAGAAAAAGCGGTGCAAGAAATTCAGATTATTGACAGCTAATTACTGATAGTAGAAGGTAGTAATTTATCTCTATCTGTAGGTCGACTTGGACATTTGTCTCACTACTTTTTACAGTAGATGAAGAGTTGTAACATTGGCTTTTTTTTGCAAAACATGCAAAATTGAAACGTAAATGTAAATGACTTGAAATGTGAATGGAGATTTCGCCATCAGCGCTCTGCAAAATCTCATTAAATTTCTAACGCACATCTCCATGATATGATGCAAATATCCAATATTGAAGAAAAATTATTACTTTGAAGCCATTGTGAAATTGGCATAGACGTTTTAGGTTGCTAAATTTAATAGTGCTGTTCCGATTTCATAAAGTATATTATTTATCTTTAGATACAAATCCTGGTAAGAATGTATTTGTCGTTCTTTTTCCCTAAAAAGAACCGATCGACTACAGTGTTGTTCCTTAAAGGATAGCAACACTCTTCGAACTCATCTACATCCTTCATATCAGATGGACCTTAAGCTTGTTTATATTCCTATCCGTCTTCTTCTATTTGTTCTTCTTCTTGTGCTCTCCACCATTGATTTAGGCATCGGCTCAGCGAACTTTTTCCAGTGTTGTGTCTTGAGGAATCACTTCTTGACCTTTATTTTGCCCATAATTATATGTCGGAGAAAGTTTTATCTCTCGTTACATTATACATGACCCATATATGCTACTTTTCTCCGACATTCTGCAACAATTCCCGATTTCCGCCGATGCTTATTTATAAAAACGATCGTAACAAACACAATAGCACACATAATAGCATATTATCTCGTCTCCCCAGTTCCCACAATTAGGGGTAAAATCCGTCGTCTATTGCTATACGCAGTAATTAGGACATTAATTAATTTTGTGACGAAGATTGCTCCGACATCCCCCAGGCTTAGATGAATGAGAAACTCACGGTGACTGCCGTTGATCTTAATTAACATTATGAATTGTTAAAATGTGTATTATTTATATAACCATTCTGCCCTTTTGGACTTCGGTCTTGCTTAGTTTAAATCTTTTGTCTAACTGCAAATTTTCATAATTATTCACTAATTCTGTACTTAGTAAGTTTTAAAGGAGTTATCAGAGCACGTGCGCTCTTGGTGCCATGAAGTTTTTACATCAATTTTGATTTATTTTTTGGGTTCGAGTAAATGAGCTTACTAATCACTAATGGTGACCATCGCCGCCACTGCTTCCTATAACACCAGAGGAATGGCAGGAGCTATGCCAGACTTTTACAGGAGATAGTTAGTAAAGAAGTCTATAGTCTTCTTCTTCTTGGTTTATTGGCTCTGCGCGTTAAGGGATTGAGCCATTGTCAAGTTTTTATTTATTTTATTTATTTCTTTTTAAAACGGAGGAAACTTGTGTTCTTAGAAAAAAATAGAAAAAACTTACGTTTTTGATAGGATCAGGAAAGGATAGAAAATAATATATAATGGCATACTTATACTACTTATTTACAGTGTTATATCATTTAATAGGATAAATGAGGAAAGAAGTTTATAAGTCTATAATCATCTATAATGTATATTTCCTTTCACGTTTTCTTCAGAACAATATTATACAGTTATCGTTAAAAATGTGTTTATCTAAAAATTAGCACCCGTGTATCCCTGAAGTTTTTCGACCTTATAAACTATATACACCGAATACCAATACATTCAAAATGCAAACAATTCTGTTAACCAACTGAGGTGAGCGCGTGTGATAACTGAATTCTCATTGGTCAGGTAATGATCACGTAATTGGTCAGCTTATTATCACAAAATAACCTTAACATTCACTATTGGCATCTATTGCTTCATAAAAGATCTATTTTCCTAATGTGGTATCAGAAATCGTCCACCCTTTATTACTCGTCTATGGGTTATAAGGTCAATGAACTTGTTTCACCCACCACTATAAAAATATTATCAATTTTCAGTACGGATTCCTAAAAAAACTCAATATCAAATAGTCGTACGTACGCACGGCGGGCATATAAATGTACTTAACTTATCAAAAAGCAAACTGAAAACTGACGCACTTATATTTAATAATTATTTACTTAAGCCAAGGTTGTCGCCACTTCGTTCAGTGGTAAACACATCGTAGATGCATCCCGACTTTCACGGTTGTTCAAACGTGTGTGATTGTGAAGTGTGTGTTCATTTTGATGTTTAAATGTTAATACTTAACCCACAAACGCTTGAGGTAGGAAATATTTTGTTAATGTTGATATAAAATTTAAAATCCGCTCGTCAAATACTACATTGCCAAATCGGAATTAATTAGTAAACGTAAAATATTGTCGTAGATAACAATTTGAAATTGGATCGCAATCTATATAACAAGTTTTAGATCTGTGGAAATTTTTGAAATACGAACGTTGAACTGAAATGCAACGTTATCTATGTAAGTAGGTATATATTTTCGAATAGAGAATCGCCTGTCATCAAACAATTTAAAATTCGAATATGAGATAAAATTTCATTCGTGCCAGTAACACTTCTAAATATGAAGAAATTTTATTCAAATATGAACTATGACACAGCACCTCGTCATAGCTGAGAGTTTTAAAATTCGAATGCTGAATGTTTGTAGTCTTTGTAACGTTCGTATTTCCAAAGTAATGTCGCAGAAAATGCATTTAGCATAAATTACAATAGATCTAGCTTTTATAAACCTAGCATTTGCAAGTCAATATGATGCTGGGGATCTTTGAAAACAACTTTCATCACGGAGATACTTATTTCTTTATGTACAATTATGAAATAGCGACTTATTTTTCAGAACGACTACAAAGATTTATTTATTGTCTTGTTTTAAATCTACAAGTATCACTGCTATCCAAGCGGAAAACATTTACAAAATGTATTTTAATTTGAACTGAATTGGCATTCTTTTGGTATCCTTATGATTCCCAAAGTTGGATTTTTTTTTTAAAAGCTGAATGTATTCTTGCTTAAAATTTTTGGCACGAAGTAGATATTAAAGTTGAAAATAGTTATGATATGTTAGTAAATTTAGTGGCCAGTGTTTAAATGTGTTTAGGAGCGAGAAACAGCAAGATGACGTCAATGGGTATACCCACAGAAGCTCCGGTACATACCATTTTGTTTACGTCAGCGTATACCCAAAAAGTTGTCAAAAACCCACCCAAGAAGGTATGTATTGGTTATTTTTACTATGGAATAGGTGCTCAACTATCAACCAGAATGCGTAATGGTTATTAGGTTAAACAAGTATTATATATTTTTTTTAAAACTGAGAAAAAAAAATGTTTTGAAAACGCTGTGAGTTGACAAGGCGTTGGGTCACAATGTTTTTTTCAAAATGTCTAACAGTATATATGCCATTTGCCTAAGCCAAATGATGAATATTTTCTCTCATTGAATATACTTTTAATATGTGCTTCCAATTGTCGAAGGGTTTATAATAAGCAAGCTGACTCGACAGACGTTGTTCTGTACATAATAAATAAAATACTGTTTTTGCCAATAATATTTCATAACATCAAGAATTATTTCGTAACATATGCTCCATGTTTTTATAATGAAATTGTTTCACAGCAGAACTGTCAAACCGTGCGTCAATAAATTCTCTCATAGAAAATATGTCCATACAAAACGAATATTGGAAATAAAAATAATTATGGGTCCCAAATCGAAATAAAAAGTATCCTATCTCTCAAGTTAGACTAAACTGCACTCCATGAAGTTATCCCCATTAAAATCCGTTCAATAGTTTAGGAGTCCATCGCGGACAAACAACGTGTCACGTAATTTATATATACTAAGATAGCCGTTGGAGAATGTCTTGCGACAACCTATTCGAAAGCATAATGTTATGACGTTATAATCTATTATCATCAATATTTCTATGACAGCTCTTCCACGAGCGAGTGATATTATAGTCGTTCCACAACTTAATATATATAAATCCAGTGTCCTGATGTTTGTTTCAAGTGAACTCCTAACCAAATGAACGGATTTTAATGCGGATTACTTCATGGAGCGTAGTTTAGTCCAACTTGAGAGATAGGATAGTTTGTATTTCGATTCGGGACCCATGATTATTTTTATTTCCAATATTTGTTTTGAATGATATAGGTATATTTTCTATGAGAGAATTTATTGAGCATATTCTACGAAAGTATTCTTGATTTAATTAAAATATTATTTTAAACAGTATTTTATTTATTATGTACAGAAAAACGTCTATCGAGTCAGCTAGTATCTCTATAAATTCTCATAAAACGTGCGAAGTCATCCACACGGCTACTTTATCGCGGCGATACATCGAGTAGATGAACCCAAGGCCAACAAAACATCAGCTGCCAGAACACAGCGAGCCCGCTGTCAAAATATGAACTCTATTCTAGAAAACAATTATTATACGTGGGTAACACTGAAAATGTTTAGAACTGGCCAGTTAGAAACATTGCTTATGAAAACTTTTTTTGAATTTAAATTTAAGAACTCTTTGGTAACCTAATGTAGTAGTATATTGCATTCATTTGTCATTTGTTTTTGTGAATTGGCGGCAAATCTAAAACTCTTGTTACACGTGAAAATGAACCTAACGTGAACAAATTTTCGGTCAATGATTTATTATGACTTTCGTTGTGGGCTTACTCAACAACAAAGCTATGATAGGTTGCGATTAGCATTTCTTAATGAAGCCCCATCTCGTGCCACTATTTACAATTGGTTTAACGAGTTTAAGCGTGGACGTAGCAATCTCAATGATGATCCGCGTGAGGGACGTCCTTTAACAGCGACTACTGAACTTAACATCAGTGCTGTGCGACGCATGATAGAGGAAGATAAGAGAGTGACCTATCAGCAGATACGGGCAAGCCTAGGCATTGGTATGAGTCAAGTTCAAAATATCAATTCCTGCCTTATCGACGATAGATGAAAAAAATATATAAATTAACAAAAATCCTATGTTGCAAATTGAAAAACGGAATTTTTTTATCAAATTAATGTATTGTCATCGGTCCTCGATAAAGCTTCAAAGTTTGAACGAAATCTGGCCGTTTAAAGTGGGTCAAATTCTCGCTCAAATGACTCGGTAACAAACAAACATACATACACTCATATTCTCATAGTCTATTTGGAGTATGCGGCTGATTTGATAATGTATTTCACTCTATATAGAAAAATAATAAAAAATGTATAGGTCCTTAATTGAGTATTATATAAGTGGAAAATATTTCAGTTATTAATTTATTTATATTTCTTGGCTTTACTCTGGATTCCAAATTACAATGGGGCCCCATATTGAAGGATTGCCGAACAGAGTTAGTTCTGCAGCATACGCGGTTAAAGGATTTGACAATTAACTGACATTGATACGGCGCGACTAGTATACTTTAGTTATTTCCATAGTATTATGTCCTATGGTATATTGCTATGGGGCAACGCGGCCGATATTAATACAATATTTGTGCTGCAGAAGATTAGATAGGCTATTCGCGCTATTTACAACATTGATCCTAAAGAACCATTTAGAGCAACATTCAAAGAAATTAACATCTTGACTGTGGCTCCTAAATATATTTTGTATAATGTAATGTATGTTCATAGACACATAAGTGAATTTGCTAGAATTCAAATTCAAATTCAAATATTTTTATTCAAAATAGGATGTGACATCACTTATTGAAAGTCAAAAAACTACAACCCATTTAAAAATGAATGCCTCAGACCTGAGAAGAATGGGCGCAACAAACCCAGCGGGCTTTTTTTTTCATCGAATAAATATGTTTACAAAGTAATATTGTACAATTAAACTAAATTATATATACTTAATATATAAATATATAAATTTAATAGCCTGAGGGCGGTCACTCCATTCCCAATCTGTGGTATCATTAAGAAAGTCATTTATGTTAGGTTACTATTAACCTTTACCACACAAACGTTTCTTAACAATTCTTTTGAATAACGTTATACTTTTGTTTTGAACATTTTCTGGGATCTTGTTGTAAAAGCATATACATCGCCCCACAAAAGACTTACTAACTCGACTTAGCCGAGTAGTAGGCATCATAAGTTTATGTCTGTTCCTGGTGTTCCACAAGATCCCAGAAAATGTTCAAACAAAAGTATTACGTTATTCGAAAGAATTGTTAAAAAACGTTTGTGTGGTAAAGGTTACTATAACATAAATGACATTCTTAATGATACAACAGATTGGGGAATGGAGCGACCGCACTCAGGCTTTTAAATAATAAGGTCAATAGTACAATATTACTTTGCAAACATATATTTTGATGAAAAAGAAAAGCCTGCTGAGTTCGATGCGCCTGTTCTTCTCAGGTCTGAGGCATTCGTTTTGGAATGGGTAGTTTTTGACATTAAATAAGTGATGTTACATCCTATTTTGAATAAATATTATATTATTATTTGATAGGAGGTTGTAAAATTCATAATATAAATTCATGTTTTCAGTTCAACAAAATGTTTGCATTGTGAAATGTAGGTATAGTTCAGTATTTAGGTCAGCCATTAACAGACTGAATGGACTTTATGCGACCCGTCTCAATACATCAATAACACAGCCGATTTTGTATAAAATATTCAAAATATTACAACAGCAAAAACACGATTACTATAAATATACTCGTATCTTGATAAAAACATACCAAAGTAAACCTTTACGTAATGTCTTGTAAGTATTTTTCAGCAAAGTAAATATTTGAACTTAATATTTGGGTTGTTACACTTATGCTGATTATGAATAATTGTACCTACTAATACCTAACAAAACATGATTTTTTAAAATACTATAAAAAAAAATATTCTCGGGTAGGGCTGCAGATATTGAAAATATATTTGTGCTGCAGAAAAGAGCAATTCGAGCAGTCTATAAAATGCGTTCAAGGGATTCATTGAGAGGAAAGTTTAGTGAAATAAATATTATGACAGTACATATACGAGAACGTCCTATACGCTCATAAAAATATTAGCCAATTTAAAAAGAATAGTGATGTACACAGTGTCAATACTCGAAACAAACATAAACTCGCAATTCCATCTACTAGGCTCCGTAAAATTGCTAAATCTTTTAAAGTGGATTGTGTTATATCTTATAATAAACTCCCAAATGAAATTAAAATATTACCTATTAAAATTTTTTAATGTATCGTAAAAAATAAATTAACATCTAAGGCCTATTATAATGTGAAAGATTATTTGAATGATAAAGATAGTTTGAATTAATGTTCTAAATTTTGTTAATGAATATTGTTATACTCATTTGAATGCCATTATAACTTTTGTTCTTCATCCTGACTTGCAATAAATAACTTATAAAGTTTTACAGTGAATAAAGTTTTTTTTTACTTTGACTTTGACTTTCAATTCTATGGTTACATAGAATTACAACTATCATTGCGGGGAAGCGTACCAAGAATACTGGCAGCATTTCCACGTTGGATAGCTAGGCGGATCCGTTGACCGAAATAGCTGTCAGCACTTGGGTTTCCAGTAGCGTTATTGAGGCGCGAAGATAGTACTTTGAACATTCTCCGCGCCTGTAGGTCCCACGGGCCAAGTGTCTCGACACCAAACGGCACAAAGATGTAAGACTCACTGAGACCGAAATATTCGCGATGTTTGCTGTCTTCGGCAGTCGAAACAGTAGCCCTAGCTCTAACAGACGTAACTTGGACATGAGAAGGAGCCAGAGTGTTGACGCAAGTCACGTCCCACTCCAGCACCCATACCCGTGCTCCAGGCAACTTCATGAAATGCTGCCAGTATTCTTGTTACACTTCCCCGTAATGATAGTTTTAATTTTATGTAATCATAGTATTGTAAATATAGTTATAAAATTGATTTTCTTTGAATAAATGGTATATTGAAGTAGTTTAATATAATATCAAATGTATACATTTTAATAATAAAGTAAAAAGTACCAGTCGTTGTTCAGGCGTTGTCTATAAATAAATTTAAATATTTTATAAAAAAAATGGCTCTATCGTAAATACAACTACTCCACAGCTGAATATCTAAGTGATCGGATTTTACAGCAATAACTTATGTAATAATTGTATATTTCATTAAAAAGAGCGTAAAAAAGAATGCTGGGAGAGTTTCTTTTCTAGTAGAGCGCCATTTGTTTTCGAAGCGGTGGTAGTGTTTGAACTTAAAATCAAAATAATTTTAAAGAAATCCAATAAAAGACGAATTTACTTCTTGACGCTTTTGCACACTTGCTACCTCTTTTACCTTGTTGGTAGAAAGGGATGGGTGGCTAGGCCATATCGATTATTATTAGCTATCATAGAAATCTAAATAAGAAGGAAAACTAGAAGTGTCATAGTTGCGATAAAAATGCCTCCTCGTGGATGACCATCCAGTTAGTAGTGATTTAGTATTATTTAGAACGGCGGTCGGGACGCAACCTGTAAATATGGTATATTTCAGTGTCTAACTGCGGAAACTCTACTTATAACCTACACATGTACTAATAGTTCACGATATATGATTGCTTTTTGCTTAAACGCTTCAAACATATCTGTTGGCTAGGAATTAGATCGGCTCCTTGCCAGTACCGACTTACGTAGTAGCTACGGACCCTCCGATACTAATGAAAATATATCGTTTCTTCAGTAACTTATAACTTAGCTCCTGTGTTTAAGGGTTCTGTACCCAAAGGGTAAAACGGGACCCAATTAATAAGACTCCGTCCGACTGTCCATCTGTCACCAGGCAGTATTTTATGAACCGCGGTAGTTAGACAGTTGAAATTTCCACAGATTATGTATTTCTGTTGCCGATTTTATAAGAAATACTTAAAAATTAAATAAAATTAATGTAAAAGGGGGCCCCCATACAACAACGTGATTTTGAAAGATAAAGTTCTTATAGATAATGGCACGAAGCCCTTCGAGCGTGAGTTCGACTCTAACTTGGGCGGTTTTTTTTAAATAATGTATTTTGCGATTATCATCCCCCACGAGATTCTTAACATGTCCCTCAATACCCTGAGTGTTGCAAGCGAACGTAGTAATCTGATGTATAAAATACATTATCTATCTTCTTGTTTAGATTTCTATAGTTATCTAGTTTAGATCGCCACAAATTAAAATTTGTATTATATCATCATCACCATCACCTATGTGTGGAGTTTCCGTAAAATGCGGTTTTAAAGGAACTTTATTTTATGCACAACGAAAATATAAACTGAACCTTGCGTATAGACTTTAGAACTAATCTCGATTTTGAGCAATTCGCGCACACTAACACAAAGTGTCATACAAATCGCGAATGTAAGACTTAACTTGTCACACACACTAAACAAGCGAAATAATAGAAATTAAAAACAAATTATAAATTCCACAAACAAGTATGTCATTAGTGTCATCGAGCCCTCACCACATGGCAATAAAAATTTATAATCACATCCCAAACGATATTAAAAATAAAGAGAAGCCTTCCCTATTTAAAAGATCTTAAAAATTTCTTAGTCACAAAATGCTTCTACGATTTACCCGAATTTTTTAATTACACTTCGAGTGAGAATTAGTTATAAATTATAATATGGTCTATATTTTTAATATCATAAGAATGTATAAAATGTATAAGACTTATTTATTTTATGTATAACGTTGCTGTGCCCTTGCAGGGCGTCACATATGGTCTACCCATTAATGTACCTACCACCCTATTGTAAAATGTGACTTGCAATAAAATATTTTGATTTGATTTGAACTAATATTCCTGGCCTGTTTTTAGCGGTTGTCTAACAGCAAGAGTCTTTATCTAGACGTATAAATTATCTAAACCTTGAGCGGTTTTTCCAGGACCATATAAAGCCTGCGAAACTTTATGAACAGCCTGTACCACCATCTAAAAGGGCGGCAACTCGATTCCTCTATTGTCAAAAGAGAAGGTGTAATTACTTACCATCAAGGAACCCGTACGCTCATTTATCCTTCGTCTTGTCATCGAGTAATTTGAATGTATGCCGTTAATTTGGAATCACAAAGTTAATGTGTAATAGGGTCACTTTATAGTAGGTGATAGGAAAAGCCAGGCTCAAGTTTACTCTAGATATAACCATGATAAGATTTGTTTGGCTTAGCGATAAGCTTATCAAGTAGTTTCATATTCCTGCCGCTACAAATGAGAGTACAGTTAGCTGTGTAATAGTTTCATAAAATATAGAACGTGTTCTAATTCATAATAGATATATTAATTTTATTGAAGTTATACATTATTATAGAATTTTGAAGATATCGTGGACGGATAGAATATCGAATGAAAGAGTTTTGCAGATGATGAACAAAAAGGTAGAGATCTTGAATACTGTCAAGAAACGCAAGTTGAAGTACTTTGGTCACGTAATGCGCAATGATAAATACGACCTGCTCCAACTCATCATGCAAGGGAAAATCCAGGGAAAGCGTCCACCCGGAAGAAGGCGTAATTCGTGGCTTAAGAATCTCCATGTCCAACCTTAGTACAGGATCCCTATTCCGAGCTGCTGTGTCAAAGATGAAATAGCACTAATGATAGCCGACCTCCGGTAGGAGATGGCACCTCAAGAAGAAGAAGAAGTTCTACTTCTTTAGGCGCGTTATGAAAAAATTATGAGAGTGAAATTTTAAGATGCACGCGCATCACTGTGATATAAAAGTAACAGGGTGAAGTTGATTCTTTAAATTTTCTGACGTTTGCGGCTATTTCTTTTTGGTTTCTTCGTCCATTATTAGGATAGGCACAGGGTTCAAGCCCATACAGCCGTATTCCTTATTTAATAATTAATTATCAAAGCAACCGTTGCAAGATTTTTACAAAATTGTTCTTTCTTCAAACGTAGCATAGCATGAGGAATTAATAATTTTAAGGATTTTTGTTTTGTTTGGCGAAAGAAGTATAACTTCTTGCGTGCATACCTAAGTACACACAAACTTTTTTTATTTATTTGTTGCTCCAACAAGGTGAGCACCAACCATCATAATTTCAGCCGGAAGACGTCCACTGCTGGACAAGGGCCACCCCAAATGTGGGGAGCCTATCAACACTACGTCTTCCGTAACGTGGTCGCCATTCGAGGACTTTACTGCACCAACGGCCATCTGTTCGTCCAGCTATGCCCACTGCCACTTCAGTTTCGCAACCATCTGGGCTATGTCAGTAACTTTAGTTCTCCTACAGATCTCCTCATTTCTGATTCGATCTCGCAAAGAAACTCCGAGCATAGCCCTATCCATTGCCCGCTGAGCGACCATGAGCTTCATCATAAAAGATTTAAATAAACAAAAATAATTTAATGTTTTATGATACAGAAAATTCATAGTGGAACCAAAACCAGTTCAACGCTTCATACAATTTTAGATCCTCTACCTACGTAATCACCGAGATGAACACATAATAAGTATATTATTTTTTGAATTTTCTTTATAAAAACAAGCAGCTACAGCAAGATATAACATTCAGTTGTCAATTACGCTATTGCCCTCGAATATCGATTCATCGGAAAACTTTAATTAAATCTTTACAAATTCGGGGTAAAGAAATAAAGTGGTATAAAAAAAAAACAATTTTATAGCTACGTACGTATTTATATATGTTAATATATGTATATATTTATTATATATACATAACCACATATTAATTTTCTACAAATATTTAAGTTTATTCTCGTTCCATCGCACCTCTCTCTGTCGCCCTTACAGTAATTTACCAAAGACACTGACCTCTACTATTTACCAATGTACTGGCGGCTGTCAAAGTGCTTTAGTGCCTGTTTAATATTCGCTATTTTGGCGCTGTTGGCCATGTAGCGGGAGTCTGCGGTACTAAAACAAGTATTGACAACCTCAGCAAACATCGATAGATGGTGGCTTTACAAAAAAATTGTGTACTTTGTTACGTTGATTCCTGAAGTATTAATAACAAGGAAAACGACCGAAATTAATTCAAAATGCAAAAATACTTTAGAGCATTGTACGCTTCTCTCGCAGCCATTTGTATTATACGTCAAGTCTAGTTCTCTGGACGCTCGCGAGTGGCGCTTCAATTAGGCACAAAAAATGCTGTTAAACATATGGAACAGCCTGTCCAGTGGTATTTATACTGGTCAGTGACCAAACATAAACTCTTTCTCTTTTTATCTTCACTAAACATATATCTCCCTGTCCACTTTCGTTCGCCACGCCCAATCACACTTTTCGTAACGCTCTCGTCACGCGTTCACCAGCTTACTCCCCAAGTCGAACGTCCGTACAGAAGTTTTACTTCAAAATTGTGAGTAATACAGGTGTTTGTCTTGTAATAGATTTCCCACATGTAACTGATATGTGTCACCCTCTAGACACATCCAGACAAGCAATCCACTTAGCTATGTAAATATGGTAACACGCCGCGTCACTTCTAGGTTATTTATTATTCCCTAACGTCATGAATATTGGACACATATTGCTTCTCATCACAGCTTCCCATTGTTCGCATTACAAGTCCACGACCAACTAAATTATATTATGATTTCAGAACCTACATATTTGCAGTACTTATAATTGAAAATTCGGCACAAACGAAAATAAACTGGATGTGAAAATACGACATTATGAATTAGATTTGTTTTAATAACTTGATAAAATGTAGAATGACGTGTACGATCAATTCTGACATTCGAAGATGCATAAAATCACAACAACCTGAAAATCAGTAATATTGTTGAAAACTTAATCATAAATAAAGTTTAAAAGATCCCCATCATTTCCATGTATGTAAAAAATTTTCAAAAAAAATTTTTTTTTTCGCGATTTTCAGCAACGTTTTAAGTTTAATCTTAAATGTACTTGAACTAAAATTGTAGATCATAAAATTATCTATAAAAAATGTATTCAAACATTTTTTCTTACCAGCCACCGTTTCTGAGATATAACGATAAAAAACGCGCTAAGTACACTACCTCATAGGTAGCGTCTGTTAACTTAAAGCATTGCTAATTCTCACTCTGTCTTCTTCTATTGACCTAAGTCGGAATGAGAAAAAACACTCCTTAGCGGCTGTTTAAAGTTAGCGGACCATTATGAATAAGGGGGTAATACGATTTAATTTTATTTATGTTATATGTGATTATGTTTTGAGCCAATAATGACAAACAGTAGTTCGCTCTAGTAGGTTTAATTGTATATGAGTTTGCCTTGGACTGCTATTCAGTTAGTAAGTGTTTAACTGTCGAAATATAAAATTATTATTTGTCTTAGATAATTTTTAACGTTTTTTAACGGCCGTTCCCAATATTCAGTCTATCTCTTATTTGAGATAAAAATCGTAACTATCGTTGACTTTTCTGTTCAATAAACTTATCGGTAACTCACCTTATCCGTACACGCTGTCTGTCAATGGGACGACTTATAGCTTACCAGCGATAGAAGTTTGTATGGAAATTGCAAAATTATGCTGAGCTTAAGCTAAGACAGTCCAATGCAAAAACCAAGTTAGCGTTTTATCACGGTCAGGTATGTTTTACGTAAGTAAAGTCTGAGCAAAGTCTAAGTACGCCTATAATCTATAAATCTCAGCCTCAGTATATCTAGATCTATCTTACATGACATAATCTAGGAAATTTTTATTTAAAACTAGCTGACCCGACAGACGTTGTTCTGTATATAATAAATAAAATGATGTTTTTTTTTTATAAATTTGTCAACATCAAGAATTACTACGTAAAAATGCACCCTGTTGTTGTATTGAAATTGTTTCACAGCATAACTGTCAAACCGTTGCGTCAATAAATTCGACGGGAGACACATCAAAGGACAAACAAAATTGTTGTTTTTATTTAATTCCGAACACTTTCATATTTATTCACCTTTTAAACCTTCCCTGGACTTCCACAAATAATTCAAGACCAAAAGAAGTCAAGTCGGTCCAGCCGTTCTCGAGTTTTAGCGAGACTAACGATTCATTTTTATATATATAGATATAAGTTAGCGATGTGGCTTGAGTATGTAAGATTTTTTTCGTGTGAAACCTAACGTCATATAAAATGATTACCTATTCTATTTTCTTATTATTTTTTAATTTTTATAGCTTCTAGAATGGAAAAAAATAGAAATGATAAAAGGTTTATTCAATCTAGTTGGTTCGAATATTAAGAATCTCACGGTAATTAATAGAAATCCAGAAATGGCTTAAGCTATTGTGTTGCGGATCTCCATAGATTGTTGCTTTCTAACCGACTTCAAAAAAGGAGGAGGTTCTCAATTCGTCGATTTTATTTTTATGTTTGTTACCTCAGAACTTTCGACTGGGTGAACCGATTTTGATAATTCTTATTTTATTTGAAAGCTGGTGCTTCCTGTGTGGTCCCGTTGCCGACCATTGACAGTGGAATTCATTTTTTTATTGATTCTTTTTTTATTGGAAAGGATATACTTCAAAATAGTTTGGTTAGGTTCTGATTGTGGGATCCATGACAAAGAAAAGGAACTCTTCAATACTTAGGAGCAAATTAACGATACTTGGCTGAATCTTTTTTATGCTATCCGGATATTTGAGTCACCTACCGTAACGTTGTTATGGTCAAGTAATTATCGTAGTCGAATATGATGATCAATGGGACTCCTTAACGACTTACAGTTAGGGTACGATCTGTGGCAGAATTTCTAACTGTCTGTAATCAAATTGCAATCCGCTTTAGTTCATTGCTGCATTGCAAAATTTAGTAGATCTACACATATTTAGACAAATTATTAGTTAGTGTACTTCAGATTCACTAAAACTAAAATAAAAATAACATTAAAATCAACCGACTTAAAGAACACTACCTATTTCAAAACAATAGATACCTATGCACTAAAAAGCATAAAAATAATTGCGAATTTTATATAATCTAATTAATTAATCTAATTCTAGTTATGATTATTGTTATTTTTGCAATCGGTGTCAGCCAAGGTAGGTTTGTATCTACATATGTACATAGTTATAGGTGATATGTGCTTGAGTCGCACGCGCGACGAAAGGAGGCGAGAGCATTTTGCTTTATAACATATTAAGGCGAAGAGTAAGCAGAAAACACGCAAACATGGTGTTTTTAGACAAGTTTTGTGGTGAAAGTATAGCATTTCGAGCTATGAACACTACTTAGTCCTGTTACACATATCCTTAAGTCTTATTTATAGGTTGCTAATGCTTGCTGTTGGTTATAGTTAACACTGCCGAGCCTTTTTGAACTACCTACTACGTTTTTGGCACGGCGTGACGCATTTTTTTGGTACTTGTCTCAGAATAGTTATTCTTATAGCTTGTACTTTTTTGTGTAGGTTCATTTATTCAGATTAGTAGTGAATAACGAGGATTGTAAGCATATAAACTGTTTTCCACCCAAGAATATTGAAAATATTGGCTTTGTTACATAGATGGCGGGCCGGCAGCCGTGAACTCATATCGCTCAAGGTCGCTGGCATTTAGTGTCGCTTTAAGAAAAATTCAAAAAATTCCATCATTCGGGTGGCCACTTAATAAATTTCCGTTACGTAATAATTTATAAATGTAATGAGAAACAAAATATGTAATTCCTTTTTTAAATATTAAATGTATATGCTTCTTTACTTATTTGTTTTTCTTAGACATCAAAAATACGAGTATTTTATATGTTTGCGCACTGCCAGTGTAGCGAGTCATTTATTATATTAGGCGTGAACGAATTGATTTTTTTATGGTTTTACTGCTTATTTTACGACTGGACCTAAATCGATCATGCAAATGTTTCCAATACTGTATGTAGACTAGCATTTGCCTGCAACTACCTCTATGAGACTTAATATAAAATATATATTGACACTTACACAAATTATCTCGCCCCAAACTAGGCATAGCCTGTACTATGGGTGCAAGACAACGATATATTTAATACAATATACTTACTTAAACATACATAAAAACATCCATATTCATCATATAAATGATTGCACCTACCGGGATTCGAACTCGGGATCTCTAGCTAAGTGGTCAGGGACACTAACCATTCGGCTATATGGGTCGTCGACTTAGTAAAATATATTATGTCTATGAATTATTGTAAAATAAAGTTTCATATCAGAAATATTGAAATATTACTTACCTTTATCCAATCAAATAAACATAATCGCTATTTTACTGTAGGTTTAGAATATTTCTTACTAAATTAGTATTAGTAGGTAATAATAAGTAAGCAAATTTATATTTTTTCATAAAACTTCTAAGATGGATTCTTAATGAGCCGAGTTTTCACATCATCAACAAGAAAGGAGCATCATACTTTGTTTTATAAAGTATAATAATATTTCAGAAAAGATTATTGTTTTTTATTAAGGCGACACTAAATGCCAGCGACCTTGAGCGATATGAGTTCACGGCTGCCGGCCCGCCGTCTATGTAACAAAGCCAATATATTCAAAATTCTTGCGTGGAAAACAGTTTATATGATTACAACCCTCGTTATTCACTACTAATCTGAATAAATGAACCTACACAAAAAAGTACAAGCTCTAAGAATAACTTTTCTGAGAGAAGTACCAAAAAAATGCGTCACGCCATGCCAAAAAACTTGTTTAACTTCAAGGAAATGTGGTAGTTCAAAAAGGCTCGGCAGTGTTAACTATAACCGATATGTGTAACAGGATTAAGTAGTGTTCATAGCTCGAAATGCTATACTTTCATCACAAAACTTGTCTAAAAACACCATGTTTGCGTGTTTTCTGCTTACTCTTCGCCTTAACTACATGCAAGTGCTGACCCGGCAAATGTTGTTTTGTAATAAATAAAGTACTCGAACTAGTCTCGAACAATGTGCGACTTTGATAATAATTGAAACTAAAATGCCGGGTTGCGTAGTAAAACTTTGTAATAATAATACTACAAGAAATAAGAAAGACATTGGGATCACAATATATCATCAGTAAGTATTTTGTATTTTATTAGTTTCAATGTAAAATAACACGAAGCGTATGTTACAAAATTTGAAAAATGCCATTGAGTTTCAAAATACCACGCACACAAGCATGTAATAGTAGTAATTAAAAAGCTATTTTTCTTAGGTAGAGCGGTATCTAGTTGGAGCATAGCGAAGACCAATCCTTAATGTAAGTCGTTGACGAACTTTAACATAAAAAAAATATTGAATTAGGCGTTACTTTGCGGAAATCTATAATTATACAAATGATTTATGTTTTCTTTAGTGTTAATTCCGCCAATCTCAGTCTCGTGTCAGGTTTTGGCGAGACAACACGCCCTGAGGATGCCTCGTGTAGAGGCGAAACGCACGAACGAATTGTTTTTAAAAATAAATATTGGCAGAATTAACACTGAAGAAAACTTAAATCATTTGTAGAACTTTAAGATATTTTGGAAGAATATAATCGAAATTGCAAATGAGTTCCGTCAAGCGAATTCTATTTTGTAATAATTTGTAAGTGATGGAAGGTAATGCAGAGTTGAAGTAAACTAACTTTGATAAACGCTATCATTAATTATTCAGTTGTCATCAAGGTCATGTCTGCGGATTGTTTGAATCTTTGAATAATTAATTAGCTTGGTTTGATCATTTCCCTGATCTGTCGAGTTGGACGTCATATCATAATTAATTTTCAACTGTTTTGTAAACTGGATGTCAGTTGGTTGAAGGATTTGAGATGACGCTTCAAGATATGTCCTAATGTTAACAGATTATTAACTAAGTAATAGCTCATGCCAAATACAAGTTTTGGTGTGATTAATATTAAGGGTTAAAATATGAAATTACCGATTGGTACTCAAAAATTGATATTCTTTTTTCTAATTTAACATATTGACAATTTAACATTTTATGGCTAGATTCGGACGGCGCCTATTTCTGTCGTGAAGCAGTAATGTGTGAGCATTACTGTGTTTCGGTCTATAGGGCGCCGTAGCTAGTGAAATTACTGGGCAAATGAGAGTTAACATTAGCATCAGCTGAACGTCCGGCTCGTCTCGTCCCTTATTTCATAAAAAAAATATTTATTTAATCAAAATGATTCCCATTATTATCTATACATTGCTTCAACTTATAAGAAGGTCGTCCATGCCTTTGCCATAGAACTGCGGTGATCTAGATTCGACAAACTGTGTGAAAGCATTTTGTACTGCCTCCTGAGAAGAAAACTTTTTATCACGTAGAAAATTGTCGAAACCACGAAAAAAAATGGTATCCGTTGGAGCAAGGTCTAGCGTATACGGAGGGTGACGAATGGTTTCTAATTGCAGTTCCTGTAGAGTTAAAACGGTTATATAAATATATAAACGGTCTCGTGTTATCATGGAGCAATAATGGTGTAGATCGATTCATGAGTCGGGGCTGTTTCACTGATAGTTTTGTTGTATTTGTTCGGAGTTCGACACAGTAGACATCTCGCCTTGGAGCTTGACCAGATAGGAGAAAGCTATAGTGAATAACACCATACTGAGACCACCAAACAGTTAGATTACCAAGCGTTGCTTCAGAACACTTTTGCGAAGCTTGACCTGGGGTCAGCCATTGCATTTTTCGCTAACGGTTATTGTAAAGAATCCACTTTTCATCGCATGTCACAATTCGATCCAATATTCCTTCATTTCTGTATCGATTCAACATGGCAACACAAGTTTCAACACGCATTTCTTTCTGCAGATTAGTCAAATCAATAGGCACCCATTTTTTATATTTTTTTATTTTATTGGTTTGACGCAAATGAGTCAATATTGGTAGTAAGGTAACGTTAAGCCATGCTGCTAATTCCTGGGTAGTTTGGCTCGGATCGGCAAACGACCATTTCATACGCCCCTATTAGTATAAATGTTTCATTCTTCAGGGACAAGTATAAATAAACTAGTCGCTTACTTGATTGATGTGTTTAGTTTGCCGTTTATTTTTTATCTTAGAACACTAGCTTTCTGTTTGTTGTTACGTACCTATAATTATGCAGACTCAATAAGAATGAATATCAGAGTTAAATAACATCAAACAATGCAACGTTCTTCTTAGGTTTAATTTGGATAGCTTCATTAAAATGTAGATGGGTCTTAAAATTTGTTAGTGTTTTCTAATTAGTAGATATGGTTTTAGGAAGATTTTGTTTTGAAATAAATGATTCGTTGCAACTTACTGCGATCGTTGAGTATTTTTATTTATAAACATAGCTTAGCGTGGATTTGGATAGGTACATAAAAATACCAGTTAGTTCTATCGTTTGCATTCAAATTAAATAATACCCATCTTTCCTCAGTTGTTAAAATGTTATAAATGACAATCTATAGTGTTCATTTAACTACGTCTTATAAGTCACTTCGCCGCATATATATATTAAACATGTCTATATGAGGCATCTTGCATTGAAAACAAGGTTAATTAAAGATTGGAAAAGAATTACGAAAACTTATTTTGTGTAAAGTTTTTGTGAGTCACTACTAATATTTAGTTAATATTTGATGGGATTAAAAGGAAAAGCTTGAGTACAGGTCACCTGATAATTGCGCTTTGTTTGAACCCATACCATAGATACCATGGGCACCTTGATTCTACAGTTTGAATGTCAGATAGATAGAGAAAACTTATCTTTGGAAGATCGCGATACATTCAGATTACTAATTCATTTAGCTACTATTTTTTTTAAAAAGGATTAAACTTTTCTACAATTTAATAAATTAGGCGTAAATCCACAATTATCCAAAGTTTTTGAGTTATCTGGAGTGGAAATTCCGCTTATAGTTTGACTGGCCAAATTCTGGCAAGAGATCTAGTCTCCCGAGGATGCCTCGTGAAGGCGAAGCACGTGTCGAATTGATTGAAGACAAATATTAGCCGAATTTACACTCACATGGATTAATTCTTCTATTCTTTTATTTTAAGTGACTAATTTATTTACTTCATGATCAAATTTGGGTGCTAATATATACTTTCATGACACAAAATATCCGTTATGATTGCCAAGTTCCTTATCAAGGATATGCGCAATTACTTTGATTAATATTAACACTGCACAATTTTTTATCATAGAGATTTCTCTAGCAAGCAGTAATAAAAATGGGTATATGTTAGAACAAATCATATATGTGTTGCCTTCGATTTAAAAATAAAATAATAAAATCTGTGGTTATATTGAAGGTCGCAATATTATTACTTTTTAAGTGCCCTTAATCTAGTTACGAATATAGGGCGATGGAGTGACGCTAGTAATTCTATTTACAACCTTTTTACTCGTCCCGATTGAATTGTTTCATTGGACCATAGTTTCATGTAGCACTTTTATAGCAATCTTGGTAAGTGGTAGTCTAAAATTTGTTACTATTTTACAAGTAGTAGATACGAAAGAAGAAATAGATTTGAAATAAGTATATAATTCATCGCAATTAACTACGATACTTAAGTATTTTTATATATTTTTGTTACATATTCCTCTGTTTAATCAATTTTTAAGAGTAGCGTTTTAAAGTAAGTGAAATGCGTTCGTGTTTTGCAATGAGTAAAATATGCTTTTCAAAAGAAATAGTTTTGAAATATATATTTCATCCTAAGCTAAATACAACATAATATATTGAGTATTTTTTTTATACAGTTCAACTATGCTGTTAATGACTCTATGAGTGTTTAAAAGCGTCTAAGCGCCTATAGAATGATGAAACCGTTCTAGGGTTTTTTATCGAAGTGTTCCATACTATATTAAAATTTGTGGGAAAGTATTTAACATTCAAGCAAGATTTAAACATTATTTATTGTACTTGGAACATAACCTGTTACTTAGAATACCATAATAATCATACAAATATGCTTTTATAAATTTACTTTTTGTGTTTTCCTTTATTTTCAATATTAATAGCTTCCCATATGTTCTAGTGGAGAAGCGTACACGGCAAGCGTTTCTATGGTACTATGCTACCGCATGCTTTGACGCGCTTAGCAAAATAGTCACAATTTCTTGTTCCACTCTGAAAGAGCGGCAATATCACAGCACGAATCTATCATAAATCACCTATTTTGTGTACAATAACCAAGCTTGTTTATCTACCAACCCGTAACATAAACCGTATAATGGTACCTCAACTATTGTAAACACAAGTGGATATAACGTCTCAAGTGGCCGTCGCCAGGGTTGGTACCAAAACAGTTGTACTTCTGTGGGGGACGTGTTGGCATATCAGATATATTCAAATATAAAGTATTCATTATTATCCCGTAGAAATAAAATTGTAACAAAGATTCAACAAACTGTCAAGAAGTCAAAACAATGATTCAAAACCGAAGACACAACACTTACTGATAATTACTAGCACGGAATCCGATACGAAACTAAATTGAATGTTCAACCTTATACTAAAAATACAAGGTAACATCTATTTTGAGAACGAAACGTAAATATTTAGAAACACATTTTTATAAACTTGTTTTTATAAACAGAACTCACACTACTTTTATATTCGTTTCACATTAAGAATGTTTGTTTAAATTTAATAATGAGTCCTTGTTAGATTCAAAACGCTTTGAGTTAAGTCTAGAGGTGAAATTATTTTATTTAGTCTCTCGAACTACCATGCTTATTTCAAAACTAGATATTACATATATATTAGCTGATCCGACAGACGTTGTTCTGTAGATACTAAAAATAACTGTTTTATAGGAATTTGCCAATAATGCTGGACCGATTTGGATAATTTTGGTTTTGAATTATTTGTGGAAGTAAAGGGAAGGTTTAAACGGTGAATAAATATGAAAGTGTTCGGAATTAAATAAAAACAACAATTTTGTTCTTCCTTTGATGTGTCCCCCGTCGTCCGATATTTGTTTTGTATGGACATATTTTCTATGAGAGAATTTATTGACGCACGGTTTGACAATTCAGCTGTGAAACAATTTCATTACAACATCAGGGAGCACATTTTACGAAATAATACTTGATGTTATGATATATTATTGACAAATTAATAAAAAGCATTATTTTATTTATTATATACAGAACAACGTCTGTCGGGTCAACTAGTTGGAAATAAAAATAAATATGGGTCCCAAATCGAAATGAAAACTATCCTATCTCTCAAGTTGGGCTAAACTGCACTCCATGAAGAAATCCCCATTTAAATCTTAAATTTATATATATGAAGACAAGAAGATATTGTTTTCACAACAAACAAATAAAGGGATTTGAACCCAGGACTTCTAATTTAGTAAATTCAAATTCAAAATTCAAAAAATCTAATATTTTTATTCAAAATAGGATCTCCAAATAGCTTATTCGACGTCAAAAACGACCATCCATTCGCATAATTTGCCTCAGACCTGAGAAAAACGAACGCAAAAAACTCAGCGGGCTTTATTTTTAAATGAAATATCGTCACAATGTTCCAATTCTTAAGTATCTTTAAGAAATTCATTTAAGTTATAGTAACCTTTATTACACAAATGTTAACAATCCTAAAACAACATTTTAACAATTCTCATGAACATATTTTCAATAACATGCGATCGAAGAACATTTGAGTAATTTATATTCTCACTAATCTTCAGTATTTGTCGTAAGTCAGACTAATTGATTACCTCCACTAACTGCTTGAAAAACTTCATGACGTGTGTCAGAATTAATTGTGTAATATTTTTCATGACAAGACAAAAGACGATTGGTAATTCAACCTTGCGGCTCTGGAGATAACGCCTTCAGCGCTCTTAACCCAACGATAACTAGTGTGTCTCGGCCGTTTTCAATAACCTATCTATCCTTAGTTTAACTTACTAGAGGATATCTATCCTTTTACGCTTACTTAACTTTCAATAACCTATCGAGAAATAGTATTGGACTATAACTAATAACAAACTATATTGGACATAACTATGGATAGATAAGATCTTGTCAAAACGGCCATTATTTAAGCTCCAAACCTTAGATCATTATAAGTCTAGATAGACTGTGACAGCTTTGAAAATGTCGAAAAAAATTGAGGCTGACAGTTCACCTCTATTTCGAGCAATGTACACGCACACTAACAAAAAATCACTAGAGTAAAATGTAGCTTGTGACGCACACTAGAGTAATACCTGGCATATTTTCATCAGCTTATTAGCAGCAGGAGGCTCTATTTAGACGTATAAATTATCCAAGCACCAAGTCGTTAGCCATCTTTTAAAATACGCGACATGGTTCTTCTAGCAGTTCAAATTTTGATCCCGAGAAAAAAATTTGTGTTCTACAGGATTTCTTCGAATACTCTCCTTCACTGCTTTATCGCCGTTTCAGTAAGAATACTACGTTAACGGCTAGATATTTTTGTATCACATACAGTGGTTTTATTTTACTTTTCAAGAGGCCGGTACATAAACATTCATATCAAGCGGATGAAGAGAGCGGCAAAATTGTATATGGCCCATACCTACTTCCTCAGAATACAGAAGAAACTGTATGCTGAGCCTACTTCGTGTAATGCTATCATAGTAATTAGTTCTCTTAGTCCTACCCCCACCCCATTTTAATATCATTAGATTGGCGCGAAAATGACAAAACAGAATGAATATTCGATTCTTTTAATGCCCCACCCCATTTTAATATCATTAGAATATTAACATAGATTGGCGCGAAAATGACATAACAGAATGAATATTCGATTCTTTTAATCCTCCCACTCCATTTTATATCATTAGAATATTATACATAGATTGGCGCGAAAATGACAAAACACAATGAATATTCGATTCTTTTAATGCCCCACCCCATTTTAATATCATTAGAATATTAACATACATGTGCGCGAAAATGACATAACAGAATGAATATTCGATTCTTTTAATCCTCCCACTCCATTTTATATCATTAGAATATTATACATAGATTGGCGCGAAAATGACAAAACACAATAAATATTCGATTCTTTTCAACCCCCCGCGCTATTGCAATATCACAAGAATAATAACATAGATTGGCGCGAAAATGACAAAACAGAATGAACAAAGAATGACAGGTTCCAAATTCAAACGTAGTATATTTATGGCCCACTGACCTGTTTAAATACCAATGGACAGGCTGGTCCATATGTTTGACAGCAAATTTTTTGTGCCTATTTGAAGCGCCACTCGCGAGCCTCCAGAGAACTAATTTTGATGTATATCACAAATGGCTGCGAAGGAACGTACAATACTCTGAAGTATTTTTGCATTTTGAAGTAATTTCGTTCGTTTTCCGTGTTACTTATACTTCAAGAATCAACGTAAAAAAATTTAAAAAATACACAATTTTTTTTTGTAATTAGTTTTCCACCACCTATCGATGTTTGCTAAGGTTGTCATCACTAGTTTTAGTACCGCAGACTCTAGTTACGTGGCCAACAGCGTCAAAATGGCGAATATCAAACAGGCACAAAAGCACTTTGACAGCCGCCAGTCCAGTGGTATATAGTAAAGGTTAGTGATAACCATCACTTGTGTGGCCTTATGGTCACACAAGTGATGGAATATTTTTTTAAAAAGAAAAAACGTCATCGAATATCATTTGGTACATGTAAGATCGTATTTCAATCATGGCTGAAGGTTTTTCATGTTATTGCCGCGTAAATTAAGGATTCCTCTGTAGTTAAATTATATTTTTACAATTGTTTGTGACGCGACTCATAATTTATTATCGATTGTTCGTGAATCTGATCTTATCAAGTCTGATTTTAGCATTACGTTAGATATACGTTCCTTATTTCTGGTAGTCCACTACTAGTTAGATTAAACTGACACATTTTTTATTGTTTATTTTATTTCTTCATTTATTTATACAAGAGGCAAGATTGTTCATGTTGGTTTCTTATATGGTGTTTCTTTTAAAATTATTTTTAAGGGTGGCTTTACTTTATTTACCCTTAATGACAACGAGATTATATTGTTCTGGTTCCGAATTTTGAAACTTGGCGTGATATATATAATATATACATGTGTATGTATGAGGGAAATTTTTGTTTTTTATAATATTTATTTCAAATACAATGTAGTTATATCTTACAATATAATAACACACACTTAAACTTTAGGAAACGGTGTGTAATATTAATAATATTAGTTATCGGTGTGTGAAGCCGCTTAAAATTAAATAACATAATATTTAAAACGAAAAGAACAATTATTTTCAATTAATACAGTTATTACAAGATCATATTTTAAACATAGTAGTATAGAAATCAATAAAATGCAAAATATAAAAAATAATTATCAACTAAATGTTAGTAATAATTACAAATTAGTTGTCTACTTAGCTTACCGCAGATACAATTATATTAATGAGGGATTTTGTAAAAAGTACTTTTTTAACGATGACTTATATTTACTTTTATTTATATATATTTTTTGAATCTCTAAGGGAGTCTCGTTTAAGTATAGAGGAATGACGTAGTTGTTTGCTCTGGTGCCATATATATTTGTAGATTTAGGTAATTTATATGACATGTTTGTTCCTGTAAATTGTCTTGATAAATGATAAAATTCCTTCCGATGTTCGGTAATAAAAGGGCAATTTGATTACAGTAGTATTGTCATTTAATTCGGGACAGCATATTTAACTCCAAATAACATTTAATTGCGTATTATTACTAAAACTCTCAGTAATCACGTCCATTATGTTCACGAAGCATCCTTACACAAACAATGAATTTAAGATCTTAAGGTTGATTACTATAAATTATATGAATACAGTTAATTCTTTAGTATTTTTTATATAATATTTGATATTTAAAACACTTATTAAAGTTTAACATACTCATATATTGGTTTCAGCTCCTTACAAACTAATTTCTTTCGTACCGTACCTATTGTAAAATATTCATCGATATAAAACAGAGGCCGTTGAGCTTCTTGTATGTTCTTCACACGAGCTCTACTATACACGATCATGTGGTAGATTCAGTATTTAAATACTTATAATGACTTTTTTTTTTGAGAGGAGGAAATACAGTTACGTAATATGTCGGACTCGAGCCCCATACCGACTAAAACCTCCTCTATGCTGTTGGCCCTTAACAGCGTCATTGAAGAGGAGAAGGCTTTTACAGCGTCATTGGACGTGGGCCGTGGAATCCGCAAAGACTACGCAACAACAGTCGCAGGGCGTCTCCTGAGGAGACTCGAACCTAGGACCGGCTGTGTGCTTGTGGGAAGGAGAGAGAATGAAAATGAAGCTGAAATGAAGATGAAGGATGAAAAGATGAGAAGAACACACTCGCCGGCGAGTGTGGTGATGTTTTGTGTAATGTATGTATGTGTTTATGAATGTATGTATGTATGTATGTCAGTAGTGTAAATGTTTGTGTTTATGTCTGTTAGTGGAGTGTATTAGTGATTGTGTAAGTGGTGTATGTCAGTCAGTCTGAACTTATTATGTCGATCCAAAAGCCCCTAGTTTAAGCCTATTTGAATAAAGTTTATTTGACTGTCCTTCTCTTAGTAATAGTCCTACTTCGAGTCAAAATAACATTAAAATTCAAATATTTTTATTCAAAATAGGATGTGACATCACTTATTGAAAGTCAAAAAAAACTACCACCCCTTCCAAAATGAATGCCTCAGACTTGAGAAGAATGGGCGCAACAAACTCAGCGGGCTTTTTTTCATCGAATAAATATGTTTACAAAGTAATATTGTACAATTAAACTTATTATTTAATAGCCTGAGGGCGGTCACTCCATTCTCAATCTTTAGAAACACTTTATTAACAGTAAAAAAACACACATATTCAATTTACAGTAATTACAATTTGTGTTATCATTAAGAAAGTAATTTATGTTATAGTAACCTTTACCACACAAACATTTTTTTAAATTCTTTTGAATAACGTAATACATACTTTTGTATTGAACATTTTCTGGGATTGTATGTAAAACAAAGCAATAATATTGAAAACTTCTAATGCATTTTAATACACTGACGTATAGAAGACACTGACGGGATGCCAGATGGGTACTACAATGGTACCTCTTTCTGTTTTAGTATCAAGTTATGTGGTTTTATAGTAGTGGACTGTTGCTACTTCAGGACGCGCAATTGCTGCTAAGACTGCTAAGAATGGTGTTGTTTAAAATTAACAGTCTTCGTTATAGGGCATATCACTTTTTTTATGAAAATAAGGGACGAGACGAGCAGGACGTTCAGCTGATGGTAATTTATACGCCCTGCCCATTATAATGCAGTGCCGCTCAGGATTCTTGAAAAACATTCAGAGCGCCATTACAACTGCGCTCGTCACCTTTAGACATATTAAGGTGTTAAGTCTTATTTGACCAGTAATTTCATTAGCTACAGTACCCTTCAGACCGAAACACAGTAATGCTTACACATTACTGCTTCACGGAGAGGCGCCGTTGTGGTGCCATAATCTAGCCGGCATCCTGTGCAAAGGAACCTCCCACTGGTGTCACTTACTATTGGACGAATGGGTTGCGAAACTCATTGGTTCTAATCATAGAGAATTCAATTTAAAATCATTACTCTCATGAAGAGCAAACAATTCTTAGGATCACTTTGACTAGATAGTCATGAATTGTTAAGCCTTAACCAAAATCTACAAACTATCATAAAACGTGAAAGAATAATATTAATACACTCTGCTGTTAGCAGATCACCCGGTCTAAAAAATAAGTTAAATCAGCTTTCCTGGATCACAAAACTTGTTAGTGTTGAAGCTCCCACCACCCCAGGGAAAGGCAGAAGCGAGGAAATTGGAGATTAATGCAAGATTGCGTTGTATCGGACAACAGCAGTGGCTTGGGTACGCTACATTGGCAAATGTATTTGCCGATGTTTGATTGCAATTTTGATCTGTACCGTTGGCAAATACAACTGCACGTATATAATCTTAATATATATAAATCTCGTGTCACAATGTTTGTCCTCAATGGACTCCTAAACTAATGAACGGATTTCAATGGGGATTACTTCATGGAGTGCAGTTTAGTCCAACTTAAGAGATAGGATAGTTTTTATTTCGATTTGGGACACATAATTATTTTTATTTCCAATATTTGTTTTGTTTGTACATATTTTCTGTGAGAGTATTTTTGACGCGTGGTTTGACAGTTCTGCTGTGAAACAATTTCATTATAACAACAAGGAGCATATTATTATGTTACAATGAAAAATTATTGACAAATTCATCAAAAACGGTATTTTATTTATTATGTACAGAACAACGTCTGTCTGGTCAGCTAGTCTAAATATATATAAATTACGTGACATGTTGTTTGTCCACGATGGACTCCTAAACTAATGAACGCATTTAGTGGGGATTACTTTATGGAGTGCAGTTTATTCCAACTTGAGAGATAGGATAGTTTTTATTTTGATTTGGGACACATAATTATTTTTATTTTCAATATTTGTTTTATATGGACATATTTTTTATGAGAGAATTTTGTGACGCACGGTTTGACAGTTCTGCTGTGAAACAATTTCATTATAGCAACTGGGAGCATATTTTACGAAATAATTGTTGATGTTATTTATTTACTATCAGTATTTTTTTATTATCTACAGAACAACGTCTGTCGATGTCAGCTAGTAATAATATATTTATTCGACCCACTGACGAAGAATGACTAAAATTTAAAAATAACTGAAAAAGTAAGTGTTAATAATTATTACTAACTAGCTGATTCGGCAAATGATGTTTTGCCATATAAATTATTTTTAGTGTTCGACCGTTTTTTCTCAGAATATATTCAGGGGTGGGTAACCCTTATCATTTAGCGGTATGAAATATAGATGTTGGCCGATTCTCAGACCTACCCTATATACACACAAATTCAAATTAATTGGTTCAGCTGTTTCGGAGGAGTTTGGTTATAAACATCAGGACATGTTATTATACATATAATCTTAAATCACTCTATCTATTAAAAAAAACCGTATCAAAATCCATTGTATAGTTTTAAAGTTTTAAGCATACATAGGGATATAGGGACAGAGAAAGTGACTTTGTTTTATACTATTTGGTGAAACCTCAGAATAATAAAGATAAATTAATTATAGCCATAGCATAGTTATTTGATGCAGTAGCTCGTGAATGAAATAAAAACTCCTCCGAAACAGCTAAACCAATTTATTTGAATTTGTGTGTATATCAGGTAGGTCTGAGAATCGGCCATCTATATTTTATACCGCTAAATGATAAGGGTTACCCACCCCTAAATATATTCTGAGAAAAAGCAATTTTGTTTTCGCTTATTATTCATATAAAAGTAGAGGAGTGGTAGTGCCATGTTGGGTCCTCACGGACACAACCGAATTGGGCCGGCACGCCCGGAGAAATACCACTCCCCCACTCGAAACCGGCGTGAAATAGCGGCTATGCCGCTGTGTTTCGTCCTGTGAGTGGGGTATCCGGAGGCCTACACCCCCACTACCAAATACAAATGGCAGCACAGACTAAAACGAGACTACTCCACTACGGTACCAGGCTATGCAGCCCTGGAGAATCCGTCCCTGTGCGTCCACAATTAGGGCCTGTACGTAACAGTGGTTTGGAACACTCCTTTATACCACGGGCTGGCGTGTGCGTTTACGTCAGGGAGGATGTCTGTTCTCGACGCCTGAGTTTTCTTGAAGGACAGGACCTATCCATCATCTGGCTGCGTGTAGACTGCGATGACCATCCGCGAATCTACGCATGCCTGTATAGGTCCCATAGCGGTAACGCAGAGACTGACCGGCTCCTCGAACACATCCAAATAGCTACAGATTCCGTGTTGGAGCAGATCCTCACTGCAGAGATCGTGTTTCTTGGCGATTTTAACGCCCACCACGCCGAATGGCTAGGCTCACGTACCACTGATCATGCAGGGAGATCTGTTCACGACTTCGCCTTAGCATATGGTCTGACGCAACTGGTTATTGCGCCAACGCGAATCCCAGATGTGCAAGATCATACACCTTCACTGTTGGACCTTCTGTTGATCTCACATCCGGACGGCTACCTAGTTTCCATTGACCCTCCTCTGGGATCGTCGGACCACTGCCTGATCAGGAGCACCGTGCCGATCACGCGCCCAACACGGCCCCGCTTCTTAGGCTGTCGCCGCGTGTGGCACTATAGGTCAGCAGAGTGGGACGAGATGCGGTGCTTTTTTGCATCCTACCCGTGGAGGCAGATCTGTTTTTCGCTGGGAGATCCAGATGCCGCTGCTGACGCTGTTGCTGATGTGGTACTGCAAGGTGTGGAACTCTACATTCCATTCTCCTCTGTGCCTATCGGTGGCAGGTCCCAACCATGGTTTGACCGCTCCTGCAAAATGGCCTCTCGCCGAAAGCAGGAGTGCTATCAGGCTTGGGTCAATGCGGTGGTATCTAAGGATGTGAATTCCAGCGAACTTAAAAAACACTTCAATCATGCTTCCAGGTCCTTCAAAAGAGTTATTACTGACGCGAAGTCGAAGCACATTGGCAGAATTGGCGAGAGACTTGCACGCCTTCCCTCGGGAACTCGTGCGTTCTGGTCGCTCGCCAAGGCTCTGCAAGGAAACTTCTGCCAGCCAGCCATTCCGCCACTGCACAGGGATGATGACTCGCTGGCCCATGACGCGAAAGAGAAAGCTGATCTCCTGGGCTCCCTCTTCGCGTCCAACTCGACTATGGATGACCAAGGTGCACCACCACCGCATATTCCGCGGTGCGATTCATATATGCCGGAGGTAAAAATCCGGCATGGTGCCGTGCTTAAGGCGCTTCTCACCTTGGACATTCACAAATCGAGCGGGCCCGATGGCATTCCCCCGATAGTGCTGCGGACATGTGCTCCGGAACTGGCGCCGGTCCTTACCCGTCTTTTCCGGCTCTCCTACTCATCAGGCGTAGTCCCGAAATTATGGAAGGCGGCTTTAGTGCACCCGATCCCTAAGAAAGGTCTACGCTCAGATCCGTCCAACTACCGCCCCATTGCCATTACCTCCATTTTCTCCAAAGTAATGGAGTCGATCATCAACCGCCAGCTGTTGGGATACCTAGAGGGGCACCAGCTGATCAGCGACTGCCAGTACGGTTTCCGTCAGGGTCGCTCAACTGGTGATCTTCTTGCGTACTTCACCCATAAATGGGCGCAAGCGGTTGAGTCGAAGGGAGAGGCGTTGGCGGTGAGTTTGGACGTAGCGAAGGCCTTTGATCGGGTGTGGCATAAAGCGCTTATAGCGAAACTGCCATCCTATGGGCTTCCCGAGAAGTTGTGCAAATGGGTCACTAGCTTTTTGGCTGATCGGAGCATCAAGGTTGTTATCAACGGTGCATGCTCCGACTTAAAACCCATAAACTCTGGTGTCCCACAAGGCTGTGTGCTATCCCCTACGCTGTTTCTTCTGCATATCAATGATATGCTGCAAATCAGCAATATTCATTGCTATGCGGACGACAGCACGGGGTATGCTTCCTACACCGGCCGTGCCAACATGTCCCGGGATAGCGTCGACGAGAACCAGATCAAACTTGTGTCTGAAATCGAGACTATGCTTTGCAAAGTCTCGGAATGGGGCCGACAAAATTTAGTCCAATTCAACCCCAAGAAGACACAAGTTTGTGCGTTCACCACTAAAAAGTCTCCCTTTGTCGTATCCCCTCGATTCGAGATCACTCCTCTAACTGCCACAGCCTGTATTGGCATACTTGGCGTCGATATATCGAGCGACGTTCAGTTCCGTGGTCACTTGGAAGAGAAGGCCAAACTGGCCTCTAAAAATCTTGGTGTACTCAGTAAGGCGAGACAGTACTTCACTAAAAGCCACCGCCTGCAACTTTATAAGGCGCAAATTCGGCCTCACATGGAGTATTGTTCTCACCTCTGGGCGGGTGCTCCCCAGTACCAGCTTCTTCCATTTGACCGCATACAACGAAGAGCGGCTCGAATCATCGACGATCAAGTCATCTCCGATCGGCTTGATTCTCTAGCATTACGTAGAGATGTGGGTTCTCTCTGCATCTTCTAAAGCATTTATCACGGGGAGTGCTCAGAGGAGCTGTTCGGGTTGATTCCAGCGGCCGAATTCCACCATCGGACATTACGTGCAAAGTACCATCCGCATCACGTAGACGTCTGGCATTCCACAACCGCGCGTTTTCTTCGAAATTTCTTGCCTCGCACAGCCACTTTGTGGAATCAACTACCGGCAGCGGTCTTCCCGAACAGATACGACTTAGGGGCCTTCAAGAAAAAAGCATACTCCCACCTTAAAGGCCGGCAACGCATTTCTTGACACACCTGTTGTTGCGGATGTCTATGGGCGGTTGCCTCACCTCTCCCCATCCCGTGAGCCTCTTGCACGTTTGCCCCCTCTCATATAAAAAAAAAATAAAAAAAAAGAGAATGTACGCCTGTATATATGTGCACCTACAACTCCAGCACCGTTAGCCCAATGGCGTTGGTGGCAGTGATTTATCTTTTAAGCCATAGCTCGAATTGTCGAATTTTTTAAGTGAATGTATGTACTGGGTACCAGCTAGTTCACAATAAAAAAAGCAATAATCTAATTCAGGGCCTTTCCTTTTTAAATACGGTTAAATATCTGATTGATAAACAGATCGCACAACTGTAGGAGAGCCAGGTAATTTTTATTTATTTTATTTATTTATTTAAAACATCACAAAATCCACAGAACTTAAATTTGGTTATAATAATACTATTTTGTAGGACTTACATCTAATAACGGATTTATTATAAGACATGATATTTGTGCGTGTGTGGTTTGATTTTTGCGTGTGTGTGTGTGTGTGTGTGTTTGTGAATTACTCTAAATTTAACCTTCGTTTAGATTTTTATTAACACTCCTTTTAAAGCAGCCTTTACTGTTATTAAAAAGTTCAATTAATTAATGGATTTAATCAGAATTCTTGTCCAGGAATACTAGTTACACCAGGTGTATGAAACACCTGCCTATACCAGGACGATGGGGAGGCGTGATTGAAGATTAATGCATGATTGCGTCGTAACGGCTAACGTTAGAAGTGGATTGGTTTGCTACATGGCAAATGTATCACCGTGCTGCTTTGTCGATTGGTACCGTCGGCATATCAATTTATTATATGTACCAAATATCTAAATTAAATAATAATAATAAATTCTTTATTGCCATACAAATCATTACAAATATAAAATGAACAATTAGGATACGCGATGAAACAAAAGGCAAAAGGAAGAGGCTCAGCTTCACCTGACATGGAATCATGGATTTATGTTTGCATGCAGCGCTGTTTTCAGCCATCCCCTCCTCCCTAAGGTGTTGAGTGGGAGTGGATGTATTGTGGCTCCCCGATTACCTACTTAAGTAACTATTTTTTTATAAAATGTAATATTAGAAAAAAAAAAAGTGTTCTGATTACCCTATAATAAAATCTGTTGGTTTAACAGGGAATTTTACTGTAAAATTAATATAATAAAATAGATAATAATTAATCGTTATTTAATCAAAATTAAAAATGTATAAACAGCACTAAGTTTTTCTTTTTTCTACCAAACGTTATTAGTAATTTAAGGGATATCTTTTCTCCAAGTTGAATAGCTACCATTTTTGGCGCAATACAATAATAAGGACAGCATAAATGATATCTTTGTTTTGCTATCGCTACTTAAATGTCTTATATATATGCGAATATATTCATGTCATGATTACTGTAAATTGGAAATAGTTGCAAATACGAAGAAGGGTTTTTTGTTCGTAATACTTTCTTCATATTGGAGTGTTCTTTATGTGATATTAAAGTCATTTCTGGCTGGTTTCATGAAGAGATTCATTGAATATTATGCATTAATTTTTTTTGAAGTTAAATCTTAACATATATAAATTACGTGACACGTTGTTTGTCCGCGAAGGACTCCTAAACTTATGAATTTAATGGGGATTACTTCATGGGGTGCAGTTTAGTCCAACTTGAGAGATAGGATACTTTTTAAAATGTAAATCTTGACTTAAAAGAGTGGCAATGAGTTTCTTACTACTTCTTCTCATTAGCTCAACCCTTTACGAAGTAGCGGTAAATTGAATAAGAAACTATATTTTTATTTTTTTTGACATTCATAAGTGTCATTTTTGTGACCTACATGAATAAAGTGTTTTTGAATTGGTGACATCTTGATATGTAAATTCTTAGAAGAAAAAAGAAAACAGAATAATCTATGAGAGTTGTGATTTCCTTCACGATTATCTTACGAATACTATCGATAAATAACATTGCCTCTTTATCCCCTGCGTTCCATTTTCATGACAAAAGCATTTCCAATGATAAGCAATCCTCTAAATCCGTAACTTGCTGTATATTTTTGCAGTAAAGCCCTGAGGTTCATGATACCAAAATACGCTTCAGAGTGCGCCAAACAAAATACCTCCGTAAATCAGTAAGAAGATTGCTAATAAGATCTGCCTTATTACTGATATTATGATAATCCTGTTTGGATTCCTTTGCTAGATCTTCTATATAAATATAATGAAAATGGTCTTTGTTTGAGGCTCAATCACGCCTAAATCACTGATCGTATCGACATGAAACTACAACCATTCAATGCAAAATTTATCCTAGATGGTTTATAGTTGCTTTTTTTCGAATTTGAACGTTCTTTCATTAATTTATTTCCTTTTGAACGGAACGGGAACGGCTAGTATATTAATATATGCATGATTAGATCATATTTTATGTCTAAATAGACTATGACATCTATGAAAAGTCGTAGCGACTATGAAAACGTCGAAAAATATTGAGTTTAGAACTAACCTCTATTTTATGCAATTCACGCACACTAACACAAAGTGTCATACAAATCGCGAGTGTAAGACATAGCTTGTCACGCACATATATTAAACCTGGCCTTTTTTATCGAATTTCTAACAGTAAGAGACCCTATCTAGCCGTATAAATTATCTGAGTAACCAACAAGGGATCTATTGCTAATACTCCGATTGTCCTGTATTTCATAATCCGCAATAGTTTCAACCACGGACTTAAAGTATCTAATTTATACACAGACAGATCAAAATCACTTTATTCATGGAGGTCATTGCTGAAGCCAAGCCTTGCTGGAAGGACCATTCTTGTTTATTGAACATGGTGTTGTTAAGGGGCTTCGCTACCTTCTCAAGAATGGTATCACGATACAATTGTGCCGATGTTTTGTTATCTTATTCACAAAATTATGGCTCAGTGACTCCTTCATAGCTATTACCCCGCCAAACTATCACTGAAGTCGGATAGTGCCCACATTGCACTCTGTCTACTAATTGGGAAGCTTCCGTAGAGCTTTGAGAATAAATACGATCATTTTGTTTGTTAAAATGTTGATCAATTGTAAAAAAAATCTCATCCGTAAAATTTAAAAAAATATTAAAATACGCGACATGGTTCTAAATCCAATCTTCATCGCCCGACATAAAATCTTTTGCTTTCGGACAGGATTTTTTCTAATTCTTCCCCTTTCTGCTTTGATCACCTTTTTCATACGAACACTACTTGGACGGCCAGATCTTTTTCTGTCACAAACAGAGGTCTCATTGTACTTATTAATAGCCCGGTACACAAACAACACCAATACCAAGCGTGTGGAGAGTTTTAACAATTGCATTTGGCTCCATACCTACTTTGTGTAATGAGCGATGATGATGCGATTCGGTTCTCTTTATCACCCTACTCCATTTTAATATCGCAAAATATTGTACAATGTATTGGCGCCAAAATGAGAAAACTCAATGAACAATCATATAAAAATGACAGATTCCAAATTCAAATGTAAAATTTTGTTTATTTTAATTGTAACAGTATTTATGGCCAGACAAAGTATATAAATACAGTGGACTCCTAAACTAATTAACGGATTTTAATGGGGATTACTTCGTGGCGTGCAGTTTAGTCCAACTTGATAGATAGTATAGTTTTTATTTCGATTTGGGACCCATAATTATTTTTATTTCCAATATTTGTTTAGTATGGACATATTTTCTATGAGAGAATTTATTGACGCGCGATTAGACAGTTCTTCTGTGAAACAATTTCATTATTACAACAGGGAGCTTGTTTTACGAAATAATTCTTGATTTTATGAAATATTATTGAGAAATTCTTAAGTCGTTAAGTCGTCGTTAGTAGGCACTCTATATTTTACTAGTCGTGCTAGCGCTTTTCTTTGACAGTACTAGGTTTTGAGGTCTAAATATTGAAGTTGTACATCGAATCGGGAGACTCCCTACCGTAGGTATTTAGGATCTCGCTTTAAGAAAAAATTTATGAGTAAGTGTTCAATTAAAGTTTGGTAATAAATTACGGATCCAAATGAAACTAAATCAACTTTAACACTAACATTAATGTAGGCCTTAAGGCTGGGCGCAAACGTTAGGAAACCGGATTAGATTTCCTGATCAGGAATTCAGATTCGGAATTCCGTGAGACTAGCGCAAACGTCCGGTTGTTTTGTTAGTTTTTTTTTTTTACGACTAGTACGAATAGAGACGCTTGTGAAAGCACATGCAAGTGTTATCATGGACGACGAAGACGAATTGATTACTATTGCATTTTAATTGGCGCTAAACAAGAAGAAGAGGAATCGTCGTTACTGGGTACACTCTTTGAATACTCGGAGATTAACAGATAGTCAATTTTATCTCAAAAGAGCAAAATTATGAGAACACCCAGATGAAAAATTCAATTTCAATCCAATTCATTTCATGATATAAATAAGTTTTTTCCGTTCTTACGAACCGAACGTTAGGTTTTTTCCGTTCGGAAACAATAAGAATAATGTGCGCCTTCAGGTTTCCGAATCTGAATTC